>NC_089273.1:48157512-49558762 GCF_963678975.1 Dysidea avara
CTGTTTGATATTGAATTTGGTGGCAATTTTGACTAAAATTTGTGAAAATTCAATGCTGGAAGCATGAATGATACTAAGCTGGTACCATATGGAGTCAAATGTTCATAGTAAAATAATTTAGTAATTTTTGTAAATAGCGGACAATTACAACCAGGCGCACGCCCACAGCCGGCCAAAGGCCGGCTGTGGGCGTGCGCCTGGTTTACTAAAGTGTGTGTGTACCTATCTACCTATCGGATAGTTATAAAAACCGGAATCAAACTGGGAAACGAAACGAAATCAGCCTACAGTATAGTGGAGGACAATCACAATATTATGCACAGATACACTATAATATATGCACGCAGTACCTGTTTATGCATCAAGCAAGACTCCAGGTGGCAGATTTCTCTGCACGGCGCTTATCGATTAGATAGAGATATTAAATGCCTACTCCTATCCGAGGGTCTGGGGACTCTACAATAGAAAAGTTCTGTGCTTGGGTAGGTGAGCGTTGATTGTCCCTTGACCACTTTTATAAGAGGAGTGACTAGGCCACTACTTGATCATTACAAACCGTTTACGGTCATTGGCTGCAGTGGGTTGACGAGTCTGAAGTCATAGGGATCCATCTGTGGCTATTATGGCATGCTTCTTATGAAAGTGGTTAAGGGACAATCAACGGCTCACCTACCCAAGCAATGGCGGATCCAGCATGAGGCATTTGGGGCAAATTCCCCCCCTCCACCTTGTGGAGGAGCCAGCCATGCTTCTGATTAAAATAGCTAGCTACTAAACTTTGCATCAGGCCAAGATTAGTTTATCAACACATGAAAATATGCACATTTACTATATTTAATACAAATTCACCTGAAAATCAAAGAAACCAAAGTCAAACTAGTAGTGAAATTGCCACCCAGCACTTTCGTGCGTACTAATCACCTCTAAAAGTAATTATCGTGTTTATGATTATGATTATGATTACTGAAAACACAGTTACAAACTGATATGTTCAGGTTAGGAAAAACATTACAAATCACATAGATAAGAGTCAGTTATAATTTATCTAAAAATACTTGTAGAGATTGGGATTCTATTGTGTCAGTTGGTAAATTGTTCCAATCGCGGATAGATTTGGGGTAATAGCTGAATTTATAATGATTTGTTCTAGCAAACGGAATCTCAAAATGGAAGGGGTGGTGGTGGCGGGTGGGATATGTGGTGTTAGTGAAATAATTTGGGACTGTTAAGACTGATGAGGAGTAAACAATGTTGTAGAAGACTTTTAATCTAGTCACATATCGTCGGTGTTGAAGTGATGGCCATTGTGGATCTGCTAACATAGATGTAACACTACTGTTATATCGGTAGTCTGACTTGACCCAACGAGCAGCACGTCGTTGTACCATTTTGTATCTCCTTCTGCAAGTAGGGGTCCCATACTGCCAATCCATACTCCAACAGTGGTCTCACTATACTGGTGTAGGCTAAACATTTAGTTTCTGCAGAACATCTATAAAGGTTACGTTCAATCTCATCTTGAAAACACCATACTAAATAGTGAAATATTTCCAAATTCTTACAATATATACAGAAAGGATAGAAATAGGCATGGTGGTGGTGTATTTATCTTGATCAGAGACACTTTTTCAACTTCAGAAATAACTTTAGAGTCGCCTTTGGAAATTGTTTGGATCAAAGTGCATATTAAAAACTACGATGACCTTATAATTGGATCATTTTACTGTCCACCAAACTCTCCACCAACAGTATTAATTTTGATGATTTAGTGCAAAATTTTAGTGAAATCAAGGAGAAACATCCTCACACCAAGATTATTATTGGAGGTGATTTCAATTGTCCTGGAATAGACTGGGAACATGGTTTCTTATCAGCAGAGTCATACACATCTAGATTACTCCGAGAAAAACTTCTAACATTTTTACAAGACTTTCATCTCAACCAGATTGTCAACTTTCCAACCCGTGGCATAAACATCCTAGACCTGTGTTTTACATCTCACCCTAATATCATCTCCACTTGTAACTCCATACCTGGCTTTAGCGACCACAATGCCATATTGGTCAGTCTATCTGTCTCATTTTATCAACAAAAGCAAGAGCCACACAGAGTACCTCTTTACAAAAAAGCAAATTGGGACATAATACGAAGTAGACTATCTGATCTGTCACATGAATATTTTAATTTAAACAGCACCTCAGTCAGAACTGTCAATGAAAACTGGTCCTTTTTTCAAGAAAACTTCCAGAGCATTATAGATGATCATGTCCCTTTTAAAACACTACGTAAAAATACTCGTCTCCCCTGGATGACAGCCGAACTCACACGCCTAATAAGAAAAAAGAAACGAGTATATAAGAGGGCTAAACTTCACAAGCGAGACTCAGATTGGTCAGAATACAAAGATTTACAACGTAAAGTACGTCAAATGTTAAAACATAAGCACAGGGCTTATATTACTAACATTATTTCATCCTCAAACGATAACAAATTGTTCTGGAGATATATTAAAGCTAAACAACAAGATACTACAGGAATTACTACCTTAAAAGGTCCTGATGGTGAAGCTATAACAGAGTCAATAGATAAAGCAAATATCTTAAATGAACATTTTAAATCTACATTTACCACAGAACAATTTGATAACTTTCCTTCTAAGTCCAATTCTCCGTATCCATCTATGCCACATTTTGAGATTACCACACAAGGAGTTTACAATATACTAAATGAAGGTAATTCAAACAAATCTCAAGGTCCTGACAAGTTACACCCTTATGCCCTAAGAGCCACAGCAGCAGAGATATCACCTATGCTTACCCACATCTTCCAACAGTCTCTCAGCTACAGTAGATTACCAACTCAATGGAAGCATGCATATGTCACACCAGTTTATAAAAAAGGAGACAAATCAGATCCCAAAAACTACCGTCCAATATCACTAACTTCAGTAATCTGCAAAACCATGGAGCACATCATTGTCAGCCAATTAATGAAACATCTAGAGTCAACCAACATCTTAACAGAAAATCAATTCAGCTTCAGAGAACATCACTCCTGTGAATCACAACTGCTTGTGACTGTCAATGATATAGCCAAAGCAATAAACAATAAACTACAGGTAGATTTGGCAGTACTAGACTTCTCCAAGGCCTTTGACAAGGTTGCACATGCTCGACTTCTAAACAAACTGGAGTATTATGGAGTGAGAGGAAGTTTGCTGGAATGGTTTGAATCATTTCTACACAACAGAACACAGCAAGTAGTAATAGAAGGCCGTTATTCCATATCTTGTGACATAACATCTGGTGTCCCCCAAGGCTCAGTTCTTGGACCTGCCATTTTCCTAATATATATCAACGACATAACTACAAACATACATAGTGAGTTGCGACTGTTTGCAGATGACATTTTAATTTATAGGCCTATACACTCACCAAGAGATCAGAAGATTCTGCAGGATGACTTAACTACTCTTATAAAATGGGCAAATGAATGGCAGATGGACTTTAATGTATCTAAATGCAACATCTTACAAGTTACCACACACCATACCACCAAAACATTTACATATCAAATGAATGGAGTGCCCTTGAAATCAGTAGAAAAGATTAAATATCTTGGAGTTTACTTGAACAATAAACTTTCATGGCACGATCACATTGACTACATATGCAACAAAGCAAATCGATTACTTGGTTTCCTAAAGCGAAATTTACATTCCTGTCATAAACACTTCAAAGAATATGCCTACAAACAATTTCTGCTACCATCTATCGAATATTGTTGTGCCATCTGGGACCCACACCACCAAAATGACATTTCTAAACTTGAAATGATTCAACATCGAGCTGCTCGTTTCGTTTTAAATAAGCCTTGGAACAGACACCACCGTGACAGTATCACAGACATGTTAAATGAACTAAATTGGCCATCTTTACAAGAACGCAGAAAGCAAGCACACCTCATCCTATTGTACAAGATAGTTAATCATTTATTATTGGTCCCAAATCGCTGTCTGCCATCATTAAATCAAACTGCTACCAGAGCCCATCATGATCAGAAATTTAATCATATACAATCTTCAGTAAACACGTATCTCTATTCATTCCTACCCAGAACTATTCCCCATTGGAACGATCTATGTATCCCAAATCTATCTACCGTTGATCTTGAAACATTTAAACAATCAACTACTCCTACTTTATAACTGTAACTTAGCACTTATTGTATTTATTGTAACTTAGCACTCACTGTAATGTAGTACTCATTGTAATTCTAGCACTTATTGTAACTTACCACTTACTGTAATTTAGCACTGGTTGTAACCTAGCACCTATTGTAACTTAGCACTTATTGTAACTTAGTACTAATCATTATTGTAACCTAAATTATAGGCACTTATGTTATTGTAACTTAAACTAGGCACTTATGTGTACGTACCTTGTACATTAGCGTAAAAACCCTGTTGGGTGTTTGCTAATCAATAAATAAATAAAAAAAATAAACAAAGTTTAGCATCCTTGTTGCTTTAGAGATAACTTGTGTTACTGGTTTAAAGACATTCAGAGCCTTTTAAATAACTTTTATGACTTCACAAAGGCCAAAATGGCAAAAATCAACTGTGAGACACTACTAAGAGGTGATTATTTGCTGCTTCATATATGCATCACTGAACTAGAGAATCTGGCTTTCTTCAACCATCTACAACTTAGCCTGTTTGTGCCCCTCCCCTTGTTAGCTCCTGGATCCGCCCCTGCCAAGCACAGAACTTTTCTATTGTATAGTCCCCAGACCCTCGGATAGGAGCAGGCGTTTCAGGGGCGTAGGCAGGATTTCCAAAAGGGGGGTTCTGCCCTAAGTATAGAATTTCGTAGGTGTGCACATGTAAACACGTGTACACGTGTGAACATGTGTATTCTTATAAATTCATTCGCAATAGCGAGTAGAGGTACTTGAATTCCTCTGCCTGAAGACCTGTAGCTACCCATTTCAGTGGATTTGTGTAAGTTAATTCAGTTCTAGTTAACCAGTATCACGATTTAAAAAACTTAACTCTAAAAAGGGGGTTCGTCCGAACCCTTTGAACCCCCCCTGGCTACGCCCCTGCGTTTAATATCTCTAATCGATAAGCACCGTGCAGAGAAATCTGCCACCTGGAGTCTTGCTTGATGCATAAACAGGTACTGCGTGCATATATTATAGTGTAACTGTGCATAATATAGTGATTGTCCTCTATTAGAGTGTAGGCTGATTTCTTTTCGTTTCGTTTCGTTTCGTTTCCCGTTTCGATTCTGGTTTTTAAAACTAGCCCTACCGATCTATGTTTGTCCGTACGCACCCACGTGAGCAAAGTCGTTAAATAACGGTAAAAGCAGCTTTTACGAAAGAAGTAAAAGTGAAATGAAGTCTGTATTAAACTTCTGCACAGGTGAACTTTGCTCTGGGGTGGTTTCTTTTCGGCGGACTGAAATACCGGTGTAGTGACTTTCCTCAGACTACCTTCCCCTTGAGGTTTTCAGGCATTTAGCAACTGAAAAACAACGGTGCAGGCGTCGTACACTACCAGGAATAGCCTATCCCTTACGTACGCGAACGAAAATGAAGAGCAGATTTGAGGCTTTGTCGAGAGAATTTGTGGGAAAAAAACATGTTAGTCACACTATAAAACAGTTTAGAAGATAGTTTTGTGCGTAATATGTTGGTAAAAGTGGTTTGTTTAACAAACGCTTCCTTAGCACTGCATAGCAACGTAATTGAACGAATTACGAATATTTCATGAATTACTAAATACGAGAATTAGCTAATATTATTGCACAACCCAAAACTACCCTATTGTAAAGTAGTAATACATAGTTAGTTAATTCATAGTAGTATCTAATCAAAAACAGCCAAGCTGTAAAAAAAGGTGCGGCCCCCAAAAAGGCTATGGTGAAAAAAGATGTGAAATCCAAGGTGGCGGCCAAGAAATGGCTGTGATGGTAGGTTAATGGTAAAAAATTTAATAACGACAATTCAGGTGAATTTGATGCCAAGACCAAGTGGCACAAAATTCACCTGAATTGTCGTTATTAAAATTTTTACCATTAACCTACCATCACAGCCATTTCTTGGCCACCACCTTGGATTTCACATCTTTTTCCACCATGGCCTTTTTGGGGGGCGCACCTTTTTTTACAGCTTGGCTGTTTTTTGATTAGATATCACTTCTTTTTGTATTTGTATACTGCAAAGCCGGCCTATGGCTGGCTTTGGGGCTTTTTTAACCCATGTGTTTTTTTCTTTACCACAGGAAGAAGAAAAGAACTTAAAGATCTTTAATACTTAAATTATTTTTGATTTTATTAGTAATTATACAAATCATATGCATATATTTATTACATGCCCATTATTCCCCACAGGATATTTTTTGCAGCTGATCCCTCTACTGGGTGACTTGAAATGTAGCTGAACTATATACAGGATGGTTTCTTTGTAGCTGAACTCTCTACAAGGTGACCTCTTCTAGCTGGTCTCTCTACAGGTGATTTGTTTCTAGTTGAACTCTCTACAGGTGATTTGTTTGCAGCTAAACTCTCTACATGGTGGTTTCTTTGTAGCTGAACTCCCTACATGATGGTTTCTTTGTAGCTGAATTCTCTACAAGGTGACTTCGTCCAGCTGATCTCTCTACGGGGTGATTTGTTTCTAGTTGAACTCTCTACAGGTGATTTGTTTGCAGCTAAACTCTCTACATGGTGGTTTCTTTGTAGCTAAACTCCCTACATGATGGTTTCTTTGTAGCTGAACACTCTACAAGGTAACTTCTTCTCTACAGGGTGATTTGTTGTAGTTGAATTCTCTACAAGGTGGTTTGTTTGAGGCTGAACTCTCTACATGGCGGTTTCTTTGTAGCTGAACTCTCTACAGAGTGATTTGTTTGCAGCTGAACTCTCTACATGATGGTTTCTTTGTAACTGAACACTCTAAAAGGTGACTTCTTCTAGCTGATCTTTCTACAGGGTGAATTGTTTGTAGCTGAACTATCTACAAGGTAACTTCTTCTAGCTGATCTCTCTACAGGGTGACTTGTTTGTAACTGTACTCTCTGCATGATGGTTTCTTTGTAGCTGAACTCTCTACAAGGTGACTTCTTCTAGTTGATCCCTCTACAGGGGGATTTATTTGTAGCTGAACTCTCTACAAGTGATTTATTTGCAGCTGAAGACTTTATGTGGTGGTTTCTTTATAGCTGAACTGACCTCTTGTAGCTGATCTCTCTACAGGGTGATTTGTTTCTTGCTGAACTTTCAACAGGTGATTTTTTGCAGCTAAACACTCTACATGGTGGTTTCTTTGTAGCTGAACTCTGTACATGATGGTTTCTTTGTAGCTGAACCCTTTACAAGGTGACTTCTTCTAGCTGAACTTTCTACAGGGTAATTTCTTTGTAGCTGAACTCTCTATATGATGGTTTCTTTGTAACTGAACTCTCTACAAGGTGACTTCTTCTAGCTGATCCCTCTACAGGGGGATTTATTTGTAGCTGAACTCTCTACAAGTGATTTATTTGCAGCTGAAGACTTTATGTGGTGGTTTCTTTGTAGCTGAACTGACCTTTTCTAGCTGATCTCTCTACAGGGTGATTTGTTTCTAGCTGAACTCTCTACAGGTGATTTTTTGCAGCTAAACACTCTACATGGTGGTTACTTTGTAGCTGAACTCTGTACATGATGGTTTCTTTGTAACTGAACTCTTTACAAGGTGACTTCTTCTAGCTGAACTCTCTACAGGGTAATTTCTTTGTAGCTGAACTCTCTATATGATGGTTTCTTTGTAACTGAACTGTCTACAAGGTAACTTCTTCTAGCTGATCTTTCTACTGGGTGATTTGTTTGCAGCTGAACTCTCTACATGGTGGTTTCTTTGTTGCTGAACTCTCTACAAGGTGAATTCTTCTACCTGATCTTTCTACAAGGTAATTTGTTTGTAACTGAACTCTGTACAAGTGCGTTTTTGTGGATGATCTCACTGCAGGTTGATTTGTTTGTAACTGATCTTACTAAAGGGTGATTTGCTTGTAACTGAACTCCTTGCATTGTGTCTAGTTTCTAGCTGATCTCTACAGGGTGATTTGTTTGTAGCTGATCTCTCTACAAGTTGATTTGTGTGTAGCTGATCTCTCTGCAGGTTGGTTAATTTGTAGCCGATCTCTCTACAAGGTAATTTGTTTGTAGCTGAACTGTCTATAAGGTGATTTGTTTGTAGCTGATCTCTCTGCAGGTTGATTTGTTTTAGCTGAACTCTCTACAGGGTGATTTACTTGTAGCTGAACTCCTTACGTTGTGTCTAGTTTCTAGCTGATCTCTCTACAGGGTGATTTGTTTGTAGCTGATCTCTCTACAAGTTGATTTGTGTGTAGCTGATCTTTCTACAGGTTGATTCGTTTGTAGCCGATCTATCTACAGGGTAATTTGGTTGTAGCTGAACTCTGTACAAGGTGCTTTTTTGTAGGTGATCTCACTGCAGGTTGATTTGTTTGTAGCTAAACTCACTAAAGGGTGATTTGCTTGTAGCTGAACTTCTTACATTGTGTCTAGTTTCTAACTGATCTCTCTACATGGTGATTTGTTTGTAGCTGATCTCTCTACAAGTTTATTTGAGTGTAGCTGATCTCTCTGCAGGTTGATTTGTTTTAGCTGAACTCTCTACAGGGTGATTTACTTGTAGCTGAACTCCTTACATTGTGTCTAGTTTCTAGCTGATCTCTCTACAGGTTGATTTGTTTGTAGCCAATCTCTCTACAGGGTAATTTGTTTGTAGCTGAACTCTCTACATGGTGGTTTCTTTGTTGCTGAACTCTCTACAGGGTGTTTTGCTTGTAGCTGAACTCTCTACAGGGTGATTTATTTCTAGCTTATCTCTCTACAGGTTGATTTGTATGTAACTGATCTCTCTACAAGCTGATTTGTTTGTAGCTGATCTCTCTGCAGGTTGATTTGTTTCTAGCTGATCTCTCTACAAGTTGATTAAATTTTGTTTGTTGCCGATCGCTCTAAAAGTTGATTTGTTTGTAGCTGAACTCTCTGCAAAGTGTT
Organism: Dysidea avara; assembly: GCF_963678975.1. Classification (NCBI taxonomy): domain Eukaryota; kingdom Metazoa; phylum Porifera; class Demospongiae; order Dictyoceratida; family Dysideidae; genus Dysidea; species Dysidea avara. The sequence continues at coordinate 48,166,587 of NC_089273.1, forward strand.
TTGTTTGTAGCTGACCTCTCTTCAGGGTGATTTGTTTCTAGCTGATCTCTCTACAGGGTGATTTTTTTGTAGCTGACCTCTCTTCAGGGTGATTTGTTTCTACCTGATTGCTCTAAAGGTTGATTTGTTTGTTGATGAACTCTCTACAGGGTAATTTGCTGTAGCTGAACTCCTTACATTGTGTCTAGTTTGTAGCTGATCTCTCTACAAGGTGATTTGTTTGTAGCTGATCTCTATACAAGTTGATTTGTTTGTAGCTGATCTCTCTGCAGATTGATTTGTTTTAGCTAAACTCTCTACAAGGTGATTTGTTTCTAGCTTATCTCTCTACAGGCTGATTTGTGTGTAACTGATCTCTCTACAAGCTGATTTTTTTGTAGCTGATCTCTCTGCATGCGCAGGTTGATTTGTTTCTAGATAATCTCTCTACAGGTTGATTTGTTTGTAGCTGAACTCTCTGCAAAGTGTTTTGTTTGTAGTGATCTCTCTACAAGGTGATTGTTTGTAGCTGATCTCTCTTCAGGGTGATTTGTTTCTAGCTGATATCTCTACAGGGTGATTTTGTTGTAGCTGACCTCTCTTCAGGGTGATTTGTTTCTAGCTGATTGCTCTACAGATTGGTTTGTTGTAGCTGAACTCTCTACAGGGTGATTTGCTTGTAGCTGAACTCCTTACATTGTGTCTAGTTTCTAGCTGATCTCTCTACAGGGTAATTTGTTTGTAGCTGAACTCTCTACAGGGTGATTTATTTGTAGCTGAACTCCTTACATTGTGTGTAGTTTCTAGCTGATCTCTCTACAGGGTGATTTGTTTGTAGCTGATCTCTCTACAAGTTGATTTGTGTGTAGCTGATCCCTCTACAGGTTGATTTGTTTGTAGCCGATCTCTCTACAGGGTAATTTGTTTGTAGCTGAACTCTCTATAAGGTGATTTGTTGGTAGCCGATCTCTCTGCAGGTTGATTTGTTTTAGCTGAACTCTCTACAGGGTGATTGCTTGTAGCTGAACTCCTTACATTGTGTCTAGTTTCTAGCTGATGTCTCTACAGGGTGATTTTTTGTAGCTGAACTCTCTACAGGGTGATTTGTTTCTAGCTTATCTCTCTACAGGTAGATTTGTGTTGATTTGTTCATTGTTGATCACTCTAAAGGTTGATTTGTTGTAGCTGAACACTCTGCAAATGGTTTTGTTTGTAGCTGATCTCTCTAAAGGGTAATTTGTTTGTAGCTGAACTCTCTCCACAGTGACTTGTGTGTAGCTGAATTCTGTGTAGCTAAATTCTCTAGAGAGTGACTTAATTGTAGCTGAACTGCAGGGTGCATGACTTGTTTATAGCTGAACTTTATTCAATGTGACTTGTAATGTTCTGAATCTCTATAGTGATATATTTGCTTAACTCTCCACATGGTGACTTGCTTCTTGCTGAACTGTCTATAAGATTGACTGTTTGCAGCTGAACTCCCTACAGAATAACTTGTGATGTAATAAAATTCTATAATGGAGTAAATAAATTAGCCGAATGCTCTATTAGGGTGACTGTTCTATTAGAGTATCTCGATCTTGCATTTGCTACACGGAGTTGGCTTTCGAATCATAACTCAGTGGTTTGTAATCCGATTCTTCTGCACTACTGCAAGGACTTTCTATGAAGATTATTCCAGCTATACACCGATTTTCAGCTCATTGTTCTAAGCGGTTTGCCTAGTAGGCGTGAAAACTAATACTTTTTTTATTCATAAAATTCGATCGCGTAATTGTGACACAGGTTGGATTTTGTGTCATATCTCCATGGTTTTTATCTCGATTCCTTTCAAACCACCAAAAGGCACTCCTACGATGGTTACTCCATCTACATAGCAATTTTCAGCTCATTCCATGAAGCGGTTTACCCTGTAGGCGTGACAACAAATCGATCTTGTTTTACGCGAATAATCGATCATAACTCCTGAACCATTCATCGGATTTATACCAAATTTGATGCTAGGATGCGCCGTTGGACTCCCATTCTGTGTGCCAAATTTCAAGGCGATCGGAGTACGCGTTTGCTTGTTATAGCAATTTTTGCAAGTTTGAGAAAAGACGAAGAAGAAAAAAAAAACAAGAAAAAAAAACTAAACTTTGGCAGCTCGTATCTCGGAAATGGCTGGAGCGATTTCCTTCAAATTTGGAATGTAGACTCCCCTGTCTGGCGGGCAACTGTGTAGAAAATTTGGTTGCAATCGGATAAGTGATCACCGAGATACAAAGGTGTGAAAATGACGTTTTAGTTCTTCCTGTCAGTATACTCACGGGTGTGGCGCGCCGGCTTCTTGGGCCGCACGACACACTACCGTGTGTCTTGATCTATGGTTAATTCCAGATGAGTTAGCTAGCTGCATGGCGCCTGGTTTTTAGAAGTAGCACAACATCAACTTGTTTTCCTATGAATATTCAGAATTTCTGCTAATTACTGCAAATGGTAAAAATGAGTCAGCTTAATTTGTTCCGCTTTTTCAAGGCCTCTTCGAAATTCTCGCAAGTAGCGTTGCTTCTCCAAATGTCCCATTATCCCATGAAATACCATCAACTGCTATTTATTTATTATTATTACTGGGAAGGCAGTATTTACTGATTATACCCAGGGGGAAAATTTACAGGGGGGGGGGGGGGGGAACACATGTACAATTAGCTATTAATAAATGATTAATTATCTACAAATGCTATCTAAAAATAATTTCTTAGCAGTTGTTTCAATTAATGAGGTCAACAATGAGTTCCAATCAATGATAGTTCTTGGGAAGTAGCTATTTCGATATGCTGTGATGTTTGTGCTTGGGTGGATAAAATGAAGTGGATGATAGTGGCGAGTGTGTCTAGTTGTCCCCAGAAAATGTGCTGGTATATTTACTACACTAGCTTTGTGTACAATATCATGAAGAAGGATAATCTAGCAATCTTACAGCGTTCTCTTAGACCCAATTAGAGATTCTATCATAGTAGTTACACTACTATATGTGCTATAGCTGTTACATACCCATCTTGCACTTCTCCTCTGTATTTTTTCCAATGAGTTGATATGTACTTGCTGGTAAGGTTCCCAAACAACAGATGCGTATTCTAAAATGGGATGAACAATTGTACTGTATAATATGCAGATTCTTAGACTTATTGAGAACAGCTTGATAAGTTTCGCTTTAAAAAGTTTAGTTTCCTGGAAGCTTTATTAACAATGCTATTAATCAGAAGCCCATGACATACTGTTGTGTAAGATAATCCCTAGGTAAGTGTGTTCAATTTTTGTGTCTAATACATGCCCATTAAGTGAATAGTTAATTTCATGGCTACACATTTAGTAATGTTGAAAGACATTTGCCAGATTTCAGCCCATCAAGATAAACAGTCTAGATCTGATTGTAGTTGTTGTGCATCAGTTTCAGTGTGGATTACCCTATATAGTAAACAATCGTCAGCAAACAGACGTAATGAAGATGATACTTGTTCTGAAATATCATTAATATAAATAAGAAACATCAATGGTCCTAAAATCGTTCCCTGTGGGACACCCAACAAGACAGAAGCAGGAAGAGTACACTCACCATTCATTACTAATTACTACATGTTGTATTTCTATCCATTGACAAGTACAAAGAAAAATTTGGAATTTTCAACTAGAGTAGGGACCATAGCACATCGATAAAATATAATGAAACAAGCTGGAGTAGTGCACGATATAAAATCACAGTAAAACAATAAGAAGTGTTATATCCTTACTGTGCTCTAGATACCATATATAATGGAAATGCACAGTAGGGATATAACACTTCTTATTGTTTTACTGTGATTTAATATCGTGCACTACTCCAGCTTGTTTCATTATATTTTATCGATGTGCTATGGTCCCTACTCTAGTTGAAAATTCCAAATTTTTCTTTGTACTTGTTTGTTAAGTTTTTTTGTAAATAATTATTATGACTGGTGAACCCACGCATACCGCATCTGGAATGGTACCGCGCGCCCCAATTATCATCTGAAGAGTGAAGTATTCATTACGCTTTGTTGTCAGCTATATTCAACCCGTTATGCAGCATTTTCGAATCAAGAACTGTTCGAAAAGTACCTCTGTACACAGAGACGCATTCCGAAAGAAATGATACTGCACGCCCCAGTTATATCAATTATTGTATGAAAAGGGAAGTATCCATTACGCTTCATTGTTGGATGTGTCCATCCCATTACACAACAGTACGAATCAAGAACTGCTTGACAAGCACCTCTGCTATCAAAATAGCCGCTATGAAAAATACGGACAATTTCTGTTACGTGAAGGGAAGCCATCATGTGCTATCGCCAAATTGACACTTTTCGCTGTCAACAAAGATGAATGGGACACAAAGGAGGACACTGGTAAGTCCATGAAGAATGCATTGTACGTACTACGGTATGCCAAAAGGCACCTGTTGGGACGAAGCGACGTCGAACAGTGAAAAAATCAAGTCCGTAGCCTTAGCTGTTATCGAGTTACGCTTGTCTGAAGGCATCAGTCAGTCAGTTACTTACTCAGTCAGTAGAAAATTCCGTTAAATAAACTATTTTTAAAATTCCATAGCAACTTGTTGAAAGCATTTCGGGTCAATCTGAAAGCTTGTTTGGGCTTAGTTTCACCTAATCAATACTGCCTGATCATCGTTAAGGGAAATTGAGACTGTTTTTTTGGGTGATATTATTTTGTGTGCCACACCTACTCCTTTGTGGTCCCTACTATACACTACTATCATAGTGTGTGATATGTACAGTTATCAATGAAATTTTTGCATGAGTCTTTTATGAGGCACTCTAACAAAAGCCTTAGCAAAATCTAATAATATTAAGTCAACCTGGAGATGATTGTCTAGAGCATATGTGATATCCTCAACCAGTGAAACAAGCTGTGTTTAGCATGAGTGGCCAGATCTAAATCCATGCTGGTTATCAATTATAATATTGTTACTATTGAGATGTTCCATAATAGAGTGAAATATAATATGCTCGAGTGTTTTACAACAAATAGATGTTAATAATATACTGTTCAAAGATTGTTTAAAGATATATATATAACTTCAAGTATTGGAGCTATTTCGTGAGCACAACGTTTCAATACATAGGGAGGAACATGATCAGGTCCTGAAGCTTTCATAGTATCAAGGTTGAAATGAAGTGATTCTATTCCAGCAGTAGACAATGAAATTAGAGGCATAGTAGGAATGTTACGACTATGTAGAGTAGGAATTGAAGATAATTCTTTATTAGTAAAGACTGATGTAAAGTAATTATTAAGAACGATAGTTTTTTCCTTTGGGTTGCTGTATTGAATTCCTCCAACGGACAGGGATGGGATGCTACATTTTTCTTTATGATTGGATCGAACATATTTCCAGAACTGCCTTCTGTTTCCAGCAAATGAGTTATCAAATAGACGGCTTTGGTATTCAGTATGGGCTTTCCCAACTTTTTTATTGATGATATTTTTTAAGTTTACGATAAACATCCCACTGAGTAGGAGAGTTTGTGTGTTTGGCATGTTTATAAAACCGCTTTCTACACTATGTATCTCGTCTAATATCTCGAGTAAGCCATGGTAAGTTCTTTCACTGTTTTACAGATTTTTGTGGGATATGAGAATGAATAGCTTGCAAAATAAATGACTTAACAACAACCAATTTTCTTCCACAGACTTATTATAATACAATACAATAGTAACTGTATAGTAAAGACCACAGGGTCATTCCATACCAAATCAACAAAAGAAAATCCTGACCGCTTTGGATTTTAATGAAATTTGACATAGACATGGACTCTACTAAGAAACTTTCTCACACCAAAATTTGGCCCATTCTACTGATCTCCCTTTAAGATTTTACCACTCCAAGTTTATTACAAAATACTACACCAGTTTAATACAATGGCCATCACTTTGTCAGTGATTATCACAAAACCTTTTTGTTTAGATTTTTGGAATGCATATTAAAATTTTCATTCAAGTGATATATAATTCATCAAGACTCACGGTAGTGAGGCGCGCAGCCAAGAAACTACGAAGCGCACGCCCAATTAAAGACGCGGCCACTACTGTGAGTTATTTATGTGTAAGGTCAGTTTTGCAATATTAGCCCTGGATTATGCAACATCTCTCAATGGATTTGTATTGTGTTATATAATAAAAAAATCTTTAGTCGTCGTCGTTTTCTTGCAACCTTGCTAAAATAAAAAAATATAGCCATATTTAGACATATTTCACTTTATTCTCTACCTTGTGTTACACGTATTGTCACGTTATACCAGTCATCTTACCCGTGTTTGTACCGGCCATCTAGGCCTGACATTATCTGATTCTGGTTAGTCCTACGTGTATTTTCTCCATTCAAACCTGTAATCCCTACAATAACTTTTATGACACGATGTGGACACAAGCCCTAATGTCTGACAAACAAGTTGCAAAAGCGTGCAGACCCGTAAGTTCCCTAGGGAAGGCGTTTTGAGCAGAAATCTTTTAGAGTCCATTTAGTACCACGCCCCATGCAAGCGTTTATAATCGGCAGATGTTTTATAAACAAGGTGTGAAAGCGTGAAGAATGTACAGACACTATAAATCATTTAGTGCCATGCACCACTTATGATACAAGAAATATTTTGTAAGTTGTGTGGAATGACCACTGAAAACTCATGTACAGTCAGAAACCACGAACCACATTCCAGACAAAACTTTGTTGCCCTACTTTAGTTTACGTACATAATGAAAGCCACTACACTCCACCTTAAACTGATGGTGCTTTGTGGAAGTATGAAACTGCTGTGGAAGTGTGAACTGCCGTGACAGAACAAATGAGGCAATTCTAATTGTGGATAAAATGGCTGCAAAATTCATGAAAATTTCTTGCGGTAGAGTAAACACATAACAATGCTATTACAATACATAACAAAAATTTAATAAACATCAGTTTAACACCAAGTGATTATTTCTTGGATATCTGCATGATGACACAAGGTAAAGTGAGCCCTGTAAAAGAACAAGCAGGCACTGAATTAACATTTAAAAAATTATATTTAAGACTATAGTGTACCAGTGGCAGATACAGGGGGGTTGCAATGGTTTCAGCTGAAACCCCCTCTGGAAATAGCATGCCCAAAATTTATTGACGAGTCGTCGTATGGGTGTAAAATGAAAAACTTCATACTTTAGCCTTTGAAATCACAATTACGACGTTCTACAGCAGGTTGTGACCTTTTTTTTGGTCTTTGACTTATAGCTAGGCTGAAGTTGAGTGGAATCTGAAACCCCCACTGAAATTTCTAGATCCGCCACTGTGTACCAGAGGTAACGTAAATGTGTTTTGGTGCCTAAGTACGTAAACATGAACACAAGGAGACCTGTCAAACAACAAGTGGCCACCAAACAGAATGTACAACATGGTAAATATATTTCTTAGCTATACAACAGGAAATTCAGGATTGCAATTGTACCAATTCCCACTTTTAAGCTAAGTGAATACCTGACAATATTGTTTAACCCATTTTACAACCAATACCTGATCTTTAATAACATTAAGTTACACTAGTACATAAAGTACAACTTATAAAGAAATTGCTGTGAGCTTGTGTACATACCTGAAGTCAAAGCTGCTAATCAGACAACTGGCCAATTATCACTAGGGCTGGATTTGTGGTCACCACAAAACACAACTTGCTTGGTAATCTGACAACACAACAGACCAATGGTATGAAATTCACAATACTAATAAAGGTCCTACCTGGTCCAGAGTTAAGTATCACAACCACATCCACTATTAGTGGGTGAATCACTATGACTAGATTGCCTGTAAAAACAGATAGGTGAGCATTAAATGCAATACACTTAAATTTATCACTTTTTACACAAAATAAACATTTGGGAATTTATTCATTTAAACAGTTGACATTGTTACACAGAGACCTGAATAGACAGGTATATCAAGAAGTTTGCAGACATTTGCTATACTTTTGTTCATGGCAAAAATGCCAGCTGGAACAGCATGTCCAATACATTTCAATTGAAAAATCATTAAAAATTAAATTGATTATCGTGTACCACCTACCTCAAGTCTGTTTAGTAACTTTCTGAATTTGATACGTGTAGAGCAACTCTCTGCGAGTACAATGATGCTTCCAATTCAAGGAAATTTTGGCTTGTCAAAATGGCCTAAACTGACCGGATGTAGCAAATTCCCCCATACATTTTGTATTGAGTATTTTGGGGTCATGCAATAAAGGCGTAATAACCCACGACACGTGATAGATACCTCAGATTCTGAACCAGATTTGGAAATAGCAGTGATTAGTGATTAAGATGAGCTATAGCAGAAGGAAATCAGGAAATTTAAGCTCGTCATTTTAAGGTTGAAAATCACTTACTTTTTCTATGGCAAACTGAATGCCAGATATCTGGAAAGGAACGCTCTGATATATTTTGATGTCTTGACAGCCATTATTAACCTTCACCACATTAGTGTTACAATTGAACAAAAGCACTGTGAATTAGTTCTGCAGGTTAATTTGTGAAAATGACAGTGTTCCGTGATTAAACAAAATAATGTCCATGTCATGCAGCAAACTTCTTCATTATTATGTTTCACTGTACATAAATTCAGTAATTTAGACCAGAACATGTGAAAGGGTATACTTTTTCATACAAACATCGATATGACACAGATTCACTTACTGACTTTTCATCAGCAGCCAAAGTTCCAAGACTTCTGATGATGATGTAAGTGGCAAATGATAACATAGCCACGGTTTTTTTGGTAATTGGTCCGTACACCTTGTCACTACAATCTCACCATGAGATAATACGAGCTAGTGGAGCTACTAGGAGTTCTCACCTGGCGGAACTCTAAAATACTGCAAATGCGGTTAATTGGTGTGTGTCGATGTTGATCTAGTCCTCGATCTAATCAGTTTCGTTAACCTCCACTCCAGACTCTTATTCTTTCACGGGTTCTTTCATACTGCAGCAACGGTGTACGGCCTCTGCATTAAAGTATACCTCGCCATGAAATGAAATCCAGTTTCAATAAGACTTAATGTTGATTACTCAGTCTCGTTACTCTCACTCTCCTCCTTGGACTGCCATTATAAACTACAACATTTGTTCAATTTTAATTAAAACCACGTATCACGTGTGTCCACTTGGGGTGTTGCAGGGACATTCCAAGAGATTTCCCTTAAATAGATCACGTGATAATTGTCAGTCTTGTATATACGGTGCTTGTCCTTAGTCATGGCTCAGCAATGTGGTACGTGTGTACTATAGCCTAGCTATAGGATTTTTTGTGTGATGATGCATATGGTCGCATAGAACGCATGATGGTAGGGCAAATGCCCGCCCCTAGCTATGCCTATGGCATTAACTAGCTTTTTCTATAGCTACTCTATTATGTTGCTGATGCATCAGGGGCACCAGAGTAAGGTGAAAGTGGTAGCTAAGGCTAAGTCAACTGGTCTATATAGTCTGGGCCTCTGGGACATACTCCCTCAAAAAATTTTAGCTAAGTATACTGCAACTTTTAGCTAGTCCTTCAGTGACCAAATTCGCTTCATCAAGTTTGAAAGTTTGTTAATTCCAGTCAAAAAGGCTCACATCTCAATGCACTGGTTGTATCTTCTGATGCCCTATATACATTGTCCAAAAGATAATTCAGTAGAGTCCCATATTAAAATGAACTCTTGTTATATGCTTGCCTAGACTCTTGATAATAATAACTATAATATGTATTTAGCTTTCAGGTTGCATATACAAGGTATTCTTTCATCTGCCGGTATAAATTGCTATTCCATGTACTATGAGGCCTGGGAAATGTAAGGCTCTAGCTCCACACTAAGAATCAAATTATATAATGTTCAACACAATGATAAGATAATTGTCAGAGCAGAGTTCATGGTTATTGTATCAGCAAAGAGTTTATTAATTGAGATGTTTTATTTAAGTGCATTTTGACTGTTCCTCCTATGATTCTTGTTCAATTATATGATATCTTGTTGGTTTTTCTCCATCCTTTTTACTGATCCCTCTTTATTGATTTTATATGACTAGAAAATCTGTACACCTTGTCAATCCAGTTACAACAGTTGATCTAAAAATTATGATGATGATACAGTTATTGAGACGAAGAGATGCATAGTGTTTCCCTACAGTGCCACAACACAAAAACACTTGAAATGTAATCTGAGACTTACATGTATATAGCTGCAGTGAACTAAGTAAGATCACTATAGCTACTGGTAAGCATTGCGTCATATTACCATCAATCAGTGTTTGTACAATAAATTGTCTGTATTATGAATTCAGTCAAAATTATCCATAGCTAGCTCTGTAGTAATTTATTATGCACCCAGTTAACACTTAGCTAAGTTTGAGCATAAGATGCCTGAAGTATTCCACAGATATATTTTGTAAATAATATTAGAAAAAAGATAAATATACTCTAATAGAACAGTCAATAGCTATTAGCTAACTGTGTAACTAATTAGGCACTTGCTAATTATGAGCATAATCTAAAGCATTTACCACAAATATGAGATGTTATAAATAGTAAATGAATGCCACAGTAAACATAAATCTATAAAACAGTCTGTCTAGATCTATTCTACACTGTAAATTCATACTTCCAAATTTACAGAGTGAACAGTCTGTAATGTGCATGCCTTTGTCAAACAAGATGATAGGTGCACATGTTTGACTCTCCAAGATAATAATATTATTGCTAATTTCCAAATATCAGTCATCTAAATGTTACCATCAAATTTTTAACAATTTTGTTGTTCCCCCCCTGAGTGGGACTATCACTATAACAACAATGAGTGATATCCACCTCAAAAACACCTTCGCTGTAAAAAAAGGCGTGTCCAAGAAATTACAATTACCTGTAATCCAATGTAATTAAAAACAGCTCAGTTGTAGGGAAAGACTTCATAAAAGTAAAAATAACTGGTGACTTAAAGAGCTGATATCTGGAGCGGCCAAGAAAAGTGCACCCATGAAAGTAACTGGCAATTGAAATAGCTGATATCTGAAGCGGCCAAGAATGAATGCTGATATACAACTAATTGGAATTAACAAAAAGTTTAACATCGAACCTTTATCTTTCAGCTGTGCTCTACATTCACTCTTGCTGCATCATAAATTGATTTCTTTTAACTCTAATTGGTTGGTAATTTGGCCGCCTTTTTTAATATTCAGTGTATGGAGCGAAAAAAGGTGGCCAAATTACCAGCCAATTAGAGTTAAAAGAAATCAATTTATGATGCAGCAAGAGTAAATGTAGAACACAGCTGAAAGATAAAGGTTAGATGTTAAACTTTTTGTTAATTCCAATTAGTTGTATATCAGCATTCATTCTTGGCCGCTTCAGATATCAGCTATTTCAATTGCCAGTTACTTTCATGGGTGCACTTTTCTTGGCCGCTCCAGATATCAGCTCTTTAAGTTACCAGTTATTTTTACTTTTATGAAGTCTTTCCCTACAACTTTTATTTATTTATTTTTTTAATTAATTTTTTTTCCTCCGGCCCTAATGGCACTCCCTTCCTCCCACACATCTCTATAGAATGCTAACAAAAAATTTGAGAAATTAATTATAACCTACAGAAAAGAACCTACACAGAACCTACAGCATGCCCAGGGTTCAATGGGCAGGCAGGTGCCCCTCAGCGACAGCAAGATCAACTGCTGGAGGTGCATACGGACACTTGGATCTTGAGTGTAATCCTCTGATGCACATAACTGAAGAACGGAGCAAGGAAAACCCCAAACTACAACGGAGCCAGCCCATCACCACAGAATATGGGGAATTCCACTTCTCGCTCAGCAGGCGGGCAAGATGTTTATAAGTGGTGGTGGCAGCCCTTCCCATGCCACCTGAAGTGGAAAAAACTTTAATTACATTGGATTACAGGTACTTGTAGTTTCTTGGACACACCTTTTTTTACAGCGAAGGTGTTTTTGAGGTGGATTATAATTACTCAAAGGAAAAGGACAAACCACAAAAATGTGAGTTTTTTCTTTGATCTTACTTTTTTTCAAAAAAGGATATTATAATTACTTTCATTTTTTGCTCAAATGTGACTGAATTTGACAAAACAAGGCTTCGACGCACAAAACTTTGTTAAGAGATATGGCGATTATAAGTAATCATTGTGTAATAACTTCCCAGTGCCTACAGCTATGCAAACAAAATTTGCACCAATTATTCATCTATTTACTAGCTATCACTGAGTGGGTGTACAGATTTCTAATACCCAAAATTTTCCCTGTTTTTGAGCGGGTAATAATACCACAGGTGGTAGTATTAGGGTGGGAGGGTGGTGGATGGTGGGTAGGATTAATTATAAATATAGGGGTATAATGAAATAAGAAGACGAATGGAATCCAGAGGCCACGTTTGGGCCCTCCATGACCCTCCATGGCCCTCAGATCACTCCAAATTGACTGAGAACACTATTGGCGAGCTATTTGTGAAGTCCCAACTCACTATATACACACCCTTATCACAAAGCCATGGCCATTTAATGGCACCAATCTCCCACTCGTGGCTTTGACAGGGTCGGAAGAAAGCTGCTACAGAAACCAGACTTGCCAGCCCTTAAGGAAGGCTTGTCACTTAATGGTAGTGTTTTGAAGCAAGTCTCTTCCACTAAATATCTTGGACTATACTTAGATCAACATTTAACTTGGAAAAATCATATTAATTATGTTTTGAAAATAAGAGGAAAGATTTATTCTACCAATCGCCTTAATCCTCCTTCTACAGCCAGGAAGTTATTATATCAAGCATATCTCTTGCCAACTCTGGACTATTGTAATGTTGTGTGGGCACCCACTAATGCTAACCAGACTAAACGTCTCAAAAGACTTAGTTCCAAGAATGTACTGATTTATCTATCTTAAGATATTCTTTAACAAAATGACAAAAATTTCATACTATGAAGTCAGCTCCAGTGTATCTCCATAACATGTTTGAGTATGCCATCAGTGTCACAGGACGTGCAAACACAAATGCACATCGTTTGTTTGTTCCCGGCACAGATAAGCACTAATTATGGGAAATACTACTATAATGTAGAACTACATTGTGGAATGGAATGCTTTCCCACAGCCTTATATGACTCAACAACCTTTACTCAATTTCAAATTAGTCTTTGAAATAGTTGTTTGACAACATATTAGTAATGTTATAGTTTGTACGTAAGTAATTACTGTATATGTGTGTGTTTAGGCCATCATTATTATATTGCTTGTTTCCCATCACCCAATGGAACAAAAACTGATGCGAACAGGAAGTGATTAATTATAGACTTGACTCTTGTTATTGCAGTCTCTGACTGCTCTACTAGGGTATTTCGATCTTAAAGGTTGCCAGAATGCAGCTTGTTGAACAAAAGTGGAGGGACACCACCCTTCTGCAATGTTTCTATGCACAGCTAATCAGTGGCTAATGCAATATTTGGTTATTCTCTGCTTTCTACTAACATGAAATGGTGTATTTTATCGCCCGCATTCATGTGATCTATAATCAAATAATTAAAATTTGGTACAGAAACCTAAAAATCAATGCAGGTGGTGACGGGAAACAAGGGACTTAATATTGATGGCCTTATATGTATGTTGTGCAGGGCGTAGCTAAAGAACAACTTCGGCTGATACTGCCTTCCTGTTGAAATAACAATTGAAAAAAGTTGTGTAGTAAGAATGTTTTGTACATGCATTCCAGGTGCCGTAAATTAAGCTAAATTATGTGACCGTCTCTACTGCACAAGCATGCATATTGAGAATGCCAAAAAAAGTTTGTAAAATTAAAAGTTAACTACTCTTTTTACTGATTAAAAAGTAGTCAGTGTCTATGCGGACCTGCAGAGGTTTCGCTATAGGGTATCATCAAGACTCACTGTAGTGAGTCGCGAGACCAAGTAAAGTAAATCACACAACTAGCTACTGTGAGTTATTTACACGAGCGACTAACTAATAGAATACACACCTGAAACCTACCTTTGAAACTATTCCTTTGTAAAAAAAACCTTGTGATATAACAAAACCTTTGTTGGTATATTGTTATATAAGTGTATTACTAAGTACTGTAAGTAATCCCTGTTATATTTATTTATTTAATTACGTACCTCATAATTGAGTGTTGTGTGTAAAAAGATGCAACTTAAAATATATGTTGTCTATAAAGATGAAGTGCGTGACAAAATGTGTTCAAGTCAGGTGCATTAGATAAGTTAGCAGGTAGTGAGTTCCAGAGTCAAATTAAATGTGGGAGAAAAGAATGATAATAATATTATGAGTTAATTCTAGCAGGTAAACTGACAAATATTTTTAAGGTAGCCCTGGGTAGATGACAATACTGGTTGGAGATCTTGTGAGAAGTCAATACAAATACGGTTGTTGATGACTGTGTAAAACATGGTGATGATGGCATTAGTTCTTCTTACTTCAAGTAACACCACATGAAATTTTGCTGAAAACTCATATTCTTCTCCTTCTCCTCCCCTATTCTCCTCCTTCACATACTCATTAGTGCGAGTCGTCCATTTCTGATGCTTACATCTTAGACTGTGTTAGTTCCACAGCCTTGGATTTACTATCACAAGTTTTTTGGCTAGTTAAGTTTCTTCAGTACAAATCTTGGAACTCCACCTTAAAATCATGTATACTTCTGCCAGCTTTCTATCCTCTAACGTTTAAAAAAACTCTATATCCAGTTGCCTATTAGTATTTTCTTGCTTTTAATGCAGTATTTGATGTTAGATGGGCTGATATTATTTTGTAAAGGTGATTTTAATTGCGTAAGATGTCTCTAGAATGATTTTAGAAGGCGGAATTTTGGATCCATAATTAAACGGTACTACTGTTCCATTTGATTGGTCCTAAAAAGTCTCTGCTTTTGATTATTTATTGGTTGATATAAGAAAGGACGGTCATAGCCTCCTTCAGGGGCAGACCTAGCAGCTGGCAAGAGGAGAGGCACACATAGGCTAAGTTGTAGGTGAGTAGGGACCCTCAGGTCATTAGCCTAGAGAGAAAATATTCCCCTTCTTAGTTGCAGAGGCTCCAACTCTGAGAGTTGGAGCCTCTGCAATGGCAGTTGATTGATTTTAGACAATGACTGAGATGGGTTGTATAAGGACAGCAAACAGGATACACGCAAACAGTGTATTGGAATTTTGAAAGGTCACTCGGAATCTAGATGGTGTATTAATTGTAAAGTTCGGTGATTCTGTTGCTGCAAGATAGCTACACTGTGTGAACATGTTAAAAGCCAGGTAGTTGAACTGGCAAGGAATCTCGTAGATACACAAGATAATCATTAAAGTATGTAGTCCAGCTGATCAAGTGGTCCAGATTGATCACGTGATCCAGACTGATCACGTGATCCAGTCACGGTTGCCATGGCAATCATAATGAATTGCCACTGTTGTAATGTATACCTAGTACACACACCTTGCAGCTATTAATATTGTACACTAGTTTATAGCTAGTGATACACAACTTCTCAATGTATAACTATGTGCCTTGCTATGTGCAATACTTTCAAATATAACTAGCATATGAAGGCCATGCTATTATAATGTCATGAAATCATTATAATAAAACTGCTGGATTGCATGATTGAGGCTGAAGGACTACATACTTTGTGAAAAGTCTCATTCCAAAGAAAGATCCAAGGCTGGAGCCTTTGTAGTTGCTGTATTTTTGAAGCAGCATGTCATCATCTCGTAGTAATGTTTCACTGTAGGTTTTTGACATTTTAGCCTTTGCAGATGATTGTGAAGTCTCAAAAGCTGTTTGTAAGGCTATTAATGTCTTGGACAACCACAACACAATGATTATTTTTAGAGGCGCTTAATACTCACAAAGGTGCTAGGTGAAAGTTTAACAGCTGATTTGACTTTGTTTCAGGGGTGTCTTAGTGTAACTAACATGCAAAGTATGTCAATCTAGGGATGCCCCAGGAAATTTTGAAAATTAGGCCCTCTGAGATTGAATCTGGGAGTGATTTTAGCAGTTTACGAGAATACTATCAATATTAGCTTATTAGGGTGACTGCTCTTTTAGGCTATCCCAATCTTGATGTATTTGTACATGTATTAGTATCCAATGAAAGGAGTTTTGGGGAATTCCGCCCTCCCTCCAGGAAATTTTGAGATTAAGATACTCAGAATTGAATCTGAGAGTGATTATAGCGGTCACCATTAACATTATACTTATGTTGGCTGTTGTATTAGAATGACTGCCCTATTAGCTAAAGTCTTTGAGCAGGCTGTAGGACCAGGTGTCCTACAGACCTTCAGCACTTGTGTTGTAAAGCATTAATAAAAAATTTTAAAAATAGGGTATAACGAACTTGATTCGTATAGAAATCCAGTTAATGCACTGGAATTGCAGGTACATGTAGCTAAACATTTGTGTAGTTAGCTATTTGGTGTAATACAATCAGCACAATTGTTCAACGACAACTATAGACAATGTGTGACCAGGCCTGTGATAATAGGGGATGTGGGCACATGATTTTGCCTACTTTTTCCCACTTTCATCACTCATAACGTTTTGTACCATTATACTATGACATTGCAATTTTCAGCTCTTAGTAAGCATTTAATTGGCATCATGATGCAAGTTACAGAATGAAATTATACTTTTCCAGTACTGAGATATGATGACCTGTAGAGTGATGGGGTGTAGTTTGTGCCCACATAACCTGTTTTCGCAGGCCCAGTCACATCTTAGGAGAGCTAAGCCCCTCCATAATCTTTTTTGACAGGAGCTGCAGCTTCCTTGCCCCCTTTTCTGCTGCCCCCGCTTTGGTTTCAGATGAGTTTGCAATAAATGCTAGTAATTTGTGCATAATCTTCATGCATTAGTGATCTTGGCCTGATAAAAGGGTTTAGTATTTCAATCAAAAGAAGTATGGTTTTTCCACAATGAGGGAGGTACATTTGCCCCAAATGCCCCAACCTGGATCCGCTATTGCCCTTAGCCATTTATAATTTACTGCCTTTGTATCTTACACTGAATTCAGCTGGCTGGGTGCCTTAACATACCAATAACTTTCATAAATGAACATTAACAGTATAATTATCAGTGTTAGGTACAGCCACTATGGGCAGGTAACATACTCATTTTACGGAACCAAGAAATGCTGTTTTCATAATATTATATCCTTAGCTGAATAGTGCACTTGAATGACAGTAAGTAATCATTTCTGCTGTGGAAACTTCCTTAGGGTAGGGAATCTACCATGAGTCAGCTATTTTTGTACCTTCAAGATTCATCTTTTTTTCTTTCTTGCAAGGGATAGGCCTAAGCCTATTATGCTTTTAAATTTGCCTATTATACTTTTGAGCAATGCTCCAAAATTCCTCCATTATGCTCCAATTATTCCCAGTTGTGTTCCATTATGCTCCCAATATGTTATTATAAAATTGCATCTTGACTGTTTTACTAGAATATCTAATGCATCTGTGAACGTTCTATTAGGATATTTTAACATCCAGTCACTGCTCTATTAAAGTATATCGATCTCCAACTAATCTTTTCTTCACAACATAGCTATAAATCTAGTTTTTACTGTTGTATGCATGTTATCCCATTCTGCATCATGCAAAATAGGCAGAGTTTCAGCTTCTCTGATAATCAGTGCACAAAAATTGTGCCTATTATGTTGGCATTATGCTCAATGCTTTTGGCTACCTATTATGCCCTAAAGTATGCTGGCATAATCGGCGCAAGTCTAGGAAGGGGATTACAAGGAGAGGAACACTAATTAGGTTACGTAAGTACTTAATGTTACATCTTATAAGTAATTTTTCCTTTCCTTACCATGTCCACATTATTTCCATTCATGGTGCTATTTGTTGTTACATGTTGCCCAAGGACTCACGTGCTTACACTTTTTGTTGTACTCATTCATGACGGTTCTCTCTCTCTCTCTCTCTCTCTCTCTCTCTCTCTATCTCTATTTGTGACCGGATTTGCGAAAAGGTACCTTTTCCACACATTTGACATACCAGCAAACAAAATAATGTAACACTTGACTCCTTATACCAATTAACTTGCTCATAGTATCAAACTGTAGCCAGTTACTGTGGCTATATTCATTGAAAATTTCAAGCAATTATATGCTATGATCAAAACGTTATGCAGCTTTGAAGTCCAAAAAATGGGTCAAATTTTGTGTGTGAAAAAGGTACCTTTTCGCAAATCCGGTCACATTTGTGAATACATATCGCCATGCAGTTTTTGACAAAGTAGTGAATTCAAAATTGGTTGCTAAGAAATGGCTGCAGTGGTGTTAATGCTATTAAATTTTAATGATGGCTGTGTGCATTGTTAAAATTTATCAGCATTAATATCATTGGCAACCATTTCTTAGCCAACAACTTTCTTTTTTTCACCCAGGCTTTTGAAAGCCGCACCCTTCTTATACAATTTGGCTGTTTTTGTGCAGATCCCTACTATACATACATGGCTAGTAAGTTCTCAAATAGTGGGGCACCTGTTGTCCACTGGACTGACACCTCAATTTTAAACCAATGTAAATGTGTGACTAGTAATTACACATTCAGATGCTTTATGTTGTTTTGACTATAATATATTTTTTTGTTTAGCACCTCTGGAATTTACAATCCCACCAACCCCACAAAATGTTGAACTCAACAAAACTGCCAAATTCACATGTTCTGCCACTGGTTATAATGTGAAGTTCCAATGGACAAATGGATCAGGACCATTTTGGACTAAAGTGACCGGTACAGAAAGCAGTACCTTGGTAATTCCAGATGTAAAATCATCTGATGCTATCACCTACACTTGTACAATTAGTGATGGTATAGGTAGAAGTGTTACTTCAGATTCAGTTAAACTAACAGTTACTGGTATGACTACTACATGTTAGTTATGTGATGATGGATGTATTGGTATACAGGTCTACCAGAGGTGATTGTGGATCCACCCAGTCAAAGTGTAGAGGTTGGAGGCACTGCCAAGTTTACTGCCAAAGCCAAAGGTATAGGGAAAAAGAGTTTCACATACCAGTGGAAACATAATGGAGAAGATATGAAAGGAGAGACAAAAGACACTCTTACTATTCACGTCACAGAAGATAAATATGGGATGTATCAGTGTGTCGTAAAAAATGAATATAAGGATGTTGATAAATCCAAAGCTGCTGAATTGAGTAAGTTGCAAGTATATCGTGATTATTATAGTTTGTTTAAATGTAACCTTCTCTATTAAAACCAGTCTAACAACCTTTTCAGTTACATTTGTTTAACTTAATCATGTTACCATGTATTGCTCCTCATTATAACACAAATTGTTGTTTTATGATCACTATGCAGTACATTCAATATGTTCAAGTGAAAATTCAGGTTGAATGGTCAACAATGTGAACAGTCTTGAGTCTATAATTGCATCATAAATTTATGACATATTGTATTATATTATTGTATTGTATTAGTGCTTTACAGTGACCAGCACTGAAGGTCTGACGGCAACATGTGCTGCAGCCTTAGGATTACCTAACCTAATTTCAAGGACTTAGTGACTTATATAATCTAATCAAAAACAGCCAAGCTGTAAAAAAAGGTGCGGCCCCCAAAAAGAACATGGTGAAAAAAGATGTGAAATCCAAGGTGGCGGCCAAGAAATGGCTGTGATGGTAGGTTAATGGTTACATTTTAATAACAACAGTTCAGGTGAATTTGGTGTAAGACCACTTGGCACCAAGACCATTTTACAAGACCACTTGGTGCCAAGACCATTTTAATAACAACAGTTCAGGTGAATTTGGTGCCAAGACCACTTGGCACCAAATTCACCTGAACTGTTGTTATTAAAATGTAACCATTAACCTACCATCACAGCCATTTCTTGGCCGCCACCTTGGATTTCACATCTTTTTTCACCATGTTCTTTTTGGGGGCCGCGCCTTTTTTTACAGCTTGATTAGATATCACTTCTTTTTGTATTTGTATACTGCAAAGCCGGCCTATGGCTGGCTTTGGGGCTTTTTTAACCCATGTGTTTTTTTTCTTTACCACAGGAAGAAGAAAAGAACTTAAAGAAGATTTGTAATACTTCAATTATTTTTGATTTTATTAGTAATTATACAAATTATATACATATATTTATTACATGATAATTATTCCCCACAGGATATTTTTTAGCAGCTGACATGATCTCTCTACTGGGTGACTTAAAATATAGCTGAACTATATACAGGATGGTTTCTTTGTAGCTGAACTCTCTACAAGATAAATTCTTCTAGCTGATTTCTCTACAGGGTGATTTGTTTCTAGCTGAACTCTCTACAGGTTATTTGTTTGCAGCTAAACTCTCTACATCCATGGTGGTTTCTTTGTAGCTGAACTCTCTATATGGTGGTTTCTTTGTAGCTGAACTCTCTACAAGGTGACTTCTTCTAGCTGAACTCTCTACATGGCGATTTCTTTGTAGCTGAACTCTCCACATGATGGTTTCTTTGCAGCTGAACTCTCTACAGGGTGACCTCTTCTAGCTGATCTATCTACAGGGTGATTTGTTTCTAGCTGAACTCTCTACAGGTGATTTGTTTGCAGCTAAACTCTCTACATGGTGTTTTCTTTGTAGCTGAACTCTCTACATGATGGTTTCTTTGTAGCTGAACTCTCTACAAAGTGACTTCTTCTAGCTGAACTCTCTACAGGTGATTTGTTTGCAGCTAAACTCTCTACATCAATGGTGGTTTCTTTGTAGCTGAACTCTCTACAAGGTGACTTCTTTTAGCTGATCCCTCTACAGGTTGATTTGTTTGCAGCTGAACTCTTTAGGTGGTGATTTCTTTGTAGCTGAACTCTCTACATGATGGTTTCTTTGTAGCTGAACTCTCTACAAGGTGACTTCTTTTAGCTGATCCCTCTACAGGGTGATTTGTTTGCAGCTGAACTCTTTAGGTGGTGATTTCTTTGTAGCTGAACTCTCTACATGATGGTTTCTTTGTAGCTGAACTCTCTACAAGGTAGCTTCTTCTAGCTGATCCCTCTACAGGGCGATTTGTTTGTTGTTGAATTCTCTACAGGTGATTTGTTTGAGGCTGAACTCTCTACATGGCGGTTTCTTTGTAGCTGAACTCTCTACAAGGTAACTTATTCTAGCTGATCCCTCTACAGGGCGATTTGTTTGTTGTTGAATTCTCTACACGGTAATTTGTTTGAGGCTGAACTCTCTACATGGCGGTTTCTTTGTAGCTGAACTCTCTACAAGGTAACTTTTTCTGGCTGAACTCTATACAGAGTGATTTGTTTTCAGCTGAACTCTCTACATGATGGTTTCTTTGTAGCTGAACTCTCTACAAGGTGACTTCTTCTAGCTGAACTCTCTACAGGGTGATTTCTTTGTAGCTGAACTCTCTACAAGGTAACTTATTCTAGCTGATCCCTCTACAGGGCGATTTGTTTGTTGTTGAATTCTCTACACGGTAATTTGTTTGAGGCTGAACTCTCTACATGGCGGTTTCTTTGTAGCTGAACTCTCTACAAGGTGACTTTTTCTAGCTGATCCCTCTACAGGGCGATTTGTTTGTTGTTGAATTCTCTACATGGTGCTTTCTTTGTAGCTGAACTCTCTACATGATGGTTTCTTTGTAGCTGAACTCTCTACAAGGTAACTTATTCTAGCTGATCCCTCTACAGGGCGATTTGTTTGTTGTTGAATTCTCTACACGGTAATTTGTTTGAGGCTGAACTCTCTACATGGCGGTTTCTTTGTAGCTGAACTCTCTACAAGGTGACTTTTTCTGGCTGAACTCTATACAGAGTGATTTGTTTTCAGCTGAACTCTCTACATGATGGTTTCTTTGTAGCTGAACTCTCTACAAGGTGACTTCTTCTAGCTGAACTCTCTACATGGCGGTTTCTTTGTAGCTGAACTCTCTACAAGGTAACTTATTCTAGCTGATCCCTCTACAGGGCGATTTGTTTGTTGTTGAATTCTCTACACGGTAATTTGTTTGAGGCTGAACTCTCTACATGGCGGTTTCTTTGTAGCTGAACTCTCTACAAGGTGACTTTTTCTGGCTGAACTCTCTACAGGTGATTTGTTTGCAGCTAAACTCTCTACATGGTGTTTTCTTTGTAGCTGAACTCTCTACATGATGGTTTCTTTGTAGCTGAACTCTCTACAAAGTGACTTCTTCTAGCTGAACTCTCTACAGGTGATTTGTTTGCAGCTAAACTCTCTACATCAATGGTGGTTTCTTTGTAGCTGAACTCTCTACAAGGTGACTTCTTTTAGCTGATCCCTCTACAGGTTGATTTGTTTGCAGCTGAACTCTTTAGGTGGTGATTTCTTTGTAGCTGAACTCTCTACATGATGGTTTCTTTGTAGCTGAACTCTCTACAAGGTGACTTCTTTTAGCTGATCCCTCTACAGGGTGATTTGTTTGCAGCTGAACTCTTTAGGTGGTGATTTCTTTGTAGCTGAACTCTCTACATGATGGTTTCTTTGTAGCTGAACTCTCTACAAGGTAGCTTCTTCTAGCTGATCCCTCTACAGGGCGATTTGTTTGTTGTTGAATTCTCTACATGGTGCTTTCTTTGTAGCTGAACTCTCTACATGATGGTTTCTTTGTAGCTGAACTCTCTACAAGGTAACTTATTCTAGCTGATCCCTCTACAGGGCGATTTGTTTGTTGTTGAATTCTCTACACGGTAATTTGTTTGAGGCTGAACTCTCTACATGGCGGTTTCTTTGTAGCTGAACTCTCTACAAGGTGACTTTTTCTGGCTGAACTCTATACAGAGTGATTTGTTTTCAGCTGAACTCTCTACATGATGGTTTCTTTGTAGCTGAACTCTCTACAAGGTGACTTCTTCTAGCTGAACTCTCTACAGGGTGATTTCTTTGTAGCTGAACTCTTTAGGTGGTGATTTCTTTGTAGCTGAACTCTTTAGGTGGTGATTTCTTTGTACCTGAACTCTCTCCAAGGTGACCTCTTCTAGCTGAGCTCTCTACAGGGTGATTTGTTTCTAGCTGAACTCTCTACAGGTGATTTGTTAGCAGCTAAACTCTCTACATGATGGTTTCTTTGTAGCTGAACTCTCTACATGATGGTTTCTTTGTAGCTGAACTCTCTACAAGGTGACTTCTTCTAGCTGAACTCTCTACAGGGTGATTTCTTTATAGCTGAACTCTTTAGGTGGTGATTTCTTTGTAGCTGAACTCTCTCCGAGGTGACCTCTTCTAGCTGATCTCTCTACAGGGTGATTTGTTTCTAGCTGAACTCTCTACAGGTGATTTGTTTGCAGCTAAACTCTCTACATGATGCTTTCTTTGTAGCTGAACTCTCTCCAAGGTGACCTCTTCTAGCTGAGCTCTCTACAGGGTGATTTGTTTCTAGCTGAACTCTCTACAGGTGATTTGTTAGCAGCTAAACTCTCTACATGATGCTTTCTTTGTAGCTGAACTCTCTACATGATGGTTTCTTTGTAGCTGAACTCTCTACAAGGTAACTTCTTCTAGCTGATCCCTCTACAGGGTGATTTGTTTGTTGTTGAATTCTCTACATGGTAATTTGTTTGAGGCTGAACTCTCTACATGGCAGTTTCTTTGTAGCTGAACTCTCTACAAGGTGACTTTTTCTAGCTGAACTCTATACAGAGTGATTTGTTTACAGCTGAACTCTCTACATGATGGTTTCTTTGTAGCTAAATTCTCTATAAGGTGACCTCTTCTATAGCTGAACTCTTTACATAGTGTCTAGTTTCTAGCTGATCTCTCTACAGGGTGATTTGTTTGCAGCTGAAATCTCTACAGGGTGATTTGCTTGTAGCTGAACTCCTTACATTGTGTCTAGTTTCTAGCTGATCTCCACAGTGTGATTTGTTTGTAGCTGATCTCTCTACAAATTGATTTGTGTGTAGCTGATCTCTCTGCAGGTTGATTTGTTTGTAACTGATCTCTCTACAGGGCAATTTGTTTGTAGCTGAACTCTCTATAAGGTGATTTGATCTCTCTGCAGGTTGATTTGTTTGTAGCTAAACTCTCTAAAGGGTGATTTGCTTGTAGTTGAACTCCTTACATTGTGTCTAGTCTCTAGCTGATCTCTCTACAGGGTGATTTGTTTGTAGCTGATCTCTCTGCAGGTTGATTTATTTGTAGCTGAAGTCTCTACAGGGTAATCTGTTTGTAGCTGAACTGTCTATAAGGTGATTTGTTTGTAGCTGATCTCTCTGCAGGTTGATTTGTTTTAGCTGAACTCTCTACAGGGTGATTTGTTTGTAGCTGATCTCTCTGCAGGTTGATTTGTTTGTAGCTGAAGTCTCTACAGGGTGATTTGTTTCTAGCTGATCTCTCTACAGGGTGATTTTTTGTAACTGACCTCTCTTCAGGGTGATTTGTTTCTAGCTGATCGCTCTACAGGTTGATTTGTTTGTAACTGAAATCTCAACAGGGTGTATTGCTTGTAGCTGAACTCCTTACATTGTGTCTAGTTCCTAGATGATCTCTCTACAGGGTGATTTGTTTGTAGTTGATCTCTCTGCACATTGATTTGTTTGTAGCTGAACTCTCTACAGGGTGATTTGTTTCTAGCTTATCTCTCTACAGGTTGATTTGTGTGTAACTGATCTCTCTACAAGCTGATTTGTTTGTAGCTGAACTCTCTACAGGGTGATTTGTTTCTAGCTTATCTCTCTACAGGTTGATTTGTGTGTAACTGATCTCTCTACAAGCTGATTTGTTTGTAGCTGAACTCTCTACAGGGTGATTTGTTTCTAGCTGATCTCTCTGCAGGTTGATTTGTTTCTAGCTGATCTCTCTACAAGTTGATTTGTTTATTGCTGATCACTCTAAAGATTGATTTATTTGTACCTGAACTCTCTGCAAAGTTTGTTTGTAGCTGATCTCTCTACAGGATAATTTGTTTGTAGCTGAACTCTCTGTACAGTGATTTGTGTGTAGCTGAATTCTCTAGAGAGTAATTTAATTGTAGGTGAACTCTCTACAGGGTGCATGACTTGTTTATAGCTGAACTCTCTTCAGTGTGACTTGTAATGTTCTGAATCTCTACAGTGATATAACTGTAGCTTAATTCTCCACAGGGTGACTTGCTTCTTGCTGAACTGTCTATAAGATTAACTGTTTGCAGCTGAACTCCCTACAGAATAACTTGTAATGTAATAGAATTCTATAATGGAGTAAATAAATTAACTGAATGCTCTATTAGGGTGACTGTTCTATTAGAGTATCTCGATCTCGAATTTGCTACACAGAGTTGGCTTTCGAATCATAACTCAGTGGTTTGTAATCCAATTCTTCTATACTACTGCAAGGACTTTCTATGAAGATTATTCCAGCTATACACCGATTTTCAGCTCATTGCTCTTAGCGGTTTGCCTAGTAGCCGTAAAAACTAATACTTTTTTTATTACTAAAAATCGATCGCGTAATTGTGACACAGGTTGGGTTTTGTGTCATATCTCCGTGGTCTTAATCTCGATTCCTTTCAAACCACCAAAAGGCACTCCTACGATGGTTACTCCATCTACATAGCAATTTTCAGCTCATTCCATGAAGCGGTTTACCCTGTAGGCGTGACAACAAATCAATCTTGTTTTACGCGAATAATCGGTAATAACTCCTGAACCATTCATCGGATTTGCACCAAATTTGATGCTAGGATGCGCCTTTGGACTCCCTTTCTGTGTGCCAAATTTCAAGGCGATCGGAGCACGCGTTTGCGTTTTATATCAATTTTTGCAAGTGTGCGAAAAGACGAAGAAGAAAAAAAAAACGAAGAAAAAAACGAAACTTTGGCCGCTCATATCTCGGAAATGGCTTGAGTGATTTCCTTCAAATTTGGAATGTAGACTCCCCTAGCTGGCGGGCAACTCTGTAGCAAATTTGGTTTCAATCGGATAAGCTATCACCGAGATACAAAAGTGTGAAAATGACGTTTTCTTTCTTCCTGTCAATATACTCACGGTGTGGCGCGCCGGCTTCTTGGGCCGCACGACACACTACCGTGTGTCTTGATAAGTGGACAAATGCATCAAGCATATGTGACTGGGCCTATGAAAATGTGAATGGATTTGTACAAAGGGGTGTTCCCACTCACATCCAATTCCATGAACTTGGTAGGCCATAACTTACTTTTCAAGATACATGCAAACATGAAATTACCTCCATCCAATATGTTGGTGCTCACTGCTACGCAAATTACAAGACAATAGTTCTGTTAATCAGAAGTTATGAATCGTCAAAGTTGGAAAGAGGTTGTGTATGGAATACCCCTTTTTGCACATCCAGTCACATGTGGGCACATAATATTGTTAATTTTTAAATGTTCATGTCTCTTATCCCATTGTGTTATGGTCAAGTAAATTTCTGTGTTTATTAAACGTTTCTTAATTTATAACGCACCTTTGAACAGGCTGTAGGACCAGGTGTGCCACAAACCTTCAGCAGTTGTGCTGTAATAATCAAAAATTAATATTTAAATAAATATATAGCATGGTTATTTTATTCTGGTACCTGAGATTCAAACAATAATTTAGAATAGAGGATTAATTTATCAAGGACATTTATATACCACAATACAGTATAGGATGTATTGTAAGGTGGTATGGAATTAGCAATTAAATTCTCCGGTTCAAGTAACAGTTGTAGGTTTTGTACAATGTTTTAACTTTACAAATATTGTGTCATGATGAGAAATGAAATCCATAAAAAATTAGAAGCCATTTTTGGCAATATCAAGAGTTATAATGTAGTTGGTAGATTAAAAACCAAGGGTCAAGATAGTTCTTCACATTTTAGTTACATGTTTCTGACTCTCTGTATCACAGGCTTTAAACCTTTTCACAGGTCCCTAGTGGGATAGCATTAACAGAATAATAGAATAGACTCAAGCTGAATGTGAACGTGGTTAAACAATCCTGAAAGACTATATGACTGGTTTTTTGCAGAGACTGTCAATTAATTCATTTGTAACCATAATCCTTTTGCTTTGTAGAAGAAGCAAGAAAAACTAGCATATCAGAAGGTAAGATGTGATACAATAACATACACCATATACCATATATGTACAAATGTGGAGAGGTGTAATTTTCAAGGATTCTATAGTTGTTTGGCTGTCCACCAAATTTTCATCCTCGAAATTGCTCATCCTGCTTGGGAATGGGAACATTTGTATATATTTGTGTGTATTTGTATATGTATGTGTGTCAGAAAAAGAATATGATAAATTGTTGCGGCAGTGTCATACTGTCAGTAGAGTAATACTTTCAGTGGAGTAGCCAGCAAACTGGGTGGGCAAGCCATTCAGCCATGTAACACACATATTTTCATATGGATATCAATACAAATTTGTTATGCATCACTTCATAGCCATACATTTTACCTACATTACTGTATGCAAGATGACTAATACACTGTAACAGAACATTAGCTAGCTATTGTCCTTCTTAAATCCACCTCATAGTAGCAACGATCCCAAACATACCTAATATGCATGTACTTCGTGACCACTGTATCAAGTGACTATGTACATGTGAAATTCCTACCCATATAGGATAGAATAAACCATACATACCTTGAATTACAAGAAAAATTTAAGAAATGTTTGAAAAGTCATTTCTGTTATCAACAGTACCAAACTAGTTTTGAAAATTCAGGTGTGACCATAAGGGTGTTTTTCCAAAATTCGGATACATTTGGGCACATGCAAACTTTTTGGGAATAAAATTTCAGAGATTTTTTCAAAATAATTATTTTTTGTACATTTTGATTAAGCAACTTAACTATTAAGCCTTCTTGCTATGAAATTACACACCAATAACTTCTTTTTTCTAGGAGGTATACTCAACTATGTTACACCATGTAGTAGGTTTACAATACGTGGGACGCCAATTAACTTTACAAATTGGGTGATTTGTTCAGTCCTAAAACTGAGCATTCTCTTGTCTTTAGACAATAATACATGTGATTTAATTAAGGGAAAGCACAAAGAACACATGATTAAACTCTTAAGCAGGGGCGAGTTAAGGGGGTGGCAACTAAGGAGGCTGTGACCCCCCTTTCCTTTCTAAGTCAGTACTTGGCCAATAAAACCTTAAGTATTCTATGCAGGCCCGTAACCAGGATTTGTCAAAGGGGGGTTCAACTTTGACATGGTAGGCATTTATGGCAGCGGGGGTCTTGGGGCACAGCCCCCAGCTGCTGACAACTTTTTAATATTTTACTTCTCCTAACTGTCCTAAAATTGATAGCACACACTAATGACTCCAAAGAGCAGTTGTAAGTGTATAATTCTGACTATAATCCCTTCAAATCTGACATACTGTATAATTTGAAGTTAATCTCAACTTAAGTATGCATGTGCAGCAACTGCACATGCTTGGGTTAATTTCAACTAGATACATTTCTTCTATACATTGCAATAATTAATTAATCAACACATGAAGTTATCCATTTACTATCTACTTATCAGTATTTTGCTCAGTACTCCTCTACTCAATCAATAGCTATTATTCCTTTGTGTCACACTTAATTGACATGAGCTATCTACGTCACATGTGACTTCTTGGCTGTACTGTACAATGTTGTGGTTTCTTAGGACAGAGACTAAGTAGGTTTACAGTGTACATGCAAGTACATAGCAAAATACACAAGGCATTTTTCCAAGGTGGTTCACATATTTGGTGGTGATTACCATATTTGGTGATGATTCATAAGTGCAGGGCTCTTGGGCCATAGCCCCACCACTGACACATTTTAAACTTTAAAATACTTCGAAATTACATTGAATCATGATTTATTATTGTATTGTTAGTTCTTTATCAATATTATGACAGCTATTTTAGCTTGAATTTTCAGAGGGGAGTTTCCAGAACCCCATGCCTGACCATATACACCCCTGCACATCAGTGAAAGAGCTAGGACTTTGCAAATATACTCATGCAGATAGTTTTTATTGTGAACTTCCTTGCTATATAGTTAGCTGGCCAGCACTATCCCAATAACTAAACATTTAACTGAACATCAAGAGCATTACATGCACACAAGCATTTCTCAGGAATACCAAGCACTAACTACTATTTATTGCCTAGCAGCTATATGAACACAGACCTCTTCAGCTACATCAGTACAATTCATTAAGGAGCCACAAATTAATAATTTGGGTTTTGTATACTTTACTAATAATAGTAGCTAAACTGATGATTTCAGCCATGACTACATATCTGAAAAATAGGTATAGCACAACAATCCGATAAGCACATTAAAGAAGAGATTCTTAATTGTTTGAAAGCTTTAACCATGAATGATTAGAGTATCTGAGTGACTGCTTTGTTAGAGCATTTGAGTGACTGCTGTATTAGAGCATTTTAGTGACTGTTCTATTTTCATCCCCACTGACCCTGTCTCAGATCTCAACTGTGTAGAGGTGGGGCTTAGCTCCACTTTGATTAACACCTCAGAGCAGCCTTCAGTGCCTACATATAGCCCCTCTATACCTTTCTGGTGCCCATGTCTTTTACGCCAGCTTAAAACATTTTTTTAAATTGTTAATCCTGGAGGGGGGTTCGTCCGAACCACTCGAACCCCCCCCCCTGGTTACGGGCCTGCTATGTGTACCAAAAGCAGACTTATTTCAGGAATTATGCATCACTACCAACACAAATAATGTCTATGTAACTATACCTATTGTTCAGCACTGTTTCAGGAGAGTATAGCTTTCTTTTCCTCAAGAGTTCTTCCAGAAACAAGTTCTGATTGTGGGTTGCATCTTCAGTTACAAAAGTTTTAATTGTGGATTTTGTTTTATTCAGCAGTACTTTCCACTATGGCTATAAGAGGTGAATAGTGTATTTTATATTTTAAAATGAATTGTATGATTCAAAAGTGTTTTTTAGTTGGTTTAAGTGATTAGAGATATCAGTTTTAGTATAATATGTATAGCTACCAACTCAGCCATTTAGCAAACTGTATAAAAGCCATTATTTCCCACTGCACAAGTTGATGTTGTGCTACTTCTAAAAACCAGACGCCATGTAGTTAGCTAACTCATCTGGAAATAACCACAGATGGTATATACCAGCGTTGAAACCGGGTCGGGTCATCCGGGTCATCCGGGTCAACCGGGTCACATTTTCTCCGGGTCATCCGGGTCTGACTCGGTTTACAAATTATCCGGGTCTGACCCGGATTGGATCACGTGAGAAACGAAATTGATCGTTTGACGACGTGGAACCTATAAACGCTAGTCGCGTAGCTCTTTCATGAGCCACGCCCACTTATCGCGTTACAAACATACGCTCAGCCACGCCCATTTATTAGTAAGTGCAGTCTGTAGCATGAAACTGTGTCCGTTTCTGTCTGCAAGCTTACGTGGAGCCACGCCCACTAATCCATTAATGTATGAGTTGTATATAGTCTAGGTCTAGTCTTGCAGCAGGATATTAAGTACTTTTGTGAGCCACACCCATTTTAATATATTGGGAAATTGCAATACTAAGTATGTATGAAGCCACACCCAATTGCTGTCTGTAAACTCACAGTAGCTACGTGGAACCAAACCCACTGACTGATTTTAAACTCTAAACTTACTACTCGTTTACTCAACACGAATCGAACGCTCAAAACGTAGTCTCGCTCGCTCGAGAATACCCGAAACATAGCTCTTATCGCGCGCCTCGGCTTAATTTAATCCTGGTCAATCCGGGTCACATCTTTTTTTTTTTTTTTTTTTTTACCCGGGCTTGATGGACTGCCCTTGCCTACCACCCCCAGCACATAAATGGCCTGTGCTGGACAAACCGGGACTTTCTTAGTCCACGGCAAACTGAGACTCTGCCCGAATCAGCTCCACAATTGGGGGAGTCTTAACATAGTGACCGATGGATGAGCGGGCTCCGCGGATGCATTGTATGGAGGACCGCAAGAGAGAAAAAGATAGACAGCACCTTAACCACCCCATGACAACAGAGTAATCATCGCCCCACTTGTTTGAAAGTTGATGAGCCAAGCGTTGATAAAAAACAGAAGCCTCATGAGCCAGACCACCAGAGGCAGACATTACCAGGGGGGTAAAAGAGGCATGCTCCTCCTCACGAATTCTCTGAGCATACGCACGTTTCTTAATGTTCTCGTGCCTCCGATAACAGGAGGCCAGTGATGAGGACGCATTAGAAGCAGCCAGAGGGTTGAACACCCGCACATCCACAAAACATCTTTCACTTCTTCCACCCCAAAAACCATTCATGGCGATGTCAAGACGGGCACCATCTTGGATATTGGCAGAAGCAGGGTAGTCCTGCTGTGAAACCGGCTGGAGCTCTGGTTCAACAGCTACCTGAGAGCATACTTCAGTCAACAGGGTAGCAGTTAGATCTCTGATCTCATTGTGTCGGATAGAAGGTAAGCCACCCTTGGGACAGGATAAAGCATGCTCCACTGAAAAGGAAGTCCCACATGCACAGTGAGCAGGAGTCCGCTGAGGAGACCACCCATAACGTAGTGCCACGGCATCGTGAAACGCGGACTTATGCAGTGCAAAGCCATGTTCCTGTAGGGGCCGGGTGGTAAGCCAGTTGGAGGCCCCTTTGGCTGAGGCTAGATCTAAAGCACGTTGAGAGGAGGGATCTAAGTGGGTACGCAAACTGGAAGATCTATCCGAATAGTTGGAAGATTTAGAATTGCGGACATCCGGGTCACATCCGGGTCAAATCCGGGTCTGACCCGGATTGCTATCCGGGTCAGTGGGTCATCCGGGTCAGCAGTAGTGACCCGGTTTCAACGCTGGTATATACTACTATGAATTAATCAACTATGTATTACTATTAAATTTTTACAATATAGTTTTGGGTTGTGCAATAATATTGTTAGCTAATTCTCGTATTTTGTAATTCATGAAATTTTCGTAATTCGTTCAATTACGATGCTATGCACTGCTATTAAAGGAAGCGCTTGTGCTTTTACCATAGTAAGGTATATATTATCTATGATTTTACCAACATATTATGCACAGAAGTATCTTCTAAACTGTTTTAAAGTTTGACTATTGTGTTCTTCCCACAAATTCTCTCCACAAAGCCTCAAAGCTGCTCTTCATTTGCGTACGTAAGGGATATGCCCCCTTTCAACTTGAAGCGATAGGCTATTCCTCAGGCCCGTAACCAGGATTTGTCAAAGGGGGTTCAACTTGGACATGGTAGGCATTTATGGCAACTGGGGCCTGGGGGCACAGCCCTGCTGACGACACTTTAATATTTGACTTCTCCTAACTATCCTAAAATTGATAGTACACACTTAATAACTCCAAAAAACAGTTGTAAGTGTATAATTCTGAGTAATCCCTTGAAATCTGACATACTGTATAATTTGAAGTTAATCTCAACTTCAGTATGGGCAGCAACTACACATGCTTGGGTTAATTTTAGTAGATACATTTCTTCCTTACATTATATTGAAATAATCAACACATGAAATTATCCATTTACTATCTACTTATCAGTGTTTTGCTCAGTACTCCTCTACTCAATCAATATAGCTATTATTCCTTTGTGTCACACTTAAGTGACATGAGCTATCTAGGTCACATGTGACTTCTTGACTGTACTGTACAATGTTGGGGTTTCTTAGGACATAGACAAAGTAAGGTTACAGTGCACATGCAAGTACATACGTAGCTAAATACACAAGGCATTCTACCAAGATGGTTCACAGCCCCCACCTCTGACACATTCTAAGCATCAAAATTACATTGATTCATGATTTCTTATTTTATGGTTAGTCCTTTATCAATATTATTTCAGCTATTTTAGCTTCAATTTTCAGAGGGGGTTTCCAGAACCGCATGCATACCTGGCTGCCCATATCACCCCTACACATCAGTGAAAGAGCTAGGACTTCACAAATATTATGAAATTATACTCATGCAGATAGTTTTAATGTGAACTTCTTTAGAAGATATAGATAGATGTAGATATAGATGTAGATATAGCTGGCCAGCACTATCCCAATAACTAAACATTTAACTGATTATCAAGAGCATTACATGCACACAAGCATTTCTCAGGTATACTATAAGCAGTAATTACTATTTGTTGCCTAGTAGCTATAAAATACATAGTAGTTACGTAGACTTTAAACATGGAATCTTAGCAACATAAAGGCCCTGTGTTATGGTTAGGCATGAGGCTATTATGCTCCAAAAATTGAGCATTATGCTTTTGAGCAGTGCTCGAAAAATCACCTATTATGCTTTTGAGAATTGCCCATTATTCCCAAAATTATGCCACCATAATTGGTTAATAATGCCAGTTTACTGCTGTAACAGGCCATTTTCATTGATGTTTAAGCTTAATAGTCTTCAATTCTTTAGCTGGTTACTGTATTAGAGTATTTCATTTCAATGTGACTGCTTTATTAGAGTAAATAATATTCAGTGACTGTTCTATTAGAGTTTCTGACTGCTCTATTAGAATATCTCGATCATTTTTAACGGAATTGTGCAATCTGCAGATTTTCCTACTGTTAAAGCTTTATAATCACCTCAAAATGCTAGCATAATTCCTGATTCCCACACATACCTATTATGCTCGAAATTGTGCCGGCATAATCGCCGCATCCCTAGTTATGGTACCAGAATTAACCAAGATTGCTACTACAGGGTGTGGGGGTTACTAAACTACATAGAACCCTATCTAACTGCAATTTGGTGTACCTTGATAGCTGCATGAAAATGAGAAACTTGGCAATAATTAGTAATTGCACCTTGCTGAAGCTTTTACAGCCACCATTATCCATTTAATTAACTTTCCAGCTACACTATCACCATTGTGTGTTTCCATGATGTTTCTTATGAAACTTAATGAAATTTTCAGGAATGTAAACACTTTTCACAAAAATTGTCATGATTTGTACACATTTCCTGGGCACATTCCTTCATAAAAAATTAATAATTCCTTGCACAATTACATTTGTATTGCCAGCACATTCCAGACAATTTCATTTGGAAATCTCAAAGAAATGTCACAACTCATCATGCATTAAACCCCAGGAAAGACATTTTTGGGAAATGCACATACCTTGTTTTGTATTACTAAAGGGCAGAATGTGAGCATGGCACTATGGATTTTGGTACCAAGTTTTCAGTCAATCAAATCGCAGTATTAATTTTGTTGAAGTCTAAACAGCAAAAATACAGTTTAATGGTATAACCAAAACTATTTTGCCAAGTAGTACAATGATACAGTTAAATAAATGCTAGGGTACAAACACTTGGACATGGATTAATGTGACTGGCCTTGCTAAAACAAAATGCATGTACAAAAAAATTGCATAATGTACTTTTAAAATGTTTTATGTAACATAACATTTTGTTGTTGCAATATGGCCATACAATTTTCAGCCCTTTTAAATGTTTGACTGCATTTTTAATAAGATGTACAGACATTCTACTCCAGCAATGAGTGCATAATCTACAAGTTTAATATGTATAAAAAATGTGTCTTCCATACACATCCAATTTACCAACTTTGAAAAGGCATAACTTCAGATTGAAATAGGCTATTGAATTGAAATTCAGTCAGTTGTTCACACCAACATCACTTAAGAAAATTACTTCACCTTTACATGTTCCTTGAACACTAAAGAGATGTTCTTTAAAGTTATTAGAATTGGATATGTGTAGAAGACACCTTTGGTCACATGTAAGTAGTTAGTGCTCACATTCCAGGAACAGTAACTGATACAGTACACAGTTTTTCTGCTTGTGCTTTCATATCCAATTTAATGCTAGGGTCAGGAGAAACAAAACCACCAGTCATTACTACTCATCCTCTTGACAAGGAATTCTTCATTGAAAATAACAACGAGTGCTGTTCCCTAACATGTCAAGCAGAAGGAGCAGAAACATATCTTTGGGAGAAAGAGGGAGGAAGTATTCCAAAAGAAGCTAAAGGGGTGGACAAAAGTACTCTTACACTTGTTGACCTAAAACCTGCACACAGTGGTAACTATCGCTGTTTTGCATGCAAGGGAAGTCATAAAATCCCTTCTGATTATGCCATTTTTTCTGTGAAAGGTGAGTGATTACAAATAATAGTGGCCATTTAAAAAGGTCATTTGTGTATTCACCAAGTGCTATACTAGCTAATGCGTATAAATTGAAACAATGAAGTATGGATTAAAGTGTTAAATTCAGTATTATAGTATACAGTACGGATCATAGACATAGCAGCTGGTGGGGAGGAAAGGGGAGGTTGAAATCCCTCTTGTGATTTTATAACTATAAATTGCAAAAAGATAGAGATACACTAATAGAGCAGTCAATTACTCTAATAAAGCAATCACAGTATTCAGTGTAAATAAGGATTATTATGTGCTTTATCAATGATGCAATGTATCTAAACCAAAACAGCTAAGCTGTAAAAAAGAGTGCGGCCCTCAAATAGGCTATGGTGAATAAAGATGTGAAATCCAAGGTGGCGGCCAAGAAATGGCTGTGATGGTAGGTTAATGTTAAAAATTTTAATAACGACAATTCAGGTGAATTTGGTGCTGCTTGGTCTTGGTACAAAATTCACCTGAATTGTCGTTATTAAAATTTTTACCATTAACCTACCATCACAGCCATTTCCTGGCCGCCACCTTGGATTTCACATCTATTTTCACCATAGCCTATTTGAGGGCCGCACTCTTTTTTTAAAGCTTGGCTGTTTTGGATTAGATTTCACTTCTTTTTGTATTTGTATACCCCAAAGCCAGCTAGGCCGGCTTTGGGGCTTTTTAACCTATTTATTTCTTTACCACAGGAAGAAGAAAAAGATGAAGCAGATTTTAAATACTTTAACTAATTCTGATTTTATCAGTATATGTACAAATTATATTATGATACATAATAATACATGTCAATTATTCCCTACGGATAAATTGTTTGCAGCTGATCTCTCTACTGGGTGACTTAAAATGTAGCTGAACTCTCTACAGGGTGAACCTTCTAGCTGATATCTCTACAGGATGACTTATTTGTAGCTGAACTATCTGTAGGGTGATTTGTTTGTAGCTGAACACTGATCCTTCTAGCTGATCGCTCTACAAGATGACTTGTTTCTAGCTGAACTCTCTACAGGGTGATTTGTTTGTAGCTGAATTCTCTACAGGATGATTTCTTTGCAGCTGAATTCTCTACAAGGTGGTTTCTTTGTAGCTGAACTCTCTACAAGGTAACATATTCTAGCTGATCTCTCTACAGGGTGATTTGTTTCTAACTGAACTCTCTATAGGGTTATCTGTTTGTAATTGAACTCTTTACAGGGTGATTTGTTTGCAGATGAACTCTCTACAAGATGATTTGTTTCTAGCTGATCTCTCTACAGGGTGACTTGTTTCTAGCTGAACTATTTACAGGTGATTTGTTTGCAGCTGAACTCTTTACATGGTGGTTTCTTCGTCTCTACAAGGTAACTTCTTCTAGCTGATCTCTCTACAGGGTGACTTGTTTGTAGCTGAACTATCTGCAGAATGATTTGTTTGTAGCTGAACTCTCTACAAGGTGATCCTTCTAGCTGATCTCTCTACAGGATGACTTGTTTCTAGCTGAACTCTCAACAGGGTAATCTATTCTTAGCTGAACTTTCTACTGGGTGATGTGTTTGCAGCTGAACTCTCTACATGGTGGTTTCTTTGTAGCTGAACTCTCTACAAGGGGACTTCTTCTAGCTGAACTCTCTACAGGCTGATCTTTTCAAAGCTGAACACTGATTTGTTTGCAGCTGAACTCTCTACATGATGGTTTCTTTGTAGCTGAACTCTTTGCAGGGTGAATTTTTTTGTAGCTGAACTCTCTGCAAGGTGATTTCATCTAGCTGATCTCTCTACAAGGTGACTTCTTCTAGCTGATCTCTCTCCTGGCTGACTTGTGTTTAGCTGTACTCTCTACAGGGTGATTTGTTTGTAGTATAATTCTCTACAAAGTGACTTGTTTCTAGCTGAATACTCTATAGGGTGATTTTTTTTTGTAGCCGAATTCTCTGCAGGGTGATCTGGTTGTAGCTGAACTCTCTACAGGGTGATTTGTTTGTAGCCCAAAGTAATTTCTTCTAGCTGATCTCTCTACAGAGTGACTTGTTTCTAGCTGATCTCTCTATTTGTTGACTTGTTTGTAGCTGAACTCACTACAGGGTGATTTGTTTGTAGCTGAACTCTCAACAGTATGGTTTCTTGGTAGCTAACACTAGAAGAATACTAAAATTTCCTGGATCAGAAAATATGCAGTACAGGGCAGAATTTCCTATAGACTTTCCTGGTTTTTCAGGAATTCTATAGGAAATTCTGCCCTGTACTGCATGTTTCCTGATCCCAGGAAATTTTAGTATTCTTCCAGTGTAAACTCTATGTAAGGTGATTTCTTCTAGCTGATTGCTCTACAGGGTGGCTTTTTCTAGATGATCGCTCTACTGGGTGACTTGTTTCAAGCTGAACTGTTTCTAGGGTGATTTTGTCATAGCTGAACTCTCTACAGGATGATTTGTTTGTAGTTTATCTCTGTACAGGGTGACTTGTTTCGAGCCGAAATCCCTACAGGATGATCTGTTGGTAGCTGAACTCTCTACAGGGTGACTTGTGTCTAACCGAACTCTACACAGGGAGATTTGTTTGTAGCTGAACTTTCTACAGGGTGATTTGTTTGTAGCTCAATTCTCTACAAAGTGACTTGTTTCTAGCTGATCTATCTACAGGGTGATTATTTTTGTAGCTGAACTCACTGCAGGGTGGTTTGTTTGTAGTTGTACCCTCTACAGGGTGCATGAGTTGTTGATAGCTGTTCTCGCTTCAGTGTGGCTTGTAATAATTAATACAGCGATATCAAGACACACGATAGTGTGGCGTGCGGCCCAAGAAGCCGGCGCGCCACACCGTGAGTATAATGACAGGAAGACAGAAAACATCATTTTCACACCTTTGTATCTCGGTGATCCCATATCCGATTGGAACCAAATTTGCTACAGAGTTGCCCTCCAGCCAGGGGAGTCTACATTCCAAATTTGAAGGACACCGCTCCAGCCATTTCCTAGATACGAGCTGCCAAATGTTCGTCTTTTTTTTCTTCCTTTTTTTTTCTTTCTTCGTGTTTTCGAACACTTGCAAAAATTGTTATAAAACGCAAACGCGTGCTCCGACCGCCTTGAAATTTGGTACACAGAACAGGAGTCCAAAGGCAAATCCTAGCATCAACTTTGGTGCAAATCCGATGAATGGTTCAGAAGTTATGACCGATTATTCGCGTAAAACAAGATCGATATGTTGTCACGCCTACAGGATAAACCGCTTCATGGAATGAGTTGAAAATTGCTATGTAGATGGAGTAACCATCGTAGGAGTGCCTTTTGGTGGTTTGAAAGGAATCGAGATAAAGACCAAGGAGATATGACACAAAACCCAACCTGTGTCACAATTACGCGATCGATTTTTATGAATAAAAAAATATTAGATTTTACGCCTATAGGCAAACCGCTTAGAGCAATGAGCTGAAAATCGGTGTATAGCTGGAATAATCTTCATAGAAAGTCCTTGCAGTAGTACGGAAGAATAGGATTACAAACCACTGAGTTATGATTCGAAAGTCAACTCCGTGTAGCAAATGCAAGATCGAGATACTCTAATAGAACAGTCACCCTAATAGAGCATTCAGCTAATTTACTTACTCCATTATAGAATTCTATAACATTACAAGTTATTCTGTAGGGAATGCAGCTGCAAACAGTTAATCTTATAGATAGTTCAGCAAGAAGCAAGTCACCCTATAGGGAGTTCAGCTACAAATATATTGCTGCAGTGATTCAGAACATTACAAGTCACACTGAAGAGAGTTCAGCTATAAACAAGTCATGCACCGTGTAGAGAGTTCTATAGAGAATTTAGGTACAAACAAGTCACTGTGGAGAGAGTTCAGCTACAAAGAAACTACCATGTAGAGAGTTCAGCTGCAAACAAATCGCCCTGTAGAGAATTCAGCTACAAACAAATCACCCCGAAGAAAGATCAGCTAGAAGAAGTTACCTTGAAGAGAGTTCAGCTACAAACAAATCACCCTGTAGAGAGTTCAGCTACAAACAAGTCACCCTGTAGAGAGTTCAGCTACAAACAAGTCACCCTGTAGAGAGTTCAGCTGAAAGAAGTTACATTGTAGAGAGTTCAGCTACAAAGAAACTACCATGTAGAGAGTTCAGCTTTAAACAAATTACCATGTAGAGAATTCAGCTACAAACAAATCACCCTGTAGAAAGATCAGCTAGAAGAAGTTACCTTGTAGAGAGTTCAGCTACAAACAAATCACCCTGTAGAGAGTTCAGCTAGAAACAAGTCACCCTGTAGAGAGATCAGCTAGAAACAAGCCACACGTAGAGAGTTCAGCTAGAAGAAGTTACATTGTAGAGAGTTCAGCAGTTTAGCTGCAAACAAATCGCCCTGTAGAGAATTCAGCTACAAACAAGTCATCCTGTAGAAAGATCAGCTAGAAGAAGTTACCTTGTAGAGAGTTTAGCTACAAACAAATCACCCTGTAGAGAGTTCAGCTACAAACAAGTCATCCTGTAGAGAGATCAGCTAGAAGGATCACCTTGCAGAGAGGTCAGCTACAAAGAAATCACCCTGCTTCATCTTTTCTTCTTCGTGTAGTAAAGAAAAAAATGATAGGTTAAAAAGCCCTAAAGCCAGCCATAGGCCGGCTTTGGGGTATACAAATACAAAAAGAAGTGAAATCTAATCCAAAACAGCCAAGCTGTAAAAAAAGAGTGCGGCCCTGAGAAAGGCCATGGTGAAAAAAGATGTGAAATCCAAGGTGGCGGCCAAGAAATGGCTGTGATGGTAGGTTAATGGTAAAAATTTTAATAACAACAATTCAGGTGAATTTGGTGCCACTTGGTCTTGGCACAAAATTCACCTGAATTGTCGCTATTAAAATTTTTACCATTAACCTACCATCACAGCCATTTCTTGGCCGCCACCTTGGATTTCACATCTTTTTTCACCATAGCCTTTCTCAGAGCCGCACTCTTTTTTTACAGCTTGGCTGTTTTGGATTAGATATTTATAACTATTGCAAAGTGAATTCCTGCTGCTGCCTCTGCCAATTGTGTAGTAATCGTAGCTGAATTTAAGCATAAATGTTGCAAGAAAATAGTATTTTGAACTGAGGCAAGTAAAGATAACAGTCTAGTTTCGTCTAAAGTATAATTTGATATGTCTATAGGTATTCCAATGTTGTACAGTATTTGGATATGAGTTTTAATACAACAGACAATATATCTGCTGGTGAAATAGCTTCAATTATCAGCAATTACTTGTTAGAACATTTAAATTTAAATGATTGCAGTTTATGAGATCATGTGATTATAGCAATAGCTGATGCATTGGTAAAAATCAATTCTTTAGTGTACCTTAACCTCGGCAACAACTGCATCACACAACAGGCAGTCACAAAGATTGGAGATGTTA
This sequence comes from Dysidea avara, assembly GCF_963678975.1. NCBI lineage: Eukaryota > Metazoa > Porifera > Demospongiae > Dictyoceratida > Dysideidae > Dysidea > Dysidea avara. The sequence goes on from NC_089273.1 coordinate 48,207,111, forward strand.
TTTATAGCAATCATGCAATAAGGGAGTTGCACCTTCACAACTGCTTAAGACCATTCAATCATACTTTCAGCTGCTAGACAAAAATCTGCATTGAAATGCCTGAATGTGAGCTCAAACATCATCACACCTTCTACAGAAGGTATCATAGCATCAATTGTTGATCACTCACAGTTAGAATACATTGATTTATCATATTGCTACTTATCAGATTCTGGATTTTTTCAAATTTTGAATCGGTTTATCGAGATAAACATACTACAGTATGTCAATATTGAATCAAATACTATCATCTAAAGATCAGTGGGAATACAATTGTAAATGCAGACACTTTAGTGCAAGTAATTAGAGCAAATGTAAAACTGAGGCATCTCAACACATCTCATTGCCAAATCAATGCTGCTAGCATTGTTACAGTTTTCAAAGCCTTACAAAATAAAAATTATGTGCTTGTCTTATTTTGATGTTAGTTACAGTTTTTATAGTCAAAATGGTTGCCATTGAACTGGACAAAGCATTTCATAGCAATAAAATCATAACACATTTATTATTGAGTCATTGTGTGTTTGAACTACAGTTCTTTAGCAAAATTGTGCCACCCTGAAAACTATTTGGTTGTTTAAGGCATTTAGATCTAAGCAGCACTGCGAACGGTCAATGCTTGGCAGATGAGATATCAGATGTTATTGAGAGCAATATAATGTTACAACATTTGAATCTGTCAAATTGTAAGTTATCTGGACTTCGCCTTATGAAGATTACTTTAAGTGTAGTGAAGCTATCAATGTTAAAGCGCTTGGATGTTTCTTGCAATGAAATAGCTGACGAAGCTGCTGTTGCAATTGCATCTGCTATCAAAAACAATCCATCTCTCCAACATTTGCTTTTGAACAATTGTAATATACAAGAATTAGGAATCAAGAAAATTGCCAATACATTTGAGATGTATGTCATCTTTGCTGTCTCATGATATTAGCAACAATCAAATCACAGCTAAAATTGAGCTAGAAATTGCTGATGCAATAAATCCTGCTCTACAATTGCACGTGTAGCCATTAACTTCATCAATACAAGTTCCATTTATTATCACAAGGATCAGGATCACAATCATCAATATCTGTAGTACAGTTAACACCGGTAAATCCTGCTACACAATCACACATGTAGCCACCAGTGATATTTACACAGTTTCCACGATTAAGGCATGGATTAGGCATGAGGTAATAAAAATCTCCTTTGTCTTTTTATTCTTCCTGTGGTAAAGAAAAAGGATAGGTTAAAAAAGCCCCCAAAGCCAGCCATAAGCCGGCTTTGGGGTATACAAATACAAAAAGAAGTGATATTTAATCCCAAACAGCCAAGCTGTAAAAAAGAGTGCGGCCCTCAGAAAGGCTATGGTTAAAAAGATGTGAAATCCAAGGTGGCGTCCAAGAAATGGCTGTGATGGTAGGTTAATGGTAAAAAATTTAATAACAGCAATTCATGTGAAATTCACCTGAATTGTTGTTATTAAAACTTTTAGCATTAACCTACCATCACAGCCATTTCTTGGCCGCCACTTTGAATTTCACATCTTTTTTCACCATGGCCTTTTAGGGGCCGCACCTTTTTTTACAGCTTGACTGTTTTTGTGTAGCTGAACTCTCTACAGGGATACTTGCCTGTAGCTGAACCATCCAAAATATTAACTGTTTGCTGCTGAACTCCCTACAGCATAACTTGCAATGTAATAGAAATCTATAATAGAGTTAGTCATGAACTAGCTGAATGCTCTATTAAGATGACTGTTGTATTAGAGTATCTCGATCTCACATTTGCTACACGGAGTTGGCTTTTGAATCATAACTCAGTGGTTTGTACTCCGATTCTTCTTTACTGCGCGTGGACTTTCTACGATGACTATATATTCCAGCTACAATTGGGAATACATTTATGAGAAATGCTCACAACTAATACAAGAGTTGGTACCCAAGAAAACTATTGGTAGTAAGTTCCACCTACCCTGGATGAATGCTGCACTAAAACGACTGATCAAGAAGAAACAACGAACTTATAATCGTGCAAAGAAATACCAACGTACAGAGGATTGGGATGAATATAAAAGACTACAACATCAAACTAAATGTATGACGCGTCAGCAGCACAATCCATATCTATCTAATATTTCAAACCCTGAATCTGGTAATAACAAAATGAAAGGTTTTTGGCATTATATTAAAAGTAAACGTCAAAACAATATCGAAATTGGCGCCTTAAAGGACCAAGCAGAGAATATAATTACTGACCCACTAGAGAAAGCAAAGATCCTAAACAACCAGTTTAAATCTGTATTTACCTCCGAGGACACTAGTTGTATTCCAGATAAGGGTAATTCTCCCTATCCATCCATCCCAGACATTCACATTACACTAAATGGTGTGAGAAACCTTCTTGCTGAGTGCGATACAACTAAATTCCCGGGTCCTGACAACATACATGCTGCATTTTTGAAACAAGTTGCTTCTGAAATAGCTCCTCTACTGACACATCTCTTCAATCAATCATTAAGAATTGGCACTGTGCCTGACTCCTGGAAACAAGCTAATGTAACCCCAATATATAAGAAGGGTGATAAGACTGATCCCAGAAACTATCGTCCAGTGTCTCTTACATCTTTGGTCTGTTAAACATTAGAACACATTTTAGTTAGTCAAATAATGAAACACCTCGAGTCAAACAACATTTTAACTGATGTACAATATGGATTTAGATCAAAGCGATCATGTGAAGCCCAGCTATTTCTTGCAGTTGATGATTTTGCCAGAGCAGTAGATAACAAAGTTCAGGTTGATGTGGCTATCTTAGATTTTGCAAAAGCTTTTGATAAAGTTGCCCATGCTAGGCTAGCTCACAAGCTGAATTTCTATGGTATAAGAGGTGAATTGTTACAGTGGCTACAATCGTTTCTTACAAATCGTACACAAAAAGTAATCATTGATGGTAGGCAGTCTTCGCCTTGCAGTGTAACATCAGGTGTACCACAAGGATCAGTGCTCGTTCCAGTGTTGTTTCTGATATATATAAATGATATTGTAACTAACATCCACAGTCAGTTGAGACTTTTTGCAGATGATTGTTTAGTTTATCGTCCTATCTACTCACCCGAAGATCATAAGATACTCCAAAGTGATCTTGACACATTATCATCATGGGCTGATATTTGGCAAATGGAATTTAATGTTTCAAAATGTTGCATCATGCAGATATCTACACCACATTCTGCTAGTGAGTTCTCCTATACAATGTACAAAATCCCCTTAGAAGTTGTTGAGAGACATCACTATTTGGGAGTACTTTTAGATAACAAGTTGTCATGGACCCCTCACATAAATTCAGTGTGCAATAAAGCTAATCGTCTACTGGGATTTTTGCGAAGAACTCTCCACCATTGTCCACCTCACTTAAAAGAACATGCATATAAACAGATTGTCTTGCCATCTATTGAATACTGCTCTTCTATCTGGGATCCACATCAACAATCACTCATTCACAAGTTAGAGATGATACAACATTGTGCTGCACGTTTCGTGTTAAATAGACCTTGGAGAAGGAATCATAGGGACAGTATAACTGAAATGTTAGTGGAATTAAAATGGCCAACACTGGAAGATCGTAGGAAACAGGCACGTCTGATGCTGTTGTTTAAGTTTGTAAACAAATTAATTTATGTTCCAAATCGGTATCTGCCAGTGTTATCTCCTGCAACAAGTACCAGGGAAAACCATCCCTTGAAGCTATTACAGTTGTATGCCAGAACAAATCGATATAGTAACTCTTTCTTACAAAGATCAATACCAGACTGGAACAATTTAGATATGGAAGATCTTGACAGTATAGACTTACTTACTTTCAAAAACCGTTTGCAAAATGCATAGACACTAAAATTTTGTTTTTGTACATTAGCGATTTACCCAATGGATTTTGCTAATCAATAATAATAAATAAATAAATAAATACATACCAATTTTTAGCTCACTGCTCTAAGTAGGCTTGCGCCAATTATTCCGGCATAAGTATACTGGCTAGCAAAAGCATCAAGCATTATGCCAGCATAATAGGACGATTTTCAAGAATTTTAATTAAAACGAAGTGTATATTTAGCCGGTACCGGTTTGCAAACACTAACGGCTATTGTGCCGGCACTAGTAGGTTGCCCCAAGCATTCAACTTTAGGGCACGCGTCTAGTAGGTTGCCCCGAGCATTCAACTTTAGGGGATGCGAAAAGTAGTTCCTTAGCGTTAGGGCTAGGCTAGGGTTCGGCTAGGGTTCAGCTTTGGTTTCTTCTTCACTCTTGTTATATATAGAAGTCACTTCAGTCGGATGTTTATAACGTAGAAACTAAATAATATGACTATAGCTGCAGCACTGGTGGTATAATCGTTACAAACATTGCTTATGAGTACGGATGCCCGGGTTCGAACCCTCGCTTAGACAACTTTTTTTTTTCGCTTTCTTAGGTTTTTTGTACAAGTATTTTTTTAATGCACGTAACATTCTAAGTATTATATCCTCCACTGCTGGCAAAATAGCCGGCAAAACAGTGTAGCCGGTACCGGCTCTATATAACCTGCCTAATTAAAACGTGCAATGCGCACACCAAAAATACTGCACAACATGAACAAACTGCACATTGTTACTGCATTTTATATCAAAAACCTTGCAGTGTTATTGTTTTACTATTTCTTGACTGTTTATTCACACTTTATGGAAATAAGATCGAGATACTCTAATAGAGCAGTCACTTACTCTAATACAGCAGTCAGGAATTGCAGATATTATACTCTAATAAAACAGTCAGCTCTCAAGCATAATCTTATTTGAAAGCATAATTTTGAGCATAATAGGCTGGACTTTCGAGCACTGCTCAAAAGCATAATAGGTAAATTTCAAAGCATAATTGGCTCAAGCCTAGCTCTAAGCGGATTGCCTGGTAGAGCAGCTCAGGTATTTCCGACCACCATGCATTTTCGGACGCAATATTTCCTAGAGGAGCAACAAGACTCAATCGATTGTTACACTATTATGAAGGCCTATGTCTATAACCTCCATATATAAAGTATAAAAGGATTTGGTTATATCGTGTGGCTGCAGTGACCTCGGAAAGCCACTGTCCAAAAACGTCAATGCTCGGACAACGACATGTGCACTTGGACCCTACCCTCTACAACCTTCCCATGTAACTTCAAAAGCTATTGTGTGGTAGTGATTGATAGAGCTAACCTTGAGCTACCCCATGATATAAACAGATTAGATTTTATTAACTGGTATTGTAGATAGCCGGTTTTTCCCAAAAGTGGTAATTCGATCAAATGTCGGATGCAAAAAATTATTTTATTTAGGACTTTTCATTTGTTTGTGGTATTTTATGGCTTTCAGTAAAGCACTAGCTTAAAACATTTTAAATGCAGCAATTGTAACACAGGTATAGGGTGTTTTTCGTCAATTCCAGGTGGAAGAAGACAAGCTACATATAGCTGTAGTATAGTACGTCTATACAAATTAGCTAAATAAGGCCTCTCCTCTTACTCATTTGACATTTTTGATATTATTAAAATCAATTTCAGATAGTGGAGGTCAGCAATAAGCTGCAACAGTGTGCAAAACCCCACTACGCCATATATGACTGTTCCATTAGAGTAGTTTATTGGTTGAGTGAACTTAACTTGTTAGTTTTCGTGTTGTAAGCTCCTATATATTTCTAGAATCTGTTCTGGAACAAGTCATAGATGTTGGGTCATGCAAGCATGAAAACCTGTAAAATTTAAACCAGCGAAATTAGCTCAAAATATAAACTACTCTAATAGAACAGTCATATATGCAGTAGTGAGGCTTCACACGCTGTTGTAGTTTTCTGCTGACCTCCACCACCTGAAATTGACTTTAATAATATCAAAAATGTCAAATGAGTAATAGGATAGGCCTTATTTAGCTAATTTGTATAGATGTACTATACTACAGCTATTTGTAGCTTGTCTTCTTCCACCTGGAATTGACGAAAAACACCCTATACCCGTGTTTCAATTGCTGCATTTAAAACCTTTTAAGTTAGTGCTTTACTGAAAGTCATAAAATACCCAAAACTATCACAAATAAATGAAAATTCTAAAAATAAAACGATTTTTGCATCCGACATTTGATCAAGTTATCACCTCTGGGAAAAAACCTGACTATCTACAATACCAGTTAATAAAAATCTAATCTGCTTATATCATGGGGTAGCTCAAGGTTAGCTCTATCAATCACTACCACACAATAGCTTTTGAAGTTGCATGGGAAGGGTTAGAGGGTAGGGTCCAAGTGCACATGTCGTTGTCCGAGCATTGACGTTTTTGGACAGTGGCTTTCCGAGGTCACTGCAGTTACACGATATAACCAAATCCTTTTATATTTTATATATGGAGGTTATAGTCATAGGTCTTCATAATAGTGTAATAATTTATTGAGTCTTATTTCTCCTCTAGGAAATATTGCATCCGAAAATATATGGTGGTCGGAAATACCTGAGCTGCTCTAGGCATAAAAATTATTGGTATTTTTTTATTCACGAATCTCGATCGTGCAATTGTTACGCACCTTCGGTTTTGTGTCATATCTCCATGATCTTTATTTTGATTGCTTTCAAACCACCAAAAGGCACTGCTACAATGGTTGATCTATCCACAAAATGATTTTCAACTCATTCAATAAAGCGGTTTACCCTGTAGGCGCAACAACAAATTGATCTTGTTTTATGCAAATAATTAGTCATAAATCCGGAACAATTCATTGGATTTGCACCAAAGTTGATACTATGATTCGCCTTTGGACACCCTTTTTGTGTACCAATTTTCAAGGCAATCGGAATACGTTTTTGTGCTTTATAGAAATTTTTGCAAGTGTGCGAAAAGACGAAGAAGAAATAAAAAGCAAAGAAAAAACCAAACTTTGGCTGCTCATAACTCGGAATGGCTTGAGCAATTGCCTTCAAATTTGGAATGTGGACTTCTCTAGCTGGTAGGTAACTCTGCAGCCAATTTAGTTCCAATCAGATAAGATATTTCTGAGATGATAATGATGCTTTCTTTCTTCTTGTCAATATACCCACGATGTGGCATACCGGCTTCTGGGGCCACACAACACACCATTGTGTGTCTTAATATTTGATTGATGGAAGGTGGCCATTCTAAGCCTTTTTTTATCCTCCTATCAAACCAAGAGTCTACAGCCCCCTAACTAAAAATATCTTGATATGCCTATCATAGGGATCATGAATGTTTGGGCTTTTGGAGCCAAAAATATCATCCTAAACCAGCTTCATTTTGCTTACTAACAGCTTGGCAATGTTGGTTAGGTGTAAACAAGGCCAAAAATATTTGGCCACATCTTATCATAGTCAGTTTAGTTGCAATATCTGTAGTGATTTCATTGAATGCAAAGGCACTTCTTGTACTTTATTTTTTGTAATGACATGTATGATGGGTGGAATAAAGCTGAAAACAAAGCAGAAAGGCCCTTCATGTTCAGTTATTATTTGGCATGCAGGTGAGAATTACACTGCTTAATTTCTAACGGTTTGGTGCTACATGTGGTATGCAATCGTTAATTAACCAATTATGTGATTACAAAAAGTAAACAAACAAGTGTTAGGAAATTTATATAATTTAGAGTAATGATCATAGAAATAAGAGAAAGGAAGGCCATCAACACCTGCAGATATACTAGTGGACATATAATCCCCATGACTGAAGTGGGAATAAATGTCCAGTAGTAAAGTTGCAGTGTATAGGTGTCCATTGCTCTATGATCCCTACTGAAATGTAACATTCTTAAGGTTACGGGATAGTGAGGGACTGTGGAATTCATTTTTATTATGTAGTTGTTGCGTTGTGTATCAGCTTATAACTGGCTTAAATTGTTGGGAGAACAATCGCATGCTGACTGGACAGGTACAAGAAAACACACGTAACAGTACAAGATAACATAGAAACAACACACTTAGCAACTGGCACATCTGTAGGTGCATGTGTAGTTTTGCTCACTAAGGACGATATTTTCCTAAACCCAAAATCAGGGCTGTCAAACAAGTTGTTAATATTTAGTATAAACAAACAACTTTCTTGTCTGGGCCCTGATGAGTTGTTTGTAAAAAACAATGTTTCTAGTGCTTGTGATGTGAATTTTAAAATTAATTTTGTGACCACGGTGTCTTGTTTTAGGCCATATTGTTGTTATATTTCAGCAACTATATATTCACAAATCTTCTTGTCAGTCTCTCACAAGTGATGTTCTTCAAACTTTAGAATTGTCAGTAAGTTCTCATGGTTCTTCATTGGTCTGATTTTTGGTTCATAGGTTTCATTAACTGGCCTGGGGACAACTCATGTTTCCATGACAACATTGAGTTCCATGTCAATTAATGAGAAGTTAAGAATGCATAAATATTTGGTAACATTAGATTAAAGCCCTAAATCATGAAAAATGATTTATAGTGCACATGTGGGTTCGCAGTATCCTGTAACCTTAAGTTTTTCTTACACTTTTTACAGTATGTTCTCACATATTTAAGTTGTGTTATTATAGTCATCATACTTTGTTGTCACTTAGATCCCTACTTTATTTTAAATTCTTTAGTGCTGCCACAATATAGAAAAACTTTATATCATATATCACCAAGGTTTATATCACAATATATATGACCATATTATATCATGATAACTGTGTCATTTGCAAGGCAAACATTTACATACTCCTGATTTAAAGTTAAGGTGGATGTGTACCACAAGTAGATGCACCAGGTTTTAAATGCATTTTACTACTGCTATACAAGTGGCTGGCACTTCATACAAACCTTAAAACATCAAATTTACTTTGGGTTGGCATGTTACCACCACTAAACCATCAACACATAACTTAAACTAACTAAATGCCAAATACTATAATGTCTGGCCTCCCCCACATCATTATATTATTATCATGATATATCTATGTATATCTGATTGGCTATATCACCATCGTGTTATATCGATATTATCAATATATCATTATATCATGGCAACACTACTAATTTGTTTACATTTTGATATCACATAGCTGTGATAAACACATGCAACTATTAGAATGTTGTGCATGGCTGTTCAAGTATATGTGACCAGCTGAGTAAACAACCAGCAAGTAGTTTTTTTGCACATTCGTTGGATTCATTTATTGCATCTGTATTACAAAGGAGTGGCATGAAATTAAATTTGAGATTAAATTTAATTAAATTTGGAATTAAATGTTCACTACTATATTTGCAAGTGTAGTCGACCTCCCTTGTTCCCCTACTTTTCTATGATCAAAGTTGATTCAAAATCTATCCTCCAAGTTTTTTAAAAGAATTATGATAGTGGGTGGTCATTTTTCACTTTTCATTATTTGTACAATTGTAAATACCAGTGCACAAATTTACGTGTTGGCGATAATATACTTTGATAACTAAGGTGTACTTTATCCCTGAAAAGTTTTTAACAATTCGGGGACATCACTTCCACAGTTAGACAGGGAACTGAGTGCAGAATGATGGCCATCAACATACCACAACACTGAAGCAATGTTCATAAATACGGATCTGTGAAAAAGGGACATAATCACACAAGCCTAAAATTTACAGTATAAAGCATTGAATACATTGGATGAAATACTTGCGTATTATTGAAAACGAAGTGTATATTTAGCCGGTACCGGTTTGCAAACACTAACGGCTATTGTGCCGGCACTAGTAGGTTGCCCCGAGCATTCAACTTTAGGGCACGCGTCTAGTAGGTTGCCCCGAGCATTCAACTTTAGGGGATGCGAAAAGTAGTTCCTTAGCGTTAGGGGTAGGCTAGGGTTCAGCTTTGGTTTCTTCTTCACTCTTGTTATATATAGAAGTCACTTCAGTCGGATGTTTATAACGTAGAAACTAAATAATATGACTAGCTGCAGCACCGGTGGTATAATCGTTACAAACATTGCTTATGAGTACGGATGCCCGGGTTCGAACCCTCGCTTAGACAACTTTTTTTTTCACTTTCTTAGGTTTTTTGTACAAGTTTTTTTTTTAATGCACGTAACATTCTAAGTATTATACCCTCCACTGCCGGCAAAATTGCCGGCAAAACAGTGTAACCGGTACCGGCTCTATATAACCTGCCTTATAAATATGTAATAAACAGAAATTTGGAAAAAATGCGATTATGTCCTGTTTTCACAGACTGTCCGGTCACATATCACTGTAAACTCTTCATGTTAGCCAACTTGACCAAATCATTAAAATCGGTTGTCCTTTTTATTTTCTCACGGATAGAATTGGAAAGAGTCTGATCGTAAATATGTCACTGCGACTCCATCATAATTGTAAAAGCATTTTGCAATACAGCCTGGCTTGAGCCAGTTGAGCTTTTACCCTGTTCACAATAAATTTAATGTGCCACCCAAACAATAAACAAACACTCACAACATTGAACATTAACATGATGGCCACACTGAAATTAGCATTCTGCTTATTTTGTCCAATATCGACAACCTCTAAAGTTGACAATGACATGTACAGTTCCAAAAACTTTCCAGACATTTTATCTTAATAATATATAGTTCACTGTTGGCTCCACTGCTGTTATACATACCAAGGAACAAGTGTTCTATTCGCAGCTCATACAAGAAAGTTACAGTAATTAACCACGCTATTATTGAAATGTGTACTATATGTCACATGAATGAATAATTAGAGCATAACGTGATAAAAATATTGATATAATGAAATTTTGAGCAGGCTTTCAAATACCATCCTGGTGGTGACAACAAACTGTGATTCAACTTTGCCTTAATCGAATTTAAAATTCCCAATTTTCCTTATACTTGTTGTTTACCTTTTTGTATCATTACTATGACTGGTGAACCCATGCATACAGTATCAAAGATAAAGATAATGCCAGAGTTAATATTTTCATCTGAACGAGCACCCACCCACCCACCTTCAAGTACTGATTCGAAAGTAAAGTGGCCGACAGCGATGCAAGCGAAGAACAGTAGGAGAAACATTTCTGCATACAATCAATCCAGTCACCACACAAATTATGGACAATTTGTACACTCCAACTATCAATTACTTACAGTAGCTACTCGAAACTAGTCAAAAGTGAAGCAGTAAATTTTCTTCTGATGCATTAACATGAATTTGAGGTTTTGGCATGCATAGATATTTTTGTAAGAATTCACATTTTTTATAGGCGAAGTCTTACTTACAGCTGTACTTTCTCTTAAGTACATACAAATGAAAACTTTGATAAGTTCCTATTGCAAAGTTACTGGATTTTGGAAAATCAGCCACTTTGTCTTTGACACCTCAAGTATTTATGGTTGAGATGAAGCATTCCTAAGCACCGATCAACTTCAAATTATTAGCCTGTACCTTGAATTACCAGAAAACCATTGAAATATTTAAAGAGCTACATATGTACTGATACGGTAACACAGTAAAGTACTAGATTCTATTTATTTCATGCATTTAATTTATTTCTCAATAATTAATCAATTGTACTTTGTATACCTGTAGTGAAACCACCCAAGTTCACTTCTCACCCTGAATCAACAACTGTTCAACTTGGACAAACAGCTATTTTCTCATGCCATGCTATTGGTTACGATGTTGAGTACAAATGGATTATTGAAAAAAGAATGTTTCCTAGTACAGCTAGTGGTATGGACACCAATACCCTGACAATTATAGATGTGAAATCATCTGATGCTACCACCTACTCTTGTACAATTAATAATGATAAAGGCAACACTCTGATCACATCACATCCAGCCACACTAACAGTTACTGGTATGAAACTTCATTGTTTGCACTTGCTATATTAAACTTAGTGATTTGCACATACTATAGATCTATATCAAGACACGTGCCACAGTAGTGTGTATTTTGACAGAAAGAATATAAACGTGATTTTCACACATATGTAACTCCGTGTCTCTTCTCCGATTGCAACAAAATCTATAGTATAGATGCCCATCTGGTAAAGGAGCTCACATATATACTATAATTTGAAGAAAATTGCCCCAGCCATTTCAAGACACAAGTGGCCAAAATTTAATTTTTCCTTCTTTGTCTTTTTGCACATGTTGCAAAAACTGTTATAAAACACAAACTCTTTATCTAAAAATTGACACACTTAAAGAGGACCCAAAAGCAATTTCTAGTATGAAGTTTAGTGTGAATCTGATGAAAGCTTTAGGGGTTATGAGTTATTCATGGCAAACAATTTGTTGTCATGCCTACAGAGTAAACTGCCTCTTGGAATGAACTGAAAATTGGTTTGAAGATAGATTAACCATCATAGGAATGCCTTTTGGTCATCTAAAAGGAATCAAGAAAAAAATAATTATAAAGCTAAACCAAAGGTGTGTAACAATAGCGTAATCAATTTTCGTGAATGAAAAAACATAAGTGTTATGCCTACCAAGCAAACCACATAAAGGAATAAGCTGAAAATTGGAGTGTAGGTGAATTAATCATCATAGAAAGGACTGTCAGTAGTATAGAAGAATGAGATTAAAAGCCACTGACCTGTGATGCAAAATTCAACTCTGTGTAGAAAGAGTGCTACTCTAATAGTGCAGTCACCCAATTAGAGCATTCAACACAGATAGTAAGTTACTCCATTTGAGCATTCAGTTAGAGAGTTCCACTATGAAACAAGCCACCCTATAGAGATTTTAGCAACATTTAACTCACCTGGTGGAGAGTTTATCAGCAAAAAAGTACATAACTATTTAGAGTAGTCAGCTCTGTGCAAACAAATCACCAGTGGATAGTTCAGCTACAAACAGATCACCTGAAAAGAGTTCAGCTACAAACAAGTTGCAGTTCAGCTATAAACAAGTCAGTATGTAGGGAGTACAGTTACAAATAAGTCACCCAGTAGAGAGTTCAAACCACCCTATGGCTGGAGAGTTCAGCTACAAGCAAATCAACTCTGTAGAGAGTTCAGCTACAAGCTAGTCATCCAATAGTGAGTTCAGCTATGAAACAAGTTAATGTCATGCTACTTCTAAGAACCAGGCGCCATGCAACAAACTCCAAACAATTCAGCCTGCATTGAGTTAATGATTAATCAACACAATTGTAATAATTACTAAATGATATAATTGTTAAATGTGACCGAATTTCGGAAAATCACCCATATGGGCGCATTTGACACCTACAATATTCAATGATAAAATTACAGACTTATAGTGCAAATCTACTTGTTAATGGTTGTAAGCCATTCGCAATACTTTAGATTACAAGAAAATTCTTGAAATGTGACCAAGCCTGCGAAAATAGGGCATGTGGGCACAAACTACACCCCGTCACACAAAAGGTCATATCTCAGTATTGGAACAGAATATTTACATTCTGTAAGTCGCATCATAAAGCCAATTTAATGTAAGAGCTGAAAATTGCATTTCCATAGCATAATGGTATAAAACGTTATGAGTGATGGAACTTTGAAAAAATAGACAAAAATCTTGTGCCCACATGCCCTATTTTTGCAGGCCCAGTCACAAATACATATTGTTAAAAATTTTCCCTGCTCTAATTATTTCACATGTGCCCTTATGGGTGGTTTTCCAAAATTCAGTCACAAATGTACTTGTATAGCTCAACAATTTAACAATTTGAAATGATCTTTTTCCTTAATAATATTACTTCATCGCTATTGAAAATAAAGTGACAAGTTAAAAGAAATACCCAAAGCTGGCCACAGGCTGGCTTTAGGTATGAAATTACAAAAGAAGTGATATCTAATCAAAAACAGCCAAGTTGTAAAAAGGGTGTGGCCTCCATAAAAGCCAGGGTGAATAAAGATGTGAAATCCAAGGTGGAAGCCAAGAAATAGCTGTGATGGTTGGTTAATTGTAAAATTTTTAATAATGACAACTCAGGTGAATTTGGTGACGAGTCCTGGATAAGGCAACACAAATTCACCTTAATTGTTGCTATTAAAACTTTTGCCATTAACCTACATACCATCACAGCCATTTCTTGGCTGCCACCTTAGATTTCACATCTATTTGCACCCTGGCTTTTTTTGGAAGCTGCACCTTTTTTTCAAAGCTTGACTGTTTTGCTTAGATTATTATTGTACATAAGTGCCAGATCAGTTCAATACTTTGTATATACAAATGAATTCTGACTTACTGTATGATAATGAGTACAGTGCGCATTTGCTTAAAAGGGTATTATTAGCTGTAGCTCATAACTCCAACCTTACATGAAATGAGACAATTTTTTTGCTATGGAAATCCCTCCACCTTCAGCAGTCCACTTATCAATTTTTAAGCAAAACTGCTTCAAGCATTCCCAAGAAACAGGCTTAATTTCTTCATGTTTCTTTTTCTTTGTGTACTCATACAAAAGCTGCCATAAAACTCAAACACATTACACAATAGCATTGAAATTTGGCATAAAGATTGGAGTTGAAGATGCATTTTGGTACCAAAGTTGGATTAAATGTACCTAACGTATTATACTGTACCGTTACTAGCATCCAACGTTTAAGTCAATTGACTAAAGCGTAATGATACTTTGCAATTTTTTGAGAATTAAAATGCATAAGAAGATTCAGAACAAAAATTCAAAGATAATAAATGAACTTGAGAAGGTACATATCTCAGTGATAGCTAGACAGATTCATCTCAAATTTGGAATAGGAGATGCCCTATATAACACCCTGTTCATTCAGGCATGGATATGTTTGATTCCTGTAAAATATACACTTGTCTGCTGTGCATCCACACTTGCTGTACTCGGCTGCATGACACAAATCTTGTGTCCTGATCTATATTTATGCACAGAAATTGAAATATTCTAATAGAGTAGTCACTTTAAGCAGTGTTAGTATACTCTAATATAGCCACTTTCATGCCTAACTTTAAATAGAAAATAACTTGTATCATGTAGCACTGCTATCATTGCTTAGGTACATATGTGGTAAAGAGAAATGAAGGTTGTACATCAAAAATGTGACTCGGTCTGGGAAAACTGGTTTTATCACCTATTTAAAGGGGCTATGCACTTGATGAAGCCGTTTAATATTTTACTGCCAGTGAAATTATGAACAATATGTAATATTTCATTTTAATACATAAGGTGCTGACGTCAAGCCAATAGCTGCATGGGAGAGCAATGCCAAACATCACCAAGGGTTAACATTGTACTGCTGCAAAAGGAATAAACAAGTAGCTAAGGACTAATTAACACTACACAACAACTTGTGTTTTTGTATCGCAGCTAGACGTGTTGTAAACAGCGATGTTATTGCGATAAAATGAAGCACCCGTCTCCAGCAGAAATTACCACACCTTCTACTACAATGTGTTGCCTTTGTCACGATGTCAGGAAACTCAGAAAACAATCTAGGCTTGCTCATCTGGCTTACGATCGCTGTACAAGGCCAGCAAAAAGAAATCACACCATTTTACAGCACACTTGTTTGTGTATAATGACGTGTTTTGTTATGATTACATCATAAACTTAAACGGCTTCACGATGTCAACAAACTGAGCGCATAGCCTGTTTAAAAGTATCAAGAAAGGCCAGTTTTCAATTTTAGTGTGTTGTAGCTCGTCAATGGTTGAAGCTAATTTTCACGTGCTTACACAAATTCGTTACCTTTCAGAGAATTCACTGTACAAGTAGACAACAGTTAAGTATCCCAAATGGTTTTCAAACTGAGCTTGACTGTATCTGGTGAGCTCCAAAAGGGGTGGGTGGCAGGCGCCTAAAGGAAGCTGTTAAAAATTTGAAAAGGAAGGTGTAGAGATGAATTAGCTATGGGCCATTCAGGTCTCAAAACTGGCTTAAATGAAAGGAAATTTATAGCACAGGTCTTTAGTCAACCCAATGGCAATCCATACATGAGATGTGGGGCAGTAATGGAGCAATGGTCCACTTGGGAATGGCTATATATATGTGGCTGTACAGCTTTGTGGTGTGGATTTGGGAAACGCAAAGAGTAAAAGCAGACCACTCAAGCCTATCTGTAGTTGAATTTGATTGGGAAATTAAGTAGGTGTATTCTTGGTAAAAAAAATCTAATCTGCTGACATGGCCAGTTTTCCCAGATCCAGTCACAAATATAACTCTCCTAAGAGGGAGTAAAAATTTGATATTCTACCTCCATTTCTCATTACTGCATGAAATCATTAGCTTTCTTAGATGAAACTATGTTATCATCTCCTCTGTATAATTTGAAAATTAGCAAAATTGACTAGTTTTGTGATTAATGTACAGTTAAGTTATTGAATGAAGAAGGTAACAGGTTAGTTTGTCCACACAAAAACAGCAACAAATGGTGTAGCATTATGTGAAAAAGGTTGTGGAATAAAAGGTGGTTGATGCTAATGCTAATAATTTTTTTAAATGCATGTACACAGCCATTATAAAATATCTTACCATTAACATCATATCAGCCAACTTAGGGTGACCACTTTCAACCTTGTTTCACCCAAGGCTGCTCCATGTTTCACAACTTTGCTGTTTTTGTGTAGAGCTCTCTTTTTTTGTAATTAATAAAGCCCCAAAACCAGCTATAGCTGACTTTAGGGTTTGTTTTTACTCACATTACTTCTTTTCTACATAGACACAATGAAGACTGGCTTATAAACATGCATTGTAACTAGTGCATGCTTTATTTCACTATTTGGAAATATAGATCAGAATTTTGAGGACCTCTAATAGAACATAAATAGAACGATGTACATAGAACTTCCATTGGTAGAGCTTTACTTCAACATTCATATAGTGCACATTTTTGAGGGCTTCTAATACAACATACATAGTACATTCTAGAACAATCTAGAACATCCATTGGTAGGTCTATTGCATGGATTAGTTTATTTGGTAATATTATTGTAAAACTCTAATAGGGTGCACATTCTTGGGGACTTCTAATAAAACATACATAAAATGTTCTAGAACACTTTAGTGTTTCTATTGGTAGATCCATGTACTTACAAGTGTTTATATTTAGCAGTTTCGTTTATAAAGCAGATATTAAGTGAGGTGATCAGTCAAGATATTAGCAGTTCAGTGGTTAAGGATGTGGGTGTTACATAGGTACAGAGATCCCTGGTTCAAGCTCTTGTATTTTTCAACATTTTGTGCATTTTTCTACATTGTGGATTGTTCTATTCAAGTATCTCAATCCCGCAGCTTTACACTTGCTTGGTTTTTGCTTTATAACTTATATCTATTGCATTTCAAGCCATCAAAGGCATTGCTACAATGATCAGCCTATGTACACGTCAATTTTATATCCATACTTGGTTTATCCTGTAGCCATGACAGAAGTCTGGTCTTTATGACATGAATAAATGCTCATAGCTCCTTGGGTTTTCATCAGACATCAGACGTACAGCAAACCTGGAATGTGAATTCACCTTTATATGCTCTTCATTTGTGCCAAAGGTCGAGAAAATTGAGGTACGCATTTGCATTATATAGCATTTTTTGCAGAGTGTGCAAAAATAAATTGAAGCCTCATAGCCCCCTATGGCTTAAGTAGATGGAACCAAAGGAATTAAATCAAATTTTGAATGCCCATATCTTGCAATTGGCTGGTGCAAATTTAATCTAATTTCCTGTGTCATACGTGGTCAGCTATAATGCAAAAAATGGTGTCCTTTGGAAATAGGGCCATGGAGTTATGCATGGCATGAAATGCTGTTTTCTTTCTTCCTGTCAACAATATACTCACAGTGTGGTGCACTGGTTTTCTTGGCCGCACAACACACTAGCGTTTGCCTTGGCATCTTGTGCAGTGTCATGTATAGCACATAACATAGTGTGGTGCTTAATGGATTTAGCCATAAACATGTTTACAACTTATGTATTAATGGCTATTAAAGTAACTACTGTACTTAAGTGCACTTAAACATCATTATGACTTCGCCTTTGGTTTCCTGTACTTAATCGCACACCCACAATCACAGCTTCTACATGCTTGTGTCATTTCACTTATGTTCAGTATCAGTCAGAGGCGGTTGAGACACCTATATTTAGGGGGGCTGAAGGTCTAGCTTGATGATGCCATGGCCTAGTTGTAAGTCGAAGACCAAAAAAAAACTCATTACTTGCTGGTAATAGTTGCCCTCTGCCAACTAGACTATATCTCCTTATTTATAACTACATACGTGGCTTGCTACACTGCTCCTCAAAGAATACTGTGACTGCTCTATTAGAGTATCTCGAATAATACTATTAATAATTTTAGGGGGGCTAAGCCCCTCCATATTTTTTTTCACAGGGGCTGCAGCCCCCCTTGCCCCGACCCCCCCCCCCTTCTCCGCCGCTCCTGGCATCAGTTACACTTAGTCATTGTTCTTACATAGATGATCCACAATCTAAAATAGTACGAATACACTCCTGAAGCATGACTGCAGTATCATGCTTGCAGGTTGTGGAATATATTGATTGTAACTTAGTAGAGCAGCTAAGAAAAAAAATTGTTCACTTTCTAATAAAGGTGCCAAACTTGGTTCAGCATTTACTTATTTCATATTAGATATGGTGCCATTAAAATTACCAACCATATCACACTGAAAGAACCTGACAAGTGTAATCAATAGAAATGTATTTGCAAAGCTATAAAAGTGCTCAATACTAAAATACTGAAACTTTGCATCTGCATAGACGAGCAAGGGATGGTCATATCCAAAAGCTGATCATAGGAGGTATGCATCCATGTCATTAGTTTGCCATGTTAAGAAGCACAGAGGATCAAGGCATATGCAGCTATATAATGTACATTATTATTATCTCTATTGGAATGTGTCTGCACTTTTACAGTAGCACTGAAATATTGGCTTTATTAGAAGTGTTTAAATACAGTTTATATATCCAAATTTTGAAGATTTTTTGATTATACCTGTAAATTTCTTCATGTGATTTAAGCAAAAATAAAGATTTTGGGTGCACTTGTATGGTTTCCTGACCAACTAGAAATAGGCTTATAACCTACTTTAAAAGTTTCAAAACATTCCCAGCGGCAATCAGTTTGACGTGGCACCATATCTCAAATTATTTAGTATACCTCACTCAACTTCCACAGAAAATTAGGTACATTTATCACAAAGTGAACGATTTGATCAAAATTTGTTGCTTATCTGCTCTACTTACATGGGCACTTGTGATTTGCCTAATATATAGATACACAATTTGCCATGGGCCAACAGTCCTCATAGTTGTACCATATTTACTTGATTAAACACATCAAGTGGTGGTCAAATTTGAATAATTGCTGCATCAATTTTTAAAACTAAATTAATAAATAAAGCATTTAACCAAGCATATGCAGAAATATCAGACAAACCACTCACGCCCATGTTACAACTACAGTGTGCATTGCTTAAAACAGTCAGTTCTTAAGCATAATGATGATTTTGAAAGAATAATTTAGAGCATAATTCATATATAGGCTTAATTTTTAAACAATGCTCAAAACTCAAAACATAATGGTTTTTTGGCTCAAGACTATAGTATGTTCACGTTGAGCTGAATCCTCAAAAACATCTAATAACTCATGGATGCAATTACACATGATCTTGAAATTTGGCTCATTTGTAGTACTGCTTGATCCGCTAAAAATATTTCAAAATCTTTTTGTTCAAATGTTTGACATAATATTTACGGCCAATCAAAATTTTCACTATACATTTCCTATGGAGAAGCCAAATAAGTACAGTGTCCATTACAGCCCTTTCGTACGTGTCTGTTGTTGACACCTTTGCTGTTACCAATAATCATCTGGTTAGCTGAAATGTTAACTCTGTTGAGAAAAAATCCACTTTTAATTTTTAGCTATTTTTCAGGATTCAGCTCAACGTGAACATACTATAGCAACTACTACTCTAAATTACATAGTTGATGTTATGCAATTGTGGTGATGTATAGTCATTGGTTAATACTGAACATAAAGTAAAGCATTCAAGAACATTGTGAACTAGAGCAAATAACTACATAATCATGTATATTGATGAACATTTCATACACAGGTCAACCAAAAGTGACTGTGGACCCATCCAGTGAAAGGGTGAAGATTGCAAGCTCTGTCAAGTTTACTACCACAGTGAGAGGTGTGGGGAAGTTCACTTATCAATGGAGACGCAATGGTGTAGAGATTGATGAAGAGACGAGAAAAAGTCTTACTATCAAAAATGTGGC
The DNA here is from genome assembly GCF_963678975.1 of Dysidea avara. Classification (NCBI taxonomy): domain Eukaryota; kingdom Metazoa; phylum Porifera; class Demospongiae; order Dictyoceratida; family Dysideidae; genus Dysidea; species Dysidea avara. The sequence continues at coordinate 48,227,354 of NC_089273.1, forward strand.
CACGAATGACCAGGGAGATTATGATTGTGTGGTTTGTAATGAATATGATGACAAGGTTGCATCCAACAAGGCCAACTTGGTTGTTTATAGTAAGTTAGGTAGCTGTATACATTGTACTTATGTACTCTAACAGGTAATGTGTCGTATGGCTGTTCTGCTATGCAACAATCACTCAATTTTCCACAACTAATATTTTGAAAACAGTTCTATTTAAATTAATTAACCCTCTCATTGCCACAACCGTCACATAGCAGTTTTTATATATAAACGCTCATAGGATCACATTCTAAACACTCTGTAACTTCAGTCGAGCATTATAGTAGCCCTTATGCTTATCCTGTAGCTGGCATGCCCTTAAGTGAATGGAAAAAGGGATAACTGGTCTCTCATACACTATGACCCAGTTAGATGGTGCAATCATATACATTTGGAATGTCTATAACAAGCATTGTAGACGATTCTCTGAGTGACAATGGCACTACTTATAAAGAGAAACAGTATGAAGAGGATTGCATAGGTTGGAGTGGCATGTTGCTACTTTTGTATGCCTCGAAACTGTGACCCCATGCCTGTATGTGCATGTGCACTTGCTCAAATACTGGAAAATCAGACTTAGAGATAATCGCTTCAACTATAAACTGGTTAGCAATGTTTATTGTATTATTATAAACAGTGCTACCCTGGTAAGTTGTGAAAATTCGTGTTTGGTTTCACTTAGATCACTTTTTGCATTTTAAAGTTATATAATGGCTTTGTGGTTACTCTTGTGTAAACAGCAGCTTGATAATTGAATTCTTTGCTCTATGGCAAGTAATTTGATATATAGTTTTATAGGATTATATGATATGGTGTGCAAATTACAGCAGTTTAGAGGCAGTAGATTGGAGTCACTACAAATTTGGTGGAGAGGGGGTTATTGTATTAGCCTTATCCATTACAGAATTATTTTTAGTTTTAAGCCGTGAGTGTACCCTGTGTATCTCACATTTGCTAAATTGTGTTCATATTCCTTCCCCTAATTTGCCAACTTTATAACTTCAGATTGGATAGTGCTATTTGCCTTGAAACGTGGCCAGTAGTGTGCAACAACACTGCTTAGTGGATGGAGAAATTTTCATCTAAGTCACTTTACATTTTTATGTATGAGAAAACCACAGCCGTAGGACATACCAGATTTGTGAACTTTAGGGATATTGCCACATCTCAGAGATCCCCTCTTGAAAAAAAATCCTGTATCCACTTCCAGTACATGCTTCATTCCTGAAAGCAATCAGGGCTATTAATTACTGTACCATTAATTTGTGAAAATTTCTAAACCTACCTTTGTGAACAGAATGTCGGTCAGTAGTGAGCAACAACCTTACTTAATGGATGGAGAAAATTTTACCTCTGGTGACATTTTGTGTATGAGAATGTTACATGTGCAGCTGTAGGATGTACCAAATTTCATTTTGTGAACTTTAGAGGATAGCTATTTACTCATCTCAGAGACCTCTCCTTGATCTTCCTCCAGCTTTGTACTCATTCTTCATGCCTTGGGGCTATTAATCAGATGCTTGGTATTAATGAAATAGCAAGTAAGTATTTGCTTCCATGTGCCACATTATGTAAGGAAACTGTTTTTTGAGCTGCTAGTTAGTGTAGCTTGCAATGATTACTTCATAGAAGCCATTTTCCTGAATTATTTGTTTGCACAGAATTTCTGAACCTCACCAGCCAACATAAAAGACTAATATGCTCGTTGCACTACATGAGTGGCCTACTGCAGTCAGCTATATACAGACCCTTAATCATGTAATTTATGATTGAGATCATTTGAAGCATTACAATGAAGAAAAGAAAAAACAAATTGGTCATGCAAGTATGCATGCCATGAACAGATACATATACCTAGGACAAGTATGGAATGTAGAAAAATCGTGAAGCATAAAAAAATCAAGAAAAGTTGGCTACCCGGGTTTATTGTTTATACCTAAACTAGCAACTAAAACAGAATGGTCACTTCACTTTTCCATATTACATAGTTTCCATAGTGACAAGGGTGATTGCAGAGAAGTATTTCATACTGTTCGTCACTAAATATTTGGTGAACATACATAGCTAAAACAAAGCACAATGGCCACTCCACATTTTCTAATTGAAATCTGGCTCACTATCAGTTCTACAAGTAGTTGTCACATGGCACCATTCTTTGGTATATACTGTAATGGTTAACCAGTAATGATTACAAAAGGTAAACAAATACTTGTTAGGAAAAATACATTTAAGTAGCAGTAATTGAAATAAAAGCAATGCAACAAGGGGGTCATCTACACCTACAGCTAATACTACAGATGTAGTGTAAATCTAATCACCACTTCCATCATGGCTATAATTATGTGACTGATTCAGATTTTAAGGCTTCCACACACATCCAATTTTATGACATTGAAGCGCCATAACTAAATGTAGTGAGTATGCCATTAGTTTCAAATTCTGACCTGGTGCTATGAAAGAATAGTGCGAAAATGTTAGGTCAATAGCTTACTGAGTAGTCAAGGTAAAGTTGGTTAAAGTAAAAAATAATAAGGAAATCTAGCATTTGAAGGACCAAGTAATGAAGGATAACGTATAGAACATAATAGGCTTGATTATAACATTATTGTACTCGATGCATAATTAAGACTGGGTTTGCAAAAAAAGAGTTTTCAACACACATCACATTTACCAAATTTGATAAATCACTATTTCAGATTAGAAAATATTATTGTCTTCAGTGGTGAATACCAACATACTTTACCAGATTTAGAAAATTACGTATGTTTCTTGCAGATTAAGTTATGGTCTTCCAGGTTCATAGAATTGGATGTGAGGAAACCCCTTTTTGTGTACTGTATCTGGTCACAACTGGCTCAAGTCTCACAACATTAACATCTTTGCAGCTATTTTTTGGCTGCCACATTTGATTTCACAACTTTTCACCTAGAATTTTTAAGGTTGCACCATTTTTTTACAGCTTGGCTCTTTTAGTGTGTGTTTCACTTCTTTTTATACTGTATAAGGCTAGTCTATGGCTAACTTTGTTATTTGTTTGTACTCACATTTCTTCTTTTCTATACAGACACAATGATGATTATTGAAAACAGACTATAAATGTATTGTACGTGTTGCATTGTACTAATACTGTATTATTGTAATACTCTAATAGAGTGCACATTTTTGAAAGCTTTTGAAAGAACATACAGTAGTCAGTCTACTGTAGTATTTATCTTAAACTGGAGATTCATTTATAAAGCAGAAACTAATTGAAGTGATCAGCCAAGATATATCTTGGCTGATCACTTCACTTAGCTTCTATAGCAGTGGTTCAGTAGTGAAGGATGGGGTGTTAGGTATGGAGATTCCTAGTTCAAACTCTCGTAAGGTATTTTTTGAGAATTGTCATGCACCTTTTTTACACCGCAGTGACTCACACTTCTATCTCGATCACACAATAATGCACTTGTTTGGTTTTTGCTTTACAACTTTGTAGCTGTAACTCTATTGCTATTCAAACTATCAAAAGGCACAGCTATGATGATCAGCCTATGTACACACCAAGTTTTAAGTTATTCCCATACTCAGTTTACCCTGTAGCCGTGATCAACAGAAGTTTTGATCTTTTATTACGTGAATAAATGCTCATAACTCCTTGAATATTCATCAGATTCACAAGATACTTGGTATGTAAATTTGAGCTCTTCATTTGTGCCAAAGATCGATGCATTTGAATTACAGGTTACTAGTTTTGCAAAGCGTACAAAAATAAATCAAAGCCTCCATAACCCCCGTATCGCACAAGAAGAAAAAAACACGAAGAAATTAAGTTGAAACATTAAATGCCCATATCTCGCAAATGGCTGTTGTAAGTTTAATGAAATTTGCTGTGTGGTTGACCCTACCTGGTGGACAGCTATAATACAAAAATGGTATGCTTTGGAAAAGGGGCCATGGAACTATGTATGCATACCTGAAAAGTTGTTTTCTTTCTTCCTGTCTATTTACTCATGGTGTGGCATGCTGGCTTTCTTTTACCACATGACACACTACTATATGTCTTGACAACAATATATATATATATATATATGTAATATCAAGTACCATCTAGTTTGTGTTGGCTTACCTGTATGTAACATTCTGTGCGCCAAGTGTCCACACACTCCCATAATAGTAGGGTAATGTCTCATATGATGGCTGTATTACTATGCAACAATCCTAGATTTATAATTAGAAAACAATTATATCTAGTTCAATCCACGCAAAAATAAACTGTAAAACTGCTGTGGCTTTAAAAGCTTGGATGAAAAAGTTGTAAAATCAAAGGTGGCGGACAGGAAATGGCTGCATTGATGTTAATGTTATTAACCTGTTCACAAAGATGGATTTAGACACAGATACAAAATTTTCACAAATTATCTTAAAGAACCTGGGCATGCATAAATTAGCAAATGTTAGATACACAGGATACACACCTGGTTTTAATTCTGTAATGGGGCTAATGCATTAGAAACAACTGTTATCTTGGCTGATCACCTCACTTAATTTCTGCTTTATAAATGAAAATTCTAGTTTAAACCTGTTTATGTTTGTAATTTCATAAATCTACTAATAGAAGTACTAGAACGTTTAATTTACAATATGTTCTATTTCTAAAAAATGCACACTCTATTAGAGTATTACAATAATATTAAAGTAAACATGCAAAAAACAATACATTTATAAGTCTGTCTCAATAATCATCATTGTGTCTGTATAGAAAAGAAGAAATGAGAGTAAAAGCAAACACCAAGTCAGCTATAGGCTGGTTTGTATAAAATACTGAACTCCACCAAAGGTGGCAACCAATAACGTCATTGCTAAAAAAGTTTAACTCTTCAACCATCAAATGGCGTCCTGGTGTTATAGGTCCAAGTGTGATAGAGATTTAGACACGCTATAACTTTCCTCATGCTCAACCAGCTAATGTGTCTATCCTGAAATCGCACACACCTATGTACAAACACAGGAATACAGATCCATTATGCACTATTGCACGTAATTTCCTGTTCAACCAAGGTGTGTAACCAGCATACTAAAGAGAAATTGCAGGTTTTATGTTACTTGAACACTAAGTTATGGTCATTTAAGTTCATAGAATTGGATGGTGTGAAACACCCCGTTTCACAAATCCAATAAAATATGCCCATGCACTCGAGCCAGCAGCCCTTTTGCTCATACATAATAATAATATATCAGGCTAATTACTCATGCACATGTTACAATTACTGCTTAAAACAGTCAGCTCTTTAGCATAATGTTGATTATGAAAAGCATAATTTAGAACATTATGCATAGATATAATTTCTAAGTAATGCCAAAAGTAAATAAGGTTATTCTCAAAGCATAATTGGCTCAAGCTCAGCAACCACTCAAAATACATCTGTACTTGTTAATGCATTTAGTTGTGGTGATGCCACATTTTGGTTAATACATAATAGTTGTGACTGGATCTGCGAAAAGGGTCATGTAGTTTTTCCAATTGCACGTATTTGGCAATCCATATCTTGACTTATGAGTATGATACTACTCTAGAATTTGGTCACAATATACCCCTAACATACCACTATTGTTTGTTGTAATATGAAGGTGATAGGTTATAGGTTAAAAGCTGGAATTTAGAAAGGCTATAAGACCCTTTTTTGCAGATCCGGTCATATATTGTATGTGATAACATTCAAGAGAAATGTGAACTAGAGCAAATAACTATGTATGTTTATTGATGAATATTTTGGTACACATGCAGGTCTACCAAAGGTGACAGTGGACCCATCCAGTAATAGGGTGGAGATTGGAGGCACTGTCAAGTTTACTGCCACAGTAAGTGGTGTAGGGGAGAATTTCAGTTATCAATGGAGACACAACAATTCAGATATTGAGGGAGGGACTGGAATACATCTTACTATTAATGATGTGACCAAAAATGACCAGGGAAATTATGATTGTGTGGTGTGTAATGAATATGAAGACAAGGTTACATCCAACAAGGCCAACTTGGTTGTTTATAGTGAGTTAATACCATACAATGTATGAACTCTATATGTCTCGTATGGCTGTGTTGCTATACAACAATCCATAGATATTTTGCACCATTATAATTTGAAAACAATTCTATGTAGTTTAATCCATACATACAACAAAAAACTGTGAAAAAATAGCCTGGATGAAAAAAGTTGTGAAATTAAAGGTGGCGGCCAAGAGATGGCTGCAATCATGTTAATGCTATTAACCTGTTCACAAAGATGGATTTATACACACATACAAAATTTTTGCAAATTAGTTTAAAGAACATAATTTAGCAAAAGTGAGATACATAGGATACACACATGATATTAAACTAAAACTAATTCTGCAATGGAGCTAATGCACAATCAAGAGTATATGTGACCAGATTTGCAAACAGGTAGCTACCTTATCACACATTTTACATACCTGCCACCTTTAAATCTAGATCTATCTATAGCAACACTAAAGAGACAGTTAAACAACATCTTCTGGGCCATGTTCACTTCAAACTTTGATGACAATAATTACTGTACTTATCATGTTGTATGTCCTTGTCATAGGTGTAGTTCCACCCCAATTACCCCTTTGTTAATTAATTAGTTTACTTGTAATTTTTAGTTGCTCCCTTGTAATCTTAACTTATAATTGGGTGCTGATAGCTCTTATCAGCACACCAGCTGCTGTATTTTATAGTCTAGTTTAGTTTTATACCAACTCCCCAGTTTGTATCCATGTCTTTCAGCAGCAAAATCACAATAATAATAATAATAATACCAGCAAACAAAACAATGTAACACTTGACTTATCATACAGAATAACTGTAAGTATCAAAATGCAGCTAAATACTGTAGCTACGTACACTCATGGAAACTTTCAGGCAATTATATGCTATGACGAAAAAGTAATGAAGTTTCAAAGTCAAAAAATGGGCCAATTTTGTGTGTGAAAAGTGTACCTTTTCCAAATCTGGTCACATATAATGGGGAGAGAGTGTGTCAAACTGCGCTACAGGATGTGAAAAATGAGCCCATAAAGTAACATCAAGAGTTAATAATGGGAGAGGAGAGTGTCTAACGCAATACAGAGCCGTTACAAATGATTCGGCGTGATTCAAAGGGCTTCCATCAGATGTGTTAACATGCGAAAGTAGTTACGAAGGGCGCACGCATTAGCAAATAAAAATACTTGGTATCGAATGTGTTCACACGTGAGTATCAACTCAGTACTATGGCGTCGAGTGCAAGTAAAGCGTGTGCAAAAGAGCGTTCAACAAAGAGAGGCAGCAAGCGAAAAGGAACAAATGGTGGTGATGGCAAGACAGCGCCGGACAATGCAAGCAAAAAGAAGCGACGAGTAGATAAGGTGCTGCCGAAGAAGAATCGCACTGAACTGGTTAAGATTATGAAAGCAGTAGCTCCACTTAGTCTAGTTGAAGAAATTCGGAGTGATATCAAAGAGCAGTTTAAAGGTAGTGGACTAGAAGACTTTTTGAAAACCCTGAGCCAATGTTGCAAATCGTGACACACCATCGCGACACCTTCGCTGTTCTCTACGAAAAATATAAACCCATGAAGAACTCGTTTATGCAATTCCAGTTGGATTGGTATGCAAGGTGCAGTGCATTTCTTCTAGAGGAGCAATATACATTAGCAGCCATCAATATTTCAGAAAATGATGCTGGGTTTTCTGAAATAGTGACCATCAGAAATAGTTGGCTGGAGTTTTGCAAAGCATGTAATACTCCTGTGCCAACCAGCAATCCTATAATGTTGGCTGTATCATCAAGGCTCTACAGGTTTCTTCTCGACCAAGTCTCAAGTTTTCAAGACTCTTTAATAGAAAAGTGTACCACGGAAATTGACCAAACCAGTTCCAGCATTACTGATGGTGACGATGTGTACTATCGTTTTGGTGGGGCAACAATCTGTAGTATGCTTAAGAATCGATACAAGGCAATTAAAAAATGTGATAGTACCAAGAGAAATATGTTGTCTGTAGAAATTTCTATGTTGCAAGCCATGAAAATGAAAGATAAATCTACTATTCCAGCGTATTTGAGTTATCGTGACAGGGGTTTTTTGTATTTTCCTGACAATAGCTTGATACCATTTCTACATAATTTTGATGATGCTTTGAAGGAAGTAGTAAATGAGGAAGGATTTCGTAAACATGGAGACCATTTAGTTAAGGTTTGTGTTGCATGTACTTCAGTTTTTGGCAAATATTTGGTTCCGTCTTACATATAATTTTGTTTAATAGGCTGGACATGAAAAAGTTAAGGAATGTACAAGCCTCAGGGAGGAATTTATCAGTGTGCTAAAAGCACTTGTTCCCTCCATGGTACAAGATGCTGACAGTGAGCTGGCAATGATGAATATCTATGAAGAACTGTCCAGAAAATTGTGTAATACACGAATACAGGAATTTGTATCTGCTACAAAACAAGACCTAGCTGCTAAAAAAGGATTAGCATCGACTACAGATACTAACTTACGCACAACACTATTAGCACATCATACAAAGTTGTCAACTATAAGAAAACAATGACAAATACATTTTAAACAACAAATTATTTTATGAATTTCCATATGATTTCTTGTGGAGGGGCAATTCCATGTAGGTCAATGTTTCATCCCGGTAGCCAACTCCACTGTGGTGTCCTGATGCACACTGCTGGACCAGATGTGCACACCTTGCTGTCACATAATTGCAAGAATCAAGTTTTCCTCCAGCATTACGTTTAAACTGGCTAAAAAGGCTCTCAACTGCAGAGTCAATGGAGACACAAAATAACCAGGATGTTTTGCAAAAAAATCTTTACAGAATGCTCTAAAGCTGTAAACATCGATGCGTAGCAAGTCCCAGGCTATATAAAAGTATTAGTATAGATTATTTGTAAAACAATTGACTAACTTACTTTGCCATGACAAAAAAGACTTCTGATTCGATGAAACATGTGGATAGTCCGAATCTAAAGTGTTATAAATATGACCGTATGTAAGTATAATATATAATATCAATTGTTTACCTTCCTCAAGTAGTGTAGACAGCCATGAGGTAAAATATTTATACCCATCATCGATGTTCTGTAACACAGGAGAATCCATGTTGTCTACTTTATCATGTGATAGAAATCCACTTTCAAATAGCTTGTGACATGCTTGCAGATACTCCCAAGTTTCATTAGTAGTATCGGAATCAGCTGGCGGTGGGTCTTGATTGGTGTACCAAAACAATTCTCCCAGGACTTGCTCTTGCTGTAATACTACTTAAAATTAAATACAGTGTACAAGGAAATTTACCTGCATGATCTTGGCTGGTGAAACGTTGAGTTTAGTCCAAGAATCCCTAACAACATGGACCTCTTTCAAACGTGGCACCATCCTGGTCAGATTCTGTTTAGCCCGGCTTACTTCTCGTTGGTACATAGCTATAATGGAATTTCATCCAAAAACACCATGATGTTGGCCATGTCTGAACAGTTTTGTTCCACCACTCTTGGAGGAAAAGAGCGCATTAATCATATTTTTGAGCTATACAAATAAAAAGAAAAACAAATGAATATTATACGATTCATTAATTATGACTGGATATGCAAAACGGAACCAGTTTCACACACAAAATTTGACCAATTTTGTAATTTGCATTCAGCTGTCTGAAATTTTTCATGTCCAGCATGTTTGGCTACATGTTGATACAAAAAACACCTTAACCAGATTGAAGGGTTGACTGTGAGTACAGGTTGTTTACTTGCATGTAAAATGTGTGGAAAAGTATATACCTTTTCACAAATCCAGTTACAATTTTTAATACAAATTACCTGGTGAGTAGGGCATATCATCCAATAGATAAGCCAGGGAGGATTGAAAGGATTAACCATCCACGGTTTGACATCATATACATCATTACTGGCAGTATCAGATATCACTGAATAAGCACCAGAATGTCCATGACTTAACTTAATGGTGGTAAGGTTGGCAGGACTACCATCGCAGACAATCAAGCTGGTTCTCAACCCACAAGTCTGGAAAAGATGTACTGTTTCTAACACACACGACAATATAAACTGTGCATCCACCGATTCCTTCGATGTAAAGTAGGGCCCTACAATGTCGTAGCTGCTGGTGAGATCTCGCCATAAGAACTGAAGTATGTAGGAAGTCTGGCCTGGTGAATCCGGTTCCTTCAAAACTCTGTAGATGTCATTAAGGGACGACATGTCCTTGTTAGTCATAGCCAACCCAGAAAGTTTATGACTCCTGGAATTCCATAATAGCTGGCATGCCACCTTCACCTCATCAAATATCATTACACCGTCACTCTGCGGCTTGCGTTTCCCTAGTAAGTATATTAATAGTCAAACTGGTATGACAAAACAGAAAAGTTGAACTACCTTGTTTCTCACATTCTGCTTTAAACATTACATACCGAGCCACCTGATCTGCAATACACTGGTTACTTACACCAGGTTCATGTAAAAACGTTCCAGTGTACGATTGCAGTGTAGACCGCGACGGAAGTTGAAGAATTTTGAAACTTTTCAGAGCTTCGTATGCAGCAGGACTTCGGGTAAAAATAGCCAACGCTAAATAAAACACACAAATTAGAATTTAACTTATTACTGCAATATCAAACATACCAATCCTAATTGTGATCATGCTCCACTGGTTACTCCGTTTTCCAGTTACTAAAACACAATATAGATCACTGATATAAGTGTCATGTTTTGCCTCTAGATACTCACCATTTCTATCTTGATCTACTTTAAACTGAGCTAGTTGTTGTCGTTTATCTGTTGTCCACACCTCTCTTATTTGTGTGCCTACCCCATGATTATCTCCTTCAGCAAAAACCTTCTCCAATTCAGCCTTATCTACTTCTTCAACTTTATTTAAAATTGCACACATCTCTTCGTGTTGCTAATCTGCCAGTGTTATTTCGGTCTTTTCATATTTGGTAAGCTTTCTTTTATCATTGTTTCTCTCTGTGAGGGCATTTTGCTTTCGTTTAGACTGGCTAGCTGGAGACATAAAAGACAGTTTGGCTTTTGAAGATGGAAGCTGTCGTTTTATTTTCTTGGATGGGCTTTCTGACACTGTGAGCTTTCGCCTAGAATTAAGACGATTCTTCATGTATTTACAAGAAGGACACATCACTTCTTTAGCAAATTTATCTGCTAAGGGTGCATTTGATGGAAGCTTATACCAACGTGCACAGTTTACGGAATCTACACGTTGGTAGGGAGCTATAGAATATCGCACACATCGTAGGTGGTAGCAAATTACTTTGTGATAATATTCTTCATACAGGTCCCACTCAATGCCGGGGCAAAATTTGTAAGATGACTGGTCTGAAAACATATTACACAGTTCATGGACTTCTTCATCAGTGCTTACTGATCCAGACTGAATAACAACACCTAGAACATTCACCACATACTCCTGGTCCTTGATTATCAAATGAATCCTGGATGTATGCCCAAAAGGAGGATGGTGGTGCATCTCTCGCTGCGTAATAGTTAAAATTGGCTGTCTATCTTTACTGGAAAAGCCTGTTACAAATGCTAAATCTTCGAATTCCTTTTCCAGCTGAAGGCAGAGTCGATCCAATTGTAGCACACTGTCACTTCTCGTCGTCTGAGACATCTCTTTAAAAATTGTTTCTGTCGATAGTTCCGTTTCCATTTGGCCACTTTCCTCGCCTCTATCGTTTTCTTCACCTCTATGGTCTTCCTCGTCTCTATCGTCTTCCTCGCCTCTATCTTCCCCCTTGCCCAAGTCCTCGCCTCTATCGTCTTCCTCACCTCTATCTCCCTCCTTGTCCAAGTCCTCGTATCTGTCGTCTTTCTCGCCTCTACGCACAAAAAGCCTCGAAGTTGCTGGAAAAGCATACGCACGATTGGGCGTAACGGATTCCGCCATATGAGAATTCTTGCTTGAACACTTATCTTCTTCTCCACACTACTGCAAACGATATTCAACAATACGGCTGCACTGGCGCATGAAGCAGACGTGACGATCACAGTAATTTTTCACCTGTATGGTATTCGATAATTTACAAAGGTTTACGGAGAGAAGCCCTTTGAATCATGCCGAATCATTTGTAACGGCTCTGTATTGCGTTAGATACTCTCCTCTCCCATTATTAACTCTTGGTAACATGCATGCCTTCATTTCTTATCATAAACCTGACTGCTGTGGATCGCTCAGATTACACCTTAAACGTTTTGACGAGTAGTCTGCATGGAATTGCAGTGGCTGAAATTCCACCTAGATATATCACTTTCGCTAGAAGAATTGTCCAAGGGGATGGTGACCATAATAAAATCCTGACATAATTATTCAATGAAATCTTGACCTCGCTAGACCATGATGAAACCTTGATGTTTGCTTTCCAGGTTAGCTGCTTGTGTCTTTCTCTTTGTATGGCAAGTTTCTCTGTGTGATGTGATATACTTTTCTCAAGTACACCAATCTTTCACTCAGTAGTCACTAGGACTGAGCGATACTGACATTTTGCTACTTTCACGATTGTAGAATGCAACAATATTATCACAATTATGATAACTATCATGATGTTATATCAGCATCATGCATACGCAACTTTGTATGAACCATAATTATTTAATACAAGGTGAAATCGTGTACAACTTGTGTTAAGGCCGTAGGCAGTTACAGCTTAATACAAACAGTATAATAAATAATGGCATCCTTAGATTTCAATGGTTTCTAACAGGTAAGCTTTAAACTGCATAGTAAGGTTTATTCACACAATGAACTGTATCAGAAGTGTAAGCTTGTTTTCTGGATCAAATTCTTCCACAACAGTATTCACCACCATTTTGAATTAACTAATACACATTTGCATGTGATGTCACAATATCACGATTATTTATAACACATATCAACATCACGATGTTCAAAGACAATCACGATTAATCCCAAAATTGATATAATCTCCCAGCCCTATTGATAGTTGATATAATCTCTCACATATACAATGTGCGCCCACTGATTATAGCATTACAATAGTATTAATATTGGATTTTTAGGCTGGATAGGCTTATTAGGCTGGATTTTAAAGCAATGCTGAAAAGTAAATTAGAGCATCATAGGCTCAAACCTGGCAACTACTCAAAATACATCCATACTTGTTATAATGTGCATATATTTGTAGTGATAGCATAATGCATAATAATTATGAGGGATACCATTCAACAGAAATGTGAACTATATAGAGCAAAATTGTATATTGATGAGCATATTTGTACACAGGTCTACCGAAAGTGACTGTGGGCCCATCCAGTAATAGGGTGGAGATTGGAGGAACTGTTAAGTTCACTGCCACAGTCAGTGATGTAGTGGAGAAGTTCAGATATCAGTGGAGACAAAATAATGTAGAGATTGATAGAGCAACTAGTAGTACTTACACTATTAAGAAAGTGAAAGAACGTCATCAGGGTGATTATGATTGCATAGTTTGTAATGAATATGAAGAAAAGGTTGCATCCAACAAGGCCAACTTGGTTGTTTATAGTGAGTTAGCATATGTATGTGTAATAGTTATACCACGGGCACGAGTGCTTTGCCTGATATATACACACAAGCACGAGGGCCGCAGGCCCGAGTGTGAGTGCGTATATACAGGCAAAGCTCAAGTGCCCGTGGTATAACTAATATGTTTTACTTTAGCATGTAGACCCACCTAATTGGCAAAAGCATTAGTTGCTATACCCTTCTCTTATATAGGGAACCAAATAAGCTGTGATTGTGGGATTGAATTTTGCCAAACAAACTGTGATTGTGGGATTCAATTTTAATACATCAAACAGTAGTTTAATTTTATTTTTGCTAATATAGCAATTTTAAGAGACTAGTGTTAATTATGTTACTTCAATTGCTACATTTACAAAAGTACAAAACAAATTACTGTTGATATATAAAAATTGAATCCCACAATCACAGGTTGTTTGGCAGAATTCAATCCCACAATCACAGCTTGCTTGATTCCCTCTATAAGAGAAGAGGATAACAGCATAATATCAAAGAAATCTGATGATTTCTAGATATAGTGTGCACTCCTATTAGGTGTGCAATGTCTCAAGTTAACGAGATATACGCACTGGTGGCAGTGCGTATATCTTGTTAAGGCAGTGTGTAACGAGATCTACGCACTACCTTAATGAGATATACGCACTGTAGCAGTGCGTATATCTCGTTAATATTTTGAGTCAGTGCGATATGTGATATATATGCACTGGCTTTCCTTTGATCTGAGGTGTGAAAGTGGTACACACACATATATATATTGTACGTACTCTAGTGTGCTTCTGGAATACTGCAGTACACACAATGCACACATACGTACGTAATGGACCTAACTTTGTCCTACACTGTACTCTGTGTCCCAGTTATTTTCGTTGACAATGCAAGGTGTCAATTCAAGGTAGCATGATACAGCTTCCCTGTGGCTGGCTACCTGGCATGCTTGTTGCTATTTTCCATAGCAACTGAATTTATTGCACAGATGCTTCTCAGTTGATTTGTAATGCTGTGCATTAGGCGAAACATAGCTGAAAACAAACGGTAATGGTAATTGATTGTTTGGGGCATGTGTTCAGATGCAAAATAACAGCACTCCTGGTATCATTCTTTGTTTGATGTAGTATGTGCTGATTAATTGTGTTGTCAAAATAAACAACTAGTAAAAGAAAAATGGGGACCAAAAAGAAGTAATGAAACAAGGAATACTGTAAGTTACAGTAGGTAAAAAGTAGTGAAACATTAGTAATGGGCATTAATTTTAATCTCTAATTCAGTTTTGGTTGTAGACTAAAGTAGTAATCCCTAATCAAGCTTAAAATTTCTATTTTTCATCTACTTGTGAAGATACATAAAGTTTATAAGGCTTTAAGACCAGTTTTGCAAAAGCTGATCACATAATATGTGACTGGGTCTGGGAAAACTCAGCTGGTCTTATCACCCATGACAGCAGGTTTGATTTTTCAGTACATACGTAAAACCACATGAATATACACTATCAAATTTCACTGTCAAAATCACCTAGGCTTGAGTGGTCTGCTTTTGCTGCAGTGGCAGATCTAGGTAGGTTTCCGTGGTTTCGAGAAAACCCCCATTTTACATTTACGTAGCTTAGTGGCAGTCTAACTAGCATCAGTATCGATGTATTGTCTTAGCAAACAACTATATGCCACTGTACTTCAGTAGCATACATGTAAATTGGACTTAATTAACACCGTTAAAGCTAGTAAATCTTCAACCACACTTTACTATTCACCCACCACTACATTAAAAACAATCGAGTTACTCTAATAGAGCAATCAAGTTACAACTTTTGTCCTTCAGTTAGCCATAGTGTTTACAGTTTAAAACATTGGATTTACTGTAAATTTTGACTAAAAGTAGCTTAAAATCCAACCTCAGAGCTTCTAAATTCTCAATATTTTCTGGAGAAATGTCCTCAGATATCTTCAGTTATATCAACTTTCAGAAACCCCCTTATAAAAATCCTAGATCTGCCACTGTACTTGCTGCTCTTCCCAAGTCCAGTGGTGAGGTTTGTGGCCTTAGTGGAATTTTGAACAACCTGGGGAAGGCTTTATGTGGTTGTACAACTCTGTGTAGACATATGCTGTGAGTGCTCTCTTTTGGCAACAACTCTTGTACCTTTACTGACTTTCCATTTTGTTTTGTCTTTATTTTATCTTGAAACATGATTTCAAACAATGATCAGCCTGAGACAATAACAGGACCACTTTTGTTAAAAATAACTACCAAAGTCCCATTTGTCTCAGTATATGTATGCTATAGTAGAAGCAATGGACCCAGGATGAAGTAAAGATGGAATTAGTGTAGGTCTGTAGTGTATACATTAGAGTTTTGCCGTGTACCAATACTTCACACTATGTTCTGTATATTTTTCCTGCTGTTAGTTCAACATGACTTTGGAAATAGATTATCTCGACCAGGATCATCACAAAGTTCTAAGTCTCCTACTGTCAACCCTGGAAATACCTCACCTCAAGATACAGGCTGTATAAACGTTGGTAAGGTTTTATGTGAACATGAAAATTAAAGTGTGAGTAATCTACAGTGTACATTACATTGTCTAAATCCCTAATTGGTTGCATATATTTGCAAGTATTTATGTTATAGCTGTAACATGCACATGAGGGCTTTGCCTAATATGTATGCCTGACAGCCCAATGGCTGATGACATACATATCAGACAAAATCCCAAATTCACTGTGTTACAGCTAAAATGTAACACTTCCGATCAGACTGCGCTGGGTCATCAAGCCAATATGAGTGCTACCACTATATACATTCCTAGACGATTTGCTGATGTCAGCAGCTGGTGTATTCTGGCTACATTTTGCTATGATGAATAGACAAATCCTAGAAATATCATGGAGAATTTCGGTTTTACAAGTCTACTGTTTTAATCAGTGCAGTTGAATCATTTATGGCATAATCATGGAATTTACTAAAGGCCTAGATGGGTAAGCTTGCTTGTAGAGTGGTTATAGTGGTAAGTGCATGTATCAGTGGGTAATGTTTGTATTCAAAAGTTGTGGAAATGTTTGCTATAGCACTAGTTCTCACATTAGCCCAATGTTTATCAACCTGTATATAGGATAGTGAGGATAACAAAATGCTTTCTGTCTGAGTGGTTTTATGGCCAAGTAGTGCATCCTAATCACATGAGTATTAATCAAGTGGTCTGAATGGTTATAGATTGATGCTCTGTTGGGTAAATTTTGTACGAGTAATTTAGCAAATTATGTTGACTTGAATTTTTTAAAACCATTTATCTCAGAACTTCTAAAATACGATTTGAATTGTTTTCAAAGATCCTGTCACATACGGCAGTTCACTCCAATAAAACAATACAATTTAGACACTTTCACTGGTATTATGCATTTATTAGCACAATGCTCCTTACTCTCTACAGTTGTTTGTAGTTGAACTCTCTACAGGTTGTAGCTGAACTCTCTACAGGTTGACTTGTGTTTAGCTGAAGGGTACTTGTGTGTAGTTGAACTCTCTACATTGTAATGTACCTGTATTTGAACTTTTAAACTTTCAACATGGCCATCAGGACTTGCAACAAATCTGAATTCTTTACAGAGTGACCCGTAATGTAGTTAAACTCTCCACTGTGTGACATGTTATCTCTCTACAGGATGGCGTGTTTGCAGCTAAGCTTGACTTGTTTGTAGTTGAACGCTCTTATTCTTTATTATTAATTCTTTATTATTAATTACTAGGCAGGCAGCACAGCTGGTTTGCCTAGGATGTAAATCACAAAACGCGTTACAATCAATAAGTTAAAGTATGTATGCTACAATGTGTATGTTACAATTACTAATAATAAACAGTGCATGTGTTGATTACAATTACTATTCATAAATAATAAGTTACAGCATACAGTACATACATATAATTGCTAGTTATAATCAATCAGTGAGTTATAGTGCATATATTACAATAAAAAGAAAAAAAAAGAAAAGTTACGATAATATAGTTATACAATTAATAACTTACGTAGTTGATTAGTAAAATTATCTAGAGTAGCAGCTTCAATAGCAGAAATGGGTAGTAAGTTCCAATCACGAAAGGATTTTAGAAAGTAGCTATTATGATAATGATTAGTTCTAGCAGTAGGTATATTGAAGTGAAAATAATGTTGAAATCTAGTGAAGGGTGTGGTGGTAGTGGCTGTAATATAGGTAGGTATTTCTAGTGAAACTGAATTGTGTAGTCCTTGGTATAAGATAGAGAGCCTTGAAATTTGTCTTCTAATGTTCAATGCGGGCCATTGCAACTCTGAAAGCATGCTGGTCACACTGTTTTCCCAGTTGTAGTTAGATTTTACCCATCTGGCAGCAATTCTCTGCACCCTCTCAATGGCTTGGATATCTTTAGATAAGTGAGGATCCCAGACAGAGGATGCATACTCTAGTTTTGGTCGAATTAGTCCCAGGTAGGCAGCGGATTTAACTGATTCATCACAATTGTTTAAGTTACGTCTCACAAAGTTTAGTGACTTTATTGCATTACTAGTAATGTTGCTAATGTGAGGAGAGAATGACATTGATGAGTGGAATAGGACTCCGAGATATAGATGCTGATTTGTACGAGTAAGTGCTTCATTGTCTATGTAATACTGGAACTTCAGTGGTGAGGTAGGTCTAGAACAGGTGAGTATAGCGCATTTGTTGGTATTTAGGCTCATCTGCCATCGCTTAGTCCATTGGATGATGTAGTTTAAGTCCTGTTGTAAAAGATGATGATCTTGTTCTGAGTGAATGACACGGTATAGTACACAGTCATCTGCAAATAGTCTGACACTGGATGTGATGTTAGTAGTAATGTCATTGATGTATAGTAAAAACATTAGTGGGCCTAAGACTGTACCCTGAGGAACTCCTGAATCAACAGGAATAGATGTTGAACTGTGACCCTTGATGACTACCCTTTGCGTTCTCTTTGTTAGCCAGCTGGATATCCAATTATAGATGTTACCTTGAATTCCATAATGGTGTAGTTTCTTCATTAAGCGTTGGTGTGGTACAGTATCAAATGCTTTACGGAAATCGATGAACACTAGGTCAACTGCGTGGTGATGATCCAGTGATAGCTGGATTTCTTCTACAATATTAAGTAATTGGGTCTCGCAAGAGTGATTGGGTCTGAAGCCGTACTGTTTATCACAAAGTATTTGGTAAGCAGTCAAGTGATCCATTATGCTGTGGTAGAGGATGTGTTCTAACAGTTTACTACATATGGAAGTTAAGGAGATGGGTCGATAGTTACTGGGATTGGCTCTATCTCCCTTTTTGAATATTGGTGTGACATTGGCTGTAAGTTCTGGTAGGTTGCCAGAGTTCAAGGACTGGGTGAATATTACTGTCAAGATTGGAGCTATTTCATCACAACAGTGCTTGAGAATGCGAGCTGGCATGTTATCAGGGCCACACGATTTGGAGGAGTCCAGGATAGAAAGTAACTTTTTAACTCCATCAACTGAGATTGGTATATTGAGCAATGGTGTTATGGGAAAGTTCAGGACTTTCAGGAATATAAGATAGGTCTTCTTTAGTAAAAACAGATTGAAATTGTTTGTTGAGAATCTCAGCCTGGTCTTTAGAATGGTACATAAGTGAACCCTTCACTTTAAGAGGTGCAATTCCATGAGTATCTTTACGAATGGTTTTGACGTACCTCCAGAATTTCTTATAATTAACACCACCATTATTAGAGAACATCTTGTTTTGATACTTGCTATGAGCTTCACAGATAAGATTAGTTATGCTGTTCTTTATGCTGCGATAGTTATGCCATGCTTCTTCTGTTTGTAAACGTCTTGCCTTATTGTACAATTTTTTACGTTGTTTCATTTGTTTCTTGATGTTACTAGTTATCCATGGTAATTCTTTATTTGATTTAGACATTGTTTGAGGTATATTAGTAGTTATTGCATTATTAATGGCCTGCTTGAATTTGTCCCAGTTTTCTTGAACACTATTAGAGTAGGGGTCAGAGGAAAGAAATTCAGCCTGAAAGGTTGAAATATCAGATCTGAGTTGAGTCATGTTACCCCTGTCATAAAGAAATATTGGGTGTACAATATCGTCAGATTCTTGTTTGTTGTTTAGCATTAGTTCACAGTACACAGCTTCATGATCTGAGATACCAGGAATGATCTCCAAATTAGTGACTGATTCAGGGTGTGATGAAAAGATTAAATCAAGGATGTTTTCTCCACGGGTAGGTTCAGTAACTAGTTGATCTAACCCAAACTCGTTTACGGATTCTAACAGTAACTGGTTTACATCAGTACCATAAGTCGGATTAGGGCTGATTTGGCCTGTACCATCTATCCAAGAGATACTAGGAAGATTGAAATCCCCTGCTAATAATATTTGCGGTGTTTGAGATGATTCATTATGGGACATATTTGAAAGAAAGTTATTTAACATGGTAATAGGTGTGACATTGTTATTAGGAGGTCTATAAAATGAACACAGACACAGAGGTTTGCTATTTGGGATTTGGAGTTTCGCCCAGATCATTTCTGCTTCATTAGATGGATTTGAAAGTTCTGAGATAATAATACTGTCTCTAAAACCTATAAATACGCCACCACCACCCAATGAATGGTCTTTTCTGATAATTTTGTAAGAGCTAGGTAAGATTTCAGATGATAAAAATGTTGAATCGATATGAGATTCATTTCCAAGGACGATATCAATGTTGTAGTGTAAAAGTAGTGCAGATAACTCATTTCTTTTATTTTGGCTTCTAATACTTCGACAATTGATGATTAAAATTTTGAGGGTATGATTACTTTGATTTTTACATTGTACTAGTGGGTCTAGTCAATTGCTTGATGATTCCATTTGATCATCTGGCAATACAGCTTGAGATAGAACAAGATTACGGTTTTTTACTTCACCATGGAGCTTGTTGTTAACAAAGATCCTATTACCGCGAATTTTAATTACTTTACGATTGATGTCTTTTTGGATTAGACTCCATCTTTCCTTGAGGAGAAGAGATTCAATTTGTCGTTCCTCTGGATTCATGTCTGGTTTAATGCATATGCCACTGGGAAGTGTGCTTGTTTGGGATAATAGAATAGATACATCAATGGCTCTATTGAACTTAATCAGAATTGGTGGGGGACGTCTAGATTGTTCTTGGTACTTGCCAAGCCTATGAAGGTCGCGGATGGATAAGGGACTTATGTTTGCATTAACTTTAGTAATGGTTTCGATAACACTACTAAGGTCACGACCTGAACGTTCATTTCTGGGAGCACCCTTTTCACATTCGTCAATTCCATACATAACGATGTTAAATTTACGATCATGTTGTAAGTTGTAATGGGAGTTAGTAGTGGCGGTTTGGACTGGGTTAGCATTGCTGGAGTTATTCTCTTGTGACATAGTGTCTTGGTTAGAATTTCCGGAGATTGGGGCTAACTTGCTTTCAAGTTCTTGCAGCCTCTCATCAAGTTTAGTTTGTTTGTCTTTAATTTTGTTGAAAAATTTAAGAGATAAAGAGACTTGGGGGCGACATAATTTGCAAAAGAACATTATGTTAGGGGAACACCCTCCAAGGATACCATATTCTTCGTCTGTGATACCAGCACATTTAGGGTATACCCACTCAAAACAACATTCACATTGAATACTGCCGTTTTCGGCATTTTTACTGCATACAATACATGAAATAGTTGACCCACCTGATTTGTCTTTCTGTTTTTTGGTGGGAGGGGTGCCGCCAGTTGGTCTGTCTCGTTTTCTATCACTTGCCATGGCTTAAGAAACGCTTAACTGGTACTGTTTTACCAAGCCTGATGTTGGACACCACGGTACGAGGTGGAGCGTGTGGTTGGGCGGGCGTTACTTGGAACAATCCAATAGGAGGTGCTTCAATTCTCTTTCGACTTTCACCGGTGACCAGGTAGCGTAGGAAAAGTACAATCCAGCAGGATAGGACTTCTGGGAACCACTGTAGAGCGAGGTATGAGGTCCGCGTGAAACTAGCCACCATTTACAATCACGTGAGTTGATTATGCTGGATTGCTGCAGGTTATCTCCAGGGAGCTCATACAAGCTGTCATAGACTAATGGATGACTTGTTACATAATATCTAACATAGTTGCACTTCCCGACAGACCGACTTGTGTAGGTGAACTCTCATGTAATCATTAAACTCACAACACGGAGGCTTGTTTTTAAGTGAACTCTACTTGTTTGGAGCTAACTCTCTACAGGGTTATATCATTGAACTCTCTATAATTATACAGAGTGACTTGTAATGGTAGAAATGTACCGATGATCAGACCAGTTACTGATTGGACCAGTTACTGATATGGTGATTTTTACCATACCAGTAATTGGCACAAACACTCAGAGAAGTGATATTGATAGTTTTTATAGAAGGTTTTAGTGCCATTATTAAACACCTTCTTCATATTTATGCTATCTATATAACAAGAAGCCATATGAAATATGTGTGGTGTTTTGTGGTTATAATGATTGTTATATTTTTACCCGAGTCTTCTGAAAACAGTTGCTGGTACACTTTAAGAATAAAAAATTGCACCACAGGATACACTTACTAAACAGACTCTTCTGTAATCTAGACAAGCTTACAACAAAGCATCTATTATGGTGTGTATACAATTTTTCTGTGTAGTGAAATAAAGGCTGCACCACTATAGGTACATTATAGTAACAAAAATTACATCAATTCTGTTTTCTCCATACTAATATCGGATCTGTATTAGTGATATCGATTATTTAAGGGACAGATTAATTGAATATTAGTATAATTTATACAACTGAAAAATCTTTAAACTTCTACACATCAAGCAACATACAGTATCTGAACTCTCTTCGAGATAACTTGTAATATAACTGAACATTCTGCATAGTGACTTGTAACATAATTATGCAGTTGAACTCTCTGCACAATGACTTGCAATGTAGGTGAACTTTCTACAGGATAACATGTTAACTCTTTGTGGAGAGGCTTGTTTGTAATTAACTCTCTACAGATAGACTTGTTTGTAGCTTTTTGGTATCAAACTCTCTACAGAGTGACTCTTTAAGTAGTTGGAGTCACTGCAGGGTAACTTGTTACAAAGTACAGGGTGACTTGTTACATAGATGCCCTACATAATTATTATTACTAATGGACAATTAAAATACAAAATTGATCAATAGGTCAAAGGCCTTTGACAATGTCCATGTCCAGTTTCTCTCCAATATTGGTCTAGTGAGTGTTTGAAAGAAGATATTGTTTTTGCCAGAACTACTTCATCAGGGTCATTCCATTGTTGGATTATTCTAAAGTTGAAAAAGTGTTGACCAATGCTTCTGCTAATTCTTTGTTTAAAAAGTTTCATTTGATGGCCCCTGGTAATACTGTCTAGTTGTAATGTATAAATATATTTTGGGTCAATTTGATAGTATGAGTTTAGTATCTTAAACACTTCAATTAGGTCTCCTCTTTGTTGTCTACAAAAAAGTGAGTGTACATGGTGGCTTTTAATACTAATGTTGTTGAATAGAATAGTGAATTTTGGGAAGAGTTGGAAGGAATAGTTGGTAAGTTAGCACATATTACGCTCAAGTCTAGTCTGTGTCTGTGCAGTTTGGCTTGTAAAGAATGAAATGCTGCACGAGAATGTAACTAGCTTACAAAAGTGGTCACATCTGCATCCTACATACATGCCTAATTTTGCAGTTACAGTAAATCAAAAGCCTGTATTTTTTTATTGTGCACCTACTTTGAAGGTGTTAATAAAACTCTTGTGCTCATGAAGACAAGAGCAATTTGAAAATCTTAGTTTCGTATTCAAGTCCCAATTAGATCCCCTTAGTCTATCTAAACATGTGGTTTACTACTATGTTATTTCATTCAGTGTTTGCATCAAGGTCGTCACAAGGTAGCCGTACTCCTCTTATTGACCCAAAAGTAGATAACCCAAGTGAAGGAACAGATTTTGGTAAGGTTTTAAATATGAATATCAAATGTGTGGACAGTCTACGAATGCAACTGGGTCTGCAAAAACAGGGCATGTGGGCACAAAGTACACCCTGTCACATAACAGGTAAAATCTCAGTGTTGAAATAGAATATTAGTATTCTGTAACTTTTAATATAAAGTCAGTTAAATGTTAATATATGTGAAAAATTGTATGACCATAGCACAGTGTCATAAAAAGTAATGAGTGATGAAAATGAAAAAGTAGGCAAATTTTATGTGCCCACATGCCCTGTTTTCACAGGCCTGGTCACAAATTTGCAATGACCACTATTCAATTGTAATTTATATGCATTTAGATGAATGACCCAATTCTATAGAGCATTTTAAACACGTGATCTTCATTACATAATTTTAAGTTTTGCCAACACGTCCACCATATTGGTGAACCACTGTACTGGTGAACCACTGTACTGGTGAACCACTGTACTGGTGTACCATGTAATAGTTCGCTCAATGTATCATGTTTACAGTATTCTTCTGGCGGTGAAGAGAACTCATACTAGAAGTGGAAGAGAAGTACATCTCTGGCAATTCTTTACAAGTTTGATTAATAGCTGCATGAAGGGCGGACTAAAAATAGAGCCATTCAACCAGGAATTTCTTATCTTAAAGACTATTCTGGACAAGTTTTGTTACTCTATGTGCTGTTCTTACTGGCACGTGAAAGGTATTGACTACTGGCTGCAGTACCACCCACTCAGCAGATCCACTGTACGGTGGTCTCAGCCTGGTTTTTAGTGAGATATGAGCTTTGTATGTCTTTGTAAAATGTTATTACTAATTGTTCCATGATAGAAAATGCTTAGCTAATGATGTTCTAAGATTCTTTGGTCCATTGTATACTCTGCACACATATTGCAATTGGGATTGCCAAAAGGAAGACTCTGGAGGTGTCTTTCACAGATCTTGTAGTTAATGCTATACTTTTAGGTATTACTGCTGAGGTGTTGAGACTGAATATACTAAAGTTGTCTTTATGTTTGATAACTTATTACAGTGGCCCTTCCATTATTATACAGCCATATCCGAACTGTAGAAATGATAGTTTTGTTAGAATAAGTGTGCATTCTATTAGACTAACTGAACAGTTCTGTACAGAAACAAATGAGCTTCGATTTCAATGATCTGAACACACACTGGGTTTAGATAATAGATGGGTCACCGTACTAATCATCTCTGCCCCTCAAATGTATACAAATGAAATACAAAACTTACAAAACCAACCATGTAAGACACAATTACAATAATCATACACTAAATGCAAGAACTTCATGAAAATTATAATTTTGGGTGATACACTTCCCAACTGTGAAGTGGTGGGTCTCAGTGGTGGTAAATACAATAAACATTTCTGACATGATTGTCATAACTGTGGCTTATCCAGTGTATGTAGATGTGGTTAACTTTAAAAGTTATACTACATTCGTGTAGTGCTGATGGGACACATGGACAGACATGACAACTTTTAATCAGAAGTGATCAAATCCCCTGATTTGTGTTTATATCATTAAATTGCAGACACTCGTTCTGGTAAATAATGGAGTCCAATGATATGGCTGTTTTTCTATAACAAAACAAAATATCTTACAAACTACATAAATGTGTGGACTGATCCATTTGTTATTAACAAAATAATATACATAGATTTTCTGGACATCTTCTAATTTTTGTAATTGATCATGACACTTAAGTTTGTATGCAGGTGTGCAGAAGATCTTCATGCAACTCTCTTTGTGTGCAGCACTTGCCATGGAGACATAACTATTACTATATTACCTGTAAAATGTCCATAGTTGGCAGCAGTTGAGATTTACATTTGCTGGGCAGTCGTACATACAGTTGACATGCTAGTTCTGATAATCCAAGCCTATCCAACACCTTTACCACTAGTAAGTTATACTAAGTGCTATACCTGGGTGTTCTTATTGCTGGACAGCAACCTAAAATTGACTCAGCATATCAACATGATTACTGCAAAGGCAAATTCAGTAATCAGCTTTACAATGTGACACAGTAGAATGTACAGCTGTACGTCTGGTTAAATGCTATTGTTATAATACATGTGTTCATCCCATTCATGAATAACATTTGCAAGCTAGAGATGGTACATAGTGCAGAGAAAGCCAGCAGAGTTGTTGCTGAACAACCTCAATATAACAACTAGTGTTATGGAAATGTTGAACAGCCTTACCCATCCCAGTCCTTTCTTTACTCAGACATTGAACCACTACACACTGGAATGATCACTCTTGTCAAGGATACCAAGAAACAGGTGTTTAACACGAGAAATTCTCTCAAGATTCTTAATAAAGAACGGCTTCTTTCGGTCAGTCCCGGTGCCTTTTGTGCTTATTAATCAACCTCCTAGCCTTCTAAAGCACAGCTAAAGATGAAATTTCTTCCACAGCAACCATGACTCCTCTCCACTACCAGAAAACACACTATACTAAGCAAACTATTACACGGTTCACCAGTGCTTGGCTCACCAATATGGCGGACATGTTGGCGAACTTTGAAGTTATGTAATGTACATCATGTGTTGTAAATGCTCTATTTACCTCAATCTATAAACTAGATCAAATTAAACATTTACAAATTTGTGCAAAAGGTACCTTTTCACACACAAAATGTGACCCATTTTGAGTCTTTGAACTTTGTAACTTTTGATCATGGAACAAAATTGCCTGAAATTTTCCATAAGTGTAGCTACAGTACCTGGCTGCATTTTGATACTAAAAGCACGTTAATCAGTATATGGAATCAAGTGTTAGATCTACCTATTATACTCAAAATTTACCTATTAATCTTTCCAAAATTTCCCAAATTTTTCTCCTATTATGCCCTATTATTCCATAATAATGCTCAGTTGGTTTCTGTGGCTAGTCGCTTAGTTTTCAAAATGCTGCTATAAGTAGTTTTGCCAAAATTAATTAATACAATTTAATAGCCATATCTGAATGAAGCATTTTTCTAGCCATAAATAGTTACAACAGACTTATAATATCTGCAGCAATAATTCAATTGTTTTCGATATTATTATTAATGTATTAAAGCTGTACATACATACTAAGTTAGATAGACAAATGTTCAAAGACTTGATGAAGATACACTGGTATAAGATGTACAAGTTTCAGAATAGCGCAGTTACATCCCTGATGCAGGCTGCAGATTGTTAACATGAAAGTTCTGACTGCTCTATTAGAGTATTTGAGCGTTCTATTAGAGTATCTCGATCTTTTCAGCCAGCACTCGTACAATAATGCCAGCTATATATCATTATTGGTAACTTAACTCTTTCGTCTAGTTAATCAAAAATAGACACACCTGTTACTTCCACCGATTATTCCCATGAATGTCCAATAATTCTAAAATTATGCTTGTAACCATCCCATTATTCCGGAATTATTCCCACAAAATTGGTGACCTATTATTCTGAAATTATGCCGGCATAATAAGCGCAGGCCTACTTACATCATTTTGTTTGCTGGTATGTAAAATGTGTGGAAAGATACCTTTACACAAATCTGATCACATTTGCTCTTTAGAATGACATAATTTTCCCAATGATACAGTAGTACATTGTACATCCAAACTACCTTGATTTACCATTCACTCAAGTCGGCTGTACATACTATTTTCAGTTATTGGTTTTTTGTAGTTTCTTGGATGCACTTCTTTTACAGTGAAGATGCTTTAGGGTGGATATACTGTACTTTAGTATGCATGTACATGCCATAATGTGTCCCATTCACAGCTGCAACCATTCATCATGATGCATATGGTAGATGAGTAGATCTCTCAGATACAACATATGCGTACTGTTAAAATTCATGAGTAATCGTAACACTTTACAGGTGTCTACGTTAATGTTTAAATTCAGCATTCTAAGTGTTGGTATGAAGGTGCTGTGATGACACTTGCAGGGTGTTAGCTAAAGTGTTACAAGAGTGTCAAATAAAACCATTGGTGTTATTTTTGGCCCTCAGGCTTGGGCATATATGTGACCAGATTTTACAAAACCGATCCAAATCACACATCAGACAAATCAAACTAACACCACCGGTGGATAGCTACACTATCGTACTACTGGTTTTCACTCTCAGTACTACTCAAACTACTCGAGGCTGGTTTTAACAGACGTCTTTTCTGAGTGATGTGGAGAGCTCGAATGGCGGTTTCTGGCCTTGTGAAGTACCTGGCTTGGCAAGAATCAGTGGTTTACTGGTGGACAGCCTGATAATGTTAGCCAGACATGTTTTCTGTTGAGTTTGCTACATATCAGCCACTAAGGAGCCAGCACAGCCCTGTAATCTCATATCTGGACTCCAATCGTGGTCTGCCTCCATTTTGAAGTAATATATACCACTCTGGTATGCTCACCTATTCGGTGAAGAAAGACAAACCTGCTTTCACCACATTACTTTTATACAGATGTGGCACAAAAAGAAATGATTGTGGGTTTCAATGGTTGCAGCGAAACCAAATAGCCACTTTGTGGGTGAATATAGTAACCTAAGGTGCTAAAATAAACACTTAGACATATAGGTTGGGAATGTTAGTGGCATCGTTTCATGCAGTTGAAATGTACTGCGTAGAAAAAATCTCCACATTGCAAAAATGATTATTAGGGATGCCTAGTAACTGAACTACGTATACAATGCTGACTCACTCAATTCTTTTTGCTTCACAACAATGCCCTTAACTAAACCAACGTGTTACATTCAAACCCACAATGCAAAACTTTAAGCAGCTCTATATAAATAATCAAAGATAGCTGATGCTTTGTAGCTGCCTCAGCATCAAAGGGAGTTGTGGTCAGGGCTATCATGAATCACCCTATGATCAGAAGTTCTGCCACGAAAGTGTGTAACTACTTTACAATAGTGGTCACATCTGCTATAATCCCACATGCATACTTGTGCAAGCCTAATTTTGAGGTACAGTGCATCAAATACAGTAAGTAAAATAATCTTAAAAATCTGCATTGTTTTATTGTGCACCTATATTAAAGTTACGTATACTGTACAGTGTTGTAAAACCTTTGGTATAGGGTGTTCATGAATGCACAAAATCTTGGTTTCATTTTGCAATCATATTTGGGAGACCTTAGTTTATCTCACATTAATTGGATGTGCTGTTTACTGCTATGTTTTTTTGTTCATTGTTAGCTCCACCAAAGTCGCCACCAAGGAATCCTGGTAAAGCACCTGTTATTACCATGGATGAATATAACCCACATCAAGGAACAGGTGGTGGTAAGGTTTCAAATGTGAATATCACGTCTACATTATTTGCAATGTCTAAATCACTATTTATATGTAATAAACCAATTCTATACTACTGTACTTTACTTCAATGCATAAACACAGCACTGTTTATGATCCAGACTGACTTAAACATTATTTCCACCAATATTGCTCTTTAGAATGATAATTATACTGTATCTATGGCATCACCCAATCATACATAGAAGCTCTGTACATCTGAACTACATTTATCATTCACTGAAGATAGCTACATAATCATAATTAATTTTGTCCAATTCACAGATGCAACCACCCATCATATGGTAGATCTTTCTGATAACGCACAATAAAAATCTACCACTGGTATTCTGCATTAACGAGAATGATGCTCTAATTCCAAATTTCACATGTCCACTGAGTTCTCATTACTTGGATACAGTAGTTATTTTGTATGTAACCCATTAAAATTTCTTTAGTGATTAGGTGTTCTTTCGGATTTAACCACTAGATCTGTGAAAAAGGGTGCTATTGCTTTTGCAAATTTCCAAGTTTGACAAATCATTACTCTTTATGGATACCTTAACCTACCACCAAGTCCGTAATAGCAGTATGATAGGGTTTTTTCGTAGATCTGATCACATGATATGTGACTGGATCTACAAAAAGTGTTCTATTGTCATATTTCCAAATTTGAGTAATTAAAACTCCTCATAAAGACTCCCAGTAGTGAGTCGTGGGTGCAGGGATCTCTCTGCCATCCAACACTAAAGCATAAAACTATAGCGCTTGACACGCTGCTGGGAAAATTGTGGCTGGTTTTTGGGTGACGTTGTTTCATGGGCCACGCCTACTCCTTTATGGTCCCTACTATACTATCGTACTGTATGATGAAAGCACAACATTACCAATATGTGATAAGATTGTAATAAAACCAATTCAAATCACAGTACACACCCAACAAAATCAAACAAACACCACCATTGTGTAGCTACACCACCATACATGAAGTTGACAAGGAGAAAATACCCTGACCTCCTGGCAGTCTCCTGTAAGCGTTCAAGCATTGATTAGATGACTGCAGGTACAAGGCTGCCCAGGTACAGTCGTGGATTTTTTTCTCCTTCTCCACCTTTTCAAACATACTTTATACAACTTTAAACAGGCTGTAGGAACAAGTGTCCTACAAACCTTCACACTTGTGCTGTAAAGCCTTAATAAATAAAATACCATTGGTTTTAAGTATTAGCATTACCCTAGGCTGGTTTCAAGAACCACCTTTTCTGGGTGGTGTTGCAAGCTCAAACAGTGGTATCTGGCCTTGGAAAGGATGATGATCAGCAGTACACTGATACAAGACCTATTGACTAAAGATTTTCTAAGTTGATTGTGCTGCACATCCACCACTAAGGCGCTGTGTAACCTCTTGTCATTAGTACAATCAAGAGTTCATAATATATATTATTTAGGAGAGTACCCAATGCCTGTATTGCCCCTTCAAAATGCACTGCACTGCGTAATAATTGTGCAACATTGTGTAACATGTCTGAATAGTTTAGTATAATTTCAGTAAACTCCAACACTTGGCTTTGCCATGAAAGACTTTTTGATAGGCGTTGATATACCAAAGCGAAGACCTACAAGTACTTCAAGGCCCTTATAGATCTTGAAGCAAATTAACACCTTTGGTGATGATGACTATTGCGTAACATTATTATGCAGTGCATTTTAAAGGGGCAATACAGTGTTGACTACTCTCCTAAATATATTTATTATGAACCTAAATATATTTATTATAAACTCTTGGTACAATTGTGATCCCCTTTCATTTCAAAGCTTACCTCACCATCCCACTCCACCCCTTTGTGAGCATTTGTGATATTATTTCACTACTCATTCAACTCATCAGATTTTCTATCGTATTTGGTGGAAACTGCACAAGCATCTACAAATGCTAGGAATTATTTGAATGGTAATAAATAATGAATCCTTGTGTAAATTTCATATGAGTGCTTTCTACCCTTGGCAAATTATAAACTTTTAAACCATTTATCTTGAAATTGCTGATAATTTATACAATTTGAATTGGTTTTCAGAAATTCTGTCACATAATAATTTTGAGGACCAAAAGTTTTTATTTAATTATTGCATCTAGTAGTTGCTCCGAGCATTCAACATTAGGGGACACGTCTAGCAGTTGCACCGGGCAGTCAAATTTAGGGGCCGAGAAAAGTAGTGCTAGCATTAGGGTTGGGTTCAGCTTTGGTTTCTTCTTCACCTTTAGGTTATGTTCTTCTTATACTGAGGCCACTATTTGAGTAACATTAATATGATAGAAAAGTAGGGGAGGTGGGTATCTAGCTAGCAGCGGTAGCCTAGTGGTTAGCATGCTTGCCTAAAGCTCCAGTAGCCTAGGTTCGAGCCCCAGCTGAGTTTCGTGATTTTTGTTTTTTTTTCGTTTAGTGACCCTTTTTTGTCTGCATTTTACTGTCAGTTCAATAGCCAGTACGGCTTATTGAACTGACTTTCAGTTCAGTGTCCAATGCCAATAATTTTACTCATAGAATAGAATTTTATTTATCATGCGTTAATCTTGTCCATCACTAGGAAACCAAGATCCAGGAAATCAAGAATCATCATTCTTCAAGAGACACTTCAAGATTTGGATGGTTGCGATTGGTTCAGGAATGTTACTACTATTAGGTATGGTGCTACAACGTGTACAGCTCAATGTGCTATAAAGCTACATACTGTGTTTTATAGGGCAAAAATAGGACTATGTATGGGCACAAACTACACCCTGCCACATAACCAGTCTTACCAAAATACTGCAATAGCATATTTCAATTCTATAACTCATATCATAAATGTAACCAATTAAATGTGTAGCCTTCAGTGCTGGTCACTGCATGTAAAGCTCTAATAATAACAATAATAAAAACAAGGGCCAAAAATTAGATAGCTATAGCATGATACCATAAAAGTTATGAGTCATTAAAATTTGAAAAGGTAGGCAAATTTTATGTGCCCACATGCCCTATTTTCGCAGGCTCAGTCACATTTTACTTACTGTATCTCAAACATTCAATTTGTCAAAGTGCTCCTCATAAAAATAATATATAAGACCAGATTAATTTGTGAAAAGGAGTCTTCCAAACAATTCTATTTGTAAGAACATACTGTAGTTTTTAAGACACATACAAAAGTTAAATTTTGACTATCTTTAAGCTATGTTGGTGCTCACTATTGACCAGTATTCAAGGCAGCCTACTTTTTTTAATCTAAAGTGATGTATTGTGAATTCAAAGTTGGTAAATTGGATGTGTGTGGAAGGCTCCTTTTTGAAAATCCGGTCACATTATTTGCATGATATGGTTTTTTACTGGTATTATTATTACTATTATTATAACTTGTCATTTTGTTTCTTTTTAGTTGTGTTGATAACTGTCATTCTGGCCACTCAACTTTCATCATGAACTCAATGCATGCATATATAGTTCATAGTTTTGTAGTTAGTTATATATATAGCTACATTGTTAGTTATATATAGCTACATTATTATTATACTGATTTATTAGCACGTTGTTGAGTTTTTGTGGGTTTTTTCCTCTAAATCTAGTGAACTTTGTTTGACTTAGTACAGTAGTTGATTTTATTTATAGAATTAGAGGTTTTCCCACACCCATGGACATGTAGTTCATAAACAATTTGTAAAAAAAAATTGTTTTCTACACAAATGTGTGTATGTGGATGAAAGTAACGTTGTTGTTATGCAATGGAGGGTACTTCTACTAAATTAGTTGCATCATAGGCAATTCACGATTTGAGATAAAAAAGCACTTGAACTGATTACTACTGTATGACATATATGTAACTGGGCCTGCGAAACAGGGAATGTGGGCACATTTTTCAAAGTTTCATCCCCCATATTTTTTCATGCTATCATGCTATAGCCTTGAAAGTTTCTGCCCTAATTAAGCAATTAACTGGCTTTATAGTTACAAGTTGCAGAATGAAAATATTCTATTCCAGCACTGAGATATGACCTGTTGTATAACATGGTGTAGTTTTTGTCCACATGTCCCAATTTTTGATGGCCCTGTCAATTTAATGAGGTTTGACCGACACAATTAAACTAGAAATAAACATACAGTCTGATACAGAGCGATGTTGGATCCTACAGTGAGCAGCAGATGATACAGTTAGCTATTACATATTCAAATCAAAGTATAAAGCTTTTTTAAAGTTTTTTTTTTACAATCTACATTCCATGTAGCTAGTAACCCACTCCAACTTTTGAGAAGAAACTTTTTAGAAATTTTATTTCATTCATGTTGTAAAGCTGGGTTGGTGATAAAGATACTGTTACTGCAGTAGATGTTTCAGTAAG
Organism: Dysidea avara; assembly: GCF_963678975.1. Classification (NCBI taxonomy): domain Eukaryota; kingdom Metazoa; phylum Porifera; class Demospongiae; order Dictyoceratida; family Dysideidae; genus Dysidea; species Dysidea avara. The sequence continues at coordinate 48,260,635 of NC_089273.1, forward strand.
CATAAATAAGTAAGTGTAAATAATAATAATAATAAAAGCATTGTGCCCCACATAAAGGTGGGGCGCAATGCATTACTAGGTTTTGTAAACTCATATCTAATGCATGTGAGTGCGTTGTTTCTGTTTCTTCCTTGAATACACTGCTTGAAGTTTCTTAGTTTACTACAGTGGTATATCCCCAGTATATGGAACAGTTAATTGTTTGGTATTTCAGTAGTTTTTCAGTAAACCCGCATTCACTGATGTTTTACTGAGAGTTTAAAACTTAGTAAAACAATTATGTTCCATATACTTAAAGTTACTGACATTTTACTATCAGTATAACTGGATACAACTACAGTAAAGTAGCTTAACAAATTAGTAAACTAACAACCTTCAAGCAGTGATAGTTGTTTTGTACTATTGTGCACACCTGCATGCTATACCACACATGGTTTCATCATGTGCCATATACTGTACACAACCATTGGAGCCTGCATGGTCACACATCTAGCTAGATGCATTAATTTTTGTGCCTGCAACAACAATTTCGAATTCCTATACTTCCCAGATCAGTGTGTCAACGTGCCCATGACATGGTCTATGAACATGTCTAGACTTAATGTTGTGAGGTCAACAAGTAGAGATTTGCTGTTCTAGTTTTCCTGCATTACTTCTACCATTGCCCAGCTAGAGGCCAGGACAAGCTCATGCAACTCATTGATCATTCATTCCTGTGGTATTAAGTAATTGTTGCACATGTCTGTATAATGTGTTGTTCAACATGTCAACTATCACTACTCTTCAAAATTTTGTTTTTTGTCAGAGTTTTTTCCTTAGGTAGGCCTGTGTCAAATATGCCTGCATAATAAAAAGTATGATAGGCTATGGTGCTATGCGACCATAATGGCATATTAGGAGGAATTTTCAAACTATAGAGCTTAATTAGTTGCGGTCAGTGGAAACAGAGAACTCATATGCATACATATCTCCTTAGATCAATACTCTCTAATAGAACAGTCATTTTGTAGTGAAATACTCTAATAGAGCATTCACTGATGAAAATGTTCCAGGATAATTACATGAAAAGTTGCTAACCTAGGAGCATAACTCAAGCATAGTGGGAACACTAAAGGTGAAACTTTTGAGAGCATTTTAGCCAAAATTTTGAGCATATTTGACTCAGGCCTACCTCAGGTCATTGAAATGCTATAACTATGTAGGAGATCATGCCTTGAATGTTTCTAAAGTAACTAATGTTAAGTTTTGAGAGAGGCAAATAGCAGTTTAAATGGAAAAGGAATCATACATTGTAGATATATGTGACCCAATTTATGATAAGGTACCTTTTCACGCACAAAATTTTTGAACCTCATAACTTTTTCATTGTTTTCATTTGATTGTGTATTACAATTCTGGTCACATTATAATTTACGTGTGCAATGTCCCTAAGAAAAATTTCAGGTCTCTATCACTCTGAGCTTTAGACTATTTTTACTGTATTGGCAGATTAAGTAATTGTGATTGTTCTATTAGGGTAGTTGACTGCTCTATTAGAGAATTTTTCAATCTGAACCCTAGATACCCTTGAAAATCAATTTCAATTGCCTGAACATAGTTGAACAGTTTCTGGAAACCTCAGAAACCTCCTGGATTTGATTGCCCCTGATCTTTAGTGATCAATTATACATTTAGCCACTGGCCTTCCATATCCTAGTTTTTTTTCTAGAAGTTCTTAAGCATACTAATAAAAGTTGCTGAGATAACCTCTTCAGATAGGAAGTATTAGAAACAAGTTTTGGGTAGATGCCAAAAAATATAGCAATATATAATAATTATATATAATTTCAGTGTGTGACCTATAATTCATAATTGATTATAAAGGACTCTGGCTATTGATTAGGAGACATCAGTGACGCCAGGGGCAGTGGAAGGGAGGGGGGTCAAGGGGGCTGTAGCCCCTGTGAAAAAAATTATGGGGGCTTAGCCCCCCTAAAATTATCTGTAGCTGTGATGGAGAGCTTAGCTCAATAGCATCGATAATTCAAGATACTGGAGTAGAGCAGTCAAGATCGAGATACAGCAGTCACAATATTCTTCAGAAGAGCAGTGTAGCAAGCTATGTTATAAATAAGGAATTTAGTCTAGTTGGTGGAGGGCAACCAGGTAGTGACCTTTTTTTTGGTCTTCAACTTACAGCTACGCCATGGCATCACCCCAGCACCCCCTAAAATAAAGGTGTCTCCTCTGCCCTTGAGTGACACCCCTTAACATTATTATTTTAGGAAGATTTAACTAGTTTTATATCTTTCTTTGACAATATACACTGCCTGTAGTGTATATATTGTGGAAAAACCAATGACTCTACAACATCTTCACAATAGGAGTTGGTAGACCCTTTATATGAGAAGTACGCAATCAAAAGTCAAATAATTTGACATACTCCCACACACATAAATTCAATCTACTATGAAAGTAACCTCCAAGTACTTGTCAACTGCCCTATTATACTCCCCTAGCTACACTAGTATATAGGTATGGGTAGGGAGGTAGTTTAGATTTTGTACATGATAGCTCAAAATAATGAACCAGATATACACTACAAAAGCATAAAGTTTTGACAATGGTAAAGTTAAATTAATTTGCTGTGCATTTAGTTTTGTTTTTTACTTCACATGCATGTCGTAATTGGCAAATGAAGTTTGGTGAATTTCAAAAGTTAGTCCCACCAATGATGTTCAAAAGTTGGGTAATTCATTACCTTACTACCTTACAAAGTCTCGAGTGTTTATTCAGTAGAATACATACTCAAAGAATGATTGAATGTTGAGTGATTTACGGTGCTCACAACCATTCTAAGTCATAAAAAATTATCAGCACTATCTCATTCCAAACCCCAGTAATGTCACCTTGCATTTGCACATAGTCAAAGTTGCTAGCATAACAATAATTACACATTATACACAACATTTAATACATTCAGTAGATTATATAACCCAGATATTTATCTCTTGCAAATGGTCGCAAACAAGTAAGCTAGAATGACAGCCACACATGCATTCAAAAACTAACAAAACAACTTAAACTTTATCAAACAACAAGTCCAAGTGTCCAACACACACACCGCTGGTTCAGTCCTAGTAGTAGTTAAGGTCCACTCCCACACCACACTGAGTCTTGTCTCCAGCATACTGTTTCATGGATGGTCTACGCCATCCTCCAAATGGTGAGAAATCAGAAAACGAGGGATCATCATCATAGTGGGCATACCTAGGATATGATGAACATCCATATCATTATTGGTTGTCTATTTGAAAAGTAATTTTAAAGTAGTTTTACATAATTTAGAAAAAACACATGACAAACACATTCTCGAGTTTATCATACAAGTATGTTTTTCATCAAGCAAACTTAGTTATTATTGGTAATCTAATTAGTATCTTGAAACTGCATGCTTCAGGAAATATCATTATCCAAAGCAAAATTTCTAGTGATTTACCCATTAAGTTTATATAACAAGCCACAAGACTACAGGTGTTCACTCACAGCAGTTATTAAGCATACTCGGCACATAAAGTTCCATGTAAATACCATATAATAGGTTATTTTCGATTTTTTGTAGACACGATATCCCCATATCATGATTTGTATAGTACAATACACATACTTGCCAATCTACTTGGTTAAACGTGCACTACCAAAATTATTTTTGTGGTGCTACGCGATGTTTGGAACAGTCAAAAACAAATATCAGCTGTTCTTCAAAATTTTCCCCCTTGAAATTAACCCATTATATGGCACTATCTTTATTTGCCTTTTTTTCATTTTTCGTATGCAAAAATTACACAAAATCTCTCACAAAAAACTCTTTTAGACTTTTCAAGCATTAGCTGTGTGGCTTGCTGCCTTAAGTAGTTTTTGAACAGTAAGAATCCCTACACTACAGGGACGTATGCAGGAATTTTGAAAAGGGGTTTCCACTACAGCTAAGTGACTCTTATATTATATTACCTGACTGCTCTATTAGAGTATCTCGATCTTTTCACCAAAATCATAATTCAGAACAATGCTATAAGTGTTGCTATCATGTTAGAAACTATTATTTAACTATGATAAAAGCTTAAAATGTGTCCTGTTCCATAATAGATTCCAGATTCTGCAAACCTGAAGTTTCAATTTCAAGTAGTGTGTAAAATCCAAAGGGGTTTCCTGAAACCCCCCTCGGTATGCCCCTGAACTGCTAGTAATTTATGAAATAAAAGTACACAATTGTTGAGTTGAAATAAAGTTGACTGTTGGTTAGCCATGCTAGCATAATAGGATAGCAAAAGTATAACACATTGTGCAAGTACAATAGGACAATTTTCAAGATTTTAAACTAAAAAGTGCAATGTGTTGGCCCACAGGTAGGCAAAATTATTAATCCACAAACCTGCATAGAACTTTTGAACAATGTGTGTCACACAATACGGGCATGCATGGTGACATTAGGTACAGTACCTTAACTCTAAAGCTACACATTGATCAAAAGTCTGTTCACTGGGCTACATGGAGAAGTTTAAATGAGCACTGTAACTACAGTTCACTTGTCGCAAAGCAATGAACAACAATGACTCGCATTTCTGTGCTTCAAAATTCTTGCCACGTGTTTAATTTTGATTGTGGGTATATCACATGAACCATATATGGTCTGATAGAAAATTCAATGGTGAAGCAAATGGAGCTTGTTGCAAGTTCATAAGAGCAACCACCATGCATCGAGTTAAGGATCATTAAGTTTTATAAAGGTAAAGGATTGGCGTGTTTGTGTGTTTCATTACAGAAAAGCTAGTTTTGGCCTCACCGCTTAGCATTCACAAAGCACTGTAACTTTCAAAACATAACTATAAGTAACCCTTAAACCCACGTAGTCCAGAAAAGTGGATCTAAACTTAATAAAATACTTAATAAATGTGTGTTCCCTTAAAGGCAAAACACTAGGTATCATTGTAACTATTATTACATCACAAGTAGAATGATGTAAATTATGTACGTAGCTATAAGGTGAAAATCATGCTTAAGGGCTTAATGTTGCATTAGACCGTAACAAAATTTCCTTTTACAATATGTGACTGCTCTATTAGATCATCTTGTTTCTGTAATATTCCAAATAATCAACAAAGAAATTTCATGACAATATTGTAAATGTACTTGATATGAATTGCAACAATAATAATAATATAGTATGTTCAATTTTGAAACCATAACTTTGAGAATAGACTTTTCAACATTGCTTAAAAGCATTTGGCTATTCTCAAAGCATAATTGGCTCACGCCTTTTCAGAACATGGATGCTAGTCATCTTCTAGAAAGTATGTAATTGTATGGTATAATCTGAGGGCGTAACTGAAAAGCAGCCTAAGGAAAAATACAAGCCTATATACATCAATCAAGTACATGTAGTATTGTAGTTGGCATGCAGGTATATAACCAACACTAATTAAGATGAAGAAAATAAGCCATAGTTTATAGCTAGACATTACAGACTTCATGATAGATCGATCATAACAGAAAGCAGCTGAACATAAGCAATATGAATTAAATTATAGACAAAATTTTGGATTAAAATGTGCTTGCATCTCCATAGTTCAGAGTTACATCAGTCAACTGTTGTCCTTCCTTTAGCATACAGTGCATCATATGACATCCTTGGTCAACTTACCACAGTTGGTGGGAGTACCCTCCAGTGTAATTAAGTCCCATTATGGAACTCCATTGGTATTCACTGGCATACACTCCAGTTGGTTTGTGTCTCTACAAGAAAATATTATGTGACGACAACCAAATGTGACTGTCTCAGCGAAAACCCATCTAGTTTGCACAAGCATGCGTATTGTGAAAATTGTAATTTAAAAATAGTTCGTAAAATTACGCATGCTACAAGAAAAATACGCAAGTTTTTATCAGACCAGTACTCAAAGAAGGAAGACTCAAATCGATTATAACTAGATAACATCTTATTCGCCTGCTCATGGAGAGTTTGAAAATCTTTAATTTGTTTTTGTAGCTTCAATTTTATGGGTGTCACGTGTGTTTGTTTACGATGCAGTAAACGTGAACAAGATCATCATCGTATCTTCTATCAAACCGACTTCATACGCCTATGCACAAGTGACTGCAAGGCTAAAACTATACTTTGGTTGATCTGCCAATCCACAGTGAACATTGTAAGCCAAATTCAAAGTCTGTAGACCAATCCAAACGGACATTATGGCTGCGAATGCAAGTGCCTGTAGTGTAGTTTTAGTATAGTCACTCTACAAATTGATTTCCTTGTTGCTCCTACTGTCTAGCACTGTAATTGCAAAACTACACACCACAGAAGGCTGAAACTTTGGTGATCCTTTCATTGGACACTGCAGATAATGGTGAGTGAAAACAAATTTGTTTTAATTGTGCAAACTAGATGGGTTTTCACTGAGACGGTCACAAATACATGTGAACATTTGTAATATGTATACAAAAGTATAGAAACCATCTTGACTTTGTCTGCAGTCAAATAGACAATAAAAACTTTTAGTCGTGGTATACAAAGCATGATTTTGTAATTTATGAAAGCTGATATAATTATTTTAACAAGACATTCATTGTGTACTGACTGTTCTATTAGAATATTTTAGTGGGAAGACATTCAAAACTTTAGCATGATTAATCTTGAGTTTGGTATAGTACGATAGTATCTACAGTCTACAAACTTGAAACCATTGTGTGGATAAAACTACTGGACTACAATACGTGACCGGATTTCTGAAAAGGGGCAAGGGTCTTCCATACACATCAAGGTATCCTACTTTGATGATTTATAACTCACTTCAGCACTGCGCCATGAGACAGATTAATGATTTGTGTCACTTTAAAACAACATTACAGTTTGTCAAATCCACATAATTGGATGCATGGAAGACTCCTTCTTGCAAATCCAGTCACATATGTATATCCAAACAAGATTCATCACACACCATCCTTTGTCTTGTGATCTCAAAGAAATACAGAGCTATTTCAACATTTACACCTGCCAAACATCCTAAAATTAAAGATGAACTGTATGGCCATGCCATATTTTTCTCAGCATACAACATTGCTAATGCGCAAGTCATAACACCTGGGTCCTGTAAGCCCGTGCTGAGCCCATCAAACTTTATTTGCTGTGTGAACAGTAATCCTTCTCTAGCTGTAGCACATGTTGCCACCATGTAGAAAGCAATAAATAATATTCATATTCTAAGATGTACACTATCTTTGCACATCTTCACAGTTATAGTTGTTATGCTATCATTACAAGTACACAAAAAATTAGGAATTTTTAACTAGAGTAGGGACCATAGCTAACAATGAAAAGTACCGAAACAAGCTGGAGTAGTGCACTATATTAAATCACAGTAAAACAATAAGAAGTGTTATATCCCTACTGTGCACTGGAGCACAGTAGGGATATAACACTTCTTATTGTTTTACTGTGATTTAATATAGTGCACTACTCCAGCTTGTTTCAGTAACTTTGATCGATTTGCTATGGTCCCTACTCTAGTTAATTTTTTTGGGTGCTTGTTTGTTAACTTTTTTTGAAAAATAAAATTATTATGCCTGGTAAATCTACGCATACCACATCAAATGAAAGAAATAGCACCGCACACCGCAACTACCAATTATTGTCTGAAAAGTGAAGTATCCATTACTTTTCATCGTCAGCTATGTTCAACTTGTTACACAGCATTACGAATCAAGAACTGTTCAAAAAGCACCTCTGCAATCATAGTAGCCACTATGAAAAATATGGACGATTTCCATTACAAAGGGAAGCCATTACATGCTACCGCCAAATTGGCTGTCAGCAAAGATGAATGGGACACAAAGGAGGGCACTGGTAAGTCCATGAAGAATGCATCGTACATACTGCGGTATGCCAAAAGGCACCTCTCAGGCCGAAGTGACGTCGAACAGTGAAAAAACAAGCCCGTAGCCTTAGTTGTTATCGAGTTACGCTTGTCTGAAGGCATCCATCAGGCAGTCAGTCAGGCAGTCAGTAGAAAATTCTGTTTAATTTTTTTAAACTCTGTAGCAACTTGTTGAAAACGTTTCGGGTCAATCTGAAGGCTTGTTTGGGTTTAGTTTTACCTAACCAATTCTGCCTCATCATCATCAGGAAAAATGAGGCTGGTTTTCGGGTGATATTTTTTTCATGGGCCACACCCACTCCTTTGTAGTCCCTACTATACAGTACTAACATACTGTATGATAGCAACATTAAGATCATGGAAGACACGGTACTTACACCGGCAGCTGACAACAGGTCTTCAAAGAATTTCTGATTATCTGCATTACTGCTATGCCAGTATACTGATCCCTAGAAAATTACCACAATCATCATCATCAAAATAATATCCAACTATAAATAGTTCTGTACGTACCTCAATGTCCAACCAAATCTGTCCATAAGATTCACCACTTAGAGCATCAACTACAATAACAAGGTGAAATAAAAATACCAATATATATCTGTAATTAAAATATAGTTGAACTTAGTGGTGGACCCAGAGGATTGTGCACGGGATGAAGTGCACCACCCCCATGCAGGCCTAATCCTCTTAATATCTTGTCTATAAAGCTGAAAAGCCATCTATCTGTCCATACATCTGCATTCCATTGCTGTCACCCAGTTTTCTGTCCCCACATGTGCCGACACAGTTCTCTCACCAAACAAAGTGCTCAGCAATTAAAAATAAACTTAAACCCACCTATCTTCATCTATGATTTGACATCAATGATATGTGACCGGATCTGCAAGAACCTCATATGTTAGTGCATCTTTTGAATTCCATTTTATTACATTTTCTTTATACAGATAGCCAAAGGAATGGTCAACCAGAGTTTCAGCTTTAGAATCCAAGAACTTTCAAAGTTACAATGCTACAAATTGGCAGCAGCAGAGAAATTGATTTATACAGTGACAATATGGAAAATAAACTACATGGGCTTAAATAAACAGTCATAACTTTCAAATGCAGCCCTCTACCAAGATGCAACTTACCATATTGCCTCGAATTATGGCCTGGGCCAGCATTGAAACTGGGTCGGGTCATCCGGGTCACATTTTCTCCGGGTCCGACCCGGTTTACAAATTATCCGGGTCTGACCCAGATTGGATCACGTGAGAAACAAAATTGTTCGTTTGACGACGTGGAAACTTATAAACGCTACCGCGTAGCTCTTTCATGAGCCACGCCTACTTATCGCGTTACAAACATACGCTCAGCCACGCCATTTATTAGTAAATGCAGTATATGTAGCACGAAAGTGAGGATATCTATGGTGAGGGGTGGCTATTGTCAGTAGGTGATGACCTTTTTTTTTTTTTGGTCTTCAACCTACAGCTAGGCTGAAGTTGCAATTCCAAAGTCTGGATCCGCCCCTGTTTACTCAACACAAATCGAAAGCTCAAAACGTAGTCTCGCTCGCTCGAGACTAGCCGAAACATAGCTCTTATCGCACGCCTCGGCTTTAATTAATCCGGGTCAGTGGGTCATCCGGGTCAGCAGCAGTGACCCGGTTTCAATGCTGGCCTGGGCGTTTATTTCTTTCAAGCACCTACAGTATCACTCATCCAAAAGTAGCACTAAATCTGAGGTTAATCGCTATAAAAGGTTTCTGTTGACACAACAAAAGTTTCAGTTGATATATTTGTCTAGTAAAGCTACGAATACTAAAAACTAGCATTCATGGCGGTTATGTTGTTATCAGCCCCAGCAGCTAAACAAGACCAGGTGTTTATACGAGACCGGCCATAATTCGAGGCAATACGGTACATCATTGGATTCTCCATTAACAGGCGAATCCATTGATGGGTAAGTTGTGTCTTTAAGGCATTTCCTAGAAGCTGGGAAAAGGCGAAAACGTGAGAAAAAATGATGACAAACCACTTGTCCAACATAAGGCAAACTAACACTCATATCTTCTTAGGAGAACTGACATAAAACAACGATTTTCGAACTCCTCTTGCTTTGGGGATCATGATGCTACTATAATTTTTGCTGGTATCATCTTCCTTCATTGTGAAACAAGCGCTCAAACAATTTACAGATTTTTTTTTTGATTTAAATATTTCACCCATTGTGTTTATTGCATTCTATTGTAAAATTAGGCTTGCACTAACATGTGGGATTCTTGCAGACCCAGTTACCTATTCTATGTGGTTATTTCCATTGGCGCACTGTATAACTATTTTTGTAGAAGAACAAGATAGTGAATCATTGGGTGGTATTAAAAGGCGACAAGTTTTCTCGATTAACATGGTTTTATGAATGAGATGGAGTGAATGAAGTGACATGGTATTTCATCTACGGTATACCGCTCAAATGTAACATCGTCTCATGAGAGTAAGAGCTATTAAAAAGAAGCTAATTAAAGGGCATGGTATCTGTTTTGCTCTCGAGTATTTATCGAATACTTGTGAGCAAAATGGGTGCCCATTTTTTTAATCGCTTGCACTCTTGCGAGACATCATTATTTTTGAGCAGTACCGTAACAATAAAATTAATATAGAATTTCTGAATGGCTGAACATGTGGATGGCTGAAACATGGACAACCCTAATGAACCATATTTGAGGTCAGCTATCAAGCTACTGATGCCTGCGGAAGACAAAATTTTGAGATGAATAAAGGCTTGGGATGGACAAATCAAAGAGTTAGGGAAGTATCACAATAATATCACGCTGACCTTGTAAAACATTTTGAGCACATTTTGTCTGAATATTTAATATAGTAGCAAAATGTATATAAATCTAATCCAAAACAGCCAAGCTGTAAAAAAAGAGTGCAGCCCTCAAAAAGGCTATGGTGAAAAAAATGTGAAATCCAAGGTGGCGGCCAAGAAATGGCTGTGATGGTAGGTTAATGGTAAAAATTTTAATAACGACAATTCAGGTGAGTTTTGGTGCCACTTGGTTTACAGCTTGGCTGTTTTGGATTAGATTTCACTTCTTTTTGTATTTGTATATCCCATATTTTTTTCTTTACCACAGGAAGAAGAAAAGATGAAGCAGATGTTAAATACTTTAAATATTTCTGATTTTATCAATAAATGTACAAATTATATATATAATACATATATTTATTACAGAACTCTACATGGTGGTTTCTTTGTAGCTGAACACTCTACAAGGTGAGTCCTTCTAGCTGATCTCTCTACAGGATGAATTGTTTGTAGCTGAACTATCTACAAGGTAACTTCTAGCTGGTCTCTCTACAGAATGATTTGTTTATAGCTGAACTATTTACAAGGTAACTTCTTCTAGCTGATCTCTCTACAGGGTGATTTGTTTGTAGCTGAACTTTCTACAGGTAATTTGTTTGCAGCTGAACTCTCTACATGATGGTTTCTTTGTAGCTGAACTCTCTACAAGGTAACTTCTTCTAGCTGATTCCTCTACAGGGCGATTTGTTTGTAGCTGAACTCTCTACATGGTGGTTTCCTTGTAGCCGAACTCTCTACAAGGTGACTTCTTCTAGCTGAGCTGCATAGTTGAACTCCCTACAAGGTAATTTCTTCTAGCTGATCTCTCTACAGGGTGAATTGTTTGTAGCTGAACTCTCTATAGGGCGATTTGTTTGTAGCTGATCTCTATACAGGTTACTTGTTTCTAGCTGATCTCTTGAATTCTTTTCAGGGTGACTGCTCTATTAGGGTGACTGCTCTATTAGAGTATTTCGATCTCGCATTTGCTACACCAAGTTTGATTTCGTGTTATAACTCCGTGGCTTTAAGTCTGATTCTTCTACACCATTGAAGAGCCCTTCTAAGATGATTACTCTATTTGTACAGCGAATTTCAAAGCATTACCCCCAGTGGTTTTTCTGGTAGGCGTGGAAAGTAGTCATTTTTTTATTAGCTAATCTCGATTGCATCATTGTTACACACTGTTGGTATTTTCGTTGTATCTTCCTGGTTTTTAACTCGATTTCTTTCAAACCACAAAAGGTTTGAGGTTCAATAGATAGCCTATTCACCCACCGATTTCCAGCTTCTTCCCATCAGCGGTTTACCCTGTAGGCATGACAACATATTGGTATTATTTTTCGTAAATAATTGCTAATAACCCCTTGCATGTTTATCGTGCCTTTATACCCCCCCTTCTCTGTGCCAAAGTTCAAGGCAATTGGATATTGCATTCGCGTTTTATAGCAGTTTTTGTAAGTGTGCAAAAAGAGGAAGAAAAAAAAACACAAAGAAACTAAGCCAATTGTTGAAGTCGCATATCCCAGGAACGCTTGAAGCGATTTCACTCAAATTTGGGAAGTGTAGTACTGAAGTTGGAGGACATGTCTACAGCAAAAATCGTCTTGTTTCATCAAAGCAGCACAGAGCTACGGAGGTGCGAAAATTGCGTCTTCGTTCTTCCTGTCAATATACTCACGGGTATTGCGCGCCAGTTTCTTGGGCTGCACGACACACTACCGTGTGTCTTGATACCTATATGAGCAAGATGCACTTTACATTGTGGGTTTCAATGATCTCCTGTGGCTTACAATTGAGACTCCTGTGGCTTACAATTGAGATCCCCGTGACTTTCAATTGAGACCAATTGAATCCCACAATCAAAACTGTCTATTGGTATGTACTTATCATGCAGTACGATAGTACTGTATACTGTTGTTATGGACCGTAAAGGTTTGGGCTTTTCTGGCCAAAAATATCACCCTAAAACCAGCCCCACAATATTCCTTTTGGCATATCGCAGTACATACAATGCATGCTTCATGGACATACCCAGAGGAGGGCAGACACGTTTTAAGTACTATGTAAAATTATTGTTTTAATTGCATAGTTCCACTTGGTATTTCACTTGAGCCTCAATAGACCCAATACAAATCTAGTGAACAGTGGAATGGGATTTACTGAATAATCGAATAGGGTTTAGTGTAAGTTTTAAGATGGTATGTTGAAAATCCTTTGGTTTATAGCAATATTAGCAATGTCATTCTGTCGTACACAATTACCTCAGCCCTTCGCATGCAATATGAAGCAGCAATAAACATTGCGTGGTAACTCCTGTCGTAAGCTTAGTGTTTTTCAGCATGCTATAAACTAACCATTTGTATAATTCATGTCCGCCCTCCTCTGGGACTAAACCTGTGTCTTCCTTTGTGTCTTACTGACAGCGCAAGGTGTTGATTCACAGTATCGCCATTCTTACATTTGACGGGAATCATCCAAACTGTCTGTTGTGACTGATTGACTGCAGAGGTCCTTCTCCTAGTGTTCTTCCTTTGTAATGCTACGTAATGGACTGAACATAGCTGAAAGTGAAGCGAAATGGCCAATTCACTATTTCAGTAATGATAATTGAGGCACACATTCAGATGAAAACAATAACCCTGGTACCACTCTTTCCACTCTAAATGCGGTATGCGTGGGTCAGCGTTGAAACCAGCAGAGTTGGGATAGTTACTTCAGAAAAGTAACTAGTTACTAGTTACGCGTTACTTTTATCCCATGTAACTTAGTTACAGTTACAGTTACTTTTCAAAAGGTAACTAAGTACTCTAGTCACTAGTTACTTTCATAGTATAAATTATGACTTGTTTTTAGCTTTTGTAACATGAATTTTGCTCAGATATACATCATTAAGGGATGCAGTACATATGTGCACTTAAAATAACAATTCTGTGGCTATTTCAGGTCAGGTTTAATTATTGTTACGTCTGTTACTCAAGCTGAATCATAGAGAACAGTACACAGAATCTGTCTACTTACTGTGGCTATAGTATATATGGCACAAAAATTGGAGTACTCTTGCTTTTTAAAACCATAATTATAGTTACAATGTAACTATTGTAACTAGTTACTATTGTAACTTAGTTACTTTTCAGACAATTACTCCTAGTTACAAGTTACTAGTTACAAAGCAAGTAACTAGTTATATTACTAGTTACTTTAAAAGTAATCAGTTACGTAACTTAGTTACAAAAGTAACTAGTTACCCCCAACTCTGGAAACCGGGTCGTGTCATCTGGGTCACATTTTCTCCAGGTCACCCCGACCCGGTTTACAAATTATCCGGGTCTGACCCAGATTGGATCACGTGAGAAACGAAATCATTCGTTTGACGACGTGGAAGCCAACTTATAAACGCTAGTCGCGTAGCTCTTTCATGAGCCACGCCCACTTATCATGTTACAGACATACGCTCAACCACGCCCATTTATTAGTCTGTAGCACAAAACTGTGTCTGTTGCTGTCTGCAAGCTTACGTGGAGCCAGGCCCACTAATTGATTATTGTACGAGTTGTATAATATTATAGTCTAGTCTTGCAGCAGGATAAGTACTTTTGTGAGCCACACCCACTTTAATATATCGGCAAATTGTAATATTATGGTATGCACGAAGTCACACCCAGTTTCTGTCTGTAAACTCACAATAATAGCTGATATCAAGTGGAATACCTCTGCCAAAAATTGTGTATGTTTGAAGGCGAATGTACATTTTGTGGAATAAGAGTATTGATAATGATTGCTTCAATATGCTATGTTACTATTGAGCAGTATGCACTTGGTAACAGGCAGAGTTGGGGGTAACTAGTTACTTTTGTAACTAAGTTACGTAACTGATTACTTTTAAAGTAACTAGTAATATAACTAGTTACTTGCTTTGTAACTAGTAACTTGTAACTAGGAGTAATTGTCTGAAAAGTAACTAAGTTACAATAGTAACTAATTACAATAGTTACATTGTAACTATAACTAATTATGGTTTAAAAGCAAGAGCACTCCAATTTTTGGGCCATATATTATACTACAGCCACATTAAGTAGACAGATTCTGTGTACTGTTCTCTATGATTCAGCTTAAGTAACAGACGTAACAATAATTAAAACTGACCTGAAATAGCCACAGAATTGTTATTTTAAATGCACATAATTATGTGACCGAATTTGACAAAACAAGGCTTCCACACACATCCACTTTTACGACTTTGAAGCATCATAACTCAATGTAGGAGTATGCCATTAGTTTTAAATTTTGACCTGGTATTGTACTGTACTATGCTATGGAAGGACCTTGTGAAAATTGTTGGCCAATAGCTTGCTGAATAGTCAAGTTACAGTTGGTTAAAGTCAGAAAATCGGATGTGTGTGGAAGCCTTGTTTTGTCAAATTCAGTCACATATGTACTGCATCCCTTAATGATGCATATCTGAGCAAAATTCAGGTTACAAAAGCTAAAAACAAGTCATAATTTATACTACGAAAGTAACTAGTAACTAGAGTACTTAGTTACCTTTTGAAAAGTAACTGTAACTAAGTTACATGGGATAAAAGTAACGCGTAACTAGTTTCTTTTCTGAAGTAACTATCCCAACTCTGGTAACAGGCAGTATTGACTTGATTGGCAATAAATCATGAACACAAAAAGCAGTCATACACAAAGCCACACCCATTTAGACATTGTCAGACCTGCACATGTACAGATACCCACTCTTGTAGCTACCCACAATCACTTACCCATTTCACTGACTTGTTCTGAAGCAGACTTGCTACATTTCGGGCACGGAAACAGATACACATCGATGTACTGGAATCCTGCCTCTCTGGCATTTGCTATGGTGTGGATTGCGTTGCTGTCCGGGTGTCCCAAGCTTTGGTAGGCTCGCACAATCACGAAGTCGTACCCTGCTTCCTTGAGACACTTGAAATCACTAGGGTACACCAACTGGGATACGTCAATTCCTTTTGTCGCCTCACTGAGGCGGAGACCCAACAGAAACACCACACACACTGCCAACAACATACTAAATGAATTGATCTACTGATCTAAAAATAAAATGTGCACACGTGAGTGGTACCGACCTTTCAGTGAACCTTTCTGTGGTTGGAGGAGGATACGTGTAACTGTCCCTTTAAGGAATCAGGATTGAAACCGGACGGGTCAATTGGGACAGGTTTTTTGTCAAGACTAGCGGATCAGTCCTGCTTCGTGCACGTGACAATGACGATTCATGTGGAGCCAGTTTGCTACTCCCATTCATTAATTGGCCAGAATGTGTTGTTACATAGCTATACCATAGATAATAGACACAGACATACATTTAATACGAAATGCCTACCCCCACGCCACATGTAGTACAGAATCAACATCCATCAATTATAATTAATTTGTACATATAGTTACCTAGTTATAGACTTTCTAATTTTCTTTGTAATTGTCTGGGACAACCTAGTAAGTCCCATCAGCAGTGCCGCCTTCCCAGTATCAAATAAATAAAATAAGCATTAGACATACAGCAGATGTCTAATCCCCTTAGATGCTACTTGAAAAGGGGGACTAGTCAATTGTGGCCAAAACGCTATAGTTATAAATGGTGATGGCAAGGGCTATAGCTATAGCTAGTAGCTACATACATATACATGAGTTTACTGAATTTTCTCAACCATTTATAGTCTAGCTAGATAGCTATCATAGCTTTTTTTGGTACTATTTGACTATACCTATCTCATAGCTAATCTAACTTTTTGTAGTCCACTGGCTATTTGACTTGCCTTACAATCCAATTATAATTTTGTCCACTATTGAAATTAAAAGCATCTGTAGCAATGGTTGTGTCTAAACTGAAGAAAATTGTATTTCAAGCCCTTTGATATGTAACACTGTAAAAAATTAGTAGTGAATTTCAATACTAATTTCTGCCACAATACTCACTACTTTTGTGTAGTGACGTTCGCTACTTTTGTAGTGACCCTCACTACATGGTAGTGAGGGTCACTATAAAATTAGTAGTGAACGTCACTACACAAAAATAGTGAGTATTGTGGCAGACATTAGTAGTGATTTTCGCTATATATTAGTAGTGACCTTCACTACATCTACTTTGTTTTACTGTGTGTACACATCTCTTTCAGTTAACTTACTTCCAGATCATCTTTACTCTCAAATTGCTTCCAACTCGCAGCTATATATTTTTCAAAATTTTCTGGGGAGCATGCATGTCCCCAAGATCCCTGGCCTATGTATAGTTTGTATATAGTTTGAACATGCTATGTTGAGAACTCCCTTCAGCCTGCCCCTTAACACTGCATGTGACACCTTGTCACATAAGCCTCAAATCATATAATAGCTGCTTGAACAATTTGTGTTTCATGACAAATAGAGCACAATATACATCATAGTGCAGTGACTGTATTTCAAACACACATGCAAATTTGTTTAGTGTCAATCATGGGTTGAGAGATACATGTGCACCCTCTAGGGAAAATTGCTTTTACTAGCCAATGACAAGTACGTAGTTATTACAACAGTTAATTAATAAGTGCTCCTTATAAAACGCATTTAATCTAAATTGACTAGGGACTTGGGTATAGTAGGTCATTCAGCCATTCTGCAATTTGATGACGTGCAGATATGTTTAAAGTAAAAGGTATTGATGGAAGAGATGACAGTACATATATACTTGTGACACTGCTGTAAGTATCAAGAATTGTTGTCATTTATCACAAATCATGTCAGCCTGTGCTGTGTCCTCTCTATTAGTAAATTTGACATTGTTTGAAAGGTGACCAGTGCAGTATATTCTACTAAAGTTGGCCTTCCAAATGTTTTCTATATAATAGTTGGACTTGATGGGCATTGGGAATGTTTAGGAATGTATTTGCTCTGAATACGTACTGGATACAGAAAAGTACCTGTGAATCACTATTGAACAGCCACCTCACTTGGAAACATCACATAATCATGTATACGAATCTGTTGTGTACAGTTAAATGCTTTACTTCATTTCAAAAGTAAATATTACACAATAAAGGTACAGTACGTGCTTTATCACATACTAATAATAGCAAGAGTAAATAATAGAAGAGAGAGTATCCAACTGCCATGCACTGCATCAAAAATGAGCACGTCAAGTAGAGAAGCCATCCCATAGTGCTGTCAAAATAAGTGTTGAATGAAGTGATTAACACCTTCTAGCTCAGACTGTTTGAAGTGCCCAGACTTAAAAATCATGACTGGGTACTTCAAACAGTCTGAACTAGCAGGTGTTTACTACTTCTCTTTGACAGTACTACAGGATGGCTTCTCTACTTGACGTGCTCATTTTTGATGTAGTATATGGCAGTTGGATACTTTCTCTTCTATTATTTACTCTTGATAATAGCTATTACAATAGCACGCTAGCATAGTAGTGCGTTACAGTTAAAAATGGCTTGTTACATTAACACCAAAGATGGTTATATTTGGTATGGTGCTACAAAATGTACAGGAATTAACAAGTTTGGATACCAATTATAGCCACTCAGAGTACTAATTTAACAAGCCACTTTTAACAGTGTAGGGCTTCATTATGTACAATTATTCACTAGTTAGCTAAGTAATGTATTATATTACAGTAATGTACCAGTTAATGTGCCATGGGAACTATGCCAGTATTTTGTCAGGTAACAATATTACAGTAACGAGTAGTAATGTGCTACTTAAGTGATGAGTATGTAAAGTGGTATAGCTTAAGAATTGTAACATATTATATTACTTTTCTAACACCACTGAGATATGGTATTTTGACTGACTGTTATATTAGAGTAGTTAGCTAAGTACTGTAGGAGTCACATGCTATGTAGTGAGTAATAAATACGAGTGCTGCCACGCGATCTAACAATTTGTTAGTATCTTTAAGGTCACAGGACAGTAGATTACACCATTAAGTCAGAACTTCTTTTCAAACAGAATCATCAAAAATTGGAATTCTTTACCTATGTAACTCAGTTGTGACTGCACCCACCATAGCAACATTCAAACAGCGCTTAAAGGAAGAAATCTGGATATGGCCATGGGCACTAAGCAGATGGAACTTTGTTGATGAATACTAAAAGACGTAGCTAACATGGTGAACACTACAAATCTTTTGTTGATAATTGCTAAACAGACGGAACTTTGTTGATGGATACTGAAACTTTATTGATGATTACTAAACAAATTGATGACTTATCAAGAATAATTTACCCACCTGGGGACATTCAAATAGATTCAAACAACCATTTACCAGAGTTAATTGATTTAAATATTCCTTCTACCCTGATGTAATTAAATTGTGGAATAATTTACCAGATACTATAAATAATTGTACATTACAAAACTTTAAAGATCTAATTAACAGTTAATAATATTTGCACACACACTACACCTTTATGTATGTTTACACTCTCTTGTCGAGTCCTGTACATTATATATAATTAATTAATTAATGAACACTGGACCTTTGTTGATGAACACTGGAATTTTGTTGATGAATACTAGAACATAATTATTTGTGACCGGATTTGCGAAAAGGGGTCTTCCACACACATCCAATTTACTAACTTTGACAATCCATAACTTCAGATTGGAAACAGCTGATGACTTGAAATTTGGTCGGCAGTGAGTACCAACATAGCGTAATGGTTGAAGAAAATTTCAGGCTTATATGTTACTTGAACACAAAATTATGGTCTTTCAAGTTCATAGAATTGGATGTGTGTGGAAGACCCCTTTTCGCAAGTCTGGTCGCATTTTGTTGATGAATACTAAAGGAAGTAACACAATGAATACTCCATTAATTTTGTTGATGATTGCAGAAGGCGGAACTTTGTTGATGATCACTATGGAACATTATATATAATTAGACTATTACAGAGGACTAGGACAGGACTAGTTACGGTATATTACAGTATGCAGGATACTTTGTACTATTGCGTTGTTAATTTTTACTTGTATTTGAGATTTTTTGTACTGTGAAAACTGTAACAGAATTTTATTGTAAAATACGCATTGTGGAATTCTTCACTGATTTTATAGAAAATTTGACTAATAAAGTACTGTAATACAGGCTGTAGGACCAGGTGTCCTACAGACCTTCAGCACTTGTGCTACAGAGCCTTAATAAATAAAGATAAATATAAATCATCATAAAAGTCACAAAAAATACATTACAGATTCTATAAAAAATTTACAATAAGTAACACAATTGATATAGGATGTAGGTAATTTTTCTTGTTATATTCTGGCAACAATTCCATAGCGTATGTGGACAGACATATTTGCTGTGGAATCTTGTATATTATCAGTGGCTTTTACCTGTGCTATACTCCTTGCAAATAACCACCAGCGTCTTGTTTAAGTTGAAGGATACTCTTCAAGTTGGCATACTTTCTATTAGAATTTATGTTAAAAAATAGCAATTCCTATTACAAATCCAGTTTATCAATGTACATGCACTTACAGGGTCTAATGCACATACTTATATTCAAAAATACCAAATGTGACTAGGTCTGCGAAAATAGGGCATGTGGGCACACAAAAATTGCCTACTTTTTCAAACTTTGATGCATCATAACTTTGCATTCCGTAAGTGCTTAGCCATTAACTTTTTAGCACTTAACCCTATATTTTTGCAGGCCCATTCACAAATATTTAATGCCTCCAAGGGGCCACTTTGCCACTCTATGTCAAGTCATGCAACAACCTTTTACCTGGTGTGCCATTCAACCACTCAATTCTTTTAGAATGAAATTAAAATACATGGGAATGATATAAAAAATGTTGAGAGCACTACACAGTTAATGACTTGCATGTCTCCAATCATAATACATAATTACAGATGAGAAAATGTTAATATACAAGTTGATGCTTGAATATAACATTAATCCTTATTTTAATACAAAATGTTGCTATATTAGAGAATGCTGCATTTGCCCTTCTTTTCTGAGAGCTTGGTGGAGGCAAAAACTGCTCTAATAGCATCATCAAATACCATTTTCAATCCCTACAAGAAAACACAAGTGACTAAAACATGACCAGATTTTACAAAACCAATCCAAATCGCACATCAGGCAAAATCAACCTAGCACCGCCAGTGGGTAGCTACACTAGCATACTATTGGTTTTGACCCTCAACAATACTCAAACTGGTTTTAAAGGTGTCTTTTCTGGGAAATCTGGGTGGTGTAGTGAGCTTGAATGACGATTTTGGCCTTTTGAAAGATGTGGTTCCACAAGAATTGGTAATGTACAGGCAGATGGCCTCATATAATTAGCCAAACGTTTTCTGTGTGGTTTTTGTTGCATATATACCTACAAGGAGTCAGCAGAGCCCTGTATCTCCTGTCTGGACGGTCTACCTCTATTTTTAAGCCTTTAACCCCTTGCTCACTATTTCGCCCCCTCCTCCAACCCCTTTGTGAGCATTGGTGATATACATACTTCACTTGTCCATGCAACTGCTCAGATTTTCTATTTTATTTGATGGGAAACTCTACAAGCAGCTACAAGCTCTGGAAGTGATCCAAAAGGCAATAAATTGATGTATCTCTTTCATATACATGCTCACTCCCCTTGGAAAGTTATAATGGCTTAAAATTTTAAACCGTCTATCTCAAAACTTCTATAGTGTGCAATTTGGATCATTTTTCTAAAATCCAGTTGTAAATGTACTTGGTATACACATGTTCTGAATACAAGCATATAAAACGATAAACACTTCAGTGAAAGAATTTTTTGGTATATTTGAACACACAAATTTAAAGCAAAGAATGGTGCTGAATGAGTAATAAAACCTATTTAAATTCAAAGCTCAACTGCTATAACAATGGTTCAACCACAGGCTAGCTCAGCAAATACAGCAAAACATTCCTATATATCACCACATAATAAATACTTTATATCACCAGAGTCATGAAGACAAAGAGTTACACAATAAAATACCTTCTGTGTAAGTGCTGAGCATTCTATATATTTGACTGCTCCAATTTCTTTCATCATTTGTAATCCCTGTGGATAAGTCAGCCCAACAATTTCCTTGTCATCTCTCAAGTCAAGCTTAGTCCCTACCAAGATCACTGGAGTATTAGGACAATAATGACTGACTTCTGGATTCCACTATGGAAAGAAAACACTATGATAAACTGTGCAGTAAATTTGACCATCACATGTTTACTTTTGTTCTGACATTCTCTAATGAAGCTGGGCTGATCAGTGAGAAACATATTAAAAACACATCCTAGAAAATTTGCCAATAACAATACAGTTGATGTTGCGCTACCTCTACTATGTATAAAGTTTAGGAAATAATTAACACACAATTCTTTCTTTTGAAATACATACAAATTAACAGCTGTAGTTTAAAATAATTATTTCATAATTGACCAATTATTTTGTAATTCACTAAATATGTTGCTATGCATTGCTAGGAAAGTGTGACCATCCTTAATTGTGCCATGTCAAAAACTTCAGTCATGACTATAGTGTTACTGTTGATGGCACAGGTCAAATCTTGTGTGTAATTATTTAAGTACCTTGGACTATAAAATTGATGAGAGTTTGACATGGCATGAACATACCTGAAGAGGACTTTACACAGAATACATAACTGCCTATATTGTTTGCATCCCACACCTAATTACCTCCTTGGTAGGAAATGCTATACAATTAGTCAATAAGTTCAAAAAATGGGTCAAATTTTGTGGATGAAAAGGTGCCTGCTCATAAATCGCTCTTTATTATTATGCGACTGAATCTGAGAAAAGTGGCCTTATAGCTATTTAAATTGCATGCATACTTGGCTCTTGTGAATATGGCACTACCCTGAAATATGGTCACATTATATGTGACTGAATTTTAGAAAAATGATCCAAATTGCACATTAGAAGTTTCAAGATAAACAGTTTTAAAGAATTCAAGTCAGCATAACTTGCCAAGGATAACAAGCACCCATATGAAATTTACACAAAAGATGCATCAATCTGTTACGTTTCAGCCCACTTCCACTACTTGTAGCTGCTTGTAGAGTTTCTCGCCAAATAAGATAGAAATTCTGAGCAGTTGGAAAAGCAAAGTAGTCTCACGAGTGCTCACAAAAGGGTGGATGGTGGCGGGGTGGGCAAGGGATAGACTTCAAAATGGAAGCAGACCACGATTGGAGTCCAGACAAGAGATTACAGGGCTGTGCTGGCTCCTTAGTGGCTGATATGTAGTAAAGAGAACATGTATCAAAATATCTATAATTGTCTGGGTAGTGTAATAGAGACCACACCACTATAGGTAACCAGGTATTGTTGTGCTTTGTGCTATATCACTTCTCTTTTGTCAATGCTACAGCACACCTCTAGTTGGATAACATCTGACAGATTCTGAGCTCATAATCATGCCATATTGCAGTCTGTAAGTACTACTAATTTTAACTACCTATCAACTGCTATCATTCTTTCAACTCTTTTTACCACTACAATGTTATTCTGGATGGTGATTAAGTGTGGCTGATGCTATAATTCACGGTGTTCACTAATCGATAGTAATCTATGATCAATCAATAATTAATAAACTGAGAGCCCTATCCACTAGGTTACTTGATGACAGCTAATCACGTGTCACTGTATAATGAACACATGTGAATAATCACTGTTAATTTTATAATGCAAACAAATAATATTATTAATCTAAATATTTGGCTAGTCATTTGAGTCCCATAGGCAAGTTCCATTAAGCAGTTTAACTAACACGCCACACCTCCTTCAAGTACAATCAACATTTTTTTAAAAAGAAAGCTTACCTTCATTACAGTATGTAAAAAGCCCTCATTCATAGAATGAAGATTTAGTTTCTGTACTTTGAAGCTTTGTTGCAGATGTGAACATGTGGACAGACATGCAGACATGTGCTTTTTCACAAACTACTGTCAGGAAACTAGCTGTGTGCCCACCACCAGTCAAAGGATGGCTGTGGGCACTTTCCTAGTTTAAAAATGTCAGCACTTGTATAATTTTAAAATGTCTGCATTAAAATTGAAGTACTTACTGTTTGTGGGTAGGAGAGGGGCCGAAGTCTGTCATAATCATCTTGACCTGTATACACAGAATAAGCATTTAATTTTGGAAACATGCAGTGTAATGCAAAATACCACAGAATTCCAATAAATTACATACAGTAGGGTCCACAATGCGAAAAATTGATATCCTCCAATCAACTACCTATAACTATTGTCATGTGTTAAGCTAAGTGTAACTTGAATAACACCAGCATGCATATGGCAGCCAAATTCGTCCGATAGAAAACTACACAAATGTCTTAAAATCACAAGATTTTTCGTTGCAGCAGCTCATAGGGTTCTCTGTATGCCACAATATTCACTCTCAACATTGTTCAAGTAGTCTATCATCAACTCAAAGTATCGGTTGTTTGATTTTATTAGTCAGTTTCTGGTGGCAGCACCATCTGTGTGGCTTTTTGGCAACAAACAAAATGTTTCTTCCTCTGGAGCACAGGACAAGCAACTGCGCCGTGGGTCAGCAATGACCAATACTAGGTAAAGTACCTGCATGTGGAGTATGGTTATAATTGAAGCTTGTTAGCCATCTGACTGAGCCATCTATATGCAGAAATTCAGCCAAAACAACATGATTTTTTGCAAACAAATACCAGAATAGTTGATAAATCTGTGAAATAGTCTCCAACAGCAAGGATGAGAAGCTTATAAAGACCTAACAATATGGCCATCTTGCCCAGTAAATGCACAGAACGATCCAATGCATGAAAAAGACACTCACATGATCAAAATTCAAACCACAGGAATACCAGTGAAGTCGCTTTCATTTCTGGAAAGGAACCTTGCAGTGCACTCCTTTTATAAATACTTGTGTTAATTGTTAACTCAGGTGTGGTCTTTACTAGTGCAGGTGTGCCATATACTGTGATGACATTATTGAAAGAGTCTCAGATTTCCGAGCTAATCGAGATGCTGAACCTAATGCATACAAACTTATTGTCATTTGCATTTGATTTCAAGTGATGTTAAGGTCATTGGAATAGATTATGGTTGTATTTTCCGCAATTTGAATTTCAATCATGTGAGTGCCTATTTCATGCATTGGATTGCTCTATGCGTTTACTGGGCAAGATAACCGTATTGTTAGGTCTTCATAAGCTTACCATCCTTGCTGTTGGAGACCGTTTCATAGATTTATCAAAATTCTGGTAATTGTTCACAAAAAGCACGTAGTTTTGGCCAAATTTCAGCATACAGATGGCTCAGCCAGATGGCTAACAAGCTTCAATTATAACCATACTCTGCATGCAGGTACTTTACCTAGTACTGGTCATTGCTGACTCACAGCACAGTTGCTGCTCTGCTTGTCCTATGCTCCAGAGGAAGAAACATTTTGTTTGTCGCCCAAAAGCCACACAGATGGTGCTGCCACCAGAAACTGACTAATAAAATCAAACCACCGATACTTTGAGTTGATGATAGACTACTTGAACAATGTCGAGAGTGAATATTGTGGCATACAGAGAACCCTATGAGACACTACAACGAAAAATCACGTAATTTTAAGACATTTGTATTGTTTTCTACCAGAAGAAAGTGACAAACTTGGCTGCCACACTGGTGTAATTCAAGATACACTTAACCTAACACATGACAATAGTTAGGTTGTTGATTGGAGGATATCGATTTTTTGCATTGCGGATCCTACCTACAGTGTCCCAAAGTTCAAGAACGACGGGCTTGCCATCTACTATGACATCAGCTGAATACTTATCATATCTATAAGGAGGTTAAGTAAGGTTCATTTGCACATGTAACAATAGTATCACTTACACAGGAGTGAATTCTCCAGGAAATGCATTTGTAGTGTAACTGAGTAATAAAGTAGTTTTACCAACTCCTCTGTAAATACACAATACAGATGATAAATAATTTATTATTGTATTGTAACTGACTATCTACCAAGAATGCAAAATTATAATTTCAGTATCAAGCACACAAACAGTCATTATTAGGCCACTATTCATTTTGGTGATTTTCTGTTTTTCATCAGAAGATTCCTAATACATGTAATAGAGTGCATGGGAGGTAGGGTCATTACTATTATCCCTAGTACTGGTGTACACTTTTCATACGTACCTCTATCTCTCCACTCGATGCATAACAGGCAATTTGCTAACTTAGCTAACTCAACATAGCTAGTTTGGCAATTAACTATCGTCTTTAGATGTAGCTATATATTTGTCCTTCATCACGTGATCAATTCCACTTGAGGATCAACTTCTTACTTGTAAACTAACACATTCTCTTGGTTACTAGTGTGCAAGGTAGTTACTGTATGAGTGCAACAATCTTGAAACTTGCTAACTTTTAGTTAATCAGATGAAATAATGGTTAACATGCAAAATCTTGGTTTTCATTGATCTGTGTTTGCTTTCCATCCCCTTTTGTATCAGATGTGTCTGTGGTAATTAAAAATCACCATCTTCAGCTAGAAGTACGGACTTTTAGACTCAGTTTAGTATTTTAGACCTAAAGAAATGGAAATTCTACAAATTTTGGATCTAGTCTCACAGTTTTTAACTCTGTCATCTGCTACCTAAGTATGCTTGTAGCAAAACAATGGAAGTAATTTTTATTGAGCTCTCTAAAACAGTGATCTCCTTTTCTGAAGCCATAGTAGTTATTCCTGGAAATCTATTTCCATACTTTTGAAGATAATGCTATTAATAGCTACTAAAATTTTTGGGTAGTTCCACAATTAGCTGTAGGAAAATTAATTTTACTGTTAAAATTACATTGTTCTGTAAACGTGCTATAAAGATAATTCAGATGATTTCACTCAGATTTGCACTAAACAGAAGTTCAATGTCTCAATTAAAACATTTTTCATTCATCAGGTGAGAAAGGCAGTATCTGTGTTGGTTTTACAACTTCATATAAAACACAAATTTATTTACAGAAGCTATAGGACATAGTTGCTTGTCCTATTAAATCGGGAAATGCGGGGGGTAGCCAGCGCCCATGCAAAAACCCAACATGGTGTACAAGAGTCCCAATATTTAAGTATTTAAAATATATTTGTAAATACAATATAATTCTAATTTCAATTTTAATTGTGATGTTTCTACCTTGAGTTTTTGCTAATACTTGTGCAGGAGACACCTAAGAGAGTAGTTAAGGAGCTTCAGAAGAGACACAGGTGTACTTTGCACTGTCAATGTGAATCGTTGCATAGAGCGGCGACCGTAATTGAACTCATGAACGGACGGAAACGAGAATAACCTATTTTGTATGTGGTTCTGGATTTGGGATTTAATTGATTTCTAATTGGATTTCTCAGATAGTGTACGAGAGTCCCAAGACGTTGGCTACCCCTCGGGGAAACGCCATGCGGGCGCTGATGAAAAACAGAACATCATTAGTGACCAGCTTATTTGAAGCTCAAGGTAGAGATTTCCAACTAAATTAAATAATTAACATTCCATACATTCATTGGTATTACAAATATTGTGCTTGTTTTCAGAGTCATTGTAGTGCAAACCCCACCTCAATCAGTGGTTCCTATCAAAAGATATAAGGAAAAGAAGTTGACAGTGTGATGATTTTTGTGTACAGCATTTTCAATGCTTTTTATGTATATTGCATGGCACCAAACACAGTATTCAAAGTGTCATAAATCTAGATAAGAAACTAAAAATGACATGAAATTTTCACCACATAACTATTTTATGGAGAACAGCATATGAACTAGGTAAAACCTCTCAAAAGTGACCACTTCTTTGTAGACTGACCACTCGGAATATTACATGAATAAAGCAAGTGATTCACAGATAAAACTGTGTGTAATGTGTAACACTAAGTATACACAGGTACCTAATACATTTTCAGTGATGACTAACTAGAACAATCAGTAATATTTTATAACATGGCATCAAAAGTCACAATTAACACATACTTCGGAAACATGACAATCAGATAACACAATGTAAGAGCAACATAATTTTTAAAATAGATTTGTTTGGACACTGCTCAGCTTTATTTGTCACATTGTAAGCACTAAGGATGATAATTATTATATAACACAATGACATCACCATACTACAAAGAGAAATTATAAACAGTTTCTGATCAAAATTACAATCACTGAAGCTGCTATAAAATGGATCAAAACAGCAGTAAATACACCAGAATATGACAACAGCTAAGTGTGAAGCCAAGTAAGGTTGGTATCACATGCCAGTCTCCACTTTTGAAAACTGATTATGCTCAACCTTGAACCTTATTTTGCAATTCCGCGCAAGTCAACAAACTGCTCACCTTCAAACTATACTTGCATCGATGCAGGGGGGTGCCTTGAAGCCCAGGGTGATTGTAATGCTGAATTCTGAACAGTGCTAGATGGTGATTTATCTTTAAAAGGGCCATATTTCCATCGTAATCCAACATCAATTGTCCTCCAGTCAAAAAACACATGAAAAAATCGAAATCAGCATATACGGTTTGCCCAGAACCGTCCTCATCAGCAGCAGATTCACGCGGAAACACTCAGAAACTTCGGCCATCACCGGTGCCACATTCTTCCAATTAGAATTACGTACGCAATTATTTGTATGGGCTCCCTATGGGGATTTTTATTTCTCAAACTTCGATTTGCTGTATTTCAATAAATACCGCATGGATTTTAATCCAGTAAAATGCATTACGAAGTACGAAGCATTGGCTATCATTTACTGGAACGACAGCTTGTGAAACGTTTATTGAAGGTGTATAATTTAAGTAGCAAAAATATGTGTGAAAAATTGGTAGGTTGGAAATCGCTACTCAAGGTTAGCCACTCACCCATCACCAACTACGACACACTTCAACGTAATCCACTGCATCGTTATGACATATTTGCTTCAACCTACAATCAGGTGGCCTGCGGATTAGTCAGGCTAGGGATGGATTCAGGAGTTTTTCAAACCACTTCTAGGTATTTGTCCTGTTTCACGATTTTCGCTTAGGTTCTTCGGCTAGTGGTAAACACCTACGGTACAGGCTTTGCTTCCCGAGTGTTCGACCTCCAGTGCCTAGCTGATAAAGCTGATAGTTAAATCAAAACAAACAAAACTACTCACCTACGTATTGCAGTGGCTACTGCGCCTTTATAAGCAATGTGAATCAGAATTCTAAATAAGGATAACTTTAAATATGGAGCTACTCTATATTTAGGTATTACATCTACCTATTTTTAGTAGCTTAAAGGATGAAAACATAACATTTATATGGGGGTATGTACTCTTGGCGGTATCACCTTGAAATTTGGTCCCATTATATCCCTAGCATAGCACTATGGCTTGGTGAAATATGAAGGTGATAGGTTAAAAATATGAGGAGTTATGATTAGTCAAACTCAACAATTTGGAAAGGCTATAAGACCCCTTTTCATAGACCGGGTCACAATTATTATTTTGTTTTCGTGTTACCAGGACACCATCATCTATACAACATTTCAGGGAGATACTTCACCAATAGTCTGGCCACCATCTAGAACCAGTGATCATTTAAGTCTTATACAGTACATAGCTAGCTAGCTATGTAGTATATCAAAACTGATGAGCTATTGACTTTGTTTATGCATAGTAGCTACACCTGACAATTACCCTTTTTACTAATTATAGTACACTACACTAGTTGAGTGTCTCTGTACTCAGTGACTGTATCTACTCACCATACTCTCAATGTTGACACACTAGCTAAGCTAGTAACTACTGAAACTTGTGGCTTATGAAATAACATCACAAGCATAGTTTTCTTTTGTGGTTATGCAACCCTGCCCAACATTTTGTCTGTATGGTTGTGCAATATCAGTTGGTTGCTCTGAGACTTCCCAGCAGACAGAATTAATTAAACTCCCCACTGAATGCATTACAAAATGACAGAGGAGCTACTTCAGCAGTATTTCAACTCAGCCAGGAAGTAGTGTGAACAAGAGCTCCACCATTTGTAATATTGCCCAGAAGTTGTGTATGTAGCATAAACGTTAGATCTACAATAGCATAGTATAGCAATGAACTGCACAAACAGCAGTGTAGGTTTCAGGCTACCTGTAGCTAACAATAAACTACAAAATAAACAACTACTGTACTTACAAATAATAACATTCGTCCTGTAAAAAGATTTATTTTAAATGATTATGAAGATTGTTATATATATGGTTTACTCACATTGATGCATTCACATTTTGTTCTCTGTTAGTTTCTGATGGTCTTGTTTTCTGTATTTCAATACTATAACCAGTGACCATGCATCCTGGGGATTATGTTAGTGCCAGCTAATAATAATACGTATAATCTATGTGCTATTTGTGTTTCGCTTGCCTCATTATGTTTTCTTGTTGATTTGTCACTAGACCCACGCCAACATCCATTGGCTTATGTGGCATAGTGTCATGCAGTATTAAGGGGCAGGTTGGGGCAGGCTGAAGGGAGTTCTCAACATAGCATGTTCAAACTATAATGTACAGTATATATAGGCCAAAGTATCTGGGGACATGCATGCTCCCCAGAAAATTTTGAAAAAATATATAGCTATGAGATTATTGAACTTTGAGAGTAAAGATGATCCAGAAGTAAGTGAACTGGAAGAGATATGTGTATAGTAGTCAAAGGCCACAATTTGGCTTGAAATACAATTTTCTTCAGTTTAGAAACAACCATTGCTATAGATGTTTTTAATTTCAATAGTGGACAAAATTATAGCTAGTTGGATTGTAGCTAAGGAAAGTCAAATAGCTAGTGGATCACAAAAAGTTAAGAGTACCTATGAAATAGGTAGCTATAGTCAAATAGCTAGTAACAAAAAAAAGCTATGATAAATAATTTACTACACTATTGCATTTATTTTTGTATATTAACAAACATTGCATTTGATTTCAAATTTTTGTATCCATGGTAGCCAGTTCAAATTACTGACTAAAAAAATATGCAGCAAGATTGAATGTAGAACATGAGTCAATGATAAAGGTCCATTATTAAAACTTAATTGTAGTTAGTTGGCTATCATTCATTCTTTGCTAGTCCAGATATCGTTCTCTTTTGGTTGCCAGCTTACCTTCATATACTCAAGTTGTTGTTTTTTTCAGCCAAATTGTGCTGAGGATTCATCTGATTTGCTCATTCTATCAAATTAACTTGTATGTGATAATATATAGATATATCAAATCTATAAAATTTACACTGATAGCTAAGGTTGTAAACTTGATGATACGTTTGGCATCCCTACTTACTCACTTGCTACTTCGAGCCTGTCAATGTTTGTAATCAAATTGTACACGTATGTTCTGCAGCTGTTGCTTGGTAGATTATATAGTTTGAAACCAAAAATACATTTTTAATAGTAGATACTCATTGACTGGATTTGCGAAAAGGTACCTTTTTCACACACAAAATTTGATGCATTTTTTGAACTTTAAAACTTCATAACGTTTTGATCATGGCATATAATTACTCAAAGTTTTCACTGAATGTAGCTACAGTATCTGGCTACATTTTGATGCTATAGTAAGAGCAAGTTAGGCAGCACAAGGAGTCAAGTGTTACATCATTTTGTTTGTTGGTATGTCAAATGTGTGGAAAGGTACCTTTTTGCAAATCCGGTCACAAATAATGTTCACATCTACTAGGAGTGTAGCGTACAAAATATACTTGCATGAAATATTGGGCATGCATGGCTTTGGTGACTTCTGTTTATGCCGTAAGATTGTGATAATACAGTTTCGGTTTAAGTATGCTGTAAACTTTGAGTGCTGCACTGAACCTTTTTTATTTGGTGTTTCTGGTATCTATGATAAGTCCATAATGAGGTAGCTAGTTCATGGTTGTAAAGTTATGACAGACTTTGTGTGAAAGATCCAGGCTCAAAGTAGAATTGACAGCATATTATATATAGAAATTTAGCTAATAATTATGTCAAGGGAAAAACGCACCTCTGTTGATGACCTGTTCTACCACATCAGTTGGATCTGTCACACTTTGTAAATGCCTCAGAAAAAGAGGTGGCACCAATTAGTCGAGTTATTTTGCTGAAATAAGTTTGAGGTGCTATAGTAGAACAGTCACCATTACTCTGGTACAGCAGTCAGGAATTGCTGAAAATATCATTGTTATTCTAAAAAAACAATCAGTTATCAAGCTTAATTTTTTTATTTTAAAAGCACACAATTTTGATTGGATTTTCGAGCATTGCTCAAAAGAATAATGTGCAGGTTTCAAAGCGTAACTGACTCAAGCTAATAGATTATATATAAGTTGACTCGTGTTTTTTAAAGTCTCACTAATATCAATTATATTATAACCTTGCATTACTGATTAATCAGGGAAAAAGTCAGCTAATGTTACGCCTCACACAATAAAAAATAATTAGGAACCGGATCACTGCTTGCATCAGGAGGAGCAGATTGGTCATCTTTAGTAATGACAGAAGAAGAGAAGTAACTGTGTGTAAGAATGTTGGCTTTATAGCAACTGTCTTGGTCTTTATGATGCATCCAAAATTTCTTGGTAGATATGTTCTGAGAATCTAAGAGAGTTGAAACATAGTTATTATGAGAACTGGGACATGATCCTTGGACCTCTTTCTTCAAATCATAGTAGTTGTTATAATACACAACATCTTGTTCACAATACTAAATTGCAACTATTAAGTGGTTAAAGCAGCCAGTAGCTAGTGCTATCCTTTCACATGCAGTCAAGTTTTCTATTACCAAATTGTTTAGCATGTGCAATACAATGTACACATGTACATACAGTAATCATGATCACTGTACATACATACAGGGGCTTGGAATTTCAGCCTTCTGAGATCAATTCCGAGGGTAATTTTATGCAATAACTGCTATAATAGAACAACTGACTGTTCTATTAAAGTATTTTGATCATTTTGCAATCTATAATCATAGGCAGCTCTAGCCCCCCTCCTACGCCTTTGAACCTAGACAATGGTTATAACTTTAAAAGATCATAAAAAGATGAAATTGTGTTTAAACTTTTCTAAAATCAAAAGCTCCTAACTGTAACAAAATAACACAACAAGTCCAACACAAACAGCTACACAGTATGGTTGATAACAGTTCGGTCCTAGTAGTAGTTAAGGTCCACTCCCACACCACACTGACTCCTGTCTCCAGCATACTGTTTGATAGATGGTCTACGCCATCCTCCAAATGGTGAGAAATCAGAAAACGAGGGGTCATCATCATAGTGGGCATACCTACAGTATGATGAACATCCGTATCATTATTGTGGTTGGTTGTTATCACTATTGGTCGTCTATTTGAAAAGTAAACCAGTTCATAGCCTTTAGAAACCTTCCAATGTATTACCGATTTATTACAGCATACTTTTGAGCTTAAAATTTAAAATTTCATATATAGAAACTTATTGAAGACATTCTGTGGCTTGGTTATGCCTGCCAAGCTGTCATGAAGGAAAAAATTATGAGGCTGATTTCTTGACCTCCATGATCCCAGTACTACCATACAGTATGATAAGAAAGTACTTAAGTGTATGGCAATTAGTGTGGTGTACAGATATTATTGTACTAAGCAATTTGAAAAAAGTGTGTTTGTATGTTCCTGGCTAGAAAGTTCAGCCATGAATGGTTAAACACTGATTGTAGAATACTACAAAGTATACTGGAGAGCCTTTTTTATCACACTAATGTCAGGAGATAGCTTTTTGCATATTCTAAAAACACACAAATCAAACATTGCCTCTTACGGACAGTTGAAAATGTCAATGTAACCACAGATGATTCAATTACTCAGACTACACACACACACTCCACAGAGCACATACTTTTACACTCAGCTTTCCTAAACATTATTAGTTTCTAGACAATATGTTCAGATAAGTGAACTTGTTTGAGCCCAACACGTTATACCATCAATTACTCTAATAGAACATACATTTACTCTCTACAATACTCTATTTGAACAGTCACAAATGGCATTTGGAAAAACTTTGGATAACCAGAGATGCACCTTACTTAAATGTACAGTCCTTTTAGGACATTGAGATAACTATATATCACATGACATTCTTGGTCAACTTACCACAGTTGGTGAGAGGATCCTCCAGTGTAACTACTTCCCATTATGGAACTCCATTGGTATTCACTGGCATACACTCCAGTTGATTTGTGTCTCTAATTGATAATTATATCAAGTAAAATAACTAATGCTTCTGAACAATCACTGTGTGCTGTAGCACTTGTTGACATAATGTTTAAGGTTTACAACAGTTGCTTGGTCAGTTTGATCACCAACATGTTGGCATACAGATAGTATCTTGTGTATATGTACCACCAATCCATTGTGTGGACAATTGTTTTGCAAGCTTGAGTTTGTATAGGCCATTATCTTTTAGTATCATAGTGGTATTGAAGTATATAGTTATAATGTACTGAATGGTATGGCAGGAATTGAAAACAATAACAGTTTATTTATTAACCAGCTTTTAAATTGCCTAGCCTTGATAAGCTAGTGGGTGTTTAGATTATATTACTTCATGATTTTGTATCTATCAAAACTATGGGTTTTTAGCCTTCACCTATGTGTAGAAATAACAAGCTATTGTAAATTCATTTGCAAAACGCACATCTTCCAAACTGTTATTTAATGTCCATGGTACACATCTCTTTATCGTGATAAAACAAGTGCGTTTGCTTTTTACAAGTGTGTGTGTATTTGTGCATGCGTGCGTGCATGCATGTTTGCATGCGTGTGTACATACATACTGCATGACAGAATAAAAACACCCTGCATGGCATAATACTGGAAACTTAAATAATTGTGGATACATATTTAAGTTCATAGCTCTTATGTTTTCAAAAATACGTACAACCATGCTAACCCCATAACACTACAGTTCAAATTCATTCCTATGTATTTTTTGCAGTGTTTGCACATACATATAACAATTACATATAGTTAGTCTTGCATCAAATATGCGAGCATAATAAAAAGCACAATAGGCTGGAGTGCTATACCAGCATATTAGGTGAATATTTCAAACTATGGAACTAAATTATATGAAAATAGATCAATACTCTCTAATAAAGCAGTCAGTGGAAGTGAAAATTTCAATAGAGTACTCAAAAACTATTTAGCTTTTGAGGTTGATACTCTCTAATAAAACAGTCACTGTGCAGTGAAATACTCTAATAGAGCATTTACTGACTAAAGAGCACAATAGGTGAGATTTTTGGGAAACCCCTGAAAGAAAATTGGGAAAACTTTTCAGAATATTTGACTCGGGCCTACATACGGTGGTTATGCTATCGTTATGTCACAATATGGTAGACAAAATTCTTACACTGGCAGCTGATAGCAGGTCTTCAAAGAATTTTTGATTATCTTCAGCACTGCTGTGCCAGTATATTGATCCCTACAAATCACAACTGTCATCATAATTGTCAAATACAAAACTATGGATAGCACGCACCTCAATGTCTAGCCAGATCTGTCCATAAGACTCACCACTTAAAGCATTAACTACACAAAAAATATCAGTTAACACAATCATAAGCCATTTCTGTCCTGATTCAATGCGGGTAGAGTCTTATTGGCATTATTAATTATTTCAAGATGATTTCAAAGTTATGAGTTAGCCACCCTATGAGCCAATCTTAGCAAAAACTAGAATCATTCTAAGACTATCCAAAAATCAACCACTTGATTCTCAAAAATGATGTTAAAGCATTTATTTTCAAAATTGATTGTGGCACCACTCAAGTGCATGCAGCTACTACTGAAGGTGTGGTGTTTAACGAAGTAAATATGGTTCATTAGTTCATCTAAAAGAGGAAGGTTCGTGCAATCCTTATAAATCATATTTCTATTAATTTTTCATGTTTTTGTAATATGGTAGGTAACAAGCAAACATTGTCTATGAATATTTCAAAGATAGAAAGATGACTGCCCGCATTTCAATACATAATTTCAACTCAACTAAAATGAAGTACTTTCAAAATTGGTAAATTATTGCATTCGTGTAAACTTCTGTACAATGTCCAGCACATCTTTTTATCAACAACCTTCGTCTTCCAGAATGCACAAATTTCAGGCAATATAACATTATTTGAAGTGACCTACAAATTTCAGGTCATTATCTACCCTCTAAAAGAGGAAGTGACCTTCCTCTTTTAGACTTGTTCAACCAGGCTTTGCATTTATGCACTTATCAATGTCATGCTCCACCACCGGGCAATACAAGGGGATTTGGCAAAGTCTAGTGTCAAATTTCTCAGCACTGGGGCTAAGAGCCTGTCAAAACCCCACCTCGAAAGAGAGATACGGTTTCTATATGGGTTTGATTTACCTATAAAATAATTTTGGTTCAGCAAAATGCCACGTAAAAAAAGCCTCAGGGGTGGGGCAAGATGTATAGATGTCTAATTCCCAGTAGGTGCATGGGCTTGACATTGATAAGTGCATTAGCCAGCTATATACTTAGATTCACAGAAATCTGATGAACTAGAAACTCAACAAATAATTATTAATTAGTAGTGGCCTAAAACAGATTTGGACTCGCAGCCTTCTCTAGTGTTATATTAGTCTCGCGCAGCCAGACCGCTATTTCTCCCCACGGCGCTTATTGATTAGAGATTATAAGCGCCTGCTCGCTATTTCTAGCAGGCGCTTATAATCTCTAATCGATAAGCGCCGTAGGGAGAAATAGTGGTCTGGCTGCGCGAGACTAGTGTTATATAGGGTCACACACATAGCCACGCCCATTGACACAACTCGCCGCGTAAGGCTTACAATGCAAACTAATGAAGTATAAACGTACCCATTACATCAACTTGTTCAGAAGCAGACTTGAGACATTTCGGACAGGGGAACATATACACGTCAATGTACCTAAATCCTGCTTCTCTGGCGTTCGCTATGGTATGGATCGCGTTTTCGTCTGGCTCCCCAAGGCTGAGGAAGGCTCGCACAATCACGAAGTCGTACCCTGCTTCCTTGAGACACTTGAAATCGCTGGGATACACCAACTGTGAGACATCAATTCCTTTGGTCGCCTCACTGAGGTGGAAACCTAACAAGAGCACCACACACACTGCCAACAACATATTGGAAATACCTTTGTGTGCGCTTGTGTGTGAGCAAAATCACCTGATGTGTGACCTCGAGTGGTTGGAGGCGTGTAAATGTCTGGTTTATGGCTAAACCACACCGTTCATTTGCGTGACCTGTGGTCATAAGCCAGCAGAGCTAGTGATCACATCTTAGTTTTGCCACTACATGCATTTGGTCTCCATATTTGCCGGTCATTCTTGCCACACATCTAGAATGACCTTTCAATTTTACATCTGCTGACAAAGAGCAACTATTACAAAACTGCAGTAGTTATGCTGCTCACATGTGGTACTTCACTCTCATGTGGCATTATGAAAACTTATCTGCTACCATGCTAAAAATAATTAATTTTGATGATCAAAATTAATAGCCAATCACAAATTAATACTGTAAAATTTACAATTACACACGTAATTTCTACAAAAATCAAAAAAAAGTAATTTTATAGTAGTATGATACTAGTATTATAGAAATCTGAACTAATCTATAAACACACAATTCAATTCTTGTTGAACACAGTTGTGACTCAAATTTTTAGCTGTTTACGTGTTTCGTCTAACAAATCACCGACTTGCTTCTTGATGGAGTAAAGACTTTCAACCAGATTAATACAAGCTTTAGAATGAGTCACTTTCCAGTTCTCTTTAATGGCCTTCTGTACAGCATCATTAACACTTTTACCAAGAGCCTTTATATCATCTGTTTCGGGTACGAGGATACCAACAGTTTCATCAACAAAATCTATTGGTCCTCCCGAGTTAGCCCCAATGACAGGTGTACCACAAGCCATGCACTCAACAAACACCATACCAAACGCTTCATTGTGAAATGGGAAAGCACCGATGGATGCAACTGTGTATAGCTTAGCTAGCACGGGTTGTGGCTGGGGACCAAGGAAATAAGTGTGTTCTAATTTCAACTCATCGTAAGCAAGGTCTTGTAGCTGTTTTTGAATAGCTAGAGGTCCTGTTCCAACAATTAAAGTTGCAACTTTACTGGAGATGTCTTTCTCGTATGTACTAGCTGCATATAGCAAAGATGGTATCCTTTTGGAGTCAGCAAACCTACAAACTAATACAACAACGTGGTCATACTTTGATCCATCAATCTGGACAGACGTTCGCGGACTTCCTTCATAATGAACAGACTTGAACTCCTTTAGCACATTAGCAATGGTGCATCCTTCAAGTCGGTGAAAAATCTGTTGATTTACACCATTGGGTGATAACACAATGCGGTCTGGAGAGAATGACGAGAATATCCCCAGAAAAGTATCAACCTGTTGTTGCGAGATAACGTAGCATATCTCAACTGCCGTCTTGTCTGATGGATCAAATATCTTAGACTCCTTGACCATGGGTAGGAAACGCATTGGGAATTCCTCTGGTAGTTTTTCATCAATTTCATGCAGGTACATCCTCAAGGCAGTACCATGTGCAAAACAAGCCAAAGCAGTTGGGGGTTTCCCCTCCTTTATGCGACGCTGGATTACATTTCTCATTACCAGCGGGTTCAGGAAAGTGTGGTGGGCAACAGCAAGTTTAAAGTGAGTACCTTCTTTCTTCTCCGCTTCATCCATTTGCTTGTACACAGCATCTTCCAGATTTTTCTTATACGTTTCAAACTCGTCATCACTGAAGGAGTGCCACCTGTAGGTACTGACCGGAGAGGCTGACTCACATATTGGGATTGGGTGGTTTAATTTGAGCACTTTCACTTGAGGATCAGGATGTGGCGTCTGCTTCTCACTAGGGTAGATAGAGTAACACTTCACTCCTTCAATGAGGTTGTACGCATTATGATGCATCTCATGAAGTATTCCACTACCTGTGGTAGAAACAGAGAAATATGCGTTACAGTATTAACCATTGGTTGGCTTATTCAATTACACTTGCTAGTTGCATGTTATCTGACACTATTTGTTTTGTGCAAATTTTTAGACAACTGTCAACACACATACACATGTATACACCCTCAAACCAATTATCACCAACAGTGTAATACACTACATACTAGTACCACAATCATGTCACTATTCAGATAAATTATTCATAGAGATGTGTGCAAGCAGCAGGGAATGTATTGGGAACTTATAATGCCACTGGCCAACTACGTACAAGACAGTTTTGAGATGTTATTTATTAGTGTATACCTATTCAATTGTGACCGTGTGACCGGATCTATGAAAACCCGACACAATCGCGCATTTTTCAAATTCCTGTTATTAAATATTTATAATCTACTTAGCCAAGTGTACCCTCTGGCAAAGTTTCAATTATATACGCCAATAACTTTAGGAGTTACAGCCCTACAAAGTAGCAACAACAGAAAAATTGATTTGTACAGCAAGTATAGGAAAATAAATTACAGGTGCCTACAAAAACAGTTGTAACTTACCAACAAATTGAGGTACGGAGCTACAAATTTCACCATCGTGTTCAGGGTAATCAATTACTGGGTACGTTTGTCCTTTACTCACCTTTTGTCACTACAAACAAAGGCAAAATTCGTGGAAAAAATCAATTGCGTACAATCGCTTCGACGTGATGTAAACAAATGCTCATAACTTCTGTATCCTTGGGTCTACTGCAATGAAACAACGGTTTTCCAACTCCTCTTGAGTAGGCGAATACGATGATATGCAGGGTTTTATTGTTAGTCCCTCCCATCACTAGCATTCAAAATATTTACGGAATTTTTCAATAATACGCAAGTAGTTCACCCAATGTATTCAATGCTATATACCGTAAATTTAGGCTTGTGCAATTGTGTAGTGATCTGGCAGATCCGGTCATAATTGTGTTATTGTACTCAGGAACTCTGCAATAAGGACATGTAGCCATCTTCACCTGTAAGGAATGAGTGGTCTACAGTTTGCACAACAGTACAGTATGTTAAACATTCCAGACCCTTTTCAGAGTACATATTTACTGCTTATTGTGTAAAGTTCCCCCTGGAACTCTGACAACACTGAGGTACACCATGTTCAATTTGTTGATTGACCTATTGTTTACACCAATTGGGCAATCCATTAACACCAATGACATCAGCTATACAATATTATAGGATTGTAACCTCTTAGATGTCAATAGATTAGAGAGAAAGTAGTGGTTACAAATCAATGGTATGTATACATGGAGTAGCTATACATGATGTAGTATGTATACAGTAAAGCTTCAACAATACAGTAAGAGCAACGTAAAACCATTTCCTTAAACCAGTTTACAGTAAACAAGTGCTTAAAGTAATATTAATGTAGCCCTTATAAAGCTACATGCTGACAGTGTTTCCTGCATATCTGAAATAGGTCAATCATAAGGTGATAACTACCATATAGCCAGAAGTTTTCGAGGGATGAAACTTTCGCGAAACTGTAAAATATGATTTTCACATTTTAAATTCACGAAACTCTAGAAAGCAGGTAATAGTTAGCTATGTGTACAAACTGAAACATTTCACGATCACAAA
This sequence comes from Dysidea avara, assembly GCF_963678975.1. Taxonomy (NCBI): domain Eukaryota; kingdom Metazoa; phylum Porifera; class Demospongiae; order Dictyoceratida; family Dysideidae; genus Dysidea; species Dysidea avara. The sequence goes on from NC_089273.1 coordinate 48,301,025, forward strand.
GCTATCATCACCCGCAAAATTCACGAAAGTTTCGTCCCTCAACAATTTCCGGCTATACGGTAGTTTATTTTGTTTTGATCACTTCCTTTGCAAACAGGATAATCCTGAATGTGTAAATTTAGTGCTAAACAATCCAATGGGCGATTGGCAAGGCTGGCTGGTGAATCCAACCGCTTCTCAATATTCCTTTGGTTCTGGCCATACCAGGCTTCCCTACTTGATGTGACCTTTTTACCAAATCTACATGGTTGCAGGATGTAGCCTCGAGTATAGCCTAGCCTACAGGACCAAGTCAGCTATTTGAGGCAGGCATCTTGTCTCGTCTATGTCGCCGGATTGTGTTTTAGTTTCGAATTAGGACAGAAAAACGTGGTAGAAAGTGTATCAACATGTTCATTCCCAAATTCCAGTTACAAGTTCGCATCATTGTGACAAAACTAGGCACAGAAACTCAGTACGTACCTGGCGCGAACTCTCCCTCTCGTTGCCAATTGTTGGTACCCAGTTGATAGACCAGAAATGGTTTGTTGCCACTTGAACTAGCCATCGTGCTTATGACAAACAACAGCGACTGTATCTCCAGACAAGTGCGGTATCGGTAGGCGTAGCCGTAAATAAGTTCACGTGACATTCGCTAATATTATATTTCGCGAAAGTAAAACCAATGTCATCATAATAAACTGTGTGATTTCCCCATCCCCACTCTCTGGCATGCTACATGCGAAGAGTAGCGGACTAGAAAAGCATTATGCACTGCACAGTATTAATTTTTTTTTTTTTACCCATTTGCCCTTGAAAACTAAACTTGTTAAGATCTGATAGTAGCTCAGTATCAGATACGACAGATAGTGTACATATTTGAATTTATGTGACCCAATAAACAATATTATGTTGATCATCTAGAAACGTGGAAAGTCTGAAAGCTGGAATAGTTTTTAAACATTTTTTGAGTTAGTTTTACAATTGATGAAACTGTAGTGTGCCACACGAAATTTCAGCAAACTCGCACTGATGTTATTCTTCACAGCTTATGATCCTCCATGCAAAGTACTGACCTTTGCATCAAGACCATCTACTCTAAAAGGTAGTGGCTCTTCAGTAATTAATATATCACACAGTAATAATACAGCTGATGTGTATATGATTCCAACGTAGCATTAACAGTACATACTATACAGACATTATATACTACAATATAATAATGATGAACTGATAGCTCTTGACTTTACTAAATACTGTTAATAGTGAGAAGGCTAAAAGGTGGTGTTCCATGGCACTTCCACATCTGCTGTTGTACTGGTGACAGATATTGCATACCATACTGCTAAAATGAATGTTAACTTCACAATAGACAAATTCCATAATAGGGCTTTATAGCATATAGAAATAATCGTTGCCCCTAGCAACCTGAATTTCCCAGTTTTATTAGGTGATGATGCCTAAAATAACTTCTCCAAATTTTGAAAGGATAGCATATGTTATAAGATATGACATTTTGAAATTTGTGGTTTTCCCATACATATCTATGTGAGAGGACTACAGTTGTCCCTTCTGGGCAATCACAAAAATGAGGTATTTCAACGTATGCAAAAACTAAAAATTCAGAATAACAATATTATGTAATTTGTATAGGTGTGAATGTCAACAATAATCTCTCCAAGTTTTAAATGGATAGTGTATATAGGTCATAAGATATGACCATAGATACTACACCTTGAATCCCATGATTTGTGTGATTACTGAGAAAGGGCAACTGTTTCCCCTCTCATTGATAATGTATAGGAAAATTGCAACTTCAAAATGTCATATCTGATATCTCATGACTTATTTTTAAAACTTGGAGAAGTGACTTAAGACATTGACACCTACAAATAATGGTTGCTAGGGGCAACTGTTGAATTTTTCATTATTATGAAATTTGTCTATTATGTATATTGAATGTAAATACAATTTGGAGAAATCCCAAGAGCAATAAAATAAACTAGTTTAAATAACTTACAAAAAGAACTACATAATTCTTATTGGGACAGCACTTAATCCTGGATATATGTACTAGTCTTGTTATAGTTACAATGACTGATTGCTAAACCATGACAATGGCTTGTTGTAAGCTCGGTTTTTTTCTTATCCGGTATCTGGATTGCAAAATAGTTTGGGACATTTTCCATGTTGGTCCTAGCAAAAATGGCTCTTGAATATTGTTCAATTTTATGTGAGTTAATTTCAAACAGAAGGTCTATTGACAGTGTAGCTGATGTGAGCAGTTAAGTCATGTTTCTATTTTGTTAGTCATCTGTTGATCATGAGCTGTCACAAACTACCCTGGTGTTTATGGCTGCTGTAAAACAGCAAACATTGTTACAATCTATACCACACATACAACATAAAGGATGTAATAAATAGTTCTTCCATTCTTGATCAGGTACTTCAAGAAAAAAAAAATCATTTTTGTAAATTCCAAACAGTAAAAATGAGTAGTGAATAGCTATGTATACCGTGCATGGCAAATAGTAGCAATCTGTAAGGAAGTTCACTATAATCATTATGCCACAGTATTCAACATGCACTCATTTTTTTTGTGCATACATCCCTTTTCAGTTATAGGCTCATCAGGGGCGTAGCCAGCCAATATTTGATGGTTGGGCATAACAACTTAATTACACACAACACGCTCACTTTCATGTGAGACATTATCAAAGGAAAATATGAAAAGTGTATGCACACAAGGCCTACAGCTACCTATGCTATAGTGTAAACAAATGTTGCTTGCATGCATGCAAACATTTACTAGCTATAGCTATACTATTCTTTTAAACTTGTAGGGCATGCATTCATCGACGATCTTCGTAACAGAGCATCACGTGACATCAAACTGCTGAACCTACAAGAACCAATAATGTAAACAGTTCATCACATATTTACTACAATCAACTGGCAGTATAGCTTACAGACCAACCACCACAGTGATATGCGATGCTTTTTCAAGTAAACGCCACGTGGCCCCAAATGAAGGCCGGGGGTGCTAATTTATGAACTATAATGAGTCAGCATGCCAAGAAAGCTTCGTCCCAGACTTATAGCACCCAATGTACATTTTGCATGAATCTGGTGTAAACCACAACTCGATCGGTTAATCAGTACAAATTGTGCACGTGACACTTTATAATGACTTCACCTTTTCTCCATTTCCAGCTCCATTTGCATATGCCATTATTGTTATCTAGAAGAGTACGATTTCCCGTTTTCTTTCATTAGCAGTAAGTTAGGCTATACGGTATTTTCCTTATCAAAAAAATACGCTTGACGTGACAAGTCCACTGAAACGAAATCTTTTGCTGTCAGCAACATCGACACTGAATCCTACTGACGATTATCACTCGGCACTGTGACTTAGAGATACAGTACCACGACTATAGTGTACCACGCTTCGACTCCATTTTAAACTTCGAATTTAAATCGCGCCAATGAGCGTGGCACGTGCGTCTATTAATTATACATGGAGTGTAATTATGGGGACTTCCCAAGAGATTTTCGCTTAATGGATCACGTGATACACCATCTATCTCGATCCCTTCTTCGAAGTCATGGTTCAACAAATGAGGCGCACGTTTACGCTTTACAGTATTAAGGTGGGTTTTTTTGTGTGCTGCTGTGAATTCTCGCATGAATCTTAAGCTACTTGTGATGGTTGGGCAAAAGCTTGTGATGGTTGGGCAAGAAACTGTGATGGTTGGGCAAATGCCCGCCCATGCCCACCCTTGGCTACGCCACTGAGGCTCATAGGTCATTTTTTTCTTTTGTAGCTAAAATATAAGGCACTGGATATAATTATTTATCTATATATATCCAGGCCTGCCAACTCTCACGGTTTCACTACCCTGCTCAAGGGCAGCAGATCGAATCTCACGGTTTTTGAGAAAAGTCGAGACCTTTTTTTTTTTTTTTTTTTTTTTTTTTTTTTTTTTTTTTTTTTGGTCTCAGCATAGCATCTACCAGTTTTTTTTTACTACACACTGCAATACTACAATAAAGGTACAGAAATCTCAAGATTTTTTTACTTTCCAGGTTGGCAGGCCTGATATATCTTGTGTTAAATATTAACTTGATATCCAGAGATATGGCCAATGTATATAGACAATGACACGTGTTAATTTAACTATCAGAAATCTCTTTTATATAATTATTAGATGGTATAGGAATGGAATTCAAAGTCACGGTAGCTACACCAAGCCAAGATACATCATTTTCAGTCATCGGTATTACCATAGATACTAGACTTATTATTAGTCTAGTATCTATGGTATTACAGAGCAAGAATTGTCCACAAAAACTTCTTATATGTAGTCATGTGTTAATAACATAATTGGTAGAATTAATACCATAAAAGCAGCATTGAATAATTCACTTACTTCAGACTCTCTTAATAAACATTTTCAAATTGTAGCAGCCACTTCATCACATCAATCTGCTGACAAGTTTGCAATGCCTGCAACTTCATGTGACACTAATCCATTCACTTTTGCTGAGATTTTTGAATCTTTGGTCCAGTCTCATCTGAACTCTCTGGATCCTATAGGAAGTCCACAGGTCCAGATGGCTTATCTGCTAGGTTCCTGAAAGAGATGGGCTGCTCCATTGCACCTTATACTGTTAACGTTCATTGCAGAGTAGAGTTGTACCTTCAGACAGGAAGTGTTCACATAATTATTATTTTTATACTCCAGCTCATAAAGGTGCATGGTGCTTTGGACAATCCTGGCAACTTCAGACCAATCTCTAGTTGTGTCTCTTCTTGCTGTCTGTTTGTTTTCATATAATTTAATCGATCATCTTTATAATTTTCCCTAAGTTAATTATTGCATTCGTGTATATTTGTTTTGTATCCGTGTGTTAAGTTTTGTACTTGTTAGCTAGCTATGTTCATTAATTTTGTCTGTATTTATATTCTGCTCTGGCAAGGAAGAATGGTAGTTGCCACTGAATTGTCAGAGGGTAAATTTATAAATCAATCAATCAAATCAGTCTGATAATTTAAGAAACTTTTATTGCTAACAGACAAAGAAAATTTCTTGCTGTACAAACTTGCAATATTTATTGAATTTATAAACTGACATGCAATAGCTAACTGTGGAAAATGCACACACTCTGGATCTAGCAACTGTCTACACAACCAGAGCAACAATAACTTGGTGGAATAAAATCAGTGGAAGTGCAGCAGATCAAAGTGTCTGGGTAAACTAACTAAACTTATAGTAATGGTTGTCATAGCTACATGGAATGAAGCATACAATTACAAAAGGAAGACAATACTGATATAGGTGACATCCGATTCTGCATGATTCCCACCCTGCATGATTTTTTTTTTTAATTTGAAAGCTCTAAGGCTATACTTTTAGACTTTTCACTTTGTTATTACAAATAAATAATTATTAACAAGCTACCGGCAGTTAAGAGACAGAATATGAGACTGTTCTATTATGACTGCTCTATTAGAGTATCTCGATCTTTTGTATAAAAGTATAATTCCCGAGCTTATAGTTCGTATAATATCTCATGTTTGGAAGGAGGGAAGACTAGCTACTTGCATGAGTCTTTTTCTGCATCAACAAACCAGTCACCTTTTAATAGTGCAAAAATAACAGTTGCTTGCAGTATTGTGCACGTAATCTCCCAGCTCCCGGTTTTACCAAGAAATCTCCTGCTCCCCTCCCGGTTTCGTATGGTGACCTCAAGTGGTTGGAGGCGTGTAAAATGTCGTCTGTCTATGGTATATAATATATAAACAATTATAACCACGACCCTTTATTTGGGTGGCCTGTGGTCAATATACATAAGCTATCAGAGCACATCTTAGTTTTACTCAACTCACGATTCTGCATGCATTTGGGTACGGTGGGCCCGTATTTGCCATAATTATTTCCCGCGCCACAGAATGACCTTTTCAATTTTACATGCTGCTAGAGCATTGCAGTAGCTATGCTATTCACATGTGGCACTTCACTCTCATGTGTCACTTTGAGAACATTTAGCTACCATGCAAAAAAATTCACCTTGTATGATGATCAAAATTACCAATCACAAATTAATTGCTGGTCACTGTAAAGCATTAATACAATAATACAATACAATTTCTGTCAATAATCAAAGTTTATAGTAGTATGATACTAGAATTATAGAAATCTGAACTAATCTATAAACACACAATTCAATTCTTGTTGAACACAGTTGTGACTCAAATTTTTAGCTGTTTACGTGTTTCGTCTAACAAATCACCGACTTGCTTCTTGATGGAATAAAGACTGTCAACCAGATTATACAAGCTTTAGAATGAGTCACTTTCCAGTTCTCTTTAATGGCCTTCTGTACAGCATCATTAACACTTTTACTAAGAGACTTTATATCATCTGTTTTGGGTACGAGGATACCAACAGTGTCATCAACAAAATCTATTGGTCCTCCCGAGTTAGCCCCAATGACAGGTGTACAACAAGCCATGCACTCAACAAACGCCATACCAAACGCTTCATTGTGAAATGGGAAAGCACCAATGGAAGCAACTGTGTATAGCTTAGCTAGCACAGGTTGTGGCTGGGGACCAAGGAAATAAGCGTATTCCAATTTCAACTCATCGTAAGCAAGGTCTTGTAGCTGTTTTTGAATAGCTAGAGGTCCTGTTCCAACAATTAAAGTAGCAACTTTACCGGAGAGATCTTTCTCGTATGTGCTAGCTGCATATATATAGCAAAGATGGTATCCTTTTGGAGTCAGCAAACCTACAAACTAATACAACAACGTGGTCATACTTTGATCCATCAATCTGGACAAACGCTCGTGGACTTCCTTCATAGTGAACAGACTTGAATTCTTTTAGCACATTAGCCATGGTACATCCTTCAAGTCGGTGAAAAACCTGTTGATTTACACCGATGGGTGATAACACAATGCGGTCTGGAGAAACCAATGACTAATATCCCCAGAAATGTATCAACCTGTTGTTGTGAGACAACGTAGCATATCTCAACTGCCGTCTTGTCTGACGGATCAAATATCTTAGACTCCTTGACCATGGGTAGGAAGCGCATTGGGAATTCCTCTAGTAGCTTTTCATCAATTTCATGCAAGTACATCCTCAAGCCAGTACCATGTGAAAAACAAGCCAAAGCAGCTGGGGGTTTCCCCTCCTTTATGCGATGCTTGATTACATTTCTCATTACCAATGGGTTTAGGAAAGCGTGGTGGGCAATAGCAAGTTTAAAATGAGTACCTTCTTTCTTCTCCGCTTCATCCATTTGCTTGTACACAGCATCTTCCAGATTTTTCCTATATGTTTCAAACTCGTCATCACTGAAGGAGTGCCACCTGTAGGTACTGACTGGAGAGGCTGACTCACATATTGGGACTTGGTGGTTTAGTTTGAACACTTTCACTTGAGGATCAGGATGTAGTGTCTGCTTCTCACTAGGGTAGATAGAGTAACACTTCACTCCTTCAATGAGGTTGTACACATTAAGATGCATCTCATGAAGTATTCCACTACCTGTGGGTGGAAACAGAGTTATGTTACATTATTAAGCATTGTATGTACAGCATTAGTGACAGTAGTGACAGCAGTAACAGTAGTGACAAAATTTTGAGCATAATAGGCTTAATTTTTGAGCAATGCTCAAAAGCATAATAGGTAAAATTTTGGGCATAATAGGCCGGGGCCTACATACACATGTACACACCCTCAAACCAATTATCACCAGCAATGTATTACACTACATACTAGTACCACAATCATGTCACTATTCAGATAAAATTATTCATAGAGATGTGTAGGGAATGTATTGGAACTAATAATGCCACTGGCCAACTATGTACAAGACAGTTCTGAGATGTTTTTATTAGTGTGTTCCTGTTCAATTGTGTTATTGCATTCTGGAACTAAGGACATGTAATCTTCTACACCAGTGAGGAATGAGTGGTCTACAGTTTGCATAACAGTACAGTATGTTAAGCATTCCAGACCCTTTTCAGAGTACGCATTTATTGCTTATTGTGTAAAGTTCCCCCTGGAACTCTGACAACACTGAGGTAATTTGTTAATTGACCTGTTATTTACACCAATAATTGAGACACCAATGACATCACCTATACAATATTATAGGATTGTAACCTCTAAGATGTCAATAGATTAGAGAGAAGGTAGTGGTTACAAATCAACTGATAAACAGCATGTATACATGGAGTAGCTATACATGATGTGGTATGTATACAAAGCTTCAACAATACAGTAAGAGCAACGTAAAACCATTTCCTTAAACCAGTTTGCAGTAAGCAGATGCTTAATGTGGCCCTTATATAGTTACGTGCTGACAGTGTTTCCTGCATATCTGAAATAGGTCAATTCCTTGATCATAAGGTGATAACTAGTTAATTTTGTTCTGGAACTGGTTTGATCACTTTCTTTGCAAACAGGATAATCCTGAATGTGTAAATTTAGTGCTAAACAATCTAATGCGTGATTGGCAAGGCTGGCCGAGGGGTCCGCAACTCCCTTGAAATCTCGTACAGCCCCCTTTGATATTTTGTTGAAACCTCTGATTTTGAAATCTGAAATCTCTGAAAATTGTTGCAAAGTTCCCGTATATTTCTTGTGATGAAAACCTAAACTAGAGGAAAGTGTGGTGGTACATTTCCGTATACTACGTATCTCGTGATGCCACTATTCCGGATATCTAAGGTTTTACTAGTCTTGCACCGTCTGCCCCTATACCAAAAATAGGGTCCGGTGAAACTGTGTACAAAAAATTTGAATGCTAGAATTTTAATTGCATGATGTTAACATTGCTGAGTCACTGCTCATTGTTTAGCATGGATCGATATCAAAGAGCAGCTTGCCGGCTCTAGCTAATAGTCCATTCTCAATAAGCAACCAAGGTATGTAATTAAGTTATGGCTTCTGTGGGGTACCTGCTTTTAACCGCGAAACCATGTTTTCCAATGGCTACAATGTATTTTAGCCTTTTCTTTCTGGGTATGGTACTCAGGCATACTGGAATGTGTTGGGAGGCTGCTATGAAGCTTTTTAAACTTTTACACTGCTCTTTAAAACAGTCCATGTTGGTAGTTCATACCATGAAACATGACAAAAATATGCAGCAGTAGAAATAATTGCTCATATGTGACATCATTTGTGCACATAATCTAGAAAGCACAGAAGATAAAGGCTAGAACAGTAAGGAACCCTACAAGAAACAATAGTACAAAGAAAACGTCAATTATAGCGATTTAACTTTAAGCCTTGCTGGTTAGATTAAGGGAAACACCACTATCAACACTACACACGTGAAAACTAGATAGTTAAGCAATACAGCACTTGCTAATGGCTACAAGGCCTGAAATCATTTTAACATTTCACCACAAAATGCCTACCACACAAAAGAGCTCTCATTTTAGCTGTTTTAACTCCTCAAGACAACTCTGCATAAATGATGTAATAATTAACAGATCATCAATATAGCTGCATATAGAGGTCACAGCGCTATTCAACAAGGATCAATCAATAGAGTGGTTCTAGAAGCTTCTGAAAATTCGTATCACTAATAGCCCATTTTCAATAAGGCTAAAGTATGCACTGCACTTTTTGGCTTCTTGTATGGCTTTACTGGAGTACTTAAAGTTAACCACGAAAGCCTGTTTTCCATAGGCTCCAATGTATTTTAACATCACTTTTGATTAGCTGTTAATCCCGTATACTTTGGTGTGGCAATTAGTGATATGGGTTTTCAGAAGCTTCTAGAGCCACTCTATTAATTGATTCTTGTTGAATAGCGCTGTGACCTCTAATGAAGTTAATATGCAGCGATACTGGTGACCTATTAATTATGACATCATTTGTGTTAGGGATGCGCCGATTTTGCCGGCAAAATTTTTGGAAAATGTTAGTAAAAGCAAAGAGCAAAATGCTGGAAAAATAGGTGGAAAATTGGAAAAATGGGCACCAAGGAATGGCAACTTGGCACATTTTGTATGATAAAGATCGAGATACTCTAATAGAACAGTCACACATAGTATTAGGACAACATATGCTCATAGACAACGGAGGGAAACGGTGACTAAAGATCAAGATACTCTAATAGAGCAGTCACCATGTACGAAATATTCTAATAGAGCAGTCACACATGCTTGTAAACTAGAGATACTGCAATTAATTTTTACTGATGCTCAGCAAATTAAAATAGAAAATTTTTGAGCAAACTATTGAGCAAAATAGGTAAAAAGTTAAAGACTTGCTGGAAAGAAAAATAGGCAGGAAAAAAAGCAAAATAGGCTCATCCCTAATTTGTGCATGAGCTGTCTTTAGCAGCTAAAACAGGTGAGAGAGAGCTCTTTTGTGAGGTAGGCACTTAGGGGTGAAGAGTTTGAATAATTTCTGGTCTTGTAGCCATTAAAGTGATGTATTGCTTTGCCAACTGCGTAAATGTTGTTTTCACATGTGATAGTGTTGATAGTGGTGTTTGCCTTTATCTAACCACAAAGTCTTACAGTTTAGAGATTGTAATTGATGTTTACTTTGTACTATTGTTTCTATAGTAACCTTCCTTACTGGTCTAGCCTTTGTCTTCCCTGTTTTCTAGATTATGGGCGCAAATGAAGTCATATGTGAGCGATAATTTATACTGCTGCATATTAATGTCATGATTCATGGTATGAATCACCAACATGGACTGGCTTAAAGAGTACTCCTTAAAGTTTATAAAGTTTCATAGCAGTCACCAATACTGTGAATTATGCCCAAGTAACATACGTAGAAAGAGAAGGCTAAAATACATTGGAGCCATTGAAAAACATGGTTTTGCGGTTAAAATAAAGTACTCCACTGATCTGAAGCCATAAATTTAATTAGATTCCTTGGTTGCTTATTGAAATGCCGGATTATTGCTACACCAAAGTATATGAGATTAACAGCTAATCAAGTGATGTCAAAATACATGGGAGCCTATTGAAAACAGACTTTTGTAGTTAATTTTAAGGCATCCCAGTAAAGCCAGACAGGAAGCCAAAAAGTGCGCTGCATACTTTTGCCTTGGACTCATGTAGACTGGCTTCAGTTGACACAGTTTAGTGACTTCTGGTCATAGAGAATAATAATGTGTGAAGTAATCCTACAAGTTTACTAATTAGAAATGGAGTGATCTGATTGGTTGCTGCCAAAATTTTTGTACATAGTTTCACCAGACCCATAGTTGTTAACCCATAGTTTCACTATAGGAGCAGGCAGCACGAGACCAAGGTTTAAATGCTCTGAATTATTATATTGCTTGAAATCTTTCCACCAAACCACAAAGATTTGAAAATCACATATAGTTGCGGACCCCCGAGGCTGGCTGGTGAATCCAACTTCTCAATATTCCTTTGGTTCTGGCCATTCAAGGCTTCCCTACTTGATGTGACCTTTTTATCAAGTTTAGTGAGGCACATGGTTGCATATAGCCACTCAGAATATAGCCTACACGGCAGGACCGAGTCAGCTAGTTCAGCGCAAGGCTAATTGAGTCAGGCATCTAGCTTGTCTCGTCTATGTCGATTGTTTTCAGTTTCTCAGAATTAGGACAGAAAAACGTGGTAGAAAGTGTCAACTGTACACTCAGTTCATTCCGGTAACAAGCTATAGCTAGCTAGTACGCGTACAAAACAGACTAACTCAGTCAACTATACTGTACGTACCTGACGCGAACTCTCCCTCTCGTTGCCAATTGTTGGTGCCCAGTTGATAGACCAGAAATGGTTTGTTGCCACTTGAACTAGCCATCGCGCTAATGACAAACAACAGCGACTGTATCTCTAAGCAAGTGCGGTTCGGCTGGCGTAGTAGCAATGTTAGGTTCACGTGACATTCGCTAATATCATGCTCCGCGAAAGTAAAACCAATGTCGTCATAACAAACTGTGTGATTTCCCCATCCCTACTCTCTGGCATGCGAACTAGGAAAGCATTATGCACTGCAGTGTACTAGGTGGCCTTAAAACTAAACTTGCTAAGATCTCATGGTAGCTCAGGATAGTGTATACATCTGTAACACAACAAATAATATGTTGATGATCTAGAAACCTGGAAAGTCTAAAAGCTGGAATAGTTTGTAAGCATTTTTGAGTTAGTTTTACTATAGATAAACGGTACTGTGCCATGCAGGTGAATATAGAGGTACAAGGCAACTCAAGAAGAAAAGATTATGCAGAAATATTATATTATCTCAGCAAACTATAGCATGTTATTCTTCACAGCTTATGATCCTCCATGCAAAGTACTGACCTTTGCATCAAGACCATCTACTCTAAAAGGTGGTGGCTCTTCAGTAATTGATATATCACACAGTAATAATACAGCTGATGTGTATATGATCCCAGTGTAGCATTAACAGTATATTATAATAATTATGAACTGATAGCTCTTGACTTTACTAAATACTGTTAATAGTGAGAAGGCTAGAAGGTGGTGTTATGGCACTTCTACATCTGCTGTTGTACTGGTGCCAGATATTGCATATCATACTGCTAAAATGAATGTTAACTTCACAATTATGTATATTGAATGTAAATACAACTTGGGGAAATCCCAACAACTCAAGAGCAATAGTTTAAATAACAACTTACGAAAAGAAATACGTAATTCTTATTGGGACAGCACTTAATCCCTGGATATATGTAAATCTTGTTACAGTTATGATGACCGATTGTTAGATCATGACAATGCCTTGTTTACATGTTGTAATCTCTGTTTTTTCTTATCCCATATCTGGATTGCAATATAGTTTGTGACATTTTCCATTTTGGTTCTAGCAAAGATGGCTCTTGAGTATTGTTCAGCTTCATGTGAGTTAATTTCAAACAGAAGGTCTATTGAAATGATAGCTGATGTGAGCAGAGGAGCACTTGTTTAAGTCATGTTTCCTTTATGTTGGTGATCGAGTTGCCATGTACTACCAAGGTGATAGCGTTTACTGGGAAGTGATGTATATGGCTGCTGTGAAATAACAAACATTGTTACAATTCTAATCGCCCATACCACACATACAACCACAGACACATTATAAATTTATTCAATAAATAGTTCTTCCTTCTTAAGATCTGGTACTTAAAGAAAAAAAATCATTTTCCTAAATTCCTCCACATATGCAGTTACATTATTTACAAAATACCATGTTTGTATGTTATTCACGTACCTACAATGGTAATGAGACAGCGTTCTTTGTCATGAAGGAGTCATTGTTTATTGATATATGTGCAAATATGAACCACTAAAACAACTTATTTTAGTAGTGGGTTGTCTTTGTAGTGTCTAGTTCATGTCACTTTAGTACGCAATGGAAAAGTGGCTTGCATATTTGTAACCTAGAGGGAAAAAGATACTGAACGCGGCAATCAAGACAATACAATAGCTTACTATCTTCCAGTGACGAAGCATATAAAGCAGTCTTGGTTGGCTCTTTAGCCATCTACAGTCTTTACAACGATGCTAGCAAGTACAGGTAAACATTTGTGATGCACCAATACCACTTTTTCACTACCGATCCGATACCGATACACTTAAGGCTGGAAATGGCCGATACCAATCCGATACCAATACTTTGCCCCACAGGCATTTCTCACAAGAAACAGCTAGTGATTTAGCTTACTAAACTCATTTGCTAATCCCATCAACTACAGTTTGCTGGTTTTGTGGCTATCGATTACATGCAGATAATAGTTTATGACTTCAATGAATCTTATTTCGTGGCTTACTTCAGTTTCTACTGTACTAATAATGCTAGTGGCTGGCTTCTTTTTAAGGAATTCATAGTTTATATCAGCTTTTGCTCAACTCCGTTCGATGCGCTATGTATGCCGCCATCTTGATAAGTAATTAAATGACGACATTTAAAGTATTGGTTGGTATCAGGCATTAATAGCTTTACCAATACAAGTCCGATACCGCCAAAATAGGGCCGATACCGATACTAGCATCGGTATCGGTGCATCACTAGTAAACATGTTACAATGTGGTACCTTAGTTGTCACATCTTCATCAAAAGAGATTTCCACTATTCATTCATTATCTAATGTGAAATATTAATAATAAATTACATGCATGTGAGACACGTAATTAATAGCAATGAAAAGGAGACAATAAACATTATTTTGAAGTACTGATTTGTTCATTCCATTGTAATTTGTAACACAATAAATATTAACACTTTTATCAACACTGTGTCTCCTACATATGTGAACGTCTCTGCCTAGCTTATACAACTTCTAATTTCCTTTTTATTTTATCAGTAGTGTCCAAGAAATGGATCACCAAAGTTTCGATTGGCTATGTTGAGTAGTTTAGGAATTATGGTGCTAGCAATCAATTTGCAAAGCAACTATACTAAAAATAAACAACAGGCACTCTTATATTCGCAGTCATAACTTCTATTTGCGTTAGTCAACAACATTGGGTTTAGCTTAAAATGTTCACCGTGAATCGGCAAATCAATAAAGGTACATACAGTGTATAGTAATAGTCCTGTAGTCACCTGTACGTACGTACCTACACGTATGAAAACAGTTTTATTCAAGAGATGATGGTAATCTTGTCTATGTGTACAGCATTGTAAATATATGCATGTGACATGCATGCAATTGGGACTACAAAACAAAACAAAGACTTTCAAACTCTCCATGAACAGGTGAATAAGATGGTATATAGGTGTTATAGTAATTGATTTTACACTGACTTCCTGGAGTAATAGCTCAATTAAAACTTGTATATTTCTTTGCACTGTAGCATACGTAATTCCACCAATATCATTTACATGAATTATTTTCATTTTCACAAAACGTCACATGCTTGTGTGAACTAATTGTTTATTTAATTTATTTTTTATTTTTTATAATTTTTTTTTTACTGAGGCCGTCTCAAAGTAGTTTCACAAGTTTCTATGAGTGAGCTGCAAGAAACCACAAGTTCTGCAATATTGGATAGGCAAGTGTACGTATGTTAACAAACATGTACATATACCACCAATATATATTCTTTATAAACAATCAAAAGTTATTTGATTTCTACTCATTTACAATCGGTATCAAGGATGCATCCCTTTCAATAGAAACGAAAAATCCCTGTTCAACGCCTTTTCAACTTTTCAATACATAACTATTTATATGAATGTTCTATTAGAGTATTTCACTTCCAAGAGTGCTTATATCCCTTCTCTACATTCTTTGTCAGAAATGAATGTACGTTTCACATTATTATAAGTTGCTGTGCTGTACTGCACGATGTCAATCACTGCTTTTTATGCTGCCAATCTAACTGGTACTTAAGGCCTGCTGTTAACTCAAAATCCAAATTTTAAAGTTAAGTTTCCCAAACTGTGGGAAATTCCCTCCCTATCCAACTTCTGCAAAAGGCTTTAGATAACAGCACTCATTGTTATTAACAGAAGTCACTCCCTTGTTGAGGAAGACTTCTTCCAAAAAATATGATTATTGAAGACAGAAGTTTAGTATTGTATTAGTACTTCTACATTCCCTCATTATATTTATACAACTCCTTATTAGAAGTGATTGTGGGTTTTGGTTTATTAAGTGTACCCAATTTAATGCCTCACACAAAATGTACTAAATCATTACAATATTGTAGAAGATTTCTTGTGACTATTAAAAACTACACAGTACTACTCATATGGAGCATACAAAAAGGTACGTGATATGCACATAAAATTTTTCATGACTTGAAATTCCTATATTTTTACGTTGATTTAGCTCTCATTAATCCTTCAAAATTAACAAAAAATTGGTAAATTTCATCTACCATATGACAACATTTAGGTTTCTGTGCATGCCTCTGAATACAGTTTCACAACTCTACTACCATACAAGATAGAAAGATATCACTACCGATTAGCCATGATATGAAAATTTTAATATCACGATAATCATGATATCATGGGACTTGCATAAAGATACGTAGTCACGATATATTAAATGAAATTGATTACATTAATGTTTTCACTAGACAAGTTTTATTCAGTCAATCCATTATACAAATAACACATAGATTTGATGAAGTTGAAACTTGTTTTTTATGTATCACCACATGTAACCAAAGAAACATCCTTATATTTTGAAAAAACACTTTTCACGACATACTTTGTGTTTTTCTATCATGATATAGCTTTTTTCTCTATCATGTTATCATGAAATGTTTCTATCACGATACGGTACTGCCCAAGCGCAACGTTGCACTCACTCGCACACACAACTTTGCTTGAGATTTAAAAAATTGCTAATTAAGGGGCATGGTAACTGTTTCGCTTGCGAGACAACGTGGCAGCTGTTTCATTCACAAGAATTGCAAGCGAAACAGTTGCCACGCCCCTTAATTAGTGTTTTTAAAATCTCCAGCAAAGTTATGTGTGCGAGCGAGCGCAATGTTGCACTTGGGCGGTACCGTATATGATATATTGTGACATCACTACTACCAGTACATGATTCACCATGAAATTCCTGATAGAAGGTATCAAGCATTATCACATCTGGCAATACTGAGTATCCTCCATAGAATCATAAGATGTTATGCAATCACCTGGTATCGTTTTACACCTTTGTCTAATATCTTCAATTTTGATGGCGCTATAATAATAAAAATAAAACAATGTCTTTCGGTAAAATAATGTCTTCCATATTGACTGTCATTCTGTGATGGTTCACTATACCAAATCAAAAACCATTACAACACACACACACACACACACACACACACACACACACACACACACACACACACACACACACACACACACACACACACACACACACACACACACACACACACACACACACACACATCTGTATGAGACATGGACAGTTGGGCATTTACTTCCCCAGTTAATACCAGGTACCCATTGATGTTACAGCTGGTTGGGCTGCTTCCTCAGTCGACACCAGGCTGTTTAAACAGCTGGGTAGACTGGAGCAATGTGAGCAAAGTTTCTTACTCTTGGAAACAAAAACACTAATTTGACAAAATTGAGCATTGAAACTTTCGACTACCAGGCCAATGCAGCCACTTGGCTATGCTGCTTCACCACACCTCACACGCACGCACACACACGCAGACACACACACCCATGCATGCAGACACATACACACTTCTGCTTGTATGGAGACCACCACAGTGTACAATATAAGGGAAAATTATTGCTTGGACCGAATGGCCAATCAAAAGTAAATTTGATTGGCCATTTCTGAAATTGTATGGCCATAAGATAGAGGTGTACCATCCTGATGTGCAAAGCACACCCCGCAGTGCGAAGCACAAGCCTTCTAGGGGGGTCTGGGGGCATGCCCCCTCCCCAAGGAAATTTTGAAAACGGATCACTCTGAGATTAAATCTGAGACCACTTTCAGCTACTTATCACTGAACTTTATGCACATGCATTTTACAGACAATTAATTGTGTTTAATAGTAATACATGTACAAAATTTGTATTGCTGCATACATATTTTACAAAAACAACTATGAATCAATGTATTGTACAGCCAGTTTGTAGACTTATAGCTGGGCTAAATGGTTTGTTACAAGTGGCATTGAGTCAGCACAGATTGAATTATAACTATCCAACTAGCTATGCTAAAGTTTCTCTTGTGAATAGCAATAGATCAACACTTACTCTCTGACTTGCCATGTGCAGAACACTTTTATCACCTAACTTTCATTCCACTCTCTCCAGCCAGTACATTCTCTACACATTCTAACCACGAAATGGCCATGTTATACTTAATATCGTACCTCCACTTCACAAACATTACTTTCTTTTCTTCTCCTGGAAAGCACCACTCGTGTAGTCAGTGTAGTGATCCATAGGCAGTGGTGATGGAGGGGCCGTGGCCCCCCCACTTTTATGGGACAATGTTTGCAAGCAAAGATTGAGATACTCTAATAGAAGTCAGGATCTAGATACTCTAATAGAGCAGTCACAGTATTCAGAAAAGCAGTGTAGCTAGCTACATATGTGTAGTTATAAATAAGGAGATATAGTTGGTGGAGGGCAGCTATTGTCGTCAGCAGGTAGTTACCTTCTTTTTTTTTCTTATCTTTTTTTTTTTGGTCTTCAGCTTACAGCTAGCCTGGCCCCCTCACTCTTTGGCCTGCTCCACCACCCCTGTAGTGATCGCTTCTTCACAACATCGACTGTAACCCACAATCGATAATTGTGGTAAACACCAGGTGCAGTGCTCTAGCTTACACATGTGTATCGAGTCGATGCTTCAATGGGATCAAGACTTCACGCAGCAATTAAATAGCTTCGGTAAGGAAAGGTAACGATATGACAATAATGATAGCTGTAATAATACATGTTATAAAGACTAATAATAAATAATTACTGTTGTGAAAAATTTGATCGGCACAAATGACCGACCAATGGCTACATTGATCGGTCAACAGCATCACTTGGTCGGAAAATGGCCGATGGCCAACCGTTATATTGTACTCTGCCACCATCTCTTCGAGATCATCATCTCCACCCCTACCCTCCATGGAAGGTACACTCACCCAGCCAGGGAGTGCTAAATAATTCATTTACAAGCCATTGGAATTAGGCTAGAAGAGAGAACTCACCTAACCATAAATTATTTTATATGAGATAATGAATTATGAGGTTTTCCATTTAGTGAAATGCCTGTCTGCCTGTTTGTCCAACAACCATCAGAGAACAACAGAACCCTACTCCATATGTTTCTGTGTTGAACACACACTCCTGCACTTTAATTCATAGTTTCTTTTCCCAGTATTGTTTATTAAAAAAAAAAAAAACTTTTATAGAGACGTGATAAGGAGTGCCATCATGTTTGGAAAAGTATATCAAAGATTGATATACAATGATTGTACGTGTCATTTACAAAGATGAAGCTATATATGTCCATGGTGGGACTATATGGTCTATCAAACTCACCCTGCCTTTAGTACCAAGTTTACAAGTTAATGGCAAAGTAACTTATTACTAAGGTCTTCACTAAACATGTGAAAACCTCTCAAAAATTAACATCATTCTGACCATCTAACAATGTTATTACAATCTATGGATCAAACCTGCATCCTAGATTTATAGTGGCAAGTTGAGTAACTGATTGTGGTATTTAATTTTAGCTACATCATTGTGTGCTTTTTATAAGCCAAATCCCAAATGATATCAAGAAATGCAAATGGACGCTCTATTTGAGGGACTCTAATATTTTCGTAGAATGGTTTGTATGGCGAGTCTAATGTGATTGTCCTTGATAGCTGAATAGAATCGATTCACTGCTAAGGTAAGCAAAAAGATGTTTTGGCACTTGTTTCCGAATATAGCGATGCTACTTTTAGCCGATTCTGATTAATTTTTGCTGGTTCTTCACAGAGACCGTGCAATGGCATCTGGAGACGGCAGAATTGAGGGAGATATCGACGAATTACTTGCGAGTACTTCAGCTATTTCATCGCAAACTGACAAAGGTAGTTCAAGAAAGTCGTGTAGTGATGAATTGTGGCGGGGTCAGTATTGCTGTGTGCTTTTGTGCTGCCATTCATCTGCTCATATGAAGAAATTTGCGGACACTTGCTATAGTTTTGTCAATGGCAAAAATGCCAGCTGGAACAGGCATGTCTAATACATTTCGATTGAAAACCCATTAAAATTTTTAATCAATTACGTATCATGTACCGCTTACCTTGAGTCTGTTTAGTAACTTTCCGAATTTGATACGTGTAGAGCAACTCTCTGCGTGCACAATGATACCAAAAAAGTCCAATTCAAGGAAATTTAGGCGTGTCAAAATGGCCTACACCGACCAGGTGTAGCAAATTTCCCAATACATTTTATATTGGGCGTTTCGGGGGCGTGCAACAAAAGGCGTAATAACCCGCGACATGTGATAGATACCTCAGATTCCGAACCAGATTTGGAAAGAGCAGTGAATAGCAATTAAGATGAGCTATAGCAGAAGGAAATCAGAGGAAATTTATGTGCGTCATTTTTAGGTTGAAAATCACCTACCTTTTCTATGGCGAATTGAATGAAGGATATTTGGAAGGGAACGCTATGAGGTATTTCGATGTCTTGACAGAAAATTAAACTTAACCACATTAGTGTTACAATGAAACAAAAGCACTGTGAATTAGTTCTGCAGGTTAGTTTGTAAAAATCACAGTGTTCTGTGATTATGTCCGTTTCATGTAAAAACTTCTTCATATGTGAAAACACAGAAAGAGCACATTTTGGATTACCTCGTATCTCATTTCATTCCTTCCCAAGTATTGTAACAGAAAAGGCAAGGGCACAGCACTGGATTTCAAATATTCGACGAGATCCTGGTACCAATTTTGTCATCAATGGGAACACAAATGTATGTTGAGAACATTTCATTGCTGATGACTATAACGGTAAAGATCCCCAAGCTGCCAGGCATGTATTGAAGAAAACTGCTGTCCCATCTTTGTTTCCATGGAACAGCGACAAAGTATTCAAACGTACAACACAGAATTCTAACAAAACAGATTCTACTCAACTAATGGAGACTAGCCAACAGTATTGCATGGAACTTGCGTCAACTGAAGATGTGGAAAAAACTCAAGACGCTGGGATAGAAGATGAAGGATTTTCTTGGGGTGATTTAATTGAATTTTTACAGGGAAAAGTAGTGGAAATGTCACTTCAGCTGGCAGAATTACAAACTAAGCACAAAAAAGCTTTGTTCCGCTTGGAAAATATCAAGGATGATAATTATCAAATCAACCTGTATACCAGCTTTCCAGACTACGACACTCTTTTCTACTTCTATAAAAAATATTTTAGAGTCTGATGCAAAGGTTATGAGGAGTGGCGAATCAAAGGATACTTATACTGAAGAAAAGACTGGGAGAAGCCACAAACTTCCCTTGCTAGAGCAGCTCTTTCTAACGCTGGTTAGGCTCTGTTTGGATCTTTTTGAATTCGATATAGCAAACAGATTTGGAATATCTCAATCATCTGTTCTAGAATCACTACTACATGGATTAACCTGCCGTTTCACAGTTTGAAAAGCTTGGAGCATTATCCACCCTAGATTATAGTTAAAAAGTATAAGCCAGAAGCTTTTAAGGAGCAGTATCCGAATACAAAATTTGGTATTGAGCGCCCATCATCACTAGTTTCCCAAGCTGCCACATTTTTGGCATATCAGAATACAGTGAAGGTCCTGATAGGAATCATTCCAAGTGGGGCAATTGTATTCGTATCTCCTACATACGAAGGATCAATATCAGATAAAAAGTTAGTCGAACGCAGCAAGTTATTAGACTTACTTGAAATTGGTGATGAGATCATGGCCGACAAAGGCTTTGATATACAAGACTTACTAGGAGTAAAGTTAAACATTCCTCCATTTTTAAATTCAGGAACTCAATTTTCAAGCGATAATATTTTACGTACAAAGAAGATTGCCCAGTTGAGAATTCATGTTGAGAGAGCCATAGGCCGTATAAAAGAATTCTGGATTTTTCAACCAACCATTCCAGCCTCAATGTGGGACTCTGTAAATGAACTTGTATATGTGTGTGCCACTCCTTGTAACTTCAGTCCACCACTTGTTTGTTAACTATAATGTACATAATAAAATTAATGTGGTATAGATGTTTTAAAATACTATACATGAACAAAGATGAATATATTATTACAAAATACGTTAAGTTGAGTCATGATGGTTACTGCCATTGTACACAATAACTGTGTTGATTGGTCACTGCTACAGAGTTCATCAGATGTTACTGGAATAAAAACTCCTCCCGTCATTTTAGGAACTGGTGGTAGTTGGTGTGGAAATTTACATGCAAACAGATTTCCAAGATTAGAGTCAGTGACCACCATAATGTCTCTCTTAAGGCCAACCACCATTAACCGAAGTTCAATATCACCACCCCACTCACAGGTGGTCAACACTTGCAGTTGTTTTGCCTGCCAGTCTTGGTCAGACAATGAGCACTCTAGCTGGTAATTCAGCATTGCCAAAAGGGTGAGTTGCCTGAGATGGTTACTCATCACCTCATCACCAGTAGAGGAGCTTGCAATTAGTCCTGCCTGGTGTGCAATTGCATGGTAAAGACAACTTCCGTCACCCTTAACTGTATGCCTCTTTATCTGCAAATGCTTTAAAACACTTTGTATAGTTCTATACTTTGATGGCTTGGCATATGCTGTCTCTAACTGCACATCAAAAGTTTCTTGGTCATGGGAAATCTGCGTATGGTCTGTCTTGATGATTGCTTTTGTATCTGAACATTGTTGTTTCTTTGTGGAGATGTTACCAGGCTTTTCTACACCAGCTTGTTGCTTGCTGACATGGTGTGTGTCCAAATTGAGTGCTTGCATATTGCTGTCTTTCCTGACTAAAGACTCTAAACAAAGACTCTCCTCAGCTTGGATTCCTTCACTAGTTTCTTGTTCATTGTTGCTGCCATTAGGGTCAAACTTCTCCAAAGCTTTTACTTTCACACTACAGTCTTGCCTGTCTGAACAAGGTGGATTCTTGTCCTGCGTGCCTCGCTGTCTTACACTGCCTTCTTGCTGATCAATAGGGTCACACTTCTTTACTTTAGTTTCCATTACATTCTTTCGTACTATTACTCTGGATACAGAATCTATAAAAGAGCACTGTTCATTCATGATTAGTCCAGGAAAACTAAGGTACAATCCAATGGAGATATTATCATGTGAGGCACAGCAGTAGGTAAAAACTTATTGAAATAGAAATCGCGTGCTTTAAACAGTACTTGGTCCATAAAGGCTGGTTCACATAGGCGGCGGAATGGGGGGGGCTAGGGGGCTAAAGCCCCCCCCCCCCCTAGGTCTGCTGAGGGGGGGCTTAGCCCCCCCTCAGAATGATATCACACCGAAATTATCTTTCTTGGAGTGGGGCTGAAAACCGTGATAAAGATCGAGATACTCTAATAGAGCAGTCACTCTAATAAAGTAGTCAGTGTGTAGCAAGCTATGTAAGGATTTTTATGTAGTTTATCAGCTAGAAATGGTAGCTGGTGAGGTGGAAAGCTCTTGTGAGTTGGTTGTGACTTTTTTTTTTTTTTTTGGTCTCACCTTACCAAACTATAGAAATAAGTCTGGGTCAGCTCAGCGGAGCCCCCCCTCATATCAACTACTTCCTCCGCCGCTGCTGGTTCATATTCAATTCTCTGAATGAAGGGTTCTCCCATTGGTGAGAAATCTCACCATTTAAGCCCTGTAACATGCATTTGAGTTTGTATATGTAAAAGTAAGCATGCAATTTTGATAACATCATTTGTCCTTTTGATTCCATCAAGCAAAACCCATTCACAGTTTTACAGGCATCATCTATGGTTTGTCTCTCACAAACATAAGGACACTTTATTTCTAAGATTCCCTTTGGGTGGCTTATTTCACTTAAGTCAGTTACAATCCCATCTGGGCTTGCTGCAAGCCAAGGCATAGAATGGTCAACAAAAAGACCACATGATTCTACCTTCACTATTTTTCCTTTAGCTCTTTGATGTTTTACGTAACTAGAAATTGCAACAGTTTCATGTTTTCTTCCATAATCAATTGCCGGTGTATTGATTGACTGCAATGAGAAGAGGTCATCTAATTTTTGTTGGTCTCTGATGACAAATTTCCTTCATTCCAGAAGCAGTCACACGAAGTTTGCATTCATGGTGCCACCTGTCTGATTGACGTTGTCCTCATGTGGACAACTCTAGTTCCCGTATTGCAGTAGCATTGATGCTTACATGATGGGTGTAGAGGTCATCTAATAACTTTCGCTGCACATTTTTTTGTCTCACCAACAAAAATTTGATATAGGGGAATTGATATAATTATGATCATGCTTAACAGATGATTGGTTAGCAGAAAGTTGCTGCATAAACAACTGCTTCTTCTATTCTGCCTGTGCAATTCTTTCCTTCTGCATTTCATCTTTCCTGTTGTCCAGTGGGGCAGAGTCATCATCCAAGATCTGTAAAAAGCATGATGTACCATAGTTAGTCATCATAGATACTTTTGCAAGTGCTTGTTCCCTCTCTCTCTCAGTACTGGCAGTGTTGATAGCAAAATTTGCAGCAATGATCTTATTTTGCTCAATGATACATAAACTTTCCCTCAGAGTACGTGCCTTATCTGGATCAATGATCCTCCTTGAGCTTGGACGACAGTCCCACTTATTAACATGTTGCAGCTTACACCTTTTCTACTTCCCATACACATCCTTATGTACTGTAACATCATCTGTTGGACGCGGCTCAACATTACGTTTTCCGGGCTGATTCCAGGTCTGCAATCTGCTAGTACAACCAAGTTCTTCCTCTTCTCTTAAACCCAACCCTACATAATCTTCAAGACAATAACATGATTACAACATCCTGCCAATCCAGCTGAGCAAGTACAGTAAGCTATAACAACACGGGCATTTGACTCTCGAATAATGACTATGACATTGTATATCTGATCTTTTCTCATAGATGGTAAAACCTTGGTTGATATGCATATAAAATCTGTTTGGCTTATCCAGGGATGATACTTTATATCCTGGATATGACCATCCTTGAAAAAACGATAAGCTTTATCTAAAGCACGGGTGTACTCGATTGCCTCGTACCAGGATTCATCACAACTGCTTTCTTTACTCAATAAGTTGTCCTCTTGGTCATCTACAATGATTTCAATGTCACTGACTCTCTTCAAGAAAACTTTACGACTAACAAGGAAGTCATATATTGTACCAAAAGTGATAGTTGGCAAATGATTCAACTTGGTGGTCCAATCTGGATCCTCCTTAGCAGGCATACACTGAAGGAGCTTATGTGATTGCGAGCCAGGCTATTACTTGATGTCAACTTTTGTAGGCACTGGCAGTTTATTCCTCCATCTGGATCGATAACATATTGATCCCACCCATATTCAATGTAGCATTCTACCCTATATACAGATAAAAGCTTTCAAGAATACACATTAAAGTAGTGCTGCCACCTTTCTAGTAGCTGAGGTTTATTTCCACCGGTTGGTGCTCCGCGGCAAGCAAGCCATCTCTTCAACTGCGTCACGTTTAGTTGGCTGGGCTTTTTGCCATTCAAGGAAGCTTCCGGAACATCGTCTTCACTCAATATATCAAAATCATTACCAATACCTCCCTTAGCTCCACCATCTCCGGATGTCACGAGCGATATCATTGCTAGAGTCGGCCCAGCACGTCAAGCCTCTGTAGAAAACAGCAAAAATTAATCAGAATTGGCAAAAAGTGGTTTCGCTATATTCGGAAACAAGTACCAGAACATCTTTTTGCTTACATTAGCAGTGAATCGATTATATTCAGCTATCAAGGATAATCACATTGGACTTGCCATACAAACCATTCTGCGAAAATATTAGAGTCCCCCAAATAGAGCGTCCATTTACATTTTGTGACGTCATTTGGAATTTGGCTTAATATGTAGTTTGGTGTTTGACAATTCACAAACTTGTGAGAAGTGTTAGAAGTGTTAAGAGGTAGATTAATGGAATTTTATGGGTTGTGCTCATGAAGTGTCAATGTTGAATTACATAGTTCAACATCAACACTTCTTTCAGGTCATGATATAAATGTAATGTCACATGCCAAACCTTTTACATTATACATATACACAAAAAACAACAATAACAAAAAAAAAACAATAACAAAAAAACAACAACAATGCCTTTAGCTACCATGCTCTAGCAAGTATTGGGAGACCTGTGTACTACTCAGGTCAGTGTTGGGCAAATCCTCCTGGAGCAGGAGTAGACGGCTGTACCATGTCTACGTATCGGTTAACACCAGATATCCACTGATGTTACAACTAGGTGGGCTGCTTCCTCACCCAGCACACTCAAATTGATTATTATAGCTGACAATATTCTTACCTTTGATCTGATATATGCTGGTTCACCAGCCATATGTAAATAAGAAAAGCAAAAAAGGATAAAGAAAAATGCATTTGAGTAGGAATCAAAGAAAAAAAAAAGGCAATAAAACAACAGAGGTCATCTATGTATACTTTCAGCTATGGAACTACTCTCAGTTTTGGGGGATACAATTATTTTATGATGGTGATGAGCAGTGTTGGGGATAACACGTTAAATGTTACGTGATAATTTTTACTTTTGTGGTAACGAAGTAATATAACGAAATTGCTATAAAAACATGTAATATAATTCAAGTTATTTACTTTCAAATGTAACGCATTACCTAAGCATTGAAGTTACTGTAACAAGTGTAATATTATGTAATATTATTACTTTAAGTAACCAAGTTACTAATCTTGTCAGTAATCCACTGAGTAATGCCTAGCCACTACAAAGTAACGAAGCCTACTGGATGAAGCTTATTCATCAGTTTCTTACTTATAACCAAGATTTGCACATTGTCCAACAACGCAATCATGTCACGTGATAAAGTGGTAGTTTCACACATGACAGCTTAAGGCTGTGGACACAAAGTAATATAATATGTAATATTATTATAGTTACTTTATTTATGGGTAATATGTAACTGTAACTAAATAGTTCATTACATTTAAAAAGTAACTGTCCCAACACTGGTGATGAGTTGTTGCCTATATTTTCCAAAGTAGTACAAAGACAAGGCACGGTTTCAAACAGACCACGCCCACATTACAGATAACACAAAATAAAAAAAATGCTCATGGTCCTTGGTAAAATTCATTAATAGTTTAGTTGAGGACAAAACATGTTTAAAAACATTCTAGAAAACAGATGGGCACTAAACAGAATATTCTGATACACATATTTCTTGACTTACGTATGTAGCTAATTATCTGTTCAGTGTAACAAGTGTAGCTAAATGTTACGTAGTGTAACCTCCCATAATCAATACACACAGGCTTGTTAATTAGTACATAAGGCCATTCTCACTTTTGAGGTAGACATCTTCCAAAAAAACAACAACAACAAAAAACAAACAATCAATTACGCATGTACACATTATCAAAAAATTTTTTTTTTTTTTGTAATTTTGAACACCATACTAGAAGTGATTGTGGGTTTGGTGTAACTCAAGTGAACATCTGTCTCTGGAGCTTTAAAAAACTACTGTACATCTCTTTAAACACCTGATGATATATGACCAGCTTGTTACTACCAGGAGCGCATTTGATCCTACGGACAAGGGAGCATGTAACTCCTTAAAGAGCGAAATTCAAACATGGCTGTCATAAGTAACTCAACCTACTCCCAATTAGGATATTATGCAGAGGCGCATGTTCAATTATGTCACATTTCTGTTGTGACAAAGTGAAGCTATATAAGATATCAAGGTAAGATAGGTATAAGATAGGTAAAATATAAAGGTAAGATATCACTACCAATACATTACTCACCATGAAATTCTTGATCAAGTTCAAGATGTTACCTGCTATACCACTTCAGATATTGTCTCATATCTTCATCTTTGATGGTGCTACAATGGTAAAATAAAACAATGTCTATTGGTAAATAGTGTCTTTTACAACGCACACATGTTACGTATGTACATACACAAAGCAAGAGTACACACACACTCCTACACTTTAATCCATAGTTTCTTTGCCCAGTATTGTTTATTAAAAAAAGAAGAAATAAAACTTTTATAGAGACGTGATAAGGAGTGCCATCAAGTAACTTATTACTAAGGTCTTCACTAAACATGTGAAAACCTCTCAAAAATTAACATATACTTCTAAAAAAGGATTAGTAACTGAAACCTGTGGATCAAGCCTTCATCCTAAATTTATAGTGGCAAGTTGAGCAACTGATTGTGGTATTTAATTTTAGCTACATTATTGTGTGTTGTTCATTATGCAGATTAGTGTTTGAAAATTCACTAACTTGTGAGAAGTGTTAAGGCTAGATTAATGCAACTTTATGGGTTGTACTCAGAAGCTAATGGAGTGCCAATGTTGAATTACGTAGGTCAACATTTTACACTATACATATACACAAAAAAAACAAAAAACAATGCCTTTAGCTACTGTGCTCTAGCAAATATTGAGAGACCCGTGCACTACTCAGGTGCTAAGAGTCAATGTGGGCAAATCCTCCTGGAGAGGGAGTAGATGGCTGTACCATGTCTACCAAGTAAAGGTATCAGATAACACCAGATATCCACTGATGTTACGACTACGTGGGATGCTTCCTCACCCAGCACACACAAACACATAAATTGATTTTTATAGCTGGCATCATTCTTTCCTGGTGTATAGCATAGTGTATGCATAACCTCCTGATGGCTTTCAAGGTCAATACAAAGGAGTCCTCCAGCACATGGTCACACGGCAGAGCCACGCACACACACACACAAGCACGCACACACACATACACAAAGCTTTTGTCAATAGAGTCAGTATTATATAAATGTATGTACATTACAATTAATAGAAATCTACCCCCAGTTTTGAGGCAGACTTCTTCCCAAAAAAACATTGTTTTGCAACTCTATACATTACAATACCCTACTTTTGTATTCTATTTATACAACACTATGTGAAGTGATTGTGGGTTTTGGTTTATTAAGTGTATACCAATTAGATATCCACTAATCACAAGAAAGTTTTTTACATTACACAATACAAACCACACTATCATCTTTCAAGACCACTATACTGTACACATTATAACACTCTTGTCAGTTAACTGAATACACAAACATTTGTGACCGGATCTGCTACAACCTGACACAATCATGCAAACTTAAATTTACAATATAAAACAATGAATACAATGGGTGAAATACTTGTGTATTATTAAAAAGTACGTAAACTTTTTGAATGCTTTGTTCTTAGAGAAGAAAGGGCTTAACAATGCAAACCAGGATATCATCTTATTCACCTACTCAAGAGTACGAAACTTGAAAATCTGTTTCACTGCAAAGTTATGGATGTTTCACTCTAAAATGATAGTACTCCATCAATCTCTCTTTACTGATTCCACCATTGTATGTAGTGAAGAAAGGTGATACAAGAAAAGCTCACACAACTATCAATTTCCCTATTCATGGTAAACACGATGATGTAAACTTCCACTCTATATGTCATTCTGTTTGTAAGTTACAACTGTTTAAGCACCTGTAATTTATTTTCCCTACACTTGCTGTACAAATCAATCTTTCTGTCGATGCTATTTTGTAGGCTGTATCTCCCAATGTTATTGCCATATCAGGCTGACAGCATACACTTGGCTAAGTAGATTAAATAAATGCGAATTTGAGAAATACGCGATTGTGTCAGGTTTTCATAGATCCAGTTACATTTTAACATTTATACATGTAGCTCAAAACCTTGTTAGCTATACTTTGTTATTGAAGTCAACTGTTTTATTCTTCATGAAAATAAATAATCGTGTGTTATTTTACACATTACAACACATCTTTGATAACTTGGTGATTATCATGATAAAGTTTGGATTATTGTGATATAACTTTTCCATTACCACACAGCATTACAGGTCTTAGGAATTCTGGTTATTTTACAGCACAAGTGTTGTTTGACCTTTACAGTACCTCTTAAAAGCAAGGTTGTCTTGTGAGAATGTGAGCAATTAAAAACTTATTAATAAAAGGCGTGGTACCTGTTTCACTCACAACTATTCATCCTGTTTTGTTTGAGATAATGTTTGCAAGTGAAATGAGTGCTATGCACTTTTAATTAGTGAGCTTTAATTGCTTGCACTCTTACGAGATGATGTCGCATTTAAGTGGTACCGTATATCATTGATACCGACACCTCTGCTTTGCTGAGTTAGTCCTACAGTTTGGGATGATTGAGAAGAAGCATTTTCACCAGAGGGTAGTTGAAGATCATCGAGTGCTCATTAGACTTCTTGTGATGTCAGTCGATGGGGTAATGAATTATGAGGTTTTCCATTTATTGAAATGCCTATCTGTCTGTTTGTCCAAAAATTGTCAGAGAATTACAGAACCCTACTCTATATGTTGCTGTATTGAGCACACACACACTCCTGCACTTTAATCCATAGTTTTTTGACAAGTATTGTTTATTTAAAAAAAGAAGTTTCATAGAGATGTGATAAGGAGTACCATCAAGTTTGCTAAATAAGGAAAATCAATCGAAGTATGTAAGCATTGCAGATGAATAAAAGGCTAATCAAAATTACCTCCAAACTTACTAAGGTTTCCACTAAACATGTGAAAACCACTCAAAAATTATATAATTGGAACCATTGCCTGAATCTATGGATTAAACCTTCATCCTATATTTATAGTGGCAAATTGAGTAACTGATTGTGGTATTCAATTTTAGCTACATCATTGTGTGTTGTTTATTATGTAGTTTGGTGTTTGACAATTCACAAACTTATAAGAAGTGTTAAGGGGTAGATTAATAGAACTTTATGGGTTGTGCTCAGAAGCTAATGAGAAGTTAATGAAGTGTCAAGGTTGAATTACGTAGTTCAACATCAACACTTCTTTCAGGTCATGATATAAATGTAATGTCACATGCCAAACCTTTTACATTATACATATACACAAAAAAAAACAAAAAAAAAAACAATGACTCTAGCTAACGTGCTCTAGCAAGTATTGGGAGACCTGTGTATTAAGTAGGTCAGTGCGGGTAAATCTGCCATGTCTACCAAGTAAAGGTATCAGTTAACACCAGATATCTATTGATGTTACAGCTAGGTGGGCTGCTTCCTCACCCAGCACACTCAAATTGATTATTATAGCTGACATCATTCTTTCCTTTGATCTGATATACGCTGGTTTACTTAAATAAAAAAAAAGTTAACAAATAAGTATAAAGTAAAATAATGTTTGAGTAGGAATCAAAGAAATAAAAGGCAAGGGAGATCATCTGTGTATACTTTCAGCTTTATTACTAGATGAATAATCTCTACTTCAGTCATAGCTACGAAGATTACTATACGTATGTAGCTCAGGTCTAATTTGTGTCATTATACTTACCCCACATAATACAGGTCTGTATATTCAAATGTAAAAATTTCTATAAAGCCTATCTCAGTTTTAGGAGACACAACTGTTTTGTGATGGTGATGAGTTGTTGCTTATGGTTCCAAGGCAGTAAGAAGACCAGGTACGATTTCAAACTGACCATATCCACATAAAGGAATATTATAAACATATTGTATACTCTATACAGATGTATACTACTTGTTGACTGTCACTATTACGTGGACTGGACTGACATATTTTTGATCAATGCACATTCCATGATTGGATTAACTAATTTACCGAATTAATTAAGGTCCCATTCGGAACCTACAGTTCGCTACTAAATGTTATATATAAGCTACTGGTATTTATCCTTCAAGATATCCTTAGAACAAATTCAAGGAGTGATTTAATCTTGTGCGGCCATCTTTTAATACACTAAAACATCTAAAGAGAATATTCAAAAACAAGGTGATTATGTATACAATGGAGAGGTTCCACTCCACTTCATATCAAGAATCATTTTAGTGATCTATCATTGTACACCAATTAGATATCCACACAAATTTACTAATCCCAAGAAAGCTATTTTACATTACACAATACAAACCACACCATCATCTTTCAAGACCACTATACTGTACACATTATAACACTATTGTCAGTTAACTGAATACACAAACATTTGTGACCAGATCTGCTACAACCTGACATAATCATGCAAACTTAAATTTTACAGTATAAAACAATGAATACAATGGGTGAAATACTTGTGAAAAAGTCCGTAAACTTTTTGAATGCTTTGTTCTTAGAGAAGAAAGGGCTTAACAATGCAAACCAGGATATCATCTTATTCACCTACTCAAGAGTACGAAACTTGAAAATCTGTTTCACTGCAAAGTTATGGATGTTTCACTCTAAAATGATAGTACTCAATCAATCTCTCTTTACTGATTCCACCATTGTATGTAGTGAAGAAAGGTGATACAAGAAAAATTTACACAGTTACCAATTTCCCTATTCATGGCAAACACGATGATGTAAACTTCCACTCTATATGTCATTCTGTTTGTAAGTTACAACTGTTTAAGCACCTGTAATTTATTTTCCCTACACTTGCTGTACAAATCAATCTTTCTGTTGATGCTATTTTGTAGGCTGTATCTTCCAAAGTTATTGCCATACCAGGCTGAGAGCATACACTTGGCTAAGTAGATTTCAAATGCGAATTTGAGAAATACGTGATTGTGTCAGGTTTTCACAGATCCAGTTACATTTTAACATTTCTACATGCAGCTCAAAACCTTGTTAGCTATACTTTGTTATTGAGGTCAACTGTTTTATTCTTCATGACAATAATAATCGTGTGTCATTTTACACATCACAACACATCTTTGGTAACTTTGTGATTATCATGATAAAGTTTGGATTATTGTGATATAACCTTTCCATTATCACACAGCATTACAGGTCTTAGGGATTCTGGTTATTTTACAGCACAAGTGTTGTTTGACCTTTACAGTACCTCTTAAATGCAAGGTTGTCTTGTGAGAGTGTGACCAATTAAAATCTTACCAACTGAAAGGCGTGATGCCTGTATCTCTCACAAGTATTCATACTGTTTTGTTTGAGATAATGTTTGAAAGTGAAATGAGTGTCATGTACTTTAATTAGTGAGTTTTAATTGCTCACACTCTCATGAGATCATGTCGTATTTGAGCAGTACCATATATCATTGATACCGACACTTCTGCTTTGCTGAGTTAGTCCTACAGTTTGGGATGATTGAGAAGAAACATTTTCACCAGAGGGTAGTTGAAGATCATCGAGTGCTCATTAGACTTCTTGTGATGTCAGTCGATGAGGTAATGAATTATGAGGTTTTCCATTTAGTGAAATGCCTATCTGCTTGTTTGTCCAACAATTGTCAGAGAATTACAGAACCCTACTCTATATGTTGCTGTATTGAGCACACACACACTCCTGCACTTTAATCCATAGTTTTTTGACAAGTATTGTTTATTTAAAAAAAGAAGTTTCATAGAGATGTGATAAGGAGTACCATCAAGTTTGCTAAATAAGGAAAATCAATCGAAGTATGTAAGCATTGCAGATGAATAAAAGGCTAATCAAAATTACCTCCAAACTTACTAAGGTTTCCACTAAACATGTGAAAACCACTCAAAAATTATATAATTGGAATCCTGGCTGGAATCATGGCTGGAATCTATGGATTAAACCTTCATCCTTTATTTATAGTGGCAAATTGAGTAACTGATTGTGGTATTTAATTTTAGCTACATCATTGTGTGCTGTTTATTATGTAGTTTGGTGTTTGACAATTCACAAACTTATGAGAAGTATTAAGGGGTAGATTAATGGAACTTTATGGGTTGTACTCAGAAGCTAATGAGAAGCTAATGAAGTGTCAATGTAGTTCAACATCAACACTTCTTTCAGGCCATGAGATAAATGTGATGTCATGTGACCAAACCATTACATTATACATATACACAAAAAAACAAAAAGCAATGACTTTAGCTACCGTGCTCTAGCAAGTATTGGGAGACCTGTGTATACTCAAGTCAATACAGGCAAATCCTCCTGGAGCAGGAGTAGACAGCTGTACCATGTCTACCAAGTAAAGGTATCGGTTAACACCAGATATCCACTGATGTCATGGCTATGTGGGCTGCTTCCTCACCCAGCATACTCAAATTGATTATTATAGCTGACATCATTCTTTCCTTTGATCTGATATACGCTGGTTTACTTAAATTAAAAAAAAAAGTTAACAAATAAGTACAAAGAAAAATAATGTTTGAGTAGGAATCAAAGAAATAAAATGCAAGGGAGATCATCTGTGTATACTTTCAGCTTTATTACTAGATGGATAATCTCTACTTCAGTCATAGCTATGAAGATTATTATACGTATGTAGCTCAGGTCTAATTTGTCTCATTATACTTACCCCATGTACTTGTTGACTGTCACTATTACGTGGACTGGACTGACATATTTTTGATCAATGCACATTCCATGATCAGATTAACTAATTTACTGAACTAGTTAAGGTCCCATTCGGAACCTATAGCTCGCTACTAAATACTAAATATAAGCTATTGGTATTTATCCTTCAATGTGCGGCCATCTTTTAATACACTAAAAATATCTAAAGAGAATATTTTAAAAAACAAGGTGACTTATGTATACAATGGAAAGGTTCCACTACACTTCATATCAACAATCATTTTAATGATCTATCATTGTACACCAATTGGATATCCACACAAATTTACTGATCGTAAGAAAGCTTTTACATTACACAATACAAACCACACTATCATCTTTCAAGACCACTATACTGTACACATTGTAACACTATTGTCAGTTAACTGAATACACAAACATTTGTGACCAGATCTGCTGCTACAACCTGACACAATCATGCAAACTTAAATTTAAACAATGAATACAATGGGTGAAATACTTGTGTATTATTAAAAAGTCTGTAAAGTTTCTGAATGCTTTGTTCTTTGAGAAGAAAGAGCCAAAAACCTGGATATCATCTTATTCATCTACTCAATTAAGAGTATGAAGTTTGAAAATCTGTTTCATAGACAAGTTATGAATGTTTCACTCTAAAATGATAGTACTTGCTCAATCTCTCTTTACTGATTTCACCATTGTATGTAGTGAAGAAAGGTGATACAAGAACAAGTTGATGCTGTGCTACTTCTAAAAACCAGGTGCCATGTAGCTAGCTAACTCATCTGGAATTATCTATAGACAGTATATGCTACTATGAATTAACCAACTATGTATTACTAATTTACAATAGGGTAGTTTTGGGTTGTGCAATAATATTATTAGCTAATTCTCGTATTTCGTAATTCATGAAATTTCCATAATTCGTTCAATTACATTACTATGCATTGTTAAGGAAGCGTTTGTTAAACAAACTGCTTTTACCAACATATTACGCACAGAACTATCTTCTAAACTGTTTTATAGTGTGACTAATGTGTTTTTCCAACAAATTCTCTCGACAAAGCCTCAAAGCTGTTCTTCATTTTCGTTCACGTACGTACGGGATACGCCCCCTTTCAACTTGAAGCGATAGACTATTCCTGGTAGTGTACGAGGCCTGCACCGTTGTATTTCAGTTGTTAAACACCCGAAAACCTCAAAGGAAAGGTAGTCTGAGGAAAGTCGCCACACCCGTATTTCAGTCCGCTGAAAAGAAACCACCTCAGAGAAACGTTCACCTGTGCAGAAGTTTAATACAGACTTCATTTCACTTTTACTTCTTACGTAAAAGCTGCTTTTACCATTATTAAACGATTTTGCTCACGTGGGTGCGTACGGACAAACATAGATAGGTAGATAGGTACACACACACACACACTTTTACGAAAATAATTTCAGTAAACCAGGCGCGCACTCACAGCCGGCCTTTGGCCGGCTGTGGGCATGCGCCTGGTTTAAAAACTTATAGTGCGTTTACATTAGCAGTTGGGCACGGTGCGGCACGGCACGGTACGCTTAATTTTGCTAGTGCAAACGGGTATCGATCCGAGCCAAACCGTTCCGTGCCGGGCTCGCCTGGCCCTGCTACTTCAACCATGCTGGCTCGGTACGGCACGGCACAGTAGACAAATTGAAACAAACTTTGCTATATCCTTGGCTGCCGTACGTAAATACAATGGCTTCTACCATGGCCAAACGTGAAACAAAGTCCAGTTACCACGTTCGACTTGAAATGAGCTGTCCATCGAGCGGTAACCGCTGATATTGTGCCTCAAACGGATTGCTGGTAACTTGTACAACAGCAACAGCTTGAAACAAGCTTGAAAACAGTGAGGGCATCTCGTAGGACGATACTTTAGCTGCCATGTACTTATGTATAAACTTGCTCAGCACAGTTATTTCCTTACCAATGTAAATGAGCACTTAAAACGTAGCATACCGTACCGAGCTGGAGCTACTAGTGTAAACGCACTATTACACAACTATCAATTTCCCTATTCATGGTAAACATGATGATGTAAACTTCCACTTTATACGTCATTCTGTTTGTAAGTTACAACTGTTTAAGCACCTGTAATTTAGTTTCCCTACACATGCTGCACAAATCAATCTTTCTGTTGACGCTATTTTGTAGGCTGTATCTCCCAATGTTATTGCCATACCAGGCTGACAGCATACACTTGGCCAAGTAGATTAAATAAATGCGAATTTGAGAAATACGTGATTGTGTCAGGTTTTCACAGATCCAGTTACATTTTAACATTTCTACATGTAGCTCAAAACCTTGTTAGCTATACTTTGTTATTGAGGTCAACTGTTTTATTCTTCATGAAAATAATAATTGTGTGCCAATTTGCACATCCCAACACATCTTTGGTAACTTTGTGATTATCATGATAAAGTTTGGATTATTGTGATAATAACTTATCCATTATCACACAAAATTACAAGCCTTAGGAATTCTGGTTATTTTACAGCACAAGTGTTGTTCGTTCTTTATAGTACTTCTTGATTGCAAGGTTGTCTCATGAGAGTGTGAGCAATTTAAAATCTTACTAATTGAAAGGTGTGGTACCTGTATCACTCACAACTATTCATACTGTTTTGTTTGAGATAATGTTTGAAAGTGAAATGAGTACCATGCACTTTAATTAGTGAGCTTTGATTGCTCGCACTCTTGCGAGTCATGTTGCATTTGAGCAATACCGTATATCATATGACACTGACACTTCTGCTTTACTGAGTCATTCCTACAGTCTGGGATGATTGAAAAGTACCAGAAGGCAGTTGATGATTGAGCTAATCAAAACTACTTTCGTATATGTTAAAGTATAGCCGCGAGTGCTATATGAAAAATAAAGTACGAGGCGCGCGGCCGAGTACTTTATTTTTCATATAGCACGAGCAAGGCTATGCTTTAAATGATTTATGGAACTTTCTAGTCGTGTAGCTTCACCATACACTAGGACTCGTAATTAACAAGCGTTGCACGAACTATTAGCAGCCTGAACGCACACAAACTAGTTTAACAAAGTAACTCACGCGTATTTCACCATAGTTTGGCATAGTAGACGTTCATCGCGTCTTTTGGCAGGTTTTGCTCACAACCCACAATCGATTTTATTGCGAGTCACATGGTGAAGTATTTCCGTGATATCTCCAGGACTTGTCCGTTTACATTAACAAACGTAACAGCAACGTTATCTTCTCTCACCCATCATCGAAGCATTTAGGTATGTCTATAAAAGCAATCCAGTGGTGGAACTCGTATCAGCTGGGGTGATTGATCACTCAGCGCGGCGAGGCTATCAGCCTTCACCGGCTTGGGTGATTAGTCGTACTGGCGCGAGCCCCTTAGGCTATTAGCCTACACTAAGGCACGTGGGCAACTGTGCTTTATTGCCCAGAAAGAGTGCTTTATTGCACCGCAAAAAGTGCTTTATTGAACGAATAAAGTACTCTTTGTGGTCGATGAAGCAGTTGGCCGGCTGAGAGTGTACTTTATGAAACTTAAAGTACACTTTTTCCTTTGATCTCGCCCACGCAAAGTTCTATAACATAAGTTAATGACATAGTAACTTATTAAGGTTTCCACTGAATATGTGAAAACCTTTCAAAAATTAATGAGATAATTGATGGTATTCCGATTAAAGCATTGAAGTCTACAGATCAAACCTTCATCCTACATTTATAGTGGCAAGTTGAGTAACTGATTGTGGTATTTAATTTTAGCTACATCATTGTGTGTTGTATATTATGTAGTTTGGTGTTTGAACTTGTGAGAAGTGTTAAGTGGTAGATTAATGGAACTTTATGGCTTGTACTCAGAAGCTAACAACTGCATGTTAACGTTGAACATCAACACTTCTTTTAGATCATGAGATAAATGTGATGTCATGTGACCAAACCTTTTACACGTACGCACAAAAAAAAGAAAGAAAAAAGCAAAAGAAGAAGGAAAGAAAAAAAAGCCAATTGATGCTTTTAGTTACCATGCCCTAGCAAGTATTGGGAGACCTGTTAACTACGTAATCAGGTCAGGTTGGGAAAATTCTCCTGGAGCAGGAGTACATGGCTCTGAACCATGTCTACCAAGTAAACATATGGCATTATTCTTTCCTTTGATGTGATATGCACTGGTTCACAAGTCATATGTACGTAAATCAAAAAAAATGTGTCTGAATTTTGGAAAACTGTCGATATACGCACAACAGTACTTTTGTAATAAAATACACTTAAAAACTATGGGTAAAAAACGCAAGCTCCAGAAAAAAAATTATGCAAGCTTTTATCGCCTCACTGGTGGGTGAATTAAGCCTCCAATGGATAAATCCTGGACATCATCGTGTTTGCCTGTTCATAGTGAGTACAAAATCTTTGTTTCATCTCCCTACACGAATGGATTTCAAAGTTACAGACGTTTGTTTACATTGCGGTGACGAAAACATTTACCGACAATCATTTTCAGTGAATTTTCCTTCCTTCTCGAACACAGAAACATGCCTAGGGCAAA
This sequence comes from Dysidea avara, assembly GCF_963678975.1. Lineage (NCBI taxonomy): Eukaryota > Metazoa > Porifera > Demospongiae > Dictyoceratida > Dysideidae > Dysidea > Dysidea avara. The sequence goes on from NC_089273.1 coordinate 48,339,545, forward strand.
AACTATACCTTGGTGGATGCACACATTCATGGCAAACACAACATTCAATTCCATATGCCGTTTTATCAGTAAGTTATGATGGTTTATGTAAGCACCTGTAGATTCTTTTCTCGATAGCTTCTGTACATACTTATCAATTTATTTGCTCGTCCGGCTGTCTAGTGCTGTATTTCCAACGTTGCTTAACTTATGAAGCTGAAACTTAGCTAGTCCATTCCTCTGTCACTGTAGAAAACAAAGAACAAACAAAATGCATTTTGAAAATTGCGCAGATATCAACGGTTTTCTAAAATTAGGTCACAAATAATAATAAACAAATGTAAAGAAAATGAGGTTACAGGGATCATAGAAATAACAAATTGTGTTATGCTACTTCTGAAAACCTGGCGGCCATGCAGTTACTAGGGAGTCCATCGTACACTACTGTGAATTGACACCTTGAGCTGTCAGCTTACTTCAGCAAGATAATTGAATTTGTAAACACTATACGTTAGTGTTTTCGTTATTCATGAATTATTTTGTAATTCTGTAATTATGTTGCTACGTATGTGCTGCTAACAAAGCGTAACTATAACAAACCACTTTAAACAGAAAATTATGCACAAAAGTATCTTCTCATTTGTGTTATAATGTGTCCATCGTGTTTTTTTCATGCAAATTGTTTAGATAAAGCCTTGGGGCTGCCCTTCATTTTTGTTCACATAATGTCCCCCTTTTAACTTGAAGTATACGCTATCTCTGGTAACCTAATAGGCCTTCAAAGTTGTTAGATGTCTAAAAAACCGAAAGGGAAGACCATTCACAAAGAGTCACCATACCCATATCTCAGACCACTGAGAAGAAACCACCACAGAGCAAAGTTTAAGTGTGGAATTTTAATAAATTATTCTAGCTTTCAGTTCTTATGTACAGTACATACATTCTGGGTACTTTTTACCATTTAGCAAATTTGCTCACGTGGGTGTGTATGGAGGAACACACAGATACAGCAGGTACACACACACACACACACACACACACACTTTTACAAAAACAATCTCAGTAAACTGCGTGTGCCTGGTTTTAAAAGCTCTGAAACAAGGGAGGTCATCTGTGTACAGTGTATACCTGTAGTTATCATACAGTACGATAGTAACTGTATAGTAGGGACCACAAAGGAGTAGGCGTGGCCCACGAAATAATATCACCCAAAAACCAGCCTCGATTTTCCCTTACGATGATGAGGCAGTATTGGTAAGGTAAAACTAAGCCCAAACAAGCTTTCAGATCGACCCGAAACGCTTTCAACAAGTTGCTACAGAATTTTAAAATTATTTTATTCAACAAAATTTTCTACTGACTGACTGACTGACTGACTGAAGCCTTCAGACAAGCGTACCTCGATAACGGCTAAGGCTACGGGCTTGATTTTTTCACTGTTCGACATCGCTTCAGCCCGACAGGTGCCTTTTGGCATACCGCAGTACGTGCAATGCATTCTTCATGGACTTATAGTGTCCTCCTTTGTGTCCCATTCATCTTTGCTGACAGGGAAAGGTGTCGATTTGGCGAGAGCATGTGATGGCTTCCCTTCGAAATGGAAATCGTCCGTATTTTTCATCGTGGCTATTTCAATTGCAGAGGTACTTTTCGAACAGTTCTTGATTCGAAATGCTGTGTAACGGGTTGAACATAACTGACAACAAAGCGTAATGAATACTTCACCTTCAGACGATAATTGATATAGCTGGGGCACGCGGTGCCTTTTCAGATGCGGTATGCGTGGGTTTACCAATCATAATAAAATTATTTACAAAAAAAAGTTAACAAACAAGTACATGAAAAAATTAGGAATTTTCAACTAGAGTAGGGACCATAGCACATTGATAAAAAGTACTGAAACAAGTTGGAGTAGTCCATGATATTAAATCAATAAGAAGTGTTATATCCCTACTGTGCATTTCCGCTATGATATCTTGAGCACAGTAGGGATATAACTTCTTATTGTTTTACTGTGATTTAATATCATGGACTACTCCAACTTGTTTCAGTACTTTTTATCGATGTGCTATGGTCCCTACTGTAGTTGAAATTCCTAATTTTTTTGTGTACTTGTATTATTAGACACTTACATCATTGTATATCATACGTAGCTACTGTACAGGTATAGATGAACTAACTTGTTTCATTACTTACCCTACAGTATGTACTGTACATGTATATGTAGATTCAAATGTAAAAAATTAAAAATTCTAGAAGCCTATCTCAGTTTTAGGGGGCACAACTATGTATTTTATGATGGTGAAGAGTTGTTACTTATGGTATCAAAGTAGTACAAAGACAAGGCACGATTTCAAACAGACTACACCCATATTGCAGATAACATAAAATAACTACTCTATAAGGATGCTCATGTATTTACAGTAAGTACGTAGGTCCTTGGTAAAGTTCATCTAAAGTTTAGCCAAGGACAAAACATGCTTGAAACATTCTGGAAAACAGATGGACGATAAACAGAATTATTTAACAAGTGTAGTTAAATGTTAGGGCAACCCCAATAATCAATAATTACACACAGACTTGCAATTAGTACATAAGGGTAGAGCTGTACAGATATCTGATATGGATATCACCAAAGAAGCCGATAACCGATAGTCAATCCGATATTTGTATTACAACCAAAAGTCACAGATACTCTATGCAAAAGTGTGTACATTTACACTGTACCTACTCTACAACAACATGTGTATATATTCATTACTCACTCTATACCTGTGGTGACAGTGGCTTGCATTTCTATTGTGCAATCCAGACAATTAGGCACCCACAAACATTTTTATGCATACTCCCATGAAGCCTTAAAGGGATATTTCTGCATTACTCCGTATTTTATTGGCTTGTATGAAGACTGGTACAGTATGTAGGTTTCCTTGGATATCCTGTGACTGTCTTTATATTACAAAGGTACAGTACTATATATATAAGATAAGGTTTCCAGCAGAATCTTGTGTGTTTGTATGGCTTCACGTAGTGTAGTGCTTGCTGTTGAGTGAACAATAAGCCACTACCACTAAACAACCACATGGATAACACAGAAAACCAATATTATGATCTATTATGTACAAACTATTGCTATAGAAATATCAGTAGCGATATCAGTCCTCCCTGCTGTTCTGTACCGATACCGATATTGGTAAAACATGCCATATTGGTGGCCGATATTTTGGCTGATCCAATTATCGGTACAGCACTACATAAGGTCATCCCCACTTTTGAGGTAGACTTCTTCCAAAAAAAAACAAGGGTTGGATATATCCCACAAATGAACTGACCATCTTAAAAGAATATTATAAATGTACACTCTACACATTGTATACTACTTGTTGACCATCACTATTCCGTGGACTGGACTGACATATTTTTGGTTGTTGCACATTCCATGATCAGATTAACTAATTTACTGAACTAGTTAAGGTCCCATTCGGAACCTACAGCTCACTACTAATGCTAAATATAAGCTACTAGCATTTATCCTTTAGAACAAGTTCAAGGAGTGATTTAGTCTTGTGTGGCCATCTTTAATACACTAAAAACATCTAGAGAACAGTAAAATACACAAGGTGACTTATATACATACACAATGGAGAGGTTCCACTTTACTTCATATCAAGAATCATTTAGTGAACTATTATTACATCATACAGAGGATTATTATGCCAAGAGTATTAGGTATAACAGAAGGTTCAGAAGTCTCCAGTTTGAGGGAGACGACTGCCAAAAAATAACAAAATACAGTTATTATATAACAATGTATTTTTGTAATTTTGCTACATTACTCACCATGAAAGTCCTGATAATAAGTATCAAGTTCGAGATGTTACACAATCACCTGCTATCACTTCAGACCTTGTCTCATATCTTCATCTTTGAAGGTGCTACAATAATAAAATATAAAACAATGCCTTTTGGTAAAATAATGCCTTTTTCTTCCTAGGATATTTTATGTGGGTTCACTATACCATATCAAGAATTATCACATATCATTACAACACACACATGTACATGCACAAAGCAAGAGCAGAGCCTTCAGATACACAGTCACGCCTACCCAGTGAACAAGCACTGGCGATGAGTTATGGATGATTTTCTAAAGGTGTGTAGGGATTTGCGTGCTTATAAACTGAAATGTATTTTCACAATGTGTTTTGGTTTTCATACTTTCATTGTAGGGTAAATCCCTAGGTATCCTTATTACATCACGAGTAAAGTGATGCTAATTGCGTAGTCATGGGACCAACACTATGAAAATTACAGCGCTTTGTTTATATCCATGCATAGCGGTCAACCAGATTATATAACGCATTACGTTTTTGGAAAGTTATGATGTCTTGCACTATACATATAGGTGACCAGATCTGCGAAAACCCGACAGAGTTGCACAAGCCTAAATTTACAGTAGAAAGTATTGAATACATTGGGTGAAATATTTGCATATTATTGAAAAAATTCTGTAAAATTTTGGAACGCCTCTTTCATTGTGAAGAAAAGGACAATAAAACCCTGGATATCATCTTATTCTCCTGCCCAAGAGGAGTTGGAAAATCTTTGTTTTGCTGCAGTAGACCCAAAGATACCGAGGATATGAGCGTTTGTTTACGTCACGTCGAAGAGGTCGTACATGATCAATTTTTCTCCACGAATTTCACCTTTGTATGCAGTGAGGAAGGATTAGTAAAGGAAAAACTTGCCCAGTAATTTATTCCCATGTTCATGGCGAACACGATGGTGAAAATTGTAGCTCTGTACCTCAATCCATTGGTAAATTACAGCCACTTTTGTAAGTGCCAGTAATTTATTTTCTCAATACTTTCTGTACAAATCAATGTTTTGTTGTCACGGTTACTACTTTGTAGGGCTGTAACTCATAAAATTATTGGTATATGAGGCTGAAACTCAGCCAGAGGGTACACTTGGCTAAGTAGATTATAAATATCTAATAAACAGGAATTTGAAAAATGCATGATTGTGTCGGGTTTTTGCAGATCCGGTCACATATAATGGAGAGGTTCCATATCAAGAATTATTTAGTGAACTATGTACGTATCATTACAACACACAGAGAATTAATATACTGATAATGTTAGTTACAATAATAGAATGGTTCAGAAGTTCCCAGATTTTAAGGGAGACGACTGCCAAAAAATAACGAAATACAGTTATGTATATAGCATTGTTTATTGTAATTTGTCATTTAAATTATACAACACCAAGTGATTGTGGGTTTTGGTTTATTAAGTGTACCACAGTTGGAAACTAACACAAAATGTACTAAATTGCCACAAAAAATTTCAAGATGAAATGCTTAAATATTGATTGGCTGCTTACTGGTGCTTACATAAATAGAACCATTCAATAGACCCCTATCTGTGAAACTTTACAAAACATGGTAGTTCTATACCAGATAGTAAAAGCCTGATAGTAAAAGCCACCAAGGGAGGTATAATCAGTTTGTTTTTACTATATTCAGACTGTATTACAAGCAGCTGTGGAAATATTATGAGCTGTGCTGTATTACACTTTCAAACAGAGGGTTCTAAAGAGCTTGCAAACCCTAAGGCCCTGCAGCTATATTTTAAACACTATACCTGTTAAGATGAGTCAACTGACGTTAAATGACCTTGATATAAATATATCAAATGATGAGAAGGACATATCCAATGTCTTAGCATTTAAAGGATCAAAGGAACACCACATACGTAAGGAAACATCAAGAGACAACCACTCAGGTGAGAAAAGGGATCACGTAGGTGAGCTACGAATCAACTACAGTTTAATACTTGCAAAATTTAAAAAAGAATGTCTCAAGGATAATGTATGGACAATACAGTACTCATCAGCATTTTGATCCTCCCACACAAAGTACAATATATAGATGTGACATTTTCTCTAATGTTAAACCATGGTGAAGGTGATATCACACTTTATACTAACAGAATCAGTTGCGTAGGAAGTGAAGATCAAAGTAAAATATTATCCAGAGTAAAGTCAATTGTTTCACCGAAGGCTTGCTTGATGAGTCTCAAATAGCTTCGTGCATGTTTTACTAGAACTCCAGCTCGAAAGTTGAAAGTTCTTCAAATCATGTTAAAGCATTGCTGTGAGTGTTTTACAAAAATTATAGCACTCAAAGAGTGGGGGAGAGACAAATATAGCATGAGGCAGACAAAAGTCCATCCCAATTTTGAGGTAGACTTCTTCCAAATATTATACTATGATATGCATAGTATGCTTTGAAATTTAGTCATTAATGAGGTATTTAAGTAATAGTTAGACTTCAGACCACAGGGGTCTAAGTAATTTAGTAACCTGATGGCCCTGTGTCGTGGCGCCTGAGCGAAGCAAAGGTGCTACTACAGGGCCTGAGGGTTACTAAATTACTTAGACCCCTGTGGTCTGAAGTCTAAGTTATTTAGACCCTTTATGTAGTTCTTGTACCTTAACATTGTTGACAGCTGCTTGTAACAGAGAAATGTAGCGTTCATTAGTAGAAACAAGCCATTACTCCACCTGTAACAACAGTTACTGGTTTAAAATTAATTTTCAGGTGGTGATGCGTTGCCAACGCTACCAGTGCAGGTGCATGTAATAAACATGAATAGGGTCTAAGTAAACATGAAAGGGTCTAAGTAAACATGAAAAGGGTCTAAGTAACTTAGACACCTCCAAAATCCACCAAGTCCACAACAAAGAGGGTCTAAAATCCATTAGACCCTTTTTGTGGTGAATTTTGGAGGTGTCTAAGTTACTTAGACCCTTTTCATGTTTACTTAGACCCTTTCATGTTTAGTTAGACCCTTTTCATGTTTATTACGCGCACCCGGACTGGTAGCGTTGGCAACGCATCGCCACCTGAAAATTAATTTTAAACCCGTAACTGTTGTTACGGGTGGAGTAATGGCTTGTTTCTACTAATGAACGCTACATTTCTCTGTCACAAGCAGCTGTCAACAATGTTAAGGTACAACAACTACATAAAGGGTCTAAATAACTTAGACTTCAGACCACAGGGGTCTAAGTAATTTAGTAACCCTCAGGCCCTGTAGTAGCGCCTTCGCTTCGCTCAGGCGCCACGACACAGGGCCATCGGTTACTAAATTACTTAGACCCCTGTGGTCTGAAGTCTAACTATTACATAGATACTCAGGGTAGGTATCTAAACTGGTTAGATACCTGTGACAATTTTTTTGTCACGTACTTTGCTTGATTCCAGTCATAATAGCCATCAGAAATCATCGCTAGAGTGTAAAAAAAGCATCACTGGATCATAAAGATGATCATAATCATCTAGGAAGCCTATCAGTGAGTTATTTTAGTACTACGTAATTCGATCAGGAAGCAGCTATTGTAGCAGTGACCAGAGCCAGAGTCGTATGAGCCATAGTCTAAATCGGTTATTGCCAAATCCACGGTATCTTCGCTATTTTAGAGACCTTTGGAATGGCACATAATCACCTCGGGCTTCGCTTTTGGTTACTATTGTGCCATTCCTCAGGTTTTTAATATAGTGAAGACTCCTGGATTTGTGCAATAACCAATACTTATAACAGTGATATAGTTTTGTATTTTGTTTATACAACATCGCATTAGAAGTGATTGCGGGTCTAAGTGTACCACAATTGGATACTCACACAAAATGTACCAAATGTCACCATTTTCACACATTTTCATTCTATTTTTATTATTTCTCTGTTATCTATAGCAACAATGGACTGGCTGTCAGTCAGAACAGCAATAAATTCCACTTAATATAGCAACTACGTACACCAAAGAAATTAATAAATCAACTATAATTCACAACTAAAACAAGCTACAGTACGTAGACAGGACTTGGTTTAATTAGCAAATGTATAGTGCTTATTCTGTACTCCATATGAAAGTGGGAGGACATTTTATTAAAGATAACAGTACCATAAAGGAGAAAAATTTCTTAGGGCAAAAGTTTCTTATTTCGTTGTTTCAAAACAAACCGCTAAAGTTTCCCCGCTAAATTAAAATAATTTACTACCTACACCCTAAATTTAGCTTTACTGTGAATCTTACTGATAAGCCTTAACTACAAAACTTTTGCCCAGCAAATTTTGTATGTACTTCTACTCCATCATAAATACTCACCCATTACTCATGTTCTCCTTATTTTCTTACTCTCCATGAACAGGGGAATCCGATGGTATGTATATTTTATTGATTCAAGCTTTGTATCACTGTGTACATACTGTGTACATACTGAAACAATTAAAATGTGTGTAAAATTATTGTGCAGCATGCAAGTCTATTTTTGCAAAAATGACAGATTTTCAATCAGTCGTAACAAAAGATTTCATAGTCATTTAACAATACATAGACCATAGCAATTATTAAATAAGAGAAATTATTTAATTTCAATGGCTACTTACAACTACATACCTTAATCCTACAGGTGTCTTGTTTTCATCTCACTGTCTCTCTGAGCTTGGAGTGGTGAAATTATCCACCTGTAACATGCAAACAAGTGCTTAACTGGATAATAAAAGCTGTACTTATTATTAACACTGCAATCAAATATTTCTCACTGTGTGCACATGTTCATATATATAATGTTTAAGCAGCTACAATATGTGACCCACTGAGTGAAAACCAGACTTGTTTGCATAATTCTGTTTGAGATAAATACCATTGAAATTAAGGCTCAAACGATTAGCTGAATATTCGGATTAATATTCGTTTGCTTTGTAGCCGAATAATAAAAGTAACAAACGATTATTCGCACGTGATCATTTACATGGTGACACGTGATTAGTTGTCAGTAGTTAATGAAGTGGAAGATGATGCTAATGAAAGTAACAACAAGGAAAGGACTATGGTGATAATGTGAAGAGTAGTAATAGAATTAGGCAGCCACTAATTGGTGAAGATGTACTAATTCCACAGTGAATCGCCATAAGAGCAAGATTTTGTATGGGATTCGTGGCTTACTCCAGGTACTTCTATTTTGTTACAATCACTTTTTTTCTATCACAGTATCGCTGTGATAATCCTTTCAGAAAGGGCATTATGGCATCTCTTTCATAAAGTTATTCATACAAAGCCATAAAGCTGTTTGTGGTTATTTGTAGGCTTCTTGGTAGTGGCTGCTTTAGTTACTGAATTGCAATGAAACCTTACACAGATTATTTGACTAATTTCGTTAAAGCTGAGCAAATATTCAAATACAGTAAACCGCTATTCATTTCAGCCCTAATTGTGATCATTGCATAAAAATATGTGCTACATAAATAATTTTATGCACGTTTTAACTAGAGTATAAACGAATACTCTGAAATTCGAATGTTCGTTCGCTTGGGAGCATTCGAATACAAATTCATAACATTCGAATCTTTACGTGGGCGCCCACCAATGTATATAATTAGGCCACGTGCAGCTGAAATAGTACAGGACATGACACGCGCCAGGTGTCAAGTTGTTAACATGTACTTCAGGTGCATGTGAAGCCAAAAACGCTACAAGCGACAGCTAGCGCACCAGGTGTGAGATTGATTACAGCGATAAAACTACTACTTCGTTACTGTTTACACTCACTTTACTGTCTATATCAAAGAGCATTTCAACAAGTAAGTGCATAGACTCCTCACAACAATAAGTCTTACTCCTTAGATTCAATAAATTAAAAATATGGATTGTGGGTTTTAAATATTATAAACATTCAAATAATCCGTAGTTTTTCATTCAAACATTCGAATGCTCAATTCTAGCATTCGTTTATGCACTAGTTTTAATTGCTTCAGTAGACAGTAAAGGAAGAGTCGAATCGAAATATTTACTATACCAACGGATTTGCCTCTTCATGGAGAGTAATAAGAATATCTTTGTTTCGTTTCTGTACCAAGAAGCAAACACGAGTTACCCTTGTTTACGTGTATTTATTTATGTTGCAGCAAAACATTACTTTATTGCTGCCATTTTTAAGCTTGAACAGCCTTCTTGCTTGATAGCATTGGTGTGTATTTAGGCCAAAACTATAACTTGATGAATGCCCCAGTTCATGGTGAATAGAATGACACAAGTCACAACTCTGTATTTTTGGAATGACACTGTATTTATATGGCTTCCCCATAGGAAATGTATTGTGAAAATTTTGATTGGCCATAAATGTTATGTCAAACATTTGAACAAAAAGATTTTGAAATATTTTTAGCGGGTCAAGCAGTACTACAAATGAGCCAAATTTCAGGATCGTGTGTAATTGCATCCATGAGTTATTAAATGTTTTTGAGGGTTCAGCTCAACGTGAACATACTATAGACATTTGATATTTCATTCTCATCATTTACCATATCAAGGTTGTTTAACCTCTTTTTATGGGTGAAGGTCATCTTAACAGGGAGTTTTTGAAATAGAGCTGCAGGGCCTTAGGGTTTGCAAGTTCGGTAGAGCTTTCTGTTTCAAAATGTAATACACCACAATTCATTGTATTTCCACAGCTGCTTGTAATATAGAAATAGTGAGAAATGTCTGAATATAGTAAGATCATACCTCCCTTGGTGACTTTTACTATCCAGAACGAAGTTATCATATTTTGTAAAGTTTCACAGATAGGGATCTATTGAACGGTTCTATTTACACACCAGTAAGCAGCCAATCAAATTTAAGTATTTCATCTTGCAGTTTTCAAGCCTTTGCGACAATTTAGACAAATGAGCCATTTATTTGTCTAAATAAATGCCGCAAATGAACCAGTTGCGGCATTTATTAGGATTAAAATCAATGTGCTGACTGTCAAATTTGACCACCGCTCAATGCTCGAAAACGATGTTGAAGTCCTTATTATCAAAAGTAATGATTGAAGCACTTGAGTGTGGCTAATATTGAAGATGCGGCATTTAACCAAGTACAGGGTGTATGTAAACATAAAATGACAGGAAACAACTTGTTTTGTTTGAAAACCACCAAGAAAACAATCTCCTGGCCTGAAAACTACACAACATTAGTTTTGAACACACACACACACACACACGCGCGCGCGCACACGCACACACTGGTTTGTAGCTAACATATGTTCATACTGTAAACCTGTTTTATAATGTTCTAGCCAGATTCCAAACCCACTACAGGATACTGACTGGGTAAATTACCTTTTGACCCAAAATTCCACTATAGTGGCTTTGCATTATTGAAATGAATCAATCTCTGCAATTTCCACATATCAGAGCATTTAACAGAATCCTTGTTAGAGTGATGAATAAGTTTCAGTATTGGAGTGAAAGGCCGTCAATTTCAAGAAGACAAGAATGCATAATTCTTTTTCAAAAAGTAAATGGCCATAACTTCTATATACGTACTTTAATGTACAGACACGTAATAAAAATTAGCCACATCATGCCCCAGTAAAATGACAGCTGGTTTTTGCTGAAAGGAACAACTGTTTCAAAGCTATGAATGCGTAAAGAGAAGTTGTGAAAATTGTGAAGTGCAAATGCTTGGGGTGTCGAGGTTTCTCAATAGACATGGTAGTCTTCAAGGAGATCAATTCTATAGTGGGACTTTGTAACAAAGGTAAGCGAATCAGGCAATACAAGGTTGAAGCAGCTACAAACGTGTTTTGCAAACTGTTTCAGGGACAAAAGGGTTTACTACTTAAATTATTAATTAAAGAACAACTTGGCGACTCTGTATGTAACAAGAACGCGTCCCAGTGTGTAAAGATAAGATATAAGAACAGTCTACTTTAAAAAAAAAAACCAAAAAAAAACCTAAATTACACAATACCAGACCTCATACGTACATATTTTCAATGTGTAAGCAAAATACCAGTACACAAACAAACACATTGGCATTATGATATCCAATTACATAAATTCAATACCACTAAACCAGTGAAGCTACAAACTTATGAATACATACTGTACTTGTTAAGTGTCCATTTGGTGGTGTGAGTTAAGTTCACTATCAATATTATGACAATATAGTACAATTAGAGTGGGTGTCCAATGGGCCTTATCCGAAATTACGTCACAAATAAAAATGGAGCCTTTAGTAGGGGGGACACGTGAACTGATTCAATGGAAGATTCGAGCGATTTGGAGAATATCTCCGTAGTAGTGGAAGATATTAAGAGTTTTTCTACAGGTATAACAGCACCATGGTATAGCGAATTAATTTATTCCTACTTTACAGTGCGAGAGGCACGAGGCTGCTCAGCTGATGTTGGCGATTATGACGGTGCCAAAGACAATGACGGCGAATTCGATTACAATGAAGAAGTGAAGCATAGACCGCCCACCAAGAAGACACCAAATGATTGTAATAAGCCTCCAAGTCCAAATGGCAATAACGTTGGTGAGCGCACTACACTAGTGCCGCAAGGTGAGTAGTTGAAGTTGGATGTACAGTTTCTGTATGGCTTAGCTTGAACGATATGCGGATTAAGCCATTACATCTACTACTGCTGCTGCAATTAATTTTGCCTTGTATTTTTATAGGAGATGTAAATGCCGCACAGAACCATTTGGTACACCTCTCTAGAAGTAAGGAGGAATGGCGTGGAGATTATTGTTGTGTGCCACTTTGCCGAAATTCTAGTGCCCAAAATGCATGCAGAGAGGAGCTAGGATTGCCTAGAGTTTCTTTTCATAGCTTTCCAGATGTGAACACAGAAAAAGGGAAACAATGGATAGCAAAAATACGCCGAGACCCAGGTTTAGCTTTTACTATTAACAAGTACACTAAAATTTGTTCACAACACTTCACTACTGATGACTTTGTAACCTCACCTGTGCCTGGATACTCTCCAGTGAGATCCCGTTTGAAAGCATCTGCTGTTCCAACAGTTTTTTCGTGGAATGCAAAGAAACAATGTGAAACTGTGACATCTAAAATAGCCTCCTTAGCCATTCAGCGTAAAGACTATCAGTTGTTAGATACAGGTGGAAGTTCAGATGTCCTGAGCATCAATGAGGATGTTGATTCCTTTCATACATGTGGAAGATTCTTTTGAACCAGTTAATCTTTTGGATGAAGTTGACCATTTGAGGGAAAAAATTTCTCAGTTACAAGCTGAACTTGAATTGGCAAAGGATGCCGCCACAAGGTCACTTTTTTGCCTACAGAACATCAAAGATAATGATGAAGATGTGAAATACTATACAGGATTTCCAGATTACGCTACTCTCTTAGCTTTCTTTGAAGTGCTTTTAGAATCAGATGCAACTGTTATGCGTCAGTGGGATGGCAAGAACTGTAAGAGTAACTATGATGATGAAAGCAAACGTGGATGGCATTGCAAGTTGCCATTACTTGAACAATTTTTTCTGACTTTAGTGAGACTACGTCTTGGGCTTTTTGAATATGATTTATCTAAAAGATTTGATATATCACAGGCCACAGTCTCAAGAATAACAGCCACATGGATCAATTTGTTGTACCGTACTCTGAAAGGGATTGAAACATTCCCTCTTTGGCACATAGTCAAGAAGTACATGCCAGAGTTGTTCAAGAAACAATATCCAGATACTAGAGTGATTATAGATGCGACTGAGTTTTATGTTGAGCGTCCATCATCACTACTATCACAGTGCAGTACATTTTCTGCTTACAAAAACAATAACACAGTTAAAGTTCTTATAGGGATCACTCCAAGTGGTGTCATTTCTTTCGTCTCCAAATGCTATGAAGGATCTATTTCTGATAGAAAGTTGGTTGAAGTTAGTGGTCTTTTGGAAAAACTGGAACCAGGGGACCAAATTATGGCTGATAAGGGTTTTCAGATCCAAGACCTGCTTGCACCACTTGGAGTACAATTAACTATACCTCCTTTTCTGGCAAGTAAAGCACAAATGGCAGCTAGTGATGTGATTGTAACTAAGAAAATTGCCAATCTACGAGTACACGTGGAAAGGGCAATTGGACGTGTAAAAGAGTTTCGAATTTTAAAGAACACAATTCCAGCCACCATGTGGGATTCAATCAATGAAGTTGTTTATGTTTGCTGCATGATAACCAACTTCAGCCCTCCCTTAGTTAGTTAACATTGCTTTTACTTGTTACGTTTTAAAAGAAATTGTACACAATATGTCCAGTGAATCATAAATTATTACATTGTAACTTTAACACAGAAATATTTACATTATTATTAATCAGACACTGTAGAATTGTAATGATTCTGTCCATTGTATATAATTAAAAGTGGTCGTGGGTTCACAGTGCTCCATTGGTTACACAATTCATCTGTTGTCAGTGGAATGAAAATTCCTCCCCTCATTTTGGGCATTACTGGTGGAGGTGTACAGACAAACTTCCGTGCAAAGGTACAAGTCTGGTCACTTGTAGCAGTTAAAACAACTATGTCTCTTTGCATGCCAATGGCAAGTAAGCGAAGCTCAATATCACCTCCCCAAGTCGTAGTTAGAGGAATCTCTTGACATTTTTGTAACCACTGAACAACAGTTAGTCCGCTTTCTTTGCAAACACCAGGATACTTCCACATAATAGACTGAGCCACCTTTCTAAGGCGTTGGCAAATACCTCCATCACCATCATTAACTCGGGATATCAGCCCAGCCTGGTGAGCAATTTAATGGTACAGGCAGTTTCCGTCGCCTTTTACCACATGTTGTTTGACATCCATGCACTGCAAAGCAGCCTGTAATGAAAGCGAGTTGGTCTTGGTTGATCCTACAATTTGCACGTACTACACTTTCCAGGGTCCGATGAGGAATTCTGTGATGAAAGTTTACTGGGACAAGGTAAGAGTTTACATGGTGGCAACACAATTTTGCTAGGTGCAGGTTTATCCATATTTATTGCATCTTGTACCACCACTTGACAAGCTTGCTTTACTGAAGGCTTGATGATCATATAAGGTATAGCAGCTGGCAGAAACTTTTCAAAGTAGAATAGTTTAGCAATCTGTAAAGCTTTTATCATAAAAGCAGCATTGTACCAAATCCGCTGAACAAAAACCTGCTTAGGGCACCAGACAACAAAATCACTCAACTTAAAGTTTCCAACATGCATCTGTGTTTGGATTTGGTAAAAATAAGTATGCAATTCAGATAAGCACATCACTCCTTTCTGTTCCACCAAGCAAAATGCTGAAACTTTTCTGCAAGCATCTGTTATTGTCATCTTGCCACAAACATAGGGGCATTTGACTTCTAAACAGCCTGTTTTGTGTTCATTCTGACTGGGATCAGTCACTATGCCATCTGGGCTTGCTGCAAGCCAAGATTCAAACTCATCTACTATCAAGCCACACTTGGTTACCAGGACATTTACTCCTTGACTACGCTGATACTGCACATATGAAGAGATAGCATCTTTTTCATGTTGTTTTCCATAAGAAATTGCTGCAGTGTTAATTTGTGATGGGTAAAGCTTTTTTCGTATAAATGCTTCACATGTGGTGGTGCTTTTTCTATGGCACACTTCTTCCATGATTGAAGCAGTGATTCGTAATTTTCTTGCGTTAAACCAGAGTTCTGAATCTGACTGCAATCTAGTAGCAGCTTCAAGGTCTTTTCTTTGCTCTAAATTTAAAACAACATGGCTTCTGTATAGCACATCGGTGAGATGTGGTGGAACCACTGATTCTTTCTCTTCTATATCATTTGCATCACTCCTTTTATGGGTATAACAGTGATCATGCTTCACATGAACCACTTGAGCTGCTAAATCATCTTGAAACTTCTTCTTCTGTGCAGCAGCAAGTGCAACTCTTTCTTTTTTTTACTTGATCAAAATGACTTTCCAGTGGTGGTGGTTCATCATCAAAAAGTTGTAAGAAACAAGAAGACCCATATTTCATTAGGAGAGACCTTGCTTGAGTTGCCTTTTTTCTTTCAGCTGGTGTCTTTGCCACTTGAACTGCATTATTAACAGATAAAATCTTATTTTGCTCAATGGCAAATAACCGTTCCTTTAGAATCCTTACTTTATTTGGGTCAATAATCCTTCTAAACAGGGGTCGACAATCTCATTTATTTACGTGATGTATCTTGAGTCGCTTTTGTACTCCATATTCTTCTTTTGAAAGACACACATCATCTATTGGCCTGGGTTCAACGTTCCTTTTTCTTGGCTGGTTCCACACTTGTAGCCGCTCTGTACAACCTCTTTGTTCATCCTCTTGGAGACCACAGTGTATATAGTCTTCTAAACAGTACAGAGTGGTTGTCACATGATTGCAACATCCTGAGAGACCAGCTGGGCAAGCACAGCAAGCAGTAACAACACAAGCAGAGGACTCATCGATAACAATAGCCACATGATATATCCGGTCTTTCCTCATTGATGGCAATACTGTTGCTGAAATACAAACATAACCAAAAGCACTTGGCATTGGGTGGTACTTGATGTTCTGTACATGGCCATCTTTGTAAAATCGATAAGCCTTGTCCAGTGTTCTGGTATACTCCACAGGAACGTAAACATAATCAGATTGCACTGCTGGTTGCTCATCAGGACTTGGAATTAATTTTGATTTGTCCTGTTTACAGTTTGTTGATATAATTTCTGCCCGTTTGTCTGCAATTCCCTCTAAACAGCTGACTCATCTAAGCAACACCATACGATCAACTAAGAAATCATAAATTGTGCTAAAGGTAATTTTTGGAATCTTGTATAATCTACTTGTCCACAATGTATCATCTGCAGCTGGTACAGAATGAAGCAACCTTGACGGCAAGGACTGAGGATCATCAACAGCAGCAGCCAGCTTTTTTCGACTGTTTGCCCCTTTGTCAGGATCAACCAGGTGCTGGTCCCATCCATAATTGATATAGCATTGCACCCTTGTAAAATAGAAAAGAGATTTATAATACAATATTTGTAAAGGAAACATTGGATACTTTAGCCATTACTTGTCTGAAATATATTTCGTACAAGAACTGGCCTGAGGTTGCATATACACAGTCTAGACACTGATTCTGGAAAAAGCATGCTATTTACTACTGACCTCTCAATAAGATCTGATTTCTTCCCTGAAATTGCAGCACCACGGCAAACCAGCCACCTTTTCAGCTGCACCACAGTCAGTTGGTTCGGTGACTTTCCATTAAGTGAGGCACCAGTAATATCAGTCTCAGCAAGAGTTCATAATATAAAGAGGGAGGGAGAGTGTCCAACACTGTATTACCTGGTCAAAACACACTGTGTTCAAAGATTGCGCAATGACTATCAGCACCAAAAGTTATTAAATGACTACTGAAAATGTGTTAATTCTATTAAAGCAAAGCACTAAGAATGCTTCCCTTTGATAAATCAACGCCTATCAACGCTCTTCAGTAGGTGAAGCCAGGTGACGAATTTGTATGGAATTATACTGAAGTATACTGAAATATTCAGGATATGATGCAATCTTTGAACACAGTGTGTTTTGACCAGGTAATACAGCGTTGGACACTCTCCCTCCCTCTTTATATTATAAACTCTTGATCTCAGTCAACATCAAAATATCGCCATTCGGAGGCTTGTTACAATCATTTGGTGCCTTCTTGGTGGGCGGTCTATGCTTCACTTCTTCATTGCAACCGAATTCGCTGTCATAGTCTTCGGCACCGTCATAATCGCCAACATCAGCTGAGCAGCCTCGTGCCTCTCGCACTGTACAGTAGGAATAAATTAATTCGCTATACCATGGTGCTGTTTTACCTGTAGAAAGACTCTTAATATCTTCCACTACTACGGAGATATTCTCCAAATCGCTCGAATCTTCCATTGAATCAGTTCACGTGTCCCCCTACTAAAGACGCCATTCTTATTTGTGACGTAATTTCGGATAAGGCCCATTGTGATACACGTACTAAACCAAAACCCACAATCACTTCTAATATGGTGTTGTATAAATACAATGCAGAATTACTACAGTCATATGATTATCTTTCATTATTTTTTGGAAGAAGCCTACCTCTAAACTGAGAATGGGCTTTCTAGTACATATACACTGTACACCTTACTTAGGGATCATCCATAATTTCCCACATTCTCACAGGAGCGCTTTTTCTTTCATTAGCCCCCCCCCCCCCCCCCCCCCCAACTTAAAAAGCATACTGTCAAATAATTATATTGATATCAATTATGATTTTTTTCTATGTACGTACGTCACATATGAAATTGGTTTGATATTATTTCATTATTGTTGATGTTTAAGATACTCTAAGAAATGCAGAGACAGGTGTGAATTTGTGCGACTGTCACATACTCAAGGATTATTTCTTTTTAGGAATTTGACATCAACTTGAGATTTCTTTGACTATGAAGTAGATTTTAAATCCCCTCACACCCTAGTTACTCTGTGTATTTGCCATGTGTGGTGCTCCTTGTCAGCTTCACTTGTGTACTTCTACTCCATCATAAATACTCACCCATTACTCATGTTCTCCTTATTTTCTTACTCTCCATGAACAGGGGAATCCGATGGTATGTATATTTTATTGATTCAAGCTTTGTATCACTGTGTACATACTGTGTACATACTGAAACAATTAAAATGTGTGTAAAATTATTGTGCAGCATGCAAGTCTATTTTTGCAGAAATGACAGATTTTCAATCAGTCGAAACAAAAGATTTCATAGTCATTTAACAATACATAGACCACAGCAATTATTAAATAAGAGAAATTATTTAATTTCAATGGCTACGTACAACTACATACCTTAATCCTACAGGTGTCTTGTTTTCATCTCACTGTCTCTCTGAGCTTGGAGTGGTGAAATTATCCACCTGTAACATACAAACAAATGCTTAACTGGATAATAAAAGCTGTACTTATTATTAACACTGCAATCAAATATTTCTCACTGTGTGCACATGTTCATATATATACTGAGTGAAAACCAGACTTGTTTGCATAATTCTGTTTGAGATAAATGCCACTGAAATACATTGCATAAAACATGTGCTACATAAATAATTTATGTACGTTTTAATTGCTTAAGAAGACAGTGAAGGAAGAGTCGAATCAAAATATTTACTATACCAACGAATTTGCCTTTTGAATGAGAATAAGAATATCTTTGCTTCGTTTCTGTTCCATGAAGCAAACACAAGTTACATGTATTTATTTACAGTACAGTAAAACATTACTTTATTGTTGCCATTTTTAAACTATACCTTGAAGAATGCTCCATTTCATGGTGAATAGAATGACACAAGTCACAACTCTGTAGCCTGTTGTACTCAAGACTTATGATTTATTGAACAAGCACTGTATTTATTCCGCACAGGCATTGTACAAATTGATTGTTTTGCTCTTCTTGTTGTCTATCACTATAACCCCAAAACTACTTACAAGATGAGGCTGAAACTTTAACAGTACATTGGTTTCCCCTCTCAACAACAAAAATTCATAAATGAAGTCCAAGGAAAATGGAAACAAAAATGTGTTTTTGGTCAGTGGGTCATATACATACCTGATACTGTATACGTAGCAGAAAATTTTGGCGGGAGAAAAGTTTGGTGAATTTGGCGAGTATGCATGGATTCGCCAAAATTTTACTTGCCATTTTTCTAAACACTGAAAGTGTAGTAGACGCTGCTCATCAGTGAGTGAATATTGCTACAGCGGTGAGTGGTTAGTCTTCCGCAAGTATATCCCATTGAATACAGTATGGTTTTAGACTAATAGCTCAAGCAGATGGGCAATTCAGCTCACCGGAGCTTGCGCCAGAGTGATTCAGCTCAGTTCCCATGTCCATGCCTTGCCTCGCTTGCCACGTGCGTTCCAGTCTTGATTACTGACTTAGTGAGCTAGTGAATGTTGTTTTTATTATAGCTAGCTCTCAAGCTAGCTATTTGCATAAGAGCACGTCAATTCGAATGAGAGACATTGAACTGTAGTACTTCGTCCGTAGGCATCACAAAGCTTCGTCGCCAATGCTGTCAGAGTAAAATTGCGTGGGCAAAGTAATGTAATGCATTCGCCAAAATATTATTCGCCAATTTCTGCCAATGATCAATTTGCCAAAATTTTCTCCCGCCAATATTTTTTGCTATACGGTATATAATATATCATTCATTGCCAGTTAATCCCATTCACTACAGATGACTATTAACTAATTTACCATTTAATAATTAATGACAAACCAAGTCAAACCTTAAAAGTCAATTCTTTGAGGCATGATTTTGCATAGAACCAGTGGCCAATTCTGTTGTAAAGCTACTTACTTTAGCAGGAAAACTTTACCAAGCAGCAAAAAAAACCAACAACAAAAAAAACCACAATCACTTCTAAACTGTTGTTGTATAAATACAGTACAGCATACTTGATACTGTTACGTGTTACGTACACTTAGAAAAGCTATAGGGACAAATTTTGGAAGAAGTCTACCTCAAAACTGTGGACTTCTGTTATAATGTACTTACGTTGCTGGCATAAAATGTGTTAACATTTTCACCATGGTCTATTACATTATATAGTTATACAATGGGCACGAGTGCTCTGCCTGATATAAACGCACAAGCCTGATGGCCGTCAGACCCGAAAGCAAGTGCGTTTATACAGGCAGAGCACGAGTGCACGTTGTATAACTGTTATGTACCACTCCCTAATAGGTGGGGACAGTCTCACAAGACAGCTGTAACACTTATAAAGGCCAGGTTTCTAACATCGATTGTGTCGAACGTTGCGATGGCGTTCCCTATACAGTACTGCAGCCACCTTAGATATTGAAAGCTAGTACACTACGCTATGGGATAAAACACTAACCTGCATTCGCTGTTCAACTCTCATCATGTAGTGCTCATCATGTAGTGCTCAGCATGTAGTGCTCAGCATGCCAGCGTGATCACTCAATCGCCATATAGACTAAGCACCAGACTAATTGCCATAGCGATTCTCTCGAGTGAAAAAAAGCAGCTAATAGACGGTTTAAGTAAACAAAGTCTAACTACTAAACGATACTAGTCTAATTCTTACTATTCACACTGGCTAAACTCAAATCTGGTGGCATGACAAAAACTGGTTACCACAATCGAACATAAAGGTGAGCATTATTTAGAATATAATAATTTTATTGAGTCATTGTCGAAGTGGACTACAGTTTAATCTGAGCTCAGATGGCACCAGACTAGTAAGGTGTACAAGTACATTTGTATATATGTAGACTAGAGTTGTGTCCACTGTGTTGGCTTTTCGATCGCCATTGGCTGCTTGGTAAACATTATACATATTGGTGACGTTATGGCCCACAATCAACCTTTACATGTCAGGCTATAAAAGAATTCGAGTGATCTGTGAGATGTCTTTCCACCTATTAGGTGAGGTGTCATAGTGGTCGCACTTGTGCATTGCTGCACAAAACCGCAGCCAGTGCAATATCTGTATATTGCACTGCGGTCGGTACATTATAACTTATAGTGCACTTGTTGCGGTCTACAAAACCGCAACCAGTGTGTTATAAGTTATAATGCACTCGCTGCGGTCAGCAAGAGTGCCACATACAAATTATGGCACTGAGTGGTACATAACATTAGAGAAAATTTTACATCTATATATTGTAGGACTGTATTATCCATACTGTATCCTCGAGACATTTCATTTTTTATTTGCATATTTTTTACAAGCAGTAGTTGACTCGTAGCTCACTTATGTGATCCTTCCTCACCTGATTGATGTTTCCATATGTATGTGCCTATGATCCTTTACATATTAGACATTTCATTCTCATCATTTGCCATATCAAGGTTGTTTAAACTGTTTTTATGGGTGGCGGTCATCTTAACAGGGAGTTTTTGAAATAGAGCTGTAGGGCCTTAGGGTTTGTAAGTTCGGTAGAGCTTTCTGTTTCAAGAGTAATATTGTACTTCCACAGCTGTTTGTAATATAGAAATAGTGAGAAATGTCTGAATATAGTAAGATTATACCTCCCTTGATGGTTTTTACCATCAAGCACGAAATTATCATGTTTTGTAAAGTTTCACATATAGGGATCTATTGAATGGTTCTATTTACACCCCAGTAAGCAACCAATCAAATTTAAGCATTTCATCTCGCAGTTTTCAAAACCTTTGCGACAATTTAGACAAATGAGTCTGTATTGTTAAGTGATTATTAGCCTTCTCACAATAGCTAAACTATCTGTAACTACATATACCATAATACACTAGATTCAACACTGCTTCAAAATTGATCGTTGCACCACCTGGGTGCAGCTGTGCGGCATTTAACCAAGTAAATAGAAAATGACAAGAAACAACTTGTTTTGTTTGAAAGCAACAATCTCCTGGCCTGAAAACTACAAACTACAGCAATAGTTTTGAACACACACACACACACACGCACACACACACACACACACACACACACACACACACACACAGAGGTTTGTAGTTAACACATGTTCAGCCGTAAGCCTGTTTTATGATGTTCTAGTCAGATTCCAAACCCATTACTGGGTAAGTTACCTTTTTACCCTAAATGCCACCATAGACATTACGGAAACGAACCAATCTCTGCAATTTCCACATACTAGAACATCAATGTTCAAATAAGTTTTAGTATTGGAGTGAAAGGCCGTCAATTTCAAGAAGACAAGAAAGCGTAATTCTTTTTCAAAAAGTAAATGGCCATAACTTCTACACACGTTAATGTACAGACTCATAATAAAGTTGAATGGATTCGCCACATCATGCCCCAGTAAAATGACAGTTGGTTTTTGTTGAAAAGAACAACTACACCTGTATTTCGAAGCTATGAATGCGTAAAGAGAAGTTGTGAAAATCGTGAAGTGGAAATGCTTGAGGTGTTGAGGTTTCCTGATGGACATGGTAGTCTTCAAGGAGATCAATTCTATAATAGGACCTTGTAACAAAGGTAAGCGAATCAGGCGATACAAGGTTGAAACTAACAATGAACACACATGTTTCACAAAAATATTTCAGGGACCAAAGGGTTTATTAATTAATTATTAATTAAAGAGCGACTCTGTATGTAACAAGGTGTCCCAGTGTGTAAAGAAAAGAACAGTCTGCTTAAAAAACAACCCTAAATTACACAATACCAGACCTCATACATATACGTATGCAGATATATTCATTGTGCAAGCAAAATACCAGTATACAAACAAGCTTATTGGCATTACGCTATCCAATTACATAATTTCAACACACTAAACCAGTGAAGCTACATACATATGAATGCATACTTGTTAAGTGTCCATTTGGTGGTGTGGTTTAAGTTCTCTATCAATATTATGACAATTTAGTAGTGGGTGTCCAATTGTGATACACTTAATAAACCAAAACCCACAATCACTTTTAATGTGGCGTTGTATAAATACAATGCAGAATTACCAAAAGCATGTGATATCATTCAGTATTTTTTTGAAGAAGCCTACCTCTAAACTGAGGATGGGCTTTCTAGTACATACATACATACCTTATTTAGAGGTTATTCATAATTTCCAGCATTTCCACAAGAGTACTTTTTTTCATTAGCCCCCCACTTAAAAGCGTACTATTAAAAATGTTGATATCAATTATGACTTTTTTTGCATGTATGTATGTCACATTATGTAATTGGTTTTATATTATTTCATTACTGGTAATGTTAATATACTGTAAAAAATGCAGAGACAGGTGTGAATTTGTGTAACTGTCATACACTCAAGAAGTGGACTATACTACTGGACTATACTACTGGACTATACTACTGGACTGACATATTTTTGGTTGTTGCATATTCCATGATTGGATTAACTAATGTACTGAACTAGTTAACAACTCTTTGGGAACCTACAGTCCACTACTAAATGCTAAATATGAGTTCTTGGTATTTATCTTCCAAGATATCTTCAGAACAAGTGATTTAGTCTTGTGTGGCCATCTTTTGATACACTAAAAACATCTAAAGAGAATACCGCATTTACCCGCATAAAAGCCAGGACATCTATTTCCTATAACTGATTTTGGACCCAGCATTTAAACAAGCCTGGCATCTATTCAGGCCCAGGTGTTTATTTCTTAGAGCACAAGGCAAAGGGTGATTATAAACAAAGTGTTGCTGAGAGTGATTATATAATCGACTCACAGTTGGAATCTTCACCTGTAAGGTGAAGTGTGTTTATCAGTATATACACTCTTGTACAGCACACAACTCCAGAATTATAGCCTAATTTTTGGCACCCCGGCATCTATACGGACCCAGGCATTTATTCTGTAGTTTGGGAAGAAGCACTCGGTATGTATTTGAGCCCAGCTTTAATAGAGATAAATACAGTATTCAAAAAACGAGGTGACTTACGTATACAATGGAGAGGTTCCACTACACTTCATATCAAGAATCATTTAGTGAGCTACGTACGTATCTTTACAACACACACAGGATTACTATGCCAATAGTTAGGGGACCACGTGAATGCGTAACAATGTTGTGTAAGTACTGAAAGTATTTCACGTGGGTTAATAGACCATGTACAAAAAGTAGATGAAGGGGCTCAATACATATTTTAGTTCTAATTAGTTTGTGTTTGCAATGGTGTGATTCATGATTGGAGGGGCACTGCTGCTGTGGGGCGGTTGGCCTTGGGATGATGACGATGTGTGGCTGTCACGACTTGCCCCCCCCCAATAGTGTTAGTTATAAGGTTCAGAAGTCCCCAGTATTACTTATGGGGGACAACTGCCAAAAAATATAATTAGTTCACAATTACATACACAGCTAGCTTTTTATTGCTGTACATTTGTCATTCTATTTATACAACACCATATTAGAAGTGATTGTGGGTTTTGGTTTATTAGTGTATCACAATTGGACACCCACACTAAATTTACTCCAAAAAGTGTTACAAAAGTTTGGATGAAAATAATTGATTGGGTACATAATAGAACCATCCAATAGATTCCTATATCTAAAGTATTACAAAACATGGTAATTCCATGTCTGGATAGTACAAGCAACTAAGGGAGGTAGCCGAAGTACCATATAAACATCTTGATTTAATAATTAATGTTACACTCCAGACATTTCTCAATGTTTCTATATTATGAAGAGCTGTGGAGTATAGTACACTTTGAAACAGAGAGCTCTACTGAGCTTGCAAACCCCAGGGCCCTGTAGCTGCACAGTATTTCAAAGATTACCCATTAAGATGAGCTAAAATTACTATTTCCTATACAGTAAATATGGGTCTGATCTGATTCAAATGACAAGAAAAAAAAGATCAAATATTTAGTATTTAAAGGATCAAAGGACTACCATATAGATGACACATAGGGAAGCTACGAGCAAATCCTACCATACAGTACATGTTGACACTTTGATTCTCCTATGCAAAGTACAATATAAAGTGTTCTCTAATGTTAATCAGACTATGGTACGCATAGTGTGCTTTGAAATTTAGTCATCAATGAGGTATTTAAAATCCAATAAATACCTGGGGTAGGTATCTAAACTGGTTAGATACCCGTGACAAAATTTTGGTCACATGCTTTGCTGGATTCCAGTCACAACAGCCATCAGAAATCATCACTAGATTCTAAAGAAAGCATCGCTGGATCATAAAGATGATCATATTCATCTAGTAAGTCTACCAGTGAGTTGTTTTAACACTAATTCGATTAGAAAGCCGCCATTACGGCAGTGACTAGAGCTGTACGAACCATAGTCTAAATTGGTTATCACCCAAATCCACGGTTTCGTATTGTGCCATTCCTCAGGTCTCTAAAATAGCGAGGATACCTTGATTTATGCAATAACCAATACATAATTCATAACTGAAACAAACTATGAAGATGGGACTTTGTTTAATTTGTGTAACTGGCAAATGCATAGTGCATACACCTTGACATCTTCATAACCCGTACACCGATCACAATTGGCATTATTGTAATAAGAACAACAGGTGCGGGTGTTGGAATGAAGTTAAACAAACACACAGATTAACTAACTGTATCTAGATGTACTGGCAGGTGAAATAGAGCAGAGATTTGTAGTAGGTTAGTGTGAAGCATCCCGTTATACCCTGTACTCCTAAATATGAAAAGTAGAAGGACATTTTAACGAAGACAAGACGTAAACAATATTTTTACCCCATCACAAACATTCCCCTAAAACTCAAGCTCCCTTTATGCTTACTCTCCATAAATATAGGAATCCGATGGTGTGTAGGTTTTATATACTGAAACAATCAAAACGTATTATGTGGCATGCAAGTTTATTTTAATCTCAAAAATATTTCGCTCAGCTGGTCACAAATTATAACAGGAGATTAAACACAATCAAACAACAAGAAATTATTAAATCCATTGGCTACAAGATCAAAATCCTGCAGATGCTTTGTTTCATCTCGCTCGTTTCCTGGCTCTGAGCTTGGAGTGACCACCTGTAACATGTAGATGAGTGCAGTACCTTTTTGAATGGGTACACTTAATAAACCAAAACCCACAATCACTTCTAATATTATGTTGTATAAATACAATGCAGAATTTACCAAAACACATGATAATCATTTTATTCAGTGATTTTTTGGAAGAAGCCTACCACTAAACTGAGGATAGGTTTTTGGTATGTACAGTATATAATTTACTTGGTGAAATATGCATGTAGCCGGACTTGGAGTGGTACCACAATTGATTTTTAAACTATGGGCTTCAAGATGGTTTTTTACCATCAAATGGCGGTAGAATTTGAACAGCCGTCATGTTGATTTTATGAACCACGTACATAAAATGCTACTTGATAAATGCCATACTATTATACACAAATACCATATGCGTACAACTTTTTGAGGGGTCCACGTAATTTTCACAGAATTTGCAGTTGCTTGGCTGTCTAAGAAACTTTCATTCTCAAAATTTAATTATCATTAGGATTGGGTCGTTGCTATATAATAGATGATCTAAGTGAAAAACAAGTGATCAGTGAAAATAAAAAACCCAAAAATAACGTACCTCAAAAATTGTACATATATGGTAGGGCTGGGTGATACTGCCATTTTAGTGCACGATCAATACTAAAGCCACTATTCACGATGCTGAATAGCTCACAATACTAAGTCTGGTGCTACATAGTGTATTGCTCAGCATTCCTGCAGGAAGTCTTTAAAGGTAGTACTAAACTAGCCACTATCATCCTTGTTTACAGTAACAGTTATTGTAACATATATGCTTTGAGGTTATGTTATGGTGTTTGGGGTAACCAGGTGGATAGGCTTTATCACTTACAAGGATTCTTAGCCAAGTACTGCATAACAGATTGATTTTTAATGACAGTAATGTACAGATATGGTATCACGATAGTTAATAACAAATTATCGCAATATCGATACTCTCAAAATATTGTGATATATCGTTAAAAACGATAATATCGCTCGGCTCTAGTATACAGTAGGTGATACTACACCTAATTGTACAGTATATGAGTGGAGTAAGTGTCAATCCAGTTTGAAGACTGGAGAGGTTGTGTCCACCTTACTTTTTCCACCTTACTTTTTCCATTCAAGATCGAGATACTCTGATAGAGCAGTCACCTAACTACTCTAATAGAACACTCGAAAAGCATAATATGATTCTGTGGAATTTACACAAACATCTCTAGTTTCTACAATAAGGAGACGAGTCTGTACATAATCAAGTACATGCATCTACTTTAAAGAAACAGTCCCAGATAACATTTTGTCAGGAAAGTACTATAGAAGCCACACAACCAACATTGGACCTACGTACATGTATATTTACACATCATGGCTTCTCAAGCAATGTTTATTCATCTTATTATATTCCAGGTGCTTTATCAATAAAACACAGCAAACTACACAAATTATTTGTGGATTTAGAAGTCTTCGCTTAGTACAGTGTAGAAAGTTGTCAAATGCAATTCTTCAAAAATACCTATAGCTTACTAGTACAGGTACGTATCTGCCAATGTACTGGTAGCATTTGTACATTTACTATCCATTGTGTGAAAATTAGTTACTTAGCGTCAACCATTAGTGAATTACAACACTCTGAATAATGGCACTATTCAACACTTGGGAATTAGCAATAATCATACTTTTCTGAGACACTTACATATATGACAACCAGACAAATGACAACAATTAGATTACTGAATTGAGCCTTGAAATGTACCCAGAAACAAGGCAATTATGTACAAGCAAGAAGACTATGTTTACAGTTTTATCAAGGAAGTCACATGAAGGGAAGTCACATGAAGGGAAGTCACATTATGTCACATGGCACAGTTGTTATAAACAAGTTGATACTGTGCTACTTGCCAGGTGCCCAGTAAATATTATCCCTTGCTATAGTTTTGCTTTTCACCTTGTTTTGTAACAATACATGTAGTACATTAAAATTAAACGTATTCACCAATTATTTCATAATTCATCAATTACATTGCTATGCATTGCTAAGGAGGCGTAACTCAAGCAAACCAGTGAAACCACTTCAAACCACAAATTACGCACAGACGTATCTTCTTGACTGTTTTATAGTTTGTCTATCGTGTTATCATACACAAATTCTCTACACAAAGCCTTGTGGCTATTCTTAATTTTTGTTTGTGTACAAAGGAGATATGCCCCCTTTCAACTTAAGAAGATACGCCATTCATGGTAGCTGTTACACTGCTTTTCAGCCTGTTACAGGATGAAGGCTAGCTCCTACTAAACTGTTTCAACTGGTTTCAGTTACTGGCCACACACCATTAAGTAAACACAATGAAAACAGGAAGTTGAGCTTTAAAGCAGTATGTTTTCTGTAGCTCAAGGCCTGTTTGCTCATGTGGGTGTTGGACAAACATGGAGACACACAGCTTATGCCAGTCTCGTCATCATGACAACAGGGTTGAATGTTCATCCCAAACATATATAAACTACAAGAATACACTACTAATTTCATTGTCGAAAACAGTCAGTGTTACATTAGTCAGCCGTTGCTGGCTGCTTTTCTCCCGGCCCAGTGATAAGCTTGACAATCACTCTAAGACATTAATGGAGTGTTGGTCTGACTGGGCCTAGTTGTAGAGCTCTGTAAAACCCACTGATGTAAAAGTCCTTACATGAAATCTTCTGGACACAAAACCAGAATGTTTTGATAGTTGCAACATGAATAACTGATTTCTACCCTGAAGCCTAAACAAACCATTCATGTTTACATACAACATTCCATTTATATTGCTAATAACAAAAGTCACTTCCAGCACTATGGATTAGATTTCTTGCAAAAAAACCTTGAATAATAAATATACTATAAATGACCTTTACATATTCCCTTATAAAATGATTTTGGTTTACTAAGTGGGCCCCAACTGGACACACAGGTTTTGGCAATTAAATTCGCCGCTTTGGCAATTGAAGTCGTCGCTTTGGCGATTGAATTCGTCGCTTTGGCAAATGAATTCGTCACTTTGGCAATTGAATTCATCCCTTTGGCAATTGAATTCGTCCCTTTGGTAATTGAATACATCACTCTGGCATTAGAATTCATCCATAACAAGATTAACAACTGGAGAAACACAAAAACATGATGTAGCAGCTGCTACAAGATCTTGTTCAGGTACAACTGTCCTAAACAACTCTTTACAAGGTGATAATTCTTCCACTACAACTTCTTCAGCAACATTCACAACCAGCATCAATTACCATCTAGTGTCTCAAGCGTAACTCTCCATGGCAAAAATGATTCACTTCGTGATAAGCGGTTGCTTTCTTGAAGACAATTTAATTATGACGAATTCTTGTACCAACGCGACAGATTCAATTGCCAAAACCTGTAACTTTGTAAATTTTAGGATTGCAGACGGTCATTTTGTGTACAGCATGTACTATGAACAAGTGAAAAATTGTTAAGGTTACTCTGGTGAACATGAAAAACATATTATTTTAATCCCCTATATTGATGCAGTATGCACCATATTTCTGATCCATCGGATGATCAGTTAGTTACCCTGAGGCAAAAGTCTCTATGTAGCGACATCATGTCATCAAGCTCTAGCAAAAGCACATTGGCTAATTATTTAATAGACAAATCATTTTTAAAAGAATATGGATCCTGAAAATCTGTCAAATGGCAGATAAAACAAAATCTTCTGTGAAGCAAAGTTGTGGATTTTCCAGCAAAGAATCCTTCACCATTAGCCAACATACTACAGTATTCCAAAAGGCACCAGACTAGTAACCGTGGATTATGATAATAGTAGAGGGACACAAAGGGAACTTCATAATTTGTAAGTAGTTTAGTGTGGTACCTAGGAGGGTAGGACAAGCCCATATGAATTTGTAATACTATTGCACAAACACTGAAAGAATTTCATGTGAGCCAATAGTCTCTGTGCAAAAAGTAGAGGAATACCTTCTATTTTGTTGTTTGCAACAATGTGGTTCTTGAGTGAACTCGGCCGTTATGGTAAAATGGGGCTTATAGTGATGGTGATGCATGGCAGCCATGGTATTCATGCAACAATAATAGTGATTATAATAGGATCACTGAGATGTACGATGTGGTACTTCCAATAGGTACTATCACTGTGTTTAGTAAAATATATTTCAATTGTGCTTGAAGGTGCCATAACCCTCCACCCAGTGTGGCACTCCGAAAACCCACTACGTGGCCTCTTCACTGTACACATACAAGGGATTGACACAATCTGCGACTGTACACAAACGTCAACGAAGGTCACAAAAGTACCGTTAAGTCTGTAAGTCCATAGATTATAGAGGGGCGCGTAAGCTCCCTTTCTCTATAATCTATGGTAATTCAACAAGTCAAGCATACCTCTCAACTGTCACGCCTCCGGTGTGATTCTCACAATTTGAGGTGCAATCTCACGCTCACACGCCTAAGGAATTGAATCTCACGCCTACAAGCAATGTAGCTTAAGTTCCACAAAAAACGTTCAGTATTAGACCAAAAATGTCTGTAAAACTTTGGATAGTTATGTAGTTGTAAATAGTTTGTGTCACGTGATCATTCTCACGTGATCATTCTCACGTGATTCATGGTATTCAAACGAGGAAACGGCACTGGATCAAATGTGTGTGGGATAATAATCTATGGATCAGAGCAGTGGATTAGGGAACAACAGAGTGAGATGTAAAATAAAAGAGTAAAAGAATGTTTCAACTGCCAGGCACCTACAAGTGTTATTTAGTTGTGTTGTACCATGTGTCATAAAAATGATCTCGGGATGCCATGGATACACCGCAAGGCGAAAATAGAGAACAAGCCACTAAGTGTGGCAAACAATAAAAAAGATAGTGACATTCCAGTGCCTTCAAAGGATAAAAGTACACTACCAGAATTCAATGGATACACCAATGTGTTCAACTAATCCTAGTGTGTGGCATAGCAGATGGTGATTACAATTAATAGCAACTAAGCCTGCATAGACAAGTAGCATAGGTGCACATCACACATTTTCAGCCTAAGGGCACATTTTATGTATGTTGTGCTTGTTCTCTCCATCAGGTTGTATGGGATGGATGGCAGTTTGTTGATCTCACTCCTGGCAAAGGCTACAGGTTGAGAGCTCTGGTCAAGGACGGAAGGATTACAAACCCACAATCGGTAAGTACTTGATATAAACAGGTGCAAAACAAGTTAGTGAAATACTTTGACGACAGTAGCAGATGTACCTTACACAGTTTTTGTCTTCGTGATACCTCACTGGTGAATTATACGTAGAATACATTGTGTACGCATAGATAATATTATTATCTATGGTGCACGAAACTCAACAAACCAGCTACCTACCTGGAGACAGATAGTCGCCTATGCCGGGTCGAAACATCCCTCTATAGTTTTCCGGTCGTACTTGGTAGACCAAATTACTTGCCAGCTACCTTGATAGTATCAATATATACGAGAATATAAATTATTTCGGCCACCTCAATTCTCGAAATCTTATAGGCGTGGTGCCTACATCACGTGAGAATCAAAAGTATTCCCTGCGAAATTTTACCCCGCTAAACTATTCCCCCAAGATTTTATACCACGCTAATCACCACATCATTCTTTTTATAATTAAAATTTCTGATCAAAAACTAATACTACAATGAACAATCTGCATGAAAAAATACTTGAGTGCACATTAATTGTTCACTGACACCTTCTGCAATTGATTACAACTAGTTGTTCTACATAAAATGATAATAAGTAACAATAAAATAATTATTAGCTAATACAATGAATTATTATACTGCATGTATGTACAATATGGGATATCCAATAGTTGATCTGCAATAAAATAAACTAGTTGACATTATTAATAGGGGGCAATGTCTTAATCAGTCAATAGAGAGATCTTGGAACATCTGTACTCGGTAGTGATAGAGGATTTCGTATTTCACCCATTTCTCTGGAACTTGGGTTTGTACTTTGAAAGCTCTAACAGCCAAGCCTGTACTGCTGCCTGGAATGGTGTAAGAGACCTCGGCATGTTCTGAGTTAGGGTCTGGTCGATGCATTCCCGATTTGAGGTTGACATCGCATGTGAATGTATGTGGTTGACTTGATCGATTGTAGTGACCAATCCGCCACATTATGGCGTTGTGTTCTGGCTCGTAACGGGCACTGCCAATGTGTACTTCAATTTGACAACTCTGGCTACGAACTTTGTGACGGAAACTACCTCTCAGAGCTGATGTGGAACGAACAGACTGTCTGCGACCAAATCGACCTTCTGCCATAAACAACGAACTCCAGCTAGCCGGAATGGGGAACTTGATCACAAATTCTTTAATCGGCCTCAGTCGTAGGTTGAGCTTCTTCCGTACAATAAAGCTAGCCTTTATGTGAACGTGATTCTGAAACTCATTGTATTCCATTAAGGCACATACATTGACTGGTGGAGACACATAAGGCTCAATGGTTGATCGTAGTAGTTCAAATGGTGAACCATCAACTGGATGAAAACGGATCTCTCTTGTAGTTTTAAAGGCGTTCTCATCAACACAAGGATGAAGCACTGCATTAGTCAGACGAACTTGTCTGGCAGTACTAGCACTCAGTGATCCTTGGCCTTGCCTCAAAATGGCCTCCAAATCATTGACAACAAGTTTACACTCTGGTTGACCAGTAAGAAATGCTTGGACATAAATTTTGTTACATGACGAACGATCAAGAACGGCACCATTACAGTTCATCAAAATATCGGAGGAATCTTTGACATCAATGAAAACCTCGTTCATCCGGTAAGCAACACCTTGTTGACGAGTTATAGGCAGTTGGCGTATGGCTTCATTGAGGCTGTCAGACAGGGACTGCAATATGGCCAGGTCAGTGAAGCCAATCTTGATGATGGAGTTGTGGTGGGTGACATGTTCCACAAACAGAAATCTCTTCAGAGTACGTTTCTCAGTATGAGTGGTCTCCTGTGGAGAACAAGACACAATATATTATTGTTGACTACAATATATAGCATTGCATACAATACAGGGGGAGTACAACTTCAAACTTTGTAGCCAAATTTGGTAAAAGAATGATGAAGGAATGAATGAAACCTGTCCACACCCAGCCCAATATTTCTGGCCAGTTGGCTAACAAGTAGATTAATGTATAAACTTGTCCCTGAAGAAATTTATAAACGGTTGATCTTTTTAGAGAGGTGGCCTTTCTATACACTAAGACAGGCAGGCTCCAATGCGACAATAAAACAAATTAAGCACCACACACAAGTTTTATTACATGAAAGAGATCAGGTATTTCTTTTTTCAACCCATACATGTTTAACAAGCTTTTACAAATTACATTTAATCAACAGAAGCCTGCTTCTGTTTGAGGCAAGCTTCTTCCAAAAAATGATTTTACGGAATGTATGAAATTACACCATACATGAAAGTGGTTCCTTCATTGTATTTATACAGCATCATATTAGAAGTGATTGTGGGTTTTGGTTTATAAACATTAAATGCACAAAAATTATCACGAGATTGTAGTAACACTATTTAATGATGTGCACACTCAAAAATTTCATATTTCAGTGACACAGGGTGGTTGTGACAACCTGTAACTTTTTCATAATTGCACATAAACAAATACATTGGAATTTTGCTTGTTTGTAACACAAAACCTCTATAATAGGAACCTCATGCTTCAGTGAGAGTAGTCTACTTGTAAAGGAACCATCTTAATATATTAGGGGTGTAACAATAGGTTACATGTAAAAACAACACAATAACAATACAGTAATACCACTACATTTAAGATCAGTTACCAAAGTACAACTCTACAGTAGTGACAACAATGCCAAGTGATACTGTTCTATTATACAAGCGCATTAAAAAATAAGAACACTTATTCACCACATTTTTGTATGCATTCAACATAAGAAGAAATGTTCTTTATCAAAGCTTCTTTGCGTTTTTGCTCATTTGCTACAATCTGTTGAAAGCAATGATATAGTACAAAAAAAAAAAAATACAAAAAACAAAAACAAAAAAAAAAAACAGGTTAAGCAAGTCATCAAATAAGTTTTAAAACATTTTCGTTTTGAACATACGCACATACAGACATTGTGTTTGATAACTCATTACAGCACAAATCAGTTCTATTACAAGTTAAGGGTATACTAGTGTTAAAAAAATATTGGAAATGCCTAATACTTTGGTTTCAATATAGAATTGAGAATAGAAATTGTCATGATCACATGATTTTCAGCTTAAATTGCCTACACACAGTATATTGCTACAGTCCCCTTTAAGTGGTAATATTTTGTTAGCTGTCTCACTACCGCAACCTCCACATGGAGGTTTCATAAAACATGCATAACATCATATTCTGAGCACTTTGTAACTTTCAAGTTTATTAGTAGCCCCTGTGCTTATCCTGTAGCAGGCACGCCATTAAGTGAATGGGAACAGGGATGACCGGTCTCTCGTGTACTATCGCACAGTTAGATGATGTCATCACCTACTTTTGGGATGTCAATAACAAACATTATAGACGATTCTTTGAAGTGATAATGGCATTACTAATAGGGGAAACAGTAAGGAGAAGGATTGTATATGTTGGAGTGGTGTGTTGCTACTTTTGTACACCAAGTGACCTTGTGCCTGTACGCGCAAGTGTCCTTGCTCAAATGCCAGACAACCAGACTTGGAGATGATAACTTGTAAAGTTGTGAAATTTCACATTTACTTTAAAGACTTTTACACTTCAAAATTATATAATGGCTTTACAGTTGTTCTTGTGTAAACAGCAACTCAATAATTGAGTTCATTGGGTCTATAGCAAGAAAAAAATTATAATTATATGGTATGGTGTGTAAGTTATAACAGTTCAGAAGATTGCAAGCCTCTACAAATTTGGTAGTGAGGGGATATCAAGCGATTACTTATGGCACATTAAAGCCCATCCTCAATTTGAGGCAGACTTTTTCCAAAAAATGACTATTTGTTAATTATTATTGTAATACTCTAATTTACTGTCTGTTTGCACTGTATTTAAAGGATGCCAAATTAGAATTGATTGTGGGTTTTGGTTTATTACCAACTTTCATGAAATTTTGCAGCTTATGATGAAGTAGTTGAAATTATATTAGATCAGTTCAAAATTTCTACACCTTTAATAATATTATGAAGTCCATTCTCTGCTTGAGGTAGACTTCATCCAAAAAATGTACTATTTTGAAATTAATTTTTGTATTATTGTCTTACTGTCTGAATGCACTGAATTTATATAACACAAACTTAGAATTGATTGTGGGTTTTACTAAGGAGTTTCTTACCTAATCACCATAATACCGTAACATTATACTTGTTTTGAGTATATATAACCAGATCAAACGAAGATAATGGCTAACTTTTAAATTATTATTTGACTTTGCTTCCATAGCTTCGTTTCGGTAACATGACGTACTTGAAAATACATCTCCGTATACTTGTCCTAATAAGGAATTTTATAAGTTACTTATTATAGCACACAGCAGCCATGTTTGAATTTTGCTGTTTATGGTTAAATGCTCCTGCAGATATACTAATAGACATTAAATCTTTCTAAATTTTTGTTGTAAATAAATCGTCTTTACTTCTTTTTCGCTACTCCCTTGTTTCACTACTTTTTAATTCCTTGATCCCAAATCCAGCTTAAAATTTGTAATTTTTCCTTCGACTTGTCCATTAACTTTTTACTAACATAATTATGACTAATGAACCAGCACAAACCACATCAAAAGAAAGAATTATGCCAGGCATGCCATAACATTAATTTTCCAACTGAACGCTCTCCCAAAAATCAATTATTGAAAAGTACAGTGGCTATCAAGCTTCGTCTTCAGCTAGAACAGTACGAGGAGTGTCTTTACAGAAAATATAAGTAATAATGTAATGAAGCCATACCGTGCTACCACAAAATGACACCTTATGTTATCAGCGAATATAACTGGGACAAAAAGACAAGGATGAGTCTGTGAATGTACGTCCTGTGGTTGGTGAAAAGCAATTCTAGGGACAAAGCAACATTGAACAGAGAAAAAAATCAAGCCATATCTTTATACATTATCAAGCCATCAGATAGATACAGTACTATAAATCAGATAATCCAACAACTGAATGTGTTACTGTATAATACTCTCAATAGCAGCTTGACGTATTATATTGAAATACGTCAAGCGATTAGCCAATAGAATTAGTATTACACTTGTTTGTCAAGGTCCTATGACAAAAATCTATAATACTAATTTGATTGGCTAGAATAGTGTGGTGTGTTTCTATTAGAAGTGAATGTTCGATTTGACAACTATTGTTACCATAGTGATAGATGCCCCAAGGTATAACACAATATGGTTGCTTAGCAACGGTTGCTAGGTAACCATTGCTAAGCCAAACTCATTGAGACCATAGCAATGGTTGCCAGGCAACGTTTGCTGAGTGTGCTTGGTCTTTTGCAGTGGTTATTTTTGAATTTCTGTTGCCTAGTAACAGTTGCTATGGTTGTCGGATTAATTTGCAATAGGACAGATGGCTGTGGTATTCGGGATTAATAGTTCTCGTATTGTAAACAGGAAGGAAATAGTGCTCGGCTTCGCCTCACACTATTTTACTCCTTCCTGTTTACAATGCTCGCACTATTAATCCCGAATACCACAGCCATCCAACCTATTACATATATTAATACTCATATTTGTTGTTAAAATTTTCAATGCAAAATATTTTTGTTGTTTTAGTAAATAATGAAAATTATCACGGCAGATTTAAAGCACTGTATGACTAGAAGAAAATACGAAGTGATGTTAAAGGTCATGTACGATCAAAGAGATAACCACTACTGTATGATAAGTGATGCTAAAGGTCATGTACGATCAAAGAGATAACCACTACTGTATGATAAGAACTTGTGGAGTTATTATTACAAAGTAGCAACAACAGAAAAATCAATTTGTACTTCTTTTAACTCTGCTCCCTAGGGAGTAGCTACTCTGCAATTCCTAATGGCAAATTTTAGCCAGCTCTACTAAGTTCAGTAAAGACTGATAACTGAAACTTCCCTGCTTAGACTAAATGTTAATACTTTGTTAAAACTGATCAATACCAGTATTTTGTTAGATTCAAATTACTTCATCGGTATACTTCTTAATAAAACACATCAATATTCTAATACAAGTGCTTGAAATTATTAGGAACCAACAACCATAAGTTATCATTTAGCTCTAACAGAAATCCATCCTCTTTAGAGGCAGACTCCTTCCAAAAAAATGTTTAAATGTTTGTAACTGTGCGTTACAGTGAACAACCAGCTGATGTGAACAATAAGTTACATGTATCATATTTATACAACACTATATTATGATTGATTGTGGGTTTTGGTTTAGTACTAATTTTCATGGAATTTTCTTACCTATACACTACAACACTAACATTGCACTTGTTTTGGTTGTACATAACCACATCAAACATTAAAAAAATGACAAATAAAAATTTTTTTATAGAGTATCTGATCCACTCAAATCTGCTAAAAAGTTTAGTACAG
This sequence comes from Dysidea avara, assembly GCF_963678975.1. Classification (NCBI taxonomy): domain Eukaryota; kingdom Metazoa; phylum Porifera; class Demospongiae; order Dictyoceratida; family Dysideidae; genus Dysidea; species Dysidea avara. The sequence goes on from NC_089273.1 coordinate 48,377,460, forward strand.
CCCTAACAGTAAGTGCATTATCATCTAATGGTTAATATTACAGCCGGCATTTCGGCATGGCTATAAAAGCAATCCAGTGGTAGAACTCGTATTGGCTGGGGTGATTGATCACTCTGCATGGCGAGGGCTCAGCTTGGTTGATTAGTCATACTGGCGTGAGCGCCACAGGCTATTAGCAAATTTAAAGTACACCTTTCCTTTGATCTCGCCTACGCAAAGACTATTTGTACTTTGCGTGGGAGGATCAAAGCGATGCCGTGTAGTGTATCGTTGTACAGTACTAATTAGCTGCATAACTGTACTGTATGATCATACAGAACAGTTATGCAGCTAATTGGGCAAATACAGTACAGTTATGTGGAGAATTTATTTGTGGAATGTTACAAAAACAACACCACTGTGAATCACTAAAATAAACCAAACTAATCCTACCCCAGTTTGTTCTATGGCTAGAAACAGATTGTATAAACACTACTGATCTTCTGATCACGAAGCTATTTACAAGCACGATTGATCACGTGTGTGACATTGTAAATCGCTACTAGCTAAACTAATCGTATTAGTTCATTCTACAACTAGAAATAGATTATATAAACACTTACTAATGTCCTCATCACTGAAAAAAATCGTAGCGGTTTGAGCACTAGAGAAAATGGTTCCAAGCCAAACGACCAGGAAGTACAATATAACACTTAAAGCACCGCCTATGCTTGAGTGTACGAAAAATACAGCACTCAGGAGGTGGGGGTGAGGCAAATATAGCACTCAGCTTCATCTCGTACTATAATAGCCTCTCGACACGCCCCCTGGTGCTGTATTTCCATACACACGCATGGAAATGTTTTAACCATAACATAAATACCACACACCCCTTCACAAGCCTAAACAGAAGTTAATCCTCAGTTATGGAAAACTTCTTCCAAAAAAATCTCCTTTAGAACAATAATGTAATATACAAAGTCATCTGCGTTACATTTATACTGTACTTTATTAGAAGTGATTGTGGGTTTCGGTAAATAAGGCTTTAATTGTACTTCACATTTTTGTAATAACACAAAATACACATAGTGCTTGGAACGGTTTCCTCTAGTACTATTGCTATAAGGTAAATTCCCTAGGTACCACAGATACAATCTAGATACATAGACAAAGTTAAGAAAAAAATAGTGATTTTAACTTCAATTAGGGATTATAGAGAAAAAAAGTAGGGAAACAAGGGAGGTCGCCTACACCTGCAGATATATTAATGGATATTTGTAATCCCTAGTTCAGTCTACAGACGAAACACTCCCTGTTCACTTATTCATAACATTATTATGACTGGTGAACCCACGAGTACTGTAGATGAAATAGGTACATTTGTATTGTAAGTATGTTTCACCAGGGGTGGGTGACACAAGTAATAAAATATCGATTCCAATACCAGAATGTCTGATATTTTGGTATCAAGTACTTTTTACAAAGAATCGGAAATTTTTATACTTGGTGATCATGTGATTTTTTTTGCTTACATTGTATTGTGCGTGTGTTACAGATGCAAACACTAAAAAATGAAATGTTTAAGCCACTACTGTACTATAATGCACCTATCAATACTACCCCCCCTTTCCCTCAGGCATATATGACGCTACAACAGTGGGGATATGACACACCTGAATGTCAAATGTCCCATAGTAGGACAAACCTATTGTGTCAAATCTCCACTGTTGGCTCCAGTTGCAACCAATTCCCCCCTGTAAAGCCCCACTTACGCCCAAGGAGGGGGAGGGGTATGTGTGGCATAATGCAAACTTTATTCAACCCACCAGTCATCACTGAGAAATGTGAGGTTCACTAATTGGCTACTAAACACAGAAATCACAAGTACTCAGTATCGGTATTGATACTCCTTAATACCATGACAAAAGTACTTGGAATTGTACTGAAGCAAAATTTTCTGGTATTGCCCAGCCCTACTGTTAGAATATATAAATACCACCCCTACACATATCAGGAACAAGGCTTAAGAGAAGTTCATCCTCAGTCAAGGAAAACTTCTTCCAAAAAATCCAATAATGCATTGCTACATATACAATAATGTGCAAGACACTAAACCTGTGTTATATTTATACTGTATTGTGTTAGAAGTGATTGTGGGTTTCGGTAAATGGGGCTTTAAGACACTAAACCCGTGTTATATTTATACTGTATTGTGTTAGAAGTGATTGTGGGTTTCGGTAAATGGGGCTAGAAGTGATTGTGGTTTCGATTTCGGTAAATTGTACTTCGTGCTTCTGTACTAACAAAAAAACACACAGTGCTTGGAAAAGGTACTTTTGCTGTAAGGTAAATTCCCTAGGTACCACAGGAAAATTAGCAATTTTAAGTTCAGTTAGGGAACATAAAAATAACTGCTAAGACACCATTGAGGCATTGTGAAGCTGGTTTTTGAGGTGATAGCTTTGGCCAGAAAAGCCCAAACATTCTAATGTGCAATACTGTAATAATGATTAAAGTGATCTCTCCTATCTTATAGTGTACTAAGTATTAATATTTGTGGTTTGTGTTTCTAACCTATTAACAGAGATACTTACAGTTGGTAAACCATGGTGACGAAATAACAGTGTAACTTTCCCATTTCATGCCATTGAAAACCAGTCTCATAAATGGTAGACTAGCGACATGATATTTTCATAGCTCACACCACAATACTTTACATGTGCAAACCCTGTATACATTGTTTCAAAGGCACCTATTGCATATGAAGATGCTGGGGTAGCAGTTTTGACAGTAAAGAGAGTGAAGATGAGAGTTTTGCTACCACGACTGTTTATAATAAGTATTTCAGGTAAACTGATTTTTGCTTAATGAAAAACTTGTCAGTAGTTCGACAAATAAATATACTTTCAAAACAGGTATTATCCCAACTGGATCTGAATGTCTCCCACTTGGCATATTTCCTGCACTCTTGCAAAATGCTAGATTATCTCTTAACAGAAGTAAACCCTCGGTTTAGAGGCAACTTCTTCCAAAAAAACTACAGAAACAATGATGATGTGTAAACTTCTCCATGTATTGCATTTATACAACACCATAATAGAAGTGATTGTGGGTTATATTTATAAAATTATCTCAAATGGAGATGCCATAGATTGCACTTATAACATGAGAATTCTAGGAGGTCTGCTCCCACCCCCTCCCACTTCTTTCCCAGGAAAAAAATTATGCATAAATATGGTGAAATGTTACCATTAGATTATACGAACATTATCAATTAATCCCCATCCCTGGGATTAGCACTTAAAGTAGCTGTTTTAAAAACACAAGCACTGAAAATGCATTATCCAGTAAACTGAATTTTATACATGCCTCAAAATGCAAAGACTTCTTTCTTCACAGCAAAATTTCAGTATATATGGTCTCACTCTTTGTTGCATTCGATGAAGCCAGAACACCATGTGGAAGCTTGAAACTATAAAAGATCTCTTCACATAACAATGAATAAGCTGTGTGTGTTTATATAAAACAGGTTAACATGGTTACTTGGCCAGATATCAACAGTATAACCACTGTAACAATAGAAGCTTACTTGTTATGAAACAATGAAAAACATTGCCTGATTTTATCACATGTAAAAATTCAAGTTCCAAGAAAATAGCTACACCAAAACCCACAATTAAGTGGTATATAAACAATACAATACAACTACCATATTGCAAAAACTTGGTGGTAAAAAAGTTTGACAAAAACCCACTGCTACGAAATTGACGAAAACCCTCTATTGCAAAATTGATGGGAAAAAATAAACTTAGGTGAATGGGGCTTTACTAGAATTTTTTTAGGCTACCACGTACTATACTGCCCGAATGCAACATCGCTCAGTACACACAAGAGTGAGTGGTTGTCAACTTGCCAATTAAGGGGTGTGGCAGCCGTTTCGATTGTGAGCCCCCGCATTGAGGTATGATGACTCACGATGGGAAAAGCTGCCACACCCCTTAATTAGCAAGTCTTTTACTTGCTTGTGTGTAGCAACATTGCATTCAAGTGGTAGCTACCATACAAGTGTAAGCATCATTCACTGGTTCTGTAATGTCAAGAGCACTGTTTGGATTTTCATGAACTCTTGTGGGACAATGAACTTCGCAACAATCAAAGGGAACACTTGGAGGGAACTGCCTGACAATCGAAGGGAACACGCACGATACCAGTCACGATACTTCGATACCCATCCTTACAAAATGGCTGATCTGTTCATGTGATCACTACAAAAACGAGTCCACAATACAAAGCTTTATGTCGCTCAATATAACAAGTCAAAGTGTATCATTTTTTTGAACTGGCTGCACATCAAAGTCACTAGCAAACCGATTTCCATGATATTGCCCGGGAAATATACAAGTTAAACCCTGAGCTGCACCTTTGAACACCCACGCTAAAGTGGTATATTATCCCCACCCCTGGAATTAACCTTTGATGTGTAGCACTTTTAATAGCTGTTTTAAAACACAAGCACTGAGAACACATTATCCAGTAAACCAAATTTTATATGTGCATTTCAAACAAAACAATAAGACTTCTAAAAACTACAACTACTGTTTTCTTCACTGCAAAATTTCAGTATAAATGGTCTCACCCTTTGTTGCATTTGATGAACCCAGAACTCTTCACGTAGCAATGAATAAGCTGTACGTCTTTATACAAAACAAGTTAATATGATTACTTGGCCAGATATAAATAGGAAGTTTATTCATTGGTAGTCTAAATAACCACTGTAACAATAGAAGCTTACTTGTTGTGAAGCAATAAAAAATTGGCTGATTTTATCATATGCAAAATTTAAGTTCCAAGTACTAAACCAAAATCCACAATTTAGGCCACAAAAATTAAGTTATCCTACCTAATATTGTCATGCACGTCTGTATTGTGTAAACATGCATTTCCTGAAAGTTCTTTGCAGGTTTAAGGGTTAATTAACAGAAGTCATTGCTCTGTTTTGGGGGTGACTTCTTCCAAAACAAACTACAGGAATAAGAATTATGAGGGAGAATGAATTACTTGAACACATCTTTGCATATATACAACACCATATGTGACCGAATTTTGGAAAACCATCGACATACGCACAATAGTACTTTTGTAATAAAACGCATTTAAAAACTATATGGGTAAAAAACGCAAGCTCCAGACCATATGTGACCGAATTTTAGAAAACCATCGACATACGCACAATAGTACTTTTGTAATAAAACACATTTAAAAACTATATGGGTAAAAAACGCAAGCTCCAGAAAAAAAATTATGCAAGTTTTTATCGCCTCATTGGTGGGCGAACTAAGCCTCCCATGGATAAATCCTGGGCATCATCTTGTTTGCCTGTTCATGGAGAGTACAAAAATCTTTGTTTCATCTCCATACATGAAAGGATTTCAAAGTTACTGACGTTTGTTTACGTTGTAGTGACGAAAGAATTTACCGATGATCGTTTTTCAATTAATTTGCCTTCCTTCTCAAACACAGAATCATGCCTGGGACAAAAACTCTACCTTGGTGGATGCATAAATTCATGGTAAACACAATGAGCGAAGAGTCAATTCCGTACGTTGTTGTATCAGTAAGTTATGATGGTTGATGTAAGCGCCTGTAGATTCTTTTCTCGGTAGCTTCTGTACATATCAATTTATTTGCTCATCCGGCTGTCTAGTGCTGTGTTTCCAATGCTGCTTAACTTATGAAGCTGAAACCTAGCTAGTCCATTCCTCTGTCCCGGTAGACAACAAAGAACAAATAAAATGTATTTTGAAAATTGTGCGGATATCGACGGTTTTCTAAAATTAGGTCACATATTATAAGTGATTATGGGTTTGGTTTAGTAAGTGTACCCCAAGCTGATAAAAACTAGTAAATTAACATTATACGTCTTGTCCTTAAGTACCTCCAGTTGCACATATACCTAACAATAGACATTAATGTTTCAATTTTACACTTATACTGTGTTTGCACTTAGCGCCAATTAACCCGGTTTATGAAATTTATGAAACCGCGACATCCCATTTATACGCACATGTTTAGACCACTATAATGAAGAATGCTAGCATGGAAAATAGCATAAGGTAGGGCTCTGTTAATGGGTGGTTGGAAAGAAAGGCAATGGTGAATTAGCATAGTTGTGCTCTAGGGATGGTTAATGGCTTATACCAGCCATTAATATTCTTATTACGATGTGGTCGATACCCGTAAGTGTGTTCTTCCTGCTATGAAGTGTTGAATTGTTCTGTTCGCTGTAGTGTTTCTTTTATTCATTTAAACTTTATTTTGATATAATATCTATAGTGAACAAATTAAATATAGAAAACTGAACCAAGTCATGCAGGCATGGTAGTTTTTATGCGGGCTGGTCCGGTTTGGTTCAGCTCAGTTCAGTGGGCGTTCATACCATAGTGAAAACCGAGACGAGTCGTGCCCAACCAAGCCAGCACACGATATGAGGCAAGTGTAAACGCAGTATTAAAAACAAACCATTGAAATTCAGTACATGAAATATTTATTCCCCGAGTCTAACAACTTTTTTACAAACATTATAATGAAAAATTTACAGATACCGTTACTCAGTTGTACTTTTCCCTATTGACATTTTTTTGCCATCATATTTGTTCATAACAATCTGATAATTTAGCTGGTATAATTCATTAAATGGCCTAACAGGAATGGACTATTTCAAGCATGTTAAGAAATGTTCAGTAGCAGGTAGGCACTTTGCTGTACATTAAAATCATCAGATAACTTGTTTCATGATGATCAATATGTTTCTAAGAGATTGGCTGTGAGTTAAATGACATGTACATTTGTAAAACTTTTATATCCAGTTTTCAGCTATAATGAAATGTAACAGAAGTCATTTCTACTTATGAGGTGACTTCTTCCAAAAAAAAATTGTAGAACAAAAGAAGAAATTATGTGTGAATCCATCAGACTACCAGCATTGTATTTATACAACACCATATTAGAAGTGATTGTGGGTTTTGGTTTAGTAAGTGTATTTCACAAAGAGAAAAATCTTTGATAAGAGCAAGTCAGCCATTACATGTAAGTTTTGTGTGTTTATATTTTCAGGTATAATGAAAGTTAACAGAAGTCATTTCTACTTATGAGGTGACTTCTTCCAAAAAATAGTAGAACAAAATAAGTAATTGTGTGAATCCATCAGACTACCAGCATTCCATTTATACAACACCATATTAGAAGTGATTGTGGGTTTTGGCTTACTAAGTGCATTTCACGAAGAGAAAAATCTTTGATAACAGCAAGTCAGCCATTGCGGCCATATGGTTACATGACATCTTAACTCACCTGTGGAATAAAATTTATCCTCACTATATAACTTGTTTCATAACAAGTTGTGCTAGTACTGAAGCAGACACGCCTGTAGATGTCCTGTTTCTGGGACAACCCGGACTAGTGTGTGTTTGTTGTGTAACAGAATGAAGTGCCAACTTTCATAGTAGGCGAGTTAAATCATTCTTTGAGTTGAAAAGTATTATTAGATAATAAAGAATCAATGGAGAAGTCAACAGTTGGCTGCTTTATCCCGAGACACATGTATGCACAATATACGCATGCACAATATACGCATGCACAATATACGCATGCACAACCATATGTAACTCACGATTCCTAGGAACATTGTGAATAGAAGAGGCTCACTAGGTTATTCAATTGGGATAGCCATGATCAGAACCTTACTATACTATGAAAGGTTGTTCTTCGTGCTATTAAACACCACACACACACAGGAAAGCAAGTATGAATGGGATATATATATTTTGTGAATTTATAATCATGAATATGGTCAAAAATATTTAGAATATTTTAATACACTGCAGACAGTGCCATTTGTGAAAATAAAATTGCAAAAGTGATGGATAGCGAGCACTCGTGAAAGTTACATGCCTCAACATGTACGGTATGTAGAAGTTTTATACATTTTTAATTCAAATCCAGTTTGCAAGCTTAAGAGTCAACAGTAAAGAAATACTGACAGAAGCCATCCCTAGATTTAAGGTGACTTCTTCCAAAAGAAGAAATAAAAATAGACTATTGCTGTGTGAATATTAGAACGTACACAAGTATTGTATATATACAACACCACATTAGAAGTGATTGTGGGTTTTGGTTTATTTGTCACATTACTAAAGACAATGAATAGGAAAATCAAGAGCAAGAAAGAAGTGTAGCTAATAGAGGGGTATCCCATTTCTTAGCACTTTGCAAAGGTATGAAAATTAGAGATGTACCGATAGATACAAGCAATCTAATATTCCGTCTGTTTTCAAAAACAGTCTACCGCAAAACTGAGCTGACACTGAATTGTAATCTTAACAAAGTTGTTTGAGAATGTTTACATTAGGATAGGTTGTACACAACTTAAATAAGGACACGTTTCTCCTAAGATATTTTTATTTTAAAATCTAGCTTAATACTTGCTTTCCTCGTCACCATGTGTTCTCAATTTTGTATACACTTAAGTTATTAAAAGCATGTGAACATATACTGAACGGTAACACGGACTTATATAAACCATTATAAGGTTACATCTGAACATTTAGACCACTGAAATCAGGACACCTCACAAATAAGGACACCTTGATGATAAGGACACTTGTCCCATTAGTATTATTGTACACACATCTACACACATTCCAACACTAGATCACTACCTACCACTAATCACTATGGTATTTGAGAAGCCACCTAACCACAACACCAGATGTTGTCACCAGCTGACAACTGACTGTGATGGAAATATTTCACAGGTTTGCATCAAGTGGAACCTGTTAAAGTTGACACTTCAAAGTGAAGATTCCTTGTGATCTGTAGCACAGCTAAGGTGTTAAATTCTTTTCTGTGCATAAACTAAAACAGCTATACACTATGTCATCCTGATTATAAAAGCATTCTTATTAGTGAGGTGTCCTGATTTCAGGGGTCCAAATACGTGTACACTAGTACAAATGTGACCACGGACAAGTGTCCTGATTATCAAGATGACCTTATTAGTGAGGTGTCAGAGACCTAAGTGATGTGGACACTAATACTCAGGACACTTCTCCATGATTCCCAGTTACTAGCTGCATACTACAAGCACATCAAAACCTTACTTAAACGGACCTTATCTGCATCGACATCACAACATAAAAACAGCAGCAGTGATAGTATGGGGATTTTGTACAGTGGGTTTATACAGCAGTAAGGGACAAGGTGAGGCATACATACTTACTTACAAAACAAATGTGTGTAGTTTTCTGTATCAAAACTTAGGTTGGTTTTGCCTGGTGGGACTACTTCGCACTACCACACGCTATCTAGTCTCACACCTTCATTATCCAATGATTCCACGTTGAGAAAGCCGTAAACAATGCTCATTTTGGTTGCTACGGATGAATACGTGACGAAGTCCCACACTAACATGGCCATTTTATTAATTATGAAATTAGCAGATAAGATTAACATTCAACTCTTTAGCAAGACCACCTCTTTAGAGTGACTAAGTCACACAGGACACAAACATACAAATTTACCAATACAACACTTTGCTGGAGGTATTAGTGGTACAGTGATAAATGGAGACTATTAGACAGTAACAAGTTGTCATTTTACTCATAAATATTGTAGGATAGGCCTTGTTATGTGTGCACGATACTGCAAAATATCCTTTAAAACTGGCAAATAGAAAATAGCGACAGTGTCCTATTCAGCACAGAAGTGGCTACATAGGTAGTGACTGAATGGTATTCTGTACAAAGAAAACCAGGGTGGGCTTTAATTAGAACAAGACAGAATTATCCTGATTTATGGGCCTTCAACATACTTGGGAAGTTGGTCTTTTGTTTGTAATTCAATCACATGTTGCTTAGATGACAAAATTGAAATGCTGACACCATGATAACCACATGCTAGCCTCAAGGGAAACTGTACTATTTGACCCAAAAACCTATTTGAAGCAATTATTAACCAAGTAACATTTGGAGGGAAATGTTTGGCAAGCAATCTAAACTCTGCCAATTTATTTCTTCTGGTTATATTTGCACAATGAAATATTTAGCCTGTTGAGCAGTGTCGAATACCAACCTGGTATTAGAGAAATAATGAACTAGTTATTGTATAGCAAGACACACAGTTCTATTTCCTGAAAGGCCCAGCAGTGATACCACCAAGTCATCAGAAAAGTGGACAGCTAATTATAGCCAGGTGGGGCACTAACAATAACAATTTTATTGCAAATGGCTACTTATTGGGAACTTTCCACTCTCAATGTTCCCTTCATGTGGTACTGAAGAATTCCAGAATCCCTGAAGGTCCACAATTACAATTCATGTATGGAATAGTAAAAGTGGAAAATAATTTTAATGTCTACTTCAGTGTACAATAATTGTGAGTAAGAACTATTCAACAACAGTGATGCTGGGTGCAACATTACCAAATTGGCCAGAAAATTTGGTCCCATGGGCATCGATCCTTATTAGTACAAGGCATTATCATGGTATAGTAACCGTGATACTACAGCAGAACAAGTCAATAAATCAACTCAATATTAGAAGATTATATTCTACAACTTTAGCCAGGAAAGTCTTGCTACAGATGTACGCTCTGATATACAACGCACAACATAGAACATCTAATTATGGTTATACAGTAGACACATGATACAAAACACTTCATCAGAACTAGGGCTGAGCTACCAGAGGGTTAGGCTACCAGAGGGCTTGGCAACTTGGGTTGCCCCAGTGGGAAATTATGGACTACCAGTTAATCCAGGAGACGGTATACATACACCAGTTGTAACACATCAGGATTTACCGAATAACAAGAGTATATAATTTTTTTTAAAATTGCTTAATATTATGTACTCTTGCAAATAGGAATGATACTTAGTTTCAGCATCAGTCAATTCTAAGAGACTACACGCTTTTCTTTGAGCATCTGTATTGAAGGGAGTAAAGCATTAACTAAAACATATCCATGTGTATTAAAGTAATTTGTTCAGCAATTTGTAAAGCTCAATACCACAATCTATTGCTAAAACAAAAACTATAAAACTATCTGGAGATGGATCCTAACTTCCCAAATTGACTAATCACTGTAATGTACTAAACTGGTAACAGAATTCGCTTTAGAAAAATAAAAGTTATAGCATTTTATGGACGGAGTAGCTACATAGCTAAAAAACTTGGAACAGAATGCTTTTTAGGAAATAAACCATAAAGTTCGGATGGACCAACATTGACCACATAACCTAGAAAACTATATATTGTACTTTGCGTGGGAGGATCAAAGCGATGCCGCATAGTGTATTGTCCATACAATACTAATCAACTGCATAACTCTACTGTATGAGTCATACCAAGAGTTCATAATATTATAGGGGGGAGAGTATCCTACTTCAGTATAGCCTGTATAAAGGTATACTGTGAAGTTATGACGCAATACCTTGAAGAATTTCAGTAGAACACTGGTTTCTCTAGGATATCACTTGAACACTTCGAGTGTTGATAATGTACAAAGGTAGCTATTCACTGAGCAAAAGCCTGACCAACTAACACATTTGAAGGTGATTATAGTGTTGCATTCTAACTTCACAGTACGTGTTTATACAGGCTATACTGAAGTAGGATACTCTCCCCCCTATAATATTATGAACTCTTGGTCATACAGTACAGTTATGCAGCTAATTGGGCAAATACAGTACAGAATTTATTTACAGAATGTTACGAAAACAATACACCATAAATTGCTAAAACCAGCCAAACTAACCATACCAGTTCGTTCTACGGCTAGAAAGAGACTGTATTAGAACTTACTGATCGTCTGATCACGAAGCTCTTAAACACGACTCCACTAAAACTGCATGATTGATCACGTGCGTGACATTGCATATCGCTAAAACTAGCCTAACTAATCCTATTAGTTCGCTCTACGACTAGAAATAGATTATATAAGCACTCACTGATATCTTGATCACCAAATATTGCAGCAGTTTGAGTGCAAGAGAAAATCGCTCTGAGTCAGACAACCAGGAAGTACAATATAACACTTAAAGCACTGCCTATGCTTGTGTGTACGAAAGGTACAGCATTCGGGGGGTGTCTCAAGGTAAATACAGCACTCTGCTTCGCCTCGTGCTGTATTAAGTCTCTCAACACACACCCTCATGCTGTATTTTCCGTACACACACGCAGCAGTGCTTTAACTCAGTGCTTTTATTAGTTGAAATATGGAGATTGGATATTTTCAACAACATTGAGGATTCAAGGTCACAATATTAGGGTTTTCCCTCGGCACACATAACATACACTACCAGTATAAACTTGAGCAAAAGATCTTGCTAATGCAAAATTTAATCAGAGCACACTATATCATTTATATTAGTACAATTTCAACAATGCCACTGGCATTATACCTTTATTACAAACTAGCACAGGTTAAACACCAACAGAGACAATAGAATAGCTTTTAACATTAATTAGTTTAGTTATTCAAGCACACAATACAGACAGAGACAATAGTATGTCATCTACAACATACAATACACCCATATTATCTTACCTGTAACTTAATTTGATGGATCTTAGTATTACGATCATAGTGCTTCAACTTTGGCTTAGAGACGGTGTTGTTATGATGCAAGTATACCTCTTTAACTAGTTCGTTATCCTCCAGTTTGCCTGAGGCTATTTCGGGGGCGGTAGACCTCTTAATAATCACGGCAGAATCTTTTACAGAGATACTCACGGGTAGCCATTTCGTTCTTGTTCCAGGGATCCTTCTGTCAAACTTCAAGTAGACATCCCAAGCTCTGCCAGCATTGAGTGGAGCTAATAAACCCTCTGCACCTTGCTGTGATGTGCCCGTAGCATTTGCCGAACGTGACTCTAAATCAAGACTAGTATTGCTTAGACGACGAGTGTTCAGTGTTTCAATGATACGTGCAGCTCTGTGCTTCTCAACACGCTCACTTTTAAACCGACGGAACGGTACATCTCCACTTTCCGATTGCTGCAATTCATCATCATCATCAGGTCGCCCTGAGTCATCCAAGGCTGTCCACTGGCCAGTAGTAGTAGGATCATCAGCACACACAACGCCTGGATCAGAGTCCAAAGACTTCAACCTACTCTTGGCGGGCTTAGCAGACGGTGTAAACTCTTCCCACGTGTTCTTGCTTTTCTCACCACTTCTGCGTAACGTGCCGTCCTTAGTTTTCTTAGTACCGTCAGATAATAGCTTATCTTTCTCCCCATCAACGTCTGGAACATCCACAGCTCTTTCTTTAACCACTGTTATTTCTTCCTCGTCTTGTTTTTCGTCCGCTGCATCTGTCACGTCCAATGGAGGGCTCGTAAAAGAATCAGAAAAGCGGTTTGTTTTGGCGGGATCATCAGCCTTCAACTCCATATTGCTATCAGCTACTTCTTCGCTACTATTCTCCTTTTGTTCGGTGGTTTCTGTTTCAACTTTCACGTCCAATTCAGCTTGAGCGCTTTGATCCGCAGCGTGAGGCTCAACGTCAACTGTTAATTCTACCCCGACACTCGGGGGCTGTTCAGTGTCAATTTCACTCATCGCTATTCCGACAATCTCAGCTTAGTATTACACAGTTCAATAAGGAATGCCAAACAATTTTCAGACTAGAACTCCTGGCACCTTCTCTAACAGTTTGCGGTATAAAATATGAAATTTGTAGCCACTTCCGCTCGCACTTCCGGTCACCTTTGATAAATTATTACGCTCTCGGCTCACCATTTTTTTAGTCCGTTACCTGGTTACAGCCTAGCAACCGGACACTTCGAATCCCTGCCGTGATGAAATCAGCCTAGAGGAAGCTTTATCATAAGGTATGGCGTATCTCAGTAACATTGGGTTAATGTGTATTGTTGGCGTCTAGCTATTGTATGGTTTTGAAATGTAACGCCACCTAATCCGATTGGGCATTTATTAGAATCACATCAATTTACTTTCTACTGTGTTGTTCCTTCAAAAGGAATTCGGTTGCGTTCACTCTGTAGTGTTCCCAGTAGCTCGTAGTAAGGGCGTACACTCCTACATGTAGACTGCACCTTATAACTCTTGGGTAATGTTTACTTTTGTATTGCTTTGAAGTGGTTAAAAGGTTTACAATACATTGATTTATGTGGCCTGTTAAATGTTGATAGTTGACTACCTTACCTGCAATGACATCACTGGTATAGAGTGGAACAATACTTGAACTTGTGTAATTTCATCTTGAGTATTTTGAGCTGACGTGTACATATTATCATAGATAATATAGTACAGGGATTCGCAACAGTGACGTCATTTCCATAGGAACTATTAGTTTTAGGTATGACAATCCTTGTTACGGGTTTGATGGGTCTTGGTTACGGGCTCAGAATCAGCCTAGCTTCGCAAAATATAACCTTTGTACAAATCTTTAGTCATTGGGGACTTAGTTGCTGCTTAAAAAATTCTCGTACCTTGTCACAATCTTTAGTAATAGCGCCACAAAAATGATTGGTGCCACTCCTGAGCAACCATAGCGAAGAAGTTCCGGCTGCTAATTGCTGTGATTTGATAACACTCATAGTGAACAGGAAACTGTCGAGGTAAATTCAAGAAGAAATAAGTATGGTTGGTGAGATATGGACACTCAAAGTCCCTACCCGTAACAAGGAATGTCTGTAGTGACATCACTATTACAAATCCCTACTTGTACTATATTATCTATCATATTATAGTCCTGGGATTAAATATGCGTCCATTTTGTGCTATCCGGTAGTAACACAGGCCCACATGGCAGCATACAAATATTTTATATGGACAACTATTGAAGTAAAATTTTGAAAGGTCACATGTCAACCTAGAAAAGTAACCTACATACGTTACAGTAATAGTATGTCAATATATCAGTCGGCTAGAGCTTGATACCTTGCCAGTTAAAATGCAAGTCCCCGCACTATTATAGCTATATCATCATTACAGGTAAGGTCTGTATTGTTAAGTATGCATCATAAACAAAGGTCATTATTACTATAGACAAAAGTCTTATAAGTTGTGGTGATATCTCTTATGATCACATAGTGATCAGTATAACTAACAAGTTACCATGATAGGATGTGACCTACATATAGTTCTGATTAGCAGCTAACCTGTTAATATCATGGGTAGTTGATAAAACAATATAACACTCCATTAGCCCATTATGAATGCAAAAGAGGCTCCCACACACCACTACTCCACTCTTCTCAGTTCAGTTTTGTAGTTTATTTGTATGCCTCCATGGTCAAATTTACTTGTGGAGCAATGGACATCCAGTTTGAGTCAGAGTATGATAGGATATTATGTAAATATTAGTGTAAAAATGAGTTTTGTTTTGTAGCAAAGTGAACATTTTTTGATAATTCTATTCCATCTCATGTGTAATACATATTTGACCAGATCTGCGAAAACCTGACACAATTGTGCAAGCCTAAATTTACAGCATAAAACATTGAATATAATGGGTGAAATACTTTTTTAAATCCACAATTTTTTTGAATGCTTTGTTCTTAGTGAAGAAAGGGTCTGACAATGAAAACCTGGATATCTTATTTGACTACTGAAGAGGAGTATGAAAATTTTCTCTTTTTTTCGTTGCAGTAGACACAAGGATACAGAAGTTATGGGCATTTATTTACAACGATAGTATGTGATTGATTTTTCTTCACTAATTTTGCCATTGTATATAATGAACAATGGTGATAAAAGGAAAAACTTGCCGCCCAGTAATTAATTCATCTACTCATGACGGACAGGGTGGTGTAAATTTCAGCTCCCAAATTTGCAATTGTGTCAGGTTTTTGCAGATCTGGAGTATATGCATTAAAGCGAATCTTCTAAATTACATAAGTGACTAGGTGGTTTATGCATAGTTTGATAGTGTACATATGTACTAGTTTACTAGTTCTACTTTATGGTTTTTCACTGTTTTTAAATGATTATGCAACTCCTTGAGTCTGACTGGCCAGCCAATATTTTGGCTGGATCGCACTCCAGGCCCAAGAAATCCGAGCATTGCCACCAGACGGTGTTTGTGCATTAGCGCGAACCCGGCTGGGCACAAGACTACGTATATACGTGCATGTACACTGAGTTTTACAAAACTCGCTGCATTAAATATCATCAAGAGTGTCATGTATGTACAGTGCTATGTGTGACTGTTATATATCTTACCATCATACTGAATACTATAGTATGTTCATAACCTTCCATTATTAAGTTCTAGTGAGGTGACACTGAGGTGCTTATGTCGTTGAGGTGAAAATTCCTTGTAAACGGCATAATGCTTCTATACTCATGTATATTTTCAATATTTTACATACATCTGTCTGTTTATTTAATCAAAATGTGGTTACTTATCCTTATTTTCTGTAAAGTAATGAACGTTGTGTTGAAAATAAACTGAAATCTTGAAACTAGTATCAGCTTCACATTGTTTGTTATTTCTTAGTGTTTGTTCTCATAACATGTTTTTATGCTGATTCGCATTTTGAGCTACATAGCTGTTTTCTGCTACTACTGTACAATAATAAGGTTGTGTTCTTATCTTGTTTGTGTTGTACATGTTATGTATGAATGTACTGTCACTAACCGTTGCTATGATACAATGTCTGGATTTTTATTTCTTGCTCATTCAGCCTTTACCTGCTAACATAATTTCATGAACAAATAGTATATGTGCTTCATGATGTCAAAGTGCATAGATCTAAGAGGACATTCATATGTATGTATGTACATATGGGTGCTGCAAGATTCCATGCATGCCTGACAACTGATCAGTCTTTGTCCTTATTGTGGAAGTTGTTAATTGTAAAAATACGTACGGTACCGCCCAAGCGCAACGTCGCACTCATTCACACATGTAACTTTGCTTGAGATTTTAAAAATTGCTAATTAAGGGGCGTGGCAACTGTTTTGCTTGTGAGACAACATGGCAGCTGTTTTGTTCACAAGAATCGCGAGCGAAACAGTTGTCACGCCCCTTAATCAGCGATTTAAAAAATCTCGAACAAAGTTGCGTGTGCGACGTTGTGCTTGGGCGATACCGTATGTAAGCATATACACCTTAATGATCACACCTACATGTATTGTAGTAAACAAGTTCATACTAGCTGGAACAAATATTGAACGTATGTAGAGCACTGAAATCACAGTACCTCTTTAATAAACATACATTAGCAGAAATCAGGGGTCCTGTTGACCTATGCTTGTATGTACACTACCTTCTAACCCAGGCACAGCACATACGTAAACGGCAGTGTGAATTGTTTGAGTGATGCCAAACAAGGCCCAGCCTGACATGACAAAGCAAGATGGGGTGTCATGGTTGGCTCAGGGTAGGATGCAATGTGAACACATTTATACCTCAAGATGGTAGCATACTGGTTAGCTGGGATAGTGTGAATATGTGCAAAAGTATTAGATGAAAATTTATTGTAACATCATTGATATCATGATGATTACATGTTAATGACATGACATATTCCCAGTGATCTACATCATGTTGTTATGTGATCAACACCATCTGGACTATTATTTCATGTGGTGTTGTGTGGTGATGTCATCAGTGGACAGCTTATTATCTTATATATAGACCAGGAAATTGGTAACCATATTAGGAAAACAGTGCATTTTTTATGCAGTCTATAATCCAAATGCTATGCCTTTTAACAACAATTTTTCTGACCAGTTTGTGAGCACCTTTTACTTACCTGATTGGCTCCAGAAATAACATGTCCTATCAAATAAGTTGAAATAGTGCATCTGTACAGATCATATGTAACAACCAAAAATACTGTGTAACAGTCTTTGTTGGCTAATGTGGGTGTCGTACATGTATGAAGATTGCCAATTCAGTAAGTCCTGTAAGAAGTTTTGGTTGATTTGTCATTCAGGAACAAGTCAGGCCATCTAAAGCTTACAGGGTTAAAACATCAAAAGGATGTAGCTTCACTAGCTTGGGCATTATGCGCCATTTCATAAAAGCCAGTCACTGTTCTTCATTAGTATAGTATTTGTGAAAATTTGGTGTGCCAAATTGGGATACACTTAATAAACCTAAGCCCACAGTCCCTTCTAGTTGTATATATACACTTGTGCATGCAATAGATTTGTTAAATTTGACCCACTACAAATGAGATATCTTCACTCTTTTTCATTCCTGTATTTTTTTGGAAGAAATCTCCTTGAACTGAGAAATAGGCTTTAACCCTTAAACCCACATGTAATTTTTAGTAACAATGCACTGAAAATGCATACGCCGATAAATCGGCTTTTACACATGGCCTCAAACAAAACACTGTAGCTGTTGAACTAATAACTCTACGGCTATGCAATTTGTGCTGCTATATTTGTGATGTAAAAAGGAATAATATGATACTAAGGGATTAACCCTTTGACAAACGTATGTGGCCAAAACTCGCCAAGAAACAACATGTACGCAATTAAAACACGCATTCCAATGCATACCTCCAGAAAATGGATCATAACTCCATCCCAGTTCACTGTATCTAGCTGAAACAATTGCTAGTAGATTTGCCACGCATTGGAGAATCACGGCATATAAAGGTCACGTGAGTCAGACATTCATAAAAACGGCTTCCAGACCATGCGTTCACGAGGTAACAGAAACCAGACATCAATCTTCAGCTCGTCATAACAAGTGAGTGAATGTTGTTACAATGGTTATTCATCGCTGTCTAAGTAACCCAATGAATGTACTTTCCAGTGATAGGTGGTTTTTGGACTAATGTAATTAGACAAGCTTGCTATTTAGAAGCCATCATAGATTCATTCATTAGTAATAATAATTGTGCATATTTTGAGCTTTATAAAAAAAACATGGCATATATCAGTGCGTGCGGGTTTAAGGGTTAGTGCTTAAAGGTGTATGATGGATTTACTTTAAGAAACGTGTTTACACGAAATATAGCTACACAATGAATCTAAAACATATAATATTTCATTGGGCTTTAGGCAATACTGAATAACCACTGGAAAATCATAAAATTATGTATGGAATTACTGATACCTAGTGTACTATTGATGTCACAACTTGATGTGCTAGATAACACATTTTTATTTTGTTTCATCGCTTTGTTCCGGGTTTTATAACTTTACTAAACACTGTAATTACAGAATCTGACTTGCTATAAAGTGGTGAAGATACGTATATATAATCCCAAGAAGTCAGCTATAAGACACAATATTGTACTTGTGTGGGAGGATAAAAGTGCTGACGAGTACTGCATGAGTCATACAGTAGGGCTGAGCGATACTGCCTTTTAGTATCACGATCAATACTAAGGCCACTATTCACAATACTGAATAGCTCATGCTACTTACAAATAAGTCAATCATAGCTGGTGCTACATAGTGTATCCTGCAGGAAGTAACATCAAACTAGCCACTGTCATCCTTGTTTACAGTAACAGTTATTGTAACACATGCTTTGAAGTTATGTTATGGTGTTCACACCTCTCTGCAGGGGTATCCAGGTTATGACTTACAAGGATTCTTAGCCTAGTATTGCATAACAATGAATTTTAATGTACAGGCATGGTATCACGATAGTTGTGTAAAATACATTAAAGGACACTAAAATCATGTGTGTGTCAGTCGATTGGAGAACAATCTTAAAAACTATCCACAGATTTTATGCCTATCCGGCACAACTAGGCAGGTTGTAAGAGCAATGTTATCAAAGTGCTTCATCTCCAACAAGATAATCACACCCTCCACCATCGTGTATTGGCTTTGTTACAATGTTACGACAGCCCAGGGGGCATTCTAAGCTACTGTAGCTTACCTGGCTTACAATCGTCATACAAGGACAGGTGTATGAAGTAGGGCTGGGGGGATAGTATGTGCATATCCGAACATCGGGATAGTATCACTATATAGTATCACTATCGGTATCGCCTATATTGCTTGAAAACTTACTATCGGACAGTAATTAGCAAGTAAAATTTGGAGAAATATCTGCAAAATACTTTAAAATGATAACTTTTTGGAACAAGAATCAGCCTAAAAGGCTGTTTAATATCTTATGCAAAATACATGCATGGGTACATCCCCCCTTACAACTCTCTTTGAAGGTAACTAATAGGAAATAGGTGAATTATCACTATCGTTTTACTATCGTCTATCGTGAACGGTGTCTTGATATCGTTTGGACAGTGAAAATTTCACTATCACTCAGCCCTAATATAAAGACTGCCACTTTAATGACACATGTGATCCATAACAATGACTTGATTTGTTTACGCTTACATCATAAACTTGAATGGCTTCACGTATAGACAATTCATGACGCATTGCCCCTTTAACTATTCTGACATTGCTTATTACTCTTGGTGAAGCATAGTCTAGTCCTGCTGCAGCCGGCTTCTTTTGTCTGTAGAGCCACGCCCATTTATTAGTAGTCTGTAGTTGTGCACAAATCTACATATGCTCTGCAGGCTTATGTGGAGCTATACTCACTGTTCAATTGTTTTTGTACAGGTTGCAAATCAACTACAGAGATTTTGCAGGAGGCATTCCCGAGTCACGTATACACATACAAATTCAGGGTTATCTTCCAGAGTTTTTCGTGTAATAAGTGGGTAAAGAGTAAAGTGCTCGACAATGATTTACTAAGCAATGTAGAGATATGTATGTTTAACAGGAAACACGAGGCCTTCTATAGCAATATTAATATTGAGCCTGTAGTGCAAGTTTTCTAATATATTGTGGGTATTGGCATTTTGTTGTATCTTTACTTGATTGTGAACACCCCTTGCATAACCAAATACAGCAACACTGCACAATAGTGCTGGGCGGTATTGAAAAATAGCAAACGGTATACCTTCCATAAAAAGTATCACGGTATTACTAAATATCACAGTATTACTAAATATCACAATATTACTAAATATCACAGTATTACTAAATATCACAGTATTAATGTAAAAGCCATTAGTATTAAAGTAACTGCCATTTACCTCAACAAAACCACCAAATACCCATCAAGCCTCAGGTACAAATTACCACAAACAAACTTGTTTACATAGTTTGGTTAGCTGACTACACCAGCACCTGCATACAAACATTGTCACATGTCTGGTTACCTTCTAAATATGGGATGAAACAAGCCCACAGGGAGGCCATAGTGCCCAGATGGTATGGTGGTATTTAAATAAAAAACAGGCGGTATCAAAACTGGTATGACTTAAATATCACAGATTACTAACAATACTGGTATATCGCCCAGCTCTACTGTACAAGTCAATGATACAGGACCAATGTTATCAGCTCCTGCAGTCACCAGTTACTTTTAATTGAATATGCCTTTTGTACAGCCTAGCTGTTTTTACGTACATAAAACTATTGTATACTGTACCATATGTATCAGATATCACTCTGACTTTCTGGGCATGTTGCACACAATTAGATCAATAAAAATTATCCATTTGACGTCACACTAAATACTTTCCATGTAATTATACTTTCCATGTAATTATAGGTTATCTTTGTGAATGCACAAAGGAAGTTACAAGCCGAAGAATGCTAGTGAAAATAATGTGGTACATTTGTTATTTATTCATTGCTTAGTAACATCGCTTTGCATCTGGAAGAAACAGGGCCATTAAACTCAGCTGCTCACTGGCTTGTACCACTGAATTAACCCAGTCCCCTTTATTCCCATTCTTCAATTGGCTATTAATATAAGTAACTCACTCAGTGTAGCGATTTCCCCCCTGTCTTTCTTCGATTGTGCAAAAAAGCAAAAGGTGTCGCATGGATCCCATTGATTTTTGCCTCAAAAACATGATATCTAGTAACCGTTACTAACTTAAAATGACGTACACGGATATCTCCTATAAGACCATTCTATGGGGATAAGATAGCAGCATTAAAGTTATCATACAAGGCAGCCTTTACAAAGAGGTGATCACTAGGTGAAATTATCAAATCATCATTCCGTTCGACTGAATCCAGATACAGTGCTCAGGGAGTTAACGTAGTAGATCCTCAATTATCCAATCGTCATTTCATCCGTACCCCCTTGTTTATCTAAAATTGGAAATGACTATTCTATTAGAGTATTTTGTGTACAATGGATATGTTCTGTTAGAGCATTTCAACAGAGCTCTGTATATAAATGTATGGGCTTCAGTTATCCAAACAACTCACTTACTTATCTGAACAATTTTACCATTGCTTGAGACACATTGGGCTTCAGATAACTTTGAGTCTACTGTACAACACTTTGCTTTACCTCATGCTGTATTATACCCTCACATGCTGTATCTTCATGACGGTGCTTTGACAATATAATATCCCTGACTTTTAGTATATTCCAATACCTATGAATAGTAGTACAATTGTGGTCATTCGTAAGGCATGATATGTATTTTTGTGAAATGCCATCATACCAATTTTGTGGGAGTTTTCTACCCAAAATTTAACTATTTTACTTCCTATGTTCAAGTTGTGTTGAAAGATACTGTCTAAACTGTAGCACAAAACTTTAAAATTTACCGCTTTTTTGTGACTGGATCTACAAGAGGAGTCTTCAAACCTGAGAGAGCCCCACACTAATGAGAATCTCGTAGGTGCAACCCACTACTTTAAAAAATCTGTGTCAGTATCAGATTCTAAAATATGATATATTGGTAATTTCCACCTCTAACGTTTAGTACAATTAGTGCGGATGTCTACTTGGAGGTACACTTATTAAACCAAAACCCACAACCACTTCTAAAATGTAATTATATAAATGCAAGGCAGTGATTTCTCTCTGTGTTAAAATGTTTGAATATAAATAATCATTTTTTGGGAAGAAGTCTTCCTAACCCGGATGGTCTTCTAGTATAATTTATTGTAAAGATCATTAGCGTACAAGGACAAGTAATGTTGCTACTCGAGTTCCATAACCATTCAAATACTCTTTTACAACATTCATCTATATTACACAATCATTTCATTCAGTATCAGATATGTATACGTAAGTGAGGGTGGTATAACCCTTTCATTAAGTTATAAAATATTCATTTAATAGGTTAGCACTCTAGCCTGTTATACTTTTTATTATGCTGGCATATTTGATGTAGTGAAGCATTTGGTGTAAGAATGATAATAGCACACATTACGGTCTACTGTAACACGGACAGAAGATCGTCATTAAATTTAAGTAGCCATCATAGCATATACATACATACGGTAGACAGCCTTCCAACACTGGCCAGTAGCAAGATGCAAACATGCATCTAACTGGTACGTAGCAAGTGTTAGGTAATACCCTATTGATTAACCAAACCAGCAATAGATACATGTATACGTATGTATGATGCAATCATGGGAATAGGCACTAGTGTAGTCATTCTTGTATACTAATGTATTGGATGGAAATCAGCAATCATGTATGTGTGTAATGTTAGTTTTTATTTTATTTATTTTTTATGCAGTCAGGTTAGTCCAGTAAGTCTAATAGTACTATGTGTTGCTGCACTACTAAGGAAAAAGTAGTCCTCACAGAAGCATAATCTCAACTGCTTTACAGTTTGTCCATCATGTTTCTCTTACACAGATTTTGTAGGGAAGGCTGCTCTTTGTTCATACATGCCACCTTCAACAAAGTAGTTTATGATCCTGATGGCCCTTGTGGCCAGTTATAACAGTTGGTATGGTCATTTGATATCCACAGAATCCACAAAACCACTTCAAATCAAAATGATTTGCCCACAAATACAGCATAGGTATGTGAGTATTAGTGGTGTGCGATATATCGAAAAAATATCAATATCGCGATAATTTGTCAATATCATATCAATTTCTATACCACTTTAGTAGAACCCAATATTATTGAAAAGTTACAATAATTGTTGAAATATCGAAGAGTGTGTCGATAAATCTACAACATTTAGTTTGTGATTGCACAATCGTGCTAGAAATGAAGGTTGGTTCTGTACAATCTAGCCACTTTACAAGTTTGTCTACCAGTTTTCTAGGCTTAATATTAGTTCTATGCAATAGTTTTGCAGTGTAAATTGTATTTGAAGCATATTTATAAATATCGGCCGCCCACGCAATTACTCCACCCACACAATTAAAATTTATCAAAAAAATGAATCAAAATTTGGACATTTACCCTACTATCGTATTGATATCATATCAAAATGAAAATCCTGATATCGCACACCACTAGTAAGGTGGTGGATACCTGACAACTTTCAGTTTGAAATAAAATTCAGCACGTTTGGAGAACTGGACTACAGCAGTCAAAAACATTACTTTGTAGACCAGACCAGCTCTTCCTCTTCATATCTACATACATGTTGATTTGTATAGCCATCAGATATTGAACAATGATGCCATAAAACCAATAGAAACAGGATGCAAAAATGCACTTGGCATCAAAGCTCGTTGCACAGTAAATCATAAATTAGCAGCATAAATGGAGCACAGCAATCGCAACTTTGGGATTTAACTGATTTTGGCCACCATGAAGTTACCTAAGACCTGCTGTACAGCCACAGTACAATAAAGTATTTCTTCTCGGCATGCGGCCCTACTACAAATACCACTCGCTTATAGTACAGAGATCGTCCCCACCAGTATACAAGAAAAACTGATGCAGAAAGTTACAGTAACACTACAACACACCTTACTAAACCACAAATGACGCATGCCACCGAACTTTCATCGTGCGAAGCACCCGAATCCAAAGGATCTACTTACTATAGAGTATATCTTCTTTAACCCTTAAACCCGCATAATCCAAAAAACTGGATTTAATAAAAAAACAAATTGAAAATGCACAATACTTTAGCCAATTTACATAGGTGGATACAAACAGGCATATCTCATGATGCGTCCATCAAAATCGCTTAGAAAAGCAGATTTATTAATTGGCAAAGAGTAAGCTACCTACGTACCTGTGTATAAACTTTCAACATACAAACAAGGAACTCACCCACTATGACGCGCTGAATCCTTTTGCGTCCTTCCGCATTCATATTGTCATTGTGTTCATCCAACATAGACGTTATCACATGATATCTATATATCAACTGAATCGCCATCAGGTGAGGAGTAACATGACACCAAGCAAATGTCAATACGACGAATGAGTAATGGCCTTTTGTACATCATTATGTGAAGAAGGAAGATGGAGGGATAGTTCTTTTATTCATTCAAAGTGGAGCAGGTATCTCTTGAGTTGGATGGATGCGATGAAGTATGGGACCATTCAAACCAAAATTTAACGTTGAGTAAGATGGTGTTTGTCATTTTTAGATAGCTTTAGCAGTTTTTGTGTTATTGAATTTAGTTTTATAAGGCATGTATGCGATCCAGTTTACTGGATTATGTGTTTTCAATGCTTGAGTTTTATAAAACAGCTGCGGGTTTAAGGGTTAATATTATTCACAAAACTGTAACAAATTCTTCTTATTGTAAGGCCATGAGGTAAGCACTCACAACAGCCATATCAATTATACACTAATTACATGATGTAATTAATGAATTTTTGTAATAAGACATATGGCTTGTTTTGCAATGGCTTCAAAAAAAAATCAGCAATATCAAGTGTTAATTAGATAGCATATGCTACACCTTAAACCACTTAATAGGATTTGATCAGGTATGTATGTGCACTTATCCTTGTAAGGAAGTCATACGTACATATATAATAGTAATAGCTAGTGTGCCAGCTGTTCTAATAGCACAACTTGTGAATCCTTCATATTTAGAAAACAGTTAAGGAATGAGTTCTACAAACAGAGGAGTTTCTTCAGACAGCAGCAGTGAATCAGATGAATCAGACAGTTGGAATGACTATCACATCACACAACAGGAGGTACTATATGATTACATCCAGTCTCTACCCAATGATGTTGAGCTAGTCAATGAGTACAAAATGGTTAGGTTTAAGAAGAGCCAACCCCATACTGGCTATCATGAATTACCAGTCAATGACCTGCATGATCTTATAGTTGAAGCGGTAAACTGTAGTGATTATGATGGCGGAATGTTTCACTACCGTGGTGATGCGTATGATTTTCTGAATAGACTTATTAAAGAAAATGTTTGGAAAATGCTACTTGTTAATGGAAAGCAAATCCCAGATCTTTCTGATGGCCTTTCTTTTGTACAAGACAGGGTGGAAGTGATAGTACATCTCTGTGACTCAATAATAAAGCTACTTCAGGTTACAGTGGATGATGATTCACTAATACAATTAATTGAGATTGGGAGTGGTGAACGAAAGAACTTTAGTGGTCATATCAAAATGTCAATAAGTAGCACAGACAAGTACGAGGCTGATGGAGTGTCACAGTTTAATCAGTTAAGCACAGTGCTGCCATTCCATCTTTCTTCTTTCAGTTGTGAGGTCTCTTTGCTTCAGGCAATAATCGCTTTAGTGGTTACTATAAGATGTTACCCAGCAGGATGGAAACGATATTTCTTCTGGGATGCCTGGCTTGCAGTTACCATCCAGTTGGGTTTGCTAAAGAAATCACCTAAGGGTGAAGTGTTTCCTTGTGTATGGATGGCAAAAGTGTTTGATGCCGAACGTTTCATTGGTTTTCCTGAGCAAGTTAACTTCTTAATAATGGGACAAGATCCAATCAGTAAAGACAGCAGATCTCAAGACATCAATTTATCAACTTTGCGATCTGCCACAGGAATTGCTTTTCACAACGTTGACCTTAGATCTGCTGTACGAATGACCACCAAATATGGACTAGACTGTAAGGATGACAAGCCTATACAACATTGCAAAGATGGTACACTTATGGTGAACATGATAAGATGTATTCCCAGGAACAGCCAATCGATGGCTAGCTATCCTTTCTATGATGCCTGGTATGTGTATAGCTTGAAGATGGCAAAATATTTCGGTGAACACCAAAAACCTGTTGCCGTGATGTGCAATAAGAAGTGTGAGTCTGACTTAGTGAAACACATACTCAACGTCAATGACTAAGCAAGAAGAGTTGAACACCCTTCAGCACGTTCCATTAGCCAGAAAGATGAAAGCATGTTTCGCAGTTTGATACACAACAGTTTAAAATGAGAAGGAAAAACCAATTTATAGCTAGTAAATGCAGTATAGCTGTACTTTAGAACACTTAATCAATGTTCATACAATCTACATTTAACATGTATGTACATAAACTGTAGTGCATATACAATGCAGTTTAGAAAACAGTAATTTTCAGAAGTTCAGCTATTTTATATTCCTATTCTTTTTTTTTTGCGATGAATGCATTGGATGCATCTGATAAGTGTTCATTCCACTTGTTTGCATAAATTACAAAAGATACCTAGTCTATGTGTGTACGTATGTAGTGTATAGAAAGTTTCAATTGTTTAGACAGACAATGCTGTAATGGTATTACAGTATCAAACAGTATTATCTTCAATCAGGCTGCTTATCTTCTTCATCCTGGCAATGAAACCATATCGAGGCATTCATTTTTTGTATCAACACTTTCAGCAGCATATTTAGATGCCACAGAATTATTTCACGGCTGGATTTCAGCAGCGCTTCAGTCCCTGCGCTACTATAAGAGGTATACTAGCTAGTTATCTGCAACTTCACAATTGAGATCCCATTCGCGATAGGTTCGCGACCACACCCATCAAATAAGGACTAATGGCAATAGAGTGCAGAGACCACACCTCTTAACAATCTAGCTATTTGACTTTACAGTAAACAAGATGACCTCACCCCTTATTGGTCTACAAAGTGGCTATACACCCCCCCTGTATTTACAGACCCGTAATGTAGGATTTTTTTTGCTATATTTACAGCATTCCTAAGTGCGCATGTGCAAGCATCTTGTGACTTAGTTGGTCGGTAAGTTTTTGGGTGAGTTCAAGGCGAGCTAGGGTTGAATTGGTTTCTTCACTGGTATGGGTCAGTACTTTATATTTGTAACATTAAATAGTACAAATACAAGACAAGTAGCCACCAAGCACTGGTGGTAGAGTGTGAGTACTGCAAACCTGGATGTGTGGGTTCGAACCTCAGTCACATCACACTTTTTTCTTCGTTTCTTATACCTTTTTGTGTCACAATTTTTTCTAAGTTTTTTTTTTAAATAGCAATGATCGGCTAAATATCAACAGCCAAAAAAAATGTAACAAACTAAGTCATGATATGCTTGCACATGCGCACTTGGGAATGCCGTAAATATAGCAAAAAATCCTACGTTACAGGCCCGTAAACATAGCCACTTCGATTGGTCTAACCTAGCTGCACACCCGTTTGCATCATTCATCATTTTTCAATGCCAAAGTAGGAACTTTCCCACCGAGCTATGCCGTACTGTAGGTCCGTAACACCTATACATACTAAAATTTCTGCAGCAGTAGATACGGCATAAATTTTGTGTCACTTTATATTATACAAAAATATACTTCCAATAAGGTACAACTATTTACCATAAAGATTGTGATTCTAGTTAAAGAGCAGTTAGTACTGGTGTTACGGATGTACAGCTTGTTTATATGTCCGCAACATGAATGGGAAACCCACCAGTATACTGCTTCTGAATGTTGTACAACAGCTTTGTGATAAACTTTGTTTCTTCCTGTCAACAATAAAGTACAAAACTGAGTTCAGCTCTCTTTAACACGTGGTCATATAGAAGGCAATTATACTGGAATGACCATAAAAATTTTCCAGATCTACTAGAATCAGTTGGTAGCAGCCTTGTTCTCAGTCACCTTACCACACTCTTTTAAGTTGGTGCCTGAGCAAAGGTGCTACTACAGGGCCTGAGGGTTACTAAATTACTTAGACCCCTGTGGTCTGAAGTCTAAATTATTTAGATCCTTTTTGTAGTTGTAGTACCTTAACCTTGTTGACAGCTGCTTATAACAGAGAAATGTAGCATTCATTAGTAGAAATAAGCGTTGCCAAAGCTACCAGTGCAGGTGCGCGTAGTAAACATGAAAAGGGTCTAAGTTACTTAGACACCTCCAAAATCCACCAAAAATCCACCACAAAAAGGGTCTAATGGCAAATGGAAAGTACTAAGCAGCAAATAAACGTACTATTCAGGTGACCTTGATTGTAGTAGATATTTCTATGCGTTATCTGCTGTTTGGCAGAGACTGGAATCACTGGATGTACAGGGTGTATCTCCAGGTTGTGGTAGTACGTATCTGATCATGATTTGCTTTGAGAATTTAGGTTACAGTACCAACAGCTATACAACATGCATTAGGACACTGTCATTGGATCTGGTATTTTCAGAGAGGAGATGGGCTCTCTAATAGGGAATGAACCCCTAGCCTAGCTTAACCTGAGTAATCTCCCAACCCACTTTTGAGATTTCCTATTACACTAAATGCAGTAATGACCCTTTCTTGGCCAAGTAAAACGTTTAAAAACTTTTACAACATCCTGTTGTAAAATTATATCAGAAATATTTACAGCGTAATTATACAACGATGTGTACAAACTGTGAATGTATGTTCATAATAATGGAATAGACCATACATATTATGTATATGTACATGCCTCACTATGCTGTAATGTGCTTCAAACATTACTCACAAGTTAAAATAAGTTATTCTGTGAAACATCTAATCAATCCCCCTCCCCCTCCAAAAAATAGTAGGATCAAGGATACAGAATGATACTGTTGTTGTTAGTACTGTATGGAGCTGTATGTATATAGCCTGTATTTGTCTAAGTACAACTATACGTACGTACCATCTGTTTCATGTCTACACACTGTTCATGCATAGTAGCTGTACAACATGGACTGTACAAGTCCTCACTAAGCATTGAGCATATAAATCTATCTTGTAAGCAAACTGAAATCAGAGCTGTGCGTCCGTAATATAAGATTAACACCATGCTAATTTCTATGAAGTAAGAAACGTAGTTCTCTTGCATTAATTATAAAAGCCATCTCTATGGTGAAAAATATCATCAATAAACATTGTTGAATATACCCCCATAGATCACAGAATTTAATAGTTTTGGTCTATGTATCAGAATTTGAGCAAGTTTCCACGTACGTCTGTGGCGCTTAATATTATCCTTTCCTTGTCCAATTAAAGCAAGCAAAATATTTTTACACTATGCTATAGTAAAGGTATGGCAGGTATATATGTCCTTGTAATATTAGTATAGCGAAACAATACTGTGTGCTAATAGAGTAAGCAGAGAAAGTGTGTGATTGTATGTCCGTAACAATGGAATTGACTTGGATATTATATTTCTCTTATTTTGTGTGATAATTAAGAGTTATCTTACCAAAAATGTGATAGAATTTTTTTTGAAATAATGATAGGGATCATGAACATGGTACGTTCGGACGAAAGTGTAGACTACTGTTTTCGTCAGGTGGTATAGGTTGTTCTATTTTTTTTCACATCAGTTACTTTTCCACTTTGAGATTATACTGCTACAATGATTGATTTTCGACCTGTGTGAACCCAGTGTCCGCAACCCAGTGTCCGCAACCCAGTGTCCGCAACCCAGTGTCCGCAACCCAGTGTCCGCAATCATCACTTTTATTGTCATCTGGATCATCTAATGATGGTAAGTTCACTAAAAACATGTAGTTATTCTCCACAAGAATTGGTTGCTGATGACATACTAGACTCTTGTCTCCATTTAACTAAACCTTCAGAGCTTCACTATAAGTGCAACCATTGTTGCGAATGTCATATTTAGGGAGATTTGGATCATTGTGCAAATACTTCCTCCCATCTTCGTTCCTACAGAATAATATACAGGAAGCGTTCAGCAAACCTAGGTACTTATATTGTAGAATCATCACCCTCAACACCACTGGACTCATGCTGTAAGATATATCTAAAAGTAAACCTACAGGTGTATGCAATACAATCTTGATACCTCTTTAATCGGATTACAAACCACAGGGTCTTCATTATCTTCATACAAGACTTTATCGTTGGAATGACTAACTACATCCTCATCAGTCGCTTGACCAATTATGTCCTCTTCATCTCAGTGGGATATATGTATACTTGTAACTGAAAAATCAACTACTTACAGTATTACAGTACAAGAACCTTCCTGATTCTGTTCTATCTTAATAAACTTGTCACATCCTGTCCCTGCAATATAAAAAAGAGGATGGATTAAATGGTAATTCTAATAAATGCACGCATGGTAGCTACGTTTATAAAAGTCGAGTGGTTAGGCAAAACATTTAAAATAAACATTATCCTTTCTGCATTACCTTTGATATTGTTATCCATCATCAATCTTCTCTTTGCTTCTACCAAGTCTCTCTCAAAGTCTGAGTCACTTTCTGAATCTGAGCTTATAACGATTGACATTTTGTTGACTCCTACTCAGTGTCACTCTAGCTATAGCACTTGTGTGGGTGAACGTGAGCACAAAACACTTCCAGTTATCTAGCGTGTCCAGGCACCAAGCAAGCTAGCTCAGCACATTTTGACACGTCTCTCAAGTGTGTATAACTCAATTAGAAGCACAAGGTGCTTATCCTGTAATTTGTGTACTAAAATATAAGAGTGGTATGCCAGTTGTTCTATTCAACTATACCAGGAAGAACACGTACCTTTGTAGCGATTGTGTAGTAAAACATATTGGCCAAACACATTAGAAAGTGTTTTAACGTTGTTGCATTGTTCTAAAACAGATATTTTGTGTTACTTAACCATCGCGATTGTGTTCTTGGCAGAGTTGCTGCAAGATGAGTACCCCAGTGAATAGTGTATAGGTACTATACTAGTGCTATAGAGGGTATAAATAGCTGTAAATACTTAGAAAATGGCTAATCTTGTATTCCTGTATAATTGACCTTTAGTCTGGTCTGGTCTGGGTTTTAACCATCCCCATAATATTACTAGTTACAGCCCTCAAAGTAGTGTATAATATGTAACTTGTTACTATTTTTCTGGGAGTAATGTGTAACTGTAATGTGTTACATTGTATAGAAGTAACTAGTAATATGTAACGAGTTATATTTTAGAGTAGTGACCTCAACTCTGTGAATGCACTGGATGCATTTGTTCTATGTGGAAACATTCTTAATTGTTCATTCCACTTGTTTGCATAAATTACAAACTTGACACAAGATACCTTAACAGTCCTCCAGTGGATTACCAGTCCTCCTCCAAAAACTCCAAAAGGATTTGCCTGCACAAGATTCAGTGCTTGAGTAGGACGTGTACAGGTATCCCAGTGGTGGTTTATTTCACAGATACTTGTGGCTTCGTTCATTTGTGGCTTGTGGCAATTACCAAGCATGGCTGTGGCTACTATTTGCCATGAGTAGCTGAAATTCCCTACTCAGAAAAAATACTTGGCAACATGCACAAAATGCTACACAAGTGTGTATGTATACACTCATATGTATATGTATGTATAGTCGTGTGCATATGTATGTACATGTGTACGTATCAAATATAACGTTTTGCAGTAGACTGGTCATAGTGTCCTGTTATGTGCAGGCTTGATTGGTCATGGTGGGACATTTCAACTAAGAGTTAGATTGTACGTGGTTATTAATTCTGGTATCTAGTGTTCACATCATTCATTGCTCTTGAGTTACTGTAACATTGCTAATTGAATTGGAGTAAGTCTAGTACATTCATTGCCACCCCCTTGGGTTGTAAGAATGTAGTGTCTCCTAGCAACCAAGTGGTAGTTATGATTAGCAGTACAAGCCATAAACCAAACAGATAAACTGTATTCCTTAGGCTCCATCTCTTTTCTTTTTCTAGTTAGGACATTATGTCTGAGCAAACTAAGTTATGATCAGACACAGGACAGCAAATGTCTGGTGACTGACTGCTATATTTGTCTCTAATGTATGTATGGGTATACGTATATATACATACACATGTGTACTTACGTATACACACATACGTGTACTTACGTATACACACATACGTGTACACATACCAAATTACCAATACATATACATGTCAGGGTTGAGACGAAGCTTCGAATGTTTCGTGGGTTCGAAGGTTAAGTGAACTTTGAATTGTAAAAGTTCCTTCGAAGTTTCGTGATGCACTCTTAGTCTAAGAAAGAATTGCGAGTAAATGTCATTGTCTTTATTGCTGCTTATTGATCTTGTGCGATCGATGTTCGTCTCTTTACAAGTGCCACACCCACTTTTAAAACATCACAGTTTAGTTTCCTACGATAGTTGTAGCCTTAAAACACCTTATAAAGTGATAGATATTGCAGCAAAACGTCCTTTTAGCCATTAGTCGGTGTTTATGTATGCATGATTGCAGTATAGCAGACACGCCCATTTGTAATTGATAGATCAATCAAATCATTCAGTACTGCTGCTATGCACTTTCCAAATGCTTACAAACTTTGTAAATAGGATTAGAAAGACAAAACTTAAGCAGGATGCTAGTACGTAAATACAACAAAACCTGTAACTAGAAAACTAACACCGAAGCTTCGAATGTGCAAACATTTTATTAGCAAATTCGATGGTAATTTCAGTATTCATCCCTGCCATAATACATGTATACGTACATATGTACATATTACGTAATATCAAAATGTAAACATTTAGTGTGTGCTTGGTTGCTTGATTTATCATTTTTCGTACACACTGCATGTAGCCATGGCCAAAACCTATCTAGCGAACAAAGTAGGTAGCTGTAAGCACTTTATACTCTATACTGTTGGTTGATCATGTCAGTATTGTTCCAAACAATGTGAAGATTTGTTACATGTATACCATTCATGCCATCCCTCTATGACTTAAGGATCAAGGTTAGCACTGTGGCTTGTGCAGTAATGAAAAATTCCATTTAAATGTACCATGGCCTTGATATCTGATGAGGTAACGTTGTTTGTTTTTATAAGAATCCTGGCAGTATTCGATTGTGGGAGTTTATTACTACTCACGTGATGAAAACCATGAACCCGATTTTGCATTCTACAGCACTCATACGAAGGCGATTCGACACCCTTACCACCCTATGAGTTGACAAACAGAAGTTTAAGGTGAGAACTAGTGTCATAGTTAATTTACAATCGCGTGTTTGATTACGTACCACGCCCACTTTTCGTATATCACGAGGTAACCACTCTACAGCGAAGCTTACCGCTCTGGGTGTTTAGAAAACATTGTAAACAGTGGTTAAACGATGTAGCAACTTTGAAACACTTGTTAAATCGCAAAATTGAGTATTTCCGTGATATTCATAGGATTTTCCTGTTTATGTTAACAAACGTAACTGCAACGTTACTTGCTGCTGAGCCATAATCGAATTTTACAAGACTCTCTATATAATAAATCCAGTGGGTTGCCTCATATTGGCTTGGGTGGTTAGTCGCCCACCACAGTAGGCTATTAGCCTACATGGTACATATCAGTTGTATCACGTGCCCTCGTGATACAACTATTACATAAGGTTGTGCCATAAGATGACCATGTCTTTAGTACGTCTGTACGTATATTTACATTGAAACTGCATGTTAAATTCATACATGTCTTAAATATATGAATACCATACACTGACATAACACATATATGTACATACTGTATATATTGGACCAGTTCAGTTCTTTCTTTCTTGCAAACCATTTTAATCTTTGCAGAAACGTGCAAACCATTGTTTTGGAGTGACAATGAATGCAATCACACCATACTGTATGGTGGATAAGAGGGTTGCAAACTGCTGCACAGATATTGCAAATGTTGTGCTGTTGAAGACCAGTTGGCCTATCAAACTAATGAAATAAAAGAACTGGGCAACTCCAACGGTTGATCCCATGACAATAGCAATCCTGATAATATACTGGTCTATAATCTTATGAGCCTCCTGTACTTCAGTAATGCCATTTTTGTACTTGTAGTAATAGGCTAGGAATCTGCCAAAGACCATGATTTGAATCACAATTAACATGTAAGTTACCCCATGTAATAGCCAGAGTATCATAGTTTATGAAATCAGCCAGTGAAGTGCAGTAGCCATTCAATTCTAACACGCGGGAACAATTGCTGGAAGCCATGTCATATAATATTATGAAGGTAGAAAACATGATTTGCATGCCGCCTACAAATGCAGTGTAATACTTCATTAATTTGGTGTTTGGCATGTCTGTTCGTAGTTTGTTGCTATAGTACATGATAAATGTGGCGTGAGCCAAGATGCAAACAGCAACAGACTCGTGGAGCATAATTCCTTACTTGAAGTAAAGCATGTGAACATAGCACACCAGTAACGGGTCAAGTTGTATGGTACTCCGTAGTAGTAGTATCCCACCAAATATGTTCATGGGTAGAAAGAAGAATATACTTCCATTGTAAAGCATGAGCAACAATCCAAACGAAGTGCGCTTTTCCTTGATCAAGAGGTGAACAAAGAAAATATAACCATGCGACTATTAGAATAAGCAGAGTGACTGCATAGTTGATAACCTGACAGGGTGGCTTGTCTCCATCCTTCACAATGGCTAAAGCAGTTTGTTCATCTGTAAGAGTGACAACAGTGTCATCTATACAGTATGTGTATTAGACAACATCTGGGTTAGTTACCTTTTGGGGTGACAACAAGGAGGCTATCAGTGGTATAGACAATGTCCAGCTCCTTGATGAAAATCACCTTAATGGATTAATATTGGTCCATCTAACATCAAATACAGCATTAAAAAGAAAATTGTTATTAGTCTAACTGCCAGCCTGCCTGCTGATCTCACACTCTGATCACAGTCGCAAGCCTATAAGACAAATGAAGTAGCACACATCTTTTTCACTTTTGCAGAAAAGTGTATTGTTTTCTGGAATAAAACAAATATGAGTCCCTTGAAACTTTCCTTACTACCATATTAAAAAAGGATGGATCCATTTTCACATGCTTTGCCATCTATTTATCTTTTATATCCCTATTTGAATGCTCTTCATTGCTAACAAAAGCGTTTTTATCAAAATAAGTAAAGTTTATAAATTAAACTAAATACCACAATCACTTTTATTAACTAATACTATAAATACAACCTTGTTACATTGCCTCTGTGTCATCGAAACATTTCGCATTTGTTATAGAAATTTAAATAAGAATTTTTTCCAAGACTTCTCTAAACAGATGAGGTCTTGATAGTCTAAAGGTGAGAAATGCCTTGTCTCTGAGAACTTGTATCATGGTATTGTGTTCAGTACTGAACACTTGTGATTATTGTGTTTGCTGTAGTTGAGTAGTAAACCTTGCAGTATGTTTGTGGTTGAAAATAAAAGATAAAGCATGCCATGCATCAAGAAAGTTATTTTTAACCACAAAGTTGAGAGATTTTACAGGAATTAAAAATATCAATTCTACATATCACCAATTGTATAAACTTTCAGATACGAATATTGTATATCATATACCAATACCATTTGATGTACTATTTATTTCCGTTCCACAGTTCTACTGAGCTACACTGGTTTGTAAAGACAACCTGATCACTTATGTACTTACCTGCTGAATAGCTGTGTGACTAGTGATTCAATAAGTAGGTTTAATTTCTTACTTGACAAACAAATATCACTGAGTAGTAGCTACCATTATGGCTTATCCTGGGGAAGGATATAACATGTCCAATTATAAGAAGAAATGGTACACCCCTGAACAACGTAAGTTACAATGGGAAGAAGCTGTTCGACATGAGAATGAAGTTACTAAAACACATCCTGTAAACAAGGACAAGTCGGCTGAAGAATTCTTACATTCTCCGGCAGGTGAAAGTGCCCAGACATACTTCAACAACAAAAAGTCACATGATGTCTCTTATACTTATGATCAATCTTTTCACATTGAAGAAGGATACAATTCTAAACTGAAACGAGATGATCGTTTACACAATGTTGGATTGAAGGTCAATGAGGAAGAGAGATCCAAACCTGTCCCAATTCTGTCTTCATCTGTTTATGGCCAGCGTAGCCCTCTTGAGCAAACTAGCAATGAACATTTCAGAGTTGCATATGTCCGCAGGGATTTCTATCGATCATCAGGAACAAAAATCCCTTACACTACTTGAAAAATGTTTAGTAAACCTTCTGTTGTTGTATGTGTGTTTATCTAACTAGTTTGTGTACATGGAGTGTAATGTATAATGATTATTGCTCAATGTTTATACTAAATAAAGGAAAGGAACTATCTTGCATGTATATAAATTCAGGTAGCTATACATAATAAAGCTGTGTTAATGATAAAGTTGAGAGTCTTCATGTATCAAAAGTGACTACTACTATGTTATACTGAATACATGAAGTGTGGCATAATATTTATAAATGTATAAACATAACAGGTTCTGTCACACAAGAATGTTATACATACTGCATGTATTTGTGTTTGCTGTATATACAAACAGGTATATATGTATGTATAATGTGTCAACACATACAGTATATACACACAGTGCACAATAGAGTCACTCAGTACAATTGAGTATATAGTAGTGTGATGGTGCACAGTTTTCATTAAAAAAAATTTCCAAAGAAAGCAAAATGCCACATCATATTGTCAATGAACTATTTTGTGTATGTATCAATATTCTCTGTTGTTTGTTTACTATAATACCAGATCAATGAATGTTTTTTGGTCTTTGGGGCTAACATTCATTGCAGGGTGTTCAACTCTCTTTGCTTTGTCATTAACAATTTGTATACACTTCACCAAGTTTGGTTCATATTTTCTATTACACATCACAACAACAGGTTTATTGTGTTCCCCACAGTATTTAGCTAACTTCAAACTGTATACAAACCAAGCATCATAGTATGGATTACCAGTCATTGATTTGCTGTCCTTAGGAATACATCTTATCATGTTGACTAACACTTTACCATCTTTGCAGTGTTGCATAGGCTCTTTACCTTTGCAGTCTAAGCGGTAGTTCTTTCTCATCCCTGCAATAGATGGATGTTCATCTCCAATATTGTGGAAGGCAATACCAGTAGCACTACGTAAGTTTGATAGATGAATGCCTTGGTATGATTTCACCCTGCATACTGGATCTTGGCCCATTATTAAACATTTTATTCTGTCAGGAATGCCAACTAACCGTTCTGCTAAGAAGACTTGTTTCATCCACAGACCTGGAAACACTTCTTTATCATTGTCACTGTCAACTTTCCTTAACAGACCAAACTGGATGGTAACTGCAAGCCAGGCATCCCAGAAGAAATACCGTTTCCATCCTGCTGGGTAACATTTTATGGCAACAACTAAAGCCAACAATGCCTGAATATCACTGACATTATGGCTGAAAGAAGCAACATCATGTGGTACATCAGTGCTTAACTGGTTAACTTGTGATTGGTCAACTTTGCCGTCTTGTTTGTGAGATATCGTAATAGTAATCTTTCTATTGTTTTGTTTTGCATTATATTTCTCATCAACAGCTTCCTGGAGTAGTTGAATTAGTGATGGGGAGATGTTTATTGTAACTTCCAAGCCATTTCTTGTAAATGAAAGATTATCAGAAAGGTTGACAATTTCCTTCAAATTGATGTTTAAAATTTGCCAAATGTTCTCTTCAATGATTTTTTTCAGAAATTCACAGGCTTTGCTTTGCAAAGGATCACACCTGACTGCTCTAATGACAAGATTATGTAGTTCATATACTTTATGATAGCTTCTACTGTTGTAATTCCTCTCTATTTCAACACTTTCGCAATCATTAGTTAATGTTACTCTAGTTGGTAGTGATCTTAAATAATCATGTAGTAATTCCCATTTTATAGGATCCTCACTCACTGCTCTACTATCCTCTGACTCAGAATCATCCTGGAGCAAATTATCTTCTGACATATCTAGCTACCGTGCTGTACTGTTTTTAAAATGCTGATGCTTGCTATTTTATATACACATTGTAAGACAACAAAGGAATTGTGTAGGTTAAGGAAATACCTACACACATACCAAAATCACATGATGAAGTGGTACATGGCTACAGGACAAAAATGGTCAAAGCAAATTATTAAGAAGCCAATATGCCAGCTAGAGAATACATAAAGATATATTTGACTCACATTTTCTCACATCACATGTAAAGTAATAGTCGTATTATGTTGTATACATGCAATAAGGAATTTTTAACAATTACTTTTGTGATAAAAGACAGCCGCATAAATTTCACTGTTTACAGAGCTCCTTTGTACATAGAATCTAATGTG
This sequence comes from Dysidea avara, assembly GCF_963678975.1. Lineage (NCBI taxonomy): Eukaryota > Metazoa > Porifera > Demospongiae > Dictyoceratida > Dysideidae > Dysidea > Dysidea avara. Next base: position 48,416,648 of record NC_089273.1, read on the forward strand.
ATGCTGCTGGAACATACAGTGTGCTGCTACGGAGGTACATGCTCATGTATGTCATGTTACCAACATGACAAAACAAAGCTATTAAATGAGGTTGAATGGCACAACAGAAAAATTTTACAAGCATAACATGACAGCCTGGAATTTTTACAGGAATAACATGACTGTTCCAAGCATTTCATTTGATTCAACAACCTTCCTATGTATATAGCTTTCACATACGTACGTAGTATGATGGAGTAGCATTAACTAACTTGTTAAGTTGGAACATTTTAACTTCATTCTTAGCTTTGGATTTGGTGATAACTGCATCCTCATTGTGTTCACTCCCAGAATAACATAATATCCACCATGTTCTGAATTGTGTTGTATAAGGTATATGCTTCATATTATTAGGTACTTAGGAGCAACAACTTTTGCTGGCTCCTTCATTGTCAAATATTGTGATTGTTTTACCTGCTGTAGTTATGCGGCTACTGGCCTTATTAATGAGTTGGTCCATTATATCAATGGAACAGTATGTGGAAGATGCATCTGGGTTTGCTGGACGTGGCCACTATAACAAGGTGGCCCTACTACTGAGGTGGCTGCTTCACTGTATAATTGGTATAATATTGATTTTGACTCATTCCATGATTTTTAAAGACAACCTTATCACTTACGTACATTATACTCTAGTACCTGCTGAATAACTATGTGACTAGTGATTCAATAGGTAATGTGAAACTAGAAACTGTTGTGTCTTACTTGACAAACAAATTAACAACATAAGTTACAATGGGAAGAAGCTTAGAATGACATTACTAAAACACATCCTGTAAGCAATTGCAAGGACAAGCCAACTGATCCTTAAATTCTCTGGTATATAGCTGATAGTTCCCAGACATACTTCAACAACAAAAAGTCACTCAATGTTTCTTAGACTTATGATAAATCTTTTCACATTGAAGAAGAATACAATTCTAAATTGAAATGAGATAATCGTTTGCAATGTTGGATTAAGAGTGAATGAGGAAGAGACATCCAAAGCTGTCCCAATTCTGTTTTCATCTATTTATCGCCATCTTGAGCTTACAGCATAGAATATTTCAGAGCTGCATATGTCTGCAGAGATTTCTATTGATCTGTTCGATTATCAGGAACAAAAGTCCCTTTCACTACGTTTAATAAACATTCTGTAGTTATATGTGTGTTTATCTAAAGTTTAAACTAGTTTGTGTACATGGACTAGTGTAATGTAATAATTGCTGGCTAGTAGGCAGTTCCTTTGAGCTGCACTTATAGTCTCTATACAGATTCAAAGCTACAACAGATGCAGTTTTAGGGACAAAAAGTTAAGAGTGTGATGTAGGGCTGGGCGGTATTGGAGTTTCGCTTCACGATATATCGTGCAGAAATATATCACGATATTACTATTTATCGCGGTTATTAAAGATGACTGCTATATTAGAGTAGCTGACTGCTTTATTAGGGTATCTCGATCCTAGCTGACTGTTCTATTAGAGTATCTCGATCTTTGTAAAAAAAAATTGACTAGCTAGTTATTATTATGATTATTATTATTACTGAGCAGTCAGCCCTGCTGGTGTGCTCAGATTTGCCCGAATACATGTAACACAATTACAATAATGATTGTAGTCCAGTTCTAAAAATGTCAGCATCTGCAACTTCAACAAGATCTACTGGTAAGGAGTTCCAATCATTAATTGTTCTTGAAAAATAACTATTTTGGTGTGCAGTGGTAGATACATGTGGTAAGATGTAGTGCAGTGGATGGTACTGTCTCGTAGTACTAGGTCCTTGTTTGCAGTAGTATCACGTGATTATTTGAGGTGCATTATAACAACCTTAAGGGCTTAATAAGCTGTCACAAACACTAAAAATCGTAATAATATCGATATCGTGATATTATCGTTTCACCGAAATCTACGCGATACAGATATCGTTTCATTGCAATACCGCGGTATTACTATAATACCGAGAAACCGCCCAGCCCTAGTGTGATGTGTATAAAATGTGACCACAAAATGTATCTTAAGTGCTAAGTAAATATGGTTCATGTATATATAAACTTTACAAGATTCTGTTGTTACACAAGAATGGTACATAATGTGTTTGTGTTCACAAACATACATGCATAAAAATTACATATGTATGTGTAAACACATACAGTATCGCTATATGTACATACATGTACAGTGCACAATGCAGTTATTATTCAGTATCATCCACTAGTTCTGTACGTGAATACCAGTTTTTACATAGCTAGATTTCCTTAGAAAAGTAAAATGCCACACTACATTAATGTGCATATTATTGTCTGTTATCTCTTTACTAAATTTTGTCAAGTATCAACTAAAAATATGTACTATGAACTCTTGGTAACAAGTCTACGAAATGTTTGTTTGTCCTTCACGTTTACATTATTGCTTGGGTGTTGGACTCTCTCTGCTTTGTCATTAACGGTTTTTATGCTACTAAGCAAGTCAGGTTTAAAGTCCATATTGCACATCACAACAACAGGTTTATTGTGTTCCCCACAGTATTTAGCTAACTTCAAACTGTACACATACCAAGCATCATAGTATGGATTACCAGTCATTGATTTGCTGTCCTTAGGAATACATCGTATCATGTTGACCAATATAGTAAACCATCTCTGCAGTATTGTATGGGCTTATCACATGTACAGTCTAGGTCATACTTCTCATCCATTCGTACAATAGATGGATGGTCATCTCCAATATTGTGGAAGGCAACACCAGTAGCACTACGCAGGTTTGATAGGTTGTTTGAACTCTCTTTACATGCTGGATCTTGGCCATTATTAAGCATTGTACTCTCTGAGGAAGTCAACTAACTGTTCTGCTAAGAAGACTTGTTTCATCCACAGACTTGGAAACACTTCACTCTCATTGCCACTGTTTAACTGCATGGTAACAGCAAGCCAAGCATCCCAGAAGAAATACCGTTTTCATCCTGCTGGGTAATGCAACCACTAAAGCTAATAGTGCCTGAATATCAGTGACGTCACTTCTGAAAGGTGATTCATCAGTGCTTGGTCAGCCTTTCCCTCCTGTTTGTGGTCTATCTTAATAATAATAATTTGTCAATTGTTTTGCTGTGCATTGTATTTCTCATCAACAACTGCTTCCTGGAGTAGTTGAATTAGTGATAGGGAGACTTCTACTGTTACTTGTAAGCCATTTCTTGTAAATGAAAGGTGATCAGAAAGGTTGGAAATTTGCTTTAAATTGACATGCAACATTAGTTGAATGCTCTCTTTAATGATCTTGTTCAGAAATTCAAGGGCTTTACTAATATGCGAAGGATCACACCTGACTGCTGTAACTATGAGATTATGTAGTTTATTTGCTAATACTTCATGATAGTTTTTGCTGTTGTAATTCTTCTCTATTTTAACACTAGTACTTTCACAATCCTTACTCTAGTTGGTAGTGATCTTAAATAATCATGTAGTAATTCCCATTTTATAGGATCCTCACTTACTGCTAGTTTACTATCCTCTGGCTCACTGATATCAAAATCATCCTGTCTTCTGACATATCTAGCTACCATGCCATATAGTTTTTAAAAAGGGCTGATGCTTGCTATTTTGTAACACACATATATAAGACAACAAAGGAAAGGAATTGTGTAGGTTAAGGAAATACCTACACACATACCAAAATCACATGATGAAGTGGTACATACAGTAGCTGCAGGCCAGATATGGTAAAAACTAATCATGCTATGCTGTATTTACTATTTATAGACATGCACAGTCAGTGTCATACATACATCATACAATGCATAAATTACCGTATAGCCTAAATATTTATAGGGGGAAATTTTTCACTGATTTTGCGGCTTTGGGAGTTATCGGCAAAATTTTTATCCCTGAAATATTTAGACTTCCATAATATAGTCTAATAGCTACATTTTGCAAATCTGCAAATTTTTTATTTTTTGCAACATTGTTCAACCTCTAAATATTTAGGCTATACAGTAATAGCTGTGTGTTTTTATGCATGTATGTATGTAATGGGGAAATTAAAAAGTATACTAAACACTAGCCAAATTTAAATTTCATTGTGTTTAAAGTGTTACATACTCCCTTGTCTATAAGATTTAATGTGGACATTATACAGAGGTACATAATTAATGTATGTCATGTTACCAACATGATGAATTTCGAAGTGAAGCTATGGAAACTAAGTTAAATGGTTTGACAGGAGCATTGTAGCACAGGCATATCAGGATGAATAGGTTTTTTTTCAGTTTACTGTTTCAAGCTTTTCATTTGATTCGACATCCACTCTTCATAAGTAGCTTGTTACTTTCACATGGTATGATGGAATATTACTGAGATTGACTTTAAATTCTCGTAATCACTGCTGGAAGAATGCTTTTGAACTAACTGTATTCTTAGCTTTGCATTTGGTGACGACTGAGTGTAATTTGCAATCCTCATTCTGTTCACTCTCAGAATAGTATAATACACAATGTTCTGAGCTGTATTGACTCATTGTATAACTGTAAAGTTGTACAACAATGACTATCAATCCAGACATATTCTAGCGTATATTGTGCAAAGTAAAGCAGTTAATGTAAATACTCTCAGAATATTATGCATATCAAACAAATACCCTGATCACCTTATAAAGTAAACCATGATTGACAAAAAAGGATATTTGAGGCAACCAACAGGGATACTTTTGTTAAGTATAATAAGAAGTGATGTAACTAGCATTACTCGTACCACAAAAGCTATCCTTCAACACACCTGTGAGAAGGGTCAAACCTACAAAATCCCTTGACTATATTATATTGTAGTATGCATGCATACTCCCATTACATGCATGTATGTTACTGTTACTATAGGGTACGAACATTGTGTTCGTATGACGCTTAGGATGAGGACCTATTCAGTGAATTATGTATGCATATTTATATCTAATCCAAAACAGCCAAGCTATAAAAAAAGTGTGCGGCCCTCAAAAAGGCTATGGTGAAAAAAGATGTGAAATCCAAGGTGGCGGCCAAGAAATGGCTGTGATGGTAGGTTAATAGTAAAAATTTTAATAACGAGAATTCAGGTGAATTTTGGTGCCGCTTGGTCTTGGCACAAAATTCACCTGAATTGTCATTATTAAAAACCTATCTTTTTTTTACCACAGGAAGAAGAAAAGATGAAGCAGATGTACTTTAAATATTTTATCAGTAAATGTACAAATTATATATAATTTTATATAATACATATCAAGACACACGATAGTGTGTCGTGCGGCCCAGGAAGCCGGCGCGCCACACCGTGAGTATATTAGGCCACTCCAATTTGTTTTTATGTTTCTGGTCATCTGAAGTTTAGTTTTAGATGCGGGCGGGCGGAATTCAGCAACAAAGCAATAATGAAGTGACTGCTCAATTAGAGTATTTTTGTGATTTTCTGACTGTTTTATTAGAGTATATCGATCCGTACTAAGCACTATATGCTCATTTCTTGCAGGTTTTCACTGACAAAAGACATATAGTGACACGTAAGCAGTTAGATTTAGCATATTTGTAGCAGCCCAATATTTGTTTCTGAAATCCAGCTTTTTCAAAAATCTGATGCGGGCATATTCCCCATGTATTTCTGAAATTTCACTTTCTGTAAAGAAGGATGCGGGCGGTGGACCAGAAACATAATTACCAATTGGAGTGGCCTTAACAGGAAGAAAGAAAACGCAATTTTCACATCTATGTAGCTCTGTGATCCCTTATCCGATTGGAACCAAATTTGCTGGAGACGTGCCGCCCAGTTAGAGTAGTCTACATATCAAATTTGAAGAAAATCGCTCCAGCCATTTCCGAGATACGAGCGAACAAAATTTCGTTTTAATTTCTTCGTTTTTTTCTTCTTCTTCATCTTCTTCATTTCGCACACTTCGCAAAATTCGCCATAAAACACGAATGCGTGCTCGGATTTGGCTGAAATTTGGCACACTTAAAGGGCTCATTAAGGCGGATCTCCGTACCAACTTTGGTAGGAATCCGATGAACATTCACGGAGTTATGACCGATTATTTGCGTAAAATAAGGTCGAAGGTCTGTCACGCCTACAGGGTAAACGCCTTGGAGGAATCAGTTGAAAATTGATATGTAGATGGAGCAACCATCGTAGGAGTGCCTTTTTGTGGTTTGAAACGAATCGGGATAAAGACCACGGAGATATGACACGAAACCCAACCTGTGTCAAAATTACGCGATCGATTTTTATGAATAAAAAAACTATTAGTTTTCGTGTCTACCAGGCAAACCGCTTAGAACAACGAGCTGAAAATCAGTATGTAGCTGGAATAATCATCATAGAAAGTACTTGCAGTAGTACAGAAGAATCAGATTTCAAATCACTGAGTTATGATTCGAAAGGCAACTAGGTGCAGCAAATGCGAGATCGAGATACTCTAATAGAACAGTCACCCTAATAAAGCATTCAGCTGCATTTATAATTTACTCAGTTATATTACATTGTAAGTTATTCTGTAGGGAATTCAGCTACAAACAAGTCACCCTGTAGTCAGATCAGCTAGAAGAAGGTACCTAATAGAGAGTTCAGCTACAAATAAGCCATCATGTAGAGAGTTCAGCTCAAATAAATCACCCTGTAGAGAATTCAGCTACAAACAAATTGCCCTGTAGAGAGATCAGCTAGAAGAAGTCACCTTGTAGAGAGTTCAGTTACAAAGAAACAATCATGCAAAGAGTTTAGCTGCAAACAAATCACCCAGCAGAAAGTTCCGCTATTAACAGATCACACTGTAGAGAGTTCAGTTAGAAACAAGTCATCCTGTAGATAGATCAGCTAGAAGAAGTCACTTTGTAGAGAGTTCAGCTACAAAGAAACCACCATGTAAAAGAGTTCAGCTGCAAACAAATCACCTGTAGAGAATTCAACTACAAACAAATCACCCTGTAAAAAGATCAGCTAGAAGAAGTTCCCTTGTAGAGAGTTCAGCTACAAACAAATCACCCTGTAGAAAGTTCAGCTACAAACAAGTCACCCTGTAGAGAGATCAGCTAGAAACAAGTCATCCTGTAGAGAGTTCAGCTAGAAGAAGTTACGTTGTACAGAGTTCAGCTACAAAGAAACTACCATGTAGAGAGTTCAGCTGCAAATAAATCGCCCTGTAGAGAATTCAGCTACAAACAAATCACCCTGTAGAAAGATCAGCTCGAAGAAGTTACCTTGTAGGGATTTCAGCTACAAACAAATCACCCTGTAGAGAGTTCAGCTACAAAGAAACTACCATATAGAGAGTTCAGCTGCAAACAAATCGCCCTGTAGAGAATTCAGCTACAAACAAATCACCCTGTAGAAAAATAGATCAGCTAGAAGAAGTTACCTTGTAGAGAGTTCAGCTACAAACAAATCACCCTGTAGAGAGTTCAGCTACAAACAAGTCATCATGTAGAGAGTTCAGCTAGAAGAAGTTACATTGTAGAGAGTTCAGCTACAAAGAAACTACCATGTAGAGAGTTCAGCTGCAAACAAATCGCCCTGTAGAGAATTCAGCTACAAACAAATTGCCCTGTAAAAAGATCAGCTAGAAGAAGTTACCTTATAGAGAGTTCAGCTACAAACAAATCACCCTGTAGAGAGTTCAGCTAGAAACAAGCCACCCGTAGAGAGTTCAGCTAGAATAAGTTACACTGTAGAGAGTTCGGCTACAAAGAAACTACCATGTAGAGAGTTCAGCTGCAAACAAATCGCCTGTAGAGAAGTCAGCTACAAACAAATCACCCTGTAGAAAGATCAGCTAGAAGAAGTTACCTTGTAGAGAGTTCAGCTACAAACAAATCACCCTTAGGAGAGTTCAGCTACAAACAAGTCACCCTGTAGAGAGATCAGCTAGAAACAAGTCATCCTGTAGAGAGTTCAGCTAGAAGAAGTTACATTGTAGAGAGTTCAGCTACACAGACACTACCATGTAGAGAGTTCAGCTGCAAGCAAATCGCCCTGTAAAGAATTCAGCTACAAACAAATCACCCTGTAAAAAGATCAGCTAGAAGAAGTTACCTTGTAGAGAGTTCAGCTACAAACAAATCACCCTGTAGAGAGTTCAGCTAGAAACAAGTCACCCTGTAGAGAGATCAGCTAGAAACAAGTCATCCTGTAGAGAGTTCAGCTAGAAGAAGTTACATTGTAGAGAATTCAGCTACAAAGAAACTACCATGTAGAGAGTTCAGCTGCAAACAAATCGCCCTGTAGAGAATTCAGCTACAAACAAATCACCCTGTAGAAAGTTCAGCTACAAACAAGTCACCCTGTAGAGAGATCAGCTAGAAACAAGTCATCCTGTAAAGAGTTCAGCTAGAAGAAGTTACGTTGTAGAGAGTTCAGCTACAAAGAAACTACCATGTAGAGAGTTCAGCTGCAAATAAATCACCCTGTGGAGAATTCAGCTGCAAACAAATCACCCTGTAGAAAGATCAGCTAGAAGACGTTACCTTGTAGAGAGTTCAGCTACAAACAAATCACCCTGTAGAGAGTTCAGCTACAAAGAAACTACCATATAGAGAGTTCAGCTGCAAACAAATCGCCTGTAGAGAAGTCAGCTACAAACAAATCACCCTGTAGAAAGATCAGCTAGAAGAAGTTACCTTGTAGAGAGTTCAGCTACAAACAAATCACCCTTAGGAGAGTTCAGCTACAAACAAGTCACCCTGTAGAGAGATCAGCTAGAAACAAGTCATCCTGTAGAGAGTTCAGCTAGAAGAAGTTACATTGTAGAGAGTTCAGCTACACAGACACTACCATGTAGAGAGTTCAGCTGCAAGCAAATCGCCCTGTAAAGAATTCAGCTACAAACAAATCACCCTGTAAAAAGATCAGCTAGAAGAAGTTACCTTGTAGAGAGTTCAGCTACAAACAAATCACCCTTAGGAGAGTTCAGCTACAAACAAGTCACCCTGTAGAGAGATCAGCTAGAAACAAGTCATCCTGTAGAGAGTTCAGCTAGAAGAAGTTACATTGTAGAGAATTCAGCTACAAAGAAACTACCATGTAGAGAGTTCAGCTGCAAACAAATCGCCCTGTAGAGAATTCAGCTACAAACAAATCACCCTGTAGAAAGTTCAGCTACAAACAAGTCACCCTGTAGAGAGATCAGCTAGAAACAAGTCATCCTGTAAAGAGTTCAGCTAGAAGAAGTTATGTTGTAGAGAGTTCAGCTACAAAGAAACTACCATGTAGAGAGTTCAGCTGCAAATAAATCACCCTGTGGAGAATTCAGCTGCAAACAAATCACCCTGTAGAAAGATCAGCTAGAAGACGTTACCTTGTAGAGAGTTCAGCTACAAACAAATCACCCTGTAGAGAGTTCAGCTACAAAGAAACTACCATATAGAGAGTTCAGCTGCAAACAAATTACCCTGTAGAAAGGTCAGCTAGAAGAAGTTACCTTGTAGAGAGTTCAGCTACAAACAAATCACCCTTTAGAGAGTTCAGCTAGAAACATGTCACCCTGTAGAGAGATCAGCTAGAAACAAGCCACCCATAGAGAGTTCAGCTAGAAGAAGTTACATTGTAGAGAGTTCAGCTACAAAGAAGCTACCATGTAGAGAGTTCAGCTGCAAACAAATCGCCCTGTAGAGAATTCAGCTACAAACAAATCACCCTGTAGAAAGGTCAGCTAGAAGAAGTTACCTTATAGAGAGTTCAGCTACAAACAAATCACCCTGTAGAGAGTTCAGCTACAAACAAGTCACCATGTAGACAGTTCAGCTAGAAGAAGTTACATTGTAGAGAGTTCAGCTACAAAGAAACTACCATGTAGAGAGTTCAGCTGCAAACAAATCGCCCTGTAGAGAATTCAGCTACAAACAAATCACCCTGTAGAAAGATCAGCTAGAAGAAGTTACCTTGTAGAGAGTTCAGCTACAAACAAATCACCCTGTAGAGAGTTCAGTTACAAACAAGTCATCGAGTAGAGGGATCAGCTAGAAGGATCACTTTGCAGAGAGGTCAGCTACAAAGAAATCACCCTGCTTCATCTTTTCTTCTTCCTGTAGTAAAGAAAAAAATGACAGGTTAAAAAGCCCTAAAGCCGGCCATAGGCCGGCTTTGGGGTATACAAATACAAAAAGAAGTGAAATCTAATCCAAAACAGCCAAGCTGTAAAAAAAGAGTGCGGCCCTGAGAAAGGCTATGGTGAAAAAAGATGTGAAATCCAAGGTGGCGGCCAAGAAATGGCTGTGATGGTAGGTTAATGGTAAAAATTTTAATAACAACAATTCAGTGAATTTGGTGCCGCTTGGTCTTGGCACAAAATTCACTTGAATTGTCGTTGTTAAAATTTTTACCATTAACCTACCATCACAGCCATTTCTTGGCCGCCACCTTGGATTTCACATCTTTTTTCACCATAGCCTTTCTCAGGGCCGCACTCTTTTTTTACAGCTTGGCTGTTTTGGATTAGATATTGATTACAGAAATCTCCATGGTGGTTTCTTTGTAACTGAACACTCTAATAGGTGACTTCTTCTAGATGCTCTCTCTACAGGGTGAATTGTTTGTAGCTGAACGATCTACAAGGTAACTTCTTCTAGCTGATCTCTCTACAGGGTGATTTGTTTGTAGCTGAATTCTGTACAGGCGATTTGTTTGCAGCTGAGCTCTTTACAGAATGGTTTCTTTGTAGCTGAACTCTCTACAAGGTAACTTCTTCTAACTGATCTTTCTACAGGGCAATTTGTTTGTGGCAGAATTTTATACAAGGTGATTTCTTTGCAGCTGAACTCTCTACATGGTGGTTTCTTTGTAGCTGAACTCTCTACAAGGTAACTTCTTCTAGCTGATCTCTCTACAGGGTGATTTGTTTGTAGCTGAACGATCTACAAGGTAACTTCTTCTAGCTGATCTCTCTACAGGGTGGTTTGTTTGTAGCTGAATTCTGTACAGGTGATTTGTTTGCAGCTGAGCTCTTTACAGAATGGTTTCTTTGTAGCTGAACTCTCTAAAAGCTTCTTCTAACTGATCTTTCTACAAGGCAATTTGTTTGTGGCTGAATTTTCTACAGGGTGATTTCTTTGCAGCTGAACTCTCTACATGGTGGTTTCTTTGTAGCTGAACTCTCCAGTGGCGGATCCAGGGGGGGGGGGGCTTTGGGGGCTGAAGCCCCTCCCTTCACTATTAGGCTTTACTTGATCAATATGCTGAGTATTATAATGAAATCTTGTCTTAGCATAATTATATGATCACTAGTAATACAAATACTCATAAATCCATCTTATAAACATCTTTCCAAGATATTATCAGTGGATTTATGCTAAAGTTTATGCAACAAGGACCCGGATCAGCATTGGAGGTGTACAAGATCGAGATACTCTAATAGAGCAGTCAGCTAACTACTCTAATAGAACATTCACTGGAAGCATATAGTTGGTTCTGTTATGGAATTTTTCCAAATCTGCCTGCACCTATACATACAATGAAGTGCATTAGTCTGTTTAAAGGGCTTCCTTCATCTACTTGTGTAGTTAATATGTATGGCAATACTTAATTCAGCTACGCAATTTCCACTGAAAATGCTCTCAGATTCAATCTTGTATTGTTAAATTTCAAAATTTTCCACTTTCGACATCATTATTCTAACATGTACCTATTCAGTGTTGTACAATTGTGAGAGGGTGAATCATGTACTTGGTTGCTACCCAAACTTTTCCATTAACAAAATGCTTCAGAGAGCCATACCTATAATCTAAAGGCAGTATATAAAATATCTACAGGCAGAAAATATGAATTTTATGTGGAAATGTCTCAAAATTGCAGTATTTTAGCATCTATTTTTCAAAAATTTCCTGGGGGGGGGGGGGGGGGCATGCCCCTAGACCCCCTAGTTCCAGCATGCAAAGCATGCTGGGAAGTGTGCTTTGCACACCTCTACCCAAGAGATTAGTTGCTTGAGTTAGCCCCCCCCCCCCCCTTTATAAATCCTAGATCCGCCCCTGCTCTCTACAAGGTATTTTCTTCTAGCTGATCTCTCTACAGGGAGATCTGTTTGTAGCTGAACTATCTACAAGGTAACTTCTTCTAGCTGATCTCTCTACAGGGTGATTTGCTCGTAGCTGACTTCTGTACAGGTGATTTGTTTGCAGCTGAGCTCTTTACAGAATGGTTTCTTTGTAGCTGAACTCTCTACAAGGTAACTTCTTCTAACTGATCTTTCTACAGGATGATTTGTTTGTAGCTGATCTCTATACAGGTTCTTGTTTCTAGCTGATCTCTTGAATTCTCTTCAGGGTGACTGCTCTATTAGGATGACTGCTCTATTAGAGTATCTCGATCTCGCACTTGCTGCACCAAGTTGGATTTCGTGTTATAACTCCGTAGCTTTAAGTCTTATTCTTCTACACCATTGATGAGCCTTTCTAAGATGATTACTCCATCTGTACAACGATTTTCAAAGCATTACCCCAAGTGGTTTATCTGGTAGGCGTGGCAAGCTGTGGTTTTTTTTATTAGCTAATCTCGATTGCGTAATTGTTACACACTGTTGGTTTTTTCGTTGTATCTTCCTGTTTTTTAACTCGATTTCTTTCAAACCACAAAAGGTTTGAGGTTCAATAGTTAACCTATTCACCCACCGATTTTCAGCTTCTTCCCATACGAGGTTTACCCTGTAGGCGTGACAACATATTGGTGTTATTTTTCATGAATAATCGCTCATAACTCTTTGCCTGTTTATCGTATTCCAGCCAAAGTTGGTACCGAGATGCGCCTTTATATCCCCCTTCTGTGTGCCAAATTTCAAGGTAATCGGATGTGGCGTTCGCAGTTTTTGTAAGTGTGCGACAAGAAAAAGAAAAAGAAGAAAAAAACCGAAGAAACTGAGCCAATTTTTGAAGTCGCATATCTCGGGAACGCGCAAAGCGATTTCGCTCAAATTTGGAATGTGGAGTGCTGCAGTTGGAAGGCATGTCCACAGCAAAAATCGTCTTGTTTCATCAAGGAAGCACAGAGCTACGGAGGTGCGAAAATTACGTTTTCTTTCTTCCTGTCAATATACTCACGGGTGTTACGCGCCGGCTTCTTGGGCCGCACGACACACTACCGTGTGTCTTGATTTAAAAAATAAATTAGAATTAATGCTCTTACCACAAGGTCCACAGCACAACTCCTGTGTGTGTATCAGCAGCAGATATGTATTATGTCTCTTAACCAACAATTGTACATACCACATACATACATACACTGTAGGAGCTTTAACCCTTGACCACATCAAGTGTGTTCTTATGAAAAAATAATGGTATGAGTAAAACTTCAAGACCATAAAATACAGTGTAACTATGATTGGGATTGTTTGAGGTAGCTAGTGTACTAAAAAATAACATTAAGGATAGAAAAATAAATACATAAGTAGAAATACAGTAAACATGCACAAATATAATATGCATTTAGTACCAAAATTACAGCAATCCTATGTTGCATATGAACTATAACATGTGTACAAGTGTTGCAATTCTGGTGACATAATCCTCCTTGGATGTACATTGAGCTGGCTGAAAGAAGCATATTGGATGCATTGGTGCAACACTTAACTGGTAGTGCTAAGAACCAACATACTGCATGTAACGAAGACAGAAGGACGCCAAGGCTCAATCGTTTCGGAGGGATAACTCGCTTCGTTTTAGCTCACATAAGACTGGTAATAATTTAAACAGAGTGTACACTTTTATACATTATATCACGTGCACATAATGATGACATCATAATAATAACACACATTACAAATGTTCAAGTCCTGCTTGCAATATAATTTAGACAATCACTCCTCAGTCTCGACATCCTCCCGGGAGAGCAAATAAAATAGAAGTTGGGTTATCCCTCAAACATTTATGTATTCGTTGTCGGGCGATCAAATGAGCCTTCCTTTTCTTATCATGTTTAGTAGAGTATTGTTCCTGGTTATTGATATCATCATATTCAGTAACATCATCCTCAGATCTTCTATTGTCCATCATAGTTATCTGTTCATCTGTTTTACTAGGCAATTCCAGTGGATAAAGGTGACATATAGCTCTAGCAATCACACCACCACTTGGTAAAAGAACCTCTGCTGATCTAATTTGACCATCACGTCCAGTTATCAACTTCTGAATTTTACCTAGTTTCCAACTACATCTAGGGATGTTATCATCTTTCACCAATACTATGTCATCTATTTTAGGAACTCTTAATGTTGAGTGTCTTGAATTTTTGTGATAGATAGGTAAACTTTCTCGGAGACTCAATAAATACTCCTCCCTCCAAACCTTCCAAAACAAATCCAGATACTTCTGGCCTTTCTTCCAAGTCGTAAACAATTGTGTTGCAGTATCTCTCTTAGGTTGATAATCCTCATCTGTATGATAACTATCTTCTGTGGATGGAAGACCCAGTTTCCTGTTAGTAACCAAAAAATGTGACGGTGTCAACGTAAAGCCCGACTGAAAGTCTTCATACACATATGTTAGTGGCCTCGAATTAAGTACTGCCTCAATCTCTGTCAGCAAGGTAGCTAGTTGATCCAAAGTAAAATGTTTTCTTCCCAAAGCTTTCCGTAAACATCGCTTAACCATCCCAACTAACCGTTCATAAAGGCCACCCTGCCAAGGGGCCAAAGCTGTAGTAAAGCTCCATCTGATACCCTCACTAGAAACATAACTTAACAAATCCTTGTCTGTAAAAACTCTCCTCCACTGTTGATTTATCACCGTATTTGTAAGTTTGAATTGAGGAGCATTATCTGAAATTATGGAATCAGGCTTTCCTCGTCGTGAAATGAATCTTCTCAAACAATTTAGAAACTGCTCAGCCGTCAAACCCAATACCCACTCCAAATGTACAGCTCTAACAGTTAGGCATGTGAATAAACACACCCAAACCTCATGTAACTGACTTCCCTCCTTAACATACACTGGCCCCAAGTAATCAAGTCCAGTAAATTGAAAAGGATCAGATCTAGCCACTCTCTCACGGGGCCAAGGGGGCATCAGTGGCAATGGGAAAGGGGCACCTTCGTGTCTACGACAGATCATACAACATGATAATACACTTCTTACTGCTACTCGACCCTGAGGTATCCAATACTCCTCACGGATTTGTGAAAGCGTATGTGCAACTCCAGCATGAATCAAGCGTTCATGCACTTCTTTAATCAGTAACCGTGTAAGTATTTCATGCCGTGGTAGCAACTTTGGACATTTGGAACTGTCAGTAGTTTCAGCATTTAGAAATCGTCCATAACATCGTAACACTCCATAGACATCTAACTTCAAACCAAGCTGGTGTATCAAACAGTGTTTTCTATCTTTCTCAATAGCAGTCAGTACATCAGCAAACCTTCGTTTCTGAACAACAGACACCCACAACAATGTTGCTACCTGTAAATCACTTGCACAAACTGACTGTCCATCAGACAATGAACTCAACACAAAGTACAATAACTTACACCTCCTTTCAATTGATTCCCTAATCGACTGTGTCAAAGTAAGCCAGATTCTTCTCCTAATAAACTTTAAACAATAAACAGTAACTCTCAAAAGTCTTCTCAAGGAGGAAAACTTCTTTTCATCAATTCCACAAATTGAGTTAACATTGTCAACATCATGACTAATGACTGAAGTCGTTTCATACAAAGCCCTTGGAACCCCACATTCCAATCCTTGTAAAATCTCGGGTGTCAATTGAGGTATACACCATTCTGGCCAGATGTTCTCTGCATCTTTAAGCCACGTAGGCCCATTCCACCATAATTTGGCTTCCTTAACTTCAGACACTAGCAATCCTCTAGTAGGAAAATCAGCAGGGTTCTGGTCAGATGGTACATATCGAAAAATAACATCAGATTCCTTTAACACTTCTTTCACTCTATTCTCAACAAAGGTGGGCAACGGCTTGTTGGTTTTTAACCAATGTAAAACACATGTTGAATCTGTCCACAAAATCCGTCTCAATGATGGTAATTTCAACTCCCTAGCAACAAAATTTGCTGCTCGTATTCCAATGTTAACAGCAAGTAACTCCAGTCTAGGAAGTGTAATATTTCCTTTCATCTTATGGGTACCCTTTGAAACCAATCTCATCTTTGAAAAGATAAGGTTTACCTTGACAGAACTATGTTTCTCTACACGAAGATACACTGCAGCTGCATAAGATTTCATTGATGCATCACAAAACACAAGCAGCTTATACTGTTCAGTAGTGTCCACATTGGCAACACGTCTATTTATCTTAAGAGTAGACAACAGTCTCAATTCAGTCAATATTTCATTCCATCTCTTACATAACTCTTCTGACAAAGGCTCATCCCATGACACACTCTCCATCCACAGTACTTGAAGAAACACCTTCCCATAAAATGTCACCGGAGTAACAAGACCCAGTGGATCAAAAACCTTAGCCACTACTTTCAATACCTCCCTTTTTGTAGGGATAACATCCGAGTTACTAAAATTAACTCCTCCAACTTGTAGGTTATCTTCTTTGTAATTCCATGGCATGCCAAAGGTCTTAACAACACTTCCTTTGACAACTTCAGTCTCCGGTAACAAACCAAGGAATTCAGATGAATTGGAGATCCACTCCCTTAGATTCATAGATGCCTTTCCAAAAATGTTCTTTGACTCAAAATAAATCTTGTGAGCTTCTTTCACAGTACCAGCTCCAAGTAGGACATTATCAACATAGATGTTCTCACTAATCTGTGAAGCAACAGGTGTGCCAATCTTCTTCAAATGATACTTGATTGTTCCTCCCAACAAAAAGGGACTACAAATAATTCCAAATGGAACTCGACAAAATCGGTAAACATCCAGATTTTCTTCAACCACTTCTAAGCTTTGTAAGTTCTTAAACCAGAGGAACCTTGTTACATCTCTGTCCATCTCCTGGATACCAACCTGCAAAAAGGCTTTCTCGATGTCAGCAAGCATGACAATTGGCTGGATCCTAAAACGAAGTAGGATACCACACAAGTCTGGTAATAACACAGGGCCTCTGTGAAGACACTCATTTAAACTCTTCTCTCCCCTCTTTGCTTTGGTTGAAGCATCATACACAATACGCAGTTTGGTTGTACTCTTAGCTGGTGTGATCACTGGATGATGAGGAAGATAATGGCATCGTTGACTTGTCCTTGTATCAGTAGTGACCTTCTCCACTATTCCTTGCTTAACTTGACTAGAAATAACTTCATCATATTTCTCAAGTAGATTTCTATCCTTCTGAAAACGTCTTGCCAAAGATCTAAGTCTACCAACTGCAATATCCAAGTTTTCAGGAATATCCAAGTTCTCATATTTCCATGGCCACTGTATCTGATACCTACCATCCTCAAAACAAATCGAGGAATTAAATCTTTCAAGAGCTTTATCATCATCAGTTATGTCCAATGGATCGCTGATTCCAATTGTTTCCAATCTCCAAAAGTCTTCAATACAAGTAAGTGAATCATCAGAACATGAAACCATACTCATTTCAGGTAACATCTTATTAACCTCTGTCATCACAAGACAACTTGAAACATGTTGTTGACAACTTCTGATACTGTACTTTCCTGTAAGAATGTATCCTATCTTTGAGGATATCAAAAACAATCCTGATGGAAGTGTCAACTTCTCAGTACCCAAGATGGTCCAAAAATAATCAGATCCTATTAAGAGGTCAACATTCACCGGCTCTACATCCTTGGGAACAGTGTCAGCCATTTTCTCTGGAGAAATTGATAGCAAAAACTCTAGATCTGATGGTTGTATTGGGCCCCTTTGTATTGGGCCTGTAATTTTATTTATCACATTAGCATGAAGTGGTAAACAAGAATTGTTTTTAGTTATCACATTAAAGTGGACAACAAAGGTGTTTACCTGCTGAGGTGTCCTTGCAGCAAAGGTCGATATAGACAGTAACTCCTCACGATCACAAGTTAACTTCAACTTCTTAGCCAGCTGGTCAGTTATGAAGGTACGATGACTTGCACTATCCAACAAAACTTTTGCCATAATGGTTGCTGATCCATCTGCTGTCTGAATAGGAACAACTGCTGTCTGTAACAAGACCTTTTCTCCAGAAGCAATTAAAGCATGATCAGTGCCTACACTTGCATTAAGAGTTTCAGTAGGTTTATCTTGACTCCCCTCTGTTACTACATTACCAACATCATGGTCAGGAACAACATTCTTTCTCACTTCACCATCACCAAATCTTTGTGGGCATATAGCTCGATTATGGTGTTGTTTTTTCCCACAATAATAACAACCATATCTCTGAGGTGATGAACAATCAGTAAATGTGTGTCCAACCTTAAAACAAAGAAAACAACGACCCTGAGTTATCAGTTTCCGCTTACGTTCAGCAAGTGTTTTAACTCTGTCACATTCATCATTAAAGTGGTCACCTCTGCAGAACACACAACTAGGACTTCTACCTCTTCTCTGTACATTAGTAGTAAAAGTGTCAACAGATGCCTGATTCAATAACTGCTTACCACCTCCGGACAAGGATTGACTCTCCTTTTGTCCTCCTTCATGTCTTACAGGTCGATAGTCATAATTCCTTCCTTTGGCATTAGCCACTCTTCGATAAGCATTCTCTTGAACAATCACATATCGACTCAATAACTGTCTCAATAATTCCATTGTCCATTCTTCATCACATTGTTTTGTGCTTTCCAACTTTAAAATGACTTCCAAAGGGAACTTGCTCAAAATCTGGTAAACCAGCATCCTCTGATTGTCAACTGTCTCACCTTGTGACTCCAACTGTCTCAATATTCTCTCAATATTATTGTGAGTGTACTGAATGTCACTGAACTTGCACGAAGAGGTTGGAAGATTCTGTAATTTGGCATAAAGCACTTCAACTATTGATTCCTTTCTTCCAAATCTCTCCTTTAAAAGTTTGAGTGCTACGTCATAGTTCTCCTCAGTTACAGAGATGCCTGAAATTGCAACAGAGGCAACACCTCGGAGAGTTCCCTTGAGATAACTGAACTTTGACACATTTGGTATCTTCTGCTTATGAACGGATGAATGAAAAATATCCCAAAATTCTGGCCACTTTAACAAATTTCCATCAAATATCGGTAAATGCAACTTCGGAAGATGTACTGACAACTGTGGATTGTTTACTGTAAAGGTATCACCTGATGAAGAAGAGGTCAAGGTCGCAGCTTGTACTTCCCGTGTAGCTTGTACAGTTGCATGGTCAATTATAGGTTGAAGGTTAGTTTGTGTTGAGGTTAGCATTTTCTGGTAGTTGGCTTGTTCTCTCTTCCTTGAGATTAATGTTACTCTTGCTTTCAATCTGGATATCACTTCATTGGCGGCAAACATAAGTTCAATAAATCCAGTTTCGCCATCTGTCGCTCGAGAATACTCTTTCTCTTCAGTAGCCTTGGCGTCACCTTTTGCTTCCTTAAGAACGTTCGACCAGTCTTTGTTGCATTTTTCTAGCAACGAAACGTTAGTCGTGAGCCTGTTCAGAAAATCTTCTACTTCACTCTCGTATTCGTCCAGTTCCTGTTCCTTGGGTTTATTCTCCAACAAACCGTTCGCTGACTCAATGTACTGCTGTAGACGGGCCTTAGCGGGTCCTATTATCTTCCTTATTGGTCCGGACATCGCCCAGAATCCTGGTCACAGCACCAACTGTAACGAAGACAGAAGGACGCCAAGGCTCAATCGTTTCGGAGGGATAACTCGCTTCGTTTTGGCTCACATAAGACTGGTAATAATTTAAACAGAGTGTACACTTTTATACATTATATCACGTGCACATAATGATGACATCATAATAATAACACACATTACAAATGTTCAAGTCCTGCTTGCAATATAATTTAGACAATCACTCCTCAGTCTCGACACTGCATGTTAATTTTATGCATTCAAGTATAATTTGTAGCTTTCATTTTAGATAATATGAATGTGCTAATGAAACATACGTACTAACAGTATACATGTGTTCATCATTATACAAATATACATATAAATGATGTGTACGCATATTATGTGTATATATGTATGTATGCATTGTGTATAACTTGAATTAAAGTAGCAATCGTATACAGTGTGACTGTAAAGTTAATAATGTTCATAGTACATACAGTGTAATTACTCATGTACCTATACGTATATAGCTACCATCCCACTGGGGACTCACAAAGAAGGTTACTAAAAGCCTATGAAACAGAAATACGTATCAGAAACTTGACCTTAATTCTGTTGAATGCAAAATCTCCATGAGCAAAGGGATAGTCATTTTTGCACTGTCTGTTGAAACATGATGGGGAGCTAGATTCAATCAATCAAATGACAAGGCTCTATTTTACAGACCATGCCACTACACCAGTAGCTAATTTACCCATGAAAGTACCCTATAAAGTACCCATGGTTTCTCTACTAATGTAAATTCCTATGAATCAATTGTGTATTCATATGATCTATGAAGTTCATTAATTTTATTTTCTCTGATATACCATGGAGGTACCATTGGTAATTTATGGGGGCATTTATCCTTCATTTCATTGTCAATTCATACTGATCCCTATGAAACAAACCTATAAATGCTTCATAGATATAATCACTGTAAACTCATAGCAAAATAAATTACCAGTGGTATATAGACCATATACTATTACAGCATGCAGCTACTTGTTGTGACAAAGTATGCATGCAGAAGGTATACAGTTATTATCTAATTATCATTCATGGCTTTATAAGTTCTCTGAAAGTTGTGTGATACGGTACCTTATTGTGAGCCATAAATCCACTCAATGCAAAATTGTTTGATGACATGTTGACAGTTTCTTCTTAAGTAATGCCTTAATGACTAACTACATTTTTAATTTCCATTTATTAATACAGTTCTTTGAAGTAAAGAGCTATGGATGATAATTCAAGTGAACTTAACACCGAACTTAACACTGAAGAGCTAGTAGCGGTATCGAAAGAAGAAGAAGCTCATCTTGCATTGAAGGAGTTGTCCGATTATGTAGCTGATAGTTTTATGACTACTGGATATGACACATTACAAGTAAGTTCCAGAATGGATACCAGTGGCGTAGCCAGAAAATTTTTTTTACCGAGGCAAAGTTTATACATTGACGTGATTGAGAGGGTCTGCTTGTGACTCAACTGAGTTGATTCATTGGAACACTTTTGAAAAGTAATTTAAAGACAATTAACAATGTAAATGATGTAGACCAAGCGAGCACTGGCTATAATTTACACTGAATGCTCTATTAGAATATATTACGATAACTGCTCTATTAGAGTATCTCGATCTTTTTCTGCATACAAATTCAAGTAGCTGAAAAGTGGTCCAGGATTGTGTCACCATGGACTCCGACCTGCTTAGTACTACAGCCATAGATTCTATTATGTGTGGTACAGTATTGCTACATAGTAACGTTTGAGTAGAGTGCCAAAACTCAGGCCTGCTCAGCCTGAGTTGTTGAGTATTTTTTACCGAGGCAGCTGCCTCGGTTGCCTCAATGGTAGCTACGCCACTGGATACTAGTAGAAACCCTGGAAATGCCTTGGAGGAAGTTGAACAATACATTTCAACAGAATTCACTGAAGAAGACCCTCGCTTTCGACGCTGTGTTGCACACTGTGGCACTTCAAGTTTTTGCCAGGTCACCGACAAAGGATTATTGATTTTGTGGACAAAGTTAGAAATGGCCTAGATCAAGAGGAAAAGGCTAAGCGGTTAAGTCTCAAACGGTCGGTGAGTAATGAATCTTCTTTTAAACAAAAGAAGACTAAACTCAGTATGAATTTGATGGATAGCAGTACAAAACCTGATGATCTCCTAACTGAGGCCAAAGCAGTGGCAGCAGATTTACAAGTGGCAAAAAAATGAAAAAATCTTCATCATTCAATAAAAAAGGATTTAAAAGAAACTAAAGATTTTGAGGCCAAATCTGAGGCTTTGGAAGGTAGTACTAGTTCCGGTCATCAATTCTGTGTGTATATTTACTGCAAGCTATGTCTAAAAAAACATACGTTTGGATTCAAAGTTGGAAGTGCAATTTTATCCAATTACAGTTGACATGTTCCAAAATGTACTGAAAAAACAAATCGATGTCCAGAGATAGTAAATTACAGTACATAACTTTTTTGCACCAAAGGCTATCACTAAAGCTAATTCTACAAAAACAAAGGCGACCAGTAGTAGTCCTTTATCCAGTATCCTCCTAGATCAACAATGAATACTGTAAGTCAAATAAATACAAATAATATCAAACTACTAACATCAGAAGAGTTCTCTTTTAATTCAAGCACCCTTTTAACCATCCAAAATATTTTCCGGGATGAAGTAAAGGATACATGTACTAACAGTAAAAACAATCCAATACTTGTTAATGATGATAACAGATTGGAGGCTGAAACACAACTCCAGTGGACAACATGTGGTAGAATTATATTGACTAGCAAAGACAAGCAATTGATACTCAATGGTAGTAAACTATATAAAGGATAACCACATTAACGCATTTCACAACATAGCAAAGGTGCAATTTCCTCACATTGGAGAGCTTCACAATAGTTTGTTACGCAATAAAAATTTTGAACTTGGAAGATTATGAGCAATCTTTGCAAATGCTGTTTATTCCTGATAGATCACACTGGGCAGTGTTACAAGTGGTGAAATGTGATGTTTACCTATATGTTTACATCACCTAGTTAGGATACTCAAAGAATTATTGCACAACTAGTGCAGTCAAAAGACAAATATTTTAACATCACAGTTATGAATGTACAAAGGCAGACAAATTCTGTGGATTGTGGTCTTTATGCTACAGCTATACTTGCCAGTTTGCTGTTAGGGCAAGATCCAACAACGATAGTATATAATCAAGAAGAGCTACGCCTACATTTAAGAAAGTCCTAGAAGAAAAAAAGATAACCGACTTTGTTTCTAACAAGAAAAACTCGAAAGCATGCATGCCACAAGGATTGCTCGTGTTGAGAAATGTAATGTTTATTGTATATGTAGATTACCAGATAGTGGTGGCGAGGATATGATCTGTTGTGATAACTTGGTTCCATTCTACATGTTTAAACATTAGTGTTTCTTTAGTTGGTGATAAGTGGTATTGTAATGATTGTGAAACAAAAACTAGAAAATGCTGATTAATTATCTTTTGTTTTTTTGAAATTGTGTCATTCACATGCACCTGTATCAAGAGTTCATATATACCATATTAACATGTGTAAATATATACTTAGCATGCATGTGTAAATTATCTGAATTCAGTACAAGTAGATGTATACTTATTATATGAGTATGTCACAAGTAATCTGGTAATAAGCAGCTATCAGTCTCTTTGATATTACACAGCTGGGTGGGCCGCTTCTCCAGTTGACACCAGGTCCCCATTTAACAGCTGGGTAGAATGGAGCAACATGCACACACATAGTATGTACACATGAACAATGAGGTGAGATTAAATGGAGTAGCCAGTTCAGTAGCTACATATACAGAGCTAGCTATGAATTTCTCAAAGTAACTAAATCACATGAGTCAAGGTTGTATGAAAGCTAAGGGAAAAAAATATTGTAGCTCAGTATACTTCCAGCATAATAGTAGCTAACAAGTTCCTGTCAGAACCTCAGTGCTAGTCACTGTAAAGTGTTAATAATAATAACACCCACCCATGTACCCATGTATGCATGGGCTGAATTAGATAGTAACAACCGGGCATGATAATTATATTATAAGGGTAAAGGTGACAGCCACGCCTGCATGGTATAGTATAGCTGAGATAGTAGTAATTCATGTAGTCAGGATGCATGCAGCAGGTGCAGTAGCTAGCCCTGTACACAAAGACTAAATTGCGAGCTGAATCTCGGAAACACTCGTTCATGAGCTGGAGATCACCTCATAGCGTCACAATAAAACAAAACTAGCAAGCTATCAGTATAGTATCGAACTGCATCAGTAGCTACGTCAGATAAAACGAGAGTAAGTAGTTTGGATGCCTATTTCGACAGCTACTGTAGCAAAACCATGCTTGAGTAACTCTGAACTTTATTTTCATGAAGATTTCACTTTAGATTTCAGTGACATGACCGTGATTTCAAGACAATTGTGTGATTTCTGATTTCGTTCAGTGATTTCTGATTTCGTTCAGTGATTTCTGATTTCGTTCAGTGATTTCTGATTTCATGCAGTGATTTCAGTTAATTTCAGCTGTGGGTGTGCGTGATTTCAGCATGTGTCGGACCCCTCGTGTGTGGGTGACAACATCACAAAGAGTTATACATAGAGTGTTACATTAGAGTTTTTTCTACTGGCCAAATTTCATACTTTATATTATTATTATTGGGGGTAGCTACAGGTGAAAAGGAAAAGCCTGTAAAAACCTGTCTAAACGTATCAAACTATATGTATACAAAAATAGTTATCATAATGGTACTTTTGCCTTTGAAATCAGCATTACATCATTCAATAGCAGTTAATTACCTTTTTTTATTGTTTGTTTTCTTTGGTATTTGACTTAAAGCTAAGACTGAAGTTGCAATTCCATAGTGAAACTCCCCTTTCAAAATGTCTGGATCCGCCCATGACAGTTATTGAAAACTTCCTCAACCTGAAACCCCCTATGAAATTTCTAGCATTGCATGCTTACTATTCATAAGGTTGGTTGGTGTTAGAACTGATTGTTGATTGTTTCTGCTGATTTTATTAGTGGTGGACATGGTGGTAAGTAAATCTCTTACCTTTAGCAAACAGTGAACTTTCTCAGAGTTTTCAAGCAGTTGTTCTGCATAGTATATTTCTTTAATGACCAAATGTGGTATTAACAGTTCTGCAACTGTCAGCTCAGACTCAACTTGATGGTAACGACAAGCCAGAGATCCCAGAAAAACTGCTCTCTCCATCCTGTTGGATAGCATTTTCATGGTAGCCACTAGGGCCAGTAGTACCTGTACCAGTAGATCAGTAAATTCATGGGTAAATACTTCATCCCTGACAGTGATAGGGATTGCATAAAGTTTACCTCTCTGTGGCATGTATAGTTTTTTTATCAATGACATTTCTAAGAAACTTCACTTGATCTATTTCAAAAAATGATATTTTCTGCAGATCTTTTGAATCACACTATATTATTAACACATTCGGTGGCACATTGATGTGAAATACCCTAAAAGAGCATTCACTGATTAAATTGTTCCAAGATAATTGTCACAAATTTTGCTAACTTAGGAGCATAATGCAAGCACAATAGGAACACTGAGAGAGTATAATGGGTACAAATTTTGGGAAATTTCTGAAAGTATTTTAGGCAAAATTTCAAGCATATTTGACTTGGGCCTAAATATCAGGCACATGAATTTTATGTGTAAAAGTACCACAGGAAATGGCCTGGTGTAAAGATATTTTGTACAGATTATGCTGTTCACACCTGCAGTTCCTTATTGTATGCTATACGGAAGGTCTTCCTATTGCTGTATGATTAGATAAAGTTTCATACAGCATTGCATACAGTGTGTAGGGAAGGTCATTATGTAGCTAATAGTTATACCACGGTTGTGTGGGCATCAGCAAAATCCTGATACAGCCATGGTATAAGTGATATTATACCTCCCTGTATCACTCAGGGCACACTTACCTGATAGATGAAAGAACTACAGATCACTTAACCCATACTTTGTTTTATACACAAGCATCCGATGATTGATCGTTGGTTTCAATAGCATGGGCAAATAGCTCTTAGAATGTTATTCCTAAGGCCAGGCAAACTTGATTAATTGTTTCTCATCCCAGCCCGCAACCCTTTTTACCCCACCGCCTCTAATTTCATTATTGCTGTTATCAATCACGTACACACTTGTTTTGATGCTAAGAAGGTTAGCTATCATTTTACAGCACAGCAAATGTCACTTGCTCCTCAGAAACAGTGGTAAAATGTATATGTGACCAAATTTTGGAAAATCATCCATATGGGCGCATTTGACACCTAAAATATTTAATGATCAAATCACAAACTTTATAGTGCAAATCTACTTGTTGATGGTTTTAAACCATTCTCAATACCTTAAATTACAAGAAAATTCTTGAAATATTTTCAAAACTGTGCCCTGCTCTTATTAGCAATCCACTAAACATGAAAATTCTAATTATTTCACGCGCGCCCATATGGGTGATTTTCCAAGATTCAGTCACATATAAGGTGTAGTCCTTAAAAGGCATCAACTAACCTTTATAGTAACATACAGCTTGATTTGGAGTATTTTCTTTAATAATGAATGATGAAAAATGACCTCCTGCCCACATGGAAGTCCAAATTTTTGTGGATGAGAATCGAGTAATCAAGTTTGCCTGACCTAATGGCCACTGCACTTTCGAAGCAGTATTTGATAGCTAGGGTGCGCATTCAGACAAAAACATTAATTCTGACACCATCCTTTTTTTGATGTGGTATGTGTGTGTTGACCAGTCATAATAATGTTCCAAAAACAGTAAACAAACAAGTTTAAGGAAAATTAGGAATTTTAAGTTTGATTAGGGATTATAGAAAAAAAAGTAGGGAAACAAGGGAGGTCACGTACACCTGCAGGTATACTAGCAAACAATTACCCTAATTCAGTATTTGTAG
The DNA here is from genome assembly GCF_963678975.1 of Dysidea avara. Classification (NCBI taxonomy): domain Eukaryota; kingdom Metazoa; phylum Porifera; class Demospongiae; order Dictyoceratida; family Dysideidae; genus Dysidea; species Dysidea avara. The sequence goes on from NC_089273.1 coordinate 48,443,278, forward strand.
ACTGGATTAGGGATTAAATGTTCACTAGTGTATCGGCAGGTGTAGGCAACCTCCCCTGTTTCCCTACTTTTTTCTATGATCCCTAATTGAACTTAAAATTCTTAAAACCAATTAAGTAGGGATCATGGTGAAAATTCCTTCGCGCGCCACCCAAAATTCCACCTTTAAAATCATCCTAGAGACATTTCACATGATGAAAATCACCTTTACAGATTAGCACTCGTCCATATAACAGCATTGAATATAACAAAACACTTACAGATGGCTGGATACAAATTTTTTTTAAATTACCATAACTTGAACTTTAGTCTCACTGCCTCACTCCCTGGCCACAGTCGCAAAGCTAGATGCCAAACAAAGCAGTGCACGGCCACCATTTTACGCCACAATAACAAACTCTCCAGTGGGATGTGCCTTTTGGGGTTCAGACGAGTGTAGACTTCTTCTTCTTCTTCATCATCATCCAACGAAGCCATATCAATGCATTAATTTTCTGTATCGGCACTTTCTTTCAGCAACATAATCAAGACACACGGTAGTGTGTCGTGCGGCCCAAGAAGCCGGCGCGTAACACCCGTGAGTATATTGACAGGAAGAAAGAAAACGCAATTTTCGCACCTCCGTAGCTCTGTGCTTCCTTGATGAAACAAGACGATTTTTGCTGTGGACATGCCCTCCAACTGCAGCACTCCACATTCCAAATTTGAGCGAAATCGCTTTGCGCGTTCCCGAGATATGCGACTTCAACAATTGGCTCAGTTTCTTCGGTTTTTTTTCCTTCTTATTTTTCTTATTCTTGTCGCACACTTACAAAAACTGCTATAAAACTCGAACGCCATTTCCGATTGCCTTGAAATTTGGCACACAGAAGGGGGATATAAAGGCGCATCTCGGTACCAACTTTGGCTGGAATACGATAAACAGGCAAAGAGTTATGAGCGATTATTCACGAAAAATAACACCAATATGTTGTCACGCCTACAGGGTAAACCGCGTAAGGGAAGAAACTGAACATCGGTGGGTGAATAGGTTAACTATTGAACCTCAAACCTTTTGGGGTTTGAAAGAAATCGAGCTAAAATCCAGGAAGATACAACGAAAAAACCAACAGTGTGTAATAATTACGCAATCGAGATCAGCTAATAAAAAACCACAGCTTGCCACGTCTACCAGATAAACAGCTTGGGGTAATGCTTTGAAAATCGTTGTACAGATGGAGTAATCATCTTAGAAAGGCTCATCAATGGTGTAGAAGAATCAGACTTACAGCCACGGAGTTATAACACGAAATCCAACTTGGTGCGGCAAGTGCGAGATCGAGATACTCTAATAGAGCAGTCACCCTGAAGAGAATTCAAGAGATCAGCTAGAAATAAGAAACCTGTATAGAGATCAGCTACACACAAGTCACCCTTTAGAGAGATCAGCTAGAAGAAGTTACCTTGTAGGGAGTTCATGCAACTATGGAAAGAGATAGTTCAGCTAGAAAAAATCACCTTGTAGAGTTCAGCTACAAAGAAACCACCATGTCGAGAGTTCAGCTACAAATAGGGACCCGCCGATTATGCTGGCATAATTTTGAGCATAATAGGTACCTAAAAGCATTGAGCATAATGCCAGCATAATAGGTTAAATATTTGTACGATAGTATAAATTCTTGCTGGAAAAATGACAATTGCAAATAAGATCGATATACTCTAATAGAGCAGTCAGTAACTCTAATAGAACAATCATCAAACTGACTGTTTTATTAGAGTATATCGATCTTTTCTCTTATATGCAGCAAGAATTTATTATTTATGCTCCAGCCACTCCTTTTTTTTCTATACAGTATTAAACTAGTAGCAAAGCATATGAACTAAGGCATGAACATTGAGCATAATCGAGCATAATAGGTAAATATTGAGCATTAATTTAAGCATAATAGGTGAATTTTTGAGCAGTGCAGCATAGCATAATAGGTAAAATTATGAGCATAATCGGCGGGTCCCTAGCTACAAACAAATCGCCCTGTGGAGAGATCAATAGAAGAAGTTACCTTGCAGAGAGTTCAGCTACAAAGAAACCATCATGTAGAGAGTTCAGCTACAAACAAATCTCCCTGTAGAGAGATTAGCTAGAAGAAGTTACCTTGTAGAGAGTTCAGCTACAAAGAAACCATCATGTAGAGAGTTCAGCTACAAACAAATCTCCCTGTAGAGAGATCAACTAGAAGAAGTTACCTTGTAGAGAGTTCAGCTTCAAACAAATCACCCTGTAGAAAGATCAGCTAGAAGAGGTCACCTTGTAGAGAGTTCAGATACAAAAAAACCACCATGTAGAGAGCTCAGCTACAAACTAGTGACCTTGTAGAGACATCAGCTAGAAGAAGTTACCTTTTAGAGAGTTCAGCTACAAAGAAACCACCCTGTAGAGAGATCAGCTAGAAGAAGTTACCTTGTAGATAGTTCAGCTACAAACAAATCTCCCTGTAGAGAGATCAGCTAGAAGAAATTACCTTGTAGAGAGTTCAACTACAAAGAAACCACCATGTAGAGAGTTCAGCTGCAAAGAAATCACCCTGTAGAAAATTCTGCCAGAAACAAATTGCCCTGTAGAAAGATAAGTTAGAAGAAGTTACCTTTTAGAGAGTTCAGCTACAAAGAAACCATTCTGTAAAGAGCTCAGCTGCAAACAAATCACCTGTACAGAATTCAGCTACAAACAAATCACCCTGTAGAGAGATCAGCTAGAAGAAATTACCTTGTAGATAGTTCAACTACAAACAAATTACCCTGTAGAAAGATCAGTTAGAAGAAGTTACTTTGTAGAGAGTTCAGCTACAAAGAAACCATTTTGTAAAGAGCTCAGCTGCAAACAAATCACCTGTACAGAATTCAGCTACGAACAAATCACCCTGTAGAGAGATCAGCTGGAAGAAGTTACCTTGTAGATAGTTCAGCTACAAACAAATCTCCCTGTAGAGAGATCAGCTAGAAGAAATTACCTTGTAGAGAGTTCAGCTACAAAGAAATCACCACTGCCCAAATTTCAAGGCAATAGCTCTTTCCAATCTGAAGTTATCAATTGTCAAAGTTGGCAAATTGGATGTGTGTGGAAGGCCCCTTTTCGCAAATCCGGTCACATATGTATTATATATATAATTTGTACATTTACTGATAAAATATTTAAAGTACATCTACTTCATCTTTTCTTCTTCCTGTAGTAAAGAAAAAAAACATAGGTTAGAAAAGTCCCAAAGCTGGCCATAGACCGGATTTGGGGTATACAAATACAAAAAGAAATGAAATCTAATCCAAAACAGCCAAGCTGTAAAAAAAGTGTGCGGCCCTCAGAAAGGCTATGGTGAAAAAAGATGTGAAATCCAAGGTGGCGGCCAAGAAATGGCTGTGATGGTAGGTTAATGGTAAAAATTTTAATAATGACAATTCAGGTGAATTTTTATGCCGCTTCACAAAATTTACCTGAATTGTCATTATTAAAATTTTTACCATTAACCTACCATCACAGCCATTTCTTGGCCGCCACCTTGGATTTCACATCTTTTTTCACCATAGCCTTTCTGAGGGCCGCACACTTTTTTTACAGCTTGGCTGTTTTGGATTAGATTATATAAACACCATGGAATTGTTTCCAAGAGATAAATTTCAGAAGCGCTTCAGTTCTGGCACTACTATATATATAAGACTAGATACACTGTATGTGCGAGTTTGTGATTGGGATCCCATTCACGATAGGTTCGTGACCCGCCCATCAATTACAGACTGATTGATTTGATTTTTATTGGCTATAGTTTGTGAAAATTTACAGGAGAAAGTAACAGGCTAAAGGGCCTATAAGAACACCCCCAAACAAATAATACAATATTTACACGACACACAACACAAACTACAAAAATATTTATGTAACACAGTTAACAAAAATAGATCTAGGTGGACTACTAGTGATAGAGTACGAAGACCACACCTCTTAACAATCTATAGTTGTTCACTTAACAGTAAACAAAATGATCTCACCCCTTATTGGTCTAGCTAGCTGCACATCTCTTGGCTGACTCGAGATGTACTCTAATACAACAGTCATGTATGATATTCTAATAGAACAGTTACAAGTTACAGCTGTATATACTGCAACACAAACTAAACAAACTAGTATTGTAAAGTGTAACTTAATGAAGTAGGGATCTATGCAACAAAAAGTGGTGAATCAAGAGATGAATGATGGTATTGCAGCATAGCTCAGTGGGAAAGTCCCTACTTTGCATTGAGCAAACTATAGCTAATGTGCCGAAGTAGGGACTTTCCCACTGAGCTATGCTGTAATACCATCATTCATCTCTTGTTTCACTACTTGTTGTTGCATAGATCCCTACTTCATTTTTAAAAAGAATAATTATAAGAAATGCTACATCAAATGGTCATTTAAGTTGTTGCAATCAAACCATATTGAGGTGTTAATAATTAATTTAAAATGAAGTAGGGATCCAAGCAATTAAAAGTAGTGAAACAAGAGATGAATGATGGTATCACAGCATAGTTCAAAGGGAAATCCCTACTTTGGCAGTAAACAAAATGATTACTACATGCCAATGTAAGGATTTTTCCACTGAGCTATGCTGTATACCCATTCATTTCTTGTTTCACTACTTATTATCGCTTGGATCCCTAATTTTTAATATACTATAGTTATGTATATATGAGCTACACATGTTATGTGTTAGTCTGACATATCCTATACCTGTCCTGCATTGTGATACATAGGTGACATATATGCAGTATGGCTTATTACAGTAGTTTTTACATATGTAGTACTATGAAAAAGGACATAATTATTCTACATGTCACACAGAAGGACCTCTAATCTGACCTGTCCTAGCGGTACGATATGAAACATATCATATAGTACGACATATCACATTTCTGTTTTTATGTTGAACAAGTGAACAGACCAGTTGGGCTGTTCTACACCTCTGCAAGTGTGGGGTAGACGGATATTTGTCCAGTAAGCATACATAATAATATGTATATTTACACTAATAATATTATGCCCAAATGAGTGTATTATTTATTAATAGAATTCGTCCCAAAACTTCTTAAACTCTTCTTTGTCCTTTACATCAACTTTTGCTGAAGAAGGATGTCTTACTTGGTAACAGTTTTCATTGACTGCCTTTATGTATTTCACCAACTCACTATCATCTTTACTTGCTATTAATAAATATCTACTAACAGGGTATTCTGCAATATACTTTGCTATTTTTACTGTGTAGATAACCCAAGCATCATAGCAAGAATTTTTTCTCATTGTTTCATCATTTATTTGAATGCAGCGTATCATATTTACTAGAAGTGTACCACCTATACAATAGTCTACAGGCATATTCCATGTGCAATCTACTTTGTACTTTTCTGTCATTCCTCTAATAGATGCATTGCCATTTCCAATACGATGAAAAGCAACACCAGTGGCTCCACGCAATCTCCACAACTTCTTTTCATGCGCTTGGCTGACTGGATTTTGTCCCATTATTACGCTTACAAGTTCTGAAGGATCCTTAATTAACCTTTCTGCATAGAACACTTCTTTTAACCATTGACAAGGAAACACCTCATTATCTCTTTTTAATAGACCCAACTGGATGGTAACAGCAAGCCAGGCATCCCAGAAAAACTCTTCTTGCCACTTGACTGGATAACATTTTATAATTACCACTAAAGCCAACAGTGCTTGAATATCAGTGACTTTGTGATCTGATGTGGCAATTTTAACATTAGTGCCGAGTTGGTTTATTCTATTTTGTTGTTGACCTCTTTCATTGTAGTTGATAAATATTTTAATATTTCCACCACCTTGCAATTCGTATCTTTCATTGGCAACTGCTTGGTGAAGAAGATTCCGTAGTTCCCTTGAAATTACGACTGTAACATCCAGTTCATTTTTCTTAAATGACAGATGATCTGAAAGGTGAAGAATTTCTGCCTGCAGCTCGTCTCTGGGTATGTCTAATAATGGAATGTTTTGTTGCATTATGTCATTTACAAATTGATTAGCAGCCACATTAGTTGAATCACATTTTATTGCATCAACTATCAGATTGTGAAGTTTAAGGAATGATACAAAACGATTTCGAATTATAACTATCCCCAAAGAAGAAATAAATTCGACATCATCTGGTAAAGCTTGGATATAGCCTTGCAACATTTTCCAATTTATAGGATCTGCAACTTCTTGATCAATTCTTACATTTTGTACTCCTTCATTCATCTGGTCCATTGCCAGTCACTGCAGTATTGCAATATAATTGCCTATACATAAAGTACATGGATGTTGTTAAACACTGCACACTTGTGTAACTACCAAATGTCAAAACAAAATTTCTAATTAGTTCACATCATACACAGGAAACACCCCAGTAGTAACATGATTGCCATATCATACAATACAATAGTACTGTATAGTAGGGACCACAAAGGAGTAGGCATGGCCCACAAAATAACATCACCCAAAAACCAGCCTCAACTTTCCCTGACAACGATGAAGCAGTATTAGTTAGGTAAAACTTTTTAGATAAAAATGGATCCTAGATAGTTTAATCATGTGAACTTATAGTGTTTTTCTTCAATTAAATCATATATATTATGGACTAAAGAGAAAAAAATGTTTGGTTTTATAAATGAACAAATCACTCAATTTGTAAGTTAATTGTTGTCCCACGCAATGTGAGATTGCTACATAGTCTGATATAATTGAGTATATCTCATTGATAAAAGAAGCTATGGGTGTGAAACTTCACAGCAAGAAGGCTTAATAGTTGCTTCATCAGAATGTGTAAAAAAATAATATTTTAAAAAACTCTCTGAAATTTTCAATTGAGTTTTCTCACAAACTTTGCTTGTGCCCAAATGTATGGTTTTCCAAAACATGGTCACAAATTGTGTTTACCGCAAAAGAACATTCTTTATGAAAGATATGGGTTTTGGATCCTGCAACAAGACGATGACGAAGCAATCGATGTGTACCTGACATGATTAAAGCTCAAGGTTGGTTATTGTGAGTATAACAAGGAAGGATGGCCTCCAGCTGTCAAGGCAGAGCTGACAAGAGAAGTTTATTTGGTTGATGATTCATTAAAGGAGCGCCTCCTCCGTATGTCAGACTTCACATTGTAGGAATAGAAATCTATGTCAACAAAGTGATTTGTCATCATTTGTCCCACCTGATCACTATCAAACAGTACAGTAGTACTGTTTAAGTAGGGATCCTTGAATAGGACGTTCGCCACCCAAAATCCTGCCTTCAAAAATCATCTTAGAGACATCTTACGCCACAAAAAATCGCCTTTACAGAATAATATTAGTCCATCTAACACGAAATACAGCATTAAAAGCAAGAAAACTTACCAGTGACCGGATATAGAATTTTTAAAGTGTCCAAAACTTGAAATTTCGTCTCACTCACTGTCTCACTCACTGACCACAGTCACAAGCCTAGAGCCCAAACGAAGCAGCGCACGGTCACCATTTTACGCCACAACAACAAACTCAGTGGTTGGATGTGCCTTTTGGGGTTCCGACAAGTGTATGCCCTGTGAACCTTGTCTTTCCTTTTATCTTCAATCGGGTTGGTTGTCTTCTTCTTCAAGCACCAAAACCATACTGAGGCATTAATTTTCTGTATCAATACTTCTCTGAAGGCTCCACAAAATTATTTCAGAAAGCACTTATGCAGCTGAGAGAGCAGAGTGCTTATAATTTCAAGTGTTGCACGTGTGAAACATTAAGGCTGCTGAGTTGTCACTTCAACTTTTGCCAACGCCTAGACTGCAATTGACGAAGAGATTTGTTATGTTACTTAACAGACGGACTGATACTTGACAGCTTGTTCCTCTGAACACACTGACTCAGCCACTCAATGCCAGACAGCGAGATCAGCAAGTGATCAGATAATACTCGAGTGGAAATTGTACTACTTTCATCCTGTTAGTCGAGATTAAGCTCCTGACAACTGAAAGGGTCTATCCGTTCGAACAACTTCCGGCCCAGGTGTATAGAACGTGGACCATCATACTGAGACAGGTCATAGAACTTAGCGGCACTACTGCTACTACAAGGTAAGCTATGCATGTTACTGCAGGCCTATGTGCTTCCACAGTATGTACTTTAATAAGTTGTACAGGAACTTAATACTGTAGTTAGTTCACAAGTTATACTGTAACTAGCTGTGCTAGCTACAACAAAAACTAAAAATTGTTAATTTAAAATGAAGTAGGGATTTATGCAATAAAAAATAGTGAAACAAGAGATGGTATTACAGCGTAGCTCAATGGGGAAGTCCCTACTTTGGCACAATAGCTATAATTTCGCTCAATGCCAAAATTGGGGCTTCCCCATCGAGCTATGCTGTAATACCATCTCTTGTTTCACTACTTTTTATTGCATAGATCCCTACTTCATTTTAAAATTAACATTATAGGTTTGCGTTCACCTGAGCCCTCGTTTCTTGTTAATAACTCTTGTTACATGGGCCAGCTGCCCAAACATTTAGTAGTGCTGTGAAGACCTCTAAACACCGGAACTGGTAATCAAAAAAGCGCTTTGATACTGGTAAGAACAAGTGAGTTATGAGGCTTCAAAAATATCCCATACATTTAGTATGGACGATTCAGTTGCGCAAACATGTTTACAACATGAAAACATGCATGTTCCTGTACAAAACCATTCAGAGTGAACACATGTCCACCTCTTTGATATTACTATATTTGGCAGGGATTCAGGTGAACGCGTACCGACTATAGTACAGTACTATACACTGATATTGGAAAGTTAGTTTTTTATGTATTAGACAGTAAATTAGCCATATCTTTGGAATGCTTCAGTGTATCATTGCAAAATTTTCACACAAGGTAGATAACCACTCGGTGCATCATTTTAGCAATAAAACAGAAATTTGACCAATGTGCCAAAATGTATGGTTTTCCAAAATAGGGTACATTTGTCGGATGCCTCGAGAACTTTATTGAATTTCTTATTGTCACCATCAGCGGCCCATGGGAGAGTTTTAAACACTTCTCTTGCTTCTCTGCCAGCATATGATACCATTAGTGGTGTGCGATATATCATGATATAAAATTGCACGATACAATATAACAATGCATGACTGCATATCGACTTGCTGTCGCGGGCCACGTATATAATTCTTCGTTAGCACTTGCAGGGGTGCTCGAGCTCATCTTCTCTCATACTGTAGTTGTCATGCGGTTACGAAGAAATGTGGGTTACAGAATTCAATGACGTCATATCTAGCATGCATGAGCAATAGGTATTCAACGAGGTATTCAATGCTGGTACACCTTGTAGTATTGTTTACCAGTAAGGTATACGTAACAATTGTAACAGAAGAAAGATGATTTGTCTGAGGACGTTATTATTGAAGAAATGGAAGCTGAGTCCAGTGTAAGTGGGGAACAGCGGAACTTGTTGACTCACCCAAGGGCGAAGAGTAGAAGTTGGCAGTTTTTTGGATTCCGCACAGATAGTGATGGAATGATACTTGATAAAAAGAAAGTATTTTGTCGATTGTGCTCAACAAGTCTCCCGTACTATGGAAATACAACAAATTTAGAGTATCATATTAAAAAATTCCACCCAGACCACGTAAAAGACATAGAAGACAGCGCTGGAAAAGAGAAAGACACAGCAGATACAGGTAAAGCCAAAAAGCAATTGACATTACAAGGTTCTCTTAACAAGGTAAAGCCATATCCAAAGAGTAGCAAAAGACATCACAAACTTGTGAATGCAGTAGGGGGGTTTATTTGTTTTGGCTTATAGCCTATTAGTGTTGCTGATGACCCTAGCTTTCGGAAGCTAATGGCAACAGCAGATCCAGAATTTAGCTTACCTTCTAGAAAGATCTTTTCTCAACAAGTGATCCCAAGCAAGTATGATACTATGAAATGTAAAATAAAAAATGAGTTATTGAATCAAAATATTGTGCATTAACGACAGATCTTTGGACTAGTCAACATCAACACCGTTCTTACATTAACCTTACTGCTCATTATGTTACTCCTGATTTTAGTTGAAGACAAGATGTTTACAAATGAAGGAAATATTAACAGATCATACTGCACAAACAATTGCAACCCTGCTACAGGGTTTTGAAAAGGAGTGGAAGATTGATGGTAAAGTGTTTGGGGCCACAACTGACAACGTTAGCAATGTTGTGAATGCTATTGTTGATCATCTTAACTTGACTCACATGCCTTGTATGGGCATACCCTTCAACTTTCTATCAGAAAGGCATTAGATTTACCAGCTGTCAAAAAAGTAATTGCACGTTGCAAAAAATGCATAGCACATTTTAACAAATCAACCAAGGAGATATACAAACTTCGTGAAAAACAGAAGCTTCTCAAGCTACCGGAACATGAACTAATCCAAGACTGTATTACAAGGTGGGGAAGTACTCTACATATGTTAGAGAGGATTCAGGAGCAGCAAGCTGCAATAGCAGCAGTTTTAATGGAAGGCCGGAATACACATCTTATTCCAGATGGTGAAGAATGGGTTACTATTGATGGGCTTATTAGTGTTCATAAACCATTTCAAAAAGCTACCGAAGCAATGTCAGGCGAAAAATATTCTACTATTAGCACAGTGAAGCCACTATTGTTTAAGCTGCTTATGGTAACTCTCCAAGTATGTGATGCTGATTCATCCACAACCAAGAGGATCCAGGAAGCTGTGAGTTCTGATTTGAGTACACGTTATGACGATGTCAGTATCAAAGAATTACTAAATGTTGTTACTTACCTTGACCCTCGGTACAAATCCTTGCCTTTTTTAAATGCAGCTGAAAAAACCAAGATACTGCAAGATGTTGAATCGATGGTCATGAACCATGTGAGCGAAGCTGAAGAGAGTACTGAATTAACATCAGCTACATCGTCATTAGAAACTGAGCCAAGTGGCAGTGAAGGCCCACCTACAAAGAAGACAGCACAACTAAAAATTCTTTCCGATAGCACACTGGTGGCAGGAAGTAGGCCTGAGCCTATTATGCTTTTAAAATTGCCTATTATGCTTTTGAGCATTGCTCCAAATTTTCCCCTATTATGCTCCAATTATGCCCAGTTGTGTCCCATTATGCTCCAAATATTCTCACATAAATTGTGCCTTGACTGCTCTATTAGAGTATTTAACACATCCGTGATTGTTCTATTAGGATATTTCAATATGCGGTGACTGTTCTATTAGAGTATATTGATTTTTAACTAATCTTTTCTTCACAATGTAGCTGTAAATCTGATTTTTACCATGTTTGCACACTATCTCGTTCTGAATCATACAAAATAAGCAGAGTTTCAGCCTATCTGATAACCAATTCAAAAAAATTGTGCCTATTATGCCAATGCTTTTGGCTACCTATTATGCCCCAAATTATGCTGGCATAATCAGCGCAGGCCTAGCAGGAAGTGAAAAATGTTTACTGGAAAGGTCAGGCGATATAGGGAAGAGTTTTCGTCTTTCTTTCCACCATTTTAGAGGATTGCTATCAAGATCAAGAACTTCTGCTTCGTATTGTACCAGTTCATTCCTGGCATGATCAGTGGGATCGTTACATGATTTTTCTTGGGTGAAAATGTCTCCCAGGAGTTTAGTTAATGGACCAGGTTTTCGGAACATCATTACTGAAAAGCGAAATAGATTACTGTCTAGTAATGTGGATAAGCTTGTGTTCTTGTTCGAAAATCAAGATAATTGAAGACATGCACTTACAATAATACTAGTACTGTAATTAGTGTATTTCATGTCTGGTTGATTGAAGTAGTACCTACATGGAGAAATATTACATGGTTTTATATACAATAAACATCGTGATAATATTATATATATCGTATCGTGATAACATGCATTATAATATCGTGATACACTTTTTGTGTATTGCACACCACTAGATACTATTATGCCGATTTTTACCATTTCAGACTTTTCTGTCAATTCTGTTCCACTGAGAAACTGTTCTTTAAAGTCGTGCCAGTTCTTGGCATTTTCGGTAAACGAAAGAGGATCAGCAGTTTAAAAATGTTCATTCTGAACACAATTCTGTCATCATGTGGTATCTTTATTATTCTAATTGATACACACTGATTACATAACATAATATTACATCATCAATATGCTAGACAGGGTTGTATCGGGAGAGGTGGTGTTTCACTATGATAACATTAACATACAGCAACAAGGGGCAAGATAAGGCATACATACTTACTTGCAAGACAAATGCGAACAGTTTTATATACATATCAAAACTGCCATGGATTGATTGTGAACGTGAACTTTAGTAACATTGTGTATATTGGTAGACTTATATTGCGTTTGATTGTGGGTCTTTATTATTAATGTCACATGATAATCCAAGTGTGGTGTGTATATGTGAACCATCATAACTTTAATCTGGTTTTGGCCAAGCATCATCGAGAATCCGCTATCACTATACTCATTACATTGGTGCTGTGACCCTTTCGTTAGCCTTATCATCACTCCTTGATTATTCTAACCAGTCACCTAGAAGCTGTAGTACCGTGGCATGTAGAATTTATAATGGTACAAGCGAATCATCGTTGATGACCAGTTGTTTTTGTGTTTTGTCTTCCTAGAGTAAGCACCGCCACAATTTAAGAGCTACAACACAAGAAGACCTTATGGAAGGGGTACAGATCCCCGTTTAATGAGCCTCTTTAACAAAGTGGGCTCCATTATCGACTCAGAAGAGAGACTCAGTAAGAAACAAATTGCTACTCTTGCTAGTTCAGTCAAACAATTCAACGAACGTGGAGTGTTATTGTGAGATATGGACAAGGAGATTATGGCCACTATTTAAGGTGAAGATGATCTAGAGGCTGAGATTATGGAGAATGCGGCAATACAGGAAGCCATTAGTGACAAGATAAGTCAAATCAAGTGTGTTCTCAATGCAATGACTACACCAACCCTACCCCAGCATTTGTACCAAGTAAGCAACCACCTCTGCTTGAACCCTGGTAACAGACATAGAGAAGGCTGGAACATTTTGCATTGTGGTACGCTGGAACATCTGGTACACTGGAATATCTGGATACAACATTGTCCATATGTAAGTTGGCTAGTATGTTACTAGAACTGGTAGAGTGCTCATTGTTGAGGTGACAATGCAATGCTGCGTGCAGCATGAAAGGTGAGCTCACACAATCAAACAAGATGACACAAAACCTATAAATCTCACATGAGCTTTCTGGATTGCCGTGTCAAAAGCTCATTTCAATTTAAGAAGTTGGGCTTCTAATAATCCAGAAGTCATAACTAGAGCTCAACAAGATGGCATTGCAGATACAGCAGTGACAGTGAATGTTCTTGGCTTGATGTGGGATACATCACAAGACACTTTAAGACTTGCAGACAGAGCATTTTCATTTCTTGATGTAGTACAGCCAACCAAGAAAGGAGTTTTACAAGTTTTATCAAGAGTATTTGACCCTCTGGGTATGCTAACTCCAGTTACCATATTGGTGGAATTGTTTATGCAACAGCTGTGGCAAAGTAAGTTGAAGTGAGATGAACCATTGACCACTGAATTAACCACTGAATTAACCACTGAATGGAAACGTGTCACTGTAGGTTAGAAGCAGACTTCAAGTCTTTATGTACCAAGGTAGTACTTGAAGCTTGATACTAATGACCGGTTAGTATTCCATACTTTTGTCGATGCCAGTCTTAAGGCCTACTGAGCAGTGGTTTTTATCTGTACAAGCACCAGCTCTTCATTTGTCATGGCCAAGGTTCGAGTTGCACCACTCAAGAACCTTACTCTTCCAAGACTGGAATTGATGGCAGCCCTTGTTGGTGTACGGTTGGGTAGGTTTGTAATATCTTCTTTAAGCCATCTCCAGTTTCAACAAATCTTCATGTGGTCAGACAGCCAACCTGTTTACACTGGATATTCAGTGATAAAAAGCTACCGATGTTTGTTTTTAATCATGTGCGGGAGGTACATAAGCCTTTTCCTGATCCTACCTGGCAATACTGCCCTACTCAAAGCAATCCAGCAGATTTAATCACTTGAGGCATCTCATTTCATTCATTGAACAGTTCTGATCTGTGGAGACAAGGTCCTCCTGGATAACTAACAAGGCACAATGCCTAAGTGGGACTATGGAGAAGTACTACACCTCCATACAGCTGAAGAAAGTTCAGAAGACTTGCCCACTGAGGATAATTCACTGTCCCTGGCAAACATTAGTCAGGTTTTTGCTACAGTAATTGGTCAAAGTTGCTTCGAGTAACAGCTTATGTGCTTTGACTCATTTATAACTGCAAGCAGAAGGCACCAAACCTTAAAACATCTCAGCTACTCACTTCCAGTGAAGTTGCTGAGGCAGATTCAACATGTACAACAGTTACGCTTCCTGAAAGAGTTTCTGGCACTTAAGTCAAGCAATGCAGCAAAGCAGCACCTCCCCTTGATTCGTCAGTTGAAGCTTTTTTTAAACAGCTGACATCTCATTTGCTGTGGTGGGAGGATTCACAAGGCACTTATTGATGATGAAGCTAAGTTTCCATACCTTCTTCCAAAGAAGCACCCTATTACATCCTTGATAGTATAATCGTGTACACAATACCTATATACACTCTAGAGTTAATGCCACAGTGACAGCTATTAGACAGATATGCTGGATTCCTTCTACCAGGCAGGTAGCAAAAGCTTTGCTATGTAAGTGTGTACCTTGCAAACGAGTAGCCAGAGGGCCCTATCCTAAACCTGAATTACCACCTCTGCCTAGTATAAGAGTGAAGGATGCAAGACCCTTTGAGATCATGGGAGTTGACTTCACGGGAGCCCTTCATGTAAAGAAAGTGAGTGAAATTACTAAAGTGTATATGTGTTTGTTCACATGTGGAGTAACGAGAGGAATACATCTAGAAATAGTATATGATTTATCTGTTCAGACCTCCTTACAGGCTTTCTGAAGGTTTGTGGCCCGGTGATCCTTAGCAGATGAGTGATTCATTGTGTACATTAGGAGTACACTGGAAATTCATTCCAAAGGGAGCCCCTGGTATAGGGGTTTTGGGAGCACTTGATTGGCCTCACAAAGACAACACTCAAGAAAGTATTAGGAAAGGAACTTGTTACTTTCCCTCTTGTAGAAATAGAGGCAGTACTCAATGACAGGCCCCTCATGTATGTTTCAGCTGATATAATTGATGCGGAGTCTCTTACACCTTCTCACCTCATTTGTGGATGACGTATCACCTCACTACCTCATCAGACAGTAGAAGGCATAGTTTACCTTACATATGGAGTACCTCAAGTTAAGGAATTTGCAAAGAGACAGAGTCAGTTGCTTCAGTCTAGATGGAAGAAGGAGTACTTGACTTCTCTTCATGAATACCATCAATCTAGTGGAAATAACAGACAAGAAATTAAGGCTGGTGAGGTTGTAGTCATTCATGATGATGCAACAAGAATGGAGTGGAAACTTGCTGTTGTAGAAAAACTGATAGTTGGTTTAGATGGTCATGTCAGAGCAGCAGACGTCCGTACTGCAAGTTGAAGGATGAATAGGCCCATCACCCACTTGATACCGATGCAATTGATGACAATGTGAGCAACTTGAGTGATTGTCCAGCAGAGAGACCCACAAGGCATGCCACTATCAGGGCTCAGAACAGACTCAAGCAGTGGGCAGCAATGATTTGTGCAGCCCCGGACCGGAGGATGTCATGGATTGATTGTGAACTTTAGTAACATTGTGTATATAGGTAGACTTATATTGAATTTGATTGTGGGTATTTATTATTAATGTCACGTGATAATACAAGTGTGGTGTGTGTACGCGAACCGTCATGGCTTTAATCCAGTTGTGGCTCAAGCATTGTCAAGAATCCACTACCTCTATACTCATTACAAAATTAGGTCTGGTTTCGCTTGGTGGAATTATTTTGTATCACCCCTGACATCACACTAAGTAGCCTCTTACCTTCATTATCCAATGTTTCCATGTTGTGAAAGCTGCAAACAAGGCTAATTTTTGTTAATATTATAGCTGATGGTAAGCCTTATCTAGGAGCTGCTATTGGGTCTCAATCTTATGCTGCTAATTATGTCTCTGGTAAAGTTTCCTATTGGGTGGATGAGCTAGAAGTCTTAGCTTTGTTTGCAAATGCACAGCCTCATGCTGTCTTTACTGCTTTTCTCGTGGTCTCATTAGTAAGTGGTTATTTATTACCAGAACTGTTCCAAATGTTAGTCATCTTTGTCAGCCTCTAGAGAATTGTGGGAATTTCTAATCCCATCTTTTTGTCATCTACTGAGTTCCCTGCTTCTGATGAAATAACTCGGCTCCTACAATCATTGATACTTTCTCAAGCTTCTACCTATGTTGATGGTGGTAGGAATGCTCAGATCTCAATTAAGTCAAAGATCAAGTGTTTAAAGTCTTCTTGAGCTGTATCTACATGGTCTGATCTACTTGACCTGGCACCCTCTGGTTTGAAGAGATCTGTTGAGTTGACTTCTGAGAAGAGAGCATCTAGCTGGCTCACAGTTCTTCCTTGGCAGGAGCATGGTTTTACCTTACATAAGACCAGTTTTCATGATGCTATCACACTTAGATATGGGTGGGATCCTGCCAGGGTCCCCCAGCATTGCTCCTGTGGTACCAAGTGTAGTACTATAAAACACTCTTTTTCCTGTCCTAAAGGAGGCTTTCCTTCAATAAGACACAATGAGATTCATGACCTCACCGCTAATCTTCTGACTGAGGTGGGCCATGAGGTACAAGTGGAACCTCACCTCCAGCCTATTACTGGTAGTAGAACGCCACAGTCCGATAGTTGTGCAATTTTTGATACAATTATGAAACTTTCCATATAAGTTGTACTCCTTGTGACATAATTTTTAGATATAGAGCCATCACATATTTGACCTTTGGTGACCTTTACAGCCATTTTTGTATTGAGAATTCATCGTTTATGTATTTATCTCCCTGAGGTATCATTTTGCATAGTTTCAAATTAAAGGTGCTGCTAAAACGAACTACTCGGCTTTTATTTGAAGTTGATAGGTGATTGCATTCCAAAGTTATGATCATTTTACTAACCATGAAATTCTTCAAATGTGACCCGGTCTGCGAAAAGGGCTCTTATAGCCTTTCCAATTGCATATATATGGTAACCCATAACTTGACTGGTGAATATGGTACAAGCCTACAATTTGGTCACTCAACAACCCTAACCTGGCAGTAGCTGTGGGTGTAATTACATGGTGATAGCTTTAGTAGATTAGGAGTTATGATTAGCCAAACATGGATAATTGGAAAGGCTATAAGAGCCCTTTTCGCAGACCGGGTCACAAATTATTTGCCCATTATAATTCTACAAATTATTTGCCTATTAGTAATTTACACCCCAACGGCAAAGAATTTTATGCCTTACATAACTTTGTAGTGGAATGAGACACAAACTTCAAACAAAAGTTAATATAGTTCTTAGATCAACACCTTTAATTTGATACCATGTTTTAACAGTGTAAAATAATGCCTCAGGGAGGTAATGACAAAAATGATTAATTTTCAGTGAAAAATGGCTCTAAAGGTCACCAAAGGTCAAATTTCTGATGGCTCTATAACATATGTCACAAGGAGCACAGTTTGTGTGGAAAGTTTCATAATTGTATCACAGAGTGCACGAAATGCCCATTTTTTGGTGCTATGCTGCTCTACCATGGAGAGCAATTTCCTCTAGCTCCATCTAATCTGGAAGATGGTGCATGGTTAGACATTTCTGTTAATGGCTTCTAAGGAGGCAGCTGTGAGAGAACATTTCTTGATGTCAAGGTTTTCAACCCCTATGCCCCCAGTAATCGTTCTGCAACTCCTAAGGGAATATACAGGCAACATAAAAACATCAAGAAACAAACCTATGAAGTAGAGATAGACCATGCCACATTCACACCTTTAGTTTTTTCTGCCACAGGAGGGATGGCCGATGAATCTTGTGCATTCTACAAACACTTGGCATTCTACAAATTTTTGGCATCCTTGCTATGTGAGAAGTGGTCCAACACATATGCCACTGTATTGGGGTGGCTTTGTTGCTGCCTGTTTGTTACGTTCTGCCATCAGATGTGTAAGAGGTTCTCACTCTTCTGCTGGAAGTTTTTGTCGACCAGTCTTGACAAGCTCAGTTGGGTCGGTTCAAGCAGAAACTGGACTGACTTCCTTAGTTTTGTAACTGTCTGTGTAAATTTCATATTATAAAGTTGATTTAAAAATTTAGTTACTACGAACAAAAACGTGAAGTCTCCACACTAATATGACCATTTTTTCAGTTATGATGCCAATGCCCTGGTCAATGTGGATAAGTAGCTAATTGAAAAAATGGCAGCGGTTTGAGGACTAGCTAGCCAGAGAAAATTGCTCCGAGCCAGACAACCAGACCGAAGTACAATGTAACCATAGATTATGTATTTGTTATCCAAGATACTGTATGAAACATAGCGGCACACTCCAATAGCAACCGTACATTCCAAAACTCCAATCCGTGTTGTTAATTATTTCTATGCGTTCCACATTCTAGTTCAGTGATAAGGTGAAACTGTTAACTCTACTTCGTTGTTTGCTTGGTTAAAAGTGAGTTTAAGTAAGAAAAACACTGTGTTGCTGAAAAGAAGCAGTCAATTTGGCCTTGTTTTGACGGTTCTACGCAATTTGCAAGAAACTGCCATGCAGTGGCTACAACGTATTTTTTGTGTACCAATTTCATTACGTTAGTGTCTCTGTTTAAACTGTTTAACGCTTTTCTACAGTAAAAGACTCACATAAGATTTGTATTACCTGGTTAGTTTATCAATTTCAAGCTGGGATGTCAGATTGTAGTTAGTTGTTTGCAAGAGTTGCTATTAGCAACAAGAAATTTTTGTGTACCTGCCAAGCTAAACTACTGGTACTATTTCAGTACTTTTGTTTTGCAAAGTAGTCTACTGTTATTAAAGTTTTGCATGAGTGATATAATGAAGTGCCACATAATTTGTGATGGTTTCAATGACTCACAGAATTCACTTTTTAGGGCCTATTCACTGGTACTACACATTACCTACAAGTACTGTATGCTGGTTAAACAGATAGAATTTTATTGGAAAGCAACTGCCGTACTGCATTCCAACACAGGAAGGAAAGTTATTTACTAATATCCAGTGACAGATTACAATGATATATGAAACAGCGAGATCAACCGCATATTTGGAACACCGTAGAAGCACACGAGGCAGATGATTTAACAAAAAGACAGTCAACACACATTGTTGAGGAATTTGTAGCAGAACCTGAATAAATCAAGTGACCTAAAATATATTGAAGCTGTAAAAATATTTCTGGTAAAAGGGAGTGTGCTGGTGCGAATGAAACCATGGACAAGTTTCCTGGTTATTAAGGGTGTTTGCAGTATCCTAGTACAGTTGTGTTGTATAGCACAATCTTGTCAAACAATAATGGCGATAATACTGTACAGGTCATTTACAAATGGTGGTCTCCACTGCCTCCACCAGTATGGAGAATTACTGATGATAGTTTCAAAATCTATATCATACCTAGCCACTATACCGACTTGTATTGTTTCATTTAGCTGTAAACCATGCAGCATTGAAAATATTGAAGTTGTAGTACATCAATACATCATAAAATCTTGTACAGTAATATTAATAACTTATGCTGTAGTATTACAGGTATGTGCTACAAATTTATGTTGCTACCTGGGTCATATTGTGCAGCTGCATTCATGATTGGTCAGACTCAGCTACAAGACATGCCAAACTGTCTGTGTAGTGCATACATACAATTATTCTGTAATTCACATCTGTGATGTGGAGAATGAAATTTAAAAAATAAAATTTGCATCTCGTGAGATACAAAAATCGATATTTCT
This sequence comes from Dysidea avara, assembly GCF_963678975.1. Taxonomy (NCBI): domain Eukaryota; kingdom Metazoa; phylum Porifera; class Demospongiae; order Dictyoceratida; family Dysideidae; genus Dysidea; species Dysidea avara. The sequence goes on from NC_089273.1 coordinate 48,463,242, forward strand.
GTGAAGACAAAAATCATGCATCCGGTTTTATGGTGGATCTAGCAATGGTATACAACGATGAACATCTCACATTGATAGTGGGAGTAATTTGTAAACATTGATTTTTGGGTTTGCGGACCCTAAGTTAAATTGTGTATTTGCAGCCTAACGGGAGTTAAGTGTCCTCTTTGGTGATTCAGAAGGCTGGGGTGCCAGTAGTCACTGGCAAGGCCTCTCAACCAGGCGATCCGATTGATCTGCTGTTAATTGATGACACTGCTAAGTACAAAGGACCAGATGAAACTTGCTACTTAGCCAGATCTTATCTAGAGTTGTTGTAGTTAATAATTATATAATTATCCCTTTCACCGCTGGATTTTCCGGTGGACCATACAGTCTGCTACAAATTGCGCTATACAAACTTAACTGCACACTATATAGTACTTAGTTACCATACCTCTAAGTAATCACTATAGACTAAGGACCTCAACTAGGTTGTTTTTGTTTACATAAATAAAACCGCTAAGTAATTTACAAGACAACAAAACTGAAAAATACGGTAAAAACGGCTTAAATAAGTAGTCAGTTGCAAATACAATTGCTACAGGTAAGTATTACAGTCCATACAACTATTCTAAACAGTCTCCTTGCTAAGTGATTGGTTCTTCAGCTGGTTTCTTTAAGATTTATCCCAAATCTTGTATCACACATGCATATACGCACACGAGCAAATCACGCCACACTTCTGAAAAACAACCAACGATGATCCTTGGCTGTCTTAACCTATCAATAACACTCCAGTGGACTTCAAAACGTGACTATCAACTCGAGGATGCATAACACTCATCTTTTCAAACAAGAAAAATTTTGCAGTATTATGTAACAAACCTGCAATAGTGCGCGAAGGATCCGGTTATTCCAGAAACGGGACCTCTGTGCATGGGCGTTCACATTTCACCCTAAGCGCATCATACTATAAAACGCATGATAGAAGTGGTAGCACATTAGAATTGTAGTTGAACCGCCTTTTATAGTGTCAAACCAGATAAATCCGGTTGAAGCAGTGAAAGGGTTAATTAAAAAGTACACACAGCAGTAAGCAAATGATTTGTTACATTCACTGCACAGGGCTGCTTTCTTAAAAATTACAAAACAAAACACGAACTTTTGACTTTTCCCTACCAGCCAAGACAAGAAAAGCCAAATATTCTTCACAGTATTGTGATAAGTTTAGTTGCATAGTCTGTCTATGCTGTAAGTCTGGAAAGGATCTGAGACTTCTCACCATTTAGGTGACAAGCGTCAAAATTTTCTGCAACATTTGGGAATTATATTGTGTCTTCTAGCCATTTCCAGCCACAATACCCATCAGTACAATAACACCCATCAATACAATAATAGCCACAATACCCACCCTTCTGCAGCCACACAATACCCATCAATTACGGACTAGAGCAATCGCAAAAGATGTCCCTGGACAGTTGATATCAGTGGTTGTCAGTTATTCTTTCATCGATACCCTCTATGTGTCGTTCGAAGCTCTAGACCACTGGAGGCAGCTAAATCCTCCAAAACTGAGTTCACCTCTCTTGTTCCACAGTGGCTTCAAATCTTTACTAGATCACTTTACAGCACCATCACATTGCAAAGTATTAACCGAAAAAAAGCACAAAATATTTCATTTTTGAATTGAGCTAGGTGGGGCTCCTAGCAAGCTGCTGGAATATTACATCACATGGAATCACAGAAACAATGACTGCTACTACTGCCAAACATTTTGGTCCATCTTTTATCATCATTCTAAACAAAACTAGGTGATCAATGCAGCATCAGAAGTGCTGAAAGATACTTCAGTGTGATTGAGAGAATCCTGTGAATGAAGCACAAAAATTTTGACGCTCGTCACTCAGATGGTGAGAAGTCTCAGATCCTTTCCAGACTAGCAGCATAGATAGACTATATACCCAACCTTATCAGAATACTGTGAAGGATATTTAGCTTTACTTGTCTTGGCTGGTAGAGTAAACAGGGGGTATCCGGACAAACTTTTAGGCTCTACAGGATTTATCGCCTGTATTGAAAAAGTGTAGGGCTTTTTCCAAATACTGAATAAATCTTATTATAGAGGGATAACTAAGGTTACTTTGTATCTACTTGGTTTTTCTTGAACGCTCTTAGAATCTACGCAGATCCAAATCAATTTTCAACTTCGCGCGTGTAAGTATTATTTATGATGTGGGGGTTTCTGGAAAGAATTGTTATGCTTCGATACTGATGTTTGCTGTGTTGTTTTCTGTCCCTACACCAGTTTTGCGATGTCCTGATTTCATTTCTGATGTTTATTTTGTGATTTGGTTTGCAGTTTAACCATTGTGGATGGTGAAAGGTACAGGCTCGTTGGATCACAAAGCTCAGTATGATTGCGGTTGGCATTTAGAAATGTTATAAAAACCAGTGAATGTATTGTTTCTGCTTTTACTGCTATAATAAGTAACTATTTCTTCCTTTTACAGTGACTACAAACAAATCTCTTGGATGATGCCGGCATCTTAGGGAATCCTGCACACCAATAATGGTACCACCTATCACATCCCCTTTTGTCACATCCAATCCATGCCTGTTGGTCATCGTCTTCATCATCATCAAAGTATGCATTGCAGAATTGGCAAATATTTTCATCCACTGTTTAAATATACATAGCAATTTTAATAACTATCTGTATGCATCGTTATGCACTAACCTTCACAATCAGTAGTGCTAGCCTTCTTTCCTTTCTCTTTCTTTGCTGCCTGTTGATCTTCTAAGATTCCAACAAATTCATCTGATATTATGGCTTCTCCTTCAAGGAATATCTTCATTTTATTCTGTGATCCTTTCTCCTTTTGGATATGCAGTACATCAAGAAAGTACTGGGTAACTCAAGTCTGCACGATAGGAGTTATTGGCATTTGAGTGCCACAACTACTGCAGGTAACATGCTTTAGGTCCTTTCCCTCGCTTGACTTTTCTTGTGAAGATGATAGTGGAAAGCCTTTTAATGATATGTTCCCTAGACAACGGGAATAACCCTGCTCCTTTAAACCCTCCTTTGTAATACTCGGGCTTTAAGCTTTCCCAAAGGGTGGCTATGTGAGATGGGAAGGTCTCCTTTGTTGCTTTTTGACCATGTGTTTGAAGTCTGTGCGGTTTCAAGATTTTCCTCCAGATACTCTTTAGCGGAGAAAACAGCCCAACATCTAATGGTTGCAGGATATGCATGGTGTTGGGTGGCAAGCAAAGAAGGTGAACATTCATTTTGTGTTCTTGTGCTTCCCTGATAATTCCAGGATGATGTGGGAATAGTGCCCATCAAAGAGGATAACAGGTCCACTCTTGGTAAGGTGAGACACTGTTGGTAAAAATAAATTTGTAAACCGGGAAAGGAAATTTGAAGAATCCATCAATCCGGATTCACTGATGCCGTATAAAGCTTCTGCGGGACCATTCACCATCCACTTCTGATAAAGGTTTTTATCTTTGTACAGAATAAAAGGTGGTAACAGATCTCCTGTTGCAGATCCAGCACAATGAACAGTGATATATTCTCGATCAGAACCACTGTAGACATCACTTACTTGCTTGGTCCCTTTCTTCACAATTATTTGCTTTGCTGAGGCAGCAGTGCATAGCCCAGTTTCATCACTGTTACACAGACGTTGTGCAGTTGTGGCATCATCAAAATTGAAGGAGACTTTCTTAGCTTGCTCTTCTACCAAGTCGAACCACCCATTTATTACATCTGGGAAAGAGGCATCTACTCTCTTCTTGCTCAAGTGCTGTGGTCTGCACTTGGCTAGATCAGGCCATCGCTTAAAGAATCGCTCCCACCAATCTCTCCCTGGAACTCCAGCAGTAAATGGGTTGGCTATGTCGTGATCTCGTATGAATTCAAGTAAAGCATTTTCAATTAATTCTTGGTCAGCCCAAAACCCATCTCACCCAATGTGATGCATGTTGTGGTTATTTCTCTCTCTACATCCCTAGATAGCACTGTTGGACCTCCTCTTCCAATATATCTTGCTGGTCTTGCCACTGACATGATCATGTAGAGTGCTTGGAGCCACTCTGTATTTCAAAGCAACAGCTCTAACACTGCTGTCGGTGCTGCCCTGGTGCTCTTCTATAGCTCGAAGCAAATTCTCTTTATTGTAAGCCATAGTAATTCAAACTTTGTACATGCGCATAAAGCCATGGCATTTCCATAATGATGATGTAAAATACTTGGCCTGTCAAGGAGAAGCTGTGCTAGTATTCTGTTTCCCACTATTTATCAGACATGGTGGCTCCTTAACTCTGAATTGGGCATGCTAGAAATTTGAACGAACTTCAGCTAAAAGTTTGAGAGTGAAATTTGTGTGCACCGGGTAGAAAGGAGCGAGCTGCCACTTGAATGGAGCTCGCTTTATTACTTTTAAATGGTACCAAAGAAAGCTTGAAGATGAATGTTGTAAACAATCAAATGACCGAGAAATATATTTTAATGTTGTTGACATCATACACAGAATTTAAAAAATAGTATCCGGATAGCCCCCCTGTCCAGACACCACCCCCCTCCGTTTACTCTACGACAGCTTGAATTTGAAAAATCATGCTTCATTTTGTGACTTTTGAAAGAAAGCAGCCCTGTACTGGGAATCAAACAAATCATTTGCTTATTACTGTGTGTACATTTTAACTATGTACAATAGCTCTATATAAGATCTGGCTAAGTAGCAGGTTTCATCCGGTCAGCTGTGTGGAGCACGAAATTTAAAAAATAAATTATACGTCTTGTGAGATATAAAATGTGATATTTCTGTGAAGACAACAACAATCGTGCTTCCAGTTTCATGGTGGATCTAGTAATGGTATGCTCCGATGAACATCCCACAATGGTAGGGAAATCTATTTGTAAGATTTTTCGTTTTGCGGATCCTATTTAACTTAATGATTGTATACACTAGCAGGGCCTCCCAGAGAAATTAAGGGGCCCAAGGCAAAGAGTTAAGTGGGGCCCCAGGGGCAAGGAGGTTTCCATTTTGAATCATAAATTCATCCAAGCTGTAAGTTGAAGACAAAAAAAAGGTTATTACATGCTCACAATGACAATAGCTACCCCTCACCAACCATATTTCCTTATTTATTAGCTGCTACACTGCTCCTCTGAAGAATACGTGACTGCTCTATTAGAGTATATCAATCTTTTAAACAGGTATTCAAGGGGCTCTTTGTGGGACCTCCTGGGGGCCCTTTCAGGCTGGGGTCCAGGGAAAAACTCCCCAGTTTCCCCCCCCCCCCCCTCCTCCGGTAGTCCTGCACACTAGCTCACCTTCAGATACTTCTTTTAGCCAGTCTTTTACATCCTTCCCATTACATGCGCATTACTATAGTACATTCTAAGTAAGCACGTTAACAACGCAGAGTATCAAAACCGAAGTACTCTGTTTCATATCCAGGGTAATGAATATATAAACATTTAAAGCACCACCTATGCTTGTGTGTGCCGAGTGGTGTGTGCGAAAAATACAGCACTAGGGGTGTGCAGAGGCAAATACTCTATGGCTAGTAGCCTCTCAATACGCTTCCTCGTGCGGTATTTTCTGCCGGTACACACACACGGCAGTCCTCAACTTTAACTTGTACAACATTTAGTACGTACATACCTCTGCTGCTTCTTAACACAAGTAACTACACCAGCTATTACTGACTTTCTCAGATTTGTTATATAGATGTGTGCAGTGAACAACTCTTCTTGCTGTTTTTGTACTCGAGTCACATGATATTCATGTATAGCCACAATGACTTAATATGGTAAACCACATCATCTGATGATGCTAAATGTGTGAGTCATGTGATTTACATTTTAGCACTAATATAGACATGAATTTAAGATGGCAGTTAGGCCACTTCAACTTAGTTTCATGTTTCTCGGGCCCGACTGACTGTCGAGAATGATGACTGACTTACTCTATTCATAGCTAAACTTTATGTTCATGTATTAGGTAGGGTCCGCAATGAAAAAAATCGATGCTCAAGAAATTACTCCCTACTATTTCAACCTGTAGGGCATACCAAAGTATTTTTTCTACATACCAACAAAACTTATTTATCTTTCTCCATACAACGGGAATTGCGATTGTTTTGTACTGGAAATCATGAAAAATTGCACGCTCTCCGGATGAAGCATGGGTTTCTTCCCATACTTGGCATATATAGTCCAGGTCTATACCTGATCATAACCCACAGTAGAAAAAATCAATTTGCTACTGTGGATTTAGTACGGAGCTACTCTTAGCCATATATTTTTGGATTCGAATCCACATATTTTTGGATTCGAAGCAACCCAGCAATCAACAAAAGGAAAGTCACAAACCTTCACTATACAGCAATATAGTTTAGTTATCATTTCATGCACAGTGCAAGTTTCATATGGATCTGAGCTGTCCTTCCATCAAACAAAGTGGCATGAAATTTCTTCCAGCGCATCTGAGATTAAAATGGGAGGCGTGGCTGCAATAACTCCAACTTTTAGTTTCTGCAGAAAGTAATTTAGGTTTCACTCTTATGTTGTAACCATCTAGTTTCCAATCAGAAATGGATCACGTGATTATGGATTGATTTTTTGTGTGCATTATAGCTATACATGGTTAGCTATGTAGTGGTATAATCCAGGCAAATTTCACTAGTATTTTATCAACATTTGACTTTGACACCACTGGCTAAGCATAGAGTTAGGCATAGTAAACTCGCATTCTACCAAAAATTGCAGGGTTGTTTGAATGTAAGATCGAGATACTCTAATAGAGCAGTCATGCAAACAGTCTCCAGTTACTCTACTATTCTGTTCTCTTTAGTAAGAAAGAGGAATCCAAGAACTAAATATCAGGGTAAAAGTGCAATTGGAAAGAAACCTAAACAGTATCAGTTTACTGGTTGAGGTACACCGTAAATGAATCCACATTATGAGTACATGGCTATATACCCAGAGGCAATAATTATAGAGACAAGATTAGCTAACAAGAATAATTATGCTGCTAGAGTTTAAATTCACCACAACAATGATTCTATATAGTTATAGGGGCATTTCAGAAAAAAATATTGGTATGAATTGGCCACCTTGCACTACTAAATGGCACAACACACGCTTTTGTTTATTTAGCTATATTTACCTTCATACTAACTGTAACTGTCAGTTTTGTACATTCAATCATTTTAATTATGTGTATAGGTCCTTCTAGCATACTACTAGATAAAAATTCATCACACAAACTGGCTGTCAAATTTTAATGGTACAAATTTCAATCTGTTGTGCAAAATTGTAATTTTCCTGTGCCTTATATTCCCTGGTGGAGGCTCTGCACAGTAATAAATACAATACAATACAATATATAATTATAATTTTAATGGTACAAATGCATAACTGTATAATTATATTTTAACTAATTTAAGTACATGTAATTCTAACTACTGTCACTTATGTTACCTATGTAATGTATCTAAACTGTGTGTGTTTTAGTCACATTTGACTTACATGCATGTGTGATCAAGATGATTTCCAACAAAACAACTCAAATATTCTTACGTAAGTGGATGATGCCAGTGAGTCACCAACAAAGTTAATTGGTATGCATAAAATAGAATATTCGAATATTCAGTAGTTTTGGTTAAAGGATATTCGAATAGTAAAAATCACTATTCGTTTGAGCCCTAGTCATGACGAATGATGGATCACTTGTTCATAGCACCATATTTCCTCGCAGAAGTGGCACCAAAAGTGAACCTTGTGCAAGTGCGAGTGAAGTTGGTCTTCCTGAACAAGTTGAAGAACTACTGAAGTAGCTAACTCCTGTGTCACTTTGTAATTCATACTGTCGAGTGCGGGGACCAGCATTCTGTGTCTTCTGGGTGAGGTCTCAAAGAACAGCCGAGTGATATCACGTGCCTATATTGACCAAAGGCGGAGTCAGGTGTATTACCACAAAAGAAAAGTACCGGCAGTAAAACACTCTTTATATACAATTCAGACGTACCTTTACAACAATATCAGTGATTACAAATGCCATTGTTCCCTTGCAGCTGCCAGCTCTTCTACGTACAGTAAGCGTGTATCTTCCACCATTTGTTGAACTTTAAACAATCCATATCACGTGAGCTATCATCACGTGATGCTATATCAAACAGTTAGGGACTGCTCTACCGTATTTTTCAGGTTTCTGGCGAAAATCAAAGCATTAACGTGATCAAACACGTGGTCCGTGCTTCGAACTAGCAAGGCTTACATAACTTGCAACATACTAGCAATACTTGAACGTGTACAATGATCGGCAAAAGGTACGAATATTCACTTTAATGCCTTGCAAGTTCGAGATGTTTGAATTACAGATCACGTGTTTGATCACGTTTATGCTTTGATTTTCGCAAGAAACCTGAAAAACACGTTACTAGAGTATATCGATCTTTCCCGATCTGTTGCTTTCCTCCGTGCACTTTCTGTCTTAGATTTCCTGTTCGAGGTTACCTGAAGGGGGGGTCTCGAGACCCCAAAGATACCCCTCCCCCTGGATCCGCCTGTTATAGAAGGACTCTCTACTGGCGAAAAACTTCATACTTTAGCCTTTGAGATCACAATTATGGCTTTCTACAGCTGGTTTTTTTTGGTCTTTGACCTACAGCTAAGCTGAAGTTAAGTGGAATCTGAAACCCCCTCTGAAAATTTCTAGATCCGCCACTGAACAACGCACCTTGTCGTCGCCTCACTGTCGGTTTACGGAGAGAGGTGTCCACTATTGATGGGGCATTAACACACAGAGGCATTGGAAGTTGCATTTGGGACTTTATTAATTGTCCGTTAAAGAGGCCGTCCAGTCCGCCATCAAGGAATCAGTACAGTGGTGTCCGTTAAGAGGGGTTCCACTGTACTGTCCCTGAGGAGCAAGGATATCAAATCTTTGGTCTAGCCTAAACTAAAGCAGTGACATGACGACATGATCATGGGTTATCAGTGCAGGAGGGCTCAGCTACTTGCTAGTTGCTAATATTATGAAACATTTGCATAACCTCTATGTAGCTATGAAACTTTATCTATAACAGTTAGTGTATACGTACCTCTCAGCTGTTGTTGTTTTGCACGGTATAACTACAGTATCATCGACTTTCTTGATAAGCAAAAACACAGTAAACACCTTAGAGTCACATGATATACCACAATGACCTTGCATAGTAAACCACATCCATTTGTTGATGGTAATCAGATGGCATGTGATTTAGCTATAGACATATGAAGAGGAAGTATGTATCTTTTAAACTAATATCTACTTTTTTAGCTAATGGTGCACTTTTTATTACAATTTCCTATCCTCTTATATTGTCACCATTTGTTTCATATGGTAAGCTCTTCATCACATAATGACATAATTTATCGGCATATCCAATCACCATGTAGACTAATACCACCAGCTCACTGCACAACTAAACTATGTATAAAATCTAGAAAAGCTTTTGATTGACACTTAGTTTCTATTGATATCTCCATCACACCTCTTCTGTGTAGCATATAGCTACACTGAAGAGGTGTTTCCATGAGGTCTTAAGAAACAAGTATCTACTCGAATCGGGTTGTAGCTTTACGTGAATAAATGAAGAAAAGTAGCATCTAGCTTTCTAAAAGGATTGTTTGTGATTTTTAAATGTGTGTGCACAACATGTACAGTATAACCAAATAGAAATACCTGTGGTATAAGCCACAAATCCATGCATATAACGTACTTGTTACACTGAATTCACTGTGGTACTTGTATATCTTCCTCAATTAGCAGGTGTCCATTGCTATCAACTTTAGTACCAAATAACTCTTCTATACAACATGCTAGGCAATCCAATGGCAGGTAAAAATGTCACCATATCCTAATGGATCGATTTTTCGGAGATCAAAAATATAATTAACAAGTTTAAAATGCATCCAGTCCTGTTTCATGATAGATTCCAGAAACAATCTAACTACATGCATAATAAGTCAAAAGTGTTCTGTTCATTAATTAATGGTGCTATCAAAAAACATCTGTGAGAAGCATGCAGCTGATCAACAGAACTCCAAATATGAATTACTGATTCAACCACTGTGGAATGTAGTCTATGTACACTCATAAAACTCCATTGCCACCAAATGGCAGTACGCTGATTCTAATATGACCCGCTCTGTAAAATGCAATTTTAATTGTATTAATAATCTTTTGAGATATCCAAATTTGATAATTCATATTTAACGTCTATGCCTTACATGTATCTACTTGAAACTTTGTTACATAAATATCATTGTACTATGCAACAGTTGTAAGGTGACTACCTTTTCTACAAGGCAAGTTATGAGTTGTCAATTGAAAAGGCTGGACCAGATTACATAGCTATTTGTTAGTGTAATCAAACATAATAATGTATGTATGCATTATTTCAGGATGATTCTTCAAGTCAGATCACTGAATAATTAATTATATATAAGTATAATATATACCACTGTGACACCTCGGATCAAAGGTAACCCATAGGTGGCTCCAGGATTTTTGGTGACTGGTTTTTGATCAAGAGCATAGCTCAATCTTTTCATATTGAAGAAGGATATAATTTTAAACTGAAACAAGATGATCGTTTACATTGTACATATATACAGACATAGGAGCCTTCAACTATTGACCAAAATCTGAATACATTGTATCAAATGAGTGTTTTAGCTATGAAAAATGATACCAGTAAAGCTTCGAGACAATAAAGTACATTTTAGCTATGTTTGGGATCATTTGAGGTAGCTATATAGCTAAACAAGGTGGGTGGAAAAATAGCATTAAGGACAGAAAAATAAATAAGTAGGAGTAAGTATTACTAAACACACGCAATGCATTTAGTATCAAAATTATGGCAATCCTGCATTGCTTATGTACTATAACACATGTACAAATTCTGAGTACAAATAGTTCTCCTTGGATGTACATTAAGTTGGCTGAATGAAAATGTATTGGATCCATTGGTGCAATACTTAACTGATAGTGTTAAGAACCAAGACACTAATAGTTATTCAACGATTCATTCATTTGTAGCTTTCATCTTAGATGTATGCATATTCCAAATGCCCAAAATAGACATACGTACTAACAGCATACATGTGTTCATCAATGTACACGCATAATGATATCCATGTACGTATATAATGTGTTGCGTATGTACCGTGCACAACTTGCACCAGTTATCACATTAAAGTAGCAATTGTATATATTTAACTGGATTTGCGAAAAGGTACCTTTTTCACACACAAAATGTGACCCATTTAATAAACTTTGATGCTTCATAATGTCTTTACCATTGCATATAGTTGCCTGAAAATTTTCATGAGTGCAGCTAAAGTATCTGGCTACATTATGAAAGTTAAAGCAAGTTAATCAGTGTAAGGAGTCAAGCGTTACATCATTTTGTTTGCTTACATGTAAAATGTGTGGAAAAGGTACCTTTAAATCCGGTCACTTATGTGACTGTATAGTTACAGTGTAATCATTTATGTACTACTGTATTGTACAGATAATTAATTAAAGATACACACACACACACACACACACACACACACACACACACACACACACACACACACACACACACACACACACACATTTTTACGAAAACAATTTCAGTATACCAGGAGTGCGCCCACAGCCAGTCAGCTGTGGGTGCATGCCTGATGCATGCCTGATTTAATAACATTAAGGACAAAAAAGTAAATATGCATGCAGGAGTAAAACATTACAGTAGTAATACAATTGCAGCAATTGCATATGCATATAAACTATAACATTCATTCTATAACATTCTTTCTTCCTTTGCTTATTGCATATGTACTATAACATTAATTTGTACAAATGTTGTAATTCTGGGGACAAATAGTCCTCCTTGTATGTACGTTGAGCTGGTTGAATGAGGTATATTGGATGCTTTGGTGTATTACTTAACTCGTAGTGCTAATTAGAACCAAAATAATAGTACTGCATGTTAATTTCATACATTCAAGTTTGTACATTTGTAGTTTTCATCTTAGATATAATGTGCAAAAGAGACATACGTGCTAACAGTATACATGTGTTCAGCAATGTACATGCATTTACAAATATGCATAATAAATAATGTATGTACGTATGCACTGTGTTACTTATGTATACCTTGTACCAGTTATTACACTAAAGTAGCAATATACATGTGACTGTAATTTAAGTTAATAATGTGTACACATATTTACAGTGTAATTAATTATGTATCTACATATGTACAGATAATCAAAGATCATGTTAGTGATACGTTAATTTAATATGATAGTAGTAGTAAAGTTATAGTAATAGTAACGGCGTTTTATCTCCTAGAAATAGTTATATTTTCTGGTCTACCTTTTACGGTTATTGGTTCTCGCTGTGGACGAATAACTTGTGTAATGTTTTGTATACATTGTTCCAAGATGTTATCATTAACAGTTGGTTTACATAGGTACAACTGGTATTTTATTGTCAGCACAGTATTTAACCAGTTATAACAGAACCAGGTATGGCACTGTTTTCCATTGTGTCATTATCTATGCAAGTACAGCAATCCATGTTGACTAGAAGTACACCAGCTTTGCTACAGTATTCAATGCCATGATTTCTATCCATGTAGTCGGTTGGTATTGGAATAGGTTGTTGATTATTTCTGCTAATTTCAATGTAAGAGAATTCTCCATTGGTTGTAGGTAAATCTCTTACCATTAGTAAACAGTGAACTTTCTCAGGACTTTCAACTAGCTGTTCTGCATAGAAGACCTCACTGGTGAGGTAACATCTTAACAGTATAACAGCTGTCAACTTTTATTAAAAGGCCCAACCAAATAGTAGTTACAAGCCAGGCACTCAAGAAAAACTGGTCTGTTCACCCAACTGGATAGCATTTTATGGTGGCCACTAGGGCCAGCAACACAGTAATTTCATAGGTAAACTCGGTACATGTCTCCCTGACAGTGATGTTGATTGTATAACGTTCACCAGACAGTGGTAAGCATAATTCTCTACTAGTGGCTTTTATAAGGAGGAGTTCCAATGACCTAGGTATGCTGATTTTCACTTCTTCTGTTTTACAAAATGATATCCCCTGCGGATATACACGCTGACAATATGTTATTAATATATTTGGTGGCACATTGGTGTGGCTGTTTACAGTGTACTGCATCGACTATTATGTTGTGTAAAAGATTGGGCTGTACTTCACACGTGTATAAATCTGTCTGTATTGTTGCAACAGTACTACTATCCTCAATTTTATCAGGTGAATTAGTGATGTAGTCTTGCCCAAATTATAGGAGAGCTTAACTTAAATACACACTGACGAAACACATTCCTATCATTACTTTTTATGCCTTTACCATAATAAGGATCCGTTACTATTGTTTACTTCAGAAAATATTCTTGTCAGAGGTTCTCCTATATCACTACCACCCAAGACAATAATAGGAATTTTTCTATCATATAAATACTTTGTTCGCTTTAAGGTTGTGTACATACCAGGCATCAAAGTCACTGTTGTCAGCTTTGTGTAGATAGTGAATTGAATTAGTTAGTATTAAACCTCGTCTACAGTAGTGTCTAGGCCAGTTGCCACTGCAGTCTAACCCATAGTTGGTGACAGTCCTATCCTGAATATACTTATTAAATTTGTCTTTAGCCATTAAAAGGTAGTATATTTTCTCTGGGCTGTCAGCTAACCTTTCTACATAAAATAATTCTTTCATTCAATATATTTTTTTTCTGTTAACAGACTGAACTGGATGGTAAGTGCAATTAAGCCAAACATCCCACCGTCTCCATCCTGGTGGGTAACAATTTAGTACAATTACCAAAGCTAGTATCGCTTGAGCACCAGTGACTGAAATGTGGTTCTCAAGTTCTTTATTTCTTATTTTCCGTTTTATTGTAATTTTTTTCTTCATACTTTAAATTATCTTTTTTATTGGCAACAACATTCTTAAGTAGTTTCACCAGTTTCCTAGGTATATGTGAAGTGTTATTGTGAGCTGATCTATTTTACATGACAAGTTCTCAGAAAAGTTATCAATGTTAATTTGCTGTGCATTTACACTCAGCATTTGCCAGATGTTTTCTTGAATGACCCTCTTGGATAGAAATTCATTCACCTTAGCATTTGTAGGGCCACTATTTACTGCAATACGTAGTAGGTAATAAATTGGTACCATATGTATCTTTCCAGATATGCTACTAATCTTGACTACTTCTTTGAAGCTGTATTCATTGAGGTATTTCCCAAAATTTATGTTATCTGGTAATGCATTAATGTAGTCTCTAGTTGCAATATGTCCCATAATATGGGCAGCTCTGGGTTGTATACAAGTGTGTAAAATGTGTCTACATCATTTTTATTTATTTTATCTTCATATGCGGGATGCCATATGCCCACTGTTGTATCTGGTAGGTGATTCTGTAGTCCCGTCTGTGGATTACGATAAATGTTTAGTATATACTGCACCAGGTTAGCACAGGACAGAAAATTAAAATTGTACATTACAAGGACTGATATGCTACTTTCACTGAAGTATTTTGATTATTTTAAAGTGTATAAAAACCAGGCACCATAATAATCATTTTTATTCATTGATTTGTCAGTTTTTTCTATGAATGCATCTTATTATGTTCACTAAGAGTAAACCTTGTTTACAATAAATTATGTTTCAGGCCAGTCACCTGTACAGTCTAGCCCATAATGGGTGGTCATTCCTTCAATTGATTTATTCCTATCTCCAATATTGTGGAAGGCAATACCAGTAGCAGCTCTCAAATGAGATAGATAAATATCTTTTCTTGTGTTTTCTTCATAGACTGGATCTTGTCCCATTAGTAAACAATACACTTTCTTAGGACTCCCAACTAACCGTTCTGTGAGGAAAACCTGCTTCATCCATAGACAGGGGAAAACCTCATTGCCAGGATTATTATTACCATCTATTTTTCTTAACAAACCCAACTGGATGGTAACCGCTAGCCAGGCATCCCATAAAAATTCATCCCACCATTCTTCAGGGTAACATGTCAGTACGATTACTAGAGCCAGAATAGCCTGAACATTTGTGGTATTATTTTGTTGAGTAATTTCTCCATCACAGTCTGTCACGCGTACTTCAACATCTCCTTTTTCCTGCTGTATGTATTTCCCATTAGTTGCATCCAGAAGGAGCTGTATTAGGGAATAAGACACAGTGGTAGCTTCTACGCTTACATCATGTTTAGTGAATGAAAATGTTGAGAAAGGTTAACAATGTCATCTTCTTCTATGATTCCACATACCTCTCAATGATATTTTGTTAAAATTTGCAAGCAGAAGGGTGTGTAAGTTTTCAGTATACTGCCTTAAACATAAGATCGTGTAGTTCATTGACTGGTACCGTATGATATCTTATGTTTCCACCTCCTACATAGTATTGAACTTTTGAGTTGTTTTCAATTAGCGCAATGTCATCAGGACATTCAAATGCCTCAATGTAATCATGTAACATGTTCCACTGTAAATCAGTAAGTTCAAAGCCAGTGTCATCATTACTCTGGTCTTCTCCAGATGACATAGTGCCTTAACTTATTCTAAACAATATGTATACACAATAATAATGGATAAAGTCTTTGTATGTATACAACTGACAGTGCATAGATGCATACCTCTATACTGCTGCTGCTGTTTATAAATTATATGCACTGATAGCAGCTAGTTGTCTCACATTTGCTAAATGTGTGTGCTGAACTTTCTTATTACTGATGCACATCATACAATCACAGTAAACAAGTCAGAGTCACATGATATTACCATATCACCACAATGACCTAATATAGTAAACCACATCACATGATCATCATAATGATGATAACCAAAACTGGATGTGGTGAAATAGTTGTGTGTACTGATGTGTGGTTTGCACTTTAGCACCATATATAGACATGTTTTTTACTATACTGATCATAATACCTTCTTGCACCACAAAAGGCAAAATTCAAAACATTATAGTTGTATACACACACACACACATATGTAGAGCATCACATGTCTTCTTAATTTACCAAAGAATGTTATTCTATACTCCATATTAGGAATGGTAACAGTAAAGGGTAAGTGAATTATACATGTTTTTGGTTAGTTAACATGCAAGAAACTATGCATCTGTCAGTGCATGTCTTCAGTAATTATCGATGTTAGTGCTATTGACCTGTGTGCATAATACATACTACAATCAACAGTGTAATTCTTGTTTACAATACAATCTGTATAATTAATAATATTTGAAGTGAACTGAAGGTGTTGTGATAATTCAGGTGAGATTCAGAATAAGTGATTCCCACAACAGTGGATCTTTTGGTGCCATCAAATATGTATGAAAAAACATAGAATTGGTCAACTAAAGACCAAACAGTAGACTACCATGTACAGTACAATAGTAAACCCATCACCTGACCATCTGCAACAATGAAAACCAAGGATGAGTTATCATCACCCATCCTACAACATTCTTGTTTTATTGTTCTATAGCCACAACAACCTAATATAGTAAACAACATCACGTGATCATCATCTGATGATGGTAACCAAAACTGGGTGTGGTGGTATGACAGTTGGGTGTGTACTATTGATCAAATGTGTGGCTTGTACTTCAGTTTGCACTATACATTATACATAGACATGTATTAACATAATTATGTATATACATACCTTGATTGCCATTTCTTGTTTTCCATCTTCCATATTATTGTTTTGGCAAATTTCAAAGTCAAAATTTTTCAGGTATTTCAGCATTGCCAACACCACACCTCGTACCTGCATAATACATACGATCACAAGTTTAACTTTAGGTAACTATACATGGTACATGCATAATGTGGAACTAGTTCACATCGATTATGATGATCATTAATTTCAATCCTGGTTAAAGTAATGATGAAGTGATTGCTCTATGAGAATTGTCAAGAGAGCTGGTATTGTACTACATAACACAAAAGTTTAATGAGAGGTGAGGTTGATAATTAGCTTACATTTTGTCAAAAATTTCCACCTCAAATTTTACATACTATATTGTGTAATACTAATAAAGAGTTTTGTCAGGTTTGTCACATTCTTTGGTGGTCACATTCTTTGGTTGTCACATTCTTTGGTTGTCACATTCTTTGGTTGTCACATTCTTTGGTTGTCACATTCTTTGGTTGTCACATTCTTTGGTTGTCACATTCTTTGGTGGTCACATTCTTTGGTTGTCCAATTCATCAAAAATTTCCCTTGCTAATCTTTTTTGTGCTTTACAGTGTAGATTATTACAGTATGTGGTAAAGTCAAATACTGAATTTATTAATAGTGCATTAGTCTCAAGTGAGTGCAAAATTAGGCACCGGCCTATTATGCTGGCATAATTTTGAGCATAATAAGTGCCTGAATGCATCAAGCATAATGCTAACATAATAGGTAGAATAATTGTCATACTGTAAGCAAAAATGCATGCCACAGAAAAAGGTTGACTTACAATAACAGAACAGTTGATGCCACTCATATGGCATTAAGTAGTTATTTGACTGTTATTATAGTTTACAATGTAGCCAAATTCTTAATGCATAACGAGTACATTTCAGTTGTTCATAAGCCAAAGTTTATCATTATCCATTAGAAAGTAACAAAACATGGGAACTGTAACAAAAAGTTTGAGCACAATTATGAACATAATAGGCAAAATTTTTGAGCACTGCAGCATAGCATAATGGGCAAAATTAAAAGTATAATAGGCTGGTGCCTAGCCAAAGTATTTATACACACATTCGTAGGACTATTGTCATAGCACTAGTGTAGTTTCTTTGGAATGAGTATTCAAACTGCTTCACATCATGCAGAATTTAATCCAATGAAATTATAGATAAAATAATTATCCTAAGGAATCATGACATCCATAATTTTTCAGCATGTTCACAAGTGTACAGAGAGTACTCTTTATACTTTGCTTTATGTACGTACCCTTTCTCTCCTACCCAAAGTGTACTATAAATCAGATACTTTACTGCTAATGAATTTCCATGGTTAATTTTTTGGTTTTCTCACCGCATGTCTTTGATTTATCACAATGTAGAGACACTGACAAAATATTGATTTTTTGGAACTTGCTTAACAATGTAACACATTCCTGAAATAGTCATAAAGACTCCAGCTGCAACTCAGCTTCTATCATCTTTACAATTCTAGCAAACATAATGGGATAGCATTCACAGAACAAAATAGTGCTAAACTTTTTTATGGTGCTACTGAGACCAACATTTCTAAAAAGTGTACAGGTAAAGTTACTCGCTCCCCTAGCATACTCTCTGTACTCTTGTGAAAATGTCGAAAATAATGGAAGATCCTTAACTACAATAATTTATTACTGTAGATTCAAAACTTATTACTGGCGTCTGTCTAGGTGGTCTTGAAATGACATGTGACAAGCATTTGGGATAGGCCTGTGTCAAATTTGCCATATATAATAATAATAGGCTGGAGTGCTATGCCAACATAATGCTAGCATATTAGATGGATAGTTCAAACTACAAAGCTTACGTAATTCCATGAAAATAGTCTGACACTCTCTACTGGAGCAGTCAGTGGAAACTGTAATAGATCACTCAAATGTATTGTACTATGTAGATACTTTAATTAACTGTCACTTTGTGGTGAAATACTCTAATAGAGCATGCAACGATTAAAAATGTTCCAAGACAATTGTACCATATTCGACACAGGCCTAATTTGGGCATAATTATATCTATTATTAAATCACACCAATTATTTTAGTTTCCATCATATGCTTCTGTCCACTACATGGTAAAGAAGGTGCACACGTGTACATGTCAACTACATCTTGCAACTCTTTGTTGTTATTTTTATATGATTCTACAGGGTTTCACATGAACTGTTTAGGGTGGTGTAGCTTTACTTGTCAAAGTTATTTCATTGCAATTAGTGTACATCTGGTATACAACTAGCACAATAATGTGCATGATGAAATGATAAACCTTTTTGTCCAGGTTGACTATATACTAGCTTGGACCCCAGCTACTGTGCACTTTGGGCGCATGACTACTGAGATTAGCAAGGGATTGAGTCACTACTAGGAGTATGGGATTGTTCTGTATTCAGTTTTAGGTTCAATAAAAGTCTAACTTTTTGCGATAGCTATAGTACACAAAATGATTACTGGTCATTGAACTTTCTTTCTTTGGTATACATCTTACCATGTTTACCAGAAGTATACCATTTTTGCACTGTTGTATAGGCTTCTCCCCACTACAGTCTAGCCCATACATGATGTTCATTCCTGCAATAAATGGATTATTATCTCCAATTTTGTGGAAAGCAACACCAGTAGCTGTTTGCAAGTCCAACAGATTTCCTCTACACTGACTGGATCTGGTCCCATAATTAGGTAACACACTTTCTCAGGTCTGTCTATCATTTTTTCTGCAAGGAAGATTTCTTTCAATCACTGACAGGGAAATTGCTCATAATGTTTTGGCAACAGACACAATTGAATTGTAACAGCCAGCAAAGTATCCCAGGAAAAGTCACTCCCACTGTCCATCTGGGTAGCATTTTAGTATAGCCAATAGAACCAACAGAGCTAGTTTGTATATGAGTGATGTCCTCAACATTAATTTTCTTAGTGTGATTAAAATTATTGTGAGGTAGCTGTGTATTTGTGATTCTTATTGCTATGTTATACTTTTCCTGCAGCAGCTTCCTTATTTAATGCTCCTTAAAGGAAGTTATGTGCTGCATCAGGACCACTGTTACACCATTTTTATCAAACAATAGTTGTTTGGTAAGATTGCATGTCAGTGTTATTTTTTTGGCTTTTTTGCACTTGTGATTGTATAATTATTGTAAAACAGTAGGATGTGTTTTTCCATATGTTACTACATCACAAATAAGTTTATGTAATTCATCGACTGATAACTTATGATCACTGCTGAGTTTCTGTATTGAACTTTTACGTTGTTTTCAATCAGGTCAACACCATCAGGTAATGCTTCAATGTAGTCTTATAGCATCTTCCATTTTGAGTCATAAAGTACAGAACCAGAAATTTCAGGTATAGCCTCCTTCAAAGTTGTGGTAGCAAACTTTGAATCATTATGCTGATTGACCCAGAATCTTTAGTAGTATTTTCTTCTGCATCACACATTTCTACATGATGTACACAACCAATGGATGTTTATGAAAAATCTAATGCTGCATTTTGCATGAACAGGTATCACTGACTGCAGCTGGTCACTGGGGGTACACTGGATGTATGTGTTAACTGTTGCATATGTGACCCGGTCTGCGAAAAGGGCTCTTATAGCCTTTCCAATTGCATATATATGGTAACCCATAACTTGACTAGTGAATATGGTACAAGCCTACAATTTGGTCACTCAACAACCCTAACCTGGCAGTAGCTGTGGGTGTAATTACATGGTGATAGCTTTAGTAGATTAGGAGTTATGATTAGCCAAACATGGATAATTGGAAAGGCTATAAGAGCCCTTTTCGCAGACCGGGTCACATATGTTTTTATACTTGTTCAACATGTAATATACTTCATGTGAACACAGTAAACATGTCAGCTTCAAGCATAATAGGCTAGCAAAAGCATCATGCATAATGCCAGCATAATAGGATAATTTTTAAGATTTATAATTAAATGCGAATTGTGCCCACAAAACGTACAGCTAAGAATGAACACTATACACCTTAATGCTGTATTTCATATCATAGACAAGAAAAATTTGCAATGTTATTGTTTCTTGGTTGACTATTTGTACTTCACGGAAAAAGATCAAGATACTCTAATAGAACAATTTTAATACAACAGACTGCATGATATGTTCTAATAAAACAGTCAACTCTAGAGCATAATAGGCCTCAGGGAATTATGCTCCAAATTTTCATCATTCTATTCCAAATTTCTCCAAAAAAGTTATCATTATGCTCTTATTATTCCCAAAATGAACTTATTATTCTCAAAAGTATTCCCAGTGATTATAAAAGTTATTCGACTTTTGCAATTTGAAAGATATTGGAGTAGTAGTCATCCTGTTCTATTAGACAGAAAAGCTATCTTTTAGCTGGTAAGATGCTTAGTTACTATTGCAATAGAGTAAAGATTATTCTGCTGACTGTCCTATTAGAGTAGTTGGCTGCTCTATTAGAGTATCTTGATCTTAACTTACATGAAATTGTGTAATTTATATGCAAATTATGCTCTTAAATCACTTCAAAATGCTAGAATAATTCCTAACCATCATTATACTCAAAATTATGCAGGCATAATTCCCTGAGGTGTTGAAACTTTGATGACCTGTAATGCATTAATTTGATGCTACTAAGTGAGAAGCTTCTGTAGGTGCATGAGACTGTATGGCTAGACATGCAATATTCAAGCTGTGGCATTGATGGTATTCACCAGTGAAAAATTAAAGATGTATTTGTGACTGGGCCTGCAAAAGCAGGGTATGTGGGCACATGCAATCTGCCTACTTTTTCAAACTTTCATGACTCATAACGTTTTATATCATCATGCTACTTCATTTCTTATTAAATATTCAATTGGCTTTAAGATGCAGGTTACAAAATGTATATATTCTACCCCAGTGCTGAGAATGTAGTTTGTGCACACACGCTCTGTTTTTGCAGGCCTGGTCACATATAAAGAGTGAATAATGTATCAACAGTAGAATTAGTGCTATCCACTACTTTCATAAAAGAGTGGAAAACTGTCATCCATTATTTGTGTGCTTATAGATATATTATGTGCTACATACTTTATGTGGTGCTTGGTAAAACTAGACTTGCATACAACTCTTAATTCTTCCAATGCTGTTTGTGTATTCATATAATTTTCATGTATTTGTAAATAGCTAGATATTTGCTTTGTATGTATGTACAGGTGTATGTGCAGTACAATGTATATACATTTGTGTACATATATGGTCATACGAATAGCTCACAATATCATGTAAAAGAAATACAACATGATAATATAACTATATTCATGGTGCATCTGAGTGCTGGTAGGAGATACAAGTCCATGAAATAGTCATTTTGTATTTCAGATACAGAGGATTCTGAAGTATGTTTCAACATTGCTACTTCATTGTCAATTAGTTGTATATGTTCTACCAAGCTTGCATATTCTCCCATGTAGCTATCAGTTACACAATATCACAACAGGTTTGTGGTGGTCACCAAATTATTTGCCAATTCAAGCTGTACACAAACCAGGCATAATATTATAGAAAGGGTTACTAGTCAATGACTTTCTTTTCCTAGGAATATGCATTGCATCATGTTGACTGATAGTGTACCACTACAATGATGTATAGGCTGGCCACCTGTACGGTCTATTCCATACATCGTATATTCCATTGATAGCTCGATGTTATGGAAAGCAACATCAGTAGCTTTACAAACTGTATCAATGGGTTTGTTATAATACCTACTGTCCAGATCTTGTCCCATTAGTAAACAATTTCACTGTGTCATGATATCTGACTAACATTTCAGCTGTAGGTGGAAAGAATTTATTGACTTTTGTAATATTCACTGGTGTCAGAGAATCAACCATAGAGAATAAGATAATAACTTCTATGCTGGCTGCACTTTCCACTTTGCAAAATCATTAGTAGCTAGACATTTAATTTTATGGTTGCAACAACAACTGTATAATTAAAATTTTCATGCTCTAACGTGTTTCTATTTTATCTTATGCAATAGGCAATGCAAAGCCATATCAACACCTTAATAAACTGCCAACAATAAAAATAAGTCCACATTAACTTAATATTATTGAATTCTCATCTTCCAATACTCAAAAATAATAGCAATGCAGGAGGGCAGATTTGATTGAAATTGCAGTATACGTAGCTACCATTGACTAGTTCAACACTCAGACAAAATCTCTCAGCAAATGTAAAAAAAATCATGCACTTTGAAGTAGATATTTATGTAATTGGCACTCCAAAATCTCTCAGTAGCTATTATGAAATGCTAATCTCTCAGTGGCTGAGGACAGGAAATCTCTCATGCACTAGATAGCTAACGGTGGAATATAACACCCTGTTGTAGTAGCTAGGTGCACTCAAGCCCAGATTATAGCTAGCTTTAATAGCAAGATGGACCAACATGTTAGATTGTTAAGTGAACAGCCTCTGTACACTTTAGTGTCTCTACCAATTGAGTTGCTGGTGTACGTATTCTCTTTTGTGAGTAGCGTCCGTGACAGAGTGAAACTGCGCTATGTTTCACAACGAATACGAGCAGCAGTGGAAACCCCATCATTATGGAGGGTCATTTTCTGGCCACATTTAGATTTTCGTGAGGAACATTTAATCAACGGTGTGCTCAAGTCGTGTGGCAGATACATGAAACAATTATCATTTCCGGATCTCATGGTACAAGTCAACATGTTAGGACATTGTAGAAACCTTGTACGACTTAGTTTACCATCAGCTCAACCGAGTCTTAATCAATTAATGGTAGTAGTACAATCTATGAGAAATCTACAATATCTAGACATCTTGTGGTCAAAAAAGAATGACATCGAGCAACTGCTTCTGATTGCAGGGCATAATCAACAGGCTGTCAATGGTAATACTGTCAAAGAACTTACAATCAGAGAACAGGTACAGGAAGGTTTATTGTTTACTGAAGCAATCCATCGTTTGTTAAATCAGTGGATGGCATGTAACTTAATACCACACACATTAAACATTGTTTCTAAATACCTTAAAGTCATAGATGAAGCAGTTGACACATGGATACCATTAAGATCACAAGCAGTTAATCACACTGGCTATTTTAAAGTGTACTACAATTTTAAAAATATTATTGGTTTAGCTCCTACATTTCCTGACATCCAATTACATTTTATTGGTCACAATTATATCGAATCAAATGTAACCGCTAGTAATTATGGATTGTTAGGACTAGACCATTATATACTAGCATTAACTGACCGTACTATGAGTGATGATAATGTAGTTCACAGGGCTATGATGCTAAAGAGCTGTAATTGTGATACTTTGAATGGTACAATAACTAATATTGGATTTTTGACACATTTCAGTGCTTTACTGTGTGGTTTGATTCACCCTGGTCACCTAGAACAGCTTGCCATTGCTTGTCCTAACTTGCAACGACTAAACTTGTCCCAAAATGTTAACTGTTTGAAAAGGTTGCAAGGTTTACGTGCAATTGCTACTGGATGTAAAAGGCTATCAGGCCTAAACATATTAGGAATTTCAGTAGAAAATGTGGAGTGTTGTGTACAATTGTGGGAAATATTAATTGATTTACAACTAACTATTTTGGCTATTGATTTATGCTGTTTGCAATGTTTTGAAGATGATCAAACTAAACAGATCATAATTAGTCTACACAAGAAGTGTTTCAAGATAAAGGCACTGGAATCATACTCTCGTTCGTATTGCCCCAAGTGTGTTGAAAATAATCAACCACTGCAGCTATCCAACTTTCCATCGCTCATCCATTGTGTTACAAACGGTATTGACCTTATCAACATTTGTGAGAAACTGAGGTATCTGTGGTATAGAGGTGACAGTATATCATGTTCTTGGTCAAAAGCAAATTGCAACTTGCAACAATTGTACATTGAATCAGAACAATTAAATCTTGATGAGATGCTAATGGACACAATATCCGCTCATGGTGGACTGGTACATGTCATTTTGAGTACATGCTTTATACCTCTAGTTGGTATATATGCTTTTATAGAAAACTCTCCAAACCTCATAACTTGCCACATTAATGTAATAACTGGTGTTTCTGCTAGTAATAGGTTCTGTCCAAGATATTTTAGATCAAGGCTAGAGGAGAAATTTTCACATAGGAAATTAATCTTGTGTGGAAGTTACCATATACTAAGAGGATATATACATGAAGATGATATTGATAACTTATTTAGAATGGATAGCATGGACTTTTTTCCATTGTGGTGTTACTGTAGCATGGTGTGACTGAGCACTGGAATTACAGTATTTTAATTTTGCATGTTTACTTGCGTATGTCATTTTAGTATTTGTGTAATTGTTTGCACATATATAGCATCAATTTTAAAGTCAAGTTAAACTGCTCTATACCACATTTGAAAATATTATATGTATATATACCACTTTAGCGTGGGCATTCAAAGGCGCCGCTCAAGTTTGTTTTTTTATCTGGCATATTGCCCAGGCAATATCTATCATGGGAACACAGTTTGCTCATGGCTTTGATGCCCAACCAGTTCAAAGATACGATACGCTTTGACTTGTTGCATTGAACACTGACATGGAGATTTTGATTACGGGTTTTGGTTTAAAGGCTAGGCTCAGTATAGTTGCTAAGTTTAGATTGTTTGATAGTAACTAATCTAAGACAAATGATCTGTAAAACAAGCACTTGGGTGATGCATGGATGTGTATTCTACCCACTGCATGAGGGGCATGTCATCCATTGAGCAGACCACGAAACAAGAAGAATATGACAACTATAGGTGAGTAGCTTATAGTCCTAAGTGCTTAACTTAATCTCACCACCACAATAGCATAGGTTTAATGTAGTATTAAAAACTTTACATCTCAAAAATCAATCCAACAATCGAAAGTTTCTGTCATGAGTTGAAACATAACAACATATAGTAATAACATTGTGAGGGTTATTTGCCCACACAATTGAAACCACAATAGATCATCAGATGCTAGTGAATAAAACAAATGAGGTGAGTGCTCTGTAGTTCTTCCACCTATCAGGTGAGTGTACCCTTAGTAAAATATATTACTTATACCACGGCTGCTTGGGATTTTGCTGATATATACACCTGCAGCCCTCGGGCTTTGGATGTATATAATTATCAGTAAAAACCCTCACAGCCATGGTATAACTATTAAATAATTTATACTACAGATATCATGGTATTCGAAATATATACCGAAAGATATACAAACTTAAAATAGATGCTATAGTGCGAGACACTATGGCACCCTTTCCTAAATATGTACCAGCATATCTTTTGGTATAATATTACCAAGAGTTAATAATAGTAGGGATTATTAACTCTTGATATTACGAATACCATGATATCTGTCATATGTTAATACAACATCTCGTCTCCCACATGGAAGCAGAAAGATTTTTAAATTCTAATGTTTTTCTACCATCACTACTGCTGGTTAGTAATTCTTTGTGATTAAGGCGAGGGGTAGCTAACATCTTGGGACTCTCATACACCTATCTGAGAAATCCTATTATAAGTACATGAAATATTTATTGAAATAATACAGAAATACATTTTGAAATACTTAACTATTGAGACTCTCGTACACCATGTTGGGTTTTTGCGTGGGTGCTGGCTATCCCTCGGATTAAGGAGTATGCACATGTGTTGCAGCATAAAATCTTTTCGAAAATTGATCCAACAATCCATAGCAACTGATGCTAGGCAACAAAATTTAATCCTGACCTAGTTACAAGCTTTATTGTGCTTACTTGGATAATTTATGTATGTGCAAATATTTGTTATACTCATACATACATGCACAGCTATATGTGAATAATACTACATTATTTTGTACAGTAAATTAATTAGCACCAGTGCATGTATATAATAAAAATTTTAAAAATTAAAACATGGGAAACGAGATTTCCGGGAAAAGTAAAGAAACAAGGGTCAAACAAGCCAGCATGTTACAATCTCTATTACAAATAATTCCTCCCTTGCCAGATAATATGACATTAATATTGATACAATACATTTAGAGTGAAAGTCTCTCAACCACTGATACAACTAAAGCTGCGGCTGCAGCTAACAATGAATCAAATGCACCACAAAATCACTTTTTTGGAAATACTAATCATCCTAATGATACACCACAATGTAGTGATTACTTCACCATGTTATCCTGTAGGATGGTGGGAACATTTCTTCTGGATTACTATTACCAGAAGAAATAGTAATCCATTTCTTCTGGATTACTATTAGTTGGGTCTGTTAAAAAAATAGATGGTAATAATCCCAACAATTAGGTGTTCCCATGTCATATGGATGAAGGAAGTCTTTCAGCTAGCGGAAAGGTTAGTTGGTGGTCTTGAGAATATTTGTGTACTTACTTTCTTATGAGACAAGATCCAAAACAAAGAAATCAAGATCCCTCTATTTGATTTTGTGTAAAGAAAAATTAATAGCATCAGCATCAGAGAAAACAAAAGAGTTACCAAGGTAATATAAGTAATAACCTCAAACCAAATAAAGAACCTGAAGATCACTACAGAGTTAGTGTACTTTTAGCCAGCATGATCCATTGCAGTCACAGGGATGGGAGTCACTGGACAACAATGACTATTACCATAGGCGGTGGAAAGGGGGGGGGGGGGGGGGGCTAGGGGGCTAAAGCCCCCCCTCAGAATGATATCACACCGAAATTATCTTTCTTGGAGTGGAGCTGAAAACCGTGATAAAGATCGAGATACTCTAATAGAGCAGTCACTCTAATAAAGTATTCAGTGTGTAGCGAGCTATGTAAGGATTTTTATGTAGTTTATCAGCTAGAAATGGTAGCTGGTGAGGTGGAAAGCTCTTGTCAGTTGGTTGTGACCTTTTTTTTTTTTTTTTTTTTTTTTTTTGGTCTCACCTTACCAAACTATAGAAATAAGTCTGGGTCAGCCCAGCCCCCCCTCATATCAACTACTTCCTCCGCCGCTGACTATTACTATGCCTGGTTGTGTTATACTTTGAAACTAGTAAAATAATTATTATTGTGGTGACTATAAAAGCCAGTTGTACTATGCTGTTCAGTAATAGATCGTGATATACCCAATTAGTAGTGAAGACGATGGAAACAACAATGATGACTATGATAAGAAATGTCAAATATGCCAATCCAAATGTGAAATTACTTGTAGTCAATGAGAGAGAGGAGAGCATTATAGTGGAAGGAGTAACAGTGTCTAGAAAACAAATTTAACATTGACCTTCCATTGGTCACTCATTTATATTTTCTTTTATTCTATGCATGCAAACTATACATATATAGAAACATCGTAAGTTTTGCAGGCCTTTAAAATACATGTGTAGCTATGCACACACTTTATAGTAGCTACTATGTACAACATGATCATTTTTTCTGCAATAACATTATTAGCTACCAAACAGTCACACACTATTTGTGACTGGAAAAAAGGTACCTTTTCACACACAAAATTTGACCAGTTTTTTGAACTTCAAAGCTTCATAACTTTTTGATCATGGCATATAATTGCTTGAAATGTTCAATGAATGTAGCTACAGTATCTGGCTACATTATGATACAAAGAGCAATTAAGTTAATCAGTATTATCAAGAGTTAATAATAGTGGAGTCCCCTCCACTATTATTAACTCTTGGTATTATGGAGTCCAGTGTTACATTCTTTTTGCTGGTATGTATAATGTGTGAAAAAGATCCCAACGAAACCTAAATGATCCAGTTCAGTAACAATCTGTAGGTATTCTTATTTTTGTGCTTTACAATTGTGTGCAGCAGTAAGGTCAGCATTGGAATTAAAAGGACAGGTAAGTTCAAGAACTGTAGGCACCAGCCTATTATGCCAGCATAATTAATTTTCGAGCATAATAGGTACTGAGAGCATGAAGCATAATGCCAGCATAATAGGCAGGATAATATTGTCATATTGTAAATTCTTGTTTGTGATAATGCATGCCACAGAAAAAGGTTGACTTACAGTAATGAACTGGTCAATATCTCAGTCAGGTAGCCATTTAACATGACTGCTTTATTAGAATGTGTCAATTAAAGAGTTCACAAAGCAGCCAAATTCAATTATTTTTGACAGGCAATAACACTTTTTACATTTAACCAGTTTCCATAACCCAAACTTTATAAACTTTTAGTATTATCTACTTGAAAGTGCAAGTTTTTGTTAGCAAAACATGAGAACTGTAACAAAAAATGGAGCATAACAATGAGCATAATAGGCTGAAGTTTTGAGCACTACAGCATATGTAGCATAATAGGCTGGTGCTTATCAAGAAGGTAAATAGTTTTTAATTCCTCATTGCAAACAACAATATCCGGTCGGTATGATGATACTAGTATCAAGAGTTCATAACGCAAAAAGAGAGGAGAGTGCCTTGCTGCAGTATAACCTGTACAAACTCGAATCTCAAAGTTATGATGCAATACCTATAGTCACTTGCAATTTGTTAGCTAGTTGGTCAGGGATGCACTCAACATTAAGTTTTAATGACTGCTGTAGTTATGGCTTCAATAAGCAGCCTACTGATGACATTGTCAATGCTCCTTAACACTATTATGTGTTGACATGATATCCTAAAATAATACAAGTTTTACTGTATTACTTTAAGATACACATTTATTCTGCATGCTATACTGAAGTAGGACACTCTCCTCTTTTTTTATAATATGAACTTTTGTTGTTGTTGACTTTGGTGGTACAGGAGCACCAGTGACAACAATATTTTCTGGAGTAAAACAAGTAGCAAAGCCTTATTGGGGTAATGGCATACAAAGTAATGATAAGAATGTGTTTCATCAGTACTAGTGTGTATTTAAGCTAAGCTCTCCTATAATTTAGTAAATTTTGCGAGATTACATCACTACTTCACCTGATAAAATTAAGTAGCTATCATTACAAATGTGAAGTACAGCCCAATCTTTTACACAACATTATAGTTGATGTAGTACGCTGTAAACAGCCACACCAATGTGCCGAGACTACTGTCTCCTAGTGTGTAATACACAGAGGATTTTATTTTGTGAAACAGATGAAGTGAAAATCAACACACCTAAGTTATTGGAACATAGCTAAATTCTGCTAGTAGAGAATTATACTTACCACTGTCTGGTGAACTTTATGTGATGGACTGTAGAATTCACAGTTTTGGTGTAATAATACAATTTGTGCATGCGCGCATGCTTCTAATAATTCACTAGAGACTTTCCAGTACGCAACACGAGGAAGGAGAACAAAGCGAGCTGTTAATTTATTATTATTACTGTACAACTTCAATTTGAAGGATATGTACAGATCAAAAAGCAATTACAAAAAATCAATAAATTACATACATAACAATCAAAATAATTATATTATTTAATAAATGTAACTTGAACTGACCAATAGATGCTGAATTTACAATGTGTTCTGGTATTTGTTCCATTTGGGTACAGTGTTGGGAAAAAGGAGCTCTGAAATGTGTTTTTGTGGCAATGAAATTGAGTAAATTTGTAACTGTTAGTTCCTCTGGTAATTTATTTTAGAATATTGGAGATAAGAATTATATGGTATTATGATTTGTTGATTAATCATTTTATTAAATTATAGAACATTGACAATCTAGCATTGGTAAGGCAAGATTCTAAGGTTTCCCAGCTAAGTGATTGCAGCAGGTGTGAGACACTGATATATGGGCTTGCTGAATGCAATGCACGGCATTAAGCTTTCTTAATATTAATATCAGATAGGACTGTACTGCCATGGTGACCAGACTGTCGCTGCATATTCAAGTTGTGATCTACGTAACTAATGACTGGTATGCAAGGGTCTTGGTATCAGTTGAAGCTATCTTGATATTCCATTGTAGCTTTTTGTATAATTTGTTGAACAGGTTTGTTCCATTTAAGGTCGGACTGAATTGTAACACCCAGCTAAGTGTTTACAGTGCGAAACAGTGGACAGTGGAGAATTGGACATATGATAAACATGATGGTAATTGCATGGTGATATACCCATAGAACAACATTTTTCAATATTTAGCTAATTTCATTTGCTAGTTATGCACCATTCCATTAGCGAGTTAATGTCCATTAGCAGCAGTCCAGAATCTAGTTCAGATTGAATTGCTCAGTATGATATAGCTACAAACAGTTGTATATGGCAGGGAGATCACCAGTGCTCCCAATGATTCACACTTTGAAGTGATCAGCACTAATGACATGTTGACGAAGAGTCTAGGCAACAGAGACATTTGTTGAGTCAATTTATTACTAGACAGTGGCACTGAGAGTATTTGATGAGTTTGAGAGAAAATCACCACAGGTCAATAGGGAATGGAGGATCTAAAATTACACTTGGAGAAGTTGTGGTGATCAAAGATGACCAAACCAAGAGGTCCTTTTGTTCATGCTGCCAAAGTGAGAATTGGTTACTCTGACCAATGGCTACAAACTATTCACCATATGCTGCATAATATCAAAGAGTAGTCACTTCACATTTGTGTGACTGCTTTATTAGGGTAGATGATTATTTTATTCAAGGTACAAGTGCCTGTGCCTTATACTAAAAACTGTGAGCTCCTGGATCTGGCCTGTGAGTTCATTTTATTTATTATACTGGGCAGTCAGCACAGCTAGTATATGCCCAGGAAAGAGAAAGAACAGAAGTCAGAAGTAAGTAAACATAATAGTTAACTATTAATTTAGAGTACACCCTGTAGCTGTAAATTTGTTGAGAAAATGTCATAGTCAGTTGTGTTGAGGATAAATTAGTTCCACTCACTAACTTGAAAAATGATTGTACGTATAGTGTGATGTGGTCAAGACTAGTGGAAGACTAAAATGAAAAGGATGATGTTGACGTGTTTCTCTTGTAACAGGAAAAATAGTAAGATGGAACTGATGTAGGGAATAGTATTTTAAAAATTGTTAATTTAAAAATAAAGTAGCAATGAAAGTAGTGAAACAAGAGATGAATGATGGTATTACAGCATAGCTCAGTGGGAAAATCCCTACTTTGGCATTGAACAAAGTATGTGGAAAAGTAGGGACTAGGTAGTGTAGGACTGGGCACTTCTGAAATCCAACTCTGAACTATTCTGTGATATTTCACCTACTTCACATTTGGTGATACCCATATAGGCAAGTGACTATCTCAAGTAAGTAAAAAGATTACTGAAAATTGGCAACCTAATTAACAACTGAAGAGGAGTTTTTCAGCAATTATGGAATTGTTATGCTGACTTTATAGCTACTTGACAACACAACCATCAGAAAAATTGTTATGTAACTGAAAATCTCTAACTTGAGCAGCAAAACAACCATACACTTTAACAGTGAATAGTTTCCATCTGACAGTGCGTTTTAAAGTATTCTACATAATTTTATACATACCTTACAAAATCTGCTGTATCTTAAAAGGTTACAAATTTGAACAATGTTTCAAATTGGTACATATTGCTCAAGTTGTGCTCCTGTTTATCAATCCCATTCATACAGTAATTATGTATGCTGCATATTTGTGGACAGGTAGTGATGAGAGTAACCACTTAACCATAATGAGAACCAGCTAGCTGCATACTGAAAGGAGCTTATCATCATAAAGTGCTAATAATAAATACTTTAGGTTTAAGGAAGAAAATCCATCCCTCCTGGAGGAAGACTGAGTGTGGTCCCGACTAGACATTGGGTGACCTGCAGTTCGAATCCTGGGGTTGGAGGGATTTTTTTTCCTTACTTTGGCCCCTTTTCTGTTACACCTTTTCAGTCAGTCAGTAAGTCAAGTCATTAGGTCTAAGTCCCTGAAATTAGGTTAGGTAATCCTAAGGCTGCAGCACATATTGCTGTCAGACCTTCAGTGCTG
This sequence comes from Dysidea avara, assembly GCF_963678975.1. Classification (NCBI taxonomy): domain Eukaryota; kingdom Metazoa; phylum Porifera; class Demospongiae; order Dictyoceratida; family Dysideidae; genus Dysidea; species Dysidea avara. The sequence continues at coordinate 48,495,932 of NC_089273.1, forward strand.
GTCACTGTAAAGTGCTAATAATAATAAAAAAATCATGATGCAATGCTATAAGACTTACATGTGTGTATGCACTGATTGTGTATATTGGCAAAACTGACAAATTATCTGTGGAGTATAGATTAACTAATAATAATATAACCAATAGCTAGCAATACTTAAATGAATTCACGGGCAGCTGCAGGTATATAGGATGAATACTGCTTGCACAATTTATTGTATGCATACAATTTGGAGTAGGGATGCCACGACATAGAAATTTTTATGTCACATGTCATAGAGGTTTATGTCACGACATGTCATATGTCAAGACATAATTACTGTTTTGCAACTGAAACTGTTATTTATGAAACTGTATAGTTATTTTGATTTAAACATGCAAAAATATCAACTTAAACATCAGTAATATTAATTATGACATTGACAACCAACACTGCTCATACTTATTTGTCAATTTTTCTCATATTTATTGTATCAAATTTGATCAAAATGAATGGAAAGGTGTGCATTATTAGGAAATATTTATGTCACGACATAAAGAAGCCTATGTCATATCATATCATGAAGCTTTATGTCACGACATGTCGTATGTCATGACTATCGTGGCATCCCTAATTTGGAGAAGTATAAAAGCTATATATTATGAGCAATGTATACAGTATGGTGATTATATTCACATTATGATGCACATGTGTGACCAGGCCTGCGAAAAGGGGTCCTATAGCCTTTCCAAATGATTGTCACGTTTGACTAAACATAACTCCTCATGCTTTCAACCTATCACCTTCATATTAATTCAAGCCATAGTGTTTTGTTAGGGGTACAAGGAGACCTAATGTCAGGGTGATACCACATTCACAAGTCAAGTTACAGGTTGCCAAGTACATGCAATTGAAAAGCTATAAGACCCCTTAAGCTTTTCGCAGACTGGGTCACATATACGTACGACTTGTAGCCATTGACTGTACATATAGTCAGTCCATGCATGACTCTGCATAAGTTATTACATTATACTGTTGTCGTCATTGCATGCAAATGTTATGTGCATGAGTATAGTGTCCTTACACCTTTTGAGACAATGATGTCAATCTGATTAAAATGTTGTTTCTTCCCTTACAGTATAATTGTAACTCTGCAACTTAGGGTTAATAGCTAATGGCCAAAAGGTTAGTTATAAGAACTAATTGTGCTGGAGCTACATAAGTTATAAAAGCATATGTGACCGGGCCTGCGAAACTAGGGCTTATGGGCTCATAAAAAATGCCTACATTCTCAAACTTTGATGTGTCATAACTTTGTATTCCATTACTCTGTGGCCATGCAATGTTTAGCACTTATTACAAAAATTAGTTAGCTGTACAATACAAGTTACAGAATGAAAATATTCTATTCCAGTACTGAGACATGACATATTATGTGATGGGGTGTAGTTTGTGCCCACATGCCCTATTTTCATAGGCGTAGTCACTTATAGCAAGCTCCACCAGATATACTGACAGAATAAAGTCAAAGTTACAGTAATGTATGTACTGTATAGCAAATTAAAAAGCAGGCTGCAAAAAGTGCAACGTGTATTGCTTCCAGATTCACTATTTTTCAAAAATTTCCTAGGGGAGTATGTATGCCACAGACCCCCTAGTTGATTCAAGTTTTTCCAGCCTCTACCAGAACTTTTCTCTATTTTAACTATTTGGACAATTGTGACAATATGGAGTGCAAAATAGCTACATATGTACATTATACTTTCAACTGTACCCACCCCCTTTTACCCTCAGTCTCATGTTTGAGCTAGTCTAGGAGCTAGCTGTACAAATAAAATATTTCTTTCACTTGTAACGAGAGACTGACAAGTTTATTTTTGAAACTATCAGCTATATAGTACCTGATCCAAGGACCTATCAATATCAATCACCTTTATTGGATTCATTTTACAACACTTGTTAGGCCAGGCAAACTTGATTAATTGTTTCTCATCCCCGCCCACATCAGTTTTCACCCCACCCCCTCTAATTTCATTACTGCTATTATTAATCACGTGCATGTGTATTTGGAGGCTGACAAGACTAGCTATCATTATAGCACAGGAAAGGTGAATTGGAGGTCAGCAAAGGAAATAAAATGCAAGTATCAGAAGCTTTAGCTAACCTTTATAGTGATATATAGAGAAATAAAGTTAGCCTAATTCAGCAGTGATTTGGAGCATTTTCTTCAATAATGAATAATGAAAAATGACCTCCCTCCCGCATGAAAATCCCAAATTTGGTGGATGAGAAACAAGTAATTAAGTTTGCCTGGCCTTGTACTTCATAACAAAATATAATGCCATAGAGAATACTGATCCACAGGGAGAATAAAACATGTCTAATTATCTAACATTGCATGTGTAAAGTTAATCATCTCATTCATACATCATTCCATAGTCAGTAGTGTCAATTGAAAGCACTACTTATCTAGTAAGTGCCTAACTGGTAACGTGACAATTACAGGATTACGAGTCATGTAGCTAACTGTTTGTTGAAGTATGTCTGGGCACTTTCTGAGCTGGCAGAGAATGATTTTTCGGATGTGCTTCAGGGTCAAGAGTGTCAAAACTATACTAGCTAAATACAGCAGCTCTGTCTTCATTTTTTATATGGTCAATTAGCTACATATCCAGCCAACGTATATAAGCACTGGCCACGGATCAAACGAAAACAATGGATATTTTCAGTCTCTCTGCAGAGGCGTTCATTTTCTAGTGTTCTATAAATTATAGCTGCAACTAAAATTAAGAAGGGCGCGTGTAATGTTTGTCCGCATTTATTTATTTAAATTTTATGAAGCACGTGATATGAAATAATATTCCCCCTTGTAGCCTCGCCCTAAACCTAGGGCACTTCATCATGGGGAAGTTACTATTCCTTGTTCTGTTTGTCATCCGGTTTGCGATAGTTCGTGGGGTTATCTGTAACGACGATCCGAGCTTGGACCGCGACGTGTTTGAGGAGCATGGGTGTACGTGTGAGACGAATTCTAGCATCATTGTTGGTCAACTGTTTGCTTTATACCGTCAAGCGTACGACGATTGCTACGAAGACGATGTAGGAGACAGCTATACGATCGATTGTGCCTTCAGCAATGATGAAAACTTCAGTAATAATACGACATTATTAAACAGAACCATGTTGGATAGGCTACCGGTTAATGTGTCTGGAGATGCGGCGTATGAAAACATCACATGTTTGTAAGTGTAATCATATCGTAGTGTAGTAGCTACGACAGTGTGAGGTGAACCAGCTACATCATTCAGTGTGCCTACATGTAGTCATAGTAGTGGTGTAGCTACTGCCAGACCTTCACAAATGGGCTGTGGGCAGAGTTGAGCAACTCTTGAAATCTCGTACAAATAGAATTTCCGGGTACTTAACATCATGTGACAGTGTGAGTCGGCATATTGTACTAGCCATAAAATCTGAAATCTTGTACGGGACTTTTGGAATTGCTAGCCCCAGGCATAGTCACACTATTGATACTACGCAATGACAAAGTAGGTACATCTATCATACAATTAACTAGATATATAGCACAAAATGTGAGTTCATCTTTAAGTCTTTTGTAGTGGGCGATATAACGCCACATTGGTGTTCAAATATTATATACTACACTGTTTTCATTCCATAAAGAGTACGTACGTCCATGGTGTAATGTATGGCTTAGCAATGTAGTCTACACTACATTATGAACAAAAATTAATAGTTACAAGACTTTATTATTAATTTGATCACAACACAAACATGTCATAACGTGCACAAGCATAGGGTAGCTGTACAATAAGTAAATGTGTTTAGGTAGATAAGTAGCTGTGTACCCAGTGCCAAGGGTAGAAAAGATATGCCCACCCCAATTTCCTCTGGATGGTGTAACCCACTCGCAATTGCGGTAGTAAACAAGAGACGGAATGTTGCAAACTGTGATAGTAATTTATCATTGACAAAAGTTCAAGTAGGCACTGAAGTTCTCTAAGAAATGTTGAATAGCTCCGTAATCTCTGTTTAATAACACACAGCATCACATGATCAAAATTTTAAAATAGCGAAGGCAGGGATGGAAGCAGTTTTGAGAAGAGTATGCATTTGAGAATCTGTCATTCTGCAGAATTACTAAGTTGTGAACAATAGCCACGGAGTCTTTTGTTGCTGTATACTAAAACCTTTCAATTCTGATGGTTAGTACAACGTAAGTAGCTTACAGTAGATCACTTGAATTATACTGTATAAATGATATGACTATACAAAACAGTAAACAAAAAAATTAATGCCGTATTTCCTGTAGCTGCAGCTGAAGCACATGTACTACTGTAAATGCCACATGTATATTGTATATCTAACCAGTGGTATAATTATATGGGAAGAATATAATTATGATGTTTTCATACAATATTCCATTTGGTACCATATGTTATAGTTAAAGCACTGCCATGCGTGTATATGGAAAATACAGCACAAGGAGGCATGTCGAGAAGCTAATACAACACAAGGCGAAGTCGAGTGCTGTATTTGCTTCTAGACACCCCCTGAGTGCTGTATTTTCAAGCATAGGCGGTGCTTTAACTGTTATATTGTACTTCCTGGTCGTCTGGCTCAGAACGATTTTCTCTAGTACTCAAACCACTGTGATTTCCAGTGATCAGATCTGATCAGTAAGTGTTTATTCAATCTATTTCTAGCCATAGAATAAACTCGTAGGATTAGTTTGGCTGGTTAGTGTGTTGTCTACGTAACATTCCACAAATAAATTCTCCACACAACTGTACTGTATTTGCCCAATTAGCTACATAACTGTACTGTATGACTCATACAGTACAGTTATGCAGTTGTTTAATACTGTATGAATAATATGATACGCAGCATTGCTTTGTTCCTCCAATGCAAAGTACAATATTGACTATTACATCATCCAGTGGTGATATGTGAGAACATTATTTGATGTTAAACACTATGTAAGCTAGGGATAATATTGTTCATATACCTAAAGTAGATTTCTTTGTAAAACCACAGAAAATTATTTCGATGGTAATTTTATTGGTAAATATGTTAATTTGATTACCACTACATCATCAACCACATTATTACATTTTCCTGTGTACTAATAATAGTTAGCTGTTCATATTTTTGTGTTCACTGAAATGCATGACATCTTGTGTGCAGTTATGGGTGGTATTGAGAATTCTAAGAATCAATACAGTATTAATGAAATAATTAAAGTTATTCAATAATTTTTGTATTTGGAATTTGTGATTATGTACATCTAAATGGACATTAAACTGAAGCAAGGAGGTATGTAGAATCTAGGATATCAACATTCACTGAAAAATTGTAGTGTTTTGAAATTACAAATCAGTTTGATTGCTTTAGAATGGCTCACTTGCAAGGTTTATTCCAATGGTATCGTGCAATTACTTTCGGTATTTGCAATATATTGCGGTATTTCAGTTATACCAATACCACAAAGACCATTCGGTGTGTATTAATACCTTAGTCATATTGAAATATTGATTTATTGCCCTGTGTGCCTTTATATAATATAATTGAACTTCGAAACACAGGGTTGTATATTAATTTAGTAGCCCTCAGGCCCTGTGCTATGGCATCCTCAGTAGTGGTACCCTCACTTTGCTTGGTCGCCACAACACAAGAGCTATAGAATATAGTGTTTTGAAGTCTAACTAATTTACTAATAAGCTACAACTTGTTGTATAGTAGGTTGACAATTGTTTGTAAACCAGAATTGTAGTAGTAATTAGTAGAAACAAGCCCAATACACCTTCCCCTGTTCCTATCCACCCATGTGTTATCAATGTTACAGACATGTGTTATCAATGTTACAGACATATGATTGTCATGTTTTGTGTTGCCTCATGGCATGACCCTTATAAGACATGAACATGGCACTAGCTATGAGAATTATTTACCATATTTTCATAATTATTTTTCTGTATTAAACCTAAATATTTGGTATGAGGACATGTGTGGCATGAGATGACAAACATACTGTAGTACTTTTTTAGAAGAACAGACATGTGGTATTTTTAACAGGCAGCCTCCTTTATGATAAAATTTGGAGACTAAAATTTAATATGTAGGTGTACCATGTACTCTCTAATCAGTACTGGCATTGGAATGTTATGTACAATGTGTTTTGATTATCTCAGAATCCTCAATGGAAACAACATCACAAATATCACTAATGAGCACATGAAGCAGTTCCCCAAGCTAAGACGACTGTAAGTGATGTGTGTGTGTGTGTGTGTGTGTGTGCGTAGTGTGTGTGTGTGCGTAGTGTGCGTGTGCGTAGTGTGTGTATGTGTACGTAGTGTGTGTGTGTGCGTGTGCGTAGTGTGTGTGTGTGGTGTAGTGTGTGTGTGTATATGTAGTGTGTGTGCGCGTGTGTGTGATGTGTAGTGTATGCGTGTGTGTAGTGTGTGTGTGTGTGTGTGCGCGTAGTGTGTGTGCGTAGTGCGTGCGTGTGTGTGTGTGTGTAGTGCGTGTGTGTGTGGTGTGTAGTGTGTGCATAATGTGTAGTGTGTAGTGTGTGCATAATGTGTAGTGTGTAGTGTGTGTGTGTGTGTGTGTGTGTGTATGTACGTAGTCTGTGTAGTGTGCGTGTGTGTGATGTGTGTAGTGTGTGTGTAGTGTGTGCGTAGTGTGTGCGTAATGTGTGTGTGTGTGTACATATGTGCATGTGTGTGTATGCGTGTGTGTACATGCGTGCGTGAGTGTGTGTACGTGTGCATGTGTGTGTGCGTAGTCTGTGTAGTGTGCGTGTGTGTGATGTGTGTACATGCGCACGCGCGTGTGTGTAGTGTGATGTGTGCGCGTGTGTGTGTGTGTGTGCGTAGTCTGTGTAGTGTGCGCGTGTGTGCGTATGCATGCGTGCGTAGTGTGTGTGATGTGTGTGTGTGTGTGTGTGTGTGTGTGTGTGTGTGCATAGTGCATGTTTGCATGTGCATGTGTCATAACTACCTTGAGTGATCCAAGTGCACTATACCATTAGTAACCATCCATACTATACAGTGCATAAATTTCTGTAGGTACTTAGATACCAATCAACTAAAGAAAATTGATGACAATGCCCTGATGAACAACACTGAGCTAATAACATTGTAAGGAGACTACAGTAGTGTGTTGTTAGTGAATCAGTGAATGACATATGTGCAGCAAGTTGAACGTTAATCCTATAATGAAAACTTGTATTTAGTACGTAAATACCGTATTTGACCAATTAACAGCTGCGGCTCATACAATAGCCACCCTCGGATAGTAGCCGCTCTATAGCCTGGAATTATTGTGATAAGAGCCACGGCTTATATCTGAATATACAGATGCAAGTGTTGATAAGACACGTTTGAAGCAGAAACCAGGAAAAGGAGTTGTTGTAAACCAGGAAATGATGTTTTTGAGAGACGTTTACTATAAATGAGTGATACTATTAAAGAATGATTAAACAATGTCAGTCACTCGTGAATCTGTATAAACGCTGCGGGCTGCTGCCACATAAGCCCATAGTAGTCGCCCTCAGATAGTAGCCACCTTTACATAGTAGCCACCTTCATATAGTAGCCACCTTTACATAGTAGCCACCTTCACATAGTAGCCACCTTCACATAGTAGCCACCTTCATATAGTAGCCACCTTCACATAGTAGCCACCTTCACATAGTAGCCACCTTCACATAGTAGCCACCTTCACATAGTAGCCACCTTCACATAGTAGTCACCTTCACATAGTAGCCACCTTCACATAGTAGCCACCTTCACATAGTAGCCACCTTCACATAGTAGCCACCTTCACATAGTAGCCACCTTCACATAGTAGCCACCTTCACATAGTAACAATCTTCACATATAGTACGTTCGCGTTGAGCTGAATCCTGAGTTGTTGATTAAGAAGCCATACAAGATCAAAGGCTTTAAACATAATGTTTATGACGCATTTATTCGTAAGCCCATGTTACGGGCGCGCACTTAATTGTTGAGAATATGGCGTCCAGTGTACCGTCAGCGAGTGCGGAGCGAAACCCTTTTGGGAAGACGTTAAACAGCCAAACGAAGTATCTACTTATGAAACTATGGGAGTACTTTAAGCAAGAAGTGAAGAAATGTAAAATTTCTATCAACATCACGGAGAGAATCTCGAAGGCCACCGGTACTGTATCATGCCTTCTTTGCTGGGTTTTGGCATACATTACGCCACGCAGGGATTTCAAGGACATCCATTAGAATGGAGTACCGCAAGAAAGGCGATTTATTTACGCCAAGAAAAAGGAACAAAATGCACTTTGCACAAGCCCTCTTAATTCTGTAATCGTCAGGTACAAATGTTCACGAGTCCTTGTTGATACAGACAGTTTTAACCCAGATACTATCAGACAAGATCCATTCATTGTACGGAAGGGAGGAAATCTATCGCTCTCAAAGATTTTGGTAAGTTAAATTTTGAAACCTGGAACTTTGTCACTTACTCCGTCTTAGGCCAAACTTAAGAATGATGGTGTTTTCTCTGGGGGTAGAACATTGCTTTAAAGAGTGTTGAGTGATATAGGATTTAAGTACAAGACGATTAATGACAAGAGGTTAGCATTGAAACTGTTTGTGCTTTAATTTCACTACACGTATGTGCAGGGTATGCTATGAGCAGCCCTGCACAGTCCATCAGTATCATAAATATTAAAGACGAACGAGGTGCAACAGAACTGAAGGAAGACCAGTTGTGTATTTGGATGAGACTTGAGTAATGAAGAACTTCTAGAGCAATTCCTCATCCAAATCGGCAGTGATAGTGAAGATGGTGATGGTGGTATTAATGAATTGTCCACTAGCAGCAGCGGGTCCAAGTCTTCTTCTGGGCTTACTTCATCTGATGTAAGATTGTTTGATATTTGCAGCATTGGTGTTACAACTTGATTTTGTTTCCCAGGAGTCATCAGGTAGCTGAGATTAAACTCTGTGAAGTACATAAAAATACAGATGAAGTACGTGTAAGTGTGTGCACTTTAATAAAAAATATCATTGCTTTATTGTGCTATCAGAAGTTGAACATACCATCCCTTGTATATTTAATCAGTGCAGGAGTGTTTGGAAGTCACTACAGGTACTATCACCCCAAATTCATACAAACAGTATTATTTCATTTGTTGAAACTTTTAGAGTTTTTTGGGAATGTAACTTCAAAAACAAAATGCTGGCTGGAAAAACTGTGTACATGTGTGGCGAAGTGATGAGAAAAGTATTAAAATGACAAATTGACTAAATGGGAACAGAAGATGATAGTCAGCTGTGATGAATGTGAAGTAAAATACATGTTGTTTGGCTCACTTGCAGGAACACCAATGCTACATAACGGATTTTGAGCTGTTATATGGTTTTTTTCTCTTTTGAGGCTGAAGAAGTTTTTACCTGAATATAAGCAGGCCACTTATCTTCTAATTACAGTGCAACAGTGGCCCCAGCTCTTCTACTTATGCAACTCTGTTTTACACACACAATCTGTTTTATTTTTCTTGTAAAAGTGTATTACAGCCTCTTACATAAGGGATGGTGAAATCATGCGTGTTGAGGGCGGGTATGTGACGTCTGGCTTCGCCACAAACATGTGTCAACATGACCATCAAAGGGCCGCGCTTTAGAGGCTTCCCCATTGAAAATGTATGGCGAAACTTTACAGTGCCATAACGGGAGTGTCTTACATTCGAATGAAGCGCTTTTAATATATTTTTAGCGGATCGAGAAGTGCTACGTATCGAGCTATACAGGAGCCCCATGCGATGTAGCAATCGTAAGTTATTAATCGTTTTTGAGGGTTCAGCTCAACGCGAACGTACTATAGTAGCCACCTTCATATAGTAGCCACCTTCACATAGTAGTCACCTTCACATAGTAGCCACCTTCACATAGTAGCCACCTTCACATAGTAGCCACCTTCACATAGTAGTCACCTTCACATAGTAGCCACCTTCATATAGTAGCCACCTTCACATAGTAGTCACCTTCACATAGTAGTCACCTTCACATAGTAGCCACCTTCACATAGTAGCCACCTTCACATAGTAGCCACCTTCACATAGTAGCCACCTTCACATAGTAGCCACCTTCACATAGTAGCCACCTTCACATAGTAGCCACCTTCACATAGTAGCCACCTTCACATAGTAGCCACCTTCACATAGTAGCCACCTTCACATAGTAGCCACCTTCACATAGTAGCCACCTTCACATAGTAGCCACCTTCACATAGTAGCCACCTTCACATAGTAGCCACCTTCACATAGTAGCCACCTTCACATAGTAGCCACCTTCAGATAGTAGCCACCTTCACATAGTAGTCACCTTCACATAGTAGCCACCTTCACATAGTAGCCACCTTCACATAGTAGCCACCTTCACATAGTAGCCACCTTCACATAGTAGCCACCTTCACATAGTAGCCACCTTCACATAGTAGCCACCTTCACATAGTAGCCACCTTCACATAGTAGCCACCTTCACATAGTAGCCACCTTCACATAGTAGCCACCTTCACATAGTAGCCACCTTCACATAGTAGCCACCTTCACATAGTAGCCACCTTCACATAGTAGCCACCTTCACATAGTAGCCACCTTCACATAGTAGCCACCTTCACATAGTAGTCACCTTCACATAGTAGTCACCTTCACATAGTAGCCACCTTCACATAGTAGCCACCTTCACATAGTAGTCACCTTCACATAGTAGCCACCTTCACATAGTAGGCACCTTCACATAGTAGCCACCTTCACATAGTAGCCACCTTCACATAGTAGCCACCTTCACATAGTAGCCACCTTCACATAGTAGCCACCTTCACATAGTAGCCACCTTCACATAGTAGCCACCTTCACATAGTAGCCACCTTCACATAGTAGTCACCTTCACATAGTAGTCACCTTCACATAGTAGCCACCTTCACATAGTAGCCACCTTCACATAGTAGCCACCTTCACATAGTAGCCACCTTCACATAGTAGCCACCTTCACATAGTAGCCACCTTCACATAGTAGCCACCTTCACATAGTAGTCACCTTCACATAGTAGCCACCTTCACATAGTAGCCACCTTCACATAGTAGCCACCTTCACATAGTAGCCACCTTCACATAGTAGCCACCTTCACATAGTAGTCACCTTCACATAGTAGCCACCTTCACATAGTAGCCACCTTCACATAGTAGCCACCTTCACATAGTAGCCACCTTCACATAGTAGCCACCTTCACATAGTAGCCACAGGGTTTTATTTACTGAAAGTTATAGTAGCCGCAGCTATTAACCAGTCAAATACGGTATAACAAATCCATCAGTTTCAATTTAAAACAAAATTTTGGTGTAGTGTATCAGCATTTGAGTGTTCTAATTCAATTCTTATAAATAATGTTGTTGTTTATCTTATAAAATAAAGAAACATTGCTAACAATGATCTAGAAGAGGTTCCATACCTTGGATATCTACAGAAACTGGAAACATTGTGAGTTTGGGTATGCAGTGTATATTTTGTCAATGTTGAACGATACAAGTATTTACATTGCAATAAGCTTGTACACTTGAGTGCATTAATTGTGTTACTTATTGATGTCTAAATTCTAGTAAACTTTGATAGCATATACATACAAATTTTTGAGGTACGAAATTTTCGCGGACTTTCATGGTTTTATTTTTGAAGATCACTCTTTTTTCACTGAGGTTACCTATTGGAGAGCATAGAGCTAACCCTGATAGTCATTAATTTTGAGAACAAAAATTTCAAGGACAACCAAGTAACAACAAAATCTGTGAAGATTACATCCCTCAAAAATTTGTACACAAAATTATATGGTATTTAAATATTTCATATTGATAGACACTCTAACATTTTAAACCTAATATTGTGACCTGGTCACCTGATCTGTGAATAGCGATCATATAACCTTTCCAATTGCATGTACCATAACATTACTTGTCAATCTAGTTTTGTAGGAAACAAGGCATTGTGCCACGCCCACTAGCTTGATCTACTGTGTAGCTGAGTGACAAGATCGAGATACTCTGATACCTGATCTGTGAAAAGGGATCATATAGCCTTTTAATTGTATGTACCTGAAAGTCCATAGTTTTACCTGTAAATAAGGTACTGTACCATTATAACTCTAACTTGGAAATTTGGAGAGGCCACAAGACTCTTTTTGCAGATCTGGTCACATCCATACAATAAGCATCTTCAATAACTCTTCTGCTATAGTGCATTATATGGCTTCTTCAAAACATTGTACCTTCAAGATTTTGTCAAGTGCTTTATAAGTGCTGATAAAATTTGAAAAAGTCTTAACATTGTTGTTCATAGAGCGGTTCCATGTGGCGTAACAGGTGCGGCGTTCAACTGAAACGTGTGGCACTTGTACAGCCAGGTGCTGGGAAAATTGCGTGTTTCATTTAATTTCCTGTTATTGTAGAGTGCCTAACAGCCATACTACGTCGGTGTTGATAATCGTCTGTTATCAGTTACTAACATACTAGAGCAGTGAGAGCAAAGCCAGTCTGCTTTGTAACTACATGGCGAAAATAGTGTATATTAGCCCACGCATTTTCGAAACAGGTCCACCCGTAAGTTGAAATGGCGAGGCTAAACTGCTTTCTTTCTTCATAATTGTTTCAGAAAAGCTCTTTTAACACATTGGTAAACGTGAATAGGCATCTGGCTTCGTGAGCATGCTAGTGAAAAGCGGAATTTTATCGTAATGTCAGAAACCAGACCAGCTACGCTCTCGTCCGTCTAGTATATAAATACCTTATAATGGGTGAATGTAACACTGTAGTATCTAAGCTATCCGTACTTGCGTTGTGGCAGTAGAATCGATTACACAATTTTTATGCATTGTGGCAATGTATTCTTGCCACATGTTTTTTAAAGCGCGTCTTATGTAATTATTTGTGCAACCGTTCTATACGGTGCGTATGTGTGTACATATAATCTTAGTGGTGTTATCATCATTGATTTGTTTCACTACACAATTAGGAATATGGCACACAATCAGTTGAAAGTGATGCCTAACATTAGTCATCTTGTGGAGCTAGGGAGAGTGTAAGTGTTATTAATTGTACTACTATATGATAAAACTCTGTAATGACCAGTTTGTTTTAATTATACTAGCTTTATAGCGATACTGTATACATACATATGTAAGTACACACATGCACACAAAATTTTTAGTGTTTAATGCACACACGGTACCGCCTAAACACAGTGTCATGAGCACTGATTGTGCATGGTTTGCTAATAAAAGGGCGTGACAGCTGTTTCATTCACAATGGATGCCACACCCCTTTATAAGAAAGTTTGTTTTTTAATCATGTGCAATTAGTGCTCACAACATTTTGTTTGGGTTTTCATGCATATATGACATGATTACTCTTTTCCAATAAGATAGATTTGGAAAGTTCTACCAGGTAGGAAAGTTGTTGAATAAGGAGACACACACATTTGGCAGGGTATATTCGTAGCTTAATTCTTGGAGCCTAAAAAGTACGAATTGATTCAAAGCCTGTTTGTTCACTGTGCTACTTGGAGAAGGCTACAGCAGCTTACTTGTTCTGAAGTGATGAACAACAGCGAGTTGCATCTCCATGTTTCAAATTCATGCTACATGTTTAATTTTGATTGTGGGTTTGCCCATAATTATGGCCTGATTGAAAATGTATGGGAGACTGCATAATGTTTCTGCGGTGTTCTTTTTTCCTATTCATACTTCACAAGAGCTGCCATAATTTGCATTATCCAGTTCCTTGGGAATAGAATATGTGTAGAGTGTATTCAAAGTTGAATATTGATACCAACTCTAGTTGAATCTATGTAATAAACATTCACAGACTTATTATACATGTGGTCAACCTGGGAATGACTGTTTGTGGCTGTATAGCTGTATGGTACATATATTGAATAAAGTCCGGCCCTTTCATTTAAGCCAGTTTTGAGACCTTATTAGCCCATAATTTGGCCTAATTCATCCCTACACCTTCCTGTTCAATTTTTTAAACAGTCTCTTTCCCTCCTTCGGGACCCGCCACCTACCCCTTTTGGAGCTCACCTAATACAGTCAACCTCAGTTTAAAAACTATCTAAAATGGCGGGAAACTTAGCTGCTGGCTACTTGTAGAGTGTATACTCTGGAAGGTAAGGAATTGGTATAATCCGTGTGAAAATTTTGGTGCACCTAGCTTCAACCATTGGCAAGCTACAGCACACTAAATACACCATTTCTCGATACTTTTAAAGATCAGTTTTCCCAGACTGGGTCACGTAATTATATGAAAACACAGTTTGTAAATCATTGCACACGGGAGCACATGGCCTAGCCTCCACATGTTGGTGCAACCTACACCCCATCGCATACAGTAATGGGTCATATTTCAGAAATTTGTTAGAATATCTACATTCTGTAATTTGTATTACAAAGCCAATTAAATGTTTAATAAGGTCTGAAAATCGCATGGCTATGCCATAATGGTATGAAGAGTTATGCGTCATTATGGTGGTGGTCAAGCAGATAACTGGGTGCGTTTGTTATTAGAAACTTTATGTAACATACGTATGAAGCCAGCGGTTGTGAAATAAAAGCCTACAAACATGCATAGTTATGCTGGCATGCTTTAAACTAATGGTGCTACAACCCCTCGATACAAGATGTCTTAGAATATATAATTCTACAGAATGCTGTGTACACCTGGTAAGCAGGTTTTTGCACAGCAGCTCATCATTACAGCCCTAAAATGGTGAATGCCGGTTGTAACAGATGTCACAGTGACTGTATATAACCATCACACTGCATCTAAGCATTTTAGCAGTGATCTGCTTTTAAGAGCTTGGTGTGAGTTTTGTGCATTTTGTAGTGTTAAATATTGACAATAATGCTTGAGAACATGAACTCTGTTAAGCCTTACCAAAAGTGGAGAGATTAATTGCTCCACACTTGTAATTCAAGTAATATTCTAAAACCACCTACAGTATGATTTATGTAGAACAGAAGATGAAGTAGTCTCTTCACACAACAGGAGTTAACGTATATAGGTCCATGCCTTCTTGTTAGCTCTGATACATACAGTGGAGTGCACAAACAACTTTGTGGCATGGATGAAATTTTTCAAGAACATTCATGAAGACTTTCTTGTCATGAACAGTTGTTGAATTCAAGAACTGTTCATCAAGTAAACTAGCACAACTCACTGTATGTTTGTGACTTTTGTGAAAATGAAGCCATTGCATGCCTGGGTGTGTCTATTGCTTTGTGAAGATGGTCAAAATGAATTTCATTGCAATGAAAGCTTCATGAAAACATGATTTAGTTGGTGCAATGAATCTCATTTAATGTAAGATTCATGAAAGCAAGCCTGTCTTCATTATCACAATGAATCTTATTATATGTGACCTTGCCTTCATTCCTTTGGTCACACATAAGCAGTATTCTGCAGTCATTGTTTAGCAAGAGCAACCGCAGGCAGTAGCAAGAACAACAGTGAGACCAACATCACATCTGTAGCAAGAACAAAGCAGCAGCAAAGGTCAGTAGCAGCCAGCAATACCAGTTGTTCATGACATTATATGCACCAGTTGATGAAAGTACGTAAGCAGGCACTGTTGTATTGGTACCGGAGAATTTTAAGGACGATTCATGAATGTAGTCTCTATATATGAATTTCAGAGAAGAAGCAACAGAACACTAAACAGCTGTGAGGTCAATTAACCAGTTCATTAATGTTCATGACAAGATCATGAAACATATTAATTTTCATGAATGGTTCATGACATACGTACCCTTGGAGCAGTGCTTATGGAAATTCATCTCTTAATTGCAATATTTTTTGTGCATCCTACCATATAAAGTTCCCCTGAACTCTGTGTTGAGAGAGAAATACATCTTTACAAAACTTAATCACAATTGTGGGCAACCACATGACCACCACCTAAAAATATCTAAGGTTTTATGTACCTACACGTCCAATTTTTGCTATGTACGTATTTGCATAAATGTCTACATTTAAGTTTAATGTGTTCATCACTGTTTATTTGACATGTACTTGTAGACATTTGGAACATAACAATATTCAGGAACTTCCACCCCAAAACTTTTATGGACTTTATAAGCTACATGAATTGTAAGTTAAGTCATATGGCAGTTGTGTACTGTTGCACATAAATGTACATAGTTCAAATGTGACAGAATTTAGGAAAACCGTTGATCTAAGTATGCACAATAGAACTTTTGTAATAAAATTCATTTTTTTTAAATGCAAGCTCCAGAAAAATTTACACAAGTTTTTATCACCTCACTGGTTGGTGAATTAGCACTCCAATAAAAAATTCTGGGTATCATCATGTTCACCTGTTCTTAGGGAGTTTAAAATTCTCCATACGCAGGAGATACAGATGCTTGTTTATGTTGTAGTGATGAAAGAATTTACTGACGATCTTTCTTCAGTGAATTTGCCTTCTCAAACACACAAGCATACCTTGGGCATAAATTATACCTTGGTAAAGTCACGGTTTATGTAAGCACGTGTAGATTATTTTCTCAATGCTTTCTCTGTAAATATTGATTCATTTGCTCGTCTGTGCTGTATTTCCCACACTGCTTAACTTATGAAACTGAAACTTAGCCAGTCCATTCCCCTGTCCCTATAGACAACAAATTCCCAATAAAACACATTTGAAAAAATGTTTTTCAAAAATTAGGTCACATATACAAGATCTTCATAAATCTTTTACTTGATAGCAGTGCCCTTTGCTGCTGCTCTTGGGTTTGTTTATGTTACAGCAAAGTTGTAAAGAATGGAAAAGGGTATGCCATGGTTTGCTGCACAATTGCAAACCTTATGTTTCTGTGTGGTGTACAACTACGTTTGTAGTATGGTGAGTGGGAAGATCAAAGGCTGCCGCTAATGTTACACCAGTGTTACAAATCAGTTGTAAACTAGTTTACAATTAATTGTAGCATGGCTAAGTACCTCCTTTTGGCCACACAGCCTGGCCACTAATTAGTTCAAAGACTTCAAATGAAATCATACACCAGACCAACACAGGAAGTCACAATACAAGGCTAATAATATCAAGGACTGACAAGGAAGTAAATCGCTCTGGACCGAATGAATGGGAAGCAGTACAACCGCTGGGCTAAGTCAGTATCTATACTATACCCTCCTTCGCCAATAAATTAAACTAACCAAGGCTATTATAGTGCTGCACCACTCTCGACAACAGTGAATATCAGACACTTCAGCTACACCCGTCTAAATGATGTGAAGCAGTACAATGGCCAGAGTGATTGGCATCATGATGGTATCTCTTGCTACCAATGAATAAACTAGCTAACAATGAATTAACTAACCATCAATACAGTAATTAGTATAGGTAATCACACACATTTGAGTGCAATTAGGGAATAATTGTACGAGTAACAGTCAAAATTGCACGAGGCGAAGCCGAGTGCAATTCGCCTCGTGCAATTTTGGCTGTTACGAATACAATTATTCCATAATTGCACGAAAATGCGTGTGATTGCCTACTAATCACATAGTGACCACCCTTCGTGGTTTGTAGTACACATCTATCCAGTTCTATGTGGCCATTAACTTCTACCAGGTGATTGCATCATCCTTCTTTGTATTGCATCATTTGTTGTTGCACTTAAAAGGCTTCATGTGTCAGCAATTCTGATTGGCTACTCAAAATGCCTACATATGTTGCACTTAAAAGGCTTCTATTGTCAGCTTCTTTGATTGGCTATTCATTATATCACTTTCTTGTTGCACTTAAAAGGCTTCTGTTATTCCGCTATTTTATTGGCTACTTTACAGTGCAATTACAGAAACAAGGCCATGCAATTTGGGATTAATTGCACTCCTACTATTGAGACTAATGTATGGCAAATTAAATCACTATGTGATTAGTGAGTAAAATTATTCGTTGCCAATATTAGCCTTGCATTCCTGTTCCTGGTTGTGAGGTAAGAAGATGTGGCTAATTCATGCTTCGCTATTAATTTGCTATCTATCATTGCATGGCAGTGGGATCCACCATCAACATCACCTAGCTCCGTAAAGTTGCTGAAGGAAATCACTAAAGTAGTTACTGATGCTTTCAAAACTTGGATTGCTGATGATGTCTTGTGGTAGTACTGTAGATGCAAGAAATCACATAATAAGTTCTGCTATAGTTCTTGGAAATGAGTATTTTGTGGTCTATTGAAGTTCGGCAGTAGAGAAACTTGTGATCATGGCTGGATCTTGTAAAAGCTATGAATGACACTGTATCAGGAATAGCATACATTAATTCAACAGAAAAAAATTGCCATAGCAATATTTTATTGTAACAAAATTTTTTACAGATGCTACCTATAAGGACTAGTGATGAAACAGATTATGAGAAGAAAGCTGCACTCAACGGACAGAAGTAGGCTTGTGGGAATTATGCTCAAAATTTTCATCATTATTCTATTCCGAATTTCTTTTAAAAACTTATCATTATGCCTTTTATTATTCCCAAAAATACTCATTATTCCCAAAATTATTCCTACTTTTTATAACTTGTTCTTCTCTTTAGTAAGTAAATTGTACAGCAAGACTTTAAAGTACTAAATCTAGCTGTGTCAATTCGTCAGAAAAGCTTTTTTGCTAGCAAGATGCTCAGTTACTAGTATAATGGGTAATGAAATATTCCACGCCGATTGTTCTATTAGAGTAAGTGACTGCTCTATTATAGTATCTCGATCTTAATTTATTTTTATGCCAATTATGCTCTAAAAATGCATCAAAATGCTGGAATAGTGCTCAATTCTTTTACCCCATCATTATTCCCGAAATTATTCGGGCATAATTCCCGCATCCCTAGACAGAAGTAAAAGAGCCAATCTACATTAATTTTAAGTGATGTAACATCCCTCAGAAAAAAAGAATCCTGAAGGTGTCAAGAACCTCAATTTGTGAACTGAAAATTATAGTTGATGTACAAATGATGTGCTTTTTTTACTTATAATGAAATACGTATTGTGGGTAGTAAATACAACACAGGAGCCAGACATTGCTAGCTATATTACTAGCGCAGTATAAAGCAGATGCACAGTATAGAAAATGTTGATTTCAGTTACAGGATTTTTTACATCCTGTATGCATTTCACAGTGTTAATTTAATGTACATTTCTTCACTGCCTCATTTCCAGCACCATTCTAGATGAAGTAAATCTTTCTCTCTATATATATATATATCCTCTGTATGAAACTTTACTGAAGTCTACTAATTTTCTAAGTATGAAATGTGGCTGAAATGACAAATTCCATGCACATTTTATTTATACTCATTACCTACAAGCTGAAATGGAACTTTTCACCCAGTGGAAGCTGCTGAAATCACATCAATGGATTTCATAAACATTACATACAGTTTACAGTTTTTCACCCAGTGTATTTATCAACAGTTGTGTCAATACAGCAAATAAGTAAATGCTTATACATAACAAATAAATAAATATATATATATATATATACAACAAAAGTAAATATATAGTAAAAAATCACAAAATACCTACAAAATATATATATATATATATATATAACTGTGTACTGTAGCTACTATTGTTTATATGTAAATTATGTACTTCACAGTTTTTATTAACTTGGCTATTGGCTTGTACTACATATGTAGCCTAGCATCATTGTCACCTATTATTGTGAGAGCATGAAAATTACTCCACATGTAATAAACGATATGCACACTCTATTACTCGAACGAAAAATGGTCAATTAAGCGTAGACGGCACAAAACTGCACGGAAAGAAGTGTATGGCAAGCGAGATGGCCTGTCCTTAGCTCGAGTGGTGAGTTATTGCTCGAGCCGCATTTGCTTCCCATACTTTTGTATGGGACTTCCGCTTTTAAGTTACCGTCGAGTTTTGCGCCGTCTATGCTTAATTGATCATTTTTCGTTCGAGTAATAGAGTGTGCATATCGTCTATTACATAAATTTAAAAAGTCCAGTCCATGTTTATTTTGAAGATCTGTGCACACCTGCTCGGCTTGCACCACAGCTTGAGCAATTGTTCTTCTATTTATTATTAATTCTTGCAAAATGGTGCAGTCTGGCTTCCCCATCCATATACGGTCACAAGATAAAGTAATCCTCTCACTGTAACTGATACATGCTATTGCTCCATTATTAACTAGAGTCTGCCCAAGAGTTTTTGCAGTGCAGCAAGCCAAAAGGTGAAAGATTTTTCCATTTGCTAGATTTCTTTGTACATCATTTGTATTTAAAAGGATCTCTGCGTGTGGATATTGAATAACAGGTGGTGGAATGTATCCACAAATACTGTTAGCATTGCCATGGCCAGCTACAGATACTAATTTTATAGTAGGTTCGGTGACACTGGTTCTAAACTTTTGCCTAGTTGCTTCATGTTCCCCAACCAGTTTAGAGCAGTTCTGTTAAATCTGGTAGAGATAGTCTTTCCTGCTCTGGTACATTGTCATTGTAGTAGTATGAGTGCCATTGGCATCAACTAGCAAGATGCCAGGGAGATCTGATGGAGGTGGTGCAGCTGCATCGTACATTGTCTTTGTAGCCTTCTTGATGTCCCCTTCACCATTCTGAATGTCACCGTTTACTGAGGTCCATGGCTGAGTTGCAACAAACGCCTTTCCGGTTGCACCAACAGCAGCAGGAATTTGTACAGCATCAGGTTTCTTTTTGCCACCAAACGTTTGGGTATTGGCAATATTTGTGAAGCCAGCATAGGCAATATCTTTCCAATTTTTTCCAAGAACACTATGTGGAGAAAGAGTGGTTTGCATTGTAGCATATGTGTCTTTTGTAGGTACTGTTTGAAACTGGAAATACACTGGTGTATTGGTCATTGCTTTGATTTTAATTGTCCATGTGTCAGCTTCAGGGTTTCTGACACATAGCTTTTGAAGACTTTGGCCATCTTTGGTCATCTGAATGTATAAGCTTTCTGTGTCAGTTTTGTGTTTATAGCTTGTTTTACCATCTTGGCTATCAATGATGACTGTAACATTTTGTGGTGCTGCAAAATATGCATTAGAGGAGTCAAAGAGACTGGCATAAAGAAATTTCACTCCAGAAGGAATTTGAATTTGCTTTCTAAAATCTATAGGTGTTGGTTTTGCCGTGTCATCCTGTGCTTTGCGAACTTGATAGAAAATGTAGTTGTTGTCTCCTGTTTTGTAGATTTCATCACCGCCAGGAGGTGTGTCAATATCTATTGACCAAATGATACATTCTTTGCTGTCAGCAAAAACTTACTAATGACAGTGCCACCTTGAGTAGCAACAAGGGATGTGCCAATGTAACAATGATCAGCTGCAATGGAGGAACATATTGGCATAACATTCATTAAATGTAGGGTACCATTGGGCAGCACCTGCCATATACATATATAGGTCTTGAGATAATTGGTGATATCAACCTTCCATGGAGTCTTATCCAGCTTCCAAACCGATGGAAGAAAACTGTCTGTTGGGAGAGTAGCAATATTCCACGTTGTACTCCACGGATGAACTACATAGGAACTTACTATGTTAGAAAGAGGATCCCATCCATCCTTTGCCACCAACAGTGCTTCATCATGATCTGAAACCCTGATATGAAATATTCTTTCCTGCCCAGGTGAGATATCACCAATACATCCAAAGCGAAATACAAAGTACGCATGGACATAAACCGTAAACGAGAGATTGTTGTATACCGTGACTAGCTTTCGCCGAGCGACCCGCGCCGGGGATATCCACAAAGCGGGCCTCAGAGTTTCCATAAGTGGATACTTCTCTTTATCATGCGGCAAAAGGCTTTTGTAAATTTGGGCATATCCATTCATCATTAGGTCCACTAGCTCTTTTCCAAGTTCAGAGCCATTTTCGACTGCAGCTATTGCTTTGTCCTTAGTTATGTGTTCAATGCCGATAAAAAAGTCGTCCCATAACCCATGATTCCAACAGCTAATAGCCAGAGTTTGTTTTTGGTCGGGAGTCAGTTTTTCGATAGGAGTAATGTTGGCGTCCTGTGCCAAATTGATGATGGTGGTGTCCTGGTCCAAATCAATCGTGAAAGGAGCAAGGAAACGAATGCTGAACTGTTTTACTAACCGGGCTTCTACAAGGGCAGAAACTATGAGAGATTTTACTTCCTTGAAAGTTAACATGTCGCCAGTGTCTGCAGCAAAACCGCAAGGCATCTTGGGTATAAGTTCTTTACGATCCGACATCTTTGACGTAGTTAGCCTATGAACCTTTACCCGGTTTTCGTCACGAAACTTTCAACTTTAATATCAGACGATAACAGTAACTAGCCTAGAAGAAAGTGGTCAGCAAAACAAAGAAACCGCATAGTTATTATAAGAACTGAGTGGTTTGGGTGTGGACCTGCGGTAGCTAGCTAGCTACTGGGGATATTCACATCTTTGCATAAGAACTTTCTGCAACAACTGTCAGTGTCACTTTGGTCCAACAACGCCAGAATGATTTTAAGATACTGGGCATTGCAGTGTGGTGACACTTATTTCCCTGCTCTCAATGTCTAGTCAGTTTTGTAATTATAATAGCTATAAGTGAGCTTGTAGTCTAGTTTAGTTTGGTAACTATAGTTGCTATTTTCATATCAAAACTAATGTCAAATTTACCGGATTCCGCAAGTGACATCTGATAAAAATGCAGATCTACTGCTTATGTTCAGTCCCATTATAGGGTCCAAAAGAGCAGTTTAAGTAGCTGTGAATAATTAAGTTTCACTAACCCATGTAAGTAAATGCAATTGTATGCATGTTCTACGTAAAGCAACTGACTACATAGCTGTTTATTCCACTAAGTATGTTTAATTGTTGTTTATGGACTTGCTGAGAACAAAATAAACATGCAACAAGTGTCATTCTTGGAATAGCAAATCTGCTAAATTGAGCACCAGAGTTCTATACCCAAATTTGTAGCTAAGAAGTGGCCAAAATCTGAACATCAATCAATAACAATATTGCCAAGGTGATATATTTATTGTTATGCTATCAATTTTGACATCATAGTGAAATACATGTCTATATATGGTGCTAAAGTGCAAACCACACATCAGTACAACAGTACATACCCAACCCAGAACAATTCATACTATTCCACCACACCCAGTTTTGGTTATCATCATCAGATGATGATCATGTGATGTGGTTTACTATATTAGGTCATTGTGGTGATATGGTAACATCATGTGACTCTGACCTGTTTACTGTGCATGTTTGCACCAAGTATAAAAACAGTGAGAAAGTTTACTGCACACATTTAGCAAATGTCAGATGAGTAACTGTTTTATACTACTGTTGTAACAGCAACAGTAGAGGTATGCTACACACTGCAATGTACAATATAAGAGGAAATTATTGCTTGGACAGAATGGCCAATCAAAAGTAAATTTGATTGGCCATTTCTGAAATTGCATGGCCATAAGATAGAGGTGTACTATCCTAGTGTGCAAAGTACAAGCCTTCTAGGGGGTCTGCCCCCCAGGAAATTTTTGAAAAAGGATCACTCCAGGGCCGGAGGAGGGAAAATTGAGTTGGTCAGGCCATTGACTATAATGTTGAAATTGCTACTATATACATGCCAATGAGAGAGGAGCTGTTACAGAGTGTGCGAAGCACGAGCATTCTAGGGGGGTCTGGGGGCATGCTCCCACAGGAAATTTTTGAAAATTAGACACTCAGATATGCAATTTTAGTGATATTTTACTGCTAGCTAGCTATATAAATATGTTCAAGCCTATCTGTTGTTCTTCAGACTTTCTATATACTATGTATAATTGTAGACCTGACATACAGGGGACACAGCATGAAACTTGCTGTATATGGTTCATTTAGTTATAGCTAGCAATTAGAAGTTCAAGGGAGGTCTGGGGGTGCAACCCCCAGGAGCTGCAGAATTTTTGCAATTTAAAGGCTTGAAAATGCCTTAAAATTTAAAACTGATGCTAAACTTTAAAGTAAAACTAGCTAGCAACTTGCAATTTTTCCCCCAAATTTCACAGGGAACTCATGCAGCATGACCCCCTTTAGCTAGGATATAATTGCTATACAGTGAATTCACACAGCTACAATAAAAAGCTACACAGCTACAACAATACAGTATACTACTATACTGGTTTGTATGAAGTGAACGGATCATCACGTAAATATACTGGTGGACAGTCACGAGACCAATCAGTATTCGAAAATGGCGCGATGTGGGTGAGACTGAGAGTTTGCTCAGTATCTCGACAGGACGAGTGGGTAGTTGAAGAGGAGTGATTTCTACTCAACATCTCATCCAGATGGCCACCATGTAAAGTATGGGTGTACAGCTTCTTGCCGCGGAATGAGTCATCTGGTTTGTCACTGTCAGCCCTTCGCTAGGGTCCGCAATCCGAAAAATCAACTTGTACAAATCAATCCCTCTACCATTGTAGGATGTTCATTGTAGTATCCCATTGCTTGATCCACCATGAAACCGGAGGCACGATTGTTGTCTTCACAGAAATATCATTTCAGTTCAGAATCTCACAAGATGCAAGATTTATTTTAAAATTTCGTGCTCCACTCAAAGGACCGGATGAAACTTGCTACTTAGCCATATCGTATCCAGAGTTGTTGTAGTTGAAAACTACGCACAGAAATAAGTAAATGATTTGCTGGGTGCCCGGCACAGGGTTGCTTTCTTTGAAAAAACAGACAAAGAAATACGAAGTTTCGAATTCAAACTGCCCTATCACCAGGGCAAGAGAAGCCAACTCTTCCTCATAGTGTTTCGATATGGTTGGCAGCATAGTCTGTCTATGCTGTTAGTTTGGAAAAGATCGGATACTTCTCACCATCTGGGTGACGAGCGTCAATATTTTCTGCAGCATCAAAGAATTGTGTTTCGCTTTCTAGCCATTTCCAGCGCTTCTGCAGCCACAAGAATCATCAATTATAGACTAAAACTATGGCAAAAGATGTCCCTGAACGTTTGGTAATAGCGGTTGTCAATTATTATTTCATCCACAGCTTCCACGCCTCGCTCTAAGCTATGCATCAAGGGAGGCAGCAAATTTGACTTCACCTCTCACGCTCCACAGCAGCTTCAAATCTTCACTAGATCACCCCACATCACCATTATGCTGCAAAACATCCCAAAACAAACCGAAAAATGCACAAAATCTTTCATTTTTGATTCGAGCTGGGTGGAGCTCTTGGTGAACTGCTGGTATACTGCATCATATGAAATTACAGAAATACCAACTACTACTACTACCAAACGTTTTGAACCATATTTTATTATCATTCTAAACAAAATTAAGTGACCAGTGTGGCATCAGAAGTACTGGAAAGCACTTTGGTACCATTGAGAGAATCCCTTGAAATGACGCACGAAAATTTTGACGTTCTTCACCCAGATGGTGAGAAGTCTCAGATCCTTTCCAGACTAACAGCTTAGACAGACTATGCATCCAACCTTATCACATCACTATGAGGAAGAGTTGACTTTTCTTATCTTGGCTGGTAGGGCAGTTTGAATTTGAAAATTCGTGTTTTGTTTTCTGCTTTTTGAGAGAAAGCAACCCTGTGCCGGGAACCCAGTGAATCATTTGCTTATTACTGTGCGTACTTTTAAACTACATTAACTCTAGATAATACCTAGCTAAGCAGCAAGTTCTATCCTGTTCTTTGTGTGGTGCACGAAATTTTAAAAATAATTTTTGCATATCACGAAATACTAAAATTGATATTTCTGTGAAGACAACAATCGTGCCTCCGGTTTCATGGTGGATCTAGCAATGGGATACTACAATGAACATCCCACAATGGTATGGGGATTGATTTGTGAAAGTTGATTTTTCGGATTGCGGACCCTACCTTCGCCCAGTAAAAAAAGCCCAGAGAGACAAGCCTAGGAATGCTAAAGATTATTTTATGAAGATTGAATTGTGATATAGGTGTGCTGGTTTAGAATCAAATAAAGCACCTGCCTTACACGTGATAAATGCCAACTGTAAGCACACGTGATACTGTACGTAGAACCCACAATCATTTCTGTACAAAACGATACGAATGCTATGCTGTACTGTAAGTAGAGATTTCCAAGTAAATTAAATAATTAACATTCCATGTATTCATTGGTATGACAAATATTGTGTTATTTTTCAGGGTCATTTTAGTACAAACCCCACCTCAATTGGTGGTTCCTATCAAAAGATATAAGCAAAAGAAGTTGACAGTGTGATGATTTTTGTGTACAGTATTTTCAATGCTTTTTACATACATCACATGGCACCAAACACAATATTCAAAGTTTCATAAATCTAGATAGGAAACTAATAATGGCATGAAATTTTCACCACATAACTATTTTATGGAGAACAGCATATGAGCTAGGTAAAACCTCTCAAGAGTGACCACTTCTTTGTAGACTGACTACTCAGAATAATACATGAATAAAGCAAGTGATTCACAAATAAAACTGTGTAATGTGTAACACTAAGTATACACAGGTACCCAATGCATTTTCAAGGATAACTAACTAGAAAAATCAGTAACATTATATAACATGGTAAGTAATGGCATCAGAAATCACAATTAACAAATACTTCAGAAACATGACAATCAGGTAACAAAATGTAAGAGAAATATTATTATTAAAATAGATTTGTTTGGACACTGCTCAGCTTTATTTGTCACATTGTAAGCACTAAGGATGATAATTATTATATAACACAATGACATCACTATATACTACAAAGAGAAATTATAAATAGTTTCTGACCAAAATTACAATCACTGAAGCTGCCATAAAATGGATCAAAACAGTAGTAAATACACCGGAATATAACATCAGGTAAGTGTGGAGCCATGTAAGGCTGGTATCACATGCCAGTATCCACTTTTGAAAAGATTATGCTCAACCTTTTGCAATTCCGCGCAAGACAACAAACTGCTCACCTTCAAACTATACTTGCATCGATGCAGAGGGATGCCTTGAAGTCCAGGGTGATTGTAATGCTGAATTCTGAACAGTGTTAGATGGCGATTTACCTTTAAAAGGGCCATATTTTCGCCGTAATCCAACGTCAATCGTCCTCCAATCAAAAAACACACGGCATAATCGAAATCAGCATATACGGTTTGCCCAGGACCACTTTCTTCGTCCTCATCTGCCACAGATTCACGCGGAAACACTCGGAAACTTTGGCTATCACCGGTGCCGTATTCTTCCAATTAAAATTACGTACGCAATTATTTGTATGGGATTCCTATGGGGATATTTATTTCTCAAACTTTGATTTGACATATTTCAATAAATACCGCATGGATTTTAATCCAGTAAAGTGCATTACGAAGTACGAAGCACTGACTACCATTAACTGGAACGGCAGCTTGTGAAACATTTATTGAAGGTGTGTAATTTAAGTAGCAAAAATATGTGTGAAAAATTGGTTGGTTGGAAATCGCTACTGTAAGGTAATTGGAGGTACTATGCGTGTAGTTCTGTGCTTTAGTTAGGCTGAGAAACTGGGTAACTACTCGTGTCTTGCATTTCAATAACATCTGTAAATGTACGTAGCTACATGTAGATGTGATCGTCCAAAGATTGCATGAGAGTAATGTAGTTCGAGCTGGTCAGCTAGTTGGTTCAACTCCAGATTATTGGTCCGGCTCAGGCCTGACCAACCGAACCGTCTCCTCCGGCCTTGCACTCTGAGATTGAATCTGAGACCACTTTCAGCTACTTATCTCTGAATTGTATGCACATACATTTTACAGAGAATTAATTGTTTACATGTACAAAATTTGTGCTGCTGCATACATATTTTACAAAAAAAAACAACTATGAATCAATGTATTGTACAGCCAGTTTGTTGACTTAGCTAGGCTAAATGCTTTGTTACAAGTGGTGTTGAGTCAACACATATTGAATTATCAACTAGCTATTGCTAAAGTTTTTCTTGTAAATAGCAATAGATCAAAACTTACTCTCGAACTTTCCGTGTGCAGAACACCTTTATCACGTGACTTTCATTCCACTTTCTCCAGCCACTGCATCTCTACAGATTATAACCACGAAATAGCCGTCTTATACTTAATATCGTACCTCCACTTCGCAAACATTACTTTCTTTTCTTCTCTTGGAAGGCGCCACTCGGGTAGTCAGTGTAGGCTTCTTCACAACATCGACAGTAACCTACAATCGATAATTTGGGTAAATACTAGGTGCAGTGCTCTAGCTTACGCATGCGCATCGAGTCGATGCTTCGACGGGATCGAGACTTCACGTAGTGATTAAATAGCTTCGGTAAGGAAAGTTAACGATACGACAATAATAATAACTATAATATTACATGTATAAAGACTAGTAATAAAGAATTACAGTTGTAAAAAATTTGATCGGCACAAATGGCCGACCAACAGCTACATTGATCGGTCAACAGCATCGCTTGGTCGCAAAATGGCCTAGGGCCGACCGTTATATTGTACTCTACACTGTCAGTTTTAGATAAAGTTATCATAATAAAATATTGGTCAGCAGTTGTGAAAATATAGCTTTAGAGTGAGCAAAGACACTATGTCAACTGAAGGAGACCAGAGAGATGAATCAGATGCTGATGACAATAGTTTTGAACTTAATGATGTACAATGAAAGATGTTGCACAAAGCTAAGTACAAAAAAAACTTACTAGATGAGAGAAGTTATCATAAGGTACCAGTCAATGAACTACATAATGTTACTTATAATGTAATGAAATGTGAGCAAAAACGTGCTGAAGCTTGTACATATTTGCTACAGACTATTAAGAGGTATCAGAAACACTTTGATAATGTACAAAATATAAATACACTTAGGGACCATCCATAATTTTCAGTCTTTATGCAAGCGTACAAAGAGTGCTCTTTTTTCTAACTCCCTCCCTCCTTCACAAAGCATACTGTATAAATTTTTGATACTATGTACAGTATATACACAATGATTATTCATCATTTTATAAGCGTACGTGTGATTTAACCCCCTCCCCCTAGCATACTCTTTGTACTCTTGCGTAAAGGCTGAAAATAATGGATGACCCCTTACTCGAATGTGGTCAAAAAATGATGTAATGGTTGCAGTCGTCTTCCCTGAACTTCTACAACAATTTCTAAAGAGAGCATTAAATGGTCAAGATTCTCAAGAATACCAACAACAGCAAGCACTCAATAGCATACATGTATATATAAAATAACAGACAGCAACAATAAAATACCTTTTCAAAACATACCAGTTGAGAACATCACTGATGTTCAAGCTCTACTAGTTCTAGTGGTTGTCTTAAAATGTTGCCCACCAGCATGGTACCAAACATTTTTCTGGGATGCCTGGCTTGCTGTCACCATCCAGTTGAGTATGCTAACTAAAATAGATGACAAAATCTACAATGAGGTGTTCCCTTGTCTATGGATGAAGCAGGTCTTTGTAGCAGAGAGGCTAGTTAAGAATCCTGATGGAGTGCACTGTTTACTAATGGGACAAGATCCAGTCTATAAGGATAATTGAGACTATGGTATTTGTCTGAGAGCTGCTACTGGTATTGCCTTCCACAATATTGGAGATGGGAATGAATCAATTGAAAAAATGACCACCCATAATGGGCTAGACTGTACAGGTGACTGGCCTATAGAATACTGTAAACAAGGTTTATTGTTAGTCAACATGATATGATGTGTTCCTAAAAAATGTTTATCAATGTCTGGTAATCCTTACTATGGTGCCTGGTTTGTGTACACTTTGAAACTATCAGAGTATTTTAGTAAAAACAACATTCCTGTAGCTGTGATGTACAATAAAAATTTTCACCCTACTGCAAACTTGGTGAAATATATACTAAAAATTATTTCTGAGGACAATAGTGTGTTGCATCCTGCATACATACATCAAACCTTCCCATACTATGGGATATTTTGGAAGAGTATATTAATGTATTACCAGACAACATAACTATTGGAAAATACCATGATGAATACAGCAAATATGTGGTCATGATTAGTAGCATGTCTGGCATGGTACGAAGGGTACCAATTGATAATATATTTATCATTGTTAACAGCGACCATACCAATGCTAAGGTGGATGAATTTCTACATCAGATCATACAGGAAAACATTTGGCAAATGTTATCCATTAATGTGCAGCAAATTGATGAATACTTTTCTGACACCGTGTCATTTGCAAATGAAAACAGTCAACTGAGAATAACAGTTGTTATCCCTGGCCTACTGATACAACTACTTAAAAGAGCTGTTTGCAATGAGGAATATAATGTACAAAACAATGGAGATATTAACATAACACACAGAAGAAGAGAAGAAATAACACATGAGAACACTGTTCCTGTCACAGGTTTTCAGGCAATACTGGCATTGGTGATTGTATTAAAATGCTACCCACCAGGATGGAGACGACATTTCTTTTGGGATGCTTGGCTTGCGGTTACCATTCAGTTGAGACTGTTAACAACTTTTAGATGCTACTGAAAACACTGAAGGCCAAGAAGCAATATTTTGTGAAAGTACCTGTAACTCCTGGATACACCGCCAGTGTGCTGGCCTATCTCAAGTTCTATTCAAAATATTTGAGGAAAGTGATGAGCCTTTGTACTGTCCCCATTGTCGCTTGGCCTCACAGGACAAGCAACTGCAGGAGTTGAAGAGTATGGTGGATGTTTTATCCAAGGAGGTGGTCTCACTCAAATCTATGGCATCCGATCAACAAGTCCCAAAGTCACCATC
This sequence comes from Dysidea avara, assembly GCF_963678975.1. Classification (NCBI taxonomy): domain Eukaryota; kingdom Metazoa; phylum Porifera; class Demospongiae; order Dictyoceratida; family Dysideidae; genus Dysidea; species Dysidea avara. Next base: position 48,526,762 of record NC_089273.1, read on the forward strand.
TTCAACTCCTCAACAACGACCACTACAAGAATCTCAGACAATTTCAACTGCAGCTGGTAAGCAAACTCAACCGCCTACTATCACAAAGACAAGTCCATCCAGCAGAGGAGATCGTAAGTTTAATGTGGTAGTATATGGCATTGATGAGTGTGATAAGGGAATACCTAGGCATGAGAGACTAAATCATGACTTACACAAAGTTATCACTATTGTTACTGAGGCTAAGACTAACATAAATCCTTTATCTATACGTGACCTTCTGCGACTGGGAAAGTACCGTGACAATTCCAAGAAACCTCGACCAATACTAGTTAGATTCAATCGAGCTGTTGACTCTTCACTTTTGTTATCTAAGGCCAGTGCATTGCCTAAAGACATAAGAGTTAAGCCTGACATGTCCAAGGAAGAAAGACTTGTAGAGTCACTCCTTCTTAAAGTAAGACGGCAACAAATTGACAAGGGAATTGAACGCAAACATATCAAAATGCATAACAACAAGATCTACATATGAAATAAGTTACATGGTCAAGTTATCGATTCAGTATTTGTCCCGTCTCGGTCTCAACAAGATAGAGATGAAATAGATGCTACCCACAACAAAGTTACTGCTGACCATGATTCTCCCACTCAAATGGATTCATCATCAAACTGACTACCTAACAGACAAGCTCATGATTCTACAAATTACACACATGATCACACAATCAATTTCAATGAATCAGATACTAGAAGTGGCAGCAGTAATCTCAAAGTTCTCCTATGGAACGCACGTAGTTTAAATAAACAAATTAATGCTTTTCAATCGTATGTGTACTCTCAATCTTTTGACATAATTGGAGTAACTGAAACTTGGCTCTCAACTAACATTTTTACTAATGAAATATTTCCCTCTTGCTACACTGTTTAAAGAAAATATCGAGATAGTAGAGGTGGTGGTGTATTATTAGCTTTCAAATCCTTCCTCACAGTAATGCAGTTGTCCTCTCCAAATGATTTAGAAATAGTCTCTGCTGAGATAGACCCAAATTTGCTCGTGTGTCTGATATATCGTCCACCTAACTGTTCTGATCAATATAATACCTCACTCATGGCATACCTCAATTCATTCGATAGTACCCAAAACATTGTATTATTGGGAGATTTAAATTTTCCTGACATAGACTGGAGTATCTACAGTGGCAGTTCCCCCACAGCTGATGATTTTGCAGAAGTAGTATTTGGACTCAATTTGATTCAAGCATAACTGGCCCCACGCATCGTGCTGGGAACACGCTAAACATAGCCTTGTCTAATATTAGTGGCCTTCAACATATTGAAACCTGCACAAATCTACCACCCAACCTCTCATCTGACCATTATTTGATAAAACTTCTCATTAACCATGTCCTCAGCAAACCTACAAAAATACGTATACAAAGATTAGATTACAATAAAGTTAACTGGGAGGACATGAACCAATTCCTTACAGAATATGACTTTACCTTAGCATTGAATTCTAAAAATGTCGAGTTTATCTGGCTATACCTGAAAACTGCCATAAATAGTGCTTTAAATCTATATGTTCCTAAGATCTCTATTAAAGAATCCAATCATTCCAAGTGGTTTAACCCAACAATCCGTCACAAAATCAAGTGCCTCCGCACTGCTAAGAGACAACTTGTGAGACATCCTACAGAAAGGAAAAGACTTAAAGTGGAGGATCTACAAAGGGAATTACAACAGATGATAACTGAAGCAAAGCATGATTATGAAACAAATCTAGCTTTAAATTATGCTCACAGTAATAGTAACAAAATTTTTAAATATATATCAAGTATCAAAGGGCGAGAAAGCTTTCCTGCTAAAATGTACCACATAAATGAATCAGCATCCACTGACTTGGAAAAAGCTCAACTATTTAACAATTATTTCCACTCAGTTTTTTCTACATTTACAGGTTCAACATCATCTGTATCTGACTTACAATCAAGCAGTGTCACTCCTCATGTTCAAGATATTCTGTTTTCTGATTCTGACGTCCTTGACTTACTTATATCTCTTGACGAAACCAAAGCTTGTGGCATTGACAGCTTTAGCCCAAAAATCTTCAAACACTGTGCAGGGCCACTACTTCATATAATTTGCCATCTTTTTCACACGAGTATATCATGCAGTTTTATTCCTCTTGACTGGCGCACTCATTGTGTGGTTCCTGTGTACAAATCTGGGGACAAAAGTTCTGTGAGCAACTACAGACCCATCTCACTGTTATGTATTTTATCAAAGGTTCTAGAAAGAATTGTGTATAATAATATAATTAATCGTGTCAGAGAACAATCCACCAAACATCAGTTTGGTTTCCTTCCTAGAAGATCTACGTTACAGCAGCTACTAGTATTTGCAGAAAAAGTCTTTGAACCTAACAAATGTGAAGTGGATGTAGTATACATGGATTTCAAGAAAGCTTTTGACTCTGTCTCTCACCACCACTTACTTGGCAAATTACAAACCTTTGGAATAACTGGTAAAGCAAGACAGTGGTTTGAAGCATATCTACACAATCGCTATCAATGTGTCAAGATAGGAGATTCACTGTCAGAATTATGTTATGTACATTCAGGGGTGCCCCAAGGAAGTGTCTTAGGACCTTTGTTATTCGTCATTTTCATTAACAACCTACCCGAATTCATTCAATTTGCAACTCCTTTTATATACACTGATGACACCAAACTTCTATATGCAATTAGATCTCGTGAAGATACTGCAAAGTTACAAACTGATATCAACAGAGCTTCTAATTGGAGCACCCTGACTGACTTACCTTTCTACGAATCCAAATTTATTCATTTACGTTTCTTCTCGACTACAACAGTCCCTCCTACATACACCATCAATGGAAATCCTATTAAATATCTAGCACAGCATAAAGATCTTGGAGTAACATTCACATCTGACTTCAGCTGGTCAGCACACTATAACAACATATGTACGAAAGCTTACCAAACCTTAGGACTTATCAGAAGAACATTCCAGGTTAACAGTGCTGAGGCAAAGAAACGTCTATACCTAGCACTAGTCAGATCACAACTATTATATTGTTCACAACTATTGAGGCCTCAACTAATAAGAGACATTACTGCACTAGAACGCATTCAACGAAGAGCCACTAAATATATTCTTAACGATTATACATCCTCATACAAACTCAGACTGGAACAACTGCATCTCCTGCCTCTCATGTATCACTACGAACTCCAAGATATACTGTTTCTAATAAAATCACTAAAGTCACCCACTGATAATTTTAACATCTACAACTACATTACTTTTGCAAGAGGCAACACCAGATCTGGGACTAACCAAAAACTGAATCATCCAAGGACATCATCAGTAACACAACATCATTTTTACTTTAACAGGATAGCCAGACTATACAATTACTTACCAGTCATTGATCTTTCACTATCTACCAACACAATTAAATATCGTTTAACTAACTACTTATGGTCGCATTTTACTAATAACTTCAACCCTGAGAGAGCTTGTACATTTCACCTTTTGTGCCCTTGCCACCGCTGCTCTAGAGCGCCAATTTCTACCAATTTTAACAAACTCTAGCTATCTATTGTAATTATAAGTAACTAACAGCTGTAATTATTAGTTATTTCTCTGTATTGTATGTATGTTTCTTTGGCAGTGGGTATCTATTACCCACTGACCTTTAATGCAGTCCTGAACTGTATTAAAAAGTATTAAAATAAATAAATAAATAAACAGTTAATGATAATAACTCTGAAGGTAAATGTGTTTGGATGAAAGAATTGTTTAATGCAGAGTGGTTAGCTAAAAGCCCAGAGAAAACACATACCCTAGTAATGGCTGAAGACATATTTCATGAGGATATTAAGTATAAAACTGTCAATAGGGACCCGCCGATTATGCTCATAATTTTACCTATTATGCTATGCTGCACTGCTCAAAAATTCACCTATTATGCTTAAATTAATGCTCAATATTTACCTATTATGCTCGATTATGCTCAATGTTCATGCCTTAGTTCATATGCTTTGCTACTAGTTTAACACTGTATAGAAAGAAAACAAATGAGTAGCTGGAACACAAATAATAAATTCTTGCTGCATGTAAGAGAAAAGATCGATATACTCTAATAGAACAGTCAGTTATATAATTGTTCTATTAGAGTTACTGACTGCTCTATTAGAGTATATCGATCTTATTTTGCAATTGTCATTTTTCCAGCAAGAATTTACACTATCGTACAAATATTTAACCTATTATGCTGGAATTATGCTCAATGATTTTAGGTACCTATTATGCTCAAAATTATGCCAGCATAATCATTACTAAACAATCACATAAAGATCTCGGAGTTACATTAAGTGATAATCTTGAATGGAAAACTCATCATGACATTATTTTAAGTAAAGCTTATAAGACATTGGGTCTTGTACGAAGAACCTTCAGTTCATCTATACCACCACTGACTAAAGTTAAGCTATACGTATCTCTCATCAGGTCTCAGCTCATGTACTGCTCCCCTATCTGGCGTCCATATTTAGTGAAAGACATCAGTAACCTAGAACATCTTCAGAGACGAGCCACAAAGTATATTTTGAACGATTACATTTCCGACTATAAAACTAGACTTCTCAAACTAGAGCTTCTCCCATTAATGTACACCTTTGAACTTTCAGACATCATGTTTTTCATCAAATCTATCAAAAATCCAACCAGTAGTTTCAATATTCACCATTTCATTTCCTTCTCTACCAGTGCCAGATCAGGAGGCTTCAAATTACATCACAATCCCTCCACCACTAACAAGCAACGACACTTTTACTTTGTAAGGATCTGTCGCTTATGGAATGTGCTTCCATTAATTGACATTAATCTGTCTATTGATACTATCAGAAACAGAGTCAAGTCCCACTTCTGGAATCATTTCATTCATAACTTTGACCCCCTCAATCCCCATACACTGCACTACCACTGTCCCTGTAGTCGGTGTGTTACTGATCATTTCTCGATTAACTACACACTGTTTTAGACAATTTATCATGTGTTGTTTTATTATTATTTTATAATTACTACTTTTGGCTGTAGGCACAAGCCTACAGACCTTTAGTACACCATGTGTATTGTCAATTCTTGTATCTGTGTGTGTACCTAAGCTCATGCTTGTATGTGTGTACTATAAAGCATAAATAAATAAATAAAATAAAAAATTATCGGCGGGTCCCTAACTGTCAAAAACTATGGGTTAGATTGCAGTGGTGACTGGCCTAGACAATACTGCAGACAAGGTTTACTACTAGCCAGTATAATTCGTAACAATAGACACTTTTACCATGATGCCTGGTGTATCTATACCTTAAAATTAACAAAATATTTTAGTGACAAGGATATTCCTATTATTGTCTTGGGTGATACATTGGTGCCTATGACAGACATCAGTCCTAAAGTACAGTAGACTGCAGAAAAAAGTTAACGTTTCGTAATTTTAATTACGCTGTAGTAGCGTAATTACAAAGCGTAATTACGAATTATGCTCTATTGGTAACTATGAGTATATTGTATATATGGCTGGTGAAAAACTACCTTTTTGCATAATTACAGATTACGGTCAAAACGTAATTACAGTACAAACATGGTAATTACTTAGTAATCACACCGTAATTACAATTACAAAACGTTAACTTTATTTTGCAACCTACTGTAAATGTAGTAGGGCATCCTTTTCAAGATAGTGGTGTAAAAAGCAGTGATAGGGATTTGTTTCGTGAACATGTATTTAACCCAAACCTTCCCATATTTTGGGAGATTTTGCAAGACTATGTCACTGCATTACCTGATAAAACTGAGGATGAAAAAAAGTGTTTTGTAATACAGAAGGATATATGCACACAAAGTATCACTCAATCTTTTACACAACATCATATATGATGCAGTACACTGTAAACAGCCACATCAATGTGCCACCAAATTTCTCAGTAACATGCTGTCAGCATGTGAAATTAAAAAAATACAGAAAATATTATTTTGTGAAACAGATCAAGACATACCTGAATCACTGGAAGATCTTCTTATAAATGTCATGCACAAAAAGTATACATACCACAGAGTGGTGGACTTCATACAATCAATATCACTGTCAGGGATGAAGCATTTACCCATGAAGCTACTGATCTACAGGTACTGCTGGCCCTAGTGACCACAATGAAATGCTATCCAACAGGATGGAGAGACCACTTTTTCTGGGATGTCTGGCTTGCCATACCATCCAGTTAGGTCTTTTTAAAAAAGTTGACAGTTGTAGTACAGTTAAAACTTTACGTCGCTTGTGGATTTACAAAGTTTTTTATGCAGAACAACTAATTGAAAACCCTGAGAAAGTTCACTATTTACTAATAGTAGATGATTTACGTAAAACCAATAGAGAAATCTCTTACATTGAGATCAGCAGAAATAGTCAACAATCAATTCTAATACCAACCACATTGATGAATACTGATGACGGCATCAAATACTGCAGCAAAGCCGGTGTAATTCTAGTCAACATGGATTGCCGTACTCATGATCACATAGATGATGAACTTATGGAAAACAGTGCATGCCATGCTTGGTACTGCTATATTTTAAGACTGGTTAAATACTGTACCGTCAATAAAATACCAGTTATATTATGTAAACCAACTGCTGGTGATAACATCTTGGAACAATGTATACAAAACATTACAAAAGTTATCCATCCAAAGCAAAATCCGATAACTGTAGAAGGCAGACCAGAAAATATAACAATTTCTATGAGATAAAGTGCTGTTACTAGTATTTTACCTTTACCACAATAAATTAATGCAACACTAACACAATCCATTAACTGGTACCTTATGATAACTTCTCTCATCTGGTAAGTTTTTTTGTACTTAGCTTTTGAGTTGTTTTCAATTAGTTCAACATCATCAGGCAATGCTTCTATATAATCTTGCAACATCTTCCATTGTAAATCATTAAGTTCAAAACTATTGTCATCAGCATCTGACTCATCTCTCTGGTCTCCTTCAGTTGATATAGTGTCTTCGCTCACTCTAAAGCTCTATAATATATATTCACAACTGCTGATCTATATTTTATTATGATAACTTTATCTAAAACTGATAGTGCAGAGTACAATATAACGGTCGGGCCTAGACCATTTTGCGACCAAACGATGCTGTTGACCGATCAATGTAGCTGTTGGTTGGCCATTTGTGCCGATCAAATTTTTACAACTGTAATTCTTTATCCCATCCAAAAACAGCTTATAGCTGTAAAAAAAGTGCGCGTCCAAGTAAAGCAGAGTTAACTGCGACAAAAAGTAATGATATCATAATGCAGCCATGTGCGAGGTGTGCAAGTTGTAAAATTAATATTAGCTAATCAGATAATACAATGTTATTGTTAAAGTGTTAATGAGAACTATGTGATGCTGCTATTTTTAAGTGTGTGAGAATCTTCATAAATGCCACACAAATTTAATTCTCAATAAAGCAATGTGTATAGATTCTCTGATAGCAATAAATAGTTTGAGTTTGGCCACCTTTCCTTTGTTCGTAGCATTGCCGTATACAGGAAAGACGGCCAAACTCAAACTATTTATTGCTATCAGAGAATCTATACACATTGCTTTATTGAGAATTAAATTTGTGTGGCATTTATGAAGATGCTCACACACTTAAAAATAGCAGCATCACATAGTTCTCATTAACACTTTAACAATAACATTGTATTATCTGATTAGCTAATATTAATTTTACAACTTGCACACCTCGCACATGGCCGCATTATGATATCATTACTTTTTGTCGCAGTTAACTCTGCTTTACTTGGACGCACACTTTTTTTACAGCTATAAGCTGTTTTTGGATGGGATTTCAATACTTTTTGTTAGAATAAGCAATGCACTGTTGATAACAGTAGGTGAGTTTCCATGGTTTTGACAGAAACCCCAGATTACAGTGAAAATATAACTGTAATTTTAGTGGCCAGGGCCGCCCACATGGGGGTGGGGGGGTAACTGGGGTATTTTTCCCCCTGCCCCAACCCGAAAGGGGCCCCTTGAATACCTGTTTAAAGAAAGATCGATATACTATAATAGAGCAGTCAGGATCTAGACCCTTCCTTGCCACTGGGCCCCTCTTTAACTCTTTTCCCTGGGCTCTCTAATTTCTCTGGACGGCCCTGTTAGTGGCATGCAACTGCAATCAGCTACCACCCATTTTAACTAGTAAACCCTTAATAACACTTTGCCTTTCATCTTGTACTGCATTAAAACGATCAAGATACTCTATTAGAGCAATCACAAAACAGCTGTAACACAGCAATCAATATTTAGCATAGTTAAAACTTCTGCTTAGCATCGGATTGTACAGTTTAAATTACTAGCTACTTACAGACTTACAATATAAAAATATGGCACTTGTAGAAATGTGACTGTTCTATTAGAGTATCTCGATCTACTTCAAGCATTGACTAGTTCAAGTGAAGAAGCTACGCCCCTGCCAAGAGATCTTGTGAAATGAAATGAGAATAGTAAAGAAAAGGCAAGTATGTACAGAGACAATAGAAGGGCGCGTAATTATGTCCTGTTGTAAATAAACGCCTTTAAAATTTATATTACTACTAAATAAGCGCACCGGAATAGGCTTGAGGCTGTTGTCTCCAAGGTTGTCTCATTACTTGTCTTTTCGTGTTGAAGGGATTTAGTCACAATTGGTGAGTTTAACTATACATGTATTTGTGTTGTAAAACTTAATTGTAAAAAGGCGATTAGCACATATCATGAAAACATGTATTTGTCACAGTAGAGTCTCTCACGATTATTACGAGACATTGGACCAGGGTAAAAAAATTACTGCTATATTTAGAGGTTGTAGCGTTTGTATATCTTAGTATCTTAATAAATAGTTTTCCATGATCACTAATCACTAATAGTACAGTGAAAACTGGTCATTATTCAGGCCGTAGGGACAAAAAATTTCTGACCAAGCTTTTTAAAGAGGTAGCTGCATTTTGTGGCCTTAAAAAAGGTAAGAAGCATGCTGTTCTAACTGGCTATAGAGATGGATTTAGTGTGTGACAGCGTATGAGACAGTGAGTGCTGGCAGCAAGGGGGCAGCCAATCTGTTAGAGCACCAAAGGCACTGCTTCAGACTTAGGCAGTTGGCTGTCAGCCCAAAGTGTAAAAGTTTCACTATTGGTCCTTATAAGCTCCTGATGAAGAAAGTGATGAAGTCATTATCCATAGGATATATTTTTCAGAGTATCTATTTCAGTTCTACAATATAGTAGCCAAGCATACGATGAACATAACACAGCATTCCGGTGGTTTAGTGGTGACCACAACACTGCCTGGGGTAAACTGTGGTGAGATTTGAGACTACTGGAAGCCCTGGAATGCCTTCAACACATGAAATACCAAATATCTAATGCCTGGCTTTCATCCACAGTGGACCTGTCTTGGTGGCCACTTGTACAGAAGGAAAACAGCTGCCACACAGTCTTTCGAGCGAACAGCTAGTTTCCACACCTCTTAATTATCAATTTGTAAAATCTTGAGCAAAATTGTGTGTGCGAGCAAGTGTGATGTTGTGCATCGGCAGTGCCGTGTATATGGTTGCTGCCTAGCATTGACACATCACAAGCATTGAAGTCACAATGTGTCACTGTATCATCCATCTAAATATAATCTCTGAATGTGTCATTTAGTGTAGAGAGCAATCTTCCACAAGAAGTGACCTGCAGGTTTCAGTGTATATTGTTAACCATTAATATTGTTCACCATTGTGATTGTGAACTGTATGTACAGTGAAACCTCACTTAGTGGCCACCTCTTTAATAAGACCACCTCATTATATTGGCCACCTCTAGTAGATTCCAAATATAGCTAAGCAGTACTTTATGACCTCATTAATAAGGCCACCTTGTTATTCAGGCCAAATTTTGTGGTTCCACAGCTGGCCATATTAATGAGGTTTCATTGTACTTATGTGAATTTTTATTTTTCGTAACTTTTCTTCAGGTTTACTGATGGGCACTATGAAGCATTGTTGGCTGGTCCGTACATAATGTGGTGACTTGAAATGCTAAAACAGTACGTAGCATGTCTTGTATGTACATGTAATGTATTGTAATGTGTCCACACATCCACACATCTTAGAAATAAATATAGTTGTATTCTCTATACTCAGTTCCATTGTGCCACTGGGTCATAAGTGAGTTGAGTATGGATCATCTAGGACATTTGAGTCACATTTTATCCTGGCCAAGTGGATCTCATCCACTGACAGAATATACAGGATTAGATCACGTGTATAAATTACGGTGGAACTTGTTTATTGCCACCTTCACTCAATAAGCAGGTAATAGTGTATAAATTCTCAATTGGAATTGGCTTTTCAAGAAAGGTTGTCTTTCTATACTGGTGGCCATTAAGACAGGTTGTACTGATAGAATGTACATACTAGAGATGCAACAATATCCTCCACTTAGTGTCGTTTGATAGTGATGCAATGGAGAATATGTATTGTTGCATTTAAATACTATACTATTATATTGCAACTCTAGCACGTATTTATAACAGGAATGTTTGTTAACTGTTTAGACATACTGGAGCAACACCCACTCATCTGGATTCTACAAATGGAGTCATATTAACTTGTCATCGTACTTACTTGTTACTCCCATTGTGCTTGGATGAATATACATGCCGTCATGTGAGACTTGTTACCATGGCGGGCCACTGGAAAACATTTTCATAGCAGTTATATTACAGTCATTATTGTACAATTCTTACATTATTGTTGTGAAAAGTGTTTGGTATTCATGTGCCCTCTGTATGTTGTAATTACATGTGTAATTTTTGTGTAGGGGTGTTATAAAATGCAATAATGCGTGGTGACAATTGGCCAGCTACATGTGCTAATTACTCGCAGCTTGTGTCAACAACTGGTAACCGCAGTTGTACTCTGTGTCATTCCTTAAGCCGCGCCCTTAGAGGACAAATTACGTCATGGTGGGGGCGACTAAATTTAAAAACGAACGATGGTATGCAGCACCATAGATTATATCTGTGGACTATAATCTATGGCAGCACACTTCTTTGTGGCTATATGCACTAATTAACTACATAGAGCGCCAGTTCATCAATACCCAGTGACCGCAGTTGTGCTCTGCGTCATTCTTTAAATTCCGTGTAAAATTCTTAGATAGCAAATTACGTGGGGGCGACTAAATTCAAATTTCAAACTAGTCATTCTCGAAAGCATATGTTTCAATCTGAACGAAACTTTTAGAACAGTTTAAAGATACATTGCCCTACATGCCAAGCGAGTATTGCGGAAAACAACAATCTGGGATTTGTATTTGGCCTCTAGGTCAACTGAGGACGACTGAAACTTCGTTTGGTGCTGAAATTACGACTGTAGGGTAATCATGTATGGTGAAATCGATGATGTGAATCTTGAGGCTATTGAGTGAATACTGAAGCGATAGCAGGGCAATCAATGTTTGGAATGCAGAAAGGAACGCAAGGCATACACCTGCGGTTGCGTCTAACCGCATGCGATAAAAAAAAAATGAAACTTCCCCTTTGATGTCGGCAATCTCGATCACGAAACAATCGGCATGGATTTGCTTCACTGCTTGTGTGGTAGTTACTAGTGACACGATGAGTTCAACTCTAGAGTTTCAGAGGGATAGCGTAAGTGGCGGGTGAGTTACAGGAAGGCCGAATTTGACAACGTTCGTTCCTGTAAAATCCTCACGTAGTGGTCACGTCATTTATTGTCTGCGGCGCGCGTTTCTGCTTTACTGGCCGCGCGACTCACTACCGTGAGTCTTGATTATTAGTCTTTATACATGTAATATTATAGTTATTATTATTGTCGTATCGTTAACTTTCCTTACCGAAGCTATTTAATCACTACGTGAAGTCTCGATCCCGTCGAAGCATCGACTCGATGCGCATGCGTAAGCTAGAGCACTGCACCTAGTATTTACCCAAATTATCGATTGTAGGTTACTGTCGATGTTGTGAAGAAGCCTACACTGACTACCCGAGTGGCGCCTTCCAAGAGAAGAAAAGAAAGTAATGTTTGCGAAGTGGAGGTACGATATTAAGTATAAGATGGCTATTTCGTGGTTATAATCTGTAGAGATGCAGTGGCTGGAGAAAGTGGAATGAAAGTCACGTGATAAAGGTGTTCTGCACACGGAAAGTTCGAGAGTAAGTTTTGATCTATTGCTATTTACAAGAAAAACTTTAGCAATAGCTAGTTGATAATTCAATATGTGTTGACTCAACACCACTTGTAACAAAGCATTTAGCCTAGCTAAGTCAACAAACTGGCTGTACAATACATTGATTCATAGTTTTTTTTTTGTAAAATATGTATGCAGCAGCACAAATTTTGTACATGTAAACAATTAATTCTCTGTAGAATGTATGTGCATACAATTCAGTGATAAGTAGCTGAAAGTGGTCTCAGATTCAATCTCAGAGTGATCCTTTTTCAAAAATTTCCTGGGGGGACAGACCCCCTAGAAGGCTTGTACTTCGCACACTAGGATAGTACACCTCTATCTTATGGCCATGCAATTTCAGAAATGGCCAATCAAATTTACTTTTGATTGGCCATTCTGTCCAAGCAATAATTTCCTCTTATATTGTACATTGCAGTGTGTAGCATACCTCTACTGTTGCTGTTACAACAGTAGTATAAAACAGTTACTCATCTGACATTTGCTAAATGTGTGCAGTAAACTTTCTCACTGTTTTTGTACTTGTATGCACATCGTGCAAACATGCACAGTAAACAAGTCAGAGTCACATGATGTTACCATATCACCACAATGACCTAATATAGTAAACCACATCACATGATCATCATCTGATGATGGTAACCAAAACTGGGTGTGGTGGAATAGTATGAATTGTTGTGGGTTGGGTGTGTACTGTTGTACTGATGTGTGGTTTGCACTTTAGCACCATATATAGACATGTATTTAACTATTATGTCAAAATTGATAGCATAACAATAAATATAACACCTATAAATTTTAGAAAGCAAATTCAAATTCCTTCTGGAGTGAAATTTCTTTATGCCAGTCTCTTTGACTCCTCTAATGCATATTTTGCAGCACCACAAAATGTTACACTCATCATTGATAGCCAAGATGGTAAAACAAACTATAAACACAAAACTGATATAGAAAGCTTGTACATTCAGATGACCAAAGATGGCCAAAGTCTTCAAAAGCTATGTGTCAGAAACCCTGAAGCTGGCACATGGACAATTATAATCAAAGCAATGACCAATACACCAGTGTATTTCCAGTTTCAAACAGTATCTACAAAAGACACATATGCTACAATGCAAGCCACTCTTTCTCCACATAGTGTTCTTGGAAAAATTGGAAAGATATTGCCTATGCTGACTTCACAAATATTGCCAATACCCAAACATTTGGTGGCAAAAAGAATCCTGATGTTGTACAAATTCCTGCCGCAGTTGGTGCAACCGGAGAGGCGCTTGGTGCAACTCAGTCATGGACCTCAATAAACAGTGACATTCAGAATGGTGAAGGGGACATTGAGAAGGCTACAAAGACAATGTCCGATGCAGCTGAACAACCTCCATCAGATCACCCTGGCATCTTGCTAGTTGATGCCAATGGCGCTCATACTGTTACAATAACAATGTACAAGGGCAGGTATGACTATCTCTACCAGATTCCACAGAACTGCTCTAAACTGGTTGGGGAACATGAAGCAACTAATCAAAATTTTATAACAAGTGTCACCACACCTACTTTAAAATTAGTATCTGTAGCTGGCCATGGCAATGATAACAGTGTTTATGGATACGTTCCACCACCTGTTATTAGATATCCACATGCAGATATCATTTTAAGTACAAATGATGTACAAGGAGGTCTAGCAAATGGAAAAATCTTTCACCTTTTGGTTTGCTGCACTGCAAATGTCCTTGGGAAGCAACTAGTTAATAATGGAGCAATAGCATGTATCAGTTACAGTAAGGAGTTTTGTTTAGCTTTTGGCCATATGTGGATGGTGAAGCCAGACTGCACCATTTTGCAAGAATTAATAATAAATGGAAAAACAATTGCTCAAGCTAAGGTGCCAGCCGAGCAGAAGTGCGCAGATCTTCAAAATAAACTTGGATCGGAGTTTACGTTGTTATGTAGTTTGATGTGGAGCAATTTTTGTGCTCTCAGAATAATAGGTGATGATAATGCCAGTCTACATTTGTAGTGCAAGCCAATAGCCAAGTTAATAAAAACTGTCAAGTACATAATTTACATAATAAATAATAGTAGCTACAGTACACAGTTATATATATATTTTTTGTAGGTATTTTGTGATTTTTTACTATATATTTACTTTTGTTATATATATATATATATTTATGGGGAAGCATTATTTAAATTTTTTGTTATAAGCATTTACTTATTTGCTGTATTGACACAACTGTTGATAAATGCACTGGGTGTAAAACTGTACATTGTATGTAATGTTTATGAAATCCATTGGTGTGATTTCAGCAGCTTCACTTCTTTACTCATGTCATTTTCTTTTGATAACCTTGGTGCAGTGTTTATAGAATACTGCTGCATGTTAAAAGTATCAGTAAATGAATGTCATGTGTGACTATACCTAAATTTGCTACTATAGGGTAAAGTGTTTTAGAATGGCTCAGGGCATGTATAATGCATGATTATACATGCTACTAGAAATTGCATGAAGAAGGTGAAGTTGAAATATCAAGCTCTTTGCAGATTGTATGATATGGCTTATCTAAATCTGTCAATGCGTTGACCTATGCATATAATAAGAGTGTTCATTCCATTTTAATTACCTTATAATCTAATCTATAAAACAATAGTTTATTTTTAAAAATACATTCAACTCCTCTGCAACCAAATTCTTCTGTTTTTCATCTCATCCTCCACTGGGCAAAAATGAAATGTCAGCTTTTAGCACATGAGTATAAAATGAGCATGAAATTTGTCATTTCAGCAACATTAATTTTCATATTTAGAAAATTAGTGGATTTTGGTGGAGTTTCCTGCAGAGTATAGAGAAAGATTTACTGCATCTAGAATGTTGCTGGAAATGAGGCAGTGAAGAAATGTACATTTCAGCACTGTGAAATGCATACAGCATGTAAAAAAATCATGTAGTTGAAATCAACATTTTCTATATTGCAGTGCATCTGCTTTATAGTGTACTAGTAGTTTAGCTAGCAATGCCTTGCTTCCGTGTTGTATTTACTACCCACAATACAGTATTATACTACATTTGTGACTGAATTTGACAAAACAAGGCTTCGACGCACAAAACTTCGTTAGGAGATATGGCGATTTCAAGTAATCATTGTGTAATAACTTCCCAGTGCCTACAGCTGGGTAAACAAAATTTGCACCAATTATTCATCTATTTACTAGCTATCAGTGAATGGGTGTATTAATTTCTGGTACCCAAAATTTGCTCTGTTTTAGGCAGCTTTTTCGAGCGAATTATAATATCACAGGTGGCAGTAATAGGGTGGGAGAGTGGGGGATGGTGGGTGGGCTTAATATAGGGGAATAAAATGAAATAAGAAGACGAATGGAATCAAGTTTTGGCCCTCCATGGCCCCCCATGGCCCTCAAATCTCTCCAAATTGACAGAACACTATTGGCGAGCTCTCTGTGAAGTCCCAGCTCGCCACACACCATTATCACAAAGCCATGGCCATTTAATGGCGCCAATCTCCCACTCGTGGCTTTGACAGGGTCGGAAGAAAGCTGCTACAGAAACCAGACTTGCCAGTCCTGAAGGAAGTACAGTGTGGAATATGATAGTGTGTTAGACCAGCAATCCATTTCTGGTAAAAACGTAAGTTTGATTTTGTGTGTGTGGAAGCTTTGTTATATGAAATCCGGTCACATTTTATTAATGAGCAATAGCTAATAGCACATTGTTTTTACTACAACTATAATACAAAATGATTGGCTATGTTTCAGTTTACAAAAGTTCCTGATCTTGATTAAAATTGACCAGTAACCGTGCCATCAGGATTCAGAGGAATGTTGTATTCTCAACACCACTAATTCCTACTGTAGGTACATACTTGCTGTTCTACTTGAGTCAGTTGAGTAATCATGATGCTTTCTTCTCATATTCTGCTTCATCACTATAGCTAGTTCCTGACAGCATGTTAAACCTAGCACCTGCAAAAATTTCGTTACAATAAACTGTTGCTATGGCAATTCTTTCTGTGACAAACCTTAAATTAATGTATAGGGTAGCTACAGTGTCACTCATAACTTTCACAAGATCCAGCCATGATCACAAGTTTCTCCACTACTAAACTTTGATAGGCATCCACAAAATACTCTTGTTTCAAGAACAATACCAGAATTTTATACACGATTTAATGAAATATCAATAAATCCATCACCTGCATAATTATGGTGAAAAGTTAACTTCACTGGAGATCGACAATTTTCAAAAATTGGGTCACATATAAAGATTTAATTAAAGCCTTGGTATTGCATCATGGTTACATCCTTAATGTGCAGCCCCCTTAAAAAGTTGCTTCCTCTGCCCCTGATTTAATCTACTACAAGACATCATCAACGGTACAAGTTTTTAAAGAACCAGTAGCTAACTATATACTTTTGTCACTTCCTTTGACAACTTTAGTTAGTAATGTGTTGATAGAATCCCGCTGCCATGCAATGATATATACGTAATAATAGTGAATCATGAATTAGCTACATCTGCTTACCTCACAGTTGCTACAAATGCAGCTCTTCCTATGTCTTTCTGCAAAGTTCCCTACGTTAGGCTAGCTTGCATTTGCAGTCATCTATAAAGTATACTTAACGAATTCACTGTGAGGTAGTGTAATAGAGATGATGAGTGCTTTTGGTATGTAATTAGCTGACTCTCAATTGGGGTGCTATCCACCGGTATCCTTTTGCCAGCAAACAACTTTGATCCATTTTATTACTATTTTGTAGCTGCCAATTTCATGTAGCACTGTTGCTAGGTGTAGCACTGTTGCTAGGTGTAACACTGTTGCTAGGTGTAGCACTGTTGCTAGGTGTAGCAATGTAGCAAGGTGTAGCACTGTAGCTAGGTGTAGCATTGTAGCTAGCTACATATAGATACTGTAGCTCAAGGTTATAAGTAGCGTAATATATGTGACCGTCTCAGCAAAAACCCGACTTGTTCGCACAAGCATGCGTATTGAGAAAAACGAAATTTAAAAATAATTGGTATAATTACGCATGCCACAAAGAAAAACACGCAAGTTTTTATCGGGCCAGTATTCGAAGAAGGAAGCCTCAAATCGATTAAACCTATATACCATCTTATTCGCCTACTCATGGAGAGTTCGAAAATCTTCGTTTCGTTTCTGTAGCTTCAACGGTATGCGTGTCACGTGCGTTTGTTTACGATTCGGTAAACATAAGCAAGATCGTCATCGTTTTTCTACCAAACCGCTTTCACATCCATATGCGCAAGTGTCTACAGGGATAACACTATACCTTGGCTGATGTGCTGATCCATGGTGAACATTTTAAGCCAAATTGCACCGTTGTAGACTAATCAAAACGGAAGTTGTGGCTGCGAATGTAAGCGCCTGTAGTTTATTTTCAGTACAGCCGCTGTACAAATCGATTATCTTACTCTTCCTACTGGCTGGTGCTATAATTTCAAAACTACACACCACAGAAGGCTGAAACTTTGGTGATCCATTCCTTGGACACTGCTAATAATGCTGAGTGAATAAAAGTATTTTTTTTTAATTGTGCGAACAAGTCGGGTTTTTGCTGAGACGGTCACACATAGCATCCGAGATCGAGCGACGCTGGTTGGGTCAGCAAACCGAAAAAAAACTTTTACAAATTGATCCCTCTACCAATGTTGGATGTTCATCGTAGTATATTATTATTAGATCCACCATGAAACCGGATGCACGATTGTTGCTTTCACAGAAATGTCGCTTTTTGTATATCACGAGATGCAAAATTGGCGTGCAGCAGGTGATCCCCTAGACCATTACTGTTTTCCCTTGTCCTTATTGATTTCTTATCCAGTGTTACTTTCCCAGCTGGACTGGCTTTTCAGTTGTGGTACTCGGATGATGGAACCTTGGTGGGTACGCGCTCCAGCCTTGCCCCTTTTGCAAAGGTTCGTGCTAGATACAGTGTGTAAGTCGCACTACAAATCACCCACACAAGAGTGAAGTGGGAAGTTATACCAAGATAACTTCCGAGGCATCACGTGACTAAGACGTGCGCCCAAGAGCAATGCACTGAGGATTTGCTCCGCGGCAGAATCGCCGCATAACATGAGAGCTGTCAGCTTTTTATAAAGGAAACTTGGCTCAAATCGATTGTGGGTATACTGGATGTTCGTTTTCATAACGTTTAGGAGAGAGTATTTATGAGGATTGTGGTTGTGAGTTTTGTGTAGCGTAAACGTAATAGTGTCGAATTCCGCAAGTGTAAATTACGCAAAAAGTTTTGATTAAGAAGAAATAAGAATCAATAGATTATAGGCAGCTGATGAATGGAAGGAAAGGATAAAAATGGAGATAGGGACCCGCCGATTATGCTCATTATTTTACCTATTATGCTATGCTGCACTGCTCAAAATTTTGCCTATTATGCTTAAATTTATGCTCAACATTTACCTATTATGCTCAAATTATGCTCAATATTTATACCTTAGTTCCATGTTTTTTTTAGTAAATTTGCACTTTATGGGAAAACAGTAAGTTGCTGAAGCACAGATTCTAAATCCTTGCTTGTCAAACTGCATGTCACAGAAAAGATCGATATAATCTAATAGAACAGTCAGTTGTCTGATTATTTTCTGAGTGTTATATTAGGGTATATCGATCTTTTTCTGTGATATGTATTTTGATAAGCAAGAATTTACGGTAATGCACAAGTGTTCTGCCTATTATGCTAACATTATGCTCAATGCTTTCAGGCACCTATTATGCTCATTATTATGCCAGCATAATCGGCGGGTCCCTAGACGGAGATGAAAGAGTCTTCAAGTAAGTGCCGCTGGTAGTGCGCACTAATTTAAGCCTTGAAAACTTAGTAGAAACATAGATAGTACATTCTCCGTACGGAGAATATACTATCTATGTTTGTGTTTGTGGTTGTATGTGTTTTTATCTATTTTGTGTGTGTTTTGTTTAGTGGTTGTATGTGTTTTGTATTAGGACAGTACCTTGTACAGGCTTGCCTTTTACACCGTTCCTTCCCTTGTGGTAAATTGATAATAAATAAATAAAAATAAATCTATGGTAGAAGGTACACTGGTACACGCTGTGTGTTGTTAAAGAACGTACTCGTTAGGGGTGCAGATATGTAGCTATGTCTACTTTTATTCAGGAACAATATGAAGATTTTTGTTCTTGGAAGATGTGGGAAGTGCGTAGTTGGAAAAAGAACGATCACTTACTGTCAAACTACAATGCTACACACAGAATGCAAAGCTGAGTGCTGTTCACGATGTCTTGAAGCAGGTTACAACATGACTAATGTCGATTGGAATTCCACCATCTGGAACTCAATGGCAGTAAAGCAATGCCAATTGGGATTACCTGTAGTGAACAAGAAGTGTCTTATTCAGTGTTAAGTCTTCCTCAATGTTGTTTGAAATTAGAAGGCTTAAACATTACTGTGCCAGTGGATGTATCTATGCAAGATTTGTCTAGTTGTACAAATCTAAACCATGCTACAGGATTTATGTTGGAATACAGTGAAACTAAATGGAGCAACTGGTTTAGTAGTTATTGTCAGCACTCCAGTACAAGATACTGTATTCATACAGGAAAGCAGGTCAACAGAAGGCAAGAACATGGTACAATGCAATTATATGAGGAAACCTTTACATATAAAATTGAGTGGTCTCGCATATATAATTGTTTCCGAGCTGGAAAAGGGCAACTGAAGTCAGAAAATAGTAATCCATTTAAAAGAAGGAATGCAACAGGTAATCATTGTCATGACTGTCCTGCAGTAGTTTATTGTCGTATCCTCATTTTAAGCAACCATCGTCAAATCCTTGAGGCACAATTACCCCTTCACAGAGCTCACAAGAATCATGACACGTTATTAAGGCTCAAACGAATAGTAGCTTTCTGTATTCGAATATTTACTCAACTATTGTCCGAATACTCGAATATTCGGTGTAAGGTTTCATTGCTATGAATGCAACCCAGTAATTAAGGTGGCCACTACCAAGAAACCTATAAAGAACCACAAACAAGTTTGTGGCTTCGTATGAATAACTTACTGAGAAGAAAAGGGTAGCATAGTGCCCTTTCTGAAAGGATTACCGCAGCGATATTGTGATGGAAAGTGTTTATAACAAAGTAGAAGTATCTGGAGTAAACCATGAATCCATATGAAGTTTTGTGCTTACGGCGATCTGCCACAGCATTAGTACATCTTCACCAATTAGTGGCTGCCTAATGCTATTTCTACTGTTCGCTTCTTCAACAACATTCTTTCCATTCAATGGCATCGTCTCCGCTTCCTTAATTGCTTACAGCTAATCACGTGCCATTGTATAACGATCATGTGCGAATATTCGGGGGTTAATTTTATTATTCGAATACTATGCCAACGAATATTAATACGAATAATCGGTTATTCGTTTGAGCCTTACACGTTATCCATTGCCGATCAACTGTGTTATAAGCCTCACCCTGAAATAGAAAAAAAGGTTGAAGAGTTAGTGAGTGATACTAGGTTAACAGCTTTAAGTCTATATCTATTATATCTGTTTTTATAGCACTACATTATGTCATTGTTTATTGTTTAATTAGTATTCAGTCTGGTAAGTTCTAGAACATTCTTCTCACATAATACCACACCGATAGTGAGTTCTCAACTGTACAACACAAGTCGTCTGCCCAAACTAGAGCAGCCAACATTTTCAGGAGACCCTCTTAGTTGGCAATCATTCTGGGACTCCTTTGATGCTACAGTTAATACCAACCCCACCCTGAGCCCAATCCACAAATTCAATTATCTCAAAGCTCAGCTACATATACAAGAGAATATGCTGCACAAACTATAGCCAGCCTTCCATTAACAGAGTTGAATTACACACAGTCAATTACTCTTTTGAAACAATGCTTTGGCCAGCCAGAGAAACTTATCAACGCTCATACCCATGCCCTCATTAAACTCCCAGGACCAACAAATGATTTATCTAGTTTACAGCTGTTTCTAGGCACCGGCCGATTATACCAGCATAATTTAAAGCATAATAGGTGACCAAAAGCATCAAGCATAATGCCAGCATAATAGGGACGATGTTTGAAAAATTAATTAAATGCGCAATACGTGCGCCTGAAAGAAAACAAATATTCACTGCCAATAGTATTATTAGTGCATTTCATATTTAAAAACACCTATACAACTTATTAAACCGTTTCTTTGTTGGTTATTCACACTTTGCAGACATAAGATCGAGATACTCTAATAGAGCAGTCACTTACTCTAATAGAGCAGTCAGGAAAAGCTGATATACTCTAATAAAACAGTCAGTTCTAGAGCATAATCTTGATTTTTAAAGCATAATTTTGAGCATAATAGGCTTAATTTTTGAGCAATGCTCAAAAGCATAATAGGTAAAATTTTGGGCATAATAGGCCGGAGCCTAGCTGTTTCATGACATTACAGAAAATCATATTAGAGGCCTTGCATCACTTGGAGTATCCAAGGAATCATACAGCACAATCCTTGTACCAATAATTCTTGGAAAGTTCCCTGTGCCCACATGCAGAAACTTAGCCGGAGATCACGACCAATTGAGCTGGACACTAGATGATTTACAAGCTGCTGTGGCAAAAGAAATAAGGGTATTAGAGAGTGGGTTATATACCAATGACTCCACATCTAATTTACCAACAGCTAGGTCACATGCAACCACATCCTTTCATGCTGCCATCAAAGGTGGACGTCACACAACTGCTGTTAAGAAGAAACCACAGTGCATTTATTGTAAGAGTGAACACTCCCCATTACTTGTTCAGAAGTCACAAACCACCAAAAATGACTAGAGATAGTCCGTAAGGCCAATCTATGTTTTAACTGTCTGGGGAATCACAAGGTCTCACAGTGCAACTCAAAGTTTCGGCACAAACACTGCAGACACAGGCACCATACCGGTCTGTGTAAACCCAATGATAGTCACACACCCAAATCTAGTACACAAGGGACTGATACATAAGTACAACAATCGACACAAGAAACTAAGCTACACAGCAAGTAGGTGCCCACACAGCTCCAGTTCTACATGGTGTACACAATAACAAGGAGACTCTGCTGACTGCTACCATACTGAAGACAGCTATCGACCCTGTTGTTGGTGAAGGATTACGAATACAAGGGAATATCCTTTTTGATGAAGGCTTGCAACGGTCATTCATTACTGAGGAGACAGCAGCCAAACTGAAGTTGACACCAGTCAACACTGAGAACATTGCCATAGCACCCTATGAAGCTGAGTACTCATCTCCCCAACCGACATCAGTGGGACAAGTCAAGGTAGAAACTACAGCTGGGGACAGAGTACCTATATCTGTGCTTATAGTACCGTTTATTGCTGCACCACTGAAGAATTCAGTACATACGAGCCTCCATCGAGAACTTTCCTCACTGGGATGGATTAAGCTGGCACACCCTTTTACCAGCGAGCACAATTTTCAGATATCCATTTTGATTGGAGCTGACCACTATTGGACCTTTGTGGAAGATAAGATTATTCGGGGTGAAGGGCCAACTGCTCAGCAGTCCAAACTGGGATTCCTCCTGTCTGGACCCATGTCTTCTCCAATGTTGCAGTTGAATGTTGCCACCATGTCCACAGCCACCAGTGAAGAACCCAACCTTGAAAGGTTCTGGTCAATAGAAGCAGCCGGCACTTCTCCAATGAAACCTGTACAGACAGATAAGTTTATTGATCAATATCAGACCAACTGTATCAGCCAATCCACCAAAGGTGCTTACACAGCTCAGTTTCCATGGAAACCAGTTCACCTTCCACTTCCATCAAATTTCACGACCTGTGAGAAACAAAAAATGGCAGTTAATATCTCGTCTGACAGATTCACCATCTCTTTTACATATGTATAATACTATCATTACTGATCAGGAAGCACGTGGCTTCATAGAGAAGGTTAATTCTACCGACTACCCAGCTAAGGTTCACTGTCTACCACATCACCCTGTTAAAAAGGAGTCAGCAACTACACCAATAAGAATAGTGTACGACTGTAGCTCTTGTTAAAGTAAGGAACATACCAGTCTGAATGACTGCTTACTAGTAGGTCCACCATTCAGAATGATTTGTGTTCAATCTTACTACAATTTCATAAACACACCTTTGCCTTTGCCACCGATATTGAGAAGGCATTCTTACATGTCAAGCTCCATGAATCAGACAGAGATTCAACTCGATTCTTATGGGTTTCGGACATCAATAATCCATTTGGAACTCTTACAACTTATCGCTTCAAGGTGGCACCTTTTGGAACGTCCAGCTCACCATTTATGTTGAATGCAACACTTGACTTTCACCTTAAGAAATTCCCCTTATCAGTGGCTAAGGATATGAAGTCCAACCTTTACGTTGACAATCTTATTTCAGGTTGTGACTAAGAACAGCAATTCATGGACTACTACATTCAATCCAGATCTATAATGAAACAAGCAAATTTCAACTTGCACTCATGGTCATCAAACAGCCTCAAACTTTGAGCCAAAACTGAAAGTGACCAAACAAACGACTCCAGTACATGTGTCAGCCTACTGGATTTATTTTGGAACATGCTAGATGACACTCTAGGATTTATACCTAAACTGTTCCCTTCACTTACATTCTCACCATTGACAACCAAAAGGGAGATACTATGTGACTTAGCACAGATATATGATTCATTAGGTTTGTTAACTCCAATTACTATCAAAGTTAAGTTGTTGCTACAAGCTCTGTGGAGATAGAAGGTGGACTGGGATGAACCAATTGATCAAGAGACTCGTGACCACTGGCAGTTGATTGCCTCTGACATCCAAGAAGTGACAACTTATGTTTATCCAAGATGTTACTTCACACAACAGTTCCACCTCACTGCCTCCAAACTAGTTCATGTTTTTGCAGATGCTAGTCTAAGTGCATATGGTGCAGTAGCATACCTCAAGCAGAATGACCAAGCTACATTGGTGGTGTCAAGATCCAGGGTTGCACCAGTAAGGTCCATTACACTTTCTAAATTTGAACTAATGGCAACAGTCATTGCCACTCGATTAGCCAAGTTTGTCATCCAATCTCTACACCTGACATCTGATGATACCAATGTACATATGTAGAGTGATAGCCAGATCGCGCTTCACTGGATTTATGACATAAAAAAACAGACAACCACAACAAAGCCATTCATTGCTAACAGAGTAGCAGAAATCACACAGTCACTCCCTGCTTCTGCTTGGACCTATGTGCTAACTGATGAGAACTCAGCTGATCTATTGACAAGGCAGGATTTCTACCGAGCAATTGAAGTCCTCCCAACTCTGGCTTCATAGTCCTTCCTAGTTAACTTATACAGAACAGTGGCCCACATGGTCACCAGTTGTTGTAGTTCACTTACAGAACATTGCTATAGAAGATGCTCAAGAAACCAACAACAGATAGGGACCCGCCGATTATGCTGGCATAATTTTGAGCATAATAGGTACCTAAAAGCATTGAGCATAATGCCAGCATAATAGGTTAAATATTTGTACAATAGTATAAATTCTTGCTGGAAAAATGATAATTGCAAAATAAGATCGATATACTCTAATAGAGCAGTCAGTAACTCTAATAGAACAATCATCAAACTGACTGTTCTATTAGAGTATATCGATCTTTTCTCTTACATGCAGCAAGAATTTATTATTTATGTTCCAGTCACTCATTTTTTTCTTTCTATACAGTGTTAAACTAGTAGCAAAGCATATGAACTAAGGCATGAACATGGAGCATAATCGAGCATAATAGGTAAATATTGAGCATTAATTTAAGCATAATAGGTGAATTTTTGAGTAGTGCAGCATAGCATAATAGGTAAAATTATGAGCATAATCGGCGGGTCCCTAACAACAGACCTCCCATCAACCCTGGCCTGCTGAGACCTGTGGTATCCATGCTGTCACCGATGTCTCCTGTTACAGCAGACTCACTAAATTACTCACTGTTACTATTTATGTACATCGTATTGGCCACAATTTGAAGCACCCCAGTGATAAGGTAATTGGTCCGATCACTGCTAAGGAACTTTCAGATGCCACAATGCCCTGGATTAAAGCCTCCCAATAACTGGAATACTTTGAAGAGATCACAAACCTAACATCAAAGTCACCCAAGCGTACTCTTCTCATACGTCAGCTCAGACTGTTCCTGGATAGCAGAGGATTTCTATGCTGTGGGGGAGGATTCATAATGCGCCCATTAGCAAGCTGGCAAAGTTCCCTTATCTGCTGTCACCCAAGCACCACATCACTAGGCTTATTGTGTATGCCACTCATGAGAGAATTCGTCATTCAGGAGTTAGCAGTACAGTAACAGCAATTCGTCAATTGTACTGGATTCCAGCCATTAGAGTATATGTGACCGAATTTAGGAAAATTACCCATATGGGCACATTTGACACCTAAAATATTTAATGATCAAATCACAAACAATAAAGAGCAAATCTGCTTGTTGATGGTTTTAAGCCATTCTTAATACCTTGAATTACAATAAATTTCTTGAAATATTTTTAAATCTGTTCCCTGCTCTTATTAGCAACACACTAAACAAGAAAATTCTAATTATTTTATGCACTCCGATATGGGTGATTTTCCAAAATTCAGTCACATATGTGAAGAAACTATTGAGGAGATGCGTGACATGTGTAAGTTTGACAGGGAAACCCTACAGGCTGCCTGATCCACCACCACTTCAGAAGACTCGAACTGAAGACCTAACCCATTCTCTGTTTGTGGTGTAGATTTCACTGGAGCCATATACGCTCATGAAGGAGAGGGTGAGAGGAAAGTGTATATTTGCTTCTTTACGTGTGCCACCACAAGAGCGGTACATCTTGAAGTGGTGCTGAATATGACAGTGGAAAGTTTCATGCTGGTCTTTCAAAAGTTTGTTGGTAGAAGGTTGTTACTGTAATGTAATTAGATACGCACGTGATATTTGTATAACATGGCACGTGATTGAACATGTGATGATCCTAGAATAATCCAACATTTTATTACATGGTGTCAGAAGTTCTTCAAAGAAGATGGACCAGCTTTCACCGCCAGAAGTGTTGGGTCTAGACGGCAATATCGCTGAAAAGTGGAGGAGATGGAAACAATGTTTTGAAATATTTTCTCTAGCCAGTAGCCTGTCAGGAAAAGATGCAAAAGTTCAAGCCGCTACATTTCTTCATGTGGTTGGACCAGAAGCACTGGAAATTTATAACACTTTCACATGGGACAACGCTGATGACAAAAACAAGGTAGATAAAATCGTCGAAACGTTTGATCAGTATTGCAATCCTCGCAAGAATGTCGCGTGGGAATGCCACAAATTTAACATGCGGAACCAGCAACCTGGAGAATCTATCAATCAATATGTTACTGACTTGAAAACAAAAGCCCAGATGTGTGAATTCGCTCAGTTGAAGGACCGCCTTATTCATGACCGAATTGTGTGCGGCATTATTTGCGACAAGACTCGTGCCCGCCTATTCAAAGAAAGTG
Organism: Dysidea avara; assembly: GCF_963678975.1. NCBI lineage: Eukaryota > Metazoa > Porifera > Demospongiae > Dictyoceratida > Dysideidae > Dysidea > Dysidea avara. The sequence continues at coordinate 48,553,627 of NC_089273.1, forward strand.
AGTTAACACTACAGAACGCCTTAAATATATGTAGAGCAAACGAAGCAACTTCATCCAAGTTAAAAACCCTCAGTGCCACTGCTGCTAGTAAAGAACCACATCAAGAAGTCCTTGCCATTTAGAAACGATGTCAAAGTCAAGGTGATAACCCCAAACCTCAATGTGACAAATGTGAAAATCAACACTACCGTCACCAACCTTGTCCGGTACAAGGTGTTGAATGTTACAACTGTGGTCGAAAAAACCATTTTGCTAAAGTTTGTCGAAGTCGTACTGTTACAAAATACCTCAAGAAAGTTCACAATGTTACACAACATGACAGTTCTGACCCCTCTGATGATTTCTTCATTGGTATGGTACAATGTGACACCAATAAAATGCCTGATTGGAAAGTAACAATCCTTGTGAATCAACAGAAAACATGTTTCAAGATTGATACAGGTGCACTATGTAATGTCATTGCCAGGCTGAAGTACCACAAATTATGCTCAAAGCCATTACAAGTAGGGGTGAAACGAATATTAAATTTTAGGTATTCGAATATTCTTCAAATTAACGAACGAATTAACGAATTATTCTTTAAGAATTTTTTGAATAATTAGGTGCTTGAAAGGGACAAAATCACTTTGATTACTACTAAAACTTTAAATGTTGAAAACGAAAAGTCCTTTACATGTATTATTAAGATGAAAATTATATTTTAAAATGACAATTTTCAGTTGTCAAAATGTTTTCAAGGTTAAATGTGTACATTATCCGATTAACGAATATTTAACGAATAACAAATATTTCTTAACGAATATTTCTTAATGAACGAATATTCGTACTATTCGTTTCAGCCTTAATTACAAGAATCTCATGCCAGACTAGTTGCTTTCGGTGGCCAGCGACTCAATGCTTGTGGTAAAGTTACAATCAAATGCCAACACAAAGAAAAAATCTATCCTGTGGTTTTTGAAGTGATTGACCAAGACGTTCCTAACATATTGGGCTTGGCTACTTGTGTAGAGCTAAAATTAGTACAACGGTTGGACACTATCAACACTCAAACTGCTGATATCCTTGACTCATACAGTGATGTTTTTGAAAGGCTAGGGTGCATAACTGATGCTTCATACCACATCAAAGTTGATGAAAATGCTCAGCCAATTGTACACACACCCAGAAAAGTTGCTGTCACTCTTCGTCCTAAGGTACAGCAGGAACTAAAGCATATGGAAGAACTGGATGTGATCGAGAAAGTAGAAGAACCCACTGATTGGGTAAATAGTATGGTAACTATAGTCAAGCCAAATGGAAAGCTGAGGATCTGTATTGATCCACAAGATTTGAACAAGGCAGTTAAGCGCGATTACTATCCAATGAGTACAATTGACGAAATTGTTGCAAGAATGCCTAATGCTAAGATTTTTTCTGTTCTGGATGGTTTCTGGCAAATCAAGTTAGACAGACCAAGTGCCAAACTCTGTACTTTCAACACCCTATTTGGGCGATATATGTTTAAACGCCTCCCATTTGGGCTCTCATCGTCCCAAGACATTTTCCAAAATACTATGTCAGAGATGTTTCGTGATATAGAGGGAGTTGAAGTTGTCGTTGACGACCTGCTGATTTGGGGTGAAAGTGATGAACAACATGACAGCCGTTTGATGCAAGTTTTAGAGAGAGCACGAAACAGAAACCTCAAGCTCAATAAAAGCAAGTGCCAAATCAAAAAAGATTCTATCACATACATTGGACATGTTCTGAGTAAAGACGGCCTAAAACCAGACCCCAAGAAGATAGAAGCGATCATGAACATGCCTTGTCCAGAAAATAGAGAAGAACTGCAGAGATTTCTAGGTATGCTAACATAATTGGGTAAATTTATACCTAATTTATCTCATATAGCTTCACCGCTATGAACTCTCTTAGAAAAGAACGTGGAATGGCACTGGCAAGCTGAACAGGCAAACAGTTTTACATCCTTGAAGGAACTGATCACCAAAGCTCCCGTTCTAAAGTACTTCAACCCTAGTAAGCCTACGAAGTTGTCCGTTGATGCTAGTTCTAAAGGTTTGGGAGCAGTCTTCATGCAGGATAATCACCCCATTGTTTACGCTTCCAGAGCCCTCACTACATGACAGCAACATTATGCCCAAATTGAAAAATAAATGCTCGCTGTAGCATTTGGGTGTACCAGATTTCATGGATACATATTTGGCATGTCTACTATTGAAGTGGAGACTGACCACAAGCCTTTAGAAGCCATTTTCAAGAAGCCACTCAATCAAGCACCAGCTATATAGACTCCAAAAGATGATCATGTCCAATACAAAAGTACTCAGTTGACCTTGTGTACCGCCCTGGAAAACAGCTGGTTATTGCAGACACTCTATCAAGAGCTTATTTGACAGATCAGTCTGACTGCTGCACATTGTTTAAGTTTGAAGTAAATGTAACACCCCAAAAACACCTTCGCTGTAAAAAAGGCGCGCCCAAGAAACTACAAGTACCTGGAACCCAATGTAAAAAACAAAAAGAAAAATCCTGAAGTGAAAAGTAACTGGTAACTTAAAGAGCTGATATCTGAAGCAGCCAAGAATACAATTACTAAAGTTTAATCCATGCAAGAACACCTTGGCTATAAAACAGGTGTATACATGAAAGTAATAGGCAACTGAAATGGCTGATATCTGAAGCGGCCAAGAATGAATGGTCATATGTGACCAGATTTTACAGAACCGAACCAAATCGCACATCAGACAAAATCAAACTAACACCACCAGTGGATAGCTACACTATCGTACTACAAGTTTTGACCCTCAGCACTACTCAAACTACACGAGGCTGGTTTTAATAGACGTCTTTTCTGGGTGGTGTGGGGTGCCCAAATGGCGGTTTCAGGCCTTGTGAAGGACCTGGCTTGGCAAGAATCAGTGGTTTACTGGTGGACAGCCTTATAATGATGGCCAGACGTGTTCTCTGTAGACTTTGATACATATCAGCCATTAAGGATCCAGCACAGCCCTGTAATCTCGTGTCTGGACTCCAATCGTGGTCTGCCTCCATTTTGAGGCCTATCTTTTGCCCTCCCCGCCACCCCCCAGCCTCCACTCCTTTGTGAGCACTCGTGATACTACTTCGCTCGTCCAACTGCTCAGATTTTCTATCTTATTTGGCGGGAAACTGTACAAGCAGCTACAAGTACTGGAAGTGGCTTGAAAAGTAACAGATTGATGCATCTTTTGTGTAAATTTCATACGCGTGCTTGCTATCCTTGGAGAGTTATGCTGGCTTCAATTCTTTAAAATCGTTTATCTCGAAACTTCTAATGTGCGATTTGGATCGTTTTTCCAAAATCCAGTCACATATACAACTAATTCAAAATTTTAACACTGAACCTTTATAATTCAGCTGTGTTCTATATTCACTCTTGCTGCATCGTAAAGTAATTTCTTTTAACTCTAATTGGCTGGTAATTTGGCCGCCTTTTTTAATAGTCAGTATAATAGAGCAAAAAAAGGCGGCCAAATTACCAGCCAATTAGAGTTAAAAGAAATTACTTTACGATGCAGCAAGAGTGAATATAGAACACAGCTGAATTATAAAGGTTCAGTGTTAAATTTTTGAATTAGTTGCATATGACCATTCATTCTTGGCCGCTTCAGATATCAGCCATTTCAGTTGCCAGTTACTTTCATGTATACACCTGTTTTATAGCCAAGGTGTTCTTGCATGGATTAAACTTTAGTAATTGTATCCTTGGCTGCTTCAGATATCAGCTCTTTAAGTTACCAGTTACTTTTCACTTCAGGATTTTTCTTTTTGTTTTTTACATTGGGTCCCAGGTACTTGTAGTTTCTTGGGCACGCCTTTTTTACAGCGAAGGTGTTTTTGGGGTGGATATCACTCATTTTTGTCAGTGATAGACTCTACATTTGGTTTAAAAGGTAATTTTTTTGGAAATGAGCAATTAACATTAATGCAGAATATTATCTTGGAGAGTCAGTAAAATCCATACATAATAATGATTGTTTCATAACACCGTAAATTCGGAAGTATGAATTTACGGTGTAGTATGACTGTTCTATTAGAGTAAATTTATCTTTACTGCCTGCACGTGATGAATATATCTCATATCTGTGTATGTTAAATGCTTCAGACACCTAATTAAACTTGCAAGTGCCTAATTAGTTCACAGTTGCTACACAGCTATAAATACATTTGTAATTGTTATCATCATAATCATTTAACCAATTTTTAATATTTTGGTCACAACTTCAGGATTAGAGCAGCAGAGAAAGGAATAGAGGACTCAACCATCAAGACTTGTATATGGGAGATGGAACAGTATTGCGATGGACAATGCCGGTACTAACCCCTCAAGGGTGTTTCAGTACAGTATAGATGCAAGACCAGAGTCTCGATCGTCACGTTTTGACTGTGGTCACAACTTCAGGATTGGAGCAGCAGAGAAAGGAATGAAGGACTCAATCATCAAGACTTGGGGAGATGGAATAGTATTGCCATGGACAATGCCAGCACTAACCCCTCAAGGATGTCACAGTGCAGTATCGATACAACCACTCCAACCAGTGCATAAGACCAGAGCTCGATCATCACCTTTTGACTGAAATTTTTATACTTGATGAAGCAATTAAAACAAAAAAGTTGTAGTACTTATACTTTCCTGAGGGAACATGTCCCCAGAGTCCCAAACTCCCTTGCCTGTTCAGCAGAATAATAGGATTGAGCCTTACTACCACTTTCACCTTTATTCTGGGCCTGAATGTACATATCAGCAACATAATACAGTAGTTGTAGATAATGCTAGTTAATGCCCCTAGGCAGAGCTATAGGGGTGGGAATTTTCCCTACTATCATACTATAATAGTAGTTCTTCTCGCAGTTCTTTGCCTGGCCATCATCAACTGCTGTCCATCAACTGCTGTCAAAACATTAGTCTCGTCCCCCAGACCTTTCCTCAAGCATGCTTATCGCACAAAAATAAATTAGTTTAGCAGTGTACAAACAATTATTCATTGACAGCTTATACTACACTTACCGCATTGTTGAACCATGTATACCACCAGAATCCACCAGATTGACAACTAACACGTGATCTATTTAGGGGAAATCTCGTGGAAAGTCCCTAATTACCTTAAGCGGACACTCATGATACGTGGTTTTAAATTGAATGGTTTAAGAATGTAACTGGATGGTGAGGCGTACTTTAATCGGCTCGACTTTACTGAGAAACTCGAGCCCCTCGTGAGAAACTACATCGCTTGAGCAACGCTTGAAAAAGTAAGAGTCAAGAATACTGAGGGACTCTATGATATATGCCGGTCTTGAATGCTAACGAAATGAGGAGTGAAGTTTGTGCAACGTGTCACATCGCCACACACTGATTCACCGTGTTTGTGCGATAGGGTTTTTGGACCTGTCCACCAGATGTTGAAAGGAAATTCATTCCAACTTGTGAAGTTGTTGGTATACTCATTGTTGGGGTCCATGGGGACATCGATGATCATTTACCAGTCAGCTGTAAGTAATGTCACAACAGAAGGAAAGGAACCATTTCCATACCCCTATGGCATACTGATTTTCCAGGTCAGTTTATGTACACCCAACCACAGAAATGTAGAACTTTGGTTGAAGGTGGAAAATAAACACCTTTTTACTCAGTTACAAGAGATTCACCCAGCTGGGATAAAATGTTGAAGTGAATGTCATTAGTACCTACTTGCGGTTCATCAGGTATTGGACAATTCCAAGTATCCAGATTATGCGGTTGTCCTCATGTTTAAGTTTACACGTTTAGGCAAGTTCCACAACATCCTATAATCTATTACTATATCAGTGTGGAATAATGCTTATATAATATTTTTCATATTCCAGGCTTTAGGTATGTGTATTGTATTTAACACCTGCTTGTTGGTTTTTGCAGGCCATCTGGTCATACTGGTTTATCCACTAGCAGTTGAATGTGATCATGGTACATATGTAAGTTGAGACCATGCAGGAACAAAGATGAGACCATGCAGGAACAAAGATACAGGTGTCATGAATTTCAGGTCAGTTGACATTCAGAGGAATTGTATTATTGCAATTGTTCTTTTTGTAGTTATCAATTATCAGTAACCAGTTTGTGATAGCGTACTTTTGTTTGACTAATGACCAAATGTTCTGGTTTACATGCTTACCCAACAGTTATGTTACTCACTTAACCTGCATATGGGATATATATTTTTAGTTCATTTTGATTATTCATCCTTTATTGGTACAGCCTGCATATTGATTTTTTGCACATTCTCTTTTTAATTCAGTGCCTGCTGGATTGTTTCGTCAGATATCGAAACAGATGTCTTTGGTGTTGCGACCGATGTTCCAGGTCAGTTTGCATGTGTGTTTAATTTAAGGTTAACTTCAGTGCCTGCTTATTCTTTTACAGGTCTCGGTATCGAGTGTCATGAATTTCAGGTCAGTTGACGTGCAGAAGAATTGTATTATTGCAATTGTTGTTTTTTGCAGTTATCAATTATCACTGTATACTAGTGATGTGAATTTGCAGGTCAATCTACTCAGATGTATCAGGCATAGTGTTGATGGGTTCGAACAAGTATCCAGTGTAGACTGTAGTGGCATCAAGGGTGTTAATTTCCAGGTCAGTTTACATGTTGTGATGTTAGTGATTTTTTCCTAGTACCCAGATATTAAGTGTATTGTATTTAATGCCCACCTGTTATGTTTTTTAAATTATGGTATATCAGTGTAGACAGTGCAACAGTAAACCTTCTGTGTTGTAGTAACTATTTGTTTCATAATATTATGCTGTTGTCCCAGAATGGCACAATTTTTGGGCAACCAGTGTGAAGTCCAGTGGTACAAACATTGTATTATGACCAAGTTGTGATAGCGTACTTTTGTTTGACTAATGTCCTAATGTTATGGTTTAACATGCTTACCCTACAGTTATGTTATTCATTCACTTAGCCTGGGATATAATTTTTGTTCATTTTGATTATCCATGCTATTATTGACACAGCCCGGCATATTGATTTTTTGTACATTCTCTTTTAATTCAGTGCCTGCTAGATTGTGTCATCAGATATCGAAACAAGTGTTTTTGGTGTTGCGACCGATGTTCCAGGTCAGTTGCATGAGTGTTTAATTTAAGGTTAACTTCAGTGCCTGCTTATTCTTTTACAGGTCTCAGTATCGTCATGCTGACATACAAGAAATCATCACTATTGTTGGAACTATTTTTAGTCAAGTCTTGATGTGATGTTAATTAACGTTGTTACACATTGTTGTATGTTTAACCATATGGCAAGAAATTATCATGGCCATCATGAAATTTGAATATTGTGTAAGTTGTGTGGACCAACCCCAACTCATACATGGTCACTGGCAAACCACGAACCACATTCGAGCCACAACACCACCAACCACATTCGAGCAATCCATTACAAAATTTTGTTGCACCATTTGTGTGTGCATAATACTTAATGAAAGCCACAACACAAGCTACATGGTACACACTACATAGAGGTGGTAACCCCTAAAGGCTTGTTACCTTTTGTATTCACCTTACCGGCCTTTGTGATTAATCTATTAAAAATTACATGTAAATAGAGAATTGAAGAGTATGCTTAAAGCACCTTCGCTAGTGATTTTGTTCTTCAAACCATAAGACAACTGGCGATTTATAAACGCTCCGCATGGGGTGTGGTACTAAATGGAATTTAAAAGATTTCTGCTTAAAACGCCATCCCTAGGGAACTTACGGTTCAGCACGCTGTCACAACTTGTTTATCAGGCATTAGAGTTTGTGTCCACGTCGTCTCTTTAAAAGTTATTGTAGGGATTAGAGGTTGATTGAAGAAAATACGCGTATAGGCAAACCAGGATTGGATAATGTCAGTGCTAGATGGACTATACAAACACGACTATGTTGACTGGTATAACGTGACAGTAATTGTAACATAAGGTAGAGAAATAAAGTGAAATACGCCTATTTTTTATTTTGCGATGGTTACTTTTTTATTTTAGCGAGGTCGCAAGAAAACTATAACGACTCCTAAAGATTTTTTATCACGTAACGCAATACAAATCTATTGAGAGATGTTGCGTAATTTAGGAATAATATTGCGAAACCGGCCCTACACGTAAATAACTCACAGTAGTGGCCGCGCGTCTTTTAATTGGGCGTGCGCTTTGTAGTTTCTTGGCCGCGCGACTCACTACCGTGAGTCTTGATATCAACACTACCAATATCAAAATCTAAACTAAATCAACTCCAGTCACTGACTCAATCTGACTCTCATTTACAGCAGCTAATGCAGCTAACTGAGAAAGGTTGGCCAGATCACAAGTCAAAGGTGCCAAGTCAATGCCTACCATACTGGTCATTCCGAGAAGAGATATCATTCAGTGATGGAATTCTTTTCAAAGGTGAAAAAATCATAACCCCTAAGGCTATGCAATCTGAAATGTTGAAGTTGATTCATGGCTCCCACTTGGGCATCGCCAGAAATTTAAGCTGAGCAAGAGACATTTTGTACTGGCCAGGAATGTCATCTCAAATTCAAGATGTCGTTTCAGCTTGTGGAATCTGTAACACCTATCAAAGAAAAAACCAGAAAGAACCATTGATCCCACATTCAGTCCGTAGCACTCCACGGTCAGATTCCATTGGCTCTCCAGCCCTGCGTCTCATGGGCAGAAGAACAAAAACTCTTTTACCCACTTCCAGTGCTTTGCTAAAACCAAAAACAATCAACCCAAAAGCAGTGCAAGAAGAGCTTCAGAAACAGTGAAGCAAGCAAAAACTGTACTATGACAGAAATGCTAAACCAATGAAAACCCTCACTCAGGGAGACTCAGTGATGATGGCAACAAAAGATGGTAAATGGAGGCCAGCCAAAGTGACCAGTGTCAGCCAATCCGGTCCTCGTTCCTATGATATTGTGACACCACAAGGGCAACACTATTGTAGAAACAGAAAGCATCTGCGAAAGATGACAGGTGGTACAGGTGATAACCAAAGTGTTGAGGACTTTCTAGATGATGAATCATATGATGATAATTCAAATGAGCCGATCAGAGACAATAGTGATAATCGTGAATCTGCTCCACTTGTTACACCAGTTCCGACCATCAGACATTCCCAACGAACTATCAGAGTACCAGTTCGGTATGCTGATGAATACTCATAACTGTGACTTGTACACATTACACACACTGCACAGCTTCACTTAAATTTGATCAGAGCGCTGTAACAGATTTAAATTATATCCCATAGCATGCTTCTTTTTGTAATAATAGGAGATGTAATGTAATTAGATACACACGTGATCTTTGTATAATATGGTACGTGATTGAACATGTGATCATTCTAGAATAATCCAACACGTTGTTACAGTTATATACCTAGAACAATGATGTATGACAACTAGGGACCCGCCGATTATGCTGGCATAATTATGAGCATAATAGGTGTCTGAAAGCATTGAGTATAATGCTAGCATAATAGGTAGAATATTTGTGTAATAGAACGAATTCTTGCTTATCAAAATAGCTATCACAAAAAGATCGATATACTCTAATAGAACAGTCAGTAACTCTAATAGAACAGTCAGTAACTCTAATAGAACAATCATATAACTGACTGTTCTATTAGAGTATATCAATCTTTTTGTGATAGCTAGTTTGATAAGTAAGTTGTGCTTCAGCCACTTATTATTTTCCCATAAATTGGAAATTATTACTAGAGCATGGAAACTGAAGCATAAATAATTGGGCATAATTTGAGCATAATGGGTAAGTATTGAGCATATATTTAAGCATAATAGGTAAATTTTTGAGCAGTGCAGCATAGCATAATAGGTAAAATTATGAGCATAATCGGCGGGTCCCTACTGACAACGCTTCAACATACTTGGCAGCAGCTGATGAATTACAATAGCTTCTCACTTCCACCTTTCTCAAGCAAGCTCTAGAAGGCCACGGTGGTACATGGCAGTATATTCCTAAAAGAGCACCCTGGATTGGTGGATTTTGGGAACGATTAGTTGGGTTAATTAAACAGGCACTTAAGAAGACCTTAGGCAGAAGTTTTGTCACCTTGCAGATTCTTGAGACCATTGTTGTGGAAGTTGAGGCCACTCTTAACAATCGTCCCTTAACTTATGTAACCTCTGATGCTGCCGATGTTGAGCCTCTAACCCCAGTATGGCAAATGTATGGAGTCTTTGCCTCACTCCTATGATGATGATCCAGAGGACCCAGACTATGTTGTATCAGAGTCACAAATAAGGAAACGACTTACCAACCACGCTAGATTGCTACAACATTTCCAGACAAGGTGGAAGAAGGAATACCTTACTAGTTTGAGATAGTTCCACAAGACATGGGGCCTGAAAATACAGAATGTGAAAGTTGGAGATGTAGTTTTGATTCATGATGATGGTCCTAGACTACATGGAGACTTGATATTATATACAGCCTGATACAAGGAAATGATGGTTTGGTTAGAGCAGTGAATGTACGGACTAGCAACCATGTAACATCCATACCAATCAGCAGACTGCAGCTGTATCCTCTGGAGGTCTCACTCCCACCTGATCATCTGTCAGAACACAGCAGTCCAACAGAACCAATAACCCAAAATGTTGAAGATATGGCAAGAAATCATCCATAGCGAGCAGCAGCAAAGAAGGCAAGAACCCATCTGTTGGAATGGACAGCTAGATTAAGGTGCTCCCCGGAGGATGTCGAGAACTAGACACTATAGCATAATTGTGTTTGGGTTATTATTTAAGCTACTTTGTGTGTATTTAGTTTTTTGTCATGTGCATGTGTGTATGTTGATGTAATAATCCAATATGGCGAGCATGTGGTGCCATGAGGCGAGTTATTAGTCAGTTATTAGTCCATTGCTCTGACGTTGTGGACCCTACAAACCCCGCTGATACCCTACATTACTGTTCTGTTAGAGTATTTTGAATACAGGTGTATGTTCTATTAGAATATTTCAACCAAGCTTAGTGTAATGCAAGAGCTTTAGTTATTCAAACAATTCACTTATCTAATTGTTATTATATACCATTACCAGAAACTAATGGAATTCAGATAACCAAGGGCCCACTGTGTATCAGATGACAGTACACCATTAATTAAATTGTAATTGTACTAAGCCCAGCTGTGTGACAAATAAGTACTAATCAAGTTTGGTACTACAAGTTACATAATGTGTAAACCGTAGAGTCGGGTTGTTAAGCGCATACTATTTGTTAAGCGCATACACATTTCCTGTAATTAACCATGGATGATAAGCGCACATGGCAAAATGCGACGATAGAACTACACACAGCAAGAAACGCTGGAAGTGCTGAAAAATTAATTTCTCCTCAAGCGCTTACGCCTCCCTTGAGGTCTCTCTTCGCTATGTATACAGCAAATCAGCCATCTGGATAGTGATAATCTCGTTCATCACGAAGGATTTCACCCAAAAATGGAGTCAATTACTTGCGTGGTGATAAATTAAAAAATGAATTTTTTTTAAAAAAAGAATAAATAAATAAAATGCGTGGTGACCAGCACAAACTAGTAACTACTCCATTATAACGTAGTGATTCCGCGTTACACTCACCATAATTATTTATTAGGCGTATGCGCCTAACAGATAATGTGATTTTTTACAAAAAGTTTCTCCGAAAAATATAAATGCATGCGCTTAACAACCCGACTTTACGGTATGTGACTGGATTTTGGAAAAACGATCCAAATCGCATATTAGAAGTTTCAAGATAAACGGTTTAAAGAATTCAAGCCAGCATAACTCACCAAGGATAGCAAACACGCAAATGAAACTTACACTAAAGTTGCATCAATCTGTTACCTTTCAGACCACTTTCAGTGCTTGTAGCTGCTTGTAGTTTCTCACTAAATAACATAGAAAATCTGAGCTGTTGGACGAGCGAAGTAGTATCACGAGTGCTCACAAAGGGGTAGAGGGTGGCGGGGTGGGCAAGGGTTAGACCTCAAAATGGTGGCAGACCACGATTGGAGTCCAGAGACGAGATTACAGGGCCGTGCTGGCTCCTTAGTAGTTGATATGCCACCTACATGACAAGCTACTTTCCAAGAACCATCCGGGAGTGGAATTCACTGCCACCGCATCTAATTGAACTGAACACTCTAGCAACATTTTCAAACTTAATTGAACAGCACTTATAATTTGTAATTGTTTGGGCTTAATCAGTTTTGCTGTCTGCCCTTTCCCCCCAAATAAATAAATAAATAGATATGTAGCAGAATCCACAGAAAAAATTGTTTGGCCTACATTATTAGGCTGTCCACCAGTAAACCACTCATTCTTACAAAGCCAGGTCCTTCACAAGGCCTAAAACTGCCATTCGCCCTCTACACACACCCCAGAAAAGACTTCTGTTGAAACCAGCCTCGAGTAGTTTGAGTGGTACTGAGTGTCATAACTACTAGTACGATAGTGTAGCTATCCACTGGTGGTGTTAGTTTGATTTTGCCTGATGTGGGATTTGGATCGGTTTTGTAAAATCTGGTCACAATTTGTGTGGCATTTATGAAGATGCTCACACACTTAAAAACTAGCAGTGTTGGGAGTAACGCGTTAAGTAACGCGTTACGTAATATTATTACTTTTGTGGTAACAAAGTAATATAACGAAATACGCTATGAAAACAGGTAATATAACGCAAGATACTTAACTTACAAACGTAACGCGTTACCTAAGTAATATAATTATTGTAACGAGTCTAATATTACGTAATATTATTACTAAAAGTAACGAAGTTACTAATCTCATTAGTAATCCTCTGAGTATCGCCTAACCACAACGAAGTAATGAGGCCTACTGAATGAAGCTTATTCACTAGCTTCTTACTTATAACCAAGATTTGCACATTGTCCAACACCGAAATCATTTCACGTGATAAGGTGGTAGTTTCACACGTGACAGCTTATGGCTGTGGACACAAAGTAATAATTACAGTTACTTTATTTTATGGGTAATATGTAACTGTAACTAAATAGTTCAGTTGCAAGTAATTTGTACTATGTAACTAGTTACTTTTACAAAGTAATTTGCCCAACACTGAAAACTAGCAGCATTACATAGTTTTCATTAACACTTTAACAATAACATTGTATTACCTGATTAGCTAATATTAAGTTTACAACTTGCATACCTTGCACATGGCCTTATTATGATATCATCATTACTTTTGTCGTAGTTAAATCTGCTTTACTTGGATGTGCACTTTTTTACAGCTATAAGCTGTTTTTGGTTGGGATACAAATTACAGAAACCACCAGTAACATTCGAAACAAGCCTATTTCTGGCTTGTAATGCTGTTTCCAATCCCTATTAAGAGTTGTATATTTATGCATGCATGTGTATTACAAACTCACACTACACACACACACACAAGCAAGTGCAATCACACCTACTCAGTAAACCACCACCTGTGTGTCATGAGGGAGGAACAAAGGTAAATCCTCCTAGAGCAGGATACTCTTGGTATGAATTTCTGATTTAAATTTCTACTCTTAGACCACTCCAAATAAATTCTCTGTTTCCCGTCCACCGCCCGCATCTAGTTACTGTCAGTTCTAAATATTCCATTATTCCGTATTCTTCCTTTATTTTCCAGTTATTCTTGCATACTGACAGGCTCAGTAAAGCCATCTCGAAACAGGGTCAGCTCACGTGTCAGCAGTGCTATCAAGTCGGCACAAACTTCACGTTTGTGTTATTTTTGCTACTTAAAAGGGAAGGAACTAGCTTAAGCATGCTTTTATACAGCTTTTTATGGTTATGCCAGCCATTGCCAGGCAAATAATGGCTTGAAAAACTGTCAATCTTATAATGAAATAATGGAAATGGACCGCCCGCCCGCATGCAAATATGCTTGAATCCAGGACGGGAAACAGAGAATTTATTTGGAGTGGCCTTAGGTTACAAATCTCCAACCACTACCTGACCTAGTTTGGGGTCGGTGGGTGTGACATTGATAGGTACACAGCAACTAGTACCCAGCCTACACACAGTTTCATGATGTGTAACAATTTAGTAGGTTACATGCTACACACTCCACAGATAAAAAAACAACTGGCTCTACCAGCAGTTATTCTAAATAATGACCTTCTTAAAAAATTACCTAACAAATATTGATCTTTTCTATCCTAACATAGATAGCTAATATACAACAGGCATTGTATTTATGGTATTTAATAATTGCAAGGCACTTTTTATTTACAAACACTTAAAAATAGGAAGTGGTTTTTATTTTCGCGTCTAGTAGTTTCCCCGAGCATTCGACTTTAGAGGACGCGTCTAGTAGTTTCCCCCCCGAGCATTCGACTTTAGGGGACGCGAAAAGTAACATTAGCATAGGATAGGCTTGGGTTCAGCTTTGGTTAGGTTACCGTTAGGTTACTTACGTTCTTCTCACTGTGTTATAGTGTATATAGAGTGAGACTACTATTTGAGTAGCGTTTATAAGGTAGAAAAGTATGATTACTGGGTAGCTAGCAGCGGTAGAACAGTGGTAAGCCCACTGATTACAGTTGCAGTAGTCCAGGGTTCGAGTCCAGGTTGAGTTTTGTGTTTTTTTTTCGTTTAGTGGCCCTTTTTTTGTCTAAGGTTTACTGTCGGTTCAATAGCGAGCCCGGCTTATTGAACCGACTTTAGGTTCAGTAACCACCAAGGGGCCACTCACGCTATGAGATTTCGTACAACCACACAGAAATTAATTTCGAAATTTGAAATTTTGAGTCTGCTGTCATATCTTCTGCTTCTTCTCAGGCTGGGGTGGCCGCTGCTGTTGGTGAGATAGCTAAGGACAACCAATACCAGGACATTGTGAATGATAATGGAGGAGATTTTATCCCTCTTGTATGTGAGACCTTTGGTGTTTGGTCACCATATGCCCTATCAATTTTAGGATCCATAGCTGACAGAACAACTGTTAGAAACGGTTTACCTCGAAAGTTTGCTAGGCGCCAACTTCTCCAGCAACTGTCTATGACTTTGTGGAGGTACAATGCAAAAATGATACTCCGCCAGTATTCGCTTACTGCTGAGGACGAATTTCCTGACTTTGACATTGGTTAAGTTAAGTACGTATAGGTAGTAATAAGTATATAGGTAGGTAATAAGTAGTAGTATGTTGTAGTTTTCAGTATGTACGTGTGTTATGTTCCATATCATTAAATACATTTTAGTAAAATCATAATTTTTCGGCACGGACTTTTCATTAGCGCGCGCCCCGTTATCGTAACACCATCTGTATTCCCTATGTCTATGTCTATGCAAGCTATTACATAATAGAAATCATTTAAGTGTACATATAAGGCATCTCAGAAACCACAATTCTGTAATGTCTTCATTTTTTTTACTTCTTCAGTGAAATTTACAGCTCAGATTTCAGTCTTTATAGGCATAGTAGATTTCAGTGGACCTCACAAGGAGCAACTGATTTGTTTTCAGCTTTAGTAGCTAATATTCATTCAAGAGGTATGCAAGCTATATAAATTTAGCTATACTGGATTTTGTATCTGTGTATGGTAGCTTTCACTTAGGGAAGTGCATGGGCTGTTAGCTTAAATTGGTTATTTATAAATGTGAAATTGAAAAAAACCTGAAGTTATATAGCTATGTAGAATTCTTTTTATTTTACATCCAGCACTAAGCATGCACTTGTGACAGTCATATCAATCATGACATTTTGTGCTAAGCCATTCCACACAGACAGTTCAGATCAATGCACAAAGCTGGTATAATATGTGTTTGTATCAACAAAATTAATTTCCATTAGCTCATAGCTTAATAAAATACATTCATTTATGTCATCAGACATCAGAATGTAAGCAACAGTAAAGGAATAATAATACTGTACACTAATGATCAGTGGGGCCAGTACATATTGTACTGTAGAACATGTAAGCCTTGGTTGAGTCCCACAACCAAACTCCATGCTTGGTGATATAGGTCTTAAATACATTATGAAAACAATGCTAAGAGTGTGACGATAAGTTTACAACTGAAAAAAAGCACTTAATACATTTAGGAATGGGAGGCAAGTCATGACATGCTATTATCAAAGTCAACCACTAATCTCATTATTATTGTGAAATGCTGCATCATCTACACACTACTGGAGATTTTGTCCATGAAAATCAAATGAAAAAAAATGTTCACCCTGTGAAAAGTGAAGTTTTCATTGGGTGGCCCCAATGAAATTTTATTTTCATAGCATTTTCATAGGAAAATTTAATGAAAAACCAATGAAAAATTACCACTGAAAACTCTGTGAAACTGCTTTTCATGGTATTTTCATTGGTAATTTTTCATTGGGTTTTCATTAAATTTCCTACGAAAATAAAATTTCATTGGGACCACCAAGTGAAAACTTCACTTTTCACAGGGTCAACATTTTTTCATTGGATTTTCATGGACAAAATCTCCAGGAGTGTACAGTTTTGCATTTGGTGTTAAATCCTGGAATGTCAGTAATCTACAAACAGCACACAACACTATGTGTCAGTCAGCAACTTACCTTATTAGTGTGATTGGTGTAGTGTGCATACTACACTTGTAAAGATGTGCCAGTTTGGACAGCAATATCACACCTGTGCTGGTGTGTTATCACCACTTCTATATTAACAGTGTAGTGTATAAATATTAGTTTTAGTCCTGCAGTAATTAACTCTGGGTGATCTAAAAGTACAAGGGGATGACCAGGATGTACACTTGTATCCATTAGGTACTAGGAGACAATACACACTTACAGTGTGCCTGCCTGCTGAACCTTAGCTGGCAAAACTCAAAGGTTAGACAACACATTTGTGGTCAAATATGGCAGAATAAAAAACTGAAGCTATATAGCTATGTAAACTTCTTCTATTTTACATCCAGCAGCACTTGTAGTAACAGGCATTCCACTCTGTGCTGCCATGAGTGACATGTCTTTAATATAATTATATGGGAAGTGGTTTAGTTTTGTGGCTATTATAATAATTATAATAAACTCATCAATAGCTACAATATACATTAATATTATTTTGTACATATGTACTATACTGCATGCTGCATGTACCTACTGAAGTACCTATAGCTATACTGTAACTAGGGTATATTGTTGTGGTGTTTGGATCAGCTTATATATACTGAGATACCTTTGTGTATGCATATCTTGTATAATAACTCTGGCCTGTATAGTAACTAACTCTGTATGGGTGGTCTAAAAGTACAAGGGAATGACTAGGGTGTACACTTGTATCCATTAGTTGTTAGGATACAATACACATATTACAATGTACCTGCCTACTTGGCCTCAGCTAGCAAAATTCAAAAAGTTTCGTGTTAGATAACACACTTGTGCACTGTTAAAAATAGGGTGTAATCCAATCACCATTAGAGGAGTTCTAACTGCTGTGTAAATTAAAGTCCTTTGAAGGGAGTTGTAGTACTCCCCAGGGGTGCTCTAGGAGCAACTAAAAGGTGTTACAAAGGCGTTACAATACTCCCTAAGGGTGTTCTAGGAATAGCTATAAAGGCGTCACAGTACACTTTAAAGGTGTTCTAGTGCTCTCCATGGTGGCATTTTGTTGAAAAGAAATGTAGGCTTGCTATAACATTCCGGTAACCTTCATGTTGATTTCAATTTATACGCAATGATTAATAACAACAAACCACATTAGCAGTACACAATTATATTTTTGCAACACTTTTATACTTATCAGATGGTTGTTTCCAAGTCACTCTTATAAAAGTTAACAAAATGTATTTATAACCTAATTTTTAATAGAAGCATCCGATTGTGGGTTTCAATATACCAAGGTGTAGGCAAACACCCTTACAGTGGCTTAGCTATTATGGGGAATAAAGTGATATTTGTGGTGTTCAATAACACCCCTAGTGCTACAGTACTCCCTTAGGGTGTTGTAAATACCATGGGTGTACATGAACACCTTTACGATGGGTGCACCTGTAACACCTCATTTTAACAGTGTGGTCAATAACAGAATGCTATAGTGTTATACTGTAAAATGAGAAATTATAAGAAATACAGCAGTTGAACTTGTGATACGTGCACTATGATGTTTATAAGTTAGCTATGTACCAGCTACATAAATGCCTGGAAAATATTTTCTGTTGCGCTATATTCCAAATACATTTTGTATGTCAGTCAGTTACGTATCATACTATATTATACATAATATTCACACAATATAATTGTATAGGACTTTCATTCTCTTTGATCATGGATGATGAAGAATATGTGACTTATATGAGGGAGTCTTTGCCAAAGTATGTAGTCCAGTGTTTCTTGTATTCTGGATATGATACAGCTCGGGTAGTTGCTCAGATGACTACAGAAAGAGGTCCTACTAATACCATTGATGAAATAGAAGCATTCATTTTACAAAACTTCCCATTAGATTAAACTTGTTATCACATGTCTTTGCCATCTAAGTCATTTGTCTTTACACCTGGTCATCGGACCAGGATCTGCAATTTTATACAAGATGTCAAACAAAAAGTTGTTTTATCCAAACTACAACCTCCATCAAAGAAAATGAAAATTGCAGATAGTGATGATGCTGGTGGGTCCAGTGCTTCTCAGTATGATTTGAAAGCAATCTATGAGGACTCGCGAGACAGAATTATTAACTGGATCAGAAAAAAACCTGAAGAGTTCCACATATTAAAAGAGCACACACATTATAAAATCATTGTGCGTTTCCAAGAATCAGGCTATCCAACTGTTGACGTGCTGTGCTTATTGAGCGATTGCAATGCAATGATCCGACTTGGAGTAAAAAACTCCATAATTGATGTGATATAGTAGCTGTAAAAGAAACAACAGTAAAAATAGTGTAGTGTGGTTGATTTTAATGAATTCATGCGAGTGGCATTAACCACACATGAAATGCATATTCATTTTAAATGGATATATTTATATTACAGAACCAGACATGAGACATGTGGCTCCAGGCCACCTGTGGTGTGTACACACATCATTGTTATTTGGCATGGATATTTTAAAACAGACATCGTTCCGCCTGGGAAAAAGCCAAGAATCCTAACCACTAGACCAAATGGGGTAACCATGATGGGAAGAGTAAATCTCAATATTTTATACAAATACAAGAATGGTGGTTATCCCAGAGGAGTTGGATATGTACATGTGTACTATAGCTATATCAGAAAACATGTCACGTGAGCTCAATCTGAAATTATGCTTCTTGTATATATTAAAAATTATTAATTTAACAATGAAATAAGGATCCAAGCGATAAAAAGTAGTAAAACAAGAGATGAATGATGGTATTAGCTACAGCATAGTTCAGTGGGAAATCCCTATATTGGAATGTTATAACATGTCAATAATAATGAGGCGTGTCATTGTGATCGAGTAAATACATTGTTAAAAATACATTGAAAACATTCATTTAAAATAAATATGCATTGCATGTGTGGTTAATGCCACTCACATGAATTCATTAAAATCAACCACACTACACTATTTTTACTGTTGTTTCTTTTACAGCTACTATATCACATCAATTATGGAGTTTTTTACTCCAAGTCGGATCATTGCATTGCAATCGCTCAATAAGCACAGCACGTCAACAGTTGGATAGCCTGATTCTTGGAAACGCACAATGATTTCAGTTATAGCTCCTTTTTGTGGCTGCATATCCATGATCTGTGCATTCATGGACTTGCAAGGCTTCAACAATTTAACAATCGTTTGAATTGTTTGAATAGAAATATCTTTGAATAGAGAATCATAATATTTAATTGTGTTGTTATCACAGTTAACTGTAGAAATTACAGCCCAATGCTTTCTATCAGGTAAAAGTATGACTTGGATTGCATTGTTGCATTGGGAGAGTGTTCTACTACTTTGTTGTAATAAGGTTGTCTGCAATCCTCCAAAATCAGGAAACTGCTTCTTTAGAAGGGAACATGCTGCATATATTATCCTGTCTGTTAACTCTCCACCACTTTCTAATAACTGTTTTTCCTTCATTGTGAGACGAAACCCATTGCATATCACCCATAACTTTTCTGTGCTCTCAGATTGTGCACTGCATAAGTCACAAGTCAAATCTATCAAATCTGTTCTTGTTTTTGTCTTCTGTGTTTTACTAGGATTTAGGTTCTGCTTCTGCTTTCTCTCAGCAATACAAATATCTATAAATTGTAATACATCATGATCAAGGCAAAACTCACTGGCCATGTTTAGTGTTGATATTGATGGTACTTGACAAATAGAGCTAGATTGTATTTCAGAGCTCTTTACATTCTTCATGCATCCTAGTGAAAGTGTACATATATAAGACTGCTGCAGAGGAAGGTAATCTGGACTTTTTCTGCATAGTTCAGCCAACAATAAAAACTTGTTCCCACATTGTTTAAACTATGAGCATGACACTCCTACAGGAGATTCAACTGCTGCATCAGAGTTTTTGTATTGCTGATCTCACTTTGATTTTTGCTTGTAAAATGCAAATTGTGTAATTTTCCTGCTGCCCAGGGTACACAGATTGCCTCTGCTGGTTTAGCATGGTAAAATATGCATATATCTCCTAAACACACAGAATCCTTTACTGTAGGTAATTTTGAAATATCACATTGTGACATAATGATTATACCACTGCTATTAAATGGCTGGATTCCATTATATGAAGAAAGTGGTACTTCAAAGTGTACCAAAGTAGACAGAAAGTTTGTGTAAGTAATTCATAACAGTGAACAACTCTTCATAAGAAAAACAACATTAGTATGGCTCTTTCAGGAAAATGAAAGAATATCAAGTGATCATTTGTTTAGAGTCCGAGCACACCGGAAGCATCCTGTGATTTGAGTAGCTTTTGTTTCACACCTTGTTTGATTATTTTCTTCTCTTCAAGTATTGCAAAATTTTGCACAGTTTCAGAGAGTTCCTCTGGTGGAATTGTAGGAAAGACATCATCGCTAGGCTCTGCTGCAGTAGGTGCGGAGATAGGCTCACCCTCTCCTTCATGAGCGTATATGGCTCCAGTGAAGTCTACACCACAAACAGAGAACGAGTTAGGTCTTCAGTTCGAGTCTTCAGAAGTGGTGGTGGATCAGGCAGCCTGTAGGGTTTCCCTGTCAATCCTACACATGTCACGCATCTCCTCAATAGTTTCTTCACATATGTGACTGAATTTTGGAAAATCACCTATATTGGAGTGCATGAAATAATTAGAATGTTCATGTTTAGTGTGTTGCTAATAAGAGCAGGGAACAGATTTAAAAATATTACAAGAATGTTATTGTAATTCAAGGTATTGAGAATGGCTTAAAACCATCAACAAGCAGATTTGCTCTTTATTGTTTGTGATTTGATCATTAAATATTTTAGGTGTCAAATGTGCCCATATGGGTAATTTTCCAAAATTCGGTCACATATACTCTAATTAATGGCTGTAATCCAGTACAATTGACTGATTGCTGTTACTGTACTGCTAACTCCTGAATGATGAATTCTCTCATGAGTGGCATACACAATAAGCCTAGTGATGTGGTGCTTGGGTGACAGCAGATAGGGGAACTTTGCCAGCTTGCTAATGGGCACATTATGAATCCTCCCCCACAGCATAGAAATCCTCTGCTATCCAGGAACAGTCTGAGCTGATGTATGAGAAGAGTACGCTTGGGTGACTTTGATGTTAGGTTTGTGATCTCTTCAAAGTATTCCAGTTGTTGGGAGGCTTAAATCAGAGCATTGTGGCATCTGAAAGTTCCTTAGCAGTGATCGGACCAATTACCTTATCACTGGGGTGCTTCAAATTGTGGCCAATACGATGTACATAAATAGTAACAGTGAGTAATTTAGTGAGTCTGCTGTAACAGGAGACACTGATGACAGTATGGATACCACAGGTCTCAGCAGGGTTGATGGGAGGTCTGTTGTTGGTTTCTTGAGCATCTTCTATAGCAATGTTCTGTAAGTGAACTACAACAACTGGTGACCATGTGGGCCACTGTTCTGTATAAGTTAACTAGGAAGGACTATGAAGCCAGAGTTGGGAGGACTTCAATTGCTCGGTAGAAATCCCCCCTTGTCAATAGATTGGCTGGGTTCTCATCAGTTAGCACATAGGTCCAAGCAGAAGCAGGGAGTGACTGTGTGATTTCTGCTACTCGGTTAGCAATGAATGGCTTTGTTGTGGTTGTCTGTTTGATACCATAAATCCAGTGAAGCGCGATCTGGCTATCACTCTACATATGTACATTGGTATCATCAGATGTCAGGTGTAGAGATTGGATGACAAACTTAGCTAATCAAGTGGCAATGACTGTTGCCATTAGTTCAAATTTAGAAAGTGTAATGGACCTTACTGGTGCAACCCTGGATCTTGACACCACCAATGTAGCTTGGTCATTCTGCTTGAGGTATGCTACTGCACCATTTGTACTTAGACTAGCATCTGCAAAAACATGAACTTGTTTGGTGGCAGTGAGGTGGAACTGTTGTGTGAAGTAACATATTGGATAAACATAAGTTGTCACTTCTTGGATGTCAGAAGCAATCAACTGCCAGTGGTTACGAGTCTCTTGATCAATTGGTTCATCCCAGTCCACCTTCTATCTCCACAGAGCTTGTAGCAACAACTTAACTTTGATAGTAATTGGAGTTAACAAACCTAATGGATCATATATCTGTGCTAAGTCACATAGTATCTCCCTTTTGGTTGTCAATGGTGAGAATGTAAGTGAAGGGAACAGTTTAGGTATAAATCCTAGAGTGTCATCTAGTATGTTCCAACATAAACCCAGTAGGCTGACACATGTACTGGAGTCATTTGTTTGGTCACTTTCAGTTTTGGCTCAAAGTTTGAGGCTGTTTGATGACCATGAGTGCAAGTTGAAATTTGCTTGTTTCATTATAGATCTGGATTGAATGTAGTAGTCCATGAATTGCTGTTCTTAGTCACAACCTGAAATGAGATTGTCAACGTAAAGGTTGGACTTCATATCCTTAGCCACTGATAAGGGGAATTTCTTGAGGTGTAAGTAAAGTGTCGCATTCAACATAAATGGTGAGCTGGACGTTCCAAAGGGTGCCACCTTGAAGTGATAAGTTGTAAGAGTTCCAAATGGATTATTGATGTCCAAAACCTTAAGAATCGAGTTGAATCTCTGTCTGATTCATGGAGCTTGACATGTAAGAATGCCTTCACAATATCGGTGGCAAAGGCAAAGGTGTGTTTATGAAATTGTAGTAAGATTGAACACAAATCATTCTGAATGGTGGACCTACTAGTAAGCAGTCATTCAGACTGGCATGTTCCTTACTTTGACAAGAGCTACAGTCGTACACTATTCTTATTGGTGTAGTTGCTGACTCCTTTTTAACAGGGTGATGTGGTAGACAGTGAACCTTAGCTGGGTAGTCGGTAGAATTAACCTTCTCTATGAAGCCACGTGCTTCCTGGTCAGTAATGATAGTATGATACATATGTAAAAGAGATGGTGAATCTGTCAGACGAGATATTAACTGCCATTTTTTGTTTCTCACAGGTCGTGAAATTTGATGGAAGTGGAAGGTGAACTGGTTTCCATGGAAACTGAGCTGTATAAGCGCCTTTGGTGGATTGGCTGATACAGTTGGTCTGATGTTGATCAATAAACTTATCTGTCTCTACAGGTTTCATTGGAGAAGTGCCGGCTGCTTCTATTGACCAGAACCTTTCAAGGTTGGGCTCTTCACTGGTGGCTGTGGACATGGTGGCAATATTCAACTGCAACATTGGAGAAGACATGGGTCCAGACAGGAGGAATCCCAGTTTGGACTGCTGAGTAGTTGGCCCTTCACCCCAAATAATCTTATCTTCCACAAAGGTCCAATAGTGGTCAGCTCCAATCAAAATGGATATCTGAAAATTGTGCTCGCTGGTAACAGGGTGTGCCAGCTTAATCCATCCCAGTGAGGAAAGTTCTCGATGGAGGCTCGTATGTACTGAATTCTTCAGTGGTGCAGCAATAAACGGTACTATAAGTACAGATATAGGTACTCTGTCCCCAGCTGTAGTTTCTACCTTGACTTGTCCCACTGATGTCAGTTGGGGAGATGAGTACTCAGCTTCATAGGGTGCTATGGCAATGTTCTCAGTGTTGACTGGTGTCAACTTCAGTTTGGCTGCTGTCTCCTCAGTAATGAATGACCGTTGCGAGCCTTCATCAAAAAGGATATTCCCTTGTATTCGTAATCCTTCACCAACAACAGGGGCGATAGCTGTCTTCAGTATGGTAACAGTCAGCAGAGTCTCCTTGTTACAGTGTACACCATGTAGAACTGGAGCTGTGTGGGCACCTACTTGCTGTGTAGTTTAGCTTCTTGTGTCGATTGTTGTACTTATGTATCAGTCCCTTGTGTACTAGATTTGGGTGTGTGACTATCATTGGGTTTACACAGACTGGTATGGTGCTTGTGTCTGCAGTGTTTGCACCGAAACTTTGAGTTGCACTGTGAGACTTTGTGATTCCCCAGACAGTTAAAACATAGATTGGCCTTACGGACTATCTCTAGTAATTTTTGGTGGTTGGTGACTTCTGAACAAGTAATGGGGAGTGTTCACTCTTACAATAAATGCACTGTGGTTTCTTCTTAACAGCAGTTGTGTGACGTCCACCTTTGATGGCAGCATGAAAGGATGTGGTTACATGTGACCTAGCTATTGATAAATTTGATGTGGAGTCATTGGTATATAACCCACTCTCTAATACCCTTATTTCTTTTGCCACAGCAGCTTGTAAATCATCTAGTGTCCAGCTCAATTGGTCGTGATCTCCGGCTAAGTTTCTGCATGTGGGCCAGGGAACTTTCCAAGAATTATTGGTACAAGGATTGTGCTGTATGATTCCTTGGATACTCCAAGTGATGCAAGGCCTCTAATATGATTTTCTGTAAAGTCATGAAACAGCTGTAAACTAGATAAATCATTTGTTGGTCCTGGGAGTTTAATGAGGGCATGGGTATGAGTGTTGATAAGTTTCTCTGGCTGGCCAAAGCATTGTTTCAAAAGAGTAATTGACTGTGTGTAATTCAACTCTGTTAATGGAAGGCTGGCTATAGTTTGTGCAGCATATTCCCTTGTATATGTAGCTGAGCTTTGAGATAATTGAATTTGTGGATTGGGCTCAGGGTGGGGTTGGTATTAACTGCAGCATCAAAGGAGTCCCAGAATGATTGCCAACTAAGAGGGTCTCCTGAAAATGTTGGCAGCTCTAGTTTGGGCAGACGACTTGTGTTGTACAGTTGAGAACTCACTATCGGTGTGGTATTATGTGAGAAGAATGTTCTAGAACTTACCAGACTGAATACTAATTAAACAATAAACAATGACATAATGTAGTGCTATAAAAACAGATATAATAGATATAGACTTAAAGCTGTCAACCTAGTATCACTCACTAACTCTTCAACCTTTTTTTCTATTTCAGGGTGAGGCTTATAACACAGTTGATCGGCAATGGATAACGTGTCATGATTTTTGTGAGCTCTGTGAAGGGGTAATTGTACCTCAAGGATTTGACGATGGTTGCTTAAAATGAGGAGACGACAATAAACTGCTGCAGGACAGTCATGACACTACCTGGCACATTCCTTCTTTTGAATGGATTACTATTTTCTGACTTCAGTCGCCCTTTTCCAGCTCGGAAACAATTATATATGCGAGACCACTCAATTTTATATGTAAAGGTTTCCTCATATAATTGCACTGTATCATGTTCTTGCCTTTTGTTGACCTGCTTTCCTGTATGAATACAGTATCACTGTGAAAAAGGGATATAAGATGGTATTTCCAGTGGCTTATTGAATACAAATAAGATTTAATATAAGCCCTGTATTATACCCATGTTATACTTTAGTATAATGCATACTATACTATTACATATATGGTTTCAGTTTATTTACCACAATACCTAAAATAGCTTATATCAAATATAATGCCCACACTATACCATCACATATATGGTTTCAGTATGTTTAACACATTAACTAAAGTCTTACATGTGATTGTTAGTATACTACAGGTTATATCAAGCTTTTTTGTATTCAATAAGCCACTGGAAATACCATTCTTTTTTCATATTGTATCTTGTACTGGACTGCTGACAATAACTACTAAACCAGTCGCTCCATTTAGTTTCACTGTAATCCAACATAAATCCTGTAACATGGTTTAGATTTGTACAACCAGACAAATCTTGCATAGATACATCCACTGGCACAGTAATGTTTAAGCCTTCTAATTTCAAACAACATTGAGGAAGACTTAACACTGAATAAGACACTTCTTGTTCACTACAGGTAATCCCAATTGGCATTGCTTTACTGCCATTGAGTTCCAGATGGTGGAATTCCAATCAACATTTAGTCATGTTGTAACCTGCTTCAAGACATCATGAACAGTACTCAGCTTTGCATTCTGTGTGTAGCATTGTAGTTCGACAATAAGTGATCTTTCTTTTTCCAACTACGCACTTCCCACATCTTCCAAGAACAAAAATCTTCACATTGTTCCTGAATAAAAGTAGACATAACTACATATCTGCACCCCTAACGAGTACGTTCTTTAACAACACACGGTGTGTACCAGTGTACCTTCTATCATAGATTTATTTTTATTTATTTATTATCAATTTACCACAAGGGAAGGAACGGTGCAAAAGGCAAGCCTGTACAAGGTACTGTCCTAATACAAAACACATACAACCACTAAACAAAACACACACAAAATAGATAAAAACACATACAACCACAGACACAAACATAGATAGTATATTCTCCGTATGGAGAATATACTATCTATGCTTTTACTAAGTTTTCCAGGCTTAAATTAGTGTGCACTATCAGCGGCACTTACTTGAAGACTCTTTCATCTCCATCTTTATCCTTTCCTTCCATTCATCAGCTGCCTATAATCTATTTGGCTCTTAATTCTTCTTAATCAAAACTTTTCGCGTAATTTACACTGGCGGAATTCGACACTATTACGTTTACGCTACACAAAACTCACAACCACAATCCTCATAAATACTCTCTCCTAAACGTTATGAAAACGAACATCCAGTATACCCACAATCGATTTGAGCCAAGTTTCCTTTATAAAAAGCTGACAGCTCTCATGTTATGCGGCGATTCTGCCGCGGAGCAAATCCTCAGTGCATTGCTCTTGGGCGCACGTCTTAGTCACGTGATGCCTCGGAAGTTATCTTGGTATAACTTCCCACTTCACTCTTGCGTGGGTGATTTGTAGTGCGACTTACACCCTGTATCTAGCACGAACCTTTGCAAAAGGGGCAAGGCTGGAGCGCGTACCCACCAAGGTTCCATCATCCGAGTACCACAACTGAAAAGCCAGTCCAGCAGGGAAAGAAACACTGGATAAGAAATCAATAAGGACAAGGGAAAACAGTAATGGTCCAGGGAGATCACCCTGCTGCACGCCAATTTTGCATCTTGTGATATACAAAAAGCGACATTTCTGTGAAAGCAACAATCGTGCATCCGGTTTCATGGTGAATCTAATAATAGTATACTACGATGAATATCCAACATTGGTAGAGCGATCAATTTGTAAATTTTTTTTTCGGTTTTGGGACCCAACCAGCGTCGCTCGATCTCGGATGCTATGCATATATGTGACCGTCTCAGCAAAAACCCGACTTGTTCGCACAATTAAAAAAAACTTTTATACACTCAGCATTATTACCAGTGTCCAAGGAATGGATCACCAAAGTTTCAGCATTCTGTGGTGTGTAGTTTTGAAATTATAGCACCAGCCAGTAGGAAGAGTAAGATAATCGATTTGTACAGCGACTGTACTGAAAATAAACTACAGGCGCTTACATTCGCAGCCACAACTTCCGTTTTGATTAGTCTACAACGGTGCAATTTGGCTTAAAATGTTCACCATGGATCAGCACATCAACCAAGTTATAGTGTTATCCCTGTAGATACTTGCGCATATGGATGTGAAAGCGGTTTGGTAGAAAAACGATGACGATCTTGCTTATGTTACCGCATCGTAAACAAACGCACGTGACACGCATACCGTTGAAGCTACAGAAATGAAACGATAATTTTCGAACTCTCCATGAGTAGGCGAATAAGATGGTATATAGGTTTAATCGATTTGAGGCTTCCTTCTTCGAATACTGGCCCGATAAAAACTTGCGTGTTTTTCTTTGTAGCATGCGTATTTTTACGAATTATTTTTAAATTTCGTTTTTCTCAATACGCATGCTTGTGCGAACAAGTCGGGTTTTTGCTGAGACGGTCACATATATTACGCTACTTATAACCTTAAGCTACAGTATCTATATGTAGCTAGCTACAATGCTACACCTAGCTACAGTGCTACACCTTGCTACAGTGCTACACCTAGCAACAGTGCTACACCTAGCAACAGTGCTACACCTAGCAACAGTGCTACACCTAGCAACAGTGCTATATGAAATTGGCAGCTACAAAATAGTATTTCAATGGATCAAAGCTGTTTGCTGGCAAAAGGATACCGGTGGATAGCACCCCAATTGAGAGTCAGCTAATTACATACCAAAAGCACTCATCATCTCTATTACACTACCTCACAGTGAATTCGTTAAGTATACTTTATAGATGACTGCAAATGCAAGCTAGCCTAACGTAGGGAACTTTGCAGAAAGACATAGGAAGAGCTGCATTTGTAGCAACTGTGAGGTAAGCAGATGCAGCTAATTCATGATTCACTATTATTATGTATCATAGGCGGCGGAAAGGGGGGGCTAGGGGGCTAAAGCCCCCCTCGGTCTGCTGAGGGGGGGCTTAGCCCCCCTCAGAATGATATCACACCGAAATTATCTTTCTTGGAGTGGGCTGAAAACCGTGATAAAGATCGAGATACTCTAATAGAGCAGTCACTCTAATAAAGTAGTCAGTGTGTAGCGAGCTATGAAAGGATTTTTATGTAGTTTATCAGCTAGGAATGGTAGCTGGTGAGGTGGAAAGCTCTTGTCAGTTGGTTGCGACCTTTTTTTTCTTTTTTTTTTTTTTTTTTTTTGGTCTTACCTTACCAAACTATAGAAATAAGTCTGGGTCAGCCCAGCCCCCCCTCATATCAACTACTTCCGCCGCCGCTGTTATGTATAGATCATTGCATGGCAGCGGGATTCTATCAACACATTACTAACTAAAGTTGTCAAAGGAAGTGACAAAAGTATATAGTTAGCTACTGGTTCTTTAAAAACTTGTACCGTTGATGATGTCTTGTAGTAGATTAAATCAGGGGCAGAGGAAGCAACTTTATTAGGGGGCTGCACATTAAGGATGTAACCATGATGCAATACCAAGGCTTTAATTAAATCTTTATATGTGACCCAATTTTTGAAAATTGTCGATCTACAGTGTAGTTCACTTTTCACCATAATTATGCAGGTGATGGATTTATTGATATTCCATTAAGTCGTGGATAAAATTCTGGTATTGTTCTTGAAACAAGAGTATTTTGTGGATGCCTATCAAAGTTTAGTAGTGGAGAAACTTGTGATCATGGCTGGATCTTGTGAAAGTTATGAGTGACACTGTAGCTACCCTATACATTAATTTAAGGTTTGTCAGAGAAGGAATTGCCATAGCAACAGTTTATTGTAACGAAATTTTTGCAGGTGCTAGGTTTAACATGCTGTCAGGAACTAGCTATAGTGATGAAGCAGATTATGAGAAGAAAGCTTCATGATCACTCAACTGACTCAAGTAGAACAGCAAGTATGTACCTACAGTAGGAATTAGTGGTGTTGAGAATACAACATTCCTCTGAATCCTGATGGCACGGTTACTGGTCAATTTTAATCAAGATCAGGAACTTTTGTAAACTGAAACATAGCCAATCATTTTGTATTATAGTTGTTGTATAAACAATGTGCTATTAGCTATTGCTCATTAATAAAATGTGACCGGATTTCATATAACAAGGCTTCCACACACACAAAATCAAACTTACGTTTTTACCAGAAATGGATTGCTGGTCTAACACACTATCATATTCCACACTGTACTTCCTTCAGGACTGGCAAGTCTGGTTTCTGTAGCAGCTTTCTTCCGACCCTGTCAAAGCCACGAGTGGGAGATTGGCGCCATTAAATGGCCATGGCTTTGTGATAATGGTGTGTGGCGAGCTGGGACTTCACAGAGAGCTCGCCAATAGTGTTCTGTCAATTTGGAGAGATTTGAGGGCCATGGGGGACCATGGAGGGCCAAAACTTGATTCCATTCGTCTTCTTATTTCATTTTATACCCCTATATTAAGCCCACCCACCAACCCCCACTCTCCCACCCTATTACTGCCACCTGTGATATTATAACCCGCTCGAAAAAGCTTCCCAAAACAGAGCAAATTTTGGGTATCAGAAATTAATACACCCATTCGCTGATAGCTAGTAAATAGATGAATAATTGGTGCAAATTTTGTTTACCCAGCTGTAGGCACTGGGAAGTTATTACACAATGATTACTTAAAATCGTCATATCTCCTAACGAAGTTTTGTGCGTCGAAGCCTTGTTTTGTCAAATTCAGTCACAAATGTAGTATAATACTGTATTGTGGGTAGTAAATACAACACGGAAGCAAAGCATTGCTAGCTAAACTACTAGTGCACTATAAAGCAGATGCACTGCAATATAGAAAATGTTTATTTCAACTACATGATTTTTTTACATGCTGTATGCATTTCACAGTGCTGAAATGTACATTTCTTCACTGCCTCATTTCCAGCAACATTCTAGATGCAGTAAATCTTTCTCTATACTCTGCAGGAAACTCCACCGAAATCCACTAATTTTCTAAATATGAAAATTAATGTTGCTGAAATGACAAATTTCATGCACATTTTATACTCATGTGCTAAAAGCTGACATTTCAATTTTGCCCAGTGGAGGATGAGATGAAAAACAGAAGAATTTGGTTGCAGGGGAGTTGAATGTATTTTTAAAAATAAACTATTGTTTTATAGATTAGATTATAAGGTGATTAAAATGGAATGAACACTCTTATTATATGCATAGGTCAACGCATTGACAGATTTAGATAAGCCATATCATACAATCTGCAAAGAGCTTGATATTTCAACTTCACCTTCTTCATGCAATTTCTAGTAGCATGTATAATCATGCATTATACATGCCCTGAGCCATTCTAAAACTCTTTACCCTATAGTAGCTAATTTAGGTATAGTCACACGTGACATCCATTTACTGATACTTTTAACATGCAGCAGTATTCTATAAACACTGCACCAAGGTTATCAAAAGAAAATGACATGAGTAAAGAAGTGAAGCTGCTGAAATCACACCAATGGATTTCATAAACATTACATACAATGTACAGTTTTTCATCCAGTGTATTTATCAACAGTTGTGTCAATACAGCAAATAAGTAAATGCTTATAACAAAAAAATTAAATAATAATGCTTCCCCATGAATATATATATATAACAAAAGTAAATATATAGTAAAAAATAGGGACCCGCGGATTATGCTGGCATAATTATGAGCATAATAGGTGTCTGAAAGCATTGAGCATAATGCTAGCATAATAGGTAGAATATTTGTGTAATAGTATGAATTCGTGCTTATCATCACAAAAAGATCGATATACTCTAATAAAACAGTCAGTAACTCTAATAGAACAATCATATAACTGACTGTTCTATTAGAGTATATCGATCTTTTCTGTGATATACATTTTGACAAGTAAGTTTGTGCTTCAGCCACTTATTATTTATCATAAATTGGAAATTATTACTAGAGCATGGGAACTGAAGCATAAATAATTGGGCATAATTTGAGCATAATGGGTAAGTATTGAGCATATATTTAAGCATAATAGGTAAATTTTTTAGCAGTGCAGTATAGCATAATAAGTAAAATTATGAGCATAATCGGTGGGTCCCTAGTAAAAAATCACAAAATACCTACAAAAAATATATATATAACTGTGTACTGTAGCTACTATTGTTTATTATGTAAATTATGTACTTGACAGTTTTTATTAACTTGGCTATTGGCTTGCACTACATATGTAGACTGGCATTATCATCACCTATTATTCTGAGAGCACAAAAATTGCTCCACATCAAACTACATAACAACGTAAACTCCGATCCAAGTTTATTTTGAAGATCTGCGCACTTCTGCTCGGCTCGCACCTTAGCTTGAGCAATTGTTTTTCCATTTATTATTAATTCTTGCAAAATGGTGCAGTCTGGCTTCACCATCCACATATGGCCAAAAGCTAAACAAAACTCCTTACTGTAACTGATACATGCTATTGCTCCATTATTAACTAGTTGCTTCCCAAGGACATTTGCAGTGCAGCAAACCAAAAGGTGAAAGATTTTTCCATTTGCTAGACCTCCTTGTACATCATTTGTACTTAAAATGATATCTGCATGTGGATATCTAATAACAGGTGGTGGAACGTATCCATAAACACTGTTATCATTGCCATGGCCAGCTACAGATACTAATTTTAAAGTAGGTGTGGTGACACTTGTTATAAAATTTTGATTAGTTGCTTCATGTTCCCCAACCAGTTTAGAGCAGTTCTGTGGAATCTGGTAGAGATAGTCATACCTGCCCTTGTACATTGTTATTGTAACAGTATGAGCGCCATTGGCATCAACTAGCAAGATGCCAGGGTGATCTGATGGAGGTTGTTCAGCTGCATCGGACATTGTCTTTGTAGCCTTCTCAATGTCCCCTTCACCATTCTGAATGTCACTGTTTATTGAGGTCCATGACTGAGTTGCAACAAGCACCTCTCCGGTTGCACCAACTGCGGCAGGAATTTGTACAACATCAGGATTCTTTTTGCCACCAAATGTTTGGGTATTGGCAATATTTGTGAAGCCAGCATAGGCAATATCTTTCCAATTTTTTCCAAGAACACTATGTGGAGAAAGAGTGGCATGCATTGTAGCATATGTGTCTTTTGTAGGTACTGTTTGAAACTGGAAATACACTGGTGTATTGGTCATTGCTTTGATTATAATTGTCCATGTGCCAGCTTCAGGGTTTCTGACACATAGCTTTTGAAGACTTTGGCCATCTTTGGTCATCTGAATGTACAAGCTTTCTATGTCAGTTTTGTGTTTATAGTTTGTTTTACCATCTTGGCTATCAATGATGAATCCATGTCATGTATCAGGCTTCAAGTAGCTAGAGTAGTAAATGGTGGTGTGTAAACTATCTCACAACAGTCCGTGGTAATGTATCATCAAACATCAAGTAACCAGGTGGCATGTAAACATTTGCTATTCTAACTACTTGATGCTTGATGCATCACCATAGATTGTTGTGAGATGGTTTAACACCACTGGACAATTCACCATTCTAGCTACTTGATCTCTGACACTTCCCTGACTATTATGAGGTGGTTTACACAACACTTTTGACTATTCTAGCTGCTTGATCCTTGAAAGATAACCATGGACTGCTGTAAGTGAGATTGTTTACACGCTGTGTGTAAACCATCTCACAACAGTCAATGTGATGTGTCAAACATCAAGTAGCTAGAATTGTAAATGGTGGTATGTAAACCATCTCACAACAGTCAATGAAATTTCAAGTAACTCAAGTAGCTTTAATAGCCAATGGTGGTGTGTAGCATCCCACCGTTCACCATTCTAGATACTTGATGTATGACATGTCACATAGCAATCGACTGTTGTGAGATGGTTTACACACCACCGGACCATTGACTATTCTAGTTACTTGATGTTTGACACATCATTTACCATTGTGAAATAGTTAACACACCTGCATTGACTATTCTAGCTATTCAAGCATCAATATAGACTGCTCTGAGAAGGGTTACACACCACCATTGACTATTAATTACATCTACTTGATATTTGACACATCATTGACTATTGAGAGATGGTTTACACATCACCATTGACTAGTAAAGCTTCTTGATGTTTGATACACCACCTTTGTCTGTTGTAGCTACTGATGTTTGATGGATCACCATTTACTATTATGAGATGGTTTACATGACACTATTGACTAGTCTAGCTACTTGATGCTTGATACATCATTGACTATAGTGAGATACCGCTTCAAGTGATTGAAGCACCAACACTGAATACTCTACCTATTGTACATGCAGAACATACAGTAATCATGCAGACATCAAGCCAGTAGTCCTATGATTGTGTTCTGCTGCAAATTTTGAATGTACTATGATTGAGAAGTGAGGAAATTAAGAAGTTAATGCAGTGGAAACTATAGTCTGTTCTTTGGTGCCAACATATTATACTGTATGTTTTCTGTAATGATGTTCCTAAATAGTACTTCTGCATTGTATTCCTCATGCAGGTTTTTTGGCAGAATAGTTTAAAATTTAACATTAAATTTTACCTATCTGAAAGAAATAAAGTAACTGAGCAATTATTGGTAGTTAATTCAGTTTTACTGGTGGTGCACACTATGATGAGCTGCATACTATGTGTTTACTTTCTACTCTTGCTTCTCCAAACCAAGTACAAGTTTGTATACTGGAGTATTAACTAGGTCCCTGAATCACCTGTGTTAAAATTACCAAGTTAAAAAATATTTCTTGGTCTGTGGGGCTAACATTCATTACAGGATGTTCGACACTCACTGCTTTGTCATTAACAATTTGTATACACTTCACCAAGTTTGGTTCATATTTTCTATTACATATCACAACAACAGGTTTATGATGTTCCCCACAGTATTTTGCTAACTTCAAACTGTACACATACCAAGCATCATAGAATGGATTACCAGTCATTGATTTGCTGTCCTTAGGAATACAATGTATCATGTTGACCAATAGTAAACCATCTCTGCAGTATTGCTCGGGCTCATTACCTGTGCAGTCTAAGTAGTACTTATCGAGCATTACTACAATAGATGGATGTTCATCTGCAATATTGTGGAAGGCAATACCAGTAGCACTATGCAAATTTGATAGGTTAATGCCTTGGTATACCTTGCATGCTGGATCTTGGTCCATTAATAAACATTTTATTCTCTCAGGAATGCCAACTAACCGTTCTGCTAAGAAGACTTGTTTCATCTACAGACCTGGAAATACTTCATCATGATTGTCACTGTCAGTTTTTCTTAACAGACCAAGCTGGATGGTAACAGCAAGCCAGACATCCCAGAAGAAATACTGTTTCCATCCTGCTGGGTAACATTTTATGGCATCTACTAAAGCCAACAGTGCCTGAATATCAGTGACATTACAGCTGAAAGAAGCAACATCATGTGGTACATCAGTGCTTAACTGGGGTTTAACTTGTGATTGGTCAGGTTTCTCCTGTTTGCAATCTACTTTAATACTGATCTGTCCATTGTGTTTCTGTGCCTTATATTTCTCATCAACAGCTTTCTGGAGTAGTTGAATTAGTGATGGGGAAACTTGTACTGTTACTTGTATGCTTTTTTTGCAAATGAAAGGTGATCAGAAAGGTTGGGAATTTGCTTTAAATTGACGTGCAACATTAGCCAAATATTCTCTTTAATGATCTTGTTCAGAAATTCACAGGCAGTCTTGTTATGTGAAGGATCACAACTGACTGCTCTAACTATGAGATTATGTAGTTCATTTACTAACACTTTATGATGGCTGTTACTGTTGTAATTCTTCTCTATTTCAACACTTTCATGATCCTTAGTCAACTCTATTCTGGTTGGTAGTGATCTTAAATAATCATGTAGTAATTTCCATTTTATAGGATTCTCACTCACTGCTCTACTATCCTCTGACTTATTGATATCAGAATCATCCTGGGTTAACTTATCTTCTGACATATCTGGCTACCATGCCGTACTGTTTTTAAAAAAGCTGATGCTTGCGATTTTATATGCACACATAAGACAACAAAGAAAAGGGAAAGTGTAGGTTAAAGAAATACCTACACACATGCCAAAATCACATGATGAAGTGGTACATAGTTGCAGGCCAGATATGGTAAAAAACTAAACATGCTATGCTGCATTTACTATTTATAGACATACACAGTCAGTGTCATACATTCGTACATCATACAACGCATAAACTAATAGTGTTTTGTATGTATGGGAAATTTTAAAACTACTAAATGCTAGCCACATTTAAATTTCATTGTGTTTGCAGTTTATATGCTCCCTTGTCTATAAGATTCAATGTGGACATTATACAGAGGTACATAATTAATGTATGTCACAATACCAGCATGATGAATTTCGAAGTGAAGTTAGGCCATACCTATTTGATCTTATGTTGCGCGGGCCCGACCGAATGTATTTTTCTTCAAATGAAATTTTTTTGAAAATCACGTGTACGGTCATTGTTCTTAATTAAAGACAACACCCTCATGATATAGTCCAAAAGGGATCATTGAAGGTCGTCCAATGCTCTAAAATTGTAGAATACGATGGGAAAGCTCTTTTGGAGGTATCTGATGCTACTAGAAGAGTATGAAACCTAGATTTTTAACTGTGTATGTACTATTATAGCTAAATTCATTATTTGCATTTTGTATGCTTGCATGCGTTTAAAATTTTTATCATTTTCATTTTCAAACCGACCTACCTACCCAAATTTAAAATAATTTTTCCTGCTCAACATAATATCAAATAGGTATGGCCTTATATATGGAAACTAAGTTAAGTGACTCGACAGAAGAATGTAGCACGGGCATAGCAGGATGAACATAGCACTTTGCTTTCTTTTTCAGTTGACTGTTCCAAGCTTTTCATTTGATTCGACATGCACTCTTCATACATAGATTGTTACTTTCACATATTTATAGTACAATGGAATATTACTAAGATTGACTTTAAAATTAATTCTACTTCATGATAATCACTACTGGGGAGTGGAACAATGCTTTTGAATCATCATCATCAGGCAATGCTTCTATATAATTTTGCAACATCTTTCATTGTAAATCATTAAGTTCAAAACTATTGTCATCAGCATCTGACTCATCTCTCTGGTCTCCTTCAGTTGACATAGTGTCTTCGCTCACTCTAAAGCTATATATTCACAACTGATGACCTATATTTTATTATGATAACTTTATCTAAAACTGACAGTGCAGAGTACAATATAACGGTCGGCCCTAGGCCATTTTGCGACCAAGCGATACTGTTGACCGATCAATGTAGCTGTTGGTTGGCCATTTGTGCCGATCAATTTTTTTACAACTGTAATTCTTTATTACTAGTCTTTATACATGTAATATTATAGTTATTATTATTGTCGTATCATTAACTTTCCTTACCGAAGCTATTTAATCACTACGTGAAGTCTCGATCCCGTCGAAGCATCGACTCGATGCGCATGCGTAAGCTAGAGTACTGCACCTAGTATTTACCCAAATTATCGATTGTAGGTTACTGTAGATGTTGTGAAGAAGCGTACACTGACTACCCGAGTGGCACCTTCCAAGAGAAGAAAAGAAGGTTTTTTTAAAAATTAATTATTTTATTTATTTTTAGTAATGTTTGCGAAGTGAAGGTACGATATTAAGTATAAGATGGCCATTTCGTGGTTATAATCTATAGAGATGCAGTGGCTGGAGAAAGTGGAATGAAAGTCACGTGATAAAGGTGTTCTGCACACGGAAAGTTCGAGAGTAAGTTTTGATCTATTGCTATTTACAAGAGAAACTTTAGCAATAGCTAGTTGATAATTCAATTTGACACCATTTGTAACAAAGCATTTAGCCTAGCTAAGTCAACAAACTGGCTGTACAATACATTGATTCATAGTTTTTTTTGTAAAATATGTATGCAGCAACAACACAAATTTTGTACATGTAAACAATTAATTCTCTGTAAAATGAATGTGCATAAAATTCAGTGATAAGTAGCTGAAAGTGGTCTCAGATTCAATCTCAGAGTGATCCTTTTTCAAAAATTTCCTAGGGGGGCAGACCCCCTAGAAGGCTTGTACTTCGCACACTAGGATAGTACACCTCTATCTTATGGCCATGCAATTTCAGAAATGGCCAATCAAATTTACTTTTGATTGGCCATTCTGTCCAAGCAATAATTTCCTCTTATATTGTACACTGCAGTGTGTAGCATACCTCTACTGTTGCTGTTACAACAGCAGTATAAAACAGTTACTCATCTGACATTTGCTAAATGTGTGCAGTAAACTTTCTCACTGTTTTTATACTTGTGTGCACATCGTGCAAACATGCACAGTAAACAAGTCAGAGTCACATGATGTTACCATATCACCACAATCACCTAATATAGTAAACCACATCACATGATCATCATCTGATGATGGTAACCAAAACTGGGTGTGGTGGAATAGTATGAATTGTTCTGGGTTGGGTTTGTACTGTTGTACTGATGTGTGGTTTGCACTTTAGCACCATATATAGACATGTATTTCACTATGATGTCAAAATTGATAGCATAACAATAAATATATCACCTTGGCAATATTGTTATTGATTGATGTTCAGATTTTGGCCACTTCTTAGCTACAAATTTGGGTATAGAACTCTGGTGCTCAATTTAGCAGATTTGCTATTCCAAGAATGACACTTGTTGCATGTTTATTTTGTTCTCAGCAAGTCCATAAACAACAATTAAACATACTTAGTGGAATAAACAGCTATGTAGTCAGTTGCTTTACGTAGAACATGCATACAATTGCATTTACTTACATGGGTTAGTGAAACTTAATTATTCACAGCTACTTAAACTGCTCTTTTGGACCCTATAATGGGACTGAACATAAGCAGTAGATCTGCATTTTTATCAGATGTCACTTGCGGAATCCGGCGGAATCCGGTAAATTTGACATTAGTTTTGATATGAAAATAGCAACTATAGTTACCAAACTAAACTAGACTACAAGCTCACTTATAGCTATTATAATTACAAAACTGACTAGACATTGAGAGCAGGGAAATAAGTGTCACCACACTGCAATGCCCAGTATCTTAAAATCATTCTGGCGTTGTTGGACCAAAGTGACACTGACAGTTGTTGCAGAAAGTTCTTATGCAAAGATGTGAATATCCCCAGTAGCTAGCTAGCTACCGCAGGTCCACACCCAAACCACTCAGTTCTTATAATAACTATGCGGTTTCTTTGTTCTGCTGACCACTTTCTTCTAGGCTAGTTACTGTTATCGTCTGATATTAAAGTTGAAAGTTTCGTGACGAAAACCGGGTAAAGGTTCATAGGCTAACTACGTCAAAGATGTCGGATCGTAAAGAACTTATACCCAAGATGCCTTGCGGTTTTGCTGCAGACACTGGCGACATGTTAACTTTCAAGGAAGTAAAATCTCTCATAAAAAAGTTCAGCATTCGTTTCCTTTCTCCTTTCAAGTTTGATTTGGACCAGGACGCCACCATCATCAATTTGGCACAGGACGCCTACATTACTCCTATCGAAAAACTTACTCCCGACCAAAAACAAACTCTGGCTATTAGCTGTTGGAATCATGGGTTATGGGACGACTTTTTTATCGGCATTGAACACATAACTAAGGACAAAGCAATAGCTGCAGTCGAAAATGGCTCTGAACTTGGAAAAGAGCTAGTGGACCTAATGATGAATGGATATGCCCGAATTTACAAAAGCCTTTTGCCGCATGATAAAGAGAAGTATCCACTTATGGAAACTCTGAGGCCCGCTTTGTGGATATCCCCGGCGCGGGTCGCTCGGCGAAAGCTAGTCACGGTATACAACAATCTCTCGTTTACGGTTTATGTCCATGCGTACTCTGTATTTCGCTTTGAATGTATTGCTGATATCTCACTTGGGCAGGAAATAAAATTTCATATCAGGGTTTCAGATCATGATGAAGCACTGTTGGTGGCAAAAGATGGATGGGATCCTCTTTCTAACGTAGTAAGTTCCTACGTAGTTCATCCGTGGAGTACAACGTGGAATATTGCTACTCTCCCAACAGACAGTTTTCTTCCATCGGTTTGGAAGCTGGATAAGACTCCATGGAAGGTTCATATCACCAATTATCTCAAGACCTATATATGTATATGGCAGGTGCTGCCCAATGGTACCCTACATTTTATGAATGTTATGCCAAATCGTTCCTCCATTAAAGCTGATCATTGTTACATTGGCACATCCCTTGTTGCTACTCAAGGTGGCACTGTCATCAGTAAGTTTTTTGCTGACAGCAAAGAATGTACCATTTGGTCAATAGATATTGGCACACCTCCTGGTGGTGGTGAAATCTACAAAACAGGAGACAACAACTACATTTTCTATCAAGTTCACATACCACAGGATGACACGGCAAAACCAACACCTATAAATTTTAAAAAGCAAATTCAAATTCCTTCTGGAGTGAAATTTCTTTATGCCAGTCTCTTTGACTCCTCTAATGCATATTTTGCAGCACCACAAAATGTTACGGTGATCATTGATAGCCAAGATGGTAAAACAAACTATAAACACGAAACTGACACAGAAAGCTTGTACATTCAGATGACCAAAGATGGCCAAAGTCTTCAAAAGCTATGTGTCAGAAACCCTGAAGCTGGCACATGGACAATTAAAATCAAAGCAATGACCAATACACCAGTGTATTTCCAGTTTCAAACAGTACCTACAAAAGACACATATGCTACAATGCAAACCACTCTTTCTCCACATAGTGTTCTTGGAAAAAATTGGAAAGATATTGCCTATGCTGGCTTCACAAATATTGCCAATACCCAAACATTTGGTGGCAAAAAGAAACCTGATGTTGTACAAATTCCTGCCGCAGTTGCTGCAACCGGAAAGACGTTTGTTACATCTCAGCCATGGACCTCAGTAAACGGTGACATTCAGAATGGTGAAGGGGACATCGAGAAGGCTACAAAGACAATGTATGATGCAGTTGTACCACCTCCATCAGATCTCCCTGGCATCTTGCTAGTTGATGCCAATGGCGCTGATACTGCTACAATAACAATGTACCAGAGCAGGAAAGACTATCTCTACCAGATTCAACAGAACTGCTCTAAACTGGTTGGGGAACATGAAGCAACTAGGCAAAAGTTTAGAACCAGTGTCACCGAACCTACTATAAAATTAGTATCTGTAGCTGGCCATGGCAATGCTAACAGTATTTGTGGATACGTTCCACCACCTGTTATTAAAGATCCACCCGCAAACCTTTTAAGTACAAATGATGTACAAAGAAATCTAGCAAATGGAAAAATCTTTCACCTTTTGGCTTGCTGCACTGCAAAAACTCTTGGGCAGACTCTATTTAATAATGGAGCAATAGCATGTATCTGTTACAGAAAGGAGATTTATTTATCTTGTGACCGTATATGGATGGTGAAGCCAGACTGCACCATTTTGAAAGAATTAATAATAAATAGAAAAACAATTGCTCAAGCTGTGGTGCAAGCCAAGCAGGTGTGCGCAGATCTTCAAAATAAACATGGAGTGGACTTTCTTAATTTATGTACTTGCATGTGGAACAATTTTGATGCTCTCAGAATAATAGGTAATGCTAATGCCAGTCTACATATGTAGTGCAAGCCAATAGCCAAGTTAATAAAAACTGTGAAGTACATAATTTATATAATAAACAATAGTAGCTACAGTACACAGTTATATATATATTTTTAGGTATTTTGTGATTTTTTACTATATATTTGCTTTTGTTATATATATATATATTTATGGGGCAGCATTATTATTTAATATTTTTTGTTATAAACATTTACTTATTTGCTGTATTGACACAACTGTTGATAAATACACTGGGTGAAAAACTGTAAACTATTAGTATGTAAAGTTTATAAAATCCATTAATGCGATTTCAGCAGCTTCACTTCTTTACTCATGTTATTTTCTTTGGTGCAGTGTTTATAGAATACTGCTGCATGTCAAAAGTATCAGTAAATGGATGTCACGTGTGACTATACCTAAATTAGCTACTATAGGGTAAAGAATTTTAGAATGGCTCAGGGCATGTATGAATATACATGCTACTAGAAATTGCATGAAGAAGGTGAAGTTGAAATATCAAGCTCTTTGCAGATTGTATGATATGGCTTATCTAAATCTGTCAATGCGTTGACCTATGCATATAATAAGAGTGTTCATTCCATTTTAATCACCTTATAATCTAATCTATGAAACAATAATAGTTTATTTTTAAAAATACATTCAACTCCCCTGCAACCAAATTCTTTTGTTTTTTATCTCATCCTCCTCTGGGCAAAAATGAAATGTCAGCTTTTAGCACATGAGTATAAAATGTGTATGAAATTTGTCATTTCAGCAACATTAATATTATTTTCATATTTAGAAAATTAGTGGACTTCGGTGGAGTTTCCTGCAGAGTATAGAGAAAGATTTACTGCATCTAGAATGTTGCTGGAAATGAGGCAGTGAAGAAATGTACATTTCAGCACTGTGAAATGCATACAGCAGGACAAAAAAATCATGTAGTTGAAATCAACATTTTCTATATTGCAGTGCATCTGATTTATAGTGCACTAGTAGTTTAGCTAGCAATGCCTTGCTTCCGTGTTGTATTTACTACCCACAATACAGTATTATACTACATTTGTGACTGAATTTGACAAAACCCGGCTTCGACGCACAAAACTTCGTTAAGAGATATGGCGATTTTAAGTAGTCATTGTGTAATAACTTCCCAATGCCTACAGCTGTGTAAACAAAAATTGCACCAATTATTCATCTATTTACTAACTATCATTGAATGGGTGTATTAATTTCCGATACCCAAAATTTACCCTGTTTTGGGCAGCTTTTTTCGAGCGGGTTATAATATC
Source organism: Dysidea avara (assembly GCF_963678975.1). NCBI lineage: Eukaryota > Metazoa > Porifera > Demospongiae > Dictyoceratida > Dysideidae > Dysidea > Dysidea avara. Next base: position 48,596,502 of record NC_089273.1, read on the forward strand.
ACAGGTGGCAGTAATAGGGTGAGAGAGTGGGGGTGGTGGGTGGGCTTAATATAGGAGTATAAAATGAAATAAGAAGACGAATGGAATCCAGAGGCCAAGTTTTCGCCCTCCTTGGCCCCCCATGGCCCTCAAATCTCTCCAAATTGACAGAACACTATTGGCGAGCTCTGTGAAGTCCCAGCTCGCCACACACCATTATCACAAAGCCATGGCCATTTAATGGCGCCAATCTCCCACTCGTGGCTTTGACAGGGTCGGAAGAAAGCTGCTACAGAAACCAGACTTGCCAGTCCTGAAGGAAGTACAGTGTGGAATATGATAGTGTGTTAGACCAGCAATCCATTTCTGGTAAAAACGTAAGTTTGATTTTGTGTGTGTGGAAGCCTTGTTATATGAAATCCGGTCACATTTTATTAATGAGCAATAGCTAATAGCACATTGTTTTTACAACAACTATAATACAAGATGATTGGCTATGTTTCAGTTTACAAAAGTTCCTGATCTTGATTAAAATTGACCAGTAACCATGCCATCAGGGTTCAGAGGAATGTTGTATTCTCAACACCACTAATTCCTACTGTAGGTACATACTTGCTGTTCTACTTGAGTCAGTTGAGTGATCATGAAGCTTTCTTCTCATAATCTGCTTCATCACTGTAGCTAGTTCCTGACAGTATGTTAAACCTAAAACCTGCAAAAATTTCGTTACAATAAAATGTTGCTATGGTAATTCTTTCTGTGACAAACCTTAAATTAATGTATAGGGTAGCTACAGTGTCTCTCATAACTTTCACAAGATCCAGCCATGATCACAAGTTTCTCCACTACTAAACTTTGATAGGCATCCACAAAATACTCTTTTTTCAAGAACAATACCAGAATTTTATCCACGATTTAATGGAATATCAATAAATCCATCACCTGCATAATTATGCTGAAAAGTGAACTTCACTGGAGATCGACAATTTTCAAAAATTGGGTCACATATAAGGATTTAATTAAAGCCTTGGTATTGCATCATGGTTACATCCTTAATGTGCAGCCCCCTAAAAAAGTTGCTTTTTCCGCCCCTGATTTAATCTACTACAATACATCATCAACGGTACAAGTTTTTAAAGAACCAGTAGCTAACTATATACTTTTGTCACTTCCTTTGACAACTTTAGTTAGTAATGTGTTGATAGAATCCCGCTGCCATGCAATGATATATACATAACAGCGGCGGCGGCGGAAGTAGTTGATATGAGGGGGGGCTGGGCTGACCCAGACTTATTTCTATAGTTTGGTAAGGTAAGACCAAAAAAAAAAAAAAAAAAAAAAAAAAAAAAAAAAAAAAGGTCGCAACCAACTGACAAGAGCTTTCCACCTCACCAGCTACCATTCCTAGCTGATAAACTACATAAAAATCCTTTCATAGCTCGCTACACACTGACTACTTTATTAGAGTGACTGCTCTATTAGAGTATCTCGATCTTTATCACGGTTTTCAGCCCACTCCAAGAAAGATAATTTCGGTGTGATATCATTCTGAGGGGGGGCTAAGCCCCCCCTCAGCAGACCGAGGGGGGCTTTAGCCCCCTAGCCCCCCCTTTCCGCCGCCTATGATACATAATAATAGTGAATCATGAATTAGCTGCATCTGCTTACCTCACAGTTGCTACAAATGCAGCTCTTCCTATGTCTTTCTGCAAAGTTCCCTACGTTAGGCTAGCTTGCATTTGCAGTCATCTATAAAGTATACTTAACGAATTCACTGTGAGGTAGTGTAATAGAGATGATGAGTGCTTTTGGTATGTAATTAGCTGACTCTCAATTGGGGTGCTATCCACCGGTATCCTTTTGCCAGCAAACAGATTTGATCCATTGAAATACTATTTTGTAGCTGCCAATTTCATGTAGCACTGTTGCTAGGTGTAGAACTGTTGCTAGGTGTAGCACTGTTGCTAGGTGTAGCACTGTTGCTAGGTGTAGCACTGTTGCTAGGTGTAGCACTGTTGCTAGGTGTAGCACTGTAGCAAGGTGTAGCACTGTAGCTAGGTGTAGCATTGTAGCTAGCTACATATAGATACTGTAGCTTAAGGTTATAAGTAGCGTAATATATGTGACCGTCTCAGCAAAAACCCGACTTGTTCGCACAAGCATGCGTATTGAGAAAAACGAAATTTAAAAATAATTCGTAAAAATACGCATGCTACAAAGAAAAACACGCAAGTTTTTATCGGGCCAGTATTCGAAGGAGGAAGCCTCAAATCGATTAAACCTATATACCATCTTATTCGCCTACTCATGGAGAGTTCGAAAATTATCGTTTCATTTCTGTAGCTTCAACGGTATGCGTGTCACGTGCGTTTGTTTACGATGCGGTAACATAAGCAAGATCGTCATCGTTTTTCTACCAAACCGCTTTCACATCCATATGCGCAAGTATCTACAGGGATAACACTATAACTTGGTTGATGTGCTGATCCATGGTGAACATTTTAAGCCAAATTGCACCGTTGTAGACTAATCAAAACGGAAGTTGTGGCTGCGAATGTAAGCGCCTGTAGTTTATTTTCAGTACAGTCGCTGTACAAATCGATTATCTTACTCTTCCTACTGGCTGGTGCTATAATTTCAAAACTACACACCACAGAATGCTGAAACTTTGGTGATCCATTCCTTGGACACTGGTAATAATGCTGAGTGTATAAAAGTTTTTTTTAATTGTGCGAACAAGTCGGGTTTTTGCTGAGACGGTCACATATATGCATAGCATCCGAGATCGAGCGACGCTGGTTGGGTCCCAAAACCGAAAAAAAAATTTACAAATTGATCGCTCTACCAATGTTGGATATTCATCGTAGTATACTATTATTAGATTCACCATGAAACCGGATGCACGATTGTTGCTTTCACAGAAATGTCGCTTTTTGTATATCACAAGATGCAAAATTGGCGTGCAGCAGGGTGATCTCCCTGGACCATTACTGTTTTCCCTTGTCCTTATTGATTTCTTATCCAGTGTTTCTTTCCCTGCTGGACTGGCTTTTCAGTTGTGGTACTCGGATGATGGAACCTTGGTGGGTACGCGCTCCAGCCTTGCCCCTTTTGCAAAGGTTCGTGCTAGATACAGGGTGTAAGTCGCACTACAAATCACCCACGCAAGAGTGAAGTGGGAAGTTATACCAAGATAACTTCCGAGGCATCACGTGACTAAGACGTGCGCCCAAGAGCAATGCACTGAGGATTTGTTCCGCGGCAGAATCGCCGCATAACATGAGAGCTGTCAGCTTTTTATAAAGGAAACTTGGCTCAAATCGATTGTGGGTATACTGGATGTTCGTTTTCATAACGTTTAGGAGAGAGTATTTATGAGGATTGTGGTTGTGAGTTTTGTGTAGCGTAAACGTAATAGTGTCGAATTCCGCCAGTGTAAATTACGCGAAAAGTTTTGATTAAGAAGAATTAAGAGCCAAATAGATTATAGGCAGCTGATGAATGGAAGGAAAGGATAAAGATGGAGATGAAAGAGTCTTCAAGTAAGTGCCGCTGATAGTGCACACTAATTTAAGCCTGGAAAACTTAGTAAAAGCATAGATAGTATATTCTCCATACGGAGAATATACTATCTATGTTTGTGTCTGTGGTTGTATGTGTTTTTATCTATTTTGTGTGTGTTTTGTTTAGTGGTTGTATGTGTTTTGTATTAGGACAGTACCTTGTACAGGCTTGCCTTTTGCACCGTTCCTTCCCTTGTGGTAAATTGATAATAAATAAATAAAAATAAATCTATGATAGAAGGTACACTGGTACACACCGTGTGTTGTTAAAGAACGTACTCGTTAGGGGTGCAGATATGTAGTTATGTCTACTTTTATTCAGGAACAATGTGAAGATTTTTGTTCTTGGAAGATGTGGGAAGTGCGTAGTTGGAAAAAGAAAGATCACTTATTGTCGAACTACAATGCTACACACAGAATGCAAAGCTGAGTACTGTTCATGATGTCTTGAAGCAGGTTACAACATGACTAAATGTTGATTGGAATTCCACCATCTGGAACTCAATGGCAGTAAAGCAATGCCAATTGGGATTACCTGTAGTGAACAAGAAGTGTCTTATTCAGTGTTAAGTCTTCCTCAATGTTGTTTGAAATTAGAAGGCTTAAACATTACTGTGCCAGTGGATGTATCTATGCAAGATTTGTCTGGTTGTACAAATCTAAACCATGTTACAGGATTTATGTTGGATTACAGTGAAACTAAATGGAGCGACTGGTTTAGTAGTTATTGTCAGCAGTCCAGTACAAGATACAATATGAAAAAAGAATGGTATTTCCAGTGGCTTATTGAATACAAAAAAGCTTGATATAACCTGTAGTATACTAACAATCACATGTAAGACTTTAGTTAATGTGTTAAACATACTGAAACCATATATGTGATGGTATAGTGTGGGCATTATATTTGATATAAGCTATTTTAGGTATTGTGGTAAATAAACTGAAACCATATATGTAATAGTATAGTATGCATTATACTAAAGTATAACATGGGTATAATACAGGGCTTATATTAAATCTTATTTGTATTCAATAAGCCACTGGAAATACCATCTTATATCCCTTTTTCACAGTGATACTGTATTCATACAGGAAAGCAGGTCAACAAAAGGCAAGAACATGATACAGTGCAATTATATGAGGAAACCTTTACATATAAAATTGAGTGGTCTCGCATATATAATTGTTTCCGAGCTGGAAAAGGGCGACTGAAGTCAGAAAATAGTAATCCATTCAAAAGAAGGAATGCGCCAGGTAGTGTCATGACTGTCCTGCAGCAGTTTATTGTCGTCTCCTCATTTTAAGCAACCATCGTCAAATCCTTGAGGTACAATTACCCCTTCACAGAGCTCACAAAAATCATGACACGTTATCCATTGCCGATCAACTGTGTTATAAGCCTCACCCTGAAATAGAAAAAAAGGTTGAAGAGTTAGTGAGTGATACTAGGTTGACAGCTTTAAGTCTATATCTATTATATCTGTTTTTATAGCACTACATTATGTCATTGTTTATTGTTTAATTAGTATTCAGTCTGGTAAGTTCTAGAACATTCTTCTCACATAATACCACACCGATAGTGAGTTCTCAACTGTACAACACAAGTCGTCTGCCCAAACTAGAGCTGCCAACATTTTCAGGAGACCCTCTTAGTTGGCAATCATTCTGGGACTCCTTTGATGCTGCAGTTAATACCAACCCCACCCTGAGCCCAATCCACAAATTCAATTATCTCAAAGCTCAGCTACATATACAAGGGAATATGCTGCACAAACTATAGCCAGCCTTCCATTAACAGAGTTGAATTACACACAGTCAATTACTCTTTTGAAACAATGCTTTGGCCAGCCAGAGAAACTTATCAACACTCATACCCATGCCCTCATTAAACTCCCAGGACCAACAAATGATTTATCTAGTTTACAGCTGTTTCATGACTTTACAGAAAATCATATTAGAGGCCTTGCATCACTTGGAGTATCCAAGGAATCATACAGCACAATCCTTGTACCAATAATTCTTGGAAAGTTCCCTGGCCCACATGCAGAAACTTAGCCGGAGATCACGACCAATTGAGCTGGACACTAGATGATTTACAAGCTGCTGTGGCAAAAGAAATAAGGGTATTAGAGAGTGGGTTATATACCAATGACTCCACATCAAATTTATCAATAGCTAGGTCACATGCAACCACATCCTTTCATGCTGCCATCAAAGGTGGACGTCACACAACTGCTGTTAAGAAGAAACCACAGTGCATTTATTGTAAGAGTGAACACTCCCCATTACTTGTTCAGAAGTCACCAACCACCAAAAATTACTAGAGATAGTCCGTAAGGCCAATCTATGTTTTAACTGTCTGGGGAATCACAAAGTCTCACAGTGCAACTCAAAGTTTCGGTGCAAACACTGCAGACACAAGCACCATACCAGTCTGTGTAAACCCAATGATAGTCACACACCCAAATCTAGTACACAAGGGACTGATACATAAGTACAACAATCGACACAAGAAGCTAAACTACACAGCAAGTAGGTGCCCACACAGCTCCAGTTCTACATGGTGTACACTGTAACAAGGAGACTCTGCTGACTGTTACCATACTGAAGACAGCTATCGCCCCTGTTGTTGGTGAAGGATTACGAATACAAGGGAATATCCTTTTTGATGAAGGCTCGCAACGGTCATTCATTACTGAGGAGACAGCAGCCAAACTGAAGTTGACACCAGTCAACACTGAGAACATTGCCATAGCACCCTATGAAGCTGAGTACTCATCTCCCCAACTGACATCAGTGGGACAAGTCAAGGTAGAAACTACAGCTGGGGACAGAGTACCTATATCTGTACTTATAGTACCGTTTATTGCTGCACCACTGAAGAATTCAGTACATACGAGCCTCCATCGAGAACTTTCCTCACTGGGATGGATTAAGCTGGCACACCCTGTTACCAGCGAGCACAATTTTCAGATATCCATTTTGATTGGAGCTGACCACTATTGGACCTTTGTGGAAGATAAGATTATTTGGGGTGAAGGGCCAACTACTCAGCAGTCCAAACTGGGATTCCTCCTGTCTGGACCCATGTCTTCTCCAATGTTGCAGTTGAATATTGCCACCATGTCCACAGCCACCAGTGAAGAGCCCAACCTTGAAAGGTTCTGGTCAATAGAAGCAGCCGGCACTTCTCCAATGAAACCTGTAGAGACAGATAAGTTTATTGATCAATATCAGACCAACTGTATCAGCCAATCCACCAAAGGCGCTTATACAGCTCAGTTTCCATGGAAACCAGTTCACCTTCCACTTCCATCAAATTTCACGACCTGTGAGAAACAAAAAATGGCAGTTAATATCTCGTCTGACAGATTCACCATCTCTTTTACATATGTATCATACTATCATTACTGACCAGGAAGCACGTGGCTTCATAGAGAAGGTTAATTCTACCGACTACCCAGCTAAGGTTCACTGTCTACCACATCACCCTGTTAAAAAGGAGTCAGCAACTACACCAATAAGAATAGTGTACGACTGTAGCTCTTGTCAAAGTAAGGAACATGCCAGTCTGAATGACTGCTTACTAGTAGGTCCACCATTCAGAATGATTTGTGTTCAATCTTACTACAATTTCATAAACACACCTTTGCCTTTGCCACCGATATTGTGAAGGCATTCTTACATGTCAAGCTCCATGAATCAGACAGAGATTCAACTCGATTCTTAAGGTTTTGGACATCAATAATCCATTTGGAACTCTTACAACTTATCACTTCAAGGTGGCACCCTTTGGAACGTCCAGCTCACCATTTATGTTGAATGCGACACTTTACTTACACCTCAAGAAATTCCCCTTATCAGTGGCTAAGGATATGAAGTCCAACCTTTACGTTGACAATCTCATTTCAGGTTGTGACTAAGAACAGCAATTCATGGACTACTACATTCAATCCAGATCTATAATGAAACAAGCAAATTTCAACTTGCACTCATGGTCATCAAACAGCCTCAAACTTTGAGCCAAAACTGAAAGTGACCAAACAAATGACTCCAGTACATGTGTCAGCCTACTGGGTTTATGTTGGAACATACTAGATGACACTCTAGGATTTATACCTAAACTGTTCCCTTCACTTACATTCTCACCATTGACAACCAAAAGGGAGATACTATGTGACTTAGCACAGATATATGATCCATTAGGTTTGTTAACTCCAATTACTATCAAAGTTAAGTTGTTGCTACAAGCTCTGTGGAGATAGAAGGTGGACTGGGATGAACCAATTGATCAAGAGACTCGTAACCACTGGCAGTTGATTGCTTCTGACATCCAAGAAGTGACAACTTATGTTTATCCAATATGTTACTTCACACAACAGTTCCACCTCACTGCCACCAAACAAGTTCATGTTTTTGCAGATGCTAGTCTAAGTACAAATGGTGCAGTAGCATACCTCAAGCAGAATGACCAAGCTACATTGGTGGTGTCAAGATCCAGGGTTGCACCAGTAAGGTCCATTACACTTTCTAAATTTGAACTAATGGCAACAGTCATTGCCACTTGATTAGCTAAGTTTGTCATCCAATCTCTACACCTGACATCTGATGATACCAATGTACATATGTAGAGTGATAGCCAGATCGCGCTTCACTGGATTTATGGTATCAAACAGACAACCACAACAAAGCCATTCATTGCTAACCGAGTAGCAGAAATCACACAGTCACTCCCTGCTTCTGCTTGGACCTATGTGCTAACTGATGAGAACCCAGCCAATCTATTGACAAGGGGGGATTTCTACCGAGCAATTGAAGTCCTCCCAACTCTGGCTTCATAGTCCTTCCTAGTTAACTTATACAGAACAGTGGCCCACATGGTCACCAGTTGTTGTAGTTCACTTACAGAACATTGCTATAGAAGATGCTCAAGAAACCAACAACAGACCTCCCATCAACCCTGCTGAGACCTGTGGTATCCATACTGTCATCAGTGTCTCCTGTTACAGCAGACTCACTAAATTACTCACTGTTACTATTTATGTACATCGTATTGGCCACAATTTGAAGCACCCCAGTGATAAGGTAATTGGTCCGATCACTGCTAAGGAACTTTCAGATGCCACAATGCTCTGATTTAAGCCTCCCAACAACTGGAATACTTTGAAGAGATCACAAACCTAACATCAAAGTCACCCAAGCGTACTCTTCTCATACATCAGCTCAGACTGTTCCTGGATAGCAGAGGATTTCTATGCTGTGGGGGAGGATTCATAATGTGCCCATTAGCAAGCTGGCAAAGTTCCCCTATCTGCTGTCACCCAAGCACCACATCACTAGGCTTATTGTGTATGCCACTCATGAGAGAATTCATCATTCAGGAGTTAGCAGTACAGTAACAGCAATCAGTCAATTGTACTGGATTACAGCCATTAATTAGAGTATATGTGACCGAATTTTGGAAAATTACCCATATGGGCACATTTGACACCTAAAATATTTAATGATCAAATCACAAACAATAAAGAGCAAATCTGCTTGTTGATGGTTTTAAGCCATTCTCAATACCTTGAATTACAATAACATTCTTGTAATATTTTTAAATCTGTTCCCTGCTCTTATTAGCAACACACTAAACATGAACATTCTAATTATTTCATGCACTCCAATATAGGTGATTTTCCAAAATTCAGTCACATATGTGAAGAAACTATTGAGGAGATGCGTGACATGTGTAGGATTGACAGGGAAACCCTACAGGCTGCCTGATCCACCACCACTTCTGAAGACTCGAACTGAAGACCTAACTCGTTCTCTGTTTGTGGTGTAGACTTCACTGGAGCCATATACGCTCATGAAGGAGAGGGTGAGCCTATCTCCGCACCTACTGCAGCAGAGCCTAGCGATGATGTCTTTCCTACAATTCCACCAGAGGAACTCTCTGAAACTGTGCAAAATTTTGCAATACTTGAAGAGAAGAAAATAATCAAACAAGGTGTGAAACAAAAGCTACTCAAATCACAGGATGCTTCCGGTGTGCTCGGACTCTAAACAAATGATCACTTGATATTCTTTCATTTTCCTGAAAGAGCCATACTAATGTTGTTTTTCTTATGAAGAGTTGTTCACTGTTATGAATTACTTACACAAACTTTCTGTCTACTTTGGTACACTTTGAAGTACCACTTTCTTCATATAATGGAATCCAGCCATTTAATAGCAGTGGTATAATCATTATGTCACAATGTGATATTTCAAAATTACCTACAGTAAAGGATTCTGTGTGTTTAGGAGATATATGCATATTTTACCATGCTAAACCAGCAGAGGCAAACTGTGTACCCTGGGCAGCAGGAAAATTACACAATTTGCATTTTACAAGCAAAAATCAAAGTGAGATCAGCAATACAAAAACTCTGATGCAGCAGTTGAATCTCCTGTAGGAGTGTCATGCTCATAGTTTAAACAATGTGGGAACAAGTTTTTATTGTTGGCTGAACTATGCAGAAAAAGTCCAGATTACCTTCCTCTGCAGCAGTCTTATATATGTACACTTTCACTAGGATGCATGAAGAATGTAAAGAGCTCTGAAATACAATCTAGCTCTATTTGTCAAGTACCATCAATATCAACACTAAACATGGCCAGTGAGTTTTGCCTTGATCATGATGTATTACAATTTATAGATATTTGTATTGCTGAGAGAAAGCAGAAGCAGAACCTAAATCCTAGTAAAACACAGAAGACAAAAACAAGAACAGATTTGATAGATTTGACTTGTGACTTATGCAGTGCACAATCTGAGAGCACAGAAAAGTTATGGGTGATATGCAATGGGTTTCGTCTCACAATGAAGGAAAAACAGTTATTAGAAAGTGGTGGAGAGTTAACAGACAGGATAATATATGCAGCATGTTCCCTTCTAAAGAAGCAGTTTCCTGATTTTGGAGGATTGCAGACAACCTTATTACAACAAAGTAGTAGAACACTCTCCCAATGCAACAATGCAATCCAAGTCATACTTTTACCTGATAGAAAGCATTGGGCTGTAATTTCTACAGTTAACTGTGATAACAACACAATTAAATATTATGATTCTCTATTCAAAGATATTTCTATTCAAACAATTCAAACGATTGTTAAATTGTTGAAGCCTTGCAAGTCCATGAATGCACAGATCATGGATATGCAGCCACAAAAAGGAGCTATAACTGAAATCATTGTGCGTTTCCAAGAATCAGGCTATCCAACTGTTGACGTGCTGTGCTTATTGAGCGATTGCAATGCAATGATCCGACTTGGAGTAAAAAACTCCATAATTGATGTGATATAGTAGCTGTAAAAGAAACAACAGTAAAAATAGTGTAGTGTGGTTGATTTTAATGAATTCATGTGAGTGGCATTAACCACACATGCAATGCATATTTATTTTAAATGAATGTTTTCAATGTATTTTTAACAATGTATTTACTCGATCACAATGACACGCCTCATTATTATTGACATGTTATAACATTCCAATATAGGGATTTCCCACTGAACTATGCTGTAGCTAATACCATCATTCATCTCTTGTTTTACTACTTTTTATCGCTTGGATCCTTATTTCATTGTTAAATTAATAATTTTTAATATATACAAGAAGCATAATTTCAGATTGAGCTCACGTGACATGTTTTCTGATATAGCTATAGTACACATGTACATATCCAACTCCTCTGGGATAACCACCATTCTTGTATTTGTATAAAATATTGAGATTTACTCTTCCCATCATGGTTACCCCATTTGGTCTAGTGGTTAGGATTCTTGGCTTTTTCCCAGGCGGAACGATGTCTGTTTTAAAATATCCATGCCAAATAACAATGATGTGTGTACACACCACAGGTGGCCTGGAGCCACATGTCTCATGTCTGGTTCTGTAATATAAATATATCCATTTAAAATGAATATGCATTTCATGTGTGGTTAATGCCACTCGCATGAATTCATTAAAATCAACCACACTACACTATTTTTACTGTTGTTTCTTTTACAGCTACTATATCACATCAATTATGGAGTTTTTTACTCCAAGTCGGATCATTGCATTGCAATCGCTCAATAAGCACAGCACGTCAACAGTTGGATAGCCTGATTCTTGGAAACGCACAATGATTTTATAATGTGTGTGCTCTTTTAATATGTGGAACTCTTCAGGTTTTTTTCTGATCCAGTTAATAATTCTGTCTCGCGAGTCCTCATAGATTGCTTTCAAATCATACTGAGAAGCACTGGACCCACCAGCATCATCACTATCTGCAATTTTCATTTTCTTTGATGGAGGTTGTAGTTTGGATAAAACAACTTTTTGTTTGACATCTTGTATAAAATTGCAGATCCTGGTCCGATGACCAGGTGTAAAGACAAATGACTTAGATGGCAAAGACATGTGATAACAAGTTTAATCTAATGGGAAGTTTTGTAAAATGAATGCTTCTATTTCATCAATGGTATTAGTAGGACCTCTTTCTGTAGTACAAACTAGTACAAACTAGTAACTACTCCATTATAAGGTAGTGATTCCACGTTACACTCACCATAATTATTTATTAGGCGTATGCGCCTAACAGATAGTATGATTTTTTACAAAAAGTTCTCCGAAAAAATATAAATGCATGCGCTTAACAACCCGACTTTACGGTATGTGACTGGATTTTGGAAAAAAACGATCCAAATCGCACATTAGAAGTTTCAAGATAAACAGTTTAAAGAATTCAAGCCAGCATAACTCTCCAAGGATAGCAAACACGCAAATGAAACTTACACTAAAGTTGCATCAATTTTTTACTTTTCAGACCACTTTCAGTACTTGTAGCTGCTTGTAGTTTCTCACCAAATAACATAGAAAATCTTAGCTGTTGGACGAGCGAAGTAGTATCACGAGTGCTCACAACGGGGTGGAGGGTTGGGGGGTGGCGGGGTGGGCAAGGGTTAGACCTCAAAATGGTGGCAGACCATGATTGGAGTCCAGAGACGAGATTACAGGGCCGTGCTGACTCCTTAGCGGTTGATATACCACCTACATGACAAGCTACTTTCCAAGAACCATCCTGGAATGGAATTCACTGCCACCGCATCTAATTGAACTGAACACTCTAGCTACATTTTCAAACTTAATTGAACAGCACTTATAATTTGTAATTGTTTGGACTTAATCAGCTTTGCTGTCTGCCCTTTCCCCCCAAATAAATAAATAAATAGATATGTAGCAGAATCCACAGAAAAATTGTTTGGCCTACACTATCACACAGGAAATCGCAAACAAGAATACGTTGCTTTCAATCGATCGTGAACGCTCGTATTGTCGCTCTTACACTCACTCTTACAGGTTTAGTTCGCTTAATAGAACAACTTCGTCTTTCGCTCGTTGTGAGACAAATATTATACGCGCTTACTCGTTCATTCACGTACAATTCCTCGTATCATTGATGTATAACGCGTATTCTCGGTCGTCCCACCATAATATCCGACAGTGATGTCCGTATACCTACGTAGCTTGATATCCGCTTTTGTAATTATTGCCGCACGGCGTAATTAATTATTCTGAGCAATAAGCGCACGGCGTAATTAATTATTCTGAGCAATAAAATTTTTTTCTTCAACCATTAAAAAAAGCACACACACACACAAGTTCAAATCCTTTTCTCCATCAAGCCACACGTCCAATCCATTTTAACAGCAGTATCCAACAAATTTATGCAGCAAGTGTTTGTAGGCCTAGGGTTGACACAAGTCCTGGCACAGCCACGTCACCTCTACACTCTCAATCCACACAGTCTTAAGACTTTTCTCAGTTGCCTTGTTGCCTAAACTACCCTTGTCGTTCACAGTAGTTCTGTCTCGAGTCTTCTATTCTATAACGAACAGTAAATAAGCACACAAACAATACAGTCTACTAACATTATGAAGAAATGTCTTGTCATATAAACTACTGGTGTTGTCCACGGTAGTCTTGACGTCTTAGTCTTCTCTCCTGTAAACAATAGTAAATAAACACGCAAACAAATAGAGTCTACTTACGTTATTGAAGAAGTGTCTCGTCATATAAACTACTGGTGTTGTCCACGGTAGTCTTGACATCTTAGTCTTCTCTTCTGTAAACAATAGTAAATAAACACACAAACCAAATATAGTCTATTTACTTACATTATTTGAAGATTTTCACTGTACCAGCACAGTTGTCTTGTTGTCTAAGTTGATAGCAGCCTTCTCTCCAACTTCTCTAGTCTGTCTCCAACTTTCCTCTGCCGTCTTGCCGTCTAAACTACCCTTGTTGTTAACAGTAGTCTTGATACCTCAGTCTTATCTCCTGTAAACAATAGTAAATAAACACACAAACAAATATTATAGTCTACTTACAATATTTGAAGAAGTGTCTCTTCGCATAAACTACTGGTGTTGTCCACAGTAGTCTTGACGTCTTAGTCTTCTCTTCTGTAAACAAATAGTAAATAAACACACAAACAAATATAGTCTACTTACATTATTTGAAGAAGTGTCTCATTGTATAAACTACTGGTGTTGTCCACAGTAGTCTTGACATCTTAGTCTTCTCTTCTGTAAACAATAGTAAATAAACACACAAACAAAATATAGTCTACTTACATTATTTGAAAAAGTATCTCATCATATAAACTGCTGGTGTTGTCCACGGTAGTCTTGACATCTTAGTCTTCTCTTCTGTAAACAATAGTAAATAAACACACAAACCAAATATAGTCTATTTACATTATTTGAAGATGCATCTCGTCGTAAACTACTGGTGTTGTCCACAATAGTCTTGATGTCTCAGTCTTGTCTTCTGTAAACAAATAATAAATAAACACACAAACAAATATAGTCTACTTACATTATTTGAAGAAGTATCTCATCATATGAACTACTGGTTTTGTCCACGGTAGTCTTGACATCTTAGTCTTCTCTTCTGTAAACAATAGTAAATAAACACACAAACCAAATATAGTCTATTTATTTACATTATTTGAAGATTTCCACTGTATCAGCACAGTTGTTTCGTTGTCTAAGTTGAGAGCAGCCTTTTCTCCAACTTCCCTCAGCCATCTTGCTGTCTAAAGTATCCTTGTTGCTGACAGTAGTCTTGATATCTCAGTCTTATCTCCTGTAAACAATAGTAAATAAACACACAAACAAATATAGTCTACTTACATTATTTGACGATGCATCTCGTCATAAACCACTGGTGTTGTCCACAATAGTCTTGATGTCTCAGTCTTGTCTTCTGTAAACAATAGTAAATAAACACACAAACAAATAATATTCTACTTACATTATTTGAAGAAGTGTTTCGTCCTATAAACTACTGGTGTTGTCCACGGCAGTCTTGAAATTTTAAGTCTTCTCTTCTGTAAACAATAGTAAATAAACACACAAACCAAATATAGTCTACTTACATTATTTGAAGATTTCCACTGTACCAGCACAGTTGTCTTGTTGTCTAAGTTGACCTCAGCCTTTTCTCCAATTTCTCTCAGCCGTCTTGCTGTCTAAAGTACCCTTGTTGCTGACAGGATTCTTCATATCTCAGCCTTATCTCCTGTAAACAATAGTAAATAAACACACAAACAAATATAGTCTACTTACATTATTTGATGATGCATCTCGTCATAAACCACTGGTGTTGTCCACAATAGTCTTGATGTCTCAGTCTCGTCTTCTGTAAACAATAGTAAATAAACACACAAACCAAATATGTGACTGAATTTGACAAAACAAGGCTTCGACGCACAAAGCTTTGTTAGGAGATACGGCGATTTTAAGGAATCATTGTGTAATAACTTCCCAGTGCCTACAGCTGTGCAAACAAAATTTGCACCAATTGTTCATCTGTTCACTAGCTATCACTGAGTGGGTGTATACATTTCTGATACCCAAAATTTGCCCTGTTTTGAGCAGCTTTTTTCGAGCGGGTAATAATATCACAGATGGTAGTAATAGGGTGGGAGGGTGGGGGTGGACGGTGGTCTTGATATACAGGTATAAAATGGAGTAAGAAGACGATTGGAATCCAGAGGCCAAGTTTGGGCTCTCCATGGCCCTCCATGGCCCTCAAATTACTCCAAATTGACTGAGAACACTATTGGTGAGCTCTCTGTGAAGTCCCAGCTCACTACACACCATTATCACAAAGCCATGGCCATTTAATGGTGCCAATCTCACACTCGTGGCTTTGACAGGGTCGGAAGAAAGCTGCTACAGAAACCAGACTTGCCAGTGCTGAAGGAAGTACAGTGTGAAATATGATAGTGTATTAGACCAGCAATCCATTTCTGGTAAAATCGTAAGTTTGATTTTGTGTGTGTGGAAGCCTTGTTATATGAAATCAGTTAGTCTACTTACATTATTTGAAGATTTCCACTGTATCAGCACAGTTGCCTTGTTGTCTAAGTCGACAGCAGCCTTCTCTCCAACTTCTCTAGTCTGTCTCTGACTTCTCTCAGCCATCTTGCTGTCTTAAGTACCCTTGCTGACAGTAGTCTTGATATCTCAGTCTTATCTCCTGTAAACAACAGCAAATATAAACACACAAACAAACATAGCCTACTTACATTATTTGAAGGAGTGTTTCGTTGTATAAACTACCGGTGTTGTCCACGGCAGTCTTGAAATTTAAGTCTTCTCTTCTGTAAACAATAGTAAATAAACACACAAACAAATATAGTCTACTTACATTATTTGAAGATACATCTCATTGTAAACTACTGGTGTTGTCCACAATAGTCTTGATGTCTCAGTCTTGTCTTCTGTAAACAATAGTAAATAAACACACAAACCAAATATAGTCTACATACTTACATTATTTGAAGATTCCCACTGTACCAGCACAGTTGTCTTGTTGTCTAAGTTGACAGCAGCGTTTTCTCCAACTTCTCTAGTTTGTCTCCAACTTCCCTCAGCCATGTTGCTGTCTAAAGTACCCTTGTTGCTGAAAGTCGTCTTGACATCTCAGTCTTATCTTCTGTAAACAATAGTAAATAAACACATACTAACAAAGAGTTTACTTACATCTGAAGATGTGCACTGTATCAGCACAGTTTTCTTGTCATCCAAACTACTGGTGTTGACAGCAGTCCCCTCCAACTTCTCTAGCATTGTCTCAGATTTCTACTCCAAAAACAAATATATATAAGTACATTAACAAATACAGTCCACTTACTTTAATAATGATGTACACACAAGTCCTGCCTTAGTGTTATCTTCTAAAGAAAAGCAGACAAAAATATTAAACAAAGCTGTATTAAACTTATACAGCATCAAAGATCTCACACAGCAATATTCATATTGCCATTGTTCTGACTAGAACCCACCAAGGCTTACTGCTTTCAACCAGCAACGTGGTGATCCGTCTTAATCACGTGAGGTAGCAATTCTAATAAGTGCGCGATATTCTATTCAAATTCGCGACCCAGGCACATAAATCCGAATATTTAATCAGATGATGATGGGATGATAGATGTGACCAGATTACCTGACTCAGTCAAGTTCTTCAGAACGATTGAAGCTAGTAGTCCAAGGTACGTTGTAGTGAGTATAGCTACTCGAGGACGAGGTTCATGTTAAATAATGTGGTACAGGGTGCGAATTGGCTCAGATCGATGGATGGCAATGGTTTACTCAGCCATACGGCCTTCTAGGAAGATGAAACTCACTGCGGAGTTTTCCTATAGGCTGATCAATCAGAAATCTTATGCACCTATCAACCTAGTCTCGCGTGGCCAGACCGCTTTTTTCCGTATATTGGGTTGGGAAAAAAGGGTCTGGTGCAACTCCAATAGCTGTTTACTTCTGAGCCGTCCCCACATTCCGGGGACGCTAATTGAATAACATTGGTCACAAAGGAGGTGCCATGACGTCAGTAAGTTAACTAGGGATCTGTTTATCCTTTAAACGAATCTTAATTTGCTCTGATGTCTCTTTTATAGCGTCTTGAAAGTTAATCCTCATCGTGTAACAAGACTCACAACCGGAGCAGGAGTGTAGGAATACTTCATAGTTTTACTGACGTCATGGCACCTCCTTTGTGACCAATGTTATTCAATTAGCGTCCCTGGAATGTGGGGACGACTCAGAAGTAAACAGCTATTGGAGTTGCACCAGACCATTTTTTCCCCACCCAATATACGGAAAAAAAGCGGTCTGGCCACGCGAGACTACTATCAACCCACCTATACCCCAGGTCGGGCAGAGGTGGGGATTTGCAAATGTTAGATGACAAATTCCCCACCCCTGGGGACAACTTCGAATTACAAATCCCCTACTAATTCGTATTATTTATCCCAGGAATCACTAATGCACCTATCAAAGTTTTGCCCCACCTACCCCCATACGGGCAAATGAGAGGCATAACAAGGGGATTGGACAAAAATTTCAGCCCCAGGGGTGGGGGCTTTGATCTATACTTGTAATAAAAGATTTTGAAATCTGATGGATGGTGGCCTCATAGGAGGGGGATTAGACCTCCAAATTTGCCCCAGGGTGGGGGATTAGACTTAGAATTTTGTCAAATCCCCTCCTGTGTCCCCTCCTTGCCCGCATGGGGGTAGGTGGGGCAAAACTTTGATAAGTGCATAACGACATGGCCAATGGCTATTTGTGTTGCAAATGCCCCTATCCTGGGGACGAGGTTGGGTGACAAATCCCTACTCGCTGCCCAACTTGGGGTAGGTGGGGCGTGACATTGATAGGTACATTAGTTTTATTGTGTGCGTTAAGTTTAAGTTAGTTTTGTGTCATTTTGTAATCTTTTTTTCAGACCTGTGTGTATGTAGAATACTTTTAAAACTTTTCAAAAACATGATGTCAGACGGAAGGCATTCACAAGCGCTTACTTTGAATTACACTGTTGCTTTATTTAAGTTAGCAATTTTCAGCTACACAACAATTTTTTTAATGGCTTTGTCACCAGCTTAAAACTATCAACCACTTCAAAATCAGCCACAACAAAGACATAATTGAAACCACAACTCCACCTTAGATACTTTGCATCATTGTGACACCTCCACTTTAGTTGTTTACCATTTCTAGTTGCTAGCATTGGTACATAAACAGTTTATTTATTTAATTTATTTAATAATGCTTTACAGCACAAGTGCTGAAGGTCTGTAGGACACCTGGTCCTACAGCCTGCTCAAAGACTTTAGCTACTTATGGTGTGTTTGAAAAGTTGGAGAAAGGAGAAAAAATCCATGACTGGACCTAGGTGGCCTCGAACCTGCAGCCATCCGATTTACACTCGAACGCTGAGTTGTCAAACCAATTTCAGCCACTGATCCTGACACAGGTGAGTATTGTATCATGGAGTACAAGTGCTTCATTGATCTTGTAGATAAGGACAAGTTGCTTGTTCTTGGTACATTATTGGACAATGCTAGGCAGGGCCTTTGCTCCAATTCTGAGGTAGGTGCCATGCAGTGTATCATGCTAGTAATGTTACATGTTTCTGTTGCAGTCAACTCATCATGAGTTTATAGCCATATTGGCACTCTTGGTAAAAACTTATCCATATATCATTTAAATTTGCTGACATGCACCAACTACTGAATGTGGACTCAAAGCAGGAACATCAGGTAATAAGGGATGGCATTTCTTTTGCTTTTAGTTGTGGTGTCTTCTCCATAGCTTCATCATTGAACACAAGCTCTCCACCACTTGCCAGACTGTGCTTTTCTGGGACGTTCAGTCAGTCCACTGTACTGAACTTCTTGTTGCCGATAGGATCTCTTATGTCATCTTTGCCTCCATGGAGAGAGAACAGAAACTGATATTAGAGGCTATCAATATCTTCACTGCTATTGCTGCACACCTGAAATGAACCAAATGCTATTTTCTACTGAAGAGCTACCTACAGCTAATCCCAAAGAGGAAACACATTGAAAAGAACTTGATCAAGTACGAATACTGTTTATACTGTATCTATCCATCCATAGTGTAATGATTTATTTGTAGGGCAGCAGTTGGAATTCTTAGTGGATTTCACTTTGATTTGAAATCACAAGCAGAAGCTAGTCACTGACAATGGAGGTGAAGGTGTACCAGAGTTGGCCAAGATGGATGTGGCAGAAGAAGACTTGAAAACACAAGAGGAAGGTGAGCAGTTTTACAAGAAATACGACATAGACATCATCATTTCTGATTTAGAAAAGGCCAAGTCACTTATAATTCACACCACTGTTACCAAAGCTATTTTACCAGAGTTGCAGTCATGTCTGACAAAGCGGGTATGATAATATAAAGGTCATACAGTAGTTACCATCATGTAATGGATCCACAGTCGAATCAAAGTGGTTATGGACTCAGTCCCCACAAACATGACAAAGACACACTTCAAGTACATATCACTCTAGCCATAACTCAACTATTACTGTAACTACCGGAGGACATGCTTAATTCTAACCTTTCTGGGTGAGTAGTTGTGTTAATGATATTGCAATTGTTCCCATCCTTACTGTCTCTATGCTGTTTAGCTTACTACTGAAGGTTTGTCACACAGTAAGGAGCTACCAAATGAGATGTTTGAGAGGTGACTGGCCAGAAATACACTTATAAAGATGGTATCACTTTTGGTCCCAAATATGTCCACTTCATATTAAAAGAGATGAAGGAGGTGCTAACAAAAGGATACAAGGTATGACTACATTTCAGGATTTCTTGAGAGTTTTTTCTTGGACCAGGTGCAGGTGCTTAGTTACAGTATCCATGTGTTATTGAATAGAGTTAAGGACCAATTGACTGCTGGAAATTTAGATGTCACCATTAGCGAGGTAACAATATCCGGTAAAATAGTTGTTGCTAGGGTAACAATGGTGGTATAGGTGTTGGTTTGGTGTGGTGTGGCGGCAGAAGAGAGAAGAGAAGGAGAAATTACATCATCAAAACTTCCTGAAGCACGTGCCAGCTAGAGTATTAAGAATTACAAAATGTTAGCCGTGTTACTCTGTAATGTTAACCGTGTGTGTGTGTGTTCATGATTGATTGATCGGTAGACAAAGTTGAAGTTTCTTGTATCAAGAATTCACAAATATTAAAAACTCTTGTTTATATTCATTAGATCTTATGGACTTCGCTGAAAAGAGGAAAAGTTGATAGCAAAGACAATGAGTATCTTAAAATGATGGATATTTATGTTGAGCTGTTAACAGATCTTCAAACACAACTGCAAGTGTATTGTTGATGTGCTGAGAAACTATGCTAGAGCTGGGGATTCTTCTGCCAGTGGTTCAAACCAAAAGCTATTAACATCAGCGTTCAAGGTTTGCACCATTGTGTTTCTGTAAGTAGTGTAGTATGTGTTATGCTGACGTAGGTGCAGTACTTGTAAGGGACTGCATCAGTCAGCAGATTAGTGAAGCACAGCTTAAGGTGTGTGCATGAGTGTGAAAGAAGTGTTTTATGTCGCATCTTCTTAGCTATTGTTCATGTCCATTGAAGAAGACGTATACGACTATCAACACCAAACAACAGCCTTTCCACTGCTAAGGGTGGTCTCCATAGTACATGTTAATGTGCGATGTAACCTGTGATGTGTTGGGCTTTCTTGGAACAGTCTGGTTTAATTGATAACTGCGCCACTTTATTCATTGCAAATGAATTTGAGTGGTTAATTTTTTTTCAGGAAGGTTGGTCATCATCACTGTTACCTAAGTGACATGCTTAGTGCTACCTTTGCTGTGCTACAGTTTCTCCCAGACTATAAACTGAAGAAGCTTTAGTCTTACTTTGATTTGTTCATATAGGTACGTAAAATACTTCTTTATATTTACATACTTATATTTTGTGACTAGCTTTGAGGTGCAGGGTGGCAGAGAGCCGGCATTGGAAACGTCTGTAATATTTGCTAAACTCCCAAAGGTAAAAAATTGTGGTCTGTTTACTAAGCTCATATTTGCTTTCACCAGACAACTCACTGCAAAATGGCAACATACTTTTTCATCCCAGTGGCCAGTCGTCTTGTTAATGATGACTCACCAATGGGTAGGTCTATGGTGGCTGAAGTAATGAAAGATTTAATCACTAATGTGAGGAAGTATGTAGTACTATGAAACTTTAATGAGACTACATGTTGTGATAGTAGCAATGCTAAGATGTGTGTCACCTCATTGAAATTGGTCCCTTCATTGTTGGACATTTCACTACATGTTGTCGTACTAACAAGGTGGTTGTTATTGCCCTATATTAATCGATCCCCACAATATAACCAATTTTGGACTTAGTGTCTATATAATCACTGCCTAGTTATAGCTGGGGCTACTTATGTACACCTGTATGTGAAATATAGTCTGGGTAGTTCTTGTTCTGAGATGTGAAAGTGTTACATGATAGACTACCGAAGCCCACAAATCAATATAGCATGTATGCAGCATGCCTTCCACCATGCTACTGTTATTCTGCAGCAGTTCTTTCTGACCACCCTGCCACAGGAATGATCCTAGCCAGTGTATCAACATTGTTATTTGCTATTGATATATTGACAGGCATGTAGAAGATTGGTAACAGGACTAATTATTGTATGACTTGGAGCACACATTGTTGTGTATTTAGTTTAGGTTTAGTATTATCCTATATTTCAAGTAGAAAGCTAGAGGTTCAATTAATCTGTATTGTTTATAAGTTTGTAATGGCGTGTTGTGTCTTTCAGATTGGGCTCATGACCTACCCTGGAAGTCATATGTGTCTGATTGTGGCTGCTGGATTCTCCAGGTTATTCACTCTGCATCCTTGCCAACTTGGATTGTGGGTTGACTTTCTGTGAGGCCGATCACATTGTTACTGGTACATACAGTATGAAACAGTCTTCTGAGCGGCAGGTTTATGGATAATATGGAGATGATGATGACATTGTACGCGTTCTGCAAAGGCTGTGATGTCATTCATTAAGTTTGGTCATGGTGAGTTCTTTCCAATTGTAGAGCAATTTTCTATTTCTCTTACTTGTAGCATATTCAGATACATGAAGAGTTTGCTAGACGTTGTGATGTGAAAAAAACTATTATGATTGACGAATGGTTAATCAAATTATTTGTGTGTGTTAAGTGCTGTTCATGCTTTTATATTTATTCTTACTTTTAAGATGTCAGTGATGTCCCGCAAATCTGATGTATAACTTAAAGCTATGATAGGTACTTGCATAAGCTTGAATTATATAATTAAGTGTTGTGACAATACGTCATATTATGTAATCCACCTGTGTACAGCAGCATGTTTTTGTGCCACAATTATCTCTCCAATGTACATTGCTGATGTTGCTATGAGTTACCACCACTGATCTCAAAAATAATATTATTACCATGCACTTATAGAGAACATTAATTTCCACCTACATGGGTTCATTGGCAAGCGTGGTCTGCTCAGTTATCATGGTAACCATTTGCTTTCTTTACAGCTTCCACTTAAAATTTATATCTATACATTTTATTGATGCAAACAATTGGCAATTATAAAGCTTACATATACACTACTTGACAAGCCAGTTACCTCATTGGCAATCATATATAGTCTGGTCAGTTTCTATGGTAACTGCATTGCCTTCTCTTCATAAACATAGCTAGCAAAGTGTACATCATGTCCTCTTATATAAGATGGATGACCTTGATCAGATCATGCATGCATGACATACATAAAGGAGCCTTTTGTGATTCTGTTTGCCTTTAAGGTTGACAGCCCCACCCTCCTCCCTGCTTTAATTTCTACCCAGCTTGAGCGCTGAGAGCTTTGGGGGCCAAGATAAGAAGATGACCCTTTTGATCTAAAAATAGGTAATTACTTTTTGGCCACTTTCTTATGCCTCCTCCCGTTTAGCCCAATGCTACCATCAGGCTAAATTGGATAAGAAGAGAATGCAAGTATGTACTTTTGTAAGTACTCTCTCTCTACTTTCTCTCCATTCATGTTCCCTGCTTTAATTTGGCAAGCTAGGGAGTGTATAAACAGTGGAATAGACTACTGGAATGGTGGAATGATTTTTGTTGAAGTTCTTTGCATCCAACTCCTCACTACTAATCTCTGGCAGAATAATTGCCATGCACATTATTGCATTTTAGAGCATTATAATTGCCTAGCTACCTCATTGGCAAGCATAATATCATCATGATCAGTTTCCATTGTAACCACATTGCTTTATCCCACAAGTTATCTAAGTGTACATCATTACGGTGTAGACCTCCATTAATAAGATACTAATATTATACAATTAAAAGGATGACATCCAGATCATGGATACGCACCTTACATAAAAGGAGCATGTTGTGATGCTCTTTGCCTTTGATGTGGTTGGCAAAACTTCTTAACTTGCTTTCAAGTTGTGTTTGTGGGAAAGCCAATGACTGTTGAGCATGCCTTTAACCAATCTATAGAGCAGGTGGTTTCCTTAATGTAGCTAATGAATTGTTGGGTGATATCACTAGTACTGCTGCCTTGTTGCCAGGCATGTCATAATGTATGCACTGAACCACCATTACAGCGGCAATACAGCCTTTGTTGGGATCATTTCCACTATATCTGCTAATGTGTTGAAGATAGTGCCTAGCTTGATGAGTCTTTGGAAACGAGATAAGAATAATTTTATGGCATTTTTGACATAAAAGTATTTTACCCTTGGACTACTTCTTATGTTTCCTCCCTTTTGGCCCAATGATATCAACCTGATCTTGTGGTAGTTTCCACAGATTCCATCACATTATTAGAACTCTCTGTAGTTACTAATACTGAACATCACCTTTTAGCTGCAAGGAACCGTAAAGAAGATCGCTATGGTTCATTACTGACTGACCTTCAACAGGCTGGATTTTCAGTGAATCTTGTGACAATTGAGGTTGGCTGTTTGGGCCATTTCATGCCACAGACTGTCTCTAAACTAAGCGATGTATGCCATCTACCGAAGAATACTATTCGTTGTATTCTTCAGCAAGCAGCTCATGTTGCAATCTCCTGTTCATATAGGATCTTTAATTCCCATGCTTCCACTACTTGGGATGTAGTTGATCTGTTTACCTGTTGAGAAGCCATGTATAATTGTTTAGTTTTGTATGTATTGGTTTTTTTTTGTTTTTTTTTTTTGGTCTTGCCAGGGCTCCATACTTTTTAGTAATAACTTGGTAACCCTGAGACTGGACTCCTGACCACTTGTAATTATTTGTTCATGTAATTGTCAATTATTATGACGTTTATCTCTCTCTTGAGCACAGACAAAGCTACACAACACTAGTACTGACACAATAACTATTACAACTGTAGTAAAATAACATTCAAGCCATTGAGATGTCGACCACACTGTAGCCTGGTGCTGAAGGAAGTGCTGACTATATGTATACTAAAAAAGTCTCCAAACCATGTCCAGTATTGTTTAATGTTTACGACCAGTCTATTGGTGGCTGAAGCAAAATTTAATACCCTCACCAGACCAAAATAATTATATAATGTTTACCAAACATGATGTAAATTCAACATCAATATAATTTATTGTGTATAATATAAATAGCTGAGCTTGAGCATATATTCAAGCAATGGTATTAATTCTGTTAATAAACTGACTGTCAACTTAATTATAGTACATGACCTACAGATGAGTAAAATTCGATAAAGGTAAAAATTAATTAGTTGATCGATCAATCAATGTACAGAATAACTCAATCAGAGCAATCAAGGAAGTGGTGATGTTATCAACAAAATAATAATAAGGTCAGGTCGATGAGAAGTCACCATCACAACTGATGGAATGTACTGTAGCTGAAGTAACTCATTGATCATGAGCCACTGGATGCATGGTAAGTGAAGCAGGTCACAAGTTGGTTATATAGAATCATTACTAAAAAGCCACTGAACAGCCAATCAAATCATGGGTGGTGGTGAAATAATGTTATTGTACACTGTTCAGTGAATATAGCTAGTCAGTTGACTCTTCAATATTGCACTCAATCTGCAGACCTCTCACGCAGTGCATGTGGTAGCAAGAAATAATATCATGTTCCATTGGAGCTAGTGAGTCTAAATGTATACTGTATTCTCCATCAAGCATTTGACAAAACAAGCTAGGCTTCCAGCCTTCCACACACACCCAGTTTTAGGACTTTGAAGCACCATATATAACTCAATGTAGAAGTATGCAAATGGTTTCAAATTTGACCTGTTATTTCACTATGCTATGAAAGAATTATGCAAAATTTTTGAACAATAGCTATAGCTTACTGAGTAGTCAAGTTGAAGTCAGAGAATTGGATGTGTGTGTGGTAGCCCCTTGTTTTGTCAAATTTGGTAGCAGTAAGGGCATACTCACTAGTACTGTAGGACCAAACAAATGGCAAATGCAGCCTTAAACCTCACTGGAGAAAATTGTCCTGTGGACACAGTACAAACGGACATCTGATCATTTATAGTTGTTTGACACCAGTTTGACTTACGCGTGTAGTTATTTACTGAGTAAAAATTGTTTTGCAACATATGTTGTACATGTTTTGTTTCACTTTGAGTGGAATTAAATTTGCAACTATCCCCATGAGTGCCATTGAATGGAGAATTTGATTTACAGCAATTGCCAACACCTCGCATTGCTCTTCTATGTCAGGTAGTTTCTCTATATTAAAACATTTAAATTGATTGATTTAGATTAATTCACTGTTACGTGCATGTGAAACTGTATAAAATAGCTATAGAATGTACATCTTATATTATAAAATAAAACAGTTAAGTTCTGCTCTCTAATCCTCTGTCAGTACCAAGTATATATTGTCAGTCCAAGTACACACCCTCTGTGTGGAAAAATACTTCAGTACCTATGTATATACACAAAACAATAGCTTACCAAAGAATTTGAAGACACATAACCCCATTTGCTGGGACAAGCCAATCATATCTATAGAATATATTAACACCAAGTATACATTACTGATTTACTGTGGTAATACAAGTCCATTTCCCTCCAATTAGAAAGCAACATGGCTGGATAATAAAAACCCCAGGATTATAAAATGTGCAAACGCTAACAGCACTGCAAAGTTAATAAATCATTTTTGTATGAGAAGCTAGTGTTGCACAGATTCGGATTGGTTATCAAAAAAAACATACGTTGGCTACTTTTTTGTATATCAGGCCGGCACCATGACAGAAAAAGTAGCAGATACAGATATAATTATTTATCCATGGTTATGTATACAAACTGTTAAACTTTGTACATACACATGTCAGTGTACTAGAACATGTTTTACATGCAGCACTGTGTGCCGTGTAATGAAAGTCTCGATGGGACAAAAAAAATTCCTGTCTCCTCACTGAAATTAACTTCCTTTTTGAGCTTGCTTGTATTTACTAGCTTACATGTATACCCTCACCTGACAAAATCACGATATAAGATAGTCGTAGACTTTACCCCAACACAACTGGTTATCAAGGTTACATACAAATATAAGAAAGTATTAAATCTATTTTTCAAACCACAAATTTAATTACAAATACTCAAAATTTTTATTTATTAAAAAGCGCTAAATAATGTATTTGACCCCAAGACTGGTATGCGTATAGCAAATGCTAACGGTCCATGTCTTACACAATGGTCCAGGTGGGACTTTGGGTGCCCACCCCATTATCTGTGAGACATGGTACAGCCTCCTGTGGGTTACTAGTCTTGCTCCAGGAGGATTTTCTAGTGCCGACTCGAACCACCTGAGTAGCACACAGGTGTTCCAGTGCTGACCAGTATGGGTAGTCTAGGAATGGGACATGTGTATATTGTGTGTATGTTGTGTTCATGTGTAGTGTGTGTGTGTGTGTGTGTGTGTGTGCGCGCGCACAAGCACTATGCAGTGCTTGTGTATGCGTGAATGTGTGTGTAGTGTGTCTTGACATGCCTGTGTCTGTGACTAGACCTTGCTTAGTTAATACAGAGATGGCTCTGCACATTTAGCACGTAAAATACACAGCAAGGCAAGTACTGCACTGTAAAGCAGGTACTACAACAGTATGTACAAATTCATGTCTTTTGTTGTCAGAATTTCAAACATCATTAATGATTTTACATAAGCGTGCATAATAGGACAGGTACTACTACTAGCACCATTTGTACCTGTATGGTAAACACTATGGGTATACACAATATACTACAGTTTGATTCTGAACATTATTGGTGTAACATTTTCTGAATGTGTGCCTTGAAGCACAATCATGTTAAATTAAGTTAAAGTATAGACAAGTGATGTTTTAAACTTGGGTTTCCAATGCTGTGTAGGAAATTGTGTCACTAGACAGCTACAAGATTAAACTTAGTGTAAAGTGCATGAAATTGCAAGTAGTTCTGCACTGTAGGGCAGGTACCAGTGCTAGTATGTGTATATGTGAATATGGGAATATACTCTTTGTTTAGTGTGTCCACATCATGGACGTAGATACACTGCACATACTGTACACACAACACTAAGCACACTGGACACACACAGAGTAGACACACATACTACACACACACGCGCGCGCGCACACACACACATACGCACACACACACATACACACAAACACACACATGCACACACACATACACACACATACATACACACACGCACACAAACACACAGCAACACACACACACAAACACATATACGCACGCACGCACGTACAAACACACACACACACACATACGCACACACAAACACACACACATACACACACACGCACACACAAACACACATGCACACACACATACATACACACGCACACAAACACACACCAACACACACGCACGCACAAACACACACACACACCAGCTACATATAATTGGGGTGTTAAGTGCCGCATAGGAAAATCCACCTGGGGAGGAGCTAGTGCCCCGCAGGAGGGTTACATGTCCCAGGGTGATGGTGTGGGTACCAGAGGTCCCACCTGGGCCACACCCATTAGTGAGACATGGACAGAGGTTTGATATTTGCTTTCCCCAATGAACACCAGGCTTCCATTAAATCAGCTGGGTAGACTAGAGCAATTTCTTTCTCAAGGAAACAACAACACCAAAGTGGCATAACTAAGCATCAAACCTGGAACCTTTGGATTACTAGGCTGATGCTCTAACCACTCATTTATGCTGCCTCACACACTAAACTAAACTAAAGTGAGCTAAAATGTGTGCGTACGTATCACTGCATGGTATGTGTAGTGTGTGTGTGGTGTAGTGTGTGTGTGTGTGTGTGTATAGTGAGTAATGTGGAGTGTAGTGTGTGTAGGTGTAGTGTGTGTAGGTGTAGTGTGTGTAGGTGTAGTGTGTGTAGGTGTAGTGTGTGTAGGTGTAGTGTGTGTAGGTGTAGTGTGTGTAGGTGTAGTGTGTGTAGGTGTAGTGTGTGTAGGTGTAGTGTGTGTAGGTGTAGTGTGTGTAGGTGTAGTGTGTGTAGGTGTAGTGTGTGTAGGTGTAGTGTGTGTAGGTGTAGTGTGTGTAGGTGTAGTGTGTAGGTTTAGTGTACAGGTGTAGTGTGTGTGTAGTGTGTGTCTGTGTGTGCGTGTGTACATGGAACTTACCATAATTATGTGTATCACTCTTCATCACCATTATTGCTGAATTCATATGATTCTGTCTGCTCTTGAGAAAATCTAATATAAAATATACAGCAGTGTACAGCTTGAAAACTGTCATCAAGAAATTAATCACACATGTATTCATGTTCTGTAGATGGCTGCTTGTTAGTGCATACCATCAAGCAGAAGTTACACAAAGTGAACGATTTCATCTGTGAATATTTAAATATCATGGCAAACTACCTCTCTCTCCACACACTATATGCATGAACACCCACGCACACACACACATACACACACACATAGTCAAGCAAAGCCTTAGGCTACCTTGCCTGCCCAGTGTGCCAGCACTGTGACACCTCTGTGCTACTCAAGTGCTATGATTTAGTGTAGGCAATTCCTTCTGTGGTAGGATTAGTAACCCATAGGAAGCTGTACCATGTCTCACAGGTAAAGGTGTGGGCACCCGAAGTACTATCTGGACTTTTACCCACTATGTTACATGCTGGACAGTTGACATTTGCTTGCACTGTCCGCATGCACGCAGGCACATGCACGCACGCACGCACGCACACACACCTGTTTAGGCAATTAGGCAACAATCCTTCCTTACCCAGACACACCAGCCCTCCCTCTTATCTTAATACCTAGTAATGTCTCTTCTTGTCACTCTCTCCATTGATCTAAAGAAGACATAATTATGATTCATTTTCAAGGAAAGCAATGCACAAACACACACACAACACACATACACATGCAAACACTGGGTTCAATGTTTATAAATACACAATTAAAGGTAAGGAGATAGTGGGAAGTGTGTGAAATTCTTATTCATATAGCTACAGCCATTGGTAAGCTACAATACTTTGAATACTTAAACCAGCATTTGTATTTTGGGGGATAAGACTGGTTTTCGCACATGAAGTCACAAATATATGCTCGGATAATACACCATGTGTGATTTTTATGTA
Source organism: Dysidea avara (assembly GCF_963678975.1). Classification (NCBI taxonomy): domain Eukaryota; kingdom Metazoa; phylum Porifera; class Demospongiae; order Dictyoceratida; family Dysideidae; genus Dysidea; species Dysidea avara. The sequence goes on from NC_089273.1 coordinate 48,626,554, forward strand.
ACTGACAGCAAACCACTTTTTCTCTGTCACGACACTTATCAATTAGATTTATAAGAGCCAACTCCGAAAAACTCTACACTATGGCTACAGCACATATGGCAAGATTTTGCCCTGGACACATTTGCACAAACATTACGGTGTAGGTATAAACTAACTATATATTCTATAGACCTTTTTCAGGTAAGCTGCTGCCATAGCAACATCCGCCATTTTGGAGTAAAACCCATTTTGAAACCCTGGTAGCGTGGGGGAAAGCGTACGTTTAACCAGGTTAACCTTTGCTGTGAAATGCAGAAGCTCTATTTCCTGGGTATTGTTTTACTCTTATAGAAAGCAACGCTACCAGGGTTGCAAAACGGGTTGTACCCCAAGATAGCAGATGTTGCTATGGCAGCAGCTCACCTGAAAAGGGTCTATACAGCAGCTGGTGTACTGATAAGAGTTCATCTGACCATGTTACGATTTGACAGAACATGTTGCTGTCAGGCCTTCAGTGCTGGTCACTGTAAAGCTTTACAGTAACAACAACCATTCTTCCTTACACACTCAAACAATGTATGGTTTTTTTTTGTGTTGCCAGGGATCCAGCTACCTGTGTTTCAGCTAGCTGTGTAGCCCTGAGTCTAGGCCCCTTTTCCTTCCCTGTATGTATGTATGTATCATTTATTATTATTATTATCAAACTGTTTAAAGGGATACACAAAAGGCATGTGCCTGTACAAGGTGATACCCTTACAGTTACAAAAATACAATTACAAAAACAGAACAACATACACAATACAAGTACAGAATTAAACAATCACATTAAAATAAACTAGATCTGAAATGTTTAACCTGACTTCGTGCCAAAATGTCCTCAGGAATAGTGTTCCACAAGAATGCCACGGATACAAAAAATGTATGTATGTTGTCTTAATAAAACAAGACGTTTTCTCTCTTATTTTTATAATTATCATTATAAATATCCATATATGGTACTAGAACATACCTGCAATCAGCCATTGATTGGAGTGATGATCATAATATTTCTCGCTGTGTCTTACAATGGCCATAGAATTTCTCAAATCATCTGAATACGTTGCCACAGCATCCGCTGTGACTCTCGCCGTGACTCTCGCGGTGACTCTCGCCGTGACTCTCGCCATGACTACAACTAAGCTGTCACGTGCGAATAAATATTCCTATTAAACCCCATCAATCAGATGAGAGTGTTCCCCGGGAGTGTTCCCCGGGTGGGTTATTACTGCTTAACTATCCCTCTAGGGACAAGGAGGTAAAAAGTAGCCGGTGGCACAGATTTAAAAGAATGGAAAAGATTGTTCAGTGTAACTGGAGGTGATCGGTGTTGGTATGTGCTTTGGAGTATAGTCTCGTGCGCCCGACTGACCCTTTATGTCGGGCGCACGAGACTACGTGGAGTATTGTTGTACCATAGTTTGTATATATATATATATATATTTTTTTTTCCCGGGCTGGATGGACTGCCCTTACCTACCACCCCCAGCACAAAGAAAGCACGTGCTGGACAACTGAATAAAAAGGACCAGATTGCTAAAAGTTTAAAAGTCCCTGTGCTCATCAATGCAGCCCATCTCAGGAGAGGCATCAGAGGAGCGATGCGAGATGGACCTACTTCCACATATACATATTGTAGCTGACCGAAGTAGAGAAAAAGACAATGTGCATCGGATAAAAGCCAGAGTCTGACTGTAACTAGTAGAGCCGCGGCGAGATAGATGGTCAGCCAAACGACGGTAGAAAACTATTGCCTCCCTTCCCATACCTCCAGTGGTCGCAAACACAAGGGGAGTGAAGGAGGCCTGCTCAACCTCTCTGACACGGTCACCATACTCACGTTTCTTCTGTGCCTCGTGACGTCGATACAAAGAGGGGACACTGGTGTTGCAGTAGCTCAGTGCATTAGGATGAAACACCCTTATGTCAAAAAAGGCACTTTGCCGCTGCCCCCAGAATCCCCTAGCATGTATGTCTGCCCTAGCCTCATCCTGACGGTTGGCAGTCTTAGGTGCAATGATCTCCCCAGTAAGTGGCTGTAAAGGTGGCTCAAGGGCCACACCATGACATGTTTTGGAAAGCCACTCTGCAGTGATGTTTCGCAAAGCATTGTGGCGAACAAATGTGAGGCCTCCATGTCTGCAAATCATAGCATGATCCGCAGAAAATGGGACCCCACAAACACAGTGACTGGGTATGTTCAGGAGCTTCCAGCCGTATCTAAGATGCAAGGCATCCCAAAATTCTTGCTTCATCAGATGGAATCCCTGCTCTGCTAAAGGCAATGCTGTCAGCCAGGCAGAAGCACCCGGTTCACTGTTCAGGTCTAAAACTCTTTGGGATTGTGACGAAAGATTAGATTTGATCGTAGAAGCCCTCCCCCTCAAAGCAGAGCGACGATCCTGATGAATCTGAGCCTTGATAGAACTAACGTCGGGTAGAGGGGCTAGTAGATTCTGAGCAACAATTTGTATATATATATGGTTGTACCATAAGTGCAGCACGGTATACAGCCTCTGCCTATTAGGCCACTACAAATACAAGGGGGTGACACACAGGCACTCACTGTAGGTAGATCTGCGACCGCGGTCTAAGTCAAAGGTCAAGGCCACCAAAATCGTGCCAATTCAATGGTCAAGGGTAAAAGCTTTCAACCCACAATCGAAAAGTGCTGAAATATCGTCGCTAAGTCACCGGTCAAAGGTCGAAAAAGGCTCTTAGTCACAGGTCAAAGCGAAATTTCGGCTGGTCAAGACTTTGACCACGGTCGCAGATCTACGTACAGCGCGTACCTACGTGACACCCTCTTGAAATAAATTCTCTGTTTCCCGTCCACCACCCGAATCTGGTTACTGCCAGTTCTAAATATTCCATTATTCCATATTCTTCCATTATTTTACTGATAGGTTCAGTAAAAGCTATCTTGAAACAGTGTCAGCTCACATGTTAGTATTGCTATAAGTCAGCACAAACTTCATGTTTGTGTTATTTTGCAACTTACAAAGGAAGGAACAAGCTTAAGCATGCTTTTATGCAACCTTTTTGGATATGCCAGACAAATAATGGCTTGAAAATCTATAATGAAATAATGGAAATGGACTGCCCGCCCGCCCGCATGCAAATATGCCTGAATCCAAGACGACAAACAGAGAATTTGTTTGGAGTGGCCTTACATGTTCATCCTCCAATGACAAACAGGAATAGACATATAACTCTTATTGTTTGTAAAGTGCCTTCGGACAACCAGGTAGTGGAAGAAGGTTGACATTTTATAAAATGCTATCTCACTAGAGAAAGTCTCATGGAGTCAGTAACAAAATAGAAAGAATCCCAATGTAGGCATGCATCAAAACAGCTGCTTGCATAAATAAGAAGGGTCTGGTTACTCTAGCAGCATTACAGAGTTGTAACAGTAGAATGTAATTAAACTATGACATCACATTTATTGCAGCAAGAATGAGATGTCTGACAATCATACAGAGTAAGTAAATATCAGTAACATTCTACAGATGACTACAACCAGGGCTCAACCCAGAATATAAACCTAGAGGGGGCGAAGTAAGTCGCTTCGGATTCTAGGGGGGTCTGGGGGCATGCTCCTCCAGGAAAATTTTGAAAATTTAGGTGTAAATATACTCAATTTTGGTGAAATTTTACTGTGATGCCAAGTTGAATATTGACCATTAGATTATACAACTTTGGGATCAATTAAACCTTTCCATTTCTCAAGGCTTTAGGTATAAACCTAGGGGGGGCAATAGCTAACCCAGAGGGGGCCTGTGCCCCCCCCCGCCCCCCCCTAGATTAACCCCTGACAACCAGCCTCGATGACGTCTATACAAAATGGTATCACAAACATAAAATGGCTGCTAATAGTGGGAGAAGACTAAATGCTGTTTTTAGCCTTCATCACTATATAGAGGCCAACTATAATAAATTTAATATGTGACAGGTGGTATAAGCAAGTGTAGCAGAAAGAACGTATACAGTGGTTTTGTAGTGAATGTGTAGTGAAGTGTATTTGAAAGTTGTTAAGCTTTAATAGTTAGATTGTTCTAGAGTAAATAGTTTTGTGTACATTTTATTTGAAGATTACCCTGAGTACTGTTCTGGTATTCTACTATCACTACTACTTGCTATGGGGTGATAGAGTAAAAATGACAGCACTAGGTTTAGAATTGAATTTTCACTTATCCCATTATTCCAAATTTTACAAACTCTCGCTTGTATACTTAATACATGCGAGGCATACATGGACACGTGTATCACGGAAATACCCTAGTCTATAGTTTTGTATGTGGATGTCAGTGTCATGGTGCATGTACAGTGTGATGGACTTATATGTTTCTTTTTAGGCTGCTTTGTCAAGAAACATCTAGATGATGTATGTTTATTTTAATATGTAGTATATGTTTTTTTTCTTTAAAGATGAGCCTAGCTTCTATTGTAAACTCTTGGATGAAAGTGCATGAGTAGTGTGTTATGTTCATGACTATGGGTCAACATGCATTACAATTATAAATGCTGTTCACGAGTCCAATTAAATTTTGCTACCTGGGTCAGTAAACTTATCTAAAATAAATGCCCAGCAGTGTTAAATAGCCCCTATTCATTTACACACCTGGTCAAAAATGCTGGGAAGGTAATAAAGGTGAGAGAATACAGTGATATTGTATAGTCTGTATGAAGTACAGTGGAACCTGTCTTAGCAACCAATTCCTTAAAAATGCCACCTCTGTATAACGACCACCTTTAAATCCCCCAAGTGAGAAGTTAATACACTGATTCACCCATCCATCTGCCAACTAGGACCATGATCTGAAGGTGTGAGGGCATTTTCTGATAAAAGTGTTCATCCAGTCATAATGCACTCATGATCACAATTGTTGGCAGAAAATTCACTAATGCAAAAAAGTGTCAGAACTGAGTCCATCTCTGATTTGATGTCGGTAGCCTTCAGAACTGCCCAGGCACAAGGTCTGATTGTCCCCACATTCAAGCTATTGAAACTCAACTATGGACTCTTTAGTTCTTGAAATCTGTTAAAAAGTGCATACTCGTATACCTAGCTAACTATACTACACTGCTAGCTGATGATGCAGCTTATTATGCTACACTATTAAAATTACTGCATGAATAATTTACAAGCTGAAACTAAACGATCGCAGCAGATTGACTTCTAACAGTGGGAACTATCAACTTCTTTTTTCACTTTATTATTAGTATCACACGGCTCTTTATACGTTATACGTACTACAGCTCAGTGAGCTCAATTAGCAATGAATAGCAGTGACTGTGACTCCTCCAACCCTATCTTCCTCGTGCATTACAGACAATGGTAGAACTGAGCCTTTAGTCTGTTTTCCATCATTTAATTATCCAGTGTAGCTCCTGTAAGTAGTTTACTAGCACAACCCTCCTTGGAACTTTCAACCTTCAACTGCTTAAATGTCAAAATGTGATGCTAGATATTATATGGAAATTATCTAATAAATATGAAAAGAAGAGAATGTATGAGTTATGGCCGGGAAGTTGAAATGGCCACTTTCACTGGACTTACTACATGAGCACCAGCGCCTATTGTGCCTAGGTATAACTACACTTCTGCTTTTTGAGAATCCAGCTCAACACATACATGGGAGGGGGGGGCACAATGAACACGTGTCCCGATTATCAAGGTGGACTTGTTAGTGAGGTGTCCTGATCTGAGGGGTATAAAAGTGCATGTATATACTATTTAATGCTAATGATGACGACGCTTGTCCATGGTCCCTTTTGTATTGGTCACCTTTGTATGGCTGTCCCAAAATATTTTTCTCATATTTCCCATACGTATGTATGCATTTTAAGTGGTCACTCTTCCAGCAATCAAGTATACCTGTTTGCCTGTCAGTAACTCTGTGTGTCAATGGTAAACCTACATAGTTCAACCAATGCCACCTGTATCATAAACGTTCTGGTGTATGTGTAAACAGTGGACTTAGTACCTTGGCACTCATTGGTTTGTAGAATTTTCAGTAATTCGCAAAGTTTAATCATTCTTTACTACTAGTTACCTTTGCGAGTCACAGTGGCTAGTCTGAAAACATTATGACCATGATGGTTCCTCGAAAGCAATTATGTTTTGTTTACAATATATTCAGTAATTTGTAACAGTTATATTTATAATTCTGCATATTTTGTAATTCTTTTCAGGGTCACCAATGTACTGCACAAGTAGCTTGGTGTCTTGAAACGTCTCATCTGGATCATCAAAAATGCTATATGAATAGCATTGAATACACCAAGCAACAATAACAGGAAATTATAATGGTATGTATGAAGTGTGAGTCAAAAAGGCCTTGGGGCTGGTGCTGCTACATGTGCTCTCCCTAGGGGCTTTGCCCCAACAAGGATTTTGGAACTATTGATTTTCTGAATTTTAGAAAATGTAGTTTACTAGCATATCTAAAGCTCTATTAGAGTATTTTAATTGGATAGGCTTAGCCCCCTCTATATTATTAATTGGGAGAGAGTCTTTAGCCCCCACTGTAATGCGTATGAATTAGAAATAGAAGTGTGACCATAAATAAGTGTCCTATGGTGTACCTTATTAGCATTGCATTATGTGTGCGTGTGCGTGCGTGCGTGCATGTACTCTCTGTGTGTATACTGTGTGTGTTTGTGTGAGTGCGTGTGTGTGTGTTTGTGTGAGTGCGTGTGTGTGTGTACTGAGCATGTATACTGTGTGTGTGTTGTGTGTGTGTGTACTGCATGTGTCTGTGTGCGTGTGTGTGTGTACTCTCTCTGTGTGTGTACTCTGTGTGTGTGTGTGTGTACTCTGTGTGTGTGTACTGTGTGTCACTAACTCTCTCGTATCCATAGAATATTTTGATTAGATTTCCACTGAGATGAAGTACGCAAACTCTGTGATGGTTGTGTAAATGATATTACTTTTCACAGGCATACATGGTGTTCAAGGTGTTGTCTCTGTGCAGATGAAAACTACATAGACAGTAGTCTACTATACAGCCTTTATGTAAAATTATTTATTTAGAGTAATTAGCAAAACCTTGAGTCAGTGTCAATGAATATAGCAACACATATATGTGATACATTTCTGACCTATTTGAAAGATTTTTTCGACAAATTCACTGCACATCCAAGTTGTATGAAGATTGATGTCCAAACCAGTTATTATAATATGTGACTGCAGAGTACCTCAACATCAATCATAAAATCAAACCAGGATCAGGTATATATAATGTAGGTAGTGAGCCTTAAAATGAGGCTTCTTGTGCTTTTTGTCATTTAAAATAGAACAAGTCTTGAGAAGTTTCCATCAAGGTTTCCATTTATACATGTACGGTGTATCATAATAATTTAGAAATAATAATTCAGGTACCGAAGCTTGATGCAGGCAGAGGACAGGGGCCTCATTTGGAGTAGCCTTACATTTTTTAGTACTACAAAGTGGAGCACATAGAATACAGATGCTCACCAGTCCCTAAATCTTAGCCAAGGGGGTGCTATACTAGCAGATATATCCACCTGCCTGTGCTAATTAGTTCAACTTCAGTCATGTCATAGTAATATTGTTTTACAGTACGTAAGTGCTGAAAGCCATTGGCAAGTCCTGCCAAATACACCAACATGACTACAAGACTTAAATTACACTACGGTCAAAACAGGAAACCACCTTGCCAGAACTATGTTATTTGATGAATTATTATTCTTTGTGTGTGCTGTGCAGAAATCAATGTGATTATAATGCACAGGTGTGATTGTGATAATTATCTAAGAGGGTACAAAACTGATCGTGTGTGGGGGAGTTGACTATATGAGGGAGGATTGAGTTCCACAGTTTGATTGTCGAGGGGAAAAGGAAAATTTAAAACTATCAATTCTGGTATCTAGTTGGTTGGAGTAGCCATTTCTGTGGAATAGGAATCATTTGGAATACACACCTGGTTGTTAGTGATTTTATACATCATCTGTACTATGGTTCTGTTCCTCCTGCTTTCTAGGGTAGGTAAGTTTAGATTTTCTAACATTAATGAAACACTTGAGAATCTAGAGTAGTCCTTGTAACATAACCTTGCTGCCGATCGTTGAATTGCTGGGCAACCTTCAATAATTCACACCGGCATGTACTTTTATCAGACCCAGTAACTTCAAATAATTGAAGGGAAGACCCAGACCGAAAGGGTCTGGGTTCGAGACTAGGGCGGTGCTACTGACAATAACAATTTCACTCATCAAGGTTTCAGAACAAGACAAATGATCACGTGATAACCATCACAAGTTTTTTATCAAGTAGTAAAAGCACAGTAATAGAGATCAATCACTGGCCATGGCCTTGTCCGATTTGTAACGAAACAGCATTGCCTAGGAGGTTTCACTTATGCAGCTGGTTCTGGCCCCCACGCAAGATTCATCGTGCGACTATCCACTTGTGTCACTCCAGCAGACTGGACGTCTTCTTACCGAGCTCGGTTTCTTTTATAGGTAGTGTAGGCTCCTAGTCCAGTGTTTGATATCGATGCGTCGATCCCTACATAAGTAATTATAATTAATGAATGGCATATTTGCTAAATGACATTGGTCTAGTTAAATACAGAAATACAAATAAGGTCTGTTCACGTTCCATCGATGGGTGAAATTACCACGGTGATACATGCTCGTAAGTGTGATATTTCGTATCATTGATCGGCTTGTGTCGTACTATATTGGCAATACGCAACCCGTGTAACCGTGTATTGTCATTTAGCTTTTCCTGTGTCAGGCTGTCCACCAGTAAACCACTCATTCTTACAAAGCCAGGTCCTTCACAAGGCCTAATACTGCCATTCGCCCTCTACACACACCCCAGAAAAGACGTCTGTTGAAACCAGCCTCGAGTAGTTTGAATGGTACTGAGTGTCATAACTACTAGTACGATAGTGTAGCTTTCACTGGTGGTGTTAGTTTGATTTTGCCTGATGTGTGATTTGGATCGGTTTTGTAAAATCTGGTCACAATTTGTGTGGCATTTATGAAGATGCTCACACGCTTAAAAACTAGCAGCATTACATAGTTTTCATTAACACTTTAACAATAACATTGTATTACCTGATTAGCTAATATTAAGTTTACAACTTGCATACCTTGCACATGGCCGTATTATGATATCATCATTACTTTTGTCGTAGTTAAATCTGTTTTACTTGGACGTGCACTTTTTTTACAGCTATAAGCTGTTTTTGGTTGGGATACAAATTACAGAAACCACCAGTAACATTCGAAAGAAGCCTATTTCTGGCTTGTAATGCTGTTTCCAATCCCTATTAGGAGTTGTATATTTATGAATGCATGTGTATTACAAACTCACACTACACACACACACACACAAAAGCAAGTGCAATCACACCTACTCAGTAAACCACCACCTGTGTGTCATGAGGGAGGAACAAAGGTAAATCCTCCTAGAGCAGGATACTCTTGGTATGAATTTCTGATTTAAAATTTCTACTCTTAGACCACTCCAAATAAATTCTCTGTTTCCCGTCCACCGCCCTCATCTAGTTACTGTCAGTTCTAAATATTCCATTATTCCATATTCTTCCATTATTTTCCGGTTATTCTTGCATACTGACAGGCTCAGTAAAGCCATCTCGAAACAGGGTCAGCTCACGTGTCAGCAGTACTATCAAGTCGGCACAAACTTCACGTTTGTGTTATTTTTGCTACTTAAAAGGGAAGGAACTAGCTTAAGCATGCTTTTATGCAGCTTTTTATGGTTATGTCAGCCATTGCCAGGCAAATAATGGCTTGAAAACTGTCAATCTTATAATGAAATAATGGAATGGACCTCCCGCCCGCTTGCAAATATGCTTGAATCCAGGACGGGAAACAGAGAATTTATTTGGAGTGGCCTTAGGTTACAAATCTCCAACCACTACCTGACCTTGCTTGGGGTCGGTGGGTGTGACATTGATAGGTACACAGCAACTAGTACCCAGCCTACACACAGTTTCATGATGTGTAACAATTTAGTAGGCTACACGCTACACACTGCACAGATAAAAAACAACAACTGGCTCTACCAGCAGTTATTCTAAATAATGACCTTCTCAAAAAATTACCTAACAAAAATTGTCTTTTCTATCCTAACATAGATAGCTAGTATACAACAGGCATTGTATTTATGGTATTTAATAATTGCAAGGAACTTTTATTTACAAACTTTTAAAAGTAGGAAGTGGTTTTTATTTTCGCGTCTAGTAGTTTCCCCGAGCATTCGACTTTAGAGGACGCGTCTAGTAGTTCCCCCCCCCCCCCCCCCCCCCGAGCATTCGACTTTAGGGGACGCGAAAAGTAACATTATCATAGGGTATGCTTGGGTTCAGCTTTGGTTAGGTTACCCTTAGGTTACTTACGTTCTTCTCACTGTGTTAAAGGTATGATTACTGGGTAGCTAGCAGCGGTAGAACAGTGGTAAGCCCACTGATTACAGTTCCAGTAGTCCAGGGTTCGAGTCCAGGTTGAGTTTTGTGGTTTTTTTCGTTTAGTGACCCTTTTTTTTGTCTAAGGTTTACTGTCGGTACAATAGCAAGCCCGGCTTCTTGAACCGACTTTAGGTTCAGTAACCACCAAGGGGCCACTCACGCTATGAGATTTCGTACAACCACACAGAAATTAATTTCGAAATTTGAAACTTGGAGTAAAATGTGAAATTTTCGGCAGGCACTTTTCATTAGCGCGCGCCCCGTTATCGTAACACAAACCACAATTCTGTAGTGTCTTCATTTTTTACTGCTTCGGTGAAATTTACAGCTCAGATTTCAGTCTTTATAGGCATAGTAGATTTCAGTGGACCTCACAAGGAGCAACTGATTTGTTTTCAGCTTTAGTAGCTAATATTCATTCAAGAGGTATGCAAGCTATATAAATTTAGCTATACTGGATTTTGTATCTGTGTATGGTAGCTTTCACTTAGGGAAGTGCATGGGCTGTTAGCTTAAATTGGCTATTTATAAATGTAAAATTGAAAAAAAAACCTGAAGCTATATAGCTATGTAGAATTCTTTTTATTTTACATCCAGCACTAAGCATGCACTTGTGACAGTCATATCAATCGTGATATTTTGTGCTAAGCCATTCCACACAGACAGTTCAGATCAATGCACAAAGCTGCTATATGTGTTTGTATCAACAAAATTAATTTCCATTAGCTCATAGCTTAATAAAATACATTCATTTATGTCATCAGACATCAGAATGTAAGCAACAGTAAAGGAATAATAATACTGTGCACTAATGATCAGTGGGGGCAGTACATATTGTACTGTAGAACATGTAAGCCTTGGTTGAGTCCCACAACCAAACTCCATGCTTGGTGATATAGGTCTTAAATACATTATGAAAACAATGCTAAGAGTGTGACGATAAGTTTACAACTGAAAAATAGCACTTAATACATTTAGGAGTGGGAGGCAAGTCATGACATGCTATTATCAAAGTCAACCACTATTCTCAATATTATTGTGAAATTCTGCATCATCTACACACTACTGGAGATTTTGTCCTTGAAAATCCAATTAAAAAAATGTTCACCTTGTGGAAAGTGAAGTTTTCATTGGGTGGCCCCAATGAAATTTTATTTTCATAGCATTTTCATAGGAAAATTTAATGAAAAATCAATGAAAAATTACCACTGAAAACTCTGTGAAACTGCTTTTCATGGAATTTTCATTGGTAATTTTTCATTGGTTTTTCATTAAATTTTCCTACGAAAATAAAATTTCATTGGGACCACCCAGTGAAAACTTCACTTTTCACAGGGTCAACATTTTTTTCATTGGATTTTCATGGACAAAATCTCCAGGAGTGTACAGCTTTGCAATTGGTGTTAAATCCTGGAATGTCAGCAATCTACAAACAGAACACAACACTATGTGTCAGTCAGCAACTTACCTTATTAGTGTGATTGATGTAGTGTGCATACTACACTTGTAAAGATGTGCCAGTTTGGACAGCAATATCACACCTGTGCTGGTGTGTTATCACCACTTCTATATTAACAGTGTAGTGTATAAATATTAGTTTTAGTCCTGCAGTAATTAACTCTGGGTGATCTAAAAGTACAAGGGGATGACCAGGGTGTACACTTGCATCTATTAGGTACTAGGAGACAATACACACTTACAGTGTGCCTGCCTGCTGAACCTTAGCTGGCAAAACTCAAAGGTTAGACAACACATTTGTGGTCAAATATGGCAGAATAAAAAACTGAAGCTATATAGCTATGTAAACTTCTTCTATTTTACATCCAGCAGCACTTGTAGTAACAGGCATTCCACTCTGTGCTGCCATGAGTGACATGTCTTTAATATAATTATATGGGAAGTGGTTTAGTTTTGTGGCTATTATAATAATTATAATAAACTCATCAATAGCTACAATATACATTAATATTATTTTGTACATATGTACTATACTGCATGCTGCATGTACCTACTGAAGTACCTATAGCTATACTGTAACTAGGGTATATTGTTGTGGTGTTTGGATCAGCTTATATATACTGAGATACCTTTGTGTATGCATATCTTGTATAATAACTCTGGCCTGTATAGTAACTAACTCTGCATGGGTGGTCTAAAAGTACAAGGGAATGACTAGAGTGTACACTTGTATCCATTAGTTGCTAGGATACAATACACATATTACAATGTACCTGCCTACTTGGCCTCAGCTAGCAAAATTCAAAAAGTTTCTTGTTAGATAACACACTTGTGCACTGTTAAAAATAGGGTGTAATCCAATCACCATTAGAGGAGTTCTAACTGCTGTGTAAATTAAACTCCTTTGAAGGGAGTTGTAGTACTCCCCAGGGGTGCTCTAGGAGCAACTAAAAGGTGTTACAAAGGCGTTACAATACTCCCTAAGGGTGTTCTAGGAATAGCTATAAAGGCGTCACAGTACACTTTAAAGGTGTTCTAGTGCTCTCCATGGTGGCATTTTGTTGAAAAGAAATGTAGGCTTGCTATAACATTCCGGTAACCTTCATGTTGATTTCAATTTATACGCAATGATTAACAACAACAAACCACATTAGCAGTACACAATTATATTTTTGCAACACTTTTATACTTATCAGATGGTTGTTTCCAAGTCACTCTTATAAAAGTTAACAAAATGTATTTATAACCTAATTTTTAATAGAAGCATCCGATTGTGGGTTTCAATATACCAAGGCGTAGGCAAACACCCTTACAGTGGCTTAGCTATTATGGGGAATAAAGTGACATTTGTGATGTTCAATAACACCCCTAGTGCTACAGTACTCCCTTAGGGTGTTGTAAATACCATGGGTGTACATGAACACCTTTACGATGGGTGCACCTGTAACACCTCATTTTAACAGTGTGGTCAAGAACAGAATGCTATAGTGTTATACTGTAAAATGAGAAATTATAAGAAATACAGCAGTTGAACTTGTGACACGTGCACTATGATGTTTATAAGTTAGCTATGTACCAGCTACATAAATGCCTGGAAAATATTTTCTGTTGCGCTATATTCCAAATACATTTTGTATGTCAGTCAGTTACGTATCATGCTATATTATACATAATATTCACACAATATAATTGTATAGGACTTTCATTCTCTTTGATCATGGATGATGAAGAATATGTGACTTATATGAGGGAGTCTTTGCCAAAGTATGTAGTCCAGTGTTTCTTGTATTCTGGATATGATACAGCTCGGGTAGTTGCTCAGATGACTACAGAAAGAGGTCCTACTAATACCATTGATGAAATAGAAGCATTCATTTTACAAAACTTCCCATTAGATTAAACTTGTTATCACATGTCTTTGCCATCTAAGTCATTTGTCTTTACACCTGGTCATCAGACCAGGATCTGCAATTTTATACAAGATGTCAAACAAAAAGTTGTTTTATCCAAACTACAACCTCCATCAAAGAAAATGAAAATTGCAGATAGTGATGATGCTGGTGGGTCCAGTGCTTCTCAGTATGATTTGAAAGCAATCTATGAGGACTCGCGAGACAGAATTATTAACTGGATCAGAAAAAAACCTGAAGAGTTCCACATATTAAAAGAGCACACACATTATAAAATCATCGTGCGTTTCCAAGAATCAGGCTATCCAACTGTTGACGTGCTGTGCTTATTGAGCGATTGCAATGCAATGATCCGACTTGGAGTAAAAACTCCATAATTGATGTGATATAGTGGCTGTAAAAGAAACAACAGTAAAAATAGTGTAGTGTGGTTGATTTTAATGAATTCATGTGAGTGGCATTAACCACACATGAAATGCATATTCATTTTAAATGGATATATTTATGTTACAGAACCAGACATGAGACATGTGGCTCCAGGCCACCTGTGGTGTGTACACACATCATTGTTATTTGGCATGGATATTTTAAAACAGACATCGTTCCGCCTGGGAAAAAGCCAAAAATCCTAACCACTAGACCAAATGGGGTAACCATGATGGGAAGAGTAAATCTCAATATTTTATACAAATACAAGAATGGTGGTTATCCCAGAGGAGTTGGATATGTACATGTGTACTATAGCTATATCAGAAAACATGTCACGTGAGCCCAATCTGAAATTATGCTTCTTGTATATATTAAAAATTATTAATTTAACAATGAAGTAAGGATCCAAGTGATAAAAAGTAGTAAAACAAGAGATGAATGATGGTATTAGCTACAGCATAGTTCAGTGGGAAATCCCTATATTGGAATGTTATAACATGTCAATAATAATGAGGCGTGTCATTGTGATCGAGTAAATACATTGTTAAAAATACATTGAAAACATTCATTTAAAATGAATATGCATTGCATGTGTGGTTAATGCCACTCACATGAATTCATTAAAATCAACCACACTAGACTATTTTTACTGTTGTTTCTTTTACAGCTACTATATCACATCAATTATGGAGTTTTTTACTCCAAGTCGGATCATTGCATTGCAATTGCTCAATAAGCACAGCACGTCAACAGTTGGATAGCCTGATTCTTGGAAACGCACAATGATTTCAGTTATAGCTCCTTTTTGTGGCTGCATATCCATGATCTGTGCATTCATGGACTTGTAAGGCTTCAACAAATTAACAATCGTTTGAATAGAAATATCTTTGAATAGAGAATCATAATATTTAATTGTGTTGTTATCACAGTTGACTGTAGAAATTACAGCCCAATGCTTTCTATCAGGTAAAAGTATGACTTGGATTGCATTGTTGCATTGGGAGAGTGTTCTACTACTTTGTTGTAATAAGGTTGTCTGCAATCCTCCAAAATCAGGAAACTGCTTCTTTAGAAGGGAACATGCTGCATATATTATCCTGTCTGTTAACTCTCCACCACTTTCTAATAACTGTTTTTCCTTCATTGTGAGACGAAACCCATTGCATATCACCCATAACTTTTCTGTGCTCTCAGATTGTGCACTGCATAAGTCACAAGTCAAATCTATCAAATCTGTTCTTGTTTTTGTCTTCTGTGTTTTACTAGGATTTAGGTTCTGCTTCTGCTTTCTCTCAGCAATACAAATATCTATAAATTGTAATACATCATGATCAAGGCAAAACTCACTGGCCATGTTTAGTGTTGATATTGATGGTACTTGACAAATAGAGCTAGATTGTATTTCAGAGCTCTTTACATCCTTCATGCATCCTAGTGAAAGTGTACATATATAAGACTGCTGCAGAGGAAGGTAATCTGGACTTTTTCTGCATAGTTCAGCCAACAATAAAAACTTGTTCCCACATTGTTTAAACTATGAGCATGACACTCCTACAGGAGATTCAACTGCTGCATCAGAGTTTTTGTATTGCTGATCTCACTTTGATTTTTGCTTGTAAAATGCAAATTGTGTAATTTTCCTGCTGCCCAGGGTACACAGTTTGCCTCTGCTGGTTTAGCATGGTAAAATATGCATATATCTCCTAAACACACAGAATCCTTTACTGTAGGTAATTTTGAAATATCACATTGTGACATAATGATTATACCACTGCTATTAAATGGCTGGATTCCATTATATGAAGAAAGTGGTACTTCAAAGTGTACCAAAGTAGACAGAAAGTTTGTGTAAGTAATTCATAACAGTGAACAACTCTTCATAAGAAAAACAACATTAGTATGGTTCTTTCAGGAAAATGAAAGAATATCAAGTGATCATTTGTTTAGAGTCCGAGCACACCGGAAGCATCCTGTGATTTGAGTAGCTTTTGTTTCACACCTTGTTTGATTATCTTCTTCTCTTCAAGTATTGCAAAATTTTGCACAGTTTCAGAGAGTTCCTCTGGTGGAATTGTAGGAAAGACATCATCGCTAGGCTCTGCTGCAGTAGGTGCGGAGATAGGCTCACCCTCTCCTTCATGAGCGTGTATGGCTCCAGTGAAGTCTACACCACAAACAGAGAACGGGTTAGGTCTTCAGTTCGAGTCTTCTGAAGTGGTGGTGGATCAGGCAGCCTGTAGGGTTTCCCTGTCAATCCTACACATGTCACGCATCTCCTCAATAGTATCTTCACATATGTGACTGAATTTTGGAAAATCACCCATATCGGAGTGCATGAAATAATTAGAATGTTCATGTTTAGTGTGTTGCTAATAAGAGCAGGGAACAGATTTAAAAATATTACAAGAATGTTATTGTAATTCAAGGTATTGAGAATGGCTTAAAACCATCAACAAGCAGATTTGCTCTTTATTGTTTGTGATTTGATCATTAAATATTTTAGGTGTCAAATGTGCCCATATGGGTAATTTTCCAAAATTCGGTCACATATACTCTAATTAATGGCTGTAATCCAGTACAATTGACTGATTGCTGTTACTGTACTGCTAACTCCTGAATGATGAATTCTCTCATGAGTGGCATACACAATAAGCCTAGTGATGTGGTGCTTAGGTGACAGCAGATAGGGGAACTTTGCCAGCTTGCTAATGGGCACATTATGAATCCTCCCCCACAGCATAGAAATCCTCTGCTATCCAGGAACAGTCTGAGCTGATGTATGAGAAGAGTATGCTTGGGTGACTTTGATGTTAGGTTTGTGATCTCTTCAAAGTATTCCAGTTGTTGGGAGGCTTTAATCAGAGCATTGTGGCATCTGAAAGTTCCTTAGCAGTGATCGGACCAATTACTTTATCACTGGGGTGCTTCAAATTGTGGCCAATACGATGTACATAAATAGTAACAGTGAGTAATTTAGTGAGTCTGCTGTAACAGGAGACATCGATGACAGCATGGATACCACAGGTCTCAGCAGGGTTGATGGGAGGTCTGTTGTTGGTTTCTTGAGCATCTTCTATAGCAATGTTCTGTAAGTGAACTACAACAACTGGTGACCATGTGGGCCACTGTTCTGTATAAGTTAACTAGGAAGGACTATGAAGCCAGAGTTGGGAGGACTTCAATTGCTCGGTAGAAATCCCCCCTTGTCAATAGATTGGCTGGGTTCTCATCAGTTAGCACATAGGTCCAAGCAGAAGCAGGGAGTGACTGTGTGATTTCTGCTACTCTGTTAGCAATGAATGGCTTTGTTGTGGTTGTCTGTTTGATGCCATAAATCCAGTGAAGCGCGATCTGGCTATCACTCTACATATGTACATTGGTATCATCAGATGTCAGGTGTAGAGATTGGATGACAAACTTAGCTAATCAAGTGGCAATGACTGTTGCCATTAGTTGAAATTTAGAAAGTGTAATGGACCTTACTGGTGCAACCCTGGATCTTGACACCACCAATGTAGCTTGGTCATTCTGCTTGAGGTATGCTACTGCACCATTTGTACTTAGACTAGCATCTGCAAAAACATGAACTTGTTTGGTGGCAGTGAGGTGGAACTGTTGTGTGAAGTAACATATTGGATAAACATAAGTTGTCACTTCTTGGATGTCAGAAGCAATCAACTGCCAGTGGTTACGAGTCTCTTGATCAATTGGTTCATCCCAGTCCACCTTCTATCTCCACAGAGCTTGTAGCAACAACTTAACTTTGATAGTAATTGGAGTTAACAAACCTAATGGATCATATATCTGTGCTAAGTCACATAGTATCTCCCTTTTGGTTGTCAATGGTGAGAATGTAAGTGAAGGGAACAGTTTAGGTATAAATCCTAGAGTGTCAT
This sequence comes from Dysidea avara, assembly GCF_963678975.1. NCBI lineage: Eukaryota > Metazoa > Porifera > Demospongiae > Dictyoceratida > Dysideidae > Dysidea > Dysidea avara. The sequence goes on from NC_089273.1 coordinate 48,644,728, forward strand.
CTAGTATGTTCCAACATAAGCCCAGTAGGCTGACACATGTACTGGAGTCATTTGTTTGGTCACTTTCAGTTTTGGCTCAAAGTTTGAGGCTGTTTGATGACCATGAGTGCAAGTTGAAATTTGCTTGTTTCATTATAGATCTGGATTGAATGTAGTAGTCCATGAATTGCTGTTCTTAGTCACAACCTGAAATGAGATTGTCAACGTAAAGGTTGGACTTCATATCCTTAGCCTCTGATAAGGGGAATTTCTTGAGGTGTAAGTAAAGTGTCGCATTCAACATAAATGGTGAGCTGGACGTTCCAAAGGGTGCCACCTTGAAGTGATAAGTTGTAAGAGTTCCAAATGGATTATTGATGTCCAAAACCTTAAGAATCGAGTTGAATCTCTGTCTGATTCATGGAGCTTGACATGTAAGAATGCCTTCACAATATCGGTGGCAAAGGCAAAGGTGTGTTTATGAAATTGTAGTAAGATTGAACACAAATCATTCTGAATGGTGGACCTACTAGTAAGCAGTCATTCAGACTGGCATGTTCCTTACTTTGACAAGAGCTACAGTCGTACACTATTCTTATTGGTGTAGTTGCTGACTCCTTTTTAACAGGGTGATGTGGTAGACAGTAAACCTTAGCTGGGAAGTCGGTAGAATTAACCTTCTCTATGAAGCCACGTGCTTCCTGGTCAGTAATGATAGTATGATACATATGTAAAAGAGATGGTGAATCTGTCAGACGAGATATTAACTGCCATTTTTTGTTTCTCACAGGTCGTGAAATTTGATGGAAGTGAAAGGTTAACTGGTTTCCATGGAAACTGAGCTGTGTAAGCGCCTTTGGTGGATTGGCTGATACAGTTGGTCTGATATTGATCAATAAACTTATCTGTCTGTACAGGTTTCATTGGAGAAGTGCCGGCTGCTTCTATTGACCAGAACCTTTCAAGGTTGGGCTCTTCACTGGTGGCTGTGGACATGGTGGCAATATTCAACTGCAACATTGGAGAAGACATGGGTCCAGACAAGAGGAATCCCAGTTTGGACTGCTGAGCAGTTGGCCCTTCACCCCGAATAATCTTATCTTCCACAAAGGTCCAATAGTGGTCAGCTCCAATCAAAATGGATATCTGAAAATTGTGCTCGCTGGTAACAGGGTGTGCCAGCTTAATCCATCCCAGTGAGGAAAGTTCTCGATGGAGGCTCGTATGTACTGAATTCTTCAGTGGTGCAGCAATAAACGGTACTATAAGCACAGATATAGGTACTCTGTCCCCAGCTGTAGTTTCTACCTTGACTTGTCCCACTGATGTCGGTTGGGGAGATGAGTACTTAGCTTCATAGGGTGCTATGGCAATGTTCTCAGTGTTGACTGGTGTCAACTTCAGTTTGGCTGCTGTCTCCTCAGTAATGAATGACCGTTGCGAGCCTTCATCAAAAAGGATATTCCCTTGTATTCGTAATCCTTCACCAACAACAGGGGCGATAGCTGTCTTCAGTATGGTAACAATCAGCAGAGTCTCCTTGTTACTGTGTACACCATGTAGAACTGGAGCTGTGTGGGCACCTACTTGCTGTGTAGCTTAGCTTCTTGTGTCGATTGTTGTACTTATGTATCAGTCCCTTGTGTACTAGATTTGGGTGTGTGACTATCATTGGGTTTACACAGACTGGTATGGTGCTTGTGTCTGCAGTGTTTGCACCGAAACTTCGAGTTGCACTGTGAGACTTTGTGATTCCCCAGACAGTTAAAACATAGATTGGCCTTACGGACTATCTCTAGTCATTTTTGGTGGTTGGTGACTTCTGAACAAGTAATGGGGAGTGTTCACTCTTACAATAAATGCACTGTGGTTTCTTCTTAACAGCAGTTGTGTGACGTCCACCTTTGATGGCAGCTTGAAAGGATGTGGTTGCATGTGACCTAGCTATTGATAAATTAGATGTGGAGTCATTGGTATATAACCCACTCTCTAATATCCTTATTTCTTTTGCCACAGCAGCTTGTAAATATCTAGTGTCCAGCTCAATTGGTCGTGATCTCCGGCTAAGTTTCTGCATGTGGGCCAGGGAACTTTCCAAGAATTATTGGTACAAGGATTGTGCTGTATGATTCCTTGGATACTCCAAGTGATGCAAGGCCTCTAATATGATTTTCTGTAAAGTCATGAAACAGCTGTAAACTAGATAAATCATTTGTTGGTCCTGGGAGTTTAATGAGGGCATGGGTATGAGCGTTGATAAGTTTCTCTGGCTGGCCAAAGCATTGTTTCAAAAGAGTAATTGACTGTGTGTAATTCAACTCTGTTAATGGAAGGCTGGCTATAGTTTGTGCAGCATATTCTCTTGTATATGTAGCTGAGCTTTGAGATAATTGAATTTGTGGATTGGGCTCAGGGTGGGGTTGGTATTAACTGCAGCATCAAAGGAGTCCCAGAATGATTGCCAACTAAGAGGGTCTCCTGGAAATGTTGGCAGCTCTAGTTTGGGCAGACGACTTGTGTTGTACAGTTGAGAACTCACTATCGGTGTGGTATTATGTGAGAAGAATGTTCTAGAACTTACCAGACTGAATACTAATTAAACAATAAACAATGACATAATGTAGTGCTATAAAAACAGATATAATAGATATAGACTTAAAGCTGTCAACCTAGTATCACTCACTAACTCTTCAACCTTTTTTTCTATTTCAGGGTGAGGCTTATAACACAGTTGATCGGCAATGGATAACGTGTCATGATTTTTGTGAGCTCTGTAAAGGGGTAATTGTACCTCAAGGATTTGACGATGGTTGCTTAAAATGAGGAGACGACAATAAACTGCTGCAGGACAGTCATGACACTACCTGGCGCATTCCTTCTTTTGAATGGATTACTATTTTCTGACTTCAGTCGCCCTTTTCCAGCTCGGAAACAATTATATATGCGAGACCACTCAATTTTATATGTAAAGGTTTCCTCATATACTGTAATTGCACTGTATCATGTTCTTGCCGTTTGTTGACCTGCTTTCCTGTATGAATACAGTATCACTGTGAAAAAGGGATATAAGATGGTATTTCCAGTGGCTTATTGAATACAAATAAGATTTAATATAAGCCCTGTATTATACCCATGTTATACTTTAGTATAATGCATACTATACTATTACATATATGGTTTCAGTTTATTTACCAGAATACCTAAAATAGCTTATATCAAATATAATGCCCACACTATACCATCACATATATGGTTTCAGTATGTTTAACACATTAACTAAAGTCTTACATGTGATTGTTAGTATACTACAGGTTATATCAAGCTTTATTGTATTCAATAAGCCACTGGAAATACCCTTCTTTTTTCATATTGTATCTTGTACTGGACTGCTGACAATAACTACTAAACCAGTCGCTCCATTTAGTTTCACTGTAATCCAACATAAATCCTGTAACATGGTTTAGATTTGTACAACCAGACAAATCTTGCATAGATACATCCACTGGCACAGTAATGTTTAAGCCTTCTAATTTCAAACAAAATTGAGGAAGACTTAACACTGAATAAGACACTTCTTGTTCACTACAGGCAATCCCAATTGGCATTGCTTTACTGCCATTGAGTTCCAGATGGTGGAATTCCAATCAACATTTAGTCATGTTGTAACCTGCTTCAAGACATCGTGAACAGTACTCAGCTTTGCATTCTGTGTGTAGCATTGTAGTTCGACAATAAGTGATCTTTCTTTTTCCAACTACGCACTTCCCACATCTTCCAAGAACAAAAATCTTCACATTGTTCCTGAGTAAAAGTAGAAATAACTACATATCTGCACCCCTAACGAGTACGTTCTTTAACAACACACGGCGTGTACCAGTGTACCTTCTACCATAGATTTATTTTTATTTATTTATTATCAATTTACCACAAGGGAAGGAACGGTGCAAAAGGCAAGCCTGTACAAGGTACTGTCCTAATACAAAACACATACAACCACTAAACAAAACACACACAAAATAGATAAAAACACATACAACCACAAACACAAACATAGATAGTATATTCTCCGTATGGAGAATATACTATCTATGCTTTTACTAAGTTTTCCAGGCTTAAATTAGTGCGCACTATCAGCGGCACTTACTTGAAGACTCTTTCATCTCCATCTTTATCCGTTCCTTCCATTCATCACCTGCCTATAATCTATTTGGCTCTTAATTCTTCTTAATCAAAACTTTTCGCGTAATTTACACTGGCGGAATTCGACACTATTACGTTTACGCTACACAAAACTCACAACCACAATCCTCATAAATACTCTCTCCTAAACGTTATGAAAACGAACATCCAGTATACCCACAATCGATTTGAGCCAAGTTTCCTTTATAAAAAGCTGACAGCTCTCATGTTATGCGGCGATTCTGCCGCGGAGCAAATCCTCAGTGCATTGCTCTTGGGCGCACGTCTTAGTCACGTGATGCCTCGGAAGTTATCTTGGTATAACTTCCCACTTCACCCTTGCGTGGGTGATTTGTAGTGCGACTTACACCCTTTACCTTACACGAACCTTTGCAAAAGGGCAAGGCTGGAGCGCTTACCCACCAAGGTTCCATCATCCGAGTACAACAACTGAAACGCCAGTCCAGCTGGGAAAGAAACACTGGATAAGAAATCAATAAGGACAAGGGAAAACAGTAATGGTCCAGGGAGATCACCCTGCTGCACGCCAATTTTGCATCTCGTGATATACAAAAAGCGACATTTCTGTGAAAGTAACAATCGTGCATCCGGTTTCATGGTGGATCTAATAATAGTATACTACGATGAATATCCAACATTGGTAGAGGGATCAATTTGTAAAAGTTTTTTTTCGGTTTTGGGACCCAACCAGTGTCGCTCGATCTCAGATGCTATGCATATATGTGACCGTCTCAGCAAAAACCCGACTTGTTCGCACAATTTTAAAAAAAAACTTTTATTCACTCAGCATTATTAGCAGTGTCCAAGGAATAGATCTCCAAAGTTTCAGCCTTCTGTGGTGTGTAGTTTTGAAATTATAGCACCAGCCAGTAGGAAGAGTAAGATAATCGATTTGTACAGCGACTGTACTGAAAATAAACTACAGGTGCTTACATTCGCAGCCACAACTTCCGTTTTGATTAGTCTACAACGGTGCAATTTGGCTTAAAATGTTCACCATGGATCAGCACATCAGCCAAGTTATAGTGGTATCCCTGTAGATACTTGCGCATATGGATGTGAAAGCGGTTTGGTAGAAAAACGATGACGATCTTGCTTATGTTACCGCATCGTAAACAAACGCACGTGACACGCATACCGTTGAAGCTACAGAAACGAAACGAAGATTTTCGAACTCTCCATGAGTAGGCGAATAAGATGGTATATAGGTTTAATCGATTTGAGGCTTCCTTCTTCGAATACTAGCCCGATAAATACTTGCGTGTTTTTCTTTGTAGCATGCGTATTTTTAAGAATTATTTTTAAATTTCGTTTTTCTCAATACGCATGCTTGTGCGAACAAGTCGGGTTTTTGCTGAGACGGTCACATATATTACGCTACTTATAACCTTAAGCTACAGTATCTATATGTAGCTAGCTACAATGCTACACCTAGCTACAGTGCTACACCTAGCAACAGTGCTACACCTAGCAACAGTGCTACACCTAGCAACAGTGCTACACCTAGCAACAGTGCTACATGAAATTGGCAGCTACAAAATAGTATTACAATGGATCAAAGTTGTTTGCTGGCAAAAGGATACCGGTGGATAGCACCCCAATTGAGAGTCAGCTAATTACATACCAAAAGCATTCATCATCTCTATTACACTACCTCACAGTGAATTCGTTAAGTATACTTTATAGATGACTGCAAATGCAAGCTAGCCTAACGTAGGGAACTTTGCAGAAAGACATAGGAAGAGCTGCATTTGTAGCAACTGTGAGGTAAGCAGATGCAGCTAATTCATGATTCACTATTATTATGTATATATCATTGCATGGCAGCGGGATTCTATCAACACATCACTAACTAAAGTTGTCAAAGGAAGTGACAAAAGTATATAGTTAGCTACTGGTTCTTTAAAAACTTGTACCGTTGATGATGTCTTTTAGTAGATTAAATCAGGGGCAGAGGAAGCAACTTTTTTAGGGGGCTGCACATTAAGGATGTAACCATGATGCAATACCAAGGCTTTAATTGAATCTTTATATGTGACCCAATTTTTGAAAATTGTCGATCTCCAGTGAAGTTAACTTTTCACCATAATTATGCAGGTGATGGATTTATTGATATTCCATTAAGCCGTGGATAAAATTCTAGTATTGTTCTTGAAACAAGAGTATTTTGTGGATGCCTATCAAAGTTTAGTAGTGGAGAAACTTGTGATCATGGCTGGATCTTGTGAAAGTTATGAGTGACACTGTAGCTACCCTATACATTAATTTAAGGTTTGTCACAGAAAGAATTGCCATAGCAACAGTTTATTGTAACGAAATTTTTGCAGGTGCTAGGTTTAACATGCTGTCAGGAACTAGCTATAGTGATGAAGCAGATTATGAGAAGAAAGCTTCATGATCACTCAACTGACTCAAGTAGAACAGCAAGTATGTACCTACAGTAGGAATTAGTGGTGTTGAGAATACAACATTCCTCTGAATCCTGATGGCACGGTTACTGGTCAATTTTAATCAAGATCAGGAACTTTTGTAAACTGAAACATAGCCAATCATTTTGTATTATAGTTGTTGTAAAAACAATGTGCTATTAGCTATTGCTCATTAATAAAATGTGACCGGATTTCATATAACAAGGCTTCCACACACACAAAATCAAACTTACGTTTTTACCAGAAATGAATTGCTGGCCTAACACACTATCATGTTCCACACTGTACTTCCTTCAGGACTGGCAAGTCTGGTTTCTGTAGCAGCTTTCTTCCGACCCTGTCAAAGCCACGAGTGGGAAATTGGCGCCATTAAATGGCCATGGCTTTGTGATAATGGTGTGTGGCGAGCTGGGACTTCACAGAGAGCTCGCCAATAGTGTTCTGTCAATTTGGAGAGATTTGAGGGCCATGGCGGGCCATGGAAGGCCAAAACTTGATTCCATTCGTCTTCTTATTTCATTTTATACCCCTATATTAAGCCCACCCACCATCCCCCACTCTCCCACCCTATTACTGCCACCTGTGATATTATAACCCGCTCGAAAAAAGCTGCCCAAAACAGAGCAAAATTTGGGTATCAGAAATTAATACACCCATTCACTGATAGCTAGTAAATAGATGAATAATTGGTGCAAATTTTGTTTACACAGCTGTAGGCACTGGGAAGTTATTACACAATGATTACTTAAAATCGTCATATCTCCTAAAGAAGTTTTGTGCGTCGAAGCCTTGTTTTGTCAAATTCAGTCACAAATGTAGTATAATACTGTATTGTGGGTAGTAAATACAACACGGAAGCAAGGCATTGCTAGCTAAACTACTAGTGCACTATAAAGCAGATGCACTGCAATATAGAAAATGTTTATTTCAACTACATGATTTTTTTACATGCTGTATGCATTTCACAGTGCTGAAATGTACATTTCTTCACTGCCTCATTTCCAGCAACATTCTAGATGCAGTAAATCTTTCTCTATACTCTGCAGGAAACTCCACCGAAATCCACTAATTTTCTAAATATGAAAATTAATGTTGCTGAAATGACAAATTTCATGCACATTTTATACTCATGTGCTAAAAGCTGACATTTCAATTTTGCCTAGTGGAGGATGAGATGAAAAACAGAAGAATTTGGTTGCAGGTGAGTTGAATGTATTTTTAAAAATAAACTATTGTTTTATAGATTAGATTATAAGGTGATTAAAATGGAATGAACACTCTTATTATATGCATAGGTCAACGCATTGACAGATTTAGATAAGCCATATGCCCATATCATACAATCTGCAAAGAGCTTGATATTTCAACTTCACCTTCTTCATGCAATTTCTAGTAGCATGTATAATCATGCATTATACATGCCCTGAGCCATTCTAAAACTCTTTACCCTATAGTAGCTAATTTAGGTATAGTCACACATGACATCCATTTACTGATACTTTTAACATGCAGCAGTATTCTATAAACACTGCACCAAGGTTATCAAAAGAAAATGACATGAGTAAAGAAGTGAAGCTGCTGAAATCACACCAATGGATTTCATAAACATTACATACAATGTACAGTTTTTCACCCAGTGTATTTATCAACAGTTGTGTCAATACAGCAAATAAGTAAATGCTTACAACAAAAAAATTAAATAATAATGCTTCCCCATGAATATATATATATAACAAAAGTAAATATATAGTAAAAAACAGGGACCCGCGTATTATGCTGGCATAATTATGAGCATAATAGGTGTCTGAAAGCATTGAGCATAATGCTAGCATAATAGGTAGAATATTTGTGTAATAGTATGAATTCGTGCTTATCATCACAAAAAGATCGATATACTCTAATAAAACAGTCAGTAACTCTAATAGAACAATCATATAACTGACTGTTCTATTAGAGTATATCGATCTTTTCTGTGATATACATTTTGACAAGTAAGTTTGTGCTTCAGCCACTTATTATTTATCCATAAATTGGAAATTATTACTAGAGCATGGGAACTGAAGCATAAATAATTGGGCATAATTTGAGCATAATGGGTAAGTATTGAGCATATATTTAAACATAATAGGTAAATTTTTGAGCAGTGCAGTATAGCATAATAAGTAAAATTATGAGCATAATCGGCGGGTCTCTAGTAAAAAATCACAAAATACCTACAAAAATATATATATATAACTGTGTACTGTAGCTACTATTGTTTATTATGTAAATTATGTACTTGACAGTTTTTATTAACTTGGCTATTGGCTTGCACTACATATGTAGACTGGCATTATCATCACCTATTATTCTGAGAGCACAAAAATTGCTCCACATCAAACTACATAACAACGTAAACTCCGATCCAAGTTTATTTTGAAGATCTGCACACTTCTGCTCGGCTCGCACCTTAGCTTGAGCAATTGTTTTTCCATTTATTATTAATTCTTGCAAAATGGTGCAGTCTGGCTTCACCATCCACATACGGCCAAAAGCTAAAAAAACTCCTTACTGCAACTGATACATGCTATTGCTCCATTATTAACTAGTTGCTTCCCAAGGACATTTGCAGTGCAGCAAACCTAAAGGTGAAAGATTTTTCCATTTGCTAGACCTCCTTGTACATCATTTGTACTTAAAATAATATCTGCATGTGGATATCTAATAACAGGTGGTGGAACGTATCCATAAACACTGTTATCATTGCCATGGCCAGCTACAGATACTAATTTTAAAGTAGGTGTGGTGACACTTGTTATAAAATTTTGATTAGTTGCTTCATGTTCCCCAACCAGTTTAGAGCAGTTCTGTGGAATCTGGTAGAGATAGTCATACCTGCCCTTGTACATTGTTATTATAACAGTATGAGCGCCATTGGCATCAACTAGCAAGATGCCAGGGTGATCTGATGGAGGTTGTTCAGCTGCATCGGACATTGTCTTTGTAGCCTTCTCAATGTCCCCTTCACCATTCTGAATGTCACTGTTTATTGAGGTCCATGACTGAGTTGCAACAAGCACCTCTCCGGTTGCACCAAATGCGGCAGGAATTTGTACAACATCAGGATTCTTTTTGCCACCAAATGTTTGGGTATTGGCAATATTTGTGAAGCCAGCATAGGCAATATCTTTCCAATTTTTTCCAAGAACACTATGTGGAGAAAGAGTGGCTTGCATTGTAGCATATGTGTCTTTTGTAGGCACTGTTTAAAACTGGAAATACACTGGTGTATTGGTCATTGCTTTGATTTTAATTGTCCATGTGCCAGCTTCAGGGTTTCTGACACATAGCTTTTGAAGACTTTGGCCATCTTTGGTCATCTGAATGTACAAGCTTTCTATGTCAGTTTTGTGTTTATAGTTTGTTTTACCATCTTGGCTATCAACGATGAGTGTAACATTTTGTGGTGCTGCAAAATATGCATTAGAGGAGTCAAAGAGACTGGCATAAAGAAATTTCACTCCAGAAGGAATTTGTTTTCTAAAATTTATAGGTGTTGGTTTTGCCGTGTCATCCTGTGGTATGTGAACTTGATTGAAAATGTAGTTATTGTCTCCTATTTTGTAGATTTCACCACCACCAGGAAGTGTGCCAATATCTATTGACCAAATGATACATTCTTTGCTGTCAGCAAAAAAACTTACTGATGACAGTGCCACCTTGAGTAGCAACAAGGGATGTGCCAATGTAACAATGATCAGCTGTAATGGAGGAACATTTTCGCATAACATGCATAAAATGTAGGGTACCATTGGGCAGCACCTGCCATATACATATATAGGTCTTGAGATAATTGGTGATATGAACCTTCCATGGAGTCTTATCCAGCTTCCAAACCGATGGAAGAAAACTGTCTGTTGGGAGAGTAGCAATATTCCACGTTGTACTCCACGTATGAACTACGTAGGAACTTACTACGTTAGAAGGAGGATCCCATCCATCCTTTGCCACCAACAGTGCTTCATCATGATCTGAAACCCTGATATGAAATATTCTTTCCTGCCCAGGTGAGATATCACCAATACATTCAAAGCGAGATACAAAGCGAAATACAAAGTACGCATGGACATAAACCTTAAACGATAGATTGTTGTATACCGTGACTAGCTTTCGCCGAGCGACCAGCGCCGCGGATATCCACAAAGCGGGCCTCAGAGTTATAGAGGTGACATACTTTTTCACCCATTACCCAAAGCATAAATAATTGGGCATAATTTGAGGTGACATACTTTTTCACCCAAAGCGGGCCTCATACTTTTTCACCCATTACCCATACCAGAGGTCATACATTTAAGCTATTTAAATATTTTTCAAGAACAGATGCCAGGAAATATTTTTTTACAAGAAGAGTTGTTGAGCCATGGAATAATTTACCCCAAGAAGTAGCATGTGCAGCATCAGTTGATGATTTTAAGAAATTGATTGACCAATATTCATCTAACACTATGTATAAATGTATGTAATTAGTCTACTTGTACTTTTTTTACCTGTTGATCAGGTGTAACAGGCTGTTTAGCCTTATAAATTACCTGTAATAAATAATAATAATAAATAATAAATAAGTGGATACTTCACTTTATCATGCGGCAAAAGGCTTTTGTAAATTAGGGCATATCCATTCATCATTAGGTCCACTAGCTCTTTTCAAAGTTCAGAGCTATTTTCGACTGCAGCTATTGCTTTGTCCTTAGTTATGTGTTCAATGCCGATAAAAAGTCGTCCCATAACCCATGATTCCAACAGCTAATAGCCAGACCTTGTTTTTGGTCGGGAGTCAGTTTTTCGATAGGAGTAATGTTGGCGTCCTGTGCCAAATTGATGATGGTGGTGTCCTGGTCCAAATGAATCGTGAGAGGAGCAAGGAAACGAATGCTGAACTGTTTTATGAGAGATTTTACTTCCTTGAAAGCTAACATGTCGCCAGTGTCTGCAGCAAAACCGCAAGGCATCTTGGGTATAAGTTCTTTACGATCCCACATCTTTGACGTAGTTAGCCTATGAACATTTACCCGGTTTTCGTCACGAAACTTTCAACTTTAATATCAGACGATAACAGTAACTAGCCTAGAAGAAAGTGGTCAGCAAAACAAAGAAACCGCATAGTTATTATAAGAACTGAGTGGTTTGGGTGTGGACCTGCGGTAGCTAGCTAGCTACTGGGGATATTTACATCTTTGCATAAGAACTTTCTGCAACAACTGTCAATGTCACTTTGGTCCAACAACGCCAGAATGATTTTAAGATACTGGGCATTGCAGTGTGGTGACACTTATTTCCCTGCTCTCAATGTCTAGTCAGTTTTGTAATTATAATAGCTATAAGTGAGCTTGTAGTCTAGTTTAGTTTGGTAACTATAGTTGCTATTTTCATTTCAAAACTAATGTCAAATTTACCGGATTCCGCCGGATTCCGCAAGTGACATCTGATAAAAATTCAGATCTACTGCTTATGTTCAGTCCCATTATAGGGTCCAAAAGAGCAGTTTAAGTAGCTGTGAATAATTAAGTTTCACTAACCCATGTAAGTAAATGCAATTGTATGCATGTTCTACGTAAAGCAACTGACTACATAGCTGTTTATTCCACTAAGTATGTTTAATTGTTGTTTATGGACTTGCTCAGAACAAAATAAACATGCAACAAGTTTCATTCTTGGAATAGCAAATCTGCTAAATTGAGCACCAGAGTTCTATACCCAAATTTGTAGCTAAGAATTGGCCAAAATCTGAACATCAATCAATAACAATGTTGCCAAGGTGATATATTTATTGTTATGGTATCAATTTTGACATAATAATGAAATACATGTCTCTATATGGTGCTAAAGTGCAAACCACACATCAGTACAACAGTACATACCCAACCCACAACAATTCATACTATTCCATCACACCCAGTTTTGGTTACCATCATCAGATGATGATCATGTGATGTGGTTTACTATATTAGGTGATTGTGGTGATATGGTAACATCATGTGACTCTGACTTGTTTACTGTGCATGTTTGCACGATGTGCATACAAGTATAAAAACAGTGAGAAAGTTTACTGCAAACATTTAGCAAACGTCAGATGAGTAACTGTTTTATACTGCTGTTGTAACAGCAACAGTAGAGGTATGCTACACACTGCAGTGTACAATATAAGAGGAAATTATTGCTTAAACAGAATGGCCAATCAAAAGTAAATTTGATTGTCCATTTTAGAAATTGCATTGCCATAAGATAGAGGTGTACTATCCTAGTGTGCGAAGTACAAGCCTTCTAGGGGGTCTGCCCCCCAGGAAATTTTTGAAAAAGGATCGCTTTGAGATTGAATCTGAGACCACTTTCAGCTACTTATCACTGAATTTTATGCACATTCATTTTACAGAGAATTAATTGTTTACATGTACAAAATTTGTGTTGTTGCTGCATGCATATTTTACAAAAAAAACTATGAATCAATGTATTGTACAGCCAGTTTGTTGACTTAGCTAGGCTAAATGCTTTGTTACAAATGGTGTCAAATTGAATTATCAACTAGCTATTGCTAAAGTTTCTATTGTAAATAGCAATAGATCAAAACTTACTCTCGAACTTTCCGTGTGCAGAACACCTTTATCACGTGACTTTCATTCCACTTTCTCCAGCCACTGCATCTCTACAGATTATAACTACGAAATGGCCATCTTATACTTAATATCGTACCTCCACTTCGCAAACATTACTTTCTTTTCTTCTCTTGGAAGGCGCCACTCGGGTATAGTCAGTGTAGGCTTCTACACAACATCGACAGTAACCTACAATCGATAATTTGGGTAAATACTAGGTGCAGTACTCTAGCTTACGCATGCGCATCGAGTCGATGCTTCGGGATCGAGACTTCACGTAGTGATTAAATAGCTTCGGTAAGGAAAGTTAACGATACGACAATAATAATAACTATAATATTACATGTATAAAGACTAGTAATAAAGAATTACAGTTGTAAAAATTTGATTGGCACAAATGGCCGACCAACAGCTACATTGATCGGTCAACAGCATCGCTTGGTCGCAAAATGGCCTAGGGCCGACCGTTATATTGCATGTACTCTGTATATACATAGTGTACAATACAATCATTCAGTACAATCCACTAGTACTGCGCACAGTTTTCCTTAAATTTCTCATAGAAAGTAAAATGCCACATCATAATTATGCATATTGAAATATTTGATGCGTGTATCAATATTCTCTGTTGTTTCTTTACTATTAGTATTATATCAATACAACACTTACAGTGGGGAATAAACTTTTCCTATACAGAGACATGCACTTCATTTTCGAAAGTGGAAGACAGAGTTACATGTATATATCATAGTAATTCTATGCTGGAAGGTGTCCATCATCATCATCTCAATGTAATAAGCTAGAATGTTTATAATATCAGAGTCCCTCTGTTTGTCTAAAACGGTTTTCGGGCCAAAACTTTTTGGCCTTCATAGGCCAAAGGTTGTGGTGGATTAACATAAAAATGTCCAACTAGAGAAACTTTTTGAGAGGTGGTCTTTTTAGCAGGTGGCCACTAAGACAGGTGTCACTGTAGATTCAATCCATGTCATGTATCAGGCTTCAAGTAGCTAGAGTAGTAAATGGTGGTGTGTAAACTATCTCACAAAAGTCTGTGGTAATGTATCATCAAACATCAAGTAACCAGGTGGCATGTAAACATTTGCTATTCTAACTACTTGATGCTTGATGCATCACCATAGATTGTTGTGAGATGGTTTAACACCACTGAACAATTCACCATTCTAGCTACTTGATCTCTGACACTTTACTGACTATTATGAGGTAGTTTACACAACACTTTTGACTATTCTAGCTGCTTGATCCTTGAAAGATAACCATGGACTGCTGTAAGTGAGATGGTTTACACGCTGTGTGTAAACCATCTCACAACAGTCAATGTGATGTGTCAAACATCAAGTAGCTAGAATTGTAAATGGTGGTATGTAAACCATCTCACAACAGTCAATGAAACTTCAAGTAACTCAAGTAGCTTTAATAGCCAATGGTGGTGTGTAGCATCCCACCGTTCACCATTCTAGATACTTGATGTATGACATGTCACATAGCGATCGACTGTTGTGAGATGGTTTACACACCACCGGACCATTGACTATTCTAGTTACTTGATGTTTGACACATCATTTACCATTGTGAAATAGTTAACAAACCTAAATTGACTATTCTAGCTATTCAAGCATCAATATAGACTGCTCTGAGAAGGGTTACACACCACCATTGACTATTAATTACATCTACTTGATATTTGACACATCATTGACTATTGAGAGATGGTTTACACATCACCATTGACTAGTAAAGCTTCTTGATGTTTGATACACCACCTTTGTCTGTTGTAGCTACTGATGTTTGATGGATCACCATTGACTATTATGAGATGGTTTACATGACACTATTGACTAGTCTAGCTACTTGATGCTTGATACATCATTGACTATAGTGAGATACCACTTCAAGTGATTGAAGCACCAACACTGAATACTCTACCTATTGTACATGCAGAACATACAGTAATGATGCAGACATCAAGCCAGTAGTCCGATGATTGTGTTCTGCTGCAAATTTTGAATGTACTATGATTGAGAAGTGAGGAAATTAAGAGGTTAATGCAGTGGAAACTATAGTCTGTTCTTTGGTGCCAACATATTATACGGTATGTTTTCTGCAATGATGTTCCTAAATAGTACTTCTGCATTGTATTCCTCATACAGGTTTTCTGGCAGAATAGTTTAAAATTTAAGTTTAAATTTTACCTATCTGAAAGAAATAAAGTAACTGAGCAATTATTGGTAGTTAATTCAGTTTTACTGGTGGTGCACACTATGATGAGCTGCATACTATGTGTTTACTTTCTACTGTTGCTTCTCCAAACCAAGTACAAGTTTGTATACTGGAGTATTAACTAGGTCCCTGAATCACCTGTGTTAAAATTACCAAGTTAAAAAATATTTCTTGGTCTGTGGGGCTAACATTCATTACAGGATGTTCAACACTCACTGCTTTGTCATTAACAATTTGTATACACTTCACCAAGTTTGGTTCATATTTTCTATTACATATCACAGCAACAGGTTTATGATGTTCCCCACAGTATTTTGCTAACTTCAAACTGTACACATACCAAGCATCATAGAATGGATTACCAGTCATTGATTTGCTGTCCTTAGGAATACAATGTATCATGTTGACCAATAGTAAACCATCTCTGCAGTATTGCTCAGGCTCATTACCTGTTCAGTCTAAGTAGTACTTATCGAGCATTACTACAATAGATGGATGTTCATCTGCAATATTGTGGAAGGCAATACCAGTAGCACTATGCAAATTTGATAGGTTAATGCCTTGGTATACCTTGCATGCTGGATCTTGGTCCATTAATAAACATTTTATTCTCTCAGGAATGCCAACTAACTGTTCTGCTAAGAAGACTTGTTTCATCTACAGACCTGGAAATACTTCATCATGATTGTCACTGTCAGTTTTTCTTAACAGACCAAGCTGGATGGTAACAGCAAGCCAGACATCCCAGAAGAAATACCGTTTCCATCCTGCTGGGTAACATTTTATGGCAACTACTAAAGCCAACAGTGCCTGAATATCAGTGACATTACAGCTGAAAGAAGCAACATCATGTGGTACATCAGTGCTTAACTGGGGTTTAACTTGTGATTGGTCAGGTTTCTCCTGTTTGCAATCTACTTTAATACTGATCTGTCCATTGTGTTTCTGTGCCTTATATTTCTCATCAACAGCTTCCTGGAGTAGTTGAATTAGTGATGGGGAAACTTGTACTGTTACTAGTAAGCTTTTTTTGTGAATGAAAGGTGATCAGAAAGGTTAGGAATTTGCTTTAAATTGACGTGCAACATTAGCCAAATATTCTCTTTAATGATCTTGTTCAGAAATTCACAGGCAGTCTTGTTATGTGAAGGATCACAACTGACTGCTCTAACTATGAGATTATGTAGTTCATTTACTAACACTTTATGATGGCTGTTACTGTTGTAATTCTTCTGTATTTCAACACTTTCATAATCCTTAGTCAACTCTATTCTGGTTGGTAGTGATCTTAAATAATAAGGTAGTAATTTCCATTTTATAGGATTCTCACTCACTGCTCTACTATCCTCTGACTTACTGATATCAGAATCATCCTGGGGTAACTTATCTTCTGACATATCTAGCTACCATGCCGTACTGTTTTTAAAAAAGCTGATGCTTGCGATTTTATATGCACACATAAGACAACAAAGAAAAGGGAATGTGTAGGTTAAGGAAATACCTACACACACGCCAAAATCACATGATGAAGTGGTACATAGTTGCAGGCCAGATATGGTAAAAAACTAAACATGCTATGCTGCATTTACTATTTATAGACATACACAGTCAGTGTCATACATTCGTACATCATACAACGCATAAACTAATAGTGTTTTGTATGTATGGGAAATTTTAAAACTACTAAATGCTAGCCACATTTAAATTTCATTGTGTTTGCAGTTTATATGCTCCCTTGTCTATAAGATTCAATGTGGACATTATACAGAGGTACATAATTAATGTATGTCACAATACCAGCATGATGAATTTCGAAGTGAAGTTAGGCCATACCTATTTGATCTTATGATGCGCGGGCCCGACCGAATGCATTTTTCTTCAAATGAAAAAAATTTGAAATTCACGTGTGCGGTCATTGTTCTTAATTAAAGACAACACCCTCATGATATAGTCCAAAAGGGATCATTGAAGGTCGTCCAATGCTCTAAAATTGTAGAATACGATGGGAAAGCTCTTTTGGAGGTATCTGATGCTACTAGAAGAGTATGAAACCTAGATTTTTAACTGTGTATGTACTATTATAGCTAAATTCATTAATTGCATTTTGTATGCTTGCGTTTAAAATTTTTATCATTTTCATTTTCAAACCGACCTACCTACCCAAATTTAAAATAATTTTTCCTGCTAAACATAATATCAATTAGGTATGGCCTTATATATGGAAACTAAGTTAAGTGATTCGACAGAAGAATGTAGCACGGGCATAGCAGGATAAACATAGCACTTTGCTTTCTTTTTCAGTTGACTGTTCCAAGCTTTTCATTTGATTCGACATGCACTCTTCATACATAGATTGTTACTTTCACATATTTATAGTACAATGGAATATTACTAAGATTGACTTTAAAATTAATTCTACTTCATGATAATCACTACTGGGGAGTGGAACAATGCTTTTGAATCATCATCATCAGGCAATGCTTCTATATAATTTTGCAACATCTTTCATTGTAAATCATTAAGTTCAAAACTATTGTCATCAGCATCTGACTCATCTCTCTGGTCTCCTTCAGTTGACATAGTGTCTTCGCTCACTCTAAAGCTATATATTCACAACTGATGACCTATATTTTATTATGATAACTTTATCTAAAACTGACAGTGCAGAGTACAATATAACGGTCGGCCCTAGGCCATTTTGCGACCAAGCGATGCTGTTGACCGATCAATGTAGCTGTCGGTTGGCCATTTGTGCCGATCAAATTTTTTACAACTGTAATTCTTTATTACTAGTCTTTATACATGTAATATTATAGTTATTATTATTGTCGTATCATTAACTTTCCTTACCGAAGCTATTTAATCACTATGTGAAGTCTCGATCCCGTCGAAGCATCGACTCGATGCGCATGCGTAAGCTAGAGTACTGCACCTAGTATTTACCCAAATTATCGATTGTAGGTTACTGTAGATGTTGTGAAGAAGCGTACACTGACTACCCGAGTGGCACCTTCCAAGAGAAGAAAACAAGGTTTTTTTAAAATTAATTTATTTTTAGTAATGTTTGCGAAGTGAAGGTACGATATTAAGTATAAGATGGAAATTTCGTGGTTATAATCTATAGAGATGCAGTGGCTGGAGAAAGTGGAATGAAAGTCACGTGATAAAGGTGTTCTGCACACGGAAAGTTCGAGAGTAAGTTTTGATCTATTGCTATTTACAAGAGAAACTTTAGCAATAGCTAGTTGATAATTCAATTTGACACCATTTGTAACAAAGCATTTAGCCTAGCTAAGTCAACAAACTGGCTGTACAATACATTGATTCATAGTTTTTTTTTATAAAATATGTATGCAGCAACAACACAAATTTTGTACATGTAAACAATTAATTCTCTGTAAAATGAATGTGCATAAAACTCAGTGATAAGTAGCTGAAAGTGGTCTCAGATTCAATCTCAGAGTGATCCTTTTTCAAAAATTTCCTGGGGGGGCAGACCCCCTAGAAGGCTTGTACTTCGCACACTAGGATAGTACACCTCTATCTTATGGCCATGCAATTTCAGAAATGGCCAATCAAATTTACTTTTGATTGGCCATTCTGTCCAAGCAATAATTTCCTCTTATATTGTACACTGCAGTGTGTAGCATACCTCTACTGTTGCTGTTACAACAGCAGTATAAAACAGTTACTCATCTGACATTTGCTAAATGTGTGCAGTAAACTTTCTCACTGTTTTTATACTTGTATGCACATCGTTTAAACATGCACAGTAAACAAGTCAGAGTCACATGATGTTACCATATCACCACAATGACCTAATATAGTAAACCACATCACATGATCATCATCTGATGATGGTAACCAAAACTGGGTGTGGTGGAATAGTATGAATTGTTGTGGGTTGGGTTTGTACCGATGTGTGGTTTGCACTTTAGCACCATATATAGACATGTATTTCACTATAATGTCAAAATTGATAGCATAACAATAAATATATCACCTTGGCAATATTGTTATTGATTGATGTTCAGATTTTGGCCACTTCTTAGCTACAAATTTGGGTATAGAACTCTGGTGCTCAATTTAGCAGATTTGCTATTCCAAGAATGACACTTGTTGCATGTTTATTTTGTTCTCAGCAAGTCCATAAACAACAATTAAACATACTTAGTGGAATAAACAGCTATGTAGTCAGTTGCTTTACGTAGAACATGCATACAATTGCATTTACTTACATGGGTTAGTGAAACTTAATTATTCACAGCTACTTAAACTGCTCTTTTGGACCCTATAATGGGACTGAACATAAGCAGTAGATCTGCATTTTTATCAGATGTCACTTGCGGAATCCGGCGGATTCCGGTAAATTTGACATTAGTTTTGATATGAAAATAGCAACTATAGTTACCAAACTGAACTAGACTACAAGCTCACTTATAGCTATTATAATTACAAAACTGACTAGACATTGAGAGCAGGGAAATAAGTGTCACCACACTGCAATGCCCAGTATCTTAAAATCATTCTGGCGTAGTTGGACCAAAGTGACACTGACAGTTGTTGCAGAAAGTTCTTATGCAAAGATGTGAATATCCCCAATAGCTAGCTAGCTACCGCAGGTCCACACCCAAACCACTCAGTTCTTATAATAACTATGCGGTTTCTTTGTTTTGCTGACCACTTTCTTCTAGGCTAGTTACTGTTATCGTCTGATATTAAAGTTGAAAGTTTCGTGACGAAAACCGGGTAAAGGTTCATAGGCTAACTACGTCAAAGATGTCGGATAGTAAAGAACTTATACCCAAGATGTCTTGCGGTTTTGCTGCAGACATGGCGACATGTTAACTTTCAAGGAAGTAAAATCTCTCATAAAACAGTTCAGCATTCGTTTCCTTGCTCCTTTCAGGTTTGATTTGGACCAGGACGCCACCATCATCAATTTGGCACAGGACGCCAACATTACTCCTATCGAAAAACTGACTCCCGATCAAAAACAAACTCTGGCTATTAGCTGTTGGAATCATGGGTTATGGGACGACTTTTTATCGGCATTCAACACATAACTAAGGACAAAGCAATAGCTGAAGTCGAAAATGGCTCTGAACTTGGAAAAGAGCTAGTGGACCTAATGATGAATGGATATGCCCGAATTTACAAAAGCCTTTTGCCGCATGATAAAGAGAAGTATCCACTTATGGAAACTCTGAGGTCCGCTTTGTGGATATCCCCGGCGCTGGTCGCTCGGCGAAAGCTAGTCACGGTATACAACAATCTCTCGTTTACGGTTTATGTACATGCGTACTTTGTATTTCGCTTTGAATGCAGGGCCGCCCACAGGGGGGGGCAACTGGGGCATTTTGCCCCGGGCCCCAGCCTGAAAGGGGCCCCAGGAGGCCCCATGAAGGGCCCCCTGAATACCTGTTTAAAAGATCGATATACTCTAATAGAGCAGTCAGATCTAAATACTCTAATAGAGCAGTCACAGTATTCTTCAGAGGAGCAGTGTACCAAGCTTATAGATAAGGAGATATGGTTGGTGATGGGTAGTTATTGTCATTGCCAGCAGGTTGTGACCTTTTTTTTTTTTTTTTTTTTGGTCTTCACCTTACAACTTGGGTCAAGGGCCCCACTTTAACTCTTTGCCCTGGGCCCCTTAATTTCTCTGGGCGGCCCTGTTTGAATGTATTGGTGATATCTCACCTGGGCAGGAAAGAATCTTTCATATCAGGGTTTCAGATCATGATGAAGCACTGTTGGTGGCAAAAGATGGATGGGATCCTCTTTCTAACGTAATAAGTTCCTACGTAGTTCATCTGTGGAGTACAACGTGGAATATTGCTACTCTCCCAACAGACAGTTTTCTTCCATCGGTTTGGAAGCTGGATAAGACTCCATGGAAGGTTCATATCACCAATTATCTCAAGACCTATATATGTATATGGCAGGTGCTGCCCAATGGTACCCTACATTTTATGCATGTTATGCCAATATGTTCCTCCATTACAGCTGATCATTGTTACATTGGCACATCCCTTGTTGCTACTCAAGGTGGCACTGTCATCAGTAAGTTTTTTGCTGACAGCAAAGAATGTATCATTTGGTCAATAGATATTGGCACACCTCCTGGTGGTGGTGAAATCTACAAAACAGGAGACAACAACTACATTTTCTATCAAGTTCACATACCACAGGATGACACGGCAAAACCAACACCTATAAATTTTAGAAAGCAAATTCAAATTCCTTCTGGAGTGAAATTTCTTTATGCCAGTCTCTTTGACTCCTCTAATGCATATTTTGCAGCACCACAAAATGTTACACTCATCATTGATAGCCAAGATGGTAAAACAAACTATAAACACGAAACTGACACAGAAAGCTTGTACATTCAGATGACCAAAGATGGCCAAAGTCTTCAAAAGCTATGTGTCAGAAACCCTGAAGCTGGCACATGGACAATTAAAATCAAAGCAATGACCAATACACCAGTGTATTTCCAGTTTCAAACAGTACCTATAAAAGACACATATGCTACAATGCAAACCACTCTTTCTCCACATAGTGTTCTTGGAAAAAATTGGAAAGATATTGCCTATGCTGGCTTCACAAATATTGCCAATACCCAAACATTTGGTGGCAAAAAGAAACCTGATGTTGTACAAATTCCTGCCACAGTTGCTGCAACCGGAAAGACGTTTGTTACAACTCAGCCATGGACCTCAGTAAACGGTGACATTCAGAATGGTGAAGGGGACATCGAGAAGGCTACAAAGACAATGTATGATGCAGTTGTACCACCCCCATCAGATCTCCCTGGCATCTTGCTAGTTGATGCCAATGGCGCTGATACTACTACAATAACAATGTACCAGAGCAGGAAAGACTATCTCTACCAGATTCAACAGAACTGCTCTAAACTGGTTGGGGAACATGAAGCAACTAGGCAAAAGTTTAGAACCAGTGTCACCGAACCTACTATAAAATTAGTATCTGTAGCTGGCCATGGCAATGCTAACAGTATTTGTGGATACGTTCCACCACCTGTTATTAAAGATCCACCCGCAAACCTTTTAAGTACAAATGATGTACAAAGAAATCTAGCAAATGGAAAAATCTTTCACCTTTTGGCTTGCTGCACTGCAAAAACTCTTGGGCAGACTCTAGTTAATAAAGGAGCAATAGCATGTATCAGTTACAGAAAGAAGATTTATTTATCATGTGACCGTATATGGATGGTGAAGCCAGACTGCACCATTTTGAAAGAATTAATAATAAATAGAAAAACAATTGCTCAAGCTGTGGTGCAAGCCGAGCAGGTGTGCACAGATCTTTAAAATAAACATGGAGTGGAATTTTTAAATTTATGTAATTACATGCAGAGCAATTTTGATGCTCTCACAATAATAGGTGCCAATAATGCCAGGCTACACATGTAGTGCAATCCAATAGCCAAGTTAATAAAAACTGTGAAGTACATAATTTACATAATAAACAATAGTAGCTGCAGTACACAGTTATATATGTATTTGTAGGTATTTTGTGATTTTTTACTATATATTTGCTTTTGTTATATATATATATTTATGGGGCAGCATTATTATTGAATATTTTTTGTTATAAACATTTACTTATTTGCTGTATTGACACAACTGTTGATAAATACACTGGGTGAAAAACTGTAAACTATTAGTATGTAATGTTTATAAAATCCATTGATGCGATTTCAGCAGCTTCACTTCTTTACTCATGTCATTTTCTTTGGTGCAGTGTTTATAGAATACTGCTGCATGTCAAAAGTATCAGTAAATGGATGTCACGTGTGACTATACCTAAATTAGCTACTATAGGATAAAGAATTTTAGAATGGCTCAGGGCATGTATGAACATACATGCTACTAGAAATTGCATGAAGAAGGTGAAGTTGAAATATCAAGCTCTTTGCAGATTGTATGATATGGCTTATCTAAATCTGTCAATGCGTTGACCTATGCATATAATAAGAGTGTTCATTCCATTTTAATCACCTTATAATCTAATCTATGAAACAATAATAATTTATTTTTAAAAATACATTCAACTCCCCTGCAACCAAATTCTTCTGTTTTTTATCTCATCCTCCTCTGGGCAAAAATGAAATGTCAGCTTTTAGCACATGAGTATAAAATGTGTATGAAATTTGTCATTTCAGCAACATTAATATGTGACCGGATTTGCAAAAAGGTACCTTTTTCATACACAAAATGTGACCCATTTTTTGAACTTTAAAGCTTCATAACTTTTTGATCATGGCATAGAATTGCTTGAACGTTTCAATGAATGTAGCCATAGTATCTGGCTACATTTTGATACTAAGAGCAAGTTAATTGGTATTAGAAGTCAAGTTTTAAATCATTTTGTTTGCTGGTAAGTCAAATTCGGTCACATATTATTTTCATATTTAGAAAATTAGCGGACTTCGGTGGAGTTTCCTGCAGAGTATAGAGAAAGATTTACTGCAACTAGAATGTTGCTGGAAATGAGGCAGTGAAGAAATGTACATTGCAGCACTGTGAAATGCATACAGCATGTAAAATAATCATGTAGTTGAAATCAACATTTTCTATATTGTAGTGCATCTGCTTTATAGTGCACTAGTAGTTTAGCTAGCAATGCCTTGCTTCCGTGTTGTAATTACTACCCACGATACAGTATTATACTACATTTGTGACTGAATTTGACAAAACAAGCCTTCGACGCACAAAACTTCGTTAGGAGATATGGCGATTTTAAGTAATCATTGTGTAATAACTTCCCAGTGCCTACAGCTGTGTAAACAAAATTTGCACCAATTATTCATCTATTTACTAACTATCAGTGAATGGGTGTATTAATTTTCGATACCTAAAATTTACCCTGTTTTGGGCAGCTTATTTCGAGCGGGTTATAATATCACAGGTGGCAGTAATAGGGTGGGAGAGTGGGGGTAGTGGGTGGGCTTAATATAGGAGTATAAAATGAAATAAGAAGACGAATGGAATCCAGAGGCCAAGTCTTCGCCCTCCGTGGCCCCCCATGGCCCTCAAATCTCTCCAAATTGACAGAACACTATTGGCGAGCTCTGTGAAGTCCCAGCTCGCCACACACCATTATCACAAAGCCATGGCCATTTAATGGCGCCAATCTCCCACTCGTGGCTTTGACAGGGTCGGAAGAAAGCTGCTACAGAAACCAGACTTGCCAGTCCTGAAGGAAGTACAGTGTGGAATATGATAGTGTGTTAGACCAGCAATCCATTTCTGGTAAAAACGTAAATTTGATTTTGTGTGTGTGGAAGCCTTGTTATATGAAATCCGGTCACATTTTATTAATGAGCAATAGCTAATAGCACATTGTTTTTACAACAACTATAATACAAGATGATTGGCTATGTTTCAGTTTACAAAAGTTCCTGATCTTGATTAAAATTGACCAGTAACCATGCCATCAGGATTCAGAGGAATGTTGTATTCTCAACACCACTAATTCCTACTGTAGGTACATACTTGCTGTTCTACTTGAGTCAGTTGAGTGATCATGAAGCTTTCTTCTCATAATCTGCTTCATCACTATAGCTAGTTCCTGACAGTATGTTAAACCTAGCACCTGCAAAAATTTCGTTACAATAAACTGTTGCTATGGCAATTCTTTCTGTGACAAACCTTAAATTAATGTATAGGGTAGCTACAGTGTCACTCATAACTTTCACAAGATCCAGCCATGATCACAAGATTCTCCACTACTAAACTTTGATAGGCATCCACAAAATATTCTTTTTTCACGAACAATACTAGAATTTTATCCACGATTTAATGGAATTTCAATAAATCTATCACCTGCATAATTATGGTGAAAAGTGAACTTTACTGGAGATCAACAATTTTCAAAAATTGGGTCACATATAAAGATTTAATTAAAGCCTTGGTATTGCATCATGGATACATCCTTAATGTGCAGCCCCCTAAAAAAGTTGCTTTCTCTGCCCCTGATTTAATCTACTACAAGACATGATCAACGGTACAAGTTTTTAAAGAACCAGTAGCTAACTATATACTTTTGTCACTTCCTTTGACAACTTTAGTTAGTGATGTTGATAGAATCCCACAGCCATGCAATGATATATACATAATAATAGTGAATCATGAATAAGCTACATCTGCTTACCTCACAGTTGCTACAAATGCAGCTCTTCCCATGTCTTTCTGCAAAGTTCCCTACGTTAGACTAGCTTGCATTTGCAGTCATCTATAAAGTATACTTAACGAATTCACTGTGAGGTAGTGTAATAGAGATGATGAGTGCTTTTGGTATGTAATTAGCTGACTCTCAATCGGGGTGCTATCCACCGGTATCCTTTTGCCAGCAAACAACTTTGATCCATTGTAATACTATTTTGTAGCTGCCAATTTCATGTAGCACTGTTGCTAGGTGTAGCACTGTTGCTAGGTGTAACACTGTTGCTAGGTGTAACACTGTTGCTAGGTGTAGCACTGTTGCTAGGTGTAGCACTGTAGCAAGGTGTAGCACTGTAGCTAGGTGTAGCATTGTAGCTAGCTACATATAGATACTGTAGCTTAAGGTTATAAGTAGCGTAATATATGTGACCGTCTCAGCAAAAACCAGACTTGTTCGCACAAGCATGCGTATTGAGAAAAGTGAAATTCAAAAATAATTCGTAAAATTACGCATGCTACAAAGAAAAACACGCAAGTTTTAATCGGGCCAGTATTAGAAGATGGAAGCCTCAAATCGATTAAACCTATATACCATCTTATTCGCCTACTCATGGAGAATTCGAAAATCTTCGTTTAGTTTCTGTAGCTTCAACGGTATGCGTGTCACGTGCGTTTGTTTACGATTCTGTAAACATAAGCAAGATTGTCATCGCTTTTTCTACCAAACCGCTTTCACATCCATATGCGCAAGTGTCTACAGGGATAACACTATACCTTGGCTGATGTGCTGATCCATGGTGAACATTTTAAGCCAAATTGCACCGTTGTAGACTAATCAAAACGGAAGTTGTGGCTGCGAATGTAAGCGCCTGTAGTTTATTTTCAGTACAGTCGCTGTACAAATCGATTATCTTACTCTTCCTACTGGCTAGTGCTATAATTTCTAAACTACACACCACAGAAGGCTGAAACTTTGGTGATCCATTCCTTGGACCCTGCTAATAATGCTGAGTGAATGAAAATAATTTTTTTTAATTGTGCGAACAAGTCGGGTTTTTGCTGAGATCGAGCGACGCTGGTAGGGTCCGCAAACCGAAAAAACTTTTACAAATTGATCCCTCTACCAATGTTGGATATTCATCGTAGTATACTATTGTTAGATCCACCATGAAACTGGATGCACGATTGTTGCTTTCACAGAAATGTCGCTTTTTGTATATCACGAGATGCAAAATTGGCGTGCAGCAGGTTGATCCCCCCTGGACCATTACTGTTTTCCATTGTCCTTATTGATTTCTTATCCAGTGTTATTTTCCCATCTGGACTGGCTTTTCAGTTGTGGTACTCGGATGATGGAACCTTGGTGGGTACGCGCTCCAGCCTTGTCTCCTTTTTGCAAAGGTTCGTGCTAGGTACAGGGTGTAAGTCGCACTACAAATTACCCACGCAAGGGTGAAGTGGGAAGTTATACCAAGATAACTTCTGAGGCATCACGTGACTAAGACGTGCGCCCTAGAGCAATCCACTAAGGATTTGCTCCGCGGCAGAATCGCCGCATAACATTAGAGCTGTCAGCATTTATAATGGAAACTTGGCTCAAATCGATTGTGGGTATACTGAATGTTCGTTTTCATAACGTTTAGGAGAGAGTATTTATGAGGATTGTGGTTGTGCGTTTTGTGTAGCGTAAACGTAATAGTGTCGAATTCCGCCAGTGTAAATTACGCAAAAAATTTTGATTAAAAAGAATTAAGAGCCAAATAGATTATAGGCAGCTGATAAATGGAAGGAAAGGATAAAGATGGAGATGAAAGAGTCTTCAAGTAAGTGCCGCTGATAGTGTGCACTAATTTAAGGCTGGAAAACTTAGTAGAAGCATAGATAGTATATTCTCCATACGGAGAATATACTATCTATGTTTGTGTTTGTGGTTGTATGTGTTTTTATCTATTTTGTGTGTGTTTTGTTTAGTGGTTGTATGTGTTTTGTATTAGGACAGTACCTTGTACAGGCTTGCCTTTTGCACCGTTCCTTCCCTTGTGGTAAATTGATAATAAATAAATAAAAATAAATCTATGGTAGAAGGTACACTGGTACACACCGTGTGTTGTTAAAGAACGTACTCATTAGGGGTGCAGATATGTAGTTATGTCTACTTTTATTCAGGAACAATGTGAAGATTTTTGTTCTTGGAAGATGTGGGAAGTGCGTAGTTGGAAAAAGAAAGATCACTTACTGTCGAACTACAATGCTATACACAGAATGCGAAGCTGAGTGCTGTTCACGATGTCTTGAAGCAGGTTACAACATGACTAAATGTCGATTGGAATTCCACCATCTGGAACTCAATGGCAGTAAAACAATGCCAATTGGGATTACCTGTAGTGAACAAGAAGTGTCTTATTCAGTGTTAAGTCTTCCTCAATGTTGTTTGAAATTAGAAGGCTTAAACATTACTGTGCCAGTGGATGTATCTATGCAAGATTTGTCTGGTTGTACAAATCTAAACCATGTTACAGGATTTATGTTGGATTACAGTGAAACTAAATGGAGCGACTGGTTTAGTAGTTATTGTCAGCACTCCAGTACAAGATACTGTATTCATACTGGAAAGCAGGTCAACAAAAGGCAAGAACATGGTACAATGCAATTATATGAGGAAACCAAAATTGAGTGATATAATTGTTTCCGAGCTGGAAAAGGGCGACTGAAGTCAGAAAATAGTAATCCATTTAAAAGAAGGAATGCGCCAGGTAACAATTGTCATGACTGTCCTGCAGCAGTTTATTGTCGTCTCCTCATTTTAAGCAACCATCGTCAAATCCTTGAGGTACAATTACCCCTTCACAGAGCTCACAAAAATCACGACCCGTTATCCATTGCCGATCAACTGTGTTATAAGCCTCACCCTGAAATAGAAAAAAGGTTGAAGAGTTAGTGAGTGATACTAGGTTAACAGCTTTACGTCTATATCTATTATATCTGCTGCTTTTATAGCACTACATTATGTCATTGTTTATTGTTTAATTAGTATTCAGTCTGGTAAGTTCTAGAACATTCTTCTCACATAATACCACACCGATAGTGAGTTCTCAACTGTACAACACAAGTCGTCTGCCCAAACTAGAGCTGCCAACATTTTCAGGAGACCTAGTTGGCAATCATTCTGGGACTCCTTTGATGCTGCAGTTAATACCAACCCCACCCTGAGCCCAATCCACAAATTCAATTATCTCAAAGCTCAGCTACATATACAAGAGAATATGCTGCACAAACTATAGCCAGCCTTCCATTAACAGAGTTGAATTACACACAGTCAATTACTCTTTTGAAACAATGCTTTGGCCAGCCAGAGAAACTTATCAACGCTCATACCCATGCCCTCATTAAACTCCCAGGATCAACAAATGATTTATCTAGTTTACAGCTGTTTCATGACATTACAGAAAATCATATTAGAGGCCTTGCATCACTTGGAATATCCAAGGAATCATACAGCACAATCCTTGTACCAATAATTCTTGGAAAGTTCCCTGTGCCCACA
Source organism: Dysidea avara (assembly GCF_963678975.1). Taxonomy (NCBI): domain Eukaryota; kingdom Metazoa; phylum Porifera; class Demospongiae; order Dictyoceratida; family Dysideidae; genus Dysidea; species Dysidea avara. The sequence continues at coordinate 48,673,943 of NC_089273.1, forward strand.
TGCAGAAACTTAGCTGGAGATCACGACCAATTGAGCTGGACACTAGATGATTTACAAGCTGCTGTGGCAAAAGAAATAAGGGTATTAGAGAGTGGGTTATATACCAATGACTCCACATCTAATTTACCAACAGCTAGGTCACATGCAACCACATCCTTTCATGCTGCCATCAAAGGTGGACGTCACACAACTGCTGTTAAGAAGAAACCACAGTGCATTTATTGTAAGAGTGAACACTCCCCATTACTTGTTCAGAAGTCACCAACCACCAAAAACGACTGGAGATGGTCCGTAAGGCCAATCTATGTTTTAACTGTCTGGGGAATCACAAGGTCTCACAGTGCAACTCGAAGTTTCGGTGCAAACACTGCAGGTACAAGCACCATACCAGTCTGTGTAAACCCAATGATAGTCACACACTCAAATCTAGTACACAAGGGACTGATACATAAGTACAACAATCGACACAAGAAGCTAAGCTACACAGCAAGTAGGTGCCCACACAGCTCCAGTTCTACATGGTGTACACAGTACCAAGGAGACTCTGCTGACTGTTACCATACTGAAGACAGCTATCGCCCCTGTTGTTGGTGAAGGATTACGAATACAAGGGAATATCCTTTTTGATGAAGGCTCGCAACGGTCATTCATTACTGAGGAGACAGCAGCCAAACTGAAGTTGACACCAGTCAACACTGAGAACATTGCCATAGCACCCTTTGAAGCTGAATACTCATCTCCCCAACCGACATCAGTGGGACAAGTCAAGGTAGAAACTACAGCTGGAGACAGAGTACCTATGTCTGTGCTTATAGTACTATTTATTGCTGCACCACTGAAGAATTCAGTACATACGAGCCTCCATCGAGAACTTTCCTCACTGGGATGGATTAAGCTGGCACACCCTGTTACCAGCGAGTACAATTTTCAGGTATCCATTTTGATTGGAGCTGACCACTATTGGACCTTTGTGGAAGATAAGATTATTCGGGGTGAAGGGCCAACTGTTCAGCAGTCCAAACTGGGATTCCTCTTGTCTGGACCCATGTCTTCTCCAATGTTGCAGTTGAATGTTGCCACCATGTCCACAGCTACCAGTGAAGAACCCAACCTTGAAAGGTTCTGGTCAATAGAAGCAGCCGACACTTCTCCAATGAAACCTGTACAGACAGATAAGTTTATTGATCAATATCAGACCAACTGTATCAGCCAATCCATCAAAGGTACTTACACAGCTCAGTTTCCATGGAAACCAGTTCACCTTCGACTTCCATCAAATTTCACGACCTGTGAGAAACAAAAAAATGGCAGTTAATATCTCGTCTGACAGATTCACCATCTCTTTTACATATGTATCATACTATCATTACTGACCAGGAAGCACGTGGCTTCATAGAGAAGGTTAATTCTACCGACTACTCAGCTAAGGTTCACTGTCTACCACATCACCCTGTTAAAAAGAGTCAGCAACTACACCAATAAGAATAGTGTATGACTGTAGCTCTTGTTAAAGTAAGGAACATGCCAGTCTGAATGACTGCTTACTAGTAGGTCCACCATTCAGAATGATTTGTGTTCAATCTTACTACAATTTCATAACCACACCTTTGCCTTAGCCACCGATATTGAGAAGGCATTCTTACATGTCAAACTCCATGAATCAGACAGAGATTCAACTCGATTCTTATGGGTTTTGGACATCAATAATCCATTTGGAACTCTTACAACTTATCACTTCAAGGTGGCACCCTTTGGAACGTCCAGCTCACCATTTATGTTGAATGTGACACTTGACTTACACCTCAAGAAATTCCCCTCATCAGTGGCTAAGGATATGAAGTCCAACCTTTACGTTGACAATCTTATTTCAGGTTGTGACTAAGAACAGCAATTCATGGACTACTACATTCAATCCAGATCTATAATGAAACAAGCAAATTTCAACTTGTGCTCATGGTCATTAAACAGCCTCAAACTTTGGGCCAAAACTGAAAGTGACCAAACAAACGACTCCAGTACATGTGTCAGCCTACTGGGTTTATGTTGGAACATGCTAGATGACACTCTAGGATTTATACCTAAACTGTTCCCTTCACTTACATTCTCACCACTGACAACCAAAAGGGAGATACTATGTGACTTAGCACAGATATATGATCCATTAGGTTTGTTAACTCCAATTACTATCAAAGTTAAGTTGTTGCTACAAGCTCTGTGGAGATAGAAGGTGGACTGGGATGAACCAATTGATCAAGAGACTCGTGACCACTGGCAGTTGATTGCCTCTGACATCCAAGAAGTGACAACTTATGTTTACCCAAGATGTTACTTCACACAACAGTTCCACCTCACTGCCACCAAACAAGTTCATGTTTTTGCAGATGCTAGTCTAAGTGCATATGGTGCAGTAGCATACCTCAAGCAGAATGACCAAGCTACATTGGTGGTGTCAAGATCCAGGGTTGCACCAGTAAGGTCCATTACACTTTCTGAATTGGAACTAATGGCAACAGTCATTGCCACTCGATTAGCCAAGTTTGTCATCCAATCTCTACACCTGACATCTGATGATACCAATGTACATATGTAGAGTGATAGCCAGATCGCGCTTCACTGGATTTATGACATCAAACAGACAACCACAACAAAGCCATTCATTGCTAACCGAGTAGCAGAAATCACACAGTCACTCCCTGCTTCTGCTTGGACCTATGTGCTAACTGATGAGAATCCAGCCGATCTATTGACAAGGTGGGATTTCTACCAAGCAATTGAAGTCCTCCCAACTCTGGTTTCATAGTCCTTCCTAGTTAACTTATACAGAACAGTGGCCCACATGGTCACCAGTTGTTGTAGTTCACTTACAGAACATTGCTATAGAAGATGCTCAAGAAACCAACAACAGACCTCCCATCAACCCTGCTGAGACCTGTGGTATCCATGCTGTCATCGATGTCTCCTGTTACAGCAGACTCACTAAATTACTCACTGTTACTATTTATGTACATCGTATTGGCCACAATTTGAAGCACCCCAGTGATAAGGTAATTGGTCTGATCACTGCTAAGGAACTTTCAGACGTCACAATGCTCTGGATTAAAGCCTCCCAACAACTGGAATACTTTGAAGAGATCACAAACCTAACATCAAAGTCACCCAAGCGTACTCTTCTCATACATCAGCTCAGACTGTTCCTGGATAGCAGAGGATTTCTATGCTGTGGGGGAGGATTCATAATGTGCCCATTAGCAAGCTGGCAAAGTTCCCCTATCTGCTGTCACCCAAGCACCAAATCACTAGGCTTATTGTGTATGCCACTCATGAGAGAATTCATCATTCAGGAGTTAGCAGTACAGTAACAGCAATTCGTCAATTGTACTGGATTCCAGCCATTAGAGTATATGTGACCGAATTTAGGAAAATTACCCATATGGGAATATTTGACACCTAAAATATTTAATGATCAAATCACAAACAATAAAGAGCAAATCTGCTTGTTGATGGTTTTAAGCCATTCTCAATACCTTGAATTACAATAAATTTCTTGAAATATTTTTAAATCTGTTCCCTGCTCTTATTAGCAACACACTAAACATGAAAATTCTAATTATTTCATGCACTCTGATATGGGTGATTTCCAAAATTCAGTCACATATGTGAAGAAACTATTGAGGAGATGCGTGACATGTGTAAGATTGACAGGGAAACCCTACAGGCTACCTGATCCACCAACACTTCTGAAGACTCGAACTGAAGACCTAACCCGTTCTCTGATTGTGGTGTAGACTTCACTGGAGCCATATACGCTCATGAAGGAGAGGGTGAGAGGAAAGTGTATATTTGCTTCTTTACGTGTGCCACCACAAGAGCGGTACATCTTGAAGTGGTGCTGAATATGACAGTGGAAAGTTTCATGCTGGTCTTTCAAAAGTTTGTGGGTAGAAGGTCGTTACTGTAATGTAATTAGATACGCACGTGATCTTAGTATAATATGGCACGTGATTGAACATGTGATGATTCTAGAATAATCCAACACATTGTTACATGGTGTCAGAAGTTCTTCAAAAAAGATGGACCAGCTTTCACCGCCAGAAGTGTTGAGTCTAGACGGCAATATCGCTGAAAACTGGAGGAGATGGAAACAACGTTTTGAAATATTTCTCTAGCCAGTGGCCTGTCTGGAAAAGATGCAAAAGTTCAAGCCGCTACATTTCTTCATGTGGTTGGACCAGAAGCACTGGAAATTTATAACACTTTCACATGGGACAACGCTGATGACAAAAACAAGGTAGATAAAATCGTTGAAACGTTTGATCAGTATTGCAATCCTCGCAAGAATGTCGCGTGGGAATGCCACAAATTTAACACGCGGAACCAGCAATCTGGAGAATCTATCGATCAATATGTTACTGACTTGAAAACAAAAGCCCAGACGTGTGAATTCGCTCAGTTGAAGGACCGCCTTATTCATGACCGAATTGTGTGTGGCATTATTTGCGACAAGACTCGTGCCCGCCTACTCAAAGAAAGTGAGTTAACACTACAGAACGCCTTAAATATATGTAGAGCAAACGAAGCAACTTCATCCCAGTTAAAAACCCTCAGTGCCACTGCTGCTAGTAAAGAACCACGTCAAAAAGTCCTTGCCATCTAGAAACGACGTCAAAGTCAAGGTGATAACCCCAAACCTCAATGTGACAAATGTAAAAATCAACACTACATCACCAACCTTGTCCGGTACAAGGTGTTGAATGTTACAACTGTGGTCGAAAAAACCATTTTGCTAAAGTTTGTCGAAGTCGTACTGTTACAAAATACCTCAAGAAAGTTCACAGTGTTACACAACATGACAGTTCTGACTCCTCTGATGATTTCTTCATTGGCATGGTACAATGTGGCACCAATAAAATGCCTGATTGGAAAGTAACAATCCTTGTGAATCACCAGAAAACATGTTTCAAGATTGATACAGGTGCACAATGTAATGTCATCTCCAGGCTGAAGTACCATAAATTATGCTCAAAGCCATTACAAGTAGGGGTGAAACGAATATTAAATTTTAGGTATTCGAATATTCTTCAAATTAACGAATTATTCTATAAGAATTTTCTGATTAATTAGGTGCTTGAAAGGGACAAAATCACTTAACTTTAAATGTTAAAAAAGAAAAGTCCTTTACATGTATTATTAAGATGAAAAATTATATTTTATAATGACAGTTTTCAGTTGTCAAATTGTTTTCAAGGTTAAATGTGTACATTATCCGATTAACGAATATTTAACGAATAACGAATATTTCTTAACGGATATTTCTTAACGAACGAATATTCGTACTATTCGTTTCAGCCTTAATTACAAGAATCTCATGCCAGACTAGTTGCTTTCGGTAGCCAGCGACTCAATGCTTGTGGTAAAGTTACAATCAATTGCCAACACAAAGAAAAATATCTATCCTGTGGTTTTTGAGGTGATTGACCAAGACGTTGCTAACATATTGGGCTTGGCTACTTGTGTAGAGCTAAAATTAGTACAACGGTTGGACACTATCAACACTCAAACTGCTGATATCCTTGACTCATACAGTGATGTTTTTGAAAGGCTAGGGTGCATAACTGATGCTTCATACCACATCAAAGTTGATGAAAATGCTCAGCCAATTGTACACACACCCAGAAAAGTCCCTGTCACTCTTCGTCCTAAGGTACAGCAGGAACTAAAGCATATGGAAGAACTGGATGTGATCGAGAAAGTAGAAGAACCCACTGATTGGGTAAATAGTATGGTAACTATTGTCAAGCCAAATGGAAAGCTGAGGATCTGTATTGATCCACAAGATTTGAACAAGGCAGTTAAGCGCGATTACTATCCAATGAGTACAATTGACGAAATTGTTACAAGAATGCCTAATGCTAAGATTTTTTCTGGTCTGGATGGTTTCTGGCAAATCAAGTTAGACAGACCAAGTGCCAAACTCTGTACTTTCAACACCCTATTTGGGCGATATATGTTTAAATGCCTCCCATTTGGGCTCTCATCGTCCCAAGACATTTTCCAAAAAACTGTGTCAGAGATGTTTCGTGATATAGAGGTAGTTGAAGTTGTCGTTGACGACCTGCTGATTTGGGGTGAAAGTGATGAACAACATGACAGCCATTTGATTCAAGTTTTAGAGAGAGCACGAAACAGAAACCTCAAGCTCAATAAAAACAAGTGCCAAATCAAAAAAGATTCTATCACATACATTGAACATGTTCTGAGTAAAGATGGCCTAAAACCAGACCCCAAGAAGATAGAAGCGATCATGAACATGCCTTGTCCAGAGAATAGAGAAGACCTGCAGAGATTTCTAGGTATGCTAACATAATTGGGTAAATTTATACCTAATTTATCTCATATAGCTTCACCGCTATGAACTCTCTTAGAAAAGAATGTGGAATGGCACTGGCAAGCTGAACAGGCAAACAGTTTTACATCCTTGAAGGAACTAATCACCAAAGCTCCCATGCTAAAGTACTTCACCCTAGTAAGCCTACAAAGTTGTCCTAGTTCTAAAGGTTTGGGAGCAGTCCTCATGCAGGATAATCACCCCATTGTTTATGCTTCCAGAGCCCTCACTACATGCCAGCAACATTATTCCCAAATTGAAAATAAATGCTCGCTGTAGCATTTGGGTGTACCAGGTTTTATGGGTACATATTTGGCATGGCTACTATTGAAGTGGAGACTGACCACAAGCCATTTTCAAGAAGCCACTCAATCAAGCACCAGCTATATAGACTCCAAAAGATGATCATGTCCAATACAAAAGTACTCAGTTGACCTTGTGTACCGCCCTGGAAACAGCTGGTTATTGCAGACACTCTATCAAGAGCTTATTTGACAGATCAGTCTGACTGCTGCACATTGTTTAAGTTTGAAGTAAATGTAATATCAACACTGCCAATATCAAAATCTAAACTAAATCAACTCCAGTCACTGACTCAATCTGACTCTCATTTACAGCAGCTAATGCAGGTAACTGAGAAAGGTTGGCCAGATCACAAGTCAAAGGTGCCAAGTCAATGCCTACCATACTGGTCATTCCGAGAAGAGATATCATTCAGTGATGGAATTCTTTTCAAAGGTGAAAAAATCATAACCCCTAAGGCTATGCAATCTGAAATGTTGAAGTTGATTCATGGCTCCCACTTGGGCATCGCCAGAAGTTTAAGCTGAGCAAGAGACATTTTGTACTGGCCAGGAATGTCATCTCAAATTCAAGATGTCGTTTCAGCTTGTGGAATCTGTAACACCTATCAAAGAAAAAACCAGAAAGAACCATTGATCCCACATTCAGTCCATAGCACTCCACAGTCAGATTCCATTGGCTCTCCAGCCCAGCGTCTCATGGGCAGAAGAACAAAAACTCTTTTACCCACTTCCAGTGCTTTGCTAAAACCAAAAACAATCAACCCAAAAGCAGTGCAAGAAGAGCTTCAGAAACAGTGAAGCAAGCAAAAACTGTACTATGACAGAAATGCTAAACCAATGAAAACCCTCACTCAGGGAGACTCAGTGATGATGGCAACAAAAGATGGTAAATGGAGGCCAGCCAAAGTGCCCAGTGTCAGCCAATCCGGTCCTCGTTCCTATGATATCGTGACACCAGAAGGGCAACACTATTGTAGAAACAGAAAGCATCTGCGAAAGATGACAGGTGGTACAGGTGATAACCAAAGTGTTGAGGACTTTCTAGATGATGAATCATATGATGATAATTCAAATGAGCCGATCAGAGACAATAGTGATAATCGTGAATCTGCTCCACTTGTTACACCAGTTCCAACCATCAGACATTCCCAACGGACTATCAGAGTACCAGTTCGGTATGCTGATGAATACTCATAACTGTGACTTGTACACATTACACACACTGCACAGCTTCACTTAAATTTGATCAGAGCGCTGTAACAGATTTAAATTATATCCCATAGCATACTTCTTTTTATAATAATGGGAGATGTAATGTAATTAGATACACACATGATCTTTGTACAATATGGCACGTGATTGAACATGTGATCATTCTAGAATAATCCAACACGTTGTTACAGTTATATACCTAGAACAATGATGTCTGACAACGCTTCAACATACTTGGCAGCAGCTGATGAATTACAATAGCTTCTCACTTCCACCTTTCTCAAGCAAGCTCTAGAAGACCACGGTGATACATGGCAGTATATTCCTAAAAGAGCACCCTGGAATGGTGGATTTTGGGAACGATTAGTTGGGTTAATTAAACATGCACTTAAGAAGACCTTAGGCAGAAGTTTAGTCACCTTGCAAATTCTTGAGACCATTGTTGTGGAAGTTGAGGCCACTCTTAACAATCGTCCCTTAACTTATGTAACCTCTGATGCTGCCGATGTTGAGCCTCTAACCCCACTACATTTGTTGTATGGCAAATGTATGGAGTCTTTGCCTCACTCCTATGATGATGATCCAGAGGACCCAGACTATGTTGTATCAGAGTCACAAATAAGGAAACAACTTACCAACCATGCTAGATTGCTACAACATTTCCAGTCAAGGTGGAAGAAGGAATACCTTACTAGTTTGAGATAGTTCCAAAAGACATGGGGCCTGAACATACAGAATGTGAAAGTTGGAGATGTAGTTTTGATTCATGACGATGGGCCTAGACTACATGGAGACTTGGTATTATATACAGCCTGATACAAGGAAATGATGGTTTGGTTAGAGCAGTGAATGTACGGACTAGCAACCGTGTAACATCCATACCAATCAGCAGACTGCAGCTGTATCCTCTGGAGGTCTCACTCCCACCTGATGATCTGTCAGAACACAGCAGTCAAACAGAACCAATAACCCAAAATGTTGAAGATATGGCAAGAAATCATCCATAGCAAGCAGCAGCAAAGAAGGCAAGAACCCATCTGTTGGAATGGACAGCTAGATTAAGGTGCTCCCCGGAGGATGTCAAGAACTAGACATTATAGCATAATTGTGTTTGGGTTATTATTTAAGCTACTTTGTGTGTATTTAGTTTTTTGCCATGTGCATGTGTGTATGTTGATGTAATTATCCAATATGGCGAGCATGTGGTGCCATGAGGCGAGTTATTAGTCCATTGCTCTGATGTTGTGGACCCTACAAACCCCGCTGATACCCTACATTACTGTTCTGTTAGAGTATTTTGAATACAGGTGTATGTTCTATTAGAATATTTCAACCAAGCTTAGTGTAATGCAAGGGCTTTAGTTATTCAAACAATTCACTTATCTAATTGTTATTATATACCATTACCAGAAACTAATGGAATTCAGATAACCAAGGGCTCACTGTGTATCAGATGACAGTACACCATTAATTAAATTGTAATTGTACTAAGCCCAGCTGTGTGACAAATAAGTACTAATCAAGTTTGGTACTACAAGTTACATAATGTGTATACCGTAGAGTTGGGTTGTTAAGCACATACTATTTGTTAAGCACATACACATTTCCTGTAATTAATCATGGATGATAAGCGCACATGGCAAAATGCGACGATAGAACTACACACAGCAAGAAACGCTGGAAGTGCTGAAAAATTAATTTCTCCTCAAGCGCTTACGCCTCCCTTGAGGTCTCTCTTCGCTATGTATACAGCAAATCAGCCATCTGGATAGTGATAATCTCGTTCATCACAAAGGATTTCACCCAAAAATGGAGTCAATTACTTGCGTGGTGATAAATTAAAAAATAATTTTTTTTAAAAAGAATAAATAAATAAATAAATAAAATGCGTGGTGACCAGCACAAACTAGTAACTACTCCATTATAAGGTAGTGATTCCGCGTTACACTCACCATAATTTTTTATTAGGCGTATGCGCCTAACAGATAGTATGATTTTTTACAAAAATTTCTCCGAAAAATATAAATGCATGCGCTTAACAACCCGACTTTACGGTATGTGACTGGATTTTGGAAAAAACGATCCAAATCGCACATTAGAAGTTTCAAGATAAACAGTTTAAAGAATTCAAGCCAGTATAACTCTCCAAGGATAGCAAACACGCAAATGAAACTTACACTAAACTTGCATCAATCTGTTACCTTTCAGACCACTGTCAGTACTTGTAGCTGTTTGTAGTTTCTCACCAAATAACATAGAAAATCTGAGCTGTTGGACGAGCGAAGTAGTATCACGAGTGCTCACAACGGGGTGAAGGGTTGGGGGGTGGCGGGGTGGGCAAGGGTTAGACCTCAAAATGGTGGCAGACCACGATTGGAGTCCAGAGACGAGATTACAGGGCCATGCTGACTCCTTAGTGGTTGATATACCACCTACATGACAAGCTACTTTCCAAGAACCATCCGGGAATGGAATTCACTGCCACCGCATCTAATTGAACTGAACACTCTAGCTACATTTTCAAACTTAATTGAACAGCACTTATAATTTGTAATTGTTTGGGCTTAATCAGCTTTGCTGTCTGCCCTTTCCACCCCAAATAAATAAATAAATAGATATGTAGCAGAATCCACAGAAAAATTGTTTGGCCTACACTATCAGGCTGTCCACCAGTAAATCACTCATTCTTACAAAGCCAGGTCCTTCACAAGGCCTAATACTGCCATTCGCCCTCTACACACACCCCAGAAAAGACGTCTGTTGAAACCAGCCTCGAGTAGTTTGAGTGGTACTGAGTGTCATAACTACTAGTACGATAGTGTAGCTATCCACTGGTGGTGTTAGTTTGATTTTGCCTGATGTGTGATTTGGATCGGTTTTGTAAAATCTGGTCACAATTTGTGTTGCATTTATGAAGATGCTCACACACTTAAAAACTAGCAGCATTACATAGTTTTCATTAACACTTTAACAATAACATTGTATTACCTGATTAGCTAATATTAAGTTTACAACTTGCATACCTTGCACATGGCCGTATTATGATATCATCATTACTTTTGTCGTAGTTAAATCTGCTTTACTTGGACGTGCACTTTTTTTACAGCTATAAGCTGTTTTTGGTTGGGATACAAATTACAGAAACCACCAGTAACATTCGAAACAAGCCTATTTCTGGCTTGTAATGCTGTTTCCAATCCCTATTAGGAGTTGTATATTTATGCATGCATGTGTATTACAAACTCACACTACACACACACACACACACACACACACACACAAAAGCAAGTGCAATCACACCTACTCAGTAAACCACCACCTGTGTGTCATGAGGGAGGAACAAAGGTAAATCCTCCTAGAGCAGGATACTCTTGGTATGAATTTCTGATTTAAATTTCTACTCTTAGACCACTCCAAATAAATTCTCTGTTTCCCGTCCACCGCCCTCATCTAGCTACTGTCAGTTCTAAATATTCCATTATTCCGTATTCTTCCATTATTTTCCGGTTATTCTTGCATACTGACAGGCTCAGTAAAGCCATCTCGAAACAGGGTCAGCTCACGTGTCAGCAGTGCTATCAAGTCGGCACAAACTTCACGTTTGTGTTATTTTTGCTACTTAAAAGGGAAGGAACTAGCTTAAGCATGCTTTTATGCAGCTTTATATGGTTATGTCAGCCATTGCCAGGCAAATAATGGCTTGAAAAACTATCAATCTTATAATGAAATAATGGAATGGACCGCCCGCCCACACGCAAATATGCTTGAATCCAGGACGGGAAACAGAGAATTTATTTGGAGTGGCCTTAGGTTACAAATCTCCAACCACTACCTGACCTTTCTTGGGGTCGGTGGGTGTGACATTGATAGGTACACAGCAACTAGTACCCAGCCTACACACAGTTTCATGATGTGTAACAATTTAGTAGGCTACACGCTACACACTCCACAGATAAAAAACAACAACTGTCTCTACCAGCAGTTATTCTAAATAATGACCTTCTTAAAAAATTACCTAACAAATGTGACCCGGTCTGCGAAAAGGGCTCTTATAGCCTTTCCAATTGCATATATATGGTAACCCATAACTTGACTGGTGAATATGGTACAAGCCTATAATTTGGTCACTCAACAACCCTAACCTGGCAGTAGCTGTGGTTGTAATTACATGGTGATAGCGTTAGTAGATTAGGAGTTATGATTAGTCAAACATGGATAATTGGAAAGGCTATAAGAGCCCTTTTCGCAGACCGGGTCACAAATATTGATCTTTTCTATCCTAACATAGATAGCTAGTATACAACAGGCATTGTATTTATGGTATTTAATAATTGCAAGGAGCTTTTTATTTACAAACATTTAAAAACAGGAAGTGGTTTTTATTTTCGCGTCTAGTAGTTTCCCTGAGCATTCGACTTTAGAGGACGCGTCTAGTAGTTCCCCCGAGCATTCGACTTTAAGGGACGCGAAAAGTAACATTATCATAGGGTAGGCTTGGGTTCAGCTTTGGTTAGGTTACCGTTAGGTTACTTACGTTCTTCTCACTGTGTTATAGTGTATATAGAGTGAGACTACTATTTGAATAGCGTTTATAAGGTAGATAAGTATGATTACTTGGTAGCTAGCAGCGGTAGAACAGTGGTAAGCCCACTGATTACAGTTCCAGTAGTCCAGGGTTCGAGTCCAGGTAGACTTTTGTGGTTTTTTTCGTTTAGTGACCCTTTTTTTTTGTCTAAGGTAGGGTCCGCAATCCGAAAAATCAACTTGTACAAATCAATCCCCCTATCATTGTGGGATGTTCATTGTAGTATCCCATTGCTTGATCCACCATGAAACCGGAGGCACGATTGTTGCCTTCACAGAAATATCATTCATTTCAGTATCTCACAAGATGCAAGATTTATTTTTAAAATTTCGTGCTCAACACAAAGGACCGGATGAAACTTGCTATTTAGCCAAATCGTATCCAGAGTTGTTGTAGTTGAAAACTACGCACAGAAATAAGTAAATGGTTTGCTGGGTGCCCGGCACAGGGTTGCTTTCTTTGAAGAAACAGACAAAGAAATACGAAGTTTCGAATTCAAACTGCTCTACCACCCAGGGCAAGAGAAGCCAACTCTTCCTCATAGTGTTTCGATACGGTTGGGTGCATAGTCTGTCTATGCTGTTAGTTTGGAAAAGATCTGAGACTTCTCACCATCTGGGTGACGAGCGTTAAAATTTTTTACAGCATCAAAGAATTGTGTTGCGAATTCTACCCATTTCCAGCGTTTCTGCAGCCACAACAATCATCAATTATAGACTAAAACTATGGCAAAAGATGTCCCTGAACGTTTGGTAACAGCGGTTGTCAATTATTATTTCATCCACAGCCTCCACGCCTCGCTCTAAGCTATGCATCAAGGGAGGCAGCAAAATCGTCCAAATTTGACTTCACCTCTAATGCTCCACAGCAGCTTCAAATCTTCACTAGATCACCCTACATCACCATTATGCTGCAAAACATCCCCAAACAAACCAAAAAATGCACAAAATCTTTCATTTTTTATTCGAGCTGGGTGGAGCTCCTGGTGAGCTGCTGGTATACTGCATCATATGAAATCACAGAAACACCAACTACTACTACTACCAAACGTTTTGAACCATCATTTATCATCATTCTAAACAAAATTAAGTGACCAGTGTGGCATCAGAAGTTCCGGAAAGCACTTGAGAGAATCCCTTGAAATGACGCACGAAACTTTTGACGTTCTTCACCCAGATGGTGAGAAGTCTCAGATCCTTTCCAAACTAACAGCATAGACAGACTATGCATCCAACCTTATCACATCACTATGAGGAAGAGTTGACTTTTCTTGTCTTGGCTGGTGGGGCAGTTTGGATTCGAAAATTCGTGTTTCGTTTTCTGCTTTTTGAGAGAAAGCAACCCTGTGCCCGGAACCCAGTGAATCATTTGCTTATTACTGTGCGTACTTTTTAACTACATTAACTCTAGCTAAGCAGCAAGTTCTATCCTGTTCTTTGTGTGGAGCCCGAAATTTAAAAAATATTTTTTGCATCTCACGAAATACTAAAATCGATAGTTCTGTGAAGACAACAACCGTGCCTCCGGTTTCATGGTGGATCTAGCAATGGGATACTACAATGAACATCCCACAATGGTAGGGGGATCGATATGTGAAAGTTGATTTTTCGGATTGCGGACCCTATCTAAGGTTTACTGTCGGTACAATAGCGAGCCCGGCTTATTGAACCGACTTTAGGTTCAGTAACCACCAAGGGGCCACTCACGCTATGAGATTTCGTACAACCACACAGAAATTAATTTCGAAATTTGAAACTTGGAGTAAAATCAGAAATTTTCGGCAGGGACTTTTCATTAGCGCGCGCCCCGTTATCGTAACACCATCTGTATTCCCCATGTCTATGTCTATGCAAGCTATTACATAATGGAAATCATTTAATGTTGTACATATAAGGCATCTTAGAAACCACAATTCTGTAGTGTCTTCATTTTTTACTGCTTCAGTGAAATTTACAGCTCAGATTTCAGTCTTTATAGGCATAGTAGATTTCAGTGGACCTCACAAGGAGCAACTGATTTGTTTTCAGCTTTAGTAGCTAATATTCATTCAAGAGGTATGCAAGCTATATAAATTTAGCTATACTGGATTTTGTATCTGTGTATGGTAGCTTTCACTTAGGGAAGTGCATGGGCTGTTAGCTTAAATTGGCTATTTATAAATGTGAAATTGAAAAAAAACCTGAAGCTATATAGCTATGTAGAATTCTTTTTATTTTACATCCAGCACTAAGCATGCACTTGTGACAGTGATATCAATCATGACATTTTGTGCTAGGCCATTCCACACAGACAGTTCAGATCAATGCACAAAGCTGCTTTATGTGTTTGTAACAACAAAATTAATTTCCATTAGCTCATAGCTTAATAAAATACATTCATTTATGTCATCAGACATCAGAATGTAAGCAACAGTAAAGGAATAATAATACTGTGCACTAATGATCAGTGGGGCCAGTACATATTGTACTGTAGAACATGTAAGCCTTGGTTGAGTCCCAAAACCAAACTCCATGCTTGGTGATATAGGTCTTAAGTACATTATGAAAACAATGCTAAGAGTGTGACGATAAGTTTACAACTGAAAAAAAGCACTTAATACATTTAGGAGTGGGAGGCATGTCATGACATGCTATTATCAAAGTCAACCACTAATCTCAATATTATTGTGAAATGCTGCATCATCTACACACTACTGGAGATTTTGTCCATGAAAATCCAATTAAAAAAATGTTCACCCTGTGAAAAGTGAAGTTTTCATTGGGTGGCCCCAATGAAATTTTATTTTTATAGCATTTTCATAGGAAAATTTAATGAAAAATCAATGAAAAATTACCACTGAAAACTCTGTGAAACTGCTTTTCATGGAATTTTCATTGGTAATATTTCATTGGTTTTTCATTAAATTTCCTACGAAAATAAAATTTCATTGGGACCACCCAGTGAAAACTTCACTTTTCACAGGATCAACATTTTTTTCATTGGATTTTCATGGACAAAATCTCCAGGAGTGTACAGCTTTGCAATTGGTGTTAAATCCTGGAATGTCAGCAATCTACAAACAGTACACAACACTATGTGTCAGTCAGCAACTTACCTTATTAGTGTGATTGATGTAGTGTGCATACTACACTTGTAAAGATGTGCCAGTTTGGACAGCAATATCACACCTGTGCTGGTGTGTTATGACCACTTCTATATTAACAGTGTAGTGTATAAATATTAGTTTTAGTCCTGCAGTAATTAACTCTGGGTGATTTAAAAGTACAAGGGGATGACCAGGGTGTACACTTGCATCTATTAGGTACTAGGAGACAATACACACTTACAGTGTGCCTGCCTGCTGAACCTTAGCTGGCAAAACTCAAAGGTTAGACAACACATTTGTGGTCAAATATGGCAGAATAAAAAACTGAAGCTATATAGCTATGTAAACTTCTTCTATTTTACATCCAGCAGCACTTGTAGTAACAGGCATTCCACTCTGTGCTGCCATGAGTGACATGTCTTTAATATAATTATATGGGAAGTGGTTTAGTTTTGTGGCTATTATAATGATTATAATAAACTCATCAATAGCTACAATATACGTTAATATTATTTTGTACATATGTACTATACTGCATGCTGCATGTACCTACTGAAGTACCTATAGCTATACTGTAACTAGGGTATATTGTTGTGGTGTTTGGATCAGCTTATATATACTGAGATACCTTTGTGTATGCATATCTTGTATAATAACTCTGGCCTGTATAGTAACTAACTTTGCATGGGTGGTCTAAAAGTACAAGGGAATGACTAGGATGTACACTTGTATCCATTAGTTGCTAGGATACAATACACATATTACAATGTACCTGCCTACTTGGCCTCAGCTAGCAAAATTCAAAAAGTTTCTTGTTACTGTAGATAACACACTTGTGGTCAATAACAGAATGCTATAGTGTTATACTGTAAAATGAGAAATTATAAGAAATACAGCAGTTGAACTTGTGACACGTGCACTATGATGTTTATAAGTTAGCTATGTACCAGCTACATAAATGCCTGGAAAATATTTTCTGTTGCACTATATTCCAAATACATTTTGTATGTCAGTCAGTTACGTATCATACTATATTATACATAATATTCACACAATATAATCAAGAGTTAATAATAGTAGGGAGGGAGAGTGTCTAACGCTCAATAGGCCTGTATAAAATGAGCGCGTAGAGCACCCCGCTTATTATCGTATACCTTTGTAATTTCCTATAGTGTTGATGACCGCAATAAACACGTTATGTCACATTTTGTATGGCCTTGCAAAATCGATAGTTGGTGAGAAAGCAGTGATGCGAAGATGGCTACTCCAGTGAGTGATGGAAGAACCAGAGAGAAATCGTTCATAACTTTCATCTGGCGCTTTTTCTTAGGTTGGGATTCTTCAGGCTGTGTTTCATCGGTGCCGCTTCTTTTCCTTGCCATTGCTTTCGTCTGACACTTCTTCTTGGTTACTTCCAGCTCATCACTCCTCGACTGACGCTTCTTCTTGGGCCTTACCTCGAGACGTGGCTGAACGGTTGATTCGTGATGCAATTCTACCTGTGCTTCTGAGCGTGCTTCATCTCAGCTTTCCTCATTGATCTTCTCTGACGCTTCTTGCTAGGCTGAACTGTTTCTGCTTCAATTTCGGTCAGTACCGTGGGCTGTTCATCACAAATCGACATGTTTGATTGCACACGCTGCCTCGCACATTGCTCACGAGACTGATTCGTGAACAGCTAATAGTATCGATAACGTTCTTCTGCGGCGTGCCTCATTTCACATCTCCCTTCATGCAATCAACACGTCTGGCCAAGAAGCCAGATTGTCTTACGCGCTCATTTTATACAGGCCTATTGAGCGTTAGACACTCTCCCTCCCTACTATTATTAACTCTTGATATAATTGTATAGGACTTTCATTCTCTTTGATCATGGATGATGAAGAATTTGTGGCTTATATGAGGGAGTCTTTGCCAAAGTATGTAGTCCAGTGTTTCTTGTATTCTGGATATGATACAGCTCAGGTAGTTGCACAGATGACTACAGAAAGAGGTCCTACTAATACCATTGATGAAATAGAAGCATTCATTTTACAAAACTTCCCATTAGATTAAACTTGTTATCACATGTCTTTGCCATCTAAGTCGTTTGTCTTTACACCTGGTTATCGGACCAGGATCTGCAATTTTATACAAGATGTCAATCAAAAAGTTGTTTTATCCAAACTACAACCTCCATCAAAGAAAATGAAAATTGCAGATAGTGATGATTCTGGTGGATCTAGTGCTTCTCAGTATGATTTGAAAGCAATCTATGAGGACTTGCGAGACAGAATTATTAACTGGATCAGAAAAAAACCTGAAGAGTTCCACATAATAGAGCACACACATTATAAAATCATTGTGCGTTTCCAAGAATCAGGCTATCCAACTGTTGACGTGCTGTGCTTATTGAGCAATTGCAATGCAATGATCCGACTTGGAGTAAAAAATGATGAACGTGGCAATTACACACATATTCTTTCAAACTGGACCCACCATGTTTTAATATGTTTCAAGAAGAAGAAAGCGAAACATGGAAATCAAGTAGGAATAGCAACTTTCTTTACAAAAAAACCAAAATGCAAAGAGGCAATAGTAGATCAACAAGCCTCATTAACAAAGGAAGATTTTCAGAAGGCCCCTCTTGTGCAGGAGGCGATAGTAGAACAACAAGCATCATTGTCAAAGGAAGATTTTCAGAAGGCCACTCTTGTGCAGGAGGCGATAGTAGAACAACAAGCATCATTGTCAAAGGAAGATTTTCAGAAGGTCCCTCTTGGGCAGGAGGCAATGGTAGAACAACAAGCATCATTGATAAAAGAGGATTTTCCGAAAGCCTCTCTTGTGCAGGTGAATCAAGAGGGGCAGTCATGAGGTCACCAAATAGTCATACTGTCTCTAAAGATTGGTAACGTGATTCACGAAAAGCAAAAAAACATCTGACATTTGACCAAAATCAAAATACATTGACAGAGTATTTTCCTTTACAAGAAAGTGTTGATGCTTTATTCAAAGAGAATGATTTCTCACATTTATTTGTAAGCAAAATACCACAAAAGGTACAATTTCAACTCCTTTATTGCAAGAATTGGTGGCAAATGCTGAAGAAAATCTGAAACGTAATCCAACTCAAAGAAGGCACACTGAAATCATCAAAAAATTTTGTATATCTTTTCTCTTCATGGCTGGTCCATCTGCATAATTATGATCTTTTTCATAAAAACATGCCTTTAGCATTACCTTCCCTTTCAACTGTTCGGCGAGAAATTTAATAAATCTTTTAATGGAGTTGCAGAAGGCTGTTTTCAGCTTGACCAATTGCTTGACCATTTGAATGCATACTCTGCAGCCAAGGTGATTTGTGTGTCAGAAGATGCTACTAGAGTGGTATCTCAAATCGAATATGACCCTTACACTGACAGGTTAGTTGGATTTGTTTTACCTGTTGACAAGGACTACATACCAATGCCAAATGTATTTTTAGCTACCTCATTTGAGCGAATTAAAGAAATATTTATGACAGAGTCAAAAGCAATGTATGCCTACTTGTACATGGCACAAGCTCTTAAACCTGGTGTACCTCCGTTTTGCTTAGCTTTGATAGGGTCAGACAACTGCTTTACTAATAAAAGTGTTGTTGCTAGGTGGAAGTACATACTGAAAGAATGTAATTCAAGAAGCATACATTTTATTGGAATAAGTGCTGATGGAGACAGTAGGCTACTCAGTGCCATGCGTCTATCATCCAAGCTACAATCTGTCAAAACAGATTTGGAGTTTAATGTCAGTCAGGTACCTAAGCTAGACTCTTTGCCTACAGCTTGGAGAAAATGGTTTTCATTGCAGCAATTTAGTGACATGGTATTTGTTCAGGATACTGTACACTTGGGTGTCAAACTGAAATCAAGGCTTTTAACTCGTTCACAAATCCTCCCATTAAGTTCATATTCGGCTGAATCTTCACATTTATGTATTCTTCAAGCATCTTTTCAAAAAGAGCAGCACAATTTACGATCCAGAGATCTAAATCATGAAGATAGGCAAAATTTTGAAGCCATAGTTAGAATAATTGATGAAAAAGTATTAGCACTGTTAAGTGAATTTGCAGATGCTAAGGGTACTAAATATTATTTAAAGGCCACACAATCCATTATAGAAAGTTTTATGGACAAAAACATGGCACCTTTGCAGAGAATTGAAGAGGCATGGTTTGCATTGTTGTTTTTTTGCTATTGGAGACGATGGATACTATCCCAAAAAGAGTACAACATTGAAAAAAGCTTTATCAGCAACAACTCTTATATATGCACTGAGCTTAATGCCCATGCTTTAATTGTATTGCTAGTAATTTTAAGAGACTACACTGTAAATTCAAATGGGTACAAATGTCCCAAATTTTTGGGTTATTTTACCTGCAATTCAAACGACCGATTGTTTGGTAGTAATGACCCAAGAATGTATTGGTTAATTTTAACTTTGTAAGATACAGTCATATTACCCAGATGCTCTATAGTCTCTTCAACCTCTAGCCAGGTGTTTGAAATAACCTTACCATCACGGTCATTTTAACCATCTGCGGTAAAATTAACCCATGTCACAAAAGATTTGTTTATTTGTTTGTTGTTTACATTAATTAACAAGTCAGTTATCATTAGTAATAACATACATTAATCTATCTATGACACATATTTACAATAATTGTTACATACTGCATTTTAATACTTTAAACATACCTGGTCTTACAGAGTTTTCAAATTGTATTTAAAACCTATGTTCTCCATGTTCACTTTTGATTGTGGGATGTAACACAACTATTATAATGGCCAGTGTACTGTAAATTTAACCATGTAGCTGGTCATCTAAACTTTACCATAGTAGACTTGATAATTCACACTCAAATCACCAAAATATGTTATTTCAACATCTTAAGTGAACAGTTGTATTGACCTTCCCTGTTTATTTTGACTGATTTAGTTCAAGTACCTACTCAGGTTACAACCACTTTTAGATGGTCATTTTAACCAAAACTTCTGCAGTTTAAATTTACCCATGGAGGTCAAATTGATCCATTTGAATTTACTGTGTACCTACCAGAATACAGTTCAACATGCTATGCTCTATGGCTTCTTAGCTCTCAACCTTGTGAGCAGACGTTTCGTGCTGCCAGAAGTATTTCAAATGTCTTTTCAACAGTGATAAATTTTGGGGTGTTGGGACTGCTGAGAAGACTTCATCGGTTGCAGATTCAGCTGAACTTTTATTTTTATTTTTTTATTAATGCTTTACAGCACAAGTGCTGAAGGTCTGTAGGACACCTGGTCCTACAGCCTGCTCAAAGACTTTAGCTACTTAGACTTTAACTACACTACTTAAGGTGTGTTTGAAAAGTTGGAGAAAGGAGAAAAAATCCATGACTGGACCTAGGTAGCCTCGAACCTGCAGCCATCCGATTTACGCTCGAACGCTTACAGGAGTCCACCAGGTGGTCAGGATGTTTTCTCCTTGTTATTTTCATGTAATTATATCCATAGGAATTCTAGAGAGTAACTCATTATCTCTAAGTACCCGAAGTAGAACCAAATGGACACTAGTTTATTTATTAATGCTTTACAGCACAAGTGCTGAAGGTCTGTAGGACACCTGAACTTGGAATCAAAATCAAATGCTACCAAAACCATTTATCTAAGACAATTAGCACACCAAAAATCTAAGGATAATAATTGCAAGCGTTTTGGCGTAGATTCTATCACAAATTCTGAAATTGAGAAAGCTGTCAAGAAAGGTCTGGTGTGGGCTAAAGAGGCAATGGAAGAACTGGGAATGAAAGAT
Organism: Dysidea avara; assembly: GCF_963678975.1. Taxonomy (NCBI): domain Eukaryota; kingdom Metazoa; phylum Porifera; class Demospongiae; order Dictyoceratida; family Dysideidae; genus Dysidea; species Dysidea avara. The sequence continues at coordinate 48,695,326 of NC_089273.1, forward strand.
GATCTGAACAAATGTAATCAATGGGAAGTAGCTGTCGGTGATGTGAACTGTAAAATTGAAGCTAATGATGGAGAAGAAGTTATAGAAATTGATGAAACTACTCCAGAGCCTATCTCCGCACCTACTGCAGCAGAGCCTAGCGATGATGTCTTTCCTACAATTCCACCAGAGGAACTCTCTGAAACTGTGCAAAATTTTGCAATACTTGAAGAGAAGAAAATAATCAAACAAGGTGTGAAACAAAAGCTAGTCAAATCACAGGATACTTCCGGTGTGCGATCACTTGATATTCTTTCATTTTCCTGAAAGAGCCATACTAATGTTGTTTTTCTTATGAAGAGTTGTTCACTGTTATGAATTAATTCCACAAACTTTCTGTCTACTTTGGTACACTTTGAAGTACCACTTTCTTCATATAATGGAATCCAGCCATTTAATAGCAGTGGTAAAATCATTATGTCACAATGTGATAATTCAAAATTACCTACAGTAAAGGATCCTGTGTGTTTAGGAGATATATGCATATTTTACCATGCTAAACCAGCAGAGGCAAACTGTGTACCCTGGGCAGCAGGAAAAATTACACAATTTGCATTTTACAAGCAAAAATCAAAGAGAGATCAGCAATACAAAAAGTCTGACGCAGCAGTTGAATCTCCTGTAGGAGTGTCATGCTCATAGTTTAAACAATGTGGTAACAAGTTTTTATTGTTGGCTGAACTATGCAGAAACGTCCAGATTACCTTCCTCTGCTGCAGTCTTATATATGTACACTTTCACTAGGATGCATGAAGGATGTAAAGAGCTCTGAAATACAATCTAGCTCTATTCGTCAAGTACCATCAATATCAACACTAAACATGGCTAGTGAGTTTTGCCTTGATCATGATGTATTACAATTCATAGATATTTGTATTGCTGAGAGAAAGCAGAAGCAGAACCTAAATCCTAGTAAAACACAGAAGACAAAAACAAAAACAGATTTGATAGATTTGACTGGTGACTTATGCAGTGCACAATCTGAGAGCACAGAAAAGTTATGGGTGATATGCAATGGGTTTCGTCTCACAATGAAGGAAAAACAGTTATTAGAAAGTGAAGGAGAGTTAACAGACAGGATAATAGATGCAGCATGTTCCCTTCTAAAGAAGCAGTTTCCTGATTTTGGAGGATTGCAGACAACCTTATTACAACAAAGTAGTAGAACACTCTCCCAATGCAACAATGCAATCCAAGTCATACATTTACCTGATAGAAAGCATTGGGCTGTAATTTCTACAGTTGACTGTGATAACAACACAATTAAATATTATGATTCTCTATTCAAAGATATGTTTATTCAAACAATTTAAACGATTGTTAATTTGTTGAAGCCTTGCAAGTCCATGAATGCACAGATCATGGATATGCAGTCACAAAAAGGAGCTATAACTAAAATCATTGTGCGTTTCCAAGAATCAGGCTATCCAACTGTTGACGTGCTGTGCTTATTGAGCGATTGCAATGCAATGATCCGACTTGGAGTAAAAAACTCCATAATTGATGTGATATAGTAGCTGTAAAAGAAACAACAGTAAAAATAGTCTAGTGTGGTTGATTTTAATGAATTCATGTGAGTGGCATTAACCACACATGCAATGCATATTCATTTTAAATGAATGTTTTCAATGTATTTTTAACAATGTATTTACTCGATCACAATGACACGCCTCATTATTATTGACATGTTATAACATTCCAATATAGGGATTTCCCACTGAACTATGCTGTAGCTAATACCATCATTCATCTCTTGTTTTACTACTTTTTATCGCTTGGATCCTTACTTCATTGTTAAATTAATAATTTTTAATATATACAAGAAGCATAATTTCAGATTGGGCTCACGTGACATGTTTTCTGATATAGCTATAGTACACATGTACATATCCAACTCCTCTGGGATAACCACCATTCTTGTATTTGTATAAAATATTGAGATTTACTCTTCCCATCATGGTTACCCCATTTGGTCTAGTGGTTAGGATTCTTGGCTTTTTCCCAGGCGGAACGATGTCTGTTTTAAAATATCCATGCCAAATAACAATGATGTGTGTACACACCACAGGTGGCCTGGAGCCACATGTCTCATGTCTGGTTCTGTAACATAAATATATCCATTTAAAATGAATATGTGACTGAATTTGACAAAACCCGGCTACGACGCACAAAACTTCGTTAGGAGATATGGCGATTTTAAGTAATCATTGTGTAATAACTTCCCAGTGCCTACAGCTGTGCAAACAAATTTGCACCAAGTATGCATCTATTTACTAGCTATCACTGAGTGGGTGTATACATTTCTGATACCCAAATTTAGCCCTGTTTTGGGCAGCTTTTCTCGAGTGGGTAATAATATCACAGGTGATAGTAATAGGGTGGGAGGGTGGGGGTGGACGGTGGTCTTAATATACGGGTATAAAATGTATATATACGGGTATAAAATGGAGTTAATATACGGGTATAAAATGGAGTAAGAAGACGATTGGAATCCAGAGGCCAAGTTTGGGCTCTCCATGGCCCTCAAATCACTCCAAATTGACCGAGAACACTATTGGTGAGCTCTCTGTGAAGTCCCAGCTCACTACACACCATTATCACAAAGCCATGGCCATTCAATGGCGCCAATCTCCCACTCGTGGCTTTGACAGGGTCGGAAGAAAGCTGCCACAGAAACCAGACTTGCCAGTCCTGAAGGAAGTACAGTGTGGAATGTGATAGTGTATTAGGCCAGCAATCCATTTCTGGTAAAAACGTAAGTTTGATTTTGTGTGTGTGGAAGCCTTGTTATGTGAAATCCGGTCACATATGCATTTCATGTGTGGTTAATGCCACTCACATGAATTCATTAAAATCAACCACACTACACTATTTTTACTGTTGTTTCTTTTACAGCTACTATATCACGTCAATTATGGAGTTTTTTACTCCAAGTCGGATCATTGCATTGCAATCGCTCAATAAGCACAGCACGTCAACAGTTGGATAGCCTGATTCTTGGAAACGCACAATGATTTTATAATGTGTGTGCTCTTTTAATATGTGGAACTCTTCAGGTTTTTTTCTGATCCAGTTAATAATTCTGTCTCGCGAGTCCTCATAGATTGCTTTCAAATCATACTGAGAAGCACTGGACCCACCAGCATCATCACTATCTGCAATTTTCATTTTCTTTGATGGAGGTTGTAGTTTGGATAAAACAACTTTTTGTTTGACATCTTGTATAAAATTGCAGATCCTGGTCCGATGACCAGGTGTAAAGACAAATGACTTAGATGGCAAAGACATGTGATAACAAGTTTAATCTAATGGGAAGTTTTGTAAAATGAATGCTTCTATTTCATCAATGGTATTAGTAGGACCTCTTTCTGTAGTCATCTGAGCAACTACCCGAGCTGTATCATATCCAGAATACAAGAAACACTGGACTACATACTTTGGCAAAGACTCCCTCATACAAGCCACAAATTCTTCATCATCCATGATCAAAGAGAATGAAAGTCCTATACAATTATATTGTGTGAATATTATGTATAATATAGTATGATACGTAACTGACTGACATACAAAATGTATTTAGAATATAGTGCAACAGAAAATATTTTCCAGGCATTTATGTAGCTGGTACATAGCTAACTTATAAGCATCATAGTGCACGTGTCACAAGTTCAACTGCTGTATTTTTTATAATTTCTCATTTTACAGTATAACACTATAGCATTCTGTTATTGACCACAAGTGTGTTATCTAACAAGAAACTTTTTGAATTTTGCTAGCTGAGGCCAAGTAGGCAGGTACATTATTATGTGTATTGTATCCTAGCAACTAATGGATACAAGTGTACATCCTAGTCATTCCCTTGTACTTTTAGACCACCCATGCAAAGTTAGTTACTATACAGGCCAGAGTTATTATACAAGATATGCATACACAAAGGTATCTCAGTATATATAAGCTGATCCAAACACCACAACAATATACCCTAGTTACAGTATAGCTATAGGTACTTCAGTAGGTACATGCAGCATGCAGTATAGTACATATGTACAAAATAATATTAACGTATATTGTAGCTATTGATGAGTTTATTATAATCATTATAATAGCCACAAAACTAAACCACTTCCCATATAATTATATTAAAGACATGTCACTCATAGCAGCACAGAGTGGAATGCCTGTTACTACAAGTGCTGCTGGATGTAAAATAGAAGAAGTTTACATAGCTATATAGCTTCAGTTTTTTATTCTGCAATATTTGACCACAAATGTGTTGTCTAACCTTTGAGTTTTGCCAACTAAGGTTCAGCAGGCAGGCACACTGTAAGTGTGTATTGTCTCCTAGTACCTAATGGATACAAGTGTACACCCTGGTCATCCCCTTGTACTTTTAGATCACCCAGAGTTAATTACTGCAGGACTAAAACTAATATTTATACACTACACTGTTAATATAGAAGTGGTCATAACACACCAGCACAGGTGTGATATTGCTGTCCAAACTGGCACATCTTTACAAGTGTAGTATGCACACTACATCAATCACACTAATAAGGTAAGTTGCTGACTGACACATAGTGTTGTGTACTGTTTGTAGATTGCTGACATTCCAGGATTTAACACCAATTGCAAAACTGTACACTCCTGGAGATTTTGTCCATGAAAATCCAATGAAAAAAATGTTGATCCTGTGAAAAGTGAAGTTTTCACTGGGTGGTCCCAATGAAATTTTATTTTCGTAGGAAAATTTAATGAAAAACCAATGAAAAATTACCAATGAAAATTCCATGAAAAGCAGTTTCACAGAGTTTTCAGTGGTAATTTTTCATTGATTTTTCATTAAATTTTCCTATGAAAATGCTATGAAAATAAAATTTCATTGGGGCCACCCAATGAAAACTTCACTTTTCACAGGGTGAACATTTTTTTAATTGGATTTTCAAGGACAAAATCTCCAGTAGTGTGTAGATGATGCAGCATTTCACAATAATATTGAGATTAGTGTTGACTTTGATAATAGCATGTCATGACTTGCCTCCCACTCCTAAATATATTAAGTGCTTTTTTCAGTTGTAAACTTATCGTCACACTCTTAGCATTGTTTTCATAATGTACTTAAGACCTATATCACCAAGCATGGAGTTTGGTTGTGGGACTCAACCAAGGCTTACATGTTCTACAGTACAATATGTACTGGCCCCACTGATCATTAGTGCACAGTATTATTATTCCTTTACTGTTGCTTACATTCTGATGTCTGATGACATAAATGAATGTATTTTATTAAACTATAAGCTAATGGAAATTAATTTTGTTGATACAAACACATATAGCAGCTTTGTGCATTGATCTGAACTGTCTGTGTGGAATGGCTTAGCACAAAATGTCACGATTGATATGACTGTCACAAGTGCATGCTTAGTGCTGGATGTAAAATAAAAAGAATTCTACATAGCTATATAGCTTCAGGTTTTTTTCAATTTCACATTTATAAATAGCCAATTTAAGCTAACAGCCCATGCACTTCCCTAAGTGAAAGCTACCATACACAGATACAAAATCCAGTATAGCTAAATTTATATAGCTTGCATACCTCTTGAATGAATATTAGCTACTAAAGCTGAAAACAAATCAGTTGCTCCTTGTGAGGTCCACTGAAATCTACTATGCCTATAAAGACTGAAATCTGAGCTGTAAATTTCACTGGAGTAGTAAAAAATGAAGACACTACAGAATTGTGGTTTCTAAGATGCCTTATATGTACAACACTTAAATGATTTCTATTATGTAATAGCTTGCATAGACATAGACATGGGGAATACAGATTGTGTTACGATAACGGGGCGCGCGCTTATTATAAAGTCAGTGCCGAAAATTTCTGATTTTACTCCAAATTTCAAATTTCGAAATTAATTTCTGTGTGGTTGTACGAAATTTCATAGCGTGAGTGGCCCCTTGGTGGTTACTGAACCTAAAGTCGGTTCAATAAGCCGGGCTCGCTATTGAACCGACAGTAAAACTTAGACAAAAAAGAGTCACTAAACGAAAAAAAACCACAAAACTCAACCTGGACTCGAACCCTGGACTACTGCAACTGTGATTAGTGGGCTTACCACTGTGCTACCGCTGCTAGCTACCCACTAATCCTACTTTTCTACCTTATAAACTCTACTCAAGTAGTAGTCTCACTATATACACTAATAACACAGTAAGAAGAACGTAAGTAACCTAAGGGTAACCCAACCAAAGCTGAACCCAAGCCTACCCTATGCTAATGTTACTTTTCGCGTCCCCTAAAGTCGAATGCTAGGGGGAAACTACTAGACGCGTCCTCTAAAGTCGAATGCTCGGGGAAACTACTAGACGCGAAAATAAAAACCACTTCCTATTTTAAAATGCTTGTAAATAAAAAGTGCCTTGCAATTATTAAATACCATAAATACAATGCCTGTTGTATATTAGCTATCTATGTTAGGATAGAAAAGATCAATATTTGTTAGGTAATTTTTTAAGAAGGTCATTATTTAGAATAACTGCTGGTAGAGCCAGTTGTTGATTTTTATCTGTGGAGTGTGTAGTGTGTAGGCTGGGTACTGGTTGCTGTGTACCTATCAATGTCACACCCACCGACCCCAAGCTAGGTCAGGTAGTGGTTGGAGATTTGTAACCTAAGAGTAGAAATCTAAATCAGAAATTCATACCAAGAGTATCAGTCCTGCTCTAGGAGGATTTGCCTTTGTTCCTCCCTCATGACACACAGGTGGTGGTTTACTGAGTAGGTGTGATTGCACTTGCTTTTGTGTGTGTGTGTGTGTGTGTGTAGTGTGAGTTTGTAATACACATGCATGCATAAATATACAACTCCTAATAGGGATTGGAAACAGCATTACAAGCCAGAAATAGGCTTGTTTCGAATGTTACTGGTGGTTTCTGTAATTTGTATCCCAACCAAAAACAGCTTGTAGCTGTAAAAAAAGTGCACGTCCAAGTAAAGCAGATTTAACTGCGACAAAAGTAATGATGATATCATAATACGGCCATGTGCAAGGTATGCAAGTTGTAAACTTAATATTAGCTAATCAGGTAATACAATGTTATTGTTAAAGTGTTAATGAAAACTATGTAATGCTGCTAGTTTTTAAGTGTGTGAGCATCTTCATAAATGCCACACAAATTGTGACCAGATTTTACAAAATCCAAATCACACATCAGGAAAAATTAAACTAACACCACCAGTGGATAGCTACACTATCGTACTAGTAGTTATGACACTCAGTACCACTCAAACTACTCGAGGCTGGTTTTAACAGACGTCTTTTCTGGGGTGTGTGTAGAGCTCGAATGGCAGTTTTAGGCCTTGTGAAGGACCTGGCTTTGTAAGAATGAGTGGTTTACTGGTGGACAACCTGATAACGTAGGCCATACAATTTTTCTGTGGATTCTGCTAAATATCTATTTATTTGGGGAGAAAAGGGCAGACAGCAAAGCTAATTAAGCCCAAACAATTACAAATTATAAGTGCTGTTCAATTAAGTTTGAAAATGTAGCTAGAGTGTTCAGTTCAATTAGATGCGGTGGCAGTGAATTCCATTCCCGGATGGTTCTTGGAAAGTAGCTTGTCATGTAGGTGGTATATCAACCACTAAGGAGCCAGCACGGCCCTGTAATCTCGTCTCTGGACTCCAATCGTGGTCTGCCACCATTTTGAGGTTTAACCCTTGCCCACCCCGCCACCCCTACCCTCCACCCCTTTGTGAGCACTCGTGATACTACTTCGCTCGTCCAACAGCTCAGATTTTCTATGTTATTTGGTGAGAAACTACAAGCAGCTACAAGTACTGAAAGTGGTCTGAAAGGTAACAGATTGATGCAACTTTAGTGTAAGTTTCATTTTCGTGTTTGCTATCCGTGGAGAGTTATGCTGGCTTGAATTCTTTAAACCGTTTATCTTGAAACTTCTAATGTGCGATTTGGATCGTTTTTCCAAAATCCAGTCACATACCGTAAAGTCGGGTTGTTAAGCGCATGCGCTTATATTTTCTGTGAAACTTTTTGTAAAAAAATCGTACTATCTGTTAGGCGCATTCGCCTGATAAATAATTATGGTGAGTGTAACGCGGAATCACTACGTTATAATGGAGTAGTTACTAGTTTGTGCTGGTCACCACGCAAGTAAATGACTCCATTTTTGGGTGAAATCCTTTGTGATGAACGAGATTATCACTATCCAGATGGCTGATTTGCTGTATACATAGCGAAGAGAGACCTCAAGGGAGGTTTAAGCGCTTGAGGAGACATTAATTTTTCAGCACTTTCAGCGTTTCTTGCTGTGTGTAGTTCTATCGTCGCATTTTGCCATGTGCGCTTATCATCCATGGTTAATTACAGGAAATGTGTATGCGCTTAACAAATAGTATGCGCTTAACAACCCGACTCTACGGTATACACATTATGTAACTTGTAGTACCAAACTTGATTAGTACTTATTTGTCACACAGCTGGGCTTAGTACAATTACAATTTATTAATGGTGTTCTGTCATCTGATACACAGTGAGCCCTTGGTTATCTGAATTCCATTAGTTTCTGGTAATGGTACATAATAACAATTAGTTAAGTGAATTGTTTGAATAACTAAAGCCTTTGCATTACACTAAGCTTGGTTGAAATATTCTAATAGAACATACACCTGTATTCAAAATGCTCTAACAGAACAGTAATGTAGGGTATCAGTGGGGTTTGTAGGGTCCACAACATCAGAGCAATGGACTAATAACTCGCCTCATGGCACCACATGCTCGCCATATTGGATTATTACATCAACATACACACATGCACACGACAAAATAACTAAATACACACAAAGTAGCTTAAAAAATAACCCAAACACAATTATGCTATAGTGTCTAGTAGTGTTGTAATAGTAATGAGTTTACCCACCGGGCAAAGTGGTTATTGAAATTTCAATACCCACCGGGCAAAGTGGTTATTGAAATTTCAATACCCACCGGGCAAAGTGGTTATTGAAATTTCAATAAACACCGGGCAAAGTGGTTATTGAAATTTCAATACCCACCGGGCAAAGTGGTTATTGAAATTTCAATACCCACCGGGCAAAGTGGTTATTGAAATTTCAATACCCACCGGGAAAAGTGGTTATTGAAATTTCAATACCCATGCAGTGGGCAATGTGGGTATTGTTGTTTATATAAGATGTGTTAAGTGTTGTGTTTGCTGTCATAGATTGTACTTGGAAAGGATGCAAGACCAAAAACCAGTCGAAGATCTGTTTCCAGTACCACCTCTCAACAAACAAGATCTACAGCTGCCTCCACATCATCCATTGCTGAATCAGCTTGCAATGCTGCAGTTGGTAGTCATGTATTACTAAAGTGTAAGAGGTATAAAGATTTTGTTCCCCAAATTGGGAGGTTGAAAGCAATCAAGGAAGCTAGCATCACTGTACAGTGGCTAGAAGGGGAATATGAAGGCAAATGGAAGTTTTGGAAGGACCGTGGAAAAATTATTCAAGAATCATTCCCAAGACGAGCTTTGATAAGAGAAATATCTTTTACAGATTCAATGGAATTAAGCCCTGAAGAAGTGAACAAAATTAAAGATTGTTATAAAGATGTAGAGTTTGTATGATTTCATGCTAACTTGGTTTTGCTGCCTTTTTTGGAAATTATAATTTATTCATTTTGCTGCAATGGAATTTTACAAATTATGATGTTCATCATATTATGATATATGATACTACTAATTTTCATAAGGATAAAAAATAGTCCAATTTTGCGTGTGCAGTTTTTCATGTACAAGAATCTGGTTTAAATTGCAAGAATGAAAGTTTTGTGAATTTTTTCTGATATTTTCAACCAATTATTGAATTTTTTCTCTCGAAATGTAAAATTTTGGAAGATAAGTTACAAGATTTACAAATTACATACCAATTTTGCAAGTTTTAAGTCAAAATTGTATTTTTCAAAATAAAATAGAACATGTTTTAAACGATTGCGTCTACCAATACAGCAGTACCCTGCTATAGAAAAGGTGCGTTCTATTGGAGCACTAGATGCAGGTACTACCATTAAGTCTATTGCTAAGCGAAAAAGATTTGGTAATGTAGTTTCTAACTCTAACCAAAATGTAAGAGCGTCTTTTTTACTGGACGTTGGTATGTTGAACCGCAATTCATAAAATCTCTCAATTTCACTTTCAGCAGTAGTTGCAGCTATACCTTTGTCAACCTGGTGTGCTTCTCGTAATCTTTGGCTTATGATACTGGATAAGTGATGAAATTTCTTTAGAGGAGGTTGTTTATCACTATTTGCTACCACAGACACAGTTTCTGTGCTTCCTGACTCAAGGGTGGTGTCAGTAAATTCTGATATTTCAGTTTTCAATGCAACTATAAGATGTGCCTTTACCACTGTGGTCTGTTAATCATTCAAAATTAGCGTGAATTTTGGATCCAGAAATGTTGCAACTAAGTAATACACATCAAATCCAGCTGCAGAGGGATTCACATATTTATCAAAATGGCTTTTCAGCTCATTGTTCAACCTTTTTGATATGGTAGCCATTCCAAGCTTTGTAGATATCTCTTCCAAGTGATACTGTAATTCTACTACAATAGGTACAACTGATGATATAGTGGTATATTCTTCCCCACTACACAGAGTTGTGTATTCTGCAAAGGGTTGCAGCAATTCTTGAATATTTTCTAGAACTTTCCATTCACTGTTCTGCAAACTATCCCAGCTGTGCTCAACAAGAACTTGTATAACAGAAGCCTTGACTGTTAAAAATCGATTAATCAGTAGATATGTAGAGCTCCACCTAGTTGGGCAATCTCCTAGTAGTTTTAAGCCAGCATTTGCATTCAGTTTTTCAGTTGCTTTTGTTGATTTGTTAAATTTGCTTACTATATTCTTGGCTTTTTTAATGGTGTGTCTAAATACACTACACTCATCAAATTTACTGACAACCAGTTGTAATGAATGGGCAAAGCAACTAAGCCTCCTATATCCAACAAATGCTATTTCATGTTCAAATTCATTTTCATCGAACTCTCTTTCTTGTTCATACATGTCTTGTTGATGTGATTCTTCGATGGTTTTTTCCTGATCAGGCAAAGAATCGTCTAAGCTGCCAATGTCCAATACATCTACGTTATCTGTATCACACAATTCAAAATCTTCCTCATCATCACCTTCAATTTGCATATTTTCTTTTTGTTGTAGCTGTAGAATTTTGAAAGCCTTCACCATGTTGCTCCCATTATCAGTTATTATGCTTCCAATCTTGTGATCAGGAATGCTCCAATCTTTGAAGATTTGCAAAACAATCTTTAATACTTTCTCTCCTGTATGAGGGCTTGGCATGCGTTTCACTGCTAAAGTGACATTGTGACGCTTGTGACTGGCAAAGAAATGAGCAGTGACACTTAAGAAGCAGTCATTCCTTCTTGCTCCATATGTCAGTACAAAAAAATTTACTTTTCTAGCTTGCAACATGTGGGACAAAATATTGCCTTTTAAATCTATTAGCACTTCGTCTATCTTCTTTGACATCATATTCCTAGATGGAATAGAGTACCTACTGTCTAATTCCGTGATTAGTGAAGAGAAAGTTGGATCCTCAACCAAGCTAATAGGAGCACTAGATGCTGCTAAAAATATAGATAACTTTTTTGTGATAACCTTACATTTAGGATCTTCATTGTTATACAGCTTGGGCCTCTTAAGAAAAGTAGTGATTTGTAGTTGATTACTTTCCATTGAAAAATTACAGGCAGCATTAGCTCTAGTACATGACTTCTTTTCATTTTCTTTCTCTTTGTTTTGCTTTTCCTTCTTAATTACCTCATCATAGGCTTCTCTATGTGATGATTTTAAATGCAACTTTAGGTTTGTGCTAAATTTTCCTGAGAAGGTTTTCTCACACTTAGTCTTAGTTACTACATTTGTTATAACCTCACATTTGCTCTTTTTAGCACTTTCATCATAGCTGAAATAATCCCACACTGGACTTGTTTTAGGTCTTCCAGTTACTGCTCGATCACTCATTGCTATCATTCAAAGTCAACTAGTTTTAGAGCTTAATTTACAAGTGAATGAAATAAGTGGTTGGTAGCAAGTTATTTATGCCTTGGCTGACCCATCCCATAGTACATCTGCTTGTTGTGTTGTTTACACCTTCACAGAATGCATGGTAGCTAACTCCACCTGGTTAGTTAATTGCATGCTTTTCATAGATATATCCTATCTAATCAAAAACAGCCAAGCTGTAAAAAAAGGAGTGCGGCCCTTGAAAAGGCTATGGTGAAAAAAGATGTGAAATCCAAGGTGGCGGCCAAGAAATGGCTGTGATGGTAGGTTAATGGTAAAAATTTTAATAACTACAATTCAGGTGAATTTGGTGCCGCTTGGTCAATTGGCACAAAATTCACCTGAATTGTCGTTATTAAAATTTTTACCATTAACCTACCATCACAGCCATTTCTTGGCCACCACCTTGGATTTCACATCTTTTTTCACCATAGCCTTTTCAAGGGCCGCACTCCTTTTTTTACAGCTTGGCTGTTTTTGATTAGATTTCACTTCTTTTTGTATTTGTATACCCCAAAGCCGGCCTATGGCCAGCTTTGGGGCTTTTTAACCTATATATTTTTCTTTACCACAGGAAAAAGAAAAAGATGAAGCAGATTTTATGAATACTGTAACTCATTCTGATTTTATCAGTAAATGTATATATATATAATGCATATATCAAAAGTTCATAATATAAAAAGAGAGCATATATTTATTACATGTCAATTAATCCCCACAGGATAATTTGCAGCTGATCTCTCTACTGGGTGACTTGAAATGTAGCTGAACACTCTACAGGGTGATCTGCTTGTACGTAGATGAACTCTTTACAGGATTCTCTCTACACGGTGACTTGACTCTAGCTGAACTCTCTACAGGGTTATCTGTTTGTAGTTGAATTCTCCACAGGGTGATTTGTTTGCAGCTGAACTCTCTACAAGGTAACTTCTTCTAGCTGATCTGTCTACAGGGTGACTTGTTTCTAGCTGGTCTCTCTACAGGGCGATTTGTTTGTAGCTGACTTCTCTACAGGGTGATGTGTTTGCAGCTGAACTCTCTACATGGTGGTTGCTTTGTAGCTGAACTCTCTGAAAGGTGACTTCTTCTAGCTGAACTCTCTACAGGGTGATCTTTTCATAGCTGAACTCTCTACAGGATGATTTGTTTGCAGCTGAACTCTCTACATGATGATTGCTTTGTAGCTGAACTCTCTACAGGGTGATTTGTTTGTAGCTGAAATCCCTACAAGGTAACTTCTTTTAGCTGATCTTTCTAGAGGGCGATTTGTTTGTAGCTGAGTTCTCTACAGGGAGTTTGTTTGCAGCTGAATTCTCTACATGGTGGTTTCTTTATAGCTGAAATCTCTACAAGGTGACTTCTTCTAGCTGATCTCTCTACAGGGTGATTTGTTTGTAGCTGAACTCTCTACAGGTGATTTGTTTGTAGCTGAACTCTCTACAAGGTGATACTTCTAGGTGATCTCTCTACAGGATGACTTAATTGTTTCTAGCTGAACTCTGTACAGGGTGACTTGTTTCTAGCTGATCTCTCTACAGGGTGATTTGTTTGCAGCTGAACTCTCTACATGGTAGTTTCTTTGTAGCTGAACTCTCTACAATGTGACTTCTTCTAGCTGAACTCTCTATATACAAGGTGACTTGTTTCTAGCTAGCTAATCTCTCTACAGGGTGACTTGTTTCTAGCTGAACTCTCTACAGGTTATTTGTTTGTAGCTGAACTCTCTACAAGGTGATACTCCTAGGTGATCTCTCTACAGGATGACTTGTTTCTAACTGAACTCTCAACAGGGTGATCTGTTCGTAGCTGAACTTTCTACTGGGTGATTTGTTTGTAGCTGAACTCTCTACATGGTAGTTTCTTTGTAGCTGAACTCTCTACAATGTGACTTCTTCTAGCTGAACTCTCTACAAGGTGACTTGTTTCTAGCTGATCTCTCTACAGGGTGACTTGTTTCTAGCTGAACTCTCTACAGGTTATTTGTTCGTAGCTGAACTCTCTACATGGTGGTTTCGTTGTAGCTGAACTCTCTACAAGGTAACTTCTTCTAGCTGATCTTTGTACAGGGCATATTTGTTTGTAGCTGAGTTCTCTACAGGGTGATTTGTTTGCAGCTGAACTCTCTACATGGGAGTTTCATTGTAGCTGAACTCTCTACAATGTGACTTCTTCTAGCTGAACTCTCTACAGGGTGACTTGTTTCTAGCTGATCTCTCTACAGGGTGACTTATTTCTAGCTGAACTCTCTACAGGTGATTTGTTTGCAGCTGAACTCTCTACATGGTGGTTTCTTTGTAGCTGAACTCTCTACAAGGTAACTTCTTCTAGCTGATCTTTTTACAGGGCATGTTTGTTTGTAGCTGAGTTCTCTACAGGGTGATTTGTTTGCAGCTGAACTCTCTACATGATGGTTTCTTTGTAGCTGAACTCTCTACAAGGTGACTTCTTCTAGCTGATCTTTCTACAGGGTGACTTGTTTCTAGCTGAACTCTCTACAGGTTATTTGTTCGTAGCTGAACTCTCTACATGGTGGTTTCGTTGTAGCTGAACTCTCTACAAGGTAACTTCTTCTAGCTGATCTTTGTACAGGGCATATTTGTTTGTAGCTGAGTTCTCTATAGGGTGATTTGTTTGCAGCTGAACTCTCTACATGGGAGTTTCATTGTAACTGAACTCTCTACAATGTGACTTCTTCTAGCTGAACTCTCTACAGGGTGACTTGTTTCTAGCTGATCTCTCTACAGGGTGACTTATTTCTAGCTGAACTCTCTACAGGTGATTTGTTTGCAGCTGAACTCTCTACATGGTGGTTTCTTTGTAGCTGAACTCTCTACAAGGTAACTTCTTCTAGCTGATCTTTTTACAGGGCATGTTTGTTTGTAGCTGAGTTCTCTACAGGGTGATTTGTTTGCAGCTGAACTCTCTACATGATGGTTTCTTTGTAGCTGAACTCTCTACAAGGTGACTTCTTCTAGCTGATCTTTCTACAGGGTCATTTGTTTGTAGCTGAATTCTCTACAGGGTGACTTGTTTCTAGCTGATCTCTGTACAGGGTGACTTGTTCCTAGCTGAACTCTCTACAGGTGATTTGTTTGCAGCTAAACTCTCTTACATGGTGGTTTCTTTGTAGCTGAACTCACTACAAGGTGACTTCTTCTAGCTGATCTCTCTACAAGATGACTTGTTTCTAACTGAACTCTCTACAGTGTAATCTGTTCATAGCGGAACTTTCTTCTGGGTGATTTGTTTGCAGCTGAACTCTTTGCATGATTGTTTCTTTGTAACTGAACTCTCTACAAGGTAACTTCTTCTAGCTGATCTCTCTACAGGGCAATTTGTTTGAGCTGAACTCTCTACATGATGGTTTCTTTGTAGCTGAACTCTCTATTAGGTACCTTCTTCTAGCTGATCTGACTACAGGGTGACTTGTTTGTAGCTGAATTCCCTACAGAATAACTTGCAATATAATATAATTGAGTAAATTATAAATGCAGCTGAATGCTTTATTAGGGTGACTGTTCTATTAGAGTATCTCGATCTCTCATTTGCTACACGTAGTTGCCTTTCGAATCATAACTCAGTGGTTTGTAATCCGATTCTTCTGTACTAATGCAAGGACTTTCTATGATGATTATTCCAGCTACAGACTGATGTTCAGCTCATTGCTCCAAGCGGTTTGCCCGATAGACACGAAAACTAATGTAAGGTGATTAATGATAGTAGTATCCGGAGCAGGACGGAGCTGAGAGGACAGTCACGGAAATCGCGGGAAGCGGCCTCGTGTCAAGAGAAAGACTGACAATATAGGGATCGTAGAAGTGAAGTCGTGATTGTTATATGATTGTTAATGAATTATTGAATCAAGCATTACAACTTGGAGGTCCTACCGAGATCCCTGAGGCCGACATTGACGGATTGAGTAATCTACCAGAAGTAAATTTCGTCCTATCACCCTGCAAGACATAATGGATAGCAGTACAGTGGAATACCCGTGCGTGACGTGCCGGCATGAAGTGGAGGAGTCCAACGCGGCACTGGTGTGTGACCTTTGTGACAGGTGGGAGCACGTGGCGTGTATCAGGCAATGTGATAAGTTGTCTGAACCATTGTATAATGCTCTAGTTGGTTGTCGTACTAAGGCAATTATGTATGTGTGCTCCGCATGTCGAAGAGAAGGGTCAGTAGCAAAGAAATTGCTACGATATGAGGTTGAATGTGCACGTGCGAATGACGAGCGGCTGGCCAGCGCGCGTCAATTAGCGGAACGTGACTCGTTGATTAATGAACTGCGTAGTGATAAGCAGTTGTTAGGTGCACGGTGTGCTGCTCTTGATCGGGAAGTAACCAGGCTCCGTGAGGAGGTAGAGAGGTTGACTGTTACAACTCCAGTGGTGCAGCCAGATGTTGGAGAAATTGAAGCACCAGAGTCCAGTGAGTCCTCAGACAATGAGAGCACTTCAGAAACAAATGAAACCACTAGTCACCCACCATCACAGCATGGTAGGAGGCATCTCGATCCCCACCCCCCTGGTTTTCGAGCACTGTGCACACGCCTTGAGAAGTTCAGTGGTAGAACTGGTGACAATGATTTTGAGGTATGGGTGGAAGACTTTAAAGAAGCAACAACAGACTGTGGCTGGAATGATCAGCTGCGAGCAAGGTGGTTTGCATGGTTTCTGGCTGGCCCCGCCAAGTCAACTTGGCAGAGGACACTGACATCAGAAGACAAGAAATCCTGGAGCAGAATTGTAGAAGTATATCGTGGTCAATATGGAGTACACTTAGACCCACGTACGGCATATCAGAGATGCCATGAATTACAGTATTCTCAATTTGGGTCAGCCCAGGGTTTACTTGATGCCATGCGAGATTACCAGAGAATGGCTCCCACCAAGCTCACTGATGAGGTATTGGAGTCCATATTGTGGAACAAGGCACCCCTAGAACTGCAGAAGGAAATTAAGGAAATAACTGTAGGGTCGGTCCAGGAACTCTTGCACAAGTTACTTAAAGCAGAGGCCACTGTGCAGGAGAGAGACCGCCGTAGCAAGGAGAGAGAAGCTACCAGCCAACCACGAAGAGCGATCCCTGAGCACAGGCCAAGCAAACTTCCAGTGGTGAAGACCAGTGCAACTCAGAAGGACCAATTAAGAGAGCCAGCAACCACTGCCAGACAAGGGAGTGAAATGAGTTTAAAGCATGTGAAGTGTTTTAATTGTCAGGAGAAGGGCCATCTAGCCAAATCCTGTCCACATGGAAAGAAGAAAGGAGCCCACAGAATGACAATAGAGGAACCCAGAGAAATAGAGCCTATAGAGAAGGAACAGTACAGTTCAGAAGGGCAGCCTAGTCAGGTGACACCAGAGGAGAGTAGTGAAGTGCAGGAAGACCCATGGATACGCACAGTGACGGTCGGTGAAAACATTGCTGAGGCCACCCCAGAACAGTCCTGTAACCAGAGAGGGCCAACTTACAAAGTAGACCTTGTTGTAGATGGAGTGAAAACGAGAGGATTTTTGGACCATGGGGCACAAGTTTCTTTAGTGAGGAAAGAACTACTGCCAGCAATAAGGAAAGCCAATGATTGGTCACTACAGGAGAGTCACAAGAGGAACCTTGAGATGGGCACACAGCCTGTGGGTGCTGCTGGTATTGCTCTAGGAACTATTGGTTTAGTTTCTCTACAAGTTAAAGTGGAGGAGACTGGGGTTTGTAAGGAGGTACCATGTCATGTGTTGGCATCTGAGAAACCAATTTGGAAAGGGGAGCTACGCAATTGTGGCTTAATCCTAGGCACCAATGCTCTGGTGGGTCTTGGTTTTAGAGTCATCCATGTCAATGGAATGGAAGTACATCCACAGTATGATAATGGTGAGTCACAGCACATAGTAAGTAGAGCTAGTGTACTACAGGTTACCCTTGGAAGAGAGCTCCGCCTGGGCCCCTGGCAGACCAAAGCAGTGTGTGTTCAAGTAGACCCTAACCAAGAGTCAATCTCTGTTGGTCTTGTGTCACCAAGTGAGTGCACTATGGCACAGTTTGGATGTGATTTCACTGAACAGTTGTGGCAGCAAGGAGAAGCTAAGCCACGAGTGATGGTGACTAATTGGAACAGTAGTACAGTAGTAATTGGCGAGGGTACAGTTGTAGGTACCATTGAGGAAGTAAGTCCAGTGGACCAAGCCGACCCTGTGTGGGAAGAGGCACCAGTACCTGACACAGTTGTGAGAATGTGTACATCACAAATGGAACATCGCCAGACAGAACTGCGTTCCCAGTTATTGGTAGGAGATGCTTGCTCAACAGATGAGAAAGAGACCTTGTTGCAGCTTTTATTGACGAAACACCAGGTGTTCGCCCTATCTGATGGTGAACTCGGAGAAACAGATCTTGTACAACACAAGATAGAGATGAAGGAAGTGGTTCCCTTCAGAACAGCCCCTCGTAGGTTGCCGTATGCTTTACGTGCAGAGTTAGAGACAGAGTTGACCAGGCTAGAGGCAACAGGTTGTATTGAGCAATCCACAAGCCCATATGCTTCGGGATTAGTATTGGTAAGGAAGAAAGATGGTAGTCTCCGTGTTTGTGTTGACTACAGAGGTATCAACAAGGACACCATTCCGGATTGTTACCCTATTCCCCGGATTGACGACTTGATCGACACAGTGGGCAGGCAGAAGGGCCAGTGGTTCACTACCCTAGATTTGATGAAGGGGTATCATCAGATAAGGATGGATCCTGATTCCAAGAGTAAGACGGCATTCACTTGTCATATGGGTTTGTACCAGTATCGGAGGATGCCATTCGGACTAACCAATGCTCCTGCGACGTTTCAACGTCTGATGAACCAACTCTTCAGTGGTAACATATGGAACTTTGTGTTTGTGTATTTAGATGATCTGTTAATTGTGTCCAGATCTTTCCAGGAGCACCTAGAACATGTGGAGAAGGTACTGACAAGACTAGAGGAGGCTGGGCTGAGACTTAAACCTAGTAAATGTGCGTTTGCACAAGAGAAGGTGGAGTACCTGGGACACACATTGTCAGCCAGTGGAGTGAGTCCTAATGATAAGAAGGTCCAAGCTGTGAGGAACTTCCCTACTCCCCAGTGTTGTAAGGATGTGAAGGGTTTCCTGGGGCTTGTGAATTTTTATAGGAGGCATGTGCCCAATCTAGCAGCTGTGGCTAGACCACTGACTGCCTTGACTAGGAAGGACCCAGCTACTGGAGGAACAGTACAGTTCAATTGGAGTGATGGCTGTGAGAGAGCTTTTCAGGAGCTCAAGGAGAGGTTAGCAACAGCACCTGTGTTGCATCCACCTGATTTGTCGAAGCCTTTTTATGTATGGACTGATGCCAGCTTATTGGGTTTTGGTGCTGTGTTGGAACAGTTGGATGATCAAGGCCGGAGGCATCCTATTGCGTATGCCAGTAGGCAGACTAACCCAGCGGAAGCTAAGTATGCACCTACACAGTTAGAGGTGGCTGCGTTGGTTTACTCTGTGGAACATTTTGAGGTGTACTTGCTTGGCAATGAGTTTACTGTGTACACCGATCACCAGTCATTGGTCAGTGCGTTCCTAGTGCATTTGAAGAGTCAAACCAAGGGTTTACTTGCACGATGGTATCTAAGGTTAGCTAGATTCTTACCAAAGATGAGACTGGAGCACAAGCCTGGTACAGTTAACACTGCTGCTGATGCCCTATCTAGAGCCCCAATACTAGGAGGACAGCTGACTGACCAACAGACAATTGGACATGATAATGTAGTGTTACATGTGACAGAAAATAATAGATCAGGTATGGAGCAGGTACAACAAGAACAGAGACAAGACCCTGTATTGGCCAAGTTAATTGACTACCTGAGGGATGGAACGCTGCCTGAGGATTCTAGTGAAGCTCAGCGAGTGTCGGTTCAAGGCAAGAAGGGATACTATGTTGTTGATAACATCCTGTATTATGAGGGTACAGACATGCCAGGGAGACGCCGTTTAGTAGTCCCCAACCATCTGAGAGAGAGGATTCTTGATGAGCACCACGACTCGTGTTTTGCTGGACATTTTGCTGCCAAGAAGATGAAGCAAAGGGTGAGTCAGTATTTTTATTGGGATGGCATGAATGCTCAAGTACACAAGAAGTGTGCCTCATGTGTAGTGTGTGCGTCTGTTAAAGGACAAGGGTTCAGAGGGAAACCACCACTAGTGAGCATTCCGGTAGGGGGTGTCTTTGAATGTGTCGGCATGGATTTTGTGGAGTTTGACCTCAGCTCTTCTGGGAACAGGTATGCTCTAGTCTTTCAAGACTATTTGAGTAAGTGGCCTGAGGTGTATGCAGTGGCAAATAGGAAGGCTGAGACTGTAGCACAGTGCCTATTAGATCTGATCTGGAAACATGGAGTGCCAAGGCGGATAATCCATGATAGAGCAGCTGAATTTCTGTCCAATGTACTACAGGAGACAGCACAGTTGATCGGCATAGAACAATTGCCTACGTCAGGAGGTCACCCTCAGACTGACGGCCTAGTTGAACGGTTCAACAGGACATTAAAACAGATGCTGCGGAAGCTAGTGAGTAAGGGTGGCAAGGATTGGGACAAGAAGCTTGGTCCCGTGTTGTTTGCGTACCGCACAACACCACATTCATCGTCGGGTGAAACTCCATTCTATCTGGTTAATGGAAGAGACCCAAATCTACCAAGTACATTGAGTTTTAGTGTGCCCCAAGTTAAGTACCCCGTGATAGAGACTGAATTCGGGAAGGAGCTGGCTAAGGAACTTAAGTATGCTCGAGAGCTGGCAAGGAAGAACATCCAATCTGCACAAAGGGCACAGAAACAGCATTATGACAGAGGTGTTAAAGATGTAGAGCTACAGGTAGGAGACCTTGTGATGTTGAAAGTGGAGCCGAGGTTTCGCTTGGACCGAGTCTACAAGGGACCATTTCAGATCAAGTCACTGACATCAACCAATGCAGTTATTGTGTTAAAGAGTGATGATAATGCTGAAGAGATGAATGTTTCACGACAACGACTGTCCAAGTGTAGACGAGAGATGGCTGAGGCAACCCCTTGGGTTGGACACTCAGGCAGGCTTAATAAGAGAAGACAAGTGAGGAGAAGGGAGCCCAAAGTAGCCACGCAACAGGAAGGAACTGTTGATGATTCACCAGAGGCTGCTACCACTGATTTAACACACTCCAAGTCCTCTACTACTACCACTACTAGGAGCGGACGCCAGGTTAGGTTACCTGCTAGATTCAGGGAACATGGAAAACTTCACCCAGGCTCAGCTTTGAAAAAGGGGGGAAGTTGTAAGGTGATTAATGATAGTAGTATCCGGAGCAGGACGGAGCTGAGAGGACAGTCACGGAAATCGCGGGAAGCGGCCTCGTGTCAAGAGAAAGACTGACAATATAGGGATCGTAGAAGTGAAGTCGTGATTGTTATATGATTGTTAATGAATTATTGAATCAAGCATTACATAATAGTTTTTTATTCATAAAAATCGATCGCGTAATTTTGACACAGGTCGGGTTTTGTGTCATATCTCTGTGGTGTTTGTCCCGATTCCTTTCAAACCACAAAAAGGCACTCCTACGATGCTTCACTGCAAAACTCCAGGAGTAGTCTGTCCAGATTACCCTTAGGAAATATCTGTTTACCTGGTGATATTCTGCTACAATAATCTGTTTCATTGTTTGCAGAATACTACAGAGGAAGTTCACATGCAAACTCTGAAATAGTCTAAGGGCAGAATTACCACAGAATATCTTAGACTTATGGACATAATTTAACTGAAATTTACATAGTATCACACATAATACTTCAGACTACTTACCATTAATTTTAATAGCATGAACTAGAATACTGTTCATAATATTATAGTAATTTGATAATGGTTAGTCAATGAATATGTAATAATACTGCTAATTATTAAATATGAATAATATATAAGATAACAAACACACACAGTACTACAGCTAAAGTCCAGTTAGCAAGATAAATAATGTTCTGAATCAGTTCTGTTGTCAGTCACTTATTGTCCCACATGCATACACCAGTAGCACTCTGTAGCCATTCATTCAGTTCTTCATCTGAACTGTCATCACTTTCATCAGACGATAATGTTTGGTCTTCTCTGTTACTGGTATCAGAGTTCTCTGGCTCACTAACTGGCAGTGGTCCCATTTCAGGGCTGGTGGTGCATAGATCATGATCAGGCAAGCTTAATTCAGTTGAACTTGCACAGATAGCCCAGGATGGAGCATTTTTGGGAATTGACCGAGCAGAGTATTCACCATTCCTTCGAGGCTTCAGTGGCCTAGAATCATCTTTGTTTTTGTTATATCTTTTATCAAGTTTCATTATCATCTTGGTAAGTTTGGGTGACCTCCACGACAGTGTACGTTTAATGAATGTTGTGCCATCCTCAGGGTCAGTTTCTTCATCTGACATGAACTTCTCACTTAGCAAGCTCATGATTTTAATTTCACTGCCAACAGCATATCGACTACGTCTTTCATGAAGCTGTTAAAAATAATATTTAAACTAAAATTATATTAAACCTATTATGCATACCCGCTATCGCCTCTGAAGAACTCTTGATTTTCTCTCTTTGACAAGTTTTTCTTCCTCTGATATGGGCTTTTGGAGCCTTACCAAATATTCATGGTATTTCTTAGCAGCATCTAGAATAAATAATAAATACAATTTTTATGCACATACTTAACTCACAAGCAATCTTTGTCCTATCAGGATAATCTTGCCCTTTTATTTTATTAACAAGGGTTTCGATTGTTGTTTTGTTATGTGGTGACTTCGCACTGTCAACATACATGTATTTTAAGATTTAGTAGAAATGAAATTGAGGTATCACCTTTCATCAGCCTTGAATTGCTCTCTTTCAAGAAGCGTGGCATGTACACTGCGTATATTATTGCAAGACAATAAACAACTTAACAATTCACTTGACAACTTACACTTAATCCACGAGGACTCTTTCGAGATTTGGGTTGTACTGTGACAGCTTGCTTTTGCTTTTCTAGAATTTTAATGCTGCTTTTCAGCTCCGAAAGCTGCTTTTCCTGTCTTTCATATTTCTGGTCCATGGTGGATAACTGAGCTTGAATGCCACTGAGAGACATGCTCATGGATTGCAGCATAGACATAAACACAGCTTGATCTTGATTGGAAGAATTGTATTCCAATCGAGATGGTGGAGAAGTGTGATGACGAGATGGTGTAACTCTCTGATCGCCTCTAGTAAATGTACCTCCACTATTGCCATAGAAATTAGTAGGATTTACTCCATTAGAGTCCGGATGCAGGTACCTAAATGAGTTAAGAAGAAAATTCAAATTATGGTGCATGTGCATATCACACTGAGGAAATGCATTTAGCTATCACCTAGCATTTATCTAAATTCATAGCACTACCGCATGCACGAATCTCTTCCTTATAGAGTTTGAAGCCCGTAAGGAGTAATTAAATTTGTTACTCCTGTAGTCTAGTTATGGTGACCCTTAGACAAAGTGACGAACTCATTCGGTTAAATTTAATGAAACTACATGCACACAACGCAGCCATTAGAGTATCTCATACACAGTGTATGTAGCAACCGTCAGATCGACGCGATACATTAGACACAGGCTCACAGCTATAGCTACTATATATTTAAAAAAAAATACTTGGCAGCTAGTTATTGTATACTGCTGGCATATTGCATCAGTCATCACAATCACCTACATTACTAGACTATATATATATACAAAGCTACTTTATGGTGAATACAAAACTTTCAGTTTGCATTTACTCGCCAGTGTCGCAGTGCGGACAAACGGCGTTTAGCTAGCTCTCGTATTAACTGCAACAACCTAGCTGTATATAGTATTACCTGCTTGGCATGCTATCGCCATCTGAGTAATGCGGAAATGCCATTGGGCTTCAGAAATACCGAGCAATCTTTTCCAAACTTCAAAGATCCCGTCAGAAAGCGATAACGTGAGACATAAAGAATACTATGTATTATATGGTATTACGCAGTTAATAAAACCACTAGTGACAGCTGATAGCTACGGACGTAATCAGTGTGATGGACAAGTCAGATTCTCTAAAGGAGATGCATATGACCAAGGAAACGGCTGAATTGCGAAGAAAGAGTTGTCGAAAGAAGAAGAAACGAACCAAATGTCGAAACCAAAGACCTGGTAAAATCGAGCGTTTATATAATGCTGCAACACTAAAGGCTAGTGAGGACGAATGCTTCAAATCACAACCAATGCTGCATTAAAACAACGTCTGGATAAAGCTATTACTGGGCAGAAACGAGTTAAAAGGTTAGCCGGTTCAGTGTTTCACCTCTGGGATGTAGTATTCTCTTCACTAACTTCACCACATGCATTTTGATATGTGTTGTAACACCTTTTGGCAAGTAAATATAAAGGTTCAGAACAAGGGGTAGTCAGTGCCCATGCAAATCACCCAATGGTGTACATATGAAAGTCCTGTGTTTAAAATTATTTCAATGATTTGTTTTAGCGAGGTTGCTAGCTACCTGTGCAGTTGCTCTTACGCTGTTTCATGTCCTAGCCATCTGACTACGTACCTATCTTACCCTCGTCTTATCTATATAAAAGTTTCTACTAGCTATACGCCGCTATGTCCGGCTGTATATGGCTGATATAGCTAACGAACCTTTGTTTGTGTGTGTGTTGTATTATATTTTGTATGCTGTTGTTATCAGTGCTCCACTGAAAACTGAGTGGACTCCCTGTCTAAACATGACAATTACAATTACCTCCATTGGGTTCAGTCCGCAGAACCATTTCCTGCGAGCTGGTGTAGTTGTCTGCGGCACTAAGGCTTAGTTCTGTGTTTTCGTTGACACTAAAGTTATACTCCACACAGTCAGAGTAGTCAGCATCCATATCTTCACAGATGAAGTCCCGGTCTTGAGCGGGTACAGCCGCGGTTGGAGATTTCTCGTCTGTCCGCCACTTACACTCAGCTTCATCAAAATACAGCAGTCTATGTGTTCTATAAGCTGTGTAAGATAAAACCTCATTGCAGTGACCACAACGCTTTTGTCTATGCATAGCTTTCTTCAATGTGCTTGGTTCCATGATGCATTCGCAGTATGTATCACATGTGCGTGGGAGACGCGGGTCATGGCGGGTGACACGTTTGACTGGTGCAATGTGAGAAGATGCGATAGAAGAATGTACTTATTCCTTAGTGCTTGAAATGAGCATGTCAGTCGTGAGTGTTGGCTAAACGCTATATACACAAAGCGGAGCATCGGGCCATCCAGCTGAGCTGAAATGGAGGTCAGCCTTTAAATAACCACTATATACGTACTGGCCACTGATCAGCTGATACCTAACAGTGTTAATACTAAGACAGTTTTGCATGGGGCGTTAGCTACCATAGATATTATCTTTTTACTATGATCTATGGCGCCCATTACGTACCAAATGTACCGGACACCAACCAACTTAACCTTAAAAGTTACACGACTACAATTAATAATGGGACCCAACTATACCATACAAAATTCTAACTAGCTCAACTACCAAACTAACTACTCTAACTACAAAATTAGCTACATGCACCTTAACTACAAAACAACCTTAACTTAACAACTTAGTTCAGCCAGTCTATGCCATCTGCTGTAGTGAGTGGTCCCCTTAAATTTTTAGCTACTAATCACTTTTGTTTTGTTTTGTTTTCGGTATGTATGTATGTTTGTCAGTTTTATTCTTGTATTTACCTTGCCGTGCCCACACAGATCTTTTACCACGATCTGATTGTGGTTGCACGAGACCGTGGTCGCACATACTGTAAGCTAACTCTACATATTGTGTTTTCTCATTTCAATAATGATGGTTCTCTCTCCCAGGATCATTTTGGCATTATGTCGTAAAAGTGGAGCCTGAGTGTTTCAGTAGCTAAATGGACAATTAGGCTTTGCAGTTGCTGTTTAGAATTCATTTTAGTTATGTCAAATTTTAGCATGTATAGCTACTGTACCGAGGTTGCTACACATCAAACTGCTATATTTAAATTGGTCAATTGCTTCCATAGATTGCTTAGTCTGGTACCCAGACTACTTTTTTCATGAATTGGGTGAGGAAGTGTAACTTCAATAGTCGTTTCGTTCTGTCTGATTTCCAGATTTTGCAATTGGTGATTGTTAGAAGGGTAGCAAACAAAGTACAAAGTAGACGCTTACATCAGCATGTTTTGAGCAAATCTGAGTGATTCCTGAAACCGGGTGCAAGAAATGAGAAACCATAATTGCTATCATTGCTTGGCGGCTTGTTTGCTGCCCTTCAAGCAATCTGAGGGATTCAGAGCAAAACAGCTATTTTGGAGTTACGCCAAACCCTCGATCTGCGTAATGTCTAGCTAGGTATTTGTCCCGTTTGACTTTAGGATATTTAGTTCGAAGATTTTCGTTTAGGCTCCTAGGCTATGGGCAAATACCTCGAACAGGTTCTGCCTTCTGTGTACACCCTCCAGTACCTAACTGGTAAAGTTGATAAGAACTAGCTATATCCCTGTGTCTCTTTCCGCACCCAATACATGGAATAAAGTAGTCAGGCATGAGACTATAAATTGCTAGTGTGAAATGCTCAATACTTTATCCTCGCACATTATTCCTTTGTATTATCGAGTTATATTAGTGCAGGCAGGCATAACAATTTACTATTAATTACTGAATTATTGACTTCTGGGGTCTATAGTGATTGTAAATAAGATTCAAAGTATTTTAATTGGTATCTAGTCTGTGGCCTTATTGGTATTAAGGATAGCTATATACCACAGCAAATCCAGGGTTTTGATATGAAAGAATTGTTGATGCTATTTTAATTTAACAAATTCTTCTTGGAGAATGTACAAGTTTTGTAGGATTGTATGCATTTTATAATGTTGGAAGCACTTTAAAGTAGGCATTATCCATTTCAAATTGAAGTTATCACAGTATTATGTCAATGTTTGATATTAATTAAATGCAACGTTTGCGGTAGTTGGCATGCACAGTACAATATCCAAGTGATTGTGTCTTAATTTTAATTGCTTGTGGGTAAAGCTAGATACTGCAATGTTTAGTGAAATATAATTGTATGCATTTGCATAATTGTTGCATGCAGTGGTGGATAGCATAATTACAAATGTGTTCTTCAGGTCTCCATATACAGATCATGATGCTACTCATCCACAATTGTGAAAGTTGTAAAATCCAGTATTAGCATATCTTTATTTTTAAATGTGTAACAAAGTATGGGTATACTGCTATAGCTCCAAATTCTTTGCGCCACAATCATATACATTATAGCAAAGTATTATAATTCAATTGTTCAAACTAATTATGCTTTACCCCAGCTCATTATGTTTATGTCTGATAACTGATTATAATTACAAAATAAGTGGTGTTAAAGTATAGCCATACAATACAATCATTTACACATGATGTAAACATAGCATTAGGCGTAGTTCTTTACTGCATAAACAGCAGTGTATATTTACATAGCTATAGTTAGGATGTGTATTCATTGAGCTTGCCTAAGGGCACAGTTTCTGCACGTATGAAATTGTATGTTGTCATGTTTGTGCTCATTTGCCATACATAGACCCTTAGCATGTGTCTGCCTATCCCCTGTCAGACACACTGATTGTATAGCTACATATTTCCCTTCTGTGTGTTATGTGGTTGAATGGTAGCAATGCACTTTTTGGTGAGTGATGACATAAAAATTAATATGTTGTAATTGCTATTAGTATGACATACTTGAACAACTAAAGCTTAACTTATTCTTGTACTATCTTGTCACCTTGTTGTCACTACTAATGTGTGCATGTCATTACCTTTGACTTTTGTCAACCGGGTCTGACTTACAGTCGGACTGTGGTGTAGGAGGTTGGGTAGTGGCAATGTATCTTAGTAGGTGATGACGTAAACAATATAGCATGGCTTTTAGTATAATAATCTTCTTATAGAATCTTGTTGTCACTACTAATGTGTGCATGTCATTACCTTTGACCTTTGTCAACCGGGTCTGACTTACAGTCGGACTGTGGTGTAGGAGGTTGGGTAGTGGCAATGTACTCTTAGTGGGTGATGACGTAAACAATATAGCATGGCTTTTAGTCTTCTTGTAGAATCTTGTTGTCACTACTAATGTGTGCATGTCATTACCTTTGACTTTTGTCAACCGGGTCTGACTTACAGTCGGACTGTGGTGTAGGAGGTTGGGTAGTGGCAATATACTCTTAGTGGGTGATGACGTAAACAATATAGCATGGCTTTTAGTATAATAATCTTCTTGTAGAATCTTGTTGTCACTACTAATGTGTGCATGTCATTATCTTTGACTTTTGTCAACCGGATCTGACTTACAGTCAGACTGTGGTGTAGGAAGTTGGGTAGTGGCAATGTACTCTTAGTGGGTGATGACATAACCAATATAGCATGGCTTTTAGTCTAATAATCTTGTAGAATCTTGTTGTCACTACTAATGTGTGTATGTCATTACCTTTGACTTTTGTCAACCGGGTCTGACTTACAGTCGGACTGTGGTGTAGGAGGTTGGGTAGTGGCAATGTACTCTTAGTGGGTGATGACATAAACAATATAGCATGGCTTTTAGTATAATAATCTTCTTGTAGAATCTTGTTGTCACTACTAATGTGTGCATGTCATTATCTTTGACTTTTGTCAACTGGGTCTGACTTACAGTCGGACTGTGGTGTAGGAGGTTGGGTAGTGGCAATGTACTCTTAGTGGGTGATGACATAAACAATATAATATGGCTTTTAGTATCATAATCTTCTTGTAGAATCTTGTTGTCACTACTAATGTGTGCATGTCATTATCTTTGACTTTTGTCAACCGGGTCTGACTTACAAGGTCGGACTGTGGTGTAGGAGGTTGGGTAGTGGCAATGTACTCTTAGTGGGTGATGACGTAAACAATATAGCATGGCTTTTAGTCTAATAATCTTCTTGTACAATCTTGTTGTCACTACTAATGTGTGCATGTCATTACCTTTGACTTCTGTCAACCGGGTCTGACTTACAGTCGGACTGTGGTGTAGGAGGTTGGGTAGTGGCAATATACTCTTAGTGGGTGATGACGTAAACAATATAGCATGGCTTTTAGTATAATAATCTTCTTGTAGAATCTTGTTGTCACTACTAATGTGTGCATGTCATTATCTTTGACTTTTGTCAACCGGGTCTGACTTACAGTCAGACTGTGGTGTAGGAGGTTGGGTAGTGGCAATGTACTCTTAGTGGGTAATGACATAACCAATATAGCATGGCTTTTAGTCTAATAATCTTGTAGAATCTTGTTGTCACTACTAATGTGTGTATGTCATTACCTTTGACTTTTGTCAACCGGGTCTGACTTACAGTCGGACTGTGGTGTAGGAGGTTGGGTAGTGGCAATGTACTCTTAGTGGGTGATGACATAAACAATATAGCATGGCTTTTAGTATAATAATCTTCTTGTAGAATCTTGTTGTCACTACTAATGTGTGCATGTCATTATCTTTGACTTTTGTCAACTGGGTCTGACTTACAGTCGGACTGTGGTGTAGGAGGTTGGGTAGTGGCAATGTACTCTTAGTGGGTGATGACATAAACAATATAATATGGCTTTTAGTATCATAATCTTCTTGTAGAATCTTGTTGTCACTACTAATGTGTGCATGTCATTATCTTTGACTTTTGTCAACCGGGTCTGACTTACAAGGTCGGACTGTGGTGTAGGAGGTTGGGTAGTGGCAATGTACTCTTAGTGGGTGATGACGTAAACAATATAGCATGGCTTTTAGTCTAATAATCTTCTTGTACAATCTTGTTGTCACTACTAATGTGTGCATGTCATTACCTTTGACTTCTGTCAACCGGGTCTGACTTACAGTCGGACTGTGGTGTAGGAGGTTGGGTAGTGGCAATGTACTCTTAGTGGGTGATGACATTAACAATATAGCATGGCTTTTAGTCTAATAATTTTCCTGTAAAATCTTGTTGTCACTACTAATGTGTGCATGTCATTACCTTTGACATCTGTCAACCGGGTCTGACTTACAGTCGGACTGTGGTGTAGGAGGTTGGGTAGTGGCAATGTACTCTTAGTGGGTGATGACGTAAACAATATAGTATGGCTTTTAGTATCAGAATCTTCTTGTAGAATCTTGTTGTCACTACTAATGTGTGCATGTCATTATCTTTGACTTTTGTCAACTGGGTCTGACTTACAAGGTCGGACTGTGGTGTAGGAGGTTGGGTAGTGGCAATGTACTCTTAGTGAGTGATGACGTTAACAATATAGCATGGCTTTTAATTTAGTATATAATTCTTGTCATCTTGTTGTCACTACTAATGTGTGCATGTAATTATCTTTGACTTCTATCAACCGGGTCTGACATGTACCCCTGTAGAAGGGTGTATTGTAAAGACTACAGTGATGATGCAGCAACAAGGTACTGTGGTTTGTGATGCAACGGCAGCCTCATAAGTGCAATAATCAATAGCACTGCATTACACTCGTGACGTCCGCAACAGCTAGCCGTATTCTCGAATGGTGGGCTATTAGTTAGGAAAGAAACACTTAGAGCTCGAATTTATTCAGTTGCTAGTGGCATCGCCAAGCAGGTGTTCAATTGATATCTTGTTCAATTAATGTCATCATTAAATATATATACACAGAGAAACATACGAACTCGGACCTGTTACATCATCACTTTACGATATGCCTTCTATACACAGAGGTATATATGGGAGTAGGTCTCTCTCCTCTATAGCAATATTAGGTAGCTATTACATGCTTACTCTAGGACATATAATAATGTGTGTGGTTAAAAATTTAAGTCAGTGCACATGCTTAAGCTAAACAACTAGCTAGCTATGTACTGACTCAATACACATGTGAAATACACTGCACAAAGGCTGATACTTGGATGACCACATGCTAGATGATCAAGCAATGTAGAAGCTGTTTACACAACAAAGATAACCAATAACATAGAAAGAAGGCAACTGGATAATCTGCACAATCATTTACTTCAGAAAATTGCACACAGGATGCACTTTTACGTTTTCAATGAATAATATGAAAATACCTGTAGCAGGAAATCAAAGCTGGTAAACTGTTATTGGCTTCCTTTGTTGTTATGGAGTTTTCTGAAACAGTTTATCTTTACTCCAAAATAACACAGATTAGCTCATAGACACCTGAAGTACTCTAAATTAGAAAACCTCATAAAACACCTTTGTTTTCGCAGTGGTTGCTCCATCCACATAGCAATTTTCAACTGATTCCTCAAAGGAGTTTACCCTGTAGGCGTGACAGACCTTCGACATTATTTTACGCAAATAATCGGTAATAACTCCGTGAATGTTCATCGGATTCCTACCAACGTTGGTACAGAGATCCGCCTTAATGAGCCCTTTAAGTGTGCCAAAGTTCAGCCCGATCCGAGCACGCATTCGTGTTTTATGGCGGATTTTGCGAAGTGTGCGAAATAAAGAAGTAGAAGAAGAATAAGAAAAAAACGAAGAAATTAAAACGAAATTTAGTTCGCTCGTATCTCGGAAATGGCTGGAGAGATTTTCTTCAAATTTGGTGTGTAGACTCCCCTTGCTGGCCGGCACCTCTCTAGCAAATTTGGTTCTAATCGGATAAGGGATCACAGAGCTACATAGGTGTGAAAATTGCGTTTTCTTCCTGTTAATATACTCACGGGTGGCACGCCAGCTTCTTGGGCCGCACGACACACTACCGTGTGTCTTGATAATCATAAATACTACCAGGGGAAGTGACTTTAACCAGCTAATTGTCAAAGCAAATCCTTAATGTTACAAAAACTCTGTGACCATTATTGTTAGGCCACACAAAGTCAATTATATGTTTCTGGTCCCCGTGCGGGTCATTCGCGCCCAGACGGCTGTGTGCGCGCGCCTGTTTACTGAATTTGTTTTTTGTAAAAACGTGTGTCTGTACCCAGGCGACTCTTCTTAAGCGGTTTTCCCTTTCTGTTTTATAGATATTTAGCACCTTTAAAAACAACGGTGAAGGCCTCATAAGCTTCCAGAGATAGCGTCTCCTTCGAGGAAAGAGGGGGGCGTTGCCCTCTCTCTTACGCGAACAAAAATGCAGGGCATCCTCGAGGCTTTCTCTAAGAAGTTTGTGTAAAATAATACGATAGAAAGGCTATAAAACAGTTAAGAAGATAGCTCTGTACATTATTTGTGGTTCAAAGCGTTTTTTTTCCTTGTTAGGCTTTCCAAGATGCTTCCTTAGCATGATGCGATTGATCGATTGTAAATGGGCGTGTTTGCTGCTATATCCTCAGTTTATTTTTTCATAGAGTTTATCAGCTTGTACCTTCTTTTGTGATTCCTGAAATTTGAACTTTTTGCATCATTAATACTAAACATTACAGTGCAGTTGGTAGCTATGTATGCATTAATCATTTGTAAAAAAAAAAAAAAAAAGCCTGGTCACCTGGTCAATTTTTGCATCTGAGCTGGACCAGAAACATATAATTAACTTTGTGTGGCCTTATTGTTATTAATTGTTGCTGTCTATAAAAAATCTTTTAGTTATAGTTTTGTTATTGTTAACAATAAATTTTATCCCTTACAAAAACTGATTTTTGATATTGTTATTGTTAACAATTACACACTAGTGTCTAGTTCTCGACATCCTCCAGAGAGCACCTTAATCTAGCTGTCAATTCCAACAGATGGGTTCTTGCCTTCTTTGCAGCTCCTCGCTGTGGATGATTTCTTGCCATATCTTCAAAATTTTGGGTTATTGGTTCTGTTGGACTGCTGTGTTCTGACAGATCATCAGGTGGGAGTGAGACCTCCAGAGGATACAGCTGCAGCCTGCTGATTGGTATGGATGTTACATGGTTGCTAGTCCGTACATTCACTGCTCTAACCAAACCATCATTTCCTCGTATCAGGCTGTATATAATATCAAGTCTCCATGTAGTCTAGGCCCATCATCATGAATCAAAACTACATCTCCAACTTTCACATTCTGTATGTTCAGGCCCCATGTCTTGTGGAACTATCTCAAACTAGTAAGGTATTCCTTCTTCCACCTTGTCTGGAAATGTTGTAGCAATCTAGCATGGTTGGTAAGTCGTTTCCTTATTTGTGACTCTGATACAACATAGTCTGGGTCCTCTGGATCATCATCATAGGAGTGAGGCAAAGACTCCATACATTTGCCATACAACAAATGTACTGGGGTTAGAGGCTCAACATCGGCAGCATCAGAGGTTACATAAGTTAAGGGACGATTGTTAAGAGTGGCCTCAACTTCCACAACAATGGTCTCAAGAATTTGCAAGGTGACAAAACTTCTGCCTAAGGTCTTCTTAAGTGCCTGTTTAATTAACCCAACTAATCATTCCCAAAATCCACCATTCCAGGGTGCTCTTTTAGGAATAAACTGCCATGCACCACCATGGCCTTCTAGAGCTAGCTTGAGAAAGGTGGAAGTGAGAAGCTATTGTAATTCATCAGCTGCTGCCAAGTATGTTGAAGTGTTGTCAGACATCATTGTTCTAGGTATATAACTGTAACAACGTGTTGGATTATTCTAGAATGATCACATGTTCAATCACGTGCCATATTATACAAAGATCACATGCGTATCTAATTACATTACATCTCCCATTATTAC
This sequence comes from Dysidea avara, assembly GCF_963678975.1. Classification (NCBI taxonomy): domain Eukaryota; kingdom Metazoa; phylum Porifera; class Demospongiae; order Dictyoceratida; family Dysideidae; genus Dysidea; species Dysidea avara. The sequence continues at coordinate 48,729,180 of NC_089273.1, forward strand.
AAAAAGAAGTATTCTATGGGATATAATTTAAATCTGTTACAGTGCTCTGATCAAATTTAAGTGAAGCTGTGCAGTGTGTGTAATGTGTACAAGTCACAGTGATGAGTATTCATCAGCATACCGAACTGGTACTCTGATAGTTCGTTGGGAACATCTGATGGTCGGAACTGGTGTAACAAGTGGAGCAGATTCACGATTATCACTATTGTCTCTGATCGGCTCATTTGAATTATCATCATATGATTCATCATCTAGAAAGTCCTCAACACTTTGGTTATCACCTGTACCACCTGTCATCTTTCGCAGATGCTTTCTGTTTCTACAATAGTGTTGCCCTTCTGGTGTCACGATATCATAGGAACGAGGACCGGATTGGCTGACACTGGTCACTTTGGCTGGCCTCCATTTACCATCTTTTATTGCCATCATCACTGAGTCTCCCTGAGTGAGGGTTTTCATTGGTTTAGCATTTCTGTCATAGTACAGTTTTTGCTTGCTTCACTGTTTCTGAAGCTCTTCTTGCACTGCTTTTGGGTTGATTGTTTTTGGCTTTAGCAAAGCATTGGAAGTGGGTAAAAGAGTTTTTGTTCTTCTGCCCATGAGATGCTGGGATGGAGAGCCAATGGAATCTGACCGTGGAGTGTTACGGACTGAATGTGGGATCAATGGTTCTTTCCGGCTTTTTCTTTGATAGGTGTTACAGATTCCACAAGCTGAAACGACATCTTGAATTTGAGATGACATTCCTGGCCAGTACAAAATGTCTCTTGCTCAACTTAAACTTCTGGCAATGCCCAAGTGGGAGCCATGAATCAACTTCAACATTTCAGATTGCATAGCCTTAGGGGTTATGATTTTTTCCCCTTGGAAAAGAATTCCATCACTGAATGATATCTCTTCTCGGAATGACCAGTATGGTAGGCATTGACTTGGCACCTTTGACTTGTGATCTGGCCAACCTTTCTCAGTTAGCTGCATTAGCTGCTGTAAATGAGAGTCAGATTGAGTCAGTGACTGGAGTTGATTTAGTTTAGATTTTGATATTGGCAGTGTTGATATTACATTTACTTCAAACTTAAACGATGTGCAGTAGTCAGACTGATCTGTCAAATAAGCTCTTGATAGAGTGTCTGCAATAACCAGCTGCTTTCCAGGGCGGTACACAAGGTCAACTGAGTACTTTTGTATGAACATGATCATCTTTTGGAGTCTATATAGCTGGTGCTTGATTGAGTGGCTTCTTGAAAATGGCTTCTAAAGGCTTGTGGTCAGTCTATACTTCAATAGTAGGCATGCTAAATATGTATCCATGAAATCTGGTACACCCAAATGCTACAGCGAGCATTTATTTTTCAATTTGGGCATAATGTTGCTGGCATGTAGTGAGGGCTCTGGAAGCATAAACAATGGGGTGTTTATCCTGCATGAGGACTGCTCCCAAACCTTTAGAATTAGGACAACTTTGTAGGCTTACTAGGGTTGAAGTACTTTAGCACGGGAGCTTTGGTGATCAGTTCCTTCAAGGATGTAAAACTGTTTGCCTGTTCAGCTTGCCAGTACCATTCCACGTTCTTTTCTAAGAGAGTTCATAGCGGTGAAGCTATATGAGATAAACTAGGTATAAATTTACCCAATTATGTTAGCATACCTAGAAATCTCTGCAGGTCTTCTCTATTCTCTGGACAAGGCATGTTCATGATCGCTTCTATCTTCTTGGGGTCTGGTTTTAGGCCGTCTTTACTCAGAACATGCCCAATGTATGTGATAGAATCTTTTTTTGATTTGGCACTTGCTTTTATTGAGCTTGAGGTTTCTGTTTCGTGCTCTCTCTAAAACGTGCATCAAACGGCTGTCATGTTGTTCATCACTTTCACCCCAAATCAGCAGGTCGTCAAAGACAACTTCAACTCCCTCTATATCACGAAACATCTCTGACATAGTTTTTTGGAAAATGTCTTGGGACGATGAGAGCCCAAATGGGAGGCATTTAAACATATATCCCTCAAATAGGATGTTGAAAGTACAGAGTTTGGCACTTGGTCTGTCTAACTTGATTTGCCAGAAACCATTCAGAACAGAAAAAATCTTAGCATTAGGCACTCTTGTAACAATTTTGTCAATTGTACTCATTGGATAGTAATCGCGCTTAACTGCCTTGTTCAAATCTTGTGGATCAATACAGATCCTCAGCTTTCCATTTGGCTTGACAATAGTTACCATACTATTTACCCAATCAGTGGGTTCTTCTACTTTCTCGATCACATCCAGTTCTTCCATATGCTTTAGTTCCTGCTGTACCTTAGGACGAAGAGTGACAGGGACTTTTCTGGGTGTGTGTACAATTGGCTGAGCATTTTCATCAACTTTGATGTGGTATGAAGCATCAGTTATGCACCCTAGCCTTTCAAAAACATCACTGTATGAGTCAAGGATATCAGCAGTTTGAGTGTTGATAGTGTCCAACCGTTGTACTAATTTTAGCTCTACACAAGTAGCCAAGCCCAATATGTTAGGAACGTCTTGGTCAATCACCTCAAAAACCACAGGATAGATTTTTTCTTTGTGTTGGCAATTGATTGTAACTTTACCACAAGCATTGAGTCGCTGGCCACCGAAAGCAACTAGTCTGGCATGAAATTCTTGTAATTAAGGCTGAAACGAATAGTACGAATATTCATTCGTTAAGAAATATTCGTTATTCGTTAAATATTCATTAATCGGATAATGTACACATTTAACCTTGAAAACATTTTGACAACTGAAAACTGTCATTTTAAAATATAATTTTTCATCTTAATAATACATGTAAAGGACTTTTCTTTTTTAACATTTAAAGTTTTAGTAGTAATCAAAGTGATTTTGTCCCTTTCAAGCATCTAATCATTCAGAAAATTCTTAAAGAATAATTCGTTAATTCGTTCGTTAATTTGAAGAATATTCGAATACCTAAAATTTAATATTCGTTTCACCCCTACTTGTAATGACTTTGAGCATAATTTGTGGTACTTCAGCCTGGAGATGACATTACATTGTGCACCTGTATCAATCTTGAAACATGTTTTCTGGTGATTCACAAGGATTGTTACTTTCCAATCAGGCATTTTATTGGTGCCACATTGTACCATGCCAATGAAGAAATCATCAGAGGAGTCAGAACTGTCATGTTGTGTAACACTGTGAACTTTCTTGAGGTATTTTGTAACAGTACGACTTCGACAAACTTTAGCAAAATGGTTTTTTCGACCACAGTTGTAACATTCAACACTTTGTACCGGACAAGGTTGGTGACGGTAGTGTTGATTTTCACATTTATCACGTTGAGGTTTGGGGTTATCACCTTGACTTTGATGTCGTTTCTAGATGGCAAGGACTTCTTGACGTGGTACTTTACTAGCAGCAGTGGCACTGAGGGTTTTTAACTGGGATTAAGTTGCTTCGTTTACTCTACATATATTTAAGGCGTTCTGTAGTGTTAACTCACTTTCTTTGAGTAGGCGGGCACGAGTCTTGTCGCAAATAATGTCGCACACAATTCGGTCATGAATAAGGCGGTCCTTCAACTGACGAATTCACACGTCTGGGCTTTTGTTTTCAAGTCAGTAACATATTGATCGATAGATTCTCCAGGTTGCTGGTTCAGCGTGTTAAATTTGTGGCATTCCCACGCGACATTCTTGCGAGGATTGCAATACCGATCAAACGTTTCGACGATTTTATCTACCTTGTTTTTGTCATCAGCGTTGTCCCATGTGAAAGTGTTATAAATTTCCAGTGCTTCTGGTCCAACCACATGAAGAAATGTAGCGGCTTGAACTTTTGCGTCTTTTCCAGAAAGGCCACTGGCTAGAGAAAATATTTCAAAACATTGTTTCCATCTCCTCCAGTTTTCAGCGATATTGCCGTCTACACTCAACACTTCTGGCGGTGAAAGCTGGTCCATCTTCTTTGAAGAACTTCTGACACCATGTAAGAAAATGTTGGATTATTCTAGGATCATCACATGTTCAATCACCTGCCATATTATACAAAGATCACGTGCGTATCTAATTACATTACAGTAACGACCTTCTACCCACAAACTTTTGAAAGACCAGCATGAAACTTTCCACTGTCATATTTAGCACCACTTCAAGATGTACCGCTCTTGTGGTGACACACGTAAAGAAGCAAATATCCACTTTCCTTTCACCCTCTCCTTCATGAGCGTATATGACTCCATTGAAGTCTACACCACAAACATAGAATGGGTTAGGTCTTCAGTTCGAGTCTTCGGAAGTGGTGGTGGACCAGGCAGCCTGTAGTGTTTCCCTGTCAATCTTACACATGTCACATATCTCCTCAATAGTTTCTTCACATATGTGACTGAATTTTGGAAAATCACCTATATTGGAGTGCATGAAATAATTAGAATTTTCATGTTTAGTGTGTTGCTAATAAGAGCAGGGAACAGATTTAAAAATATTTCAAGAAATTTATTGTAATTCAAGGTATTGAGAATGGCTTAAAACCATCAACAAGCAGATTTGCTCTTTATTGTTTGTGATTTGATCATTAAATATTTTAGGTGTCAAATGTGTCCATATGGGTAATTTTCCAAAATTCGGTCACATATACTCTAATGTCTGGAATCCAGTACAATTGACGAATTGCTGTTACTGTACTGCTAACTCTTGAATGATGAATTCTCTCATGAGTGGCATACACAATAAGCCTAGAGATGTGGTGCTTGGGTGACAGCAGATAGGGGAACTTTGCCAGCTTGCTAATGGGTGCATTATGAATCCTCCCCCACAGCATAGAAATCCTCTGCTATCCAGGAACAGTCTGAGCTGATGTATGAAAAGAGTACGCTTGGGTGACTTTGATGTTAGGTTTGTGATCTCTTCAAAGTATTCCAGTTGTTGGGAGGCTTTAATCCAGAGCATTGTGGCGTCTGAAAGTTCCTTAGCAGTGATCGAACCAATTACCTTATCACTGGGGTGCTTCAAATTGTGGCCAATACGATATACATAAATAGTAACAGTGAGTAATTTAGTGAGTCTGCTGTAACAGGAGACATCGATGACAGCATGGATACCACAGGTCTCAGCAGGTTGATGGGAGGTCTGTTGTTGGTTTCTTGAGCATCTTCTATAGCAATGTTCCGTAAGTGAACTACAACAACTGGTGACCATGTGGGTCACTGTTCTATATAAGTTAACTAGGAAGGACTATGAATCCAGAGTTGGGAGGACTTCAATTGCTTGGTAGAAATCCCGCCTTGTCAATAGATCGGCTGGGTTCTCATCAGTTAGCACATAGGTCCAAGCAAAAGCAGGGAGTGACTGTGTGATTTCTGCTACTCGGTTAGCAATGAATGGCTTTGTTGTGGTTGTCTGTTTCATGTCATAAATCCAGTGAAGCGCGATCTGGCTATCACTCTACATATGTACATTGGTATCATCAGATGTCAGGTGTAGAGATTGGATGACAAACTTGGCTAATCGAGTGGCAATGACTGTTGCCATTAGTTCCAATTTAGAAAGTGTAATGGACCTTACTGGTGCAACCCTGGATCTTGACACCACCAATGTAGCTTGGTTATTTTGCTTGAGGTATGCTACTGCACCACATGCACTTAGACTAGCATCTGCAAAAACATGAACTTGTTTGGTGGCAGTGAGGTGGAACTGTTGTGTGAAGTAACATCTTGGATAAACATAAGTTGTCACTTCTTGGATGTCAGAGGCAATTAACTGCCAGTGGTCACAAGTCTCTTGATCAATTGGTTCATCCCAGTCCACCTTCTATCTCCACAGAGCTTGTAGCAACAACTTAACTTTGATAGTAATTGGAGTTAACAACCTAATGGATCATATATCTGTGCTAAGTCACATAGTATCTCCCTTTTGGTTGTCAATGGTGAGAATGTAAGTGAAGGGAACAGTTTAGGTATAAATCCTAGAGTGTCATCTAGCATCTTCCAACATAAACCCAGTAGGCTGACACATGTACTGGAGTTGTTTGTTTGGTCACTTTCAGTTATGGCTCAAAGTTTGAGGCTGTTTGATGACCATGAGCACAAGTTGAAATTTGCTTGTTTCATTATTGATCTGGATTGAATGTAGTAGTCCATGAATTGCTGTTCTTAGTCACAACCTGAAATAAGATTGTCAACGTAAAGGTTGGACTTCATATCCTTAGCCACTGATGAAGGGAATTTCTTGAGGTGTAAGTCAAGTGTCGCATTCAACATAAATGGTGAGCTGGACGTTCCAAAGGGTGCCACCTTGAAGCGATAACTTGTAAGAGTTCCAAATGGATTATTGATGTCCGAAACCCATAAGAATCGAGTTGAATCTCTGTCTGATTCATGGAGCTTGACATGTAAGAATGCCTTCTCAATATCGGTGGCAAAGGTGTGTTTATGAAATTGTAGTAAGATTGAACACAAATCATTCTGAATGGTGGACCTACTAGTAAGCAGTCATTCAGACTGGCATGTTCCTTACTTTGACAAGTGCTACAGTCGTACACTATTCTTATTGGTGTAGTTGCTGACTCCTTTTAACAGGGTGATGTGGTAGACAGTGAACCTTAGCTGGGTAGTCGGTAGAATTAACCTTCTCTATGAAGCCACATGCTTCCTGGTCAGTAATGATAGTATGATACATATGTAAAAGAGATGGTGAATCTGTCAGACGAGATATTAACTGCCATTTTTTGTTTCTCACAGGTCGTGAAATTTGATGAAAGTGGAAGGTGAACTGGTTTCCATGGAAACTGAGCTGTATAAGCGCCTTTGGTGGATTGGCTGATACAGTTGGTCTGATATTGATCAATAAACTTATCTGTCTGTACAGGTTTCACTGGAGAAGTGCCAGCTGCTTCTATTGACCAGAACCTTTCAAAGTTTGGTTCTTCACTGGTGGCTGTGGACATGGTGGCAACATTCAACTGCAACATTGGAGAAGACATGGGTCCAGACAGGAGGAATCCCAGTTTGGACTGCTGAGCAGTTGGCCCTTCACCCCGAATAATCTTATCTTCCACAAAGGTCCAATAGTGGTCAGCTCCAATCAAAATGGATATCTGAAAATTGTGCTCGCTGGTAACAGGGTGTGCCAGCTTAATCCATCCCAGTGAGGAAAGTTCTGGATGGAGGCTCGTATGTACTGAATTCTTCAGTGGTGCAGCAATAAATGGTACTATAAGCACAGATATAGGTACTCTGTCCCCAGCTGTAGTTTCTACCTTGACTTGTCCCACTGATGTCGATTGGGGAGATGAGTACTCAGTTTCAAAGGGTGCTATGGCAATGTTCTCAGTGTTGACTGGTTTCAACTTCAGTTTGGCTGCTGTCTCCTCAGTAATGAATGACCGTTGCGAGCCTCCATCAAAAAGGATATTCCCTTGTATTCGTACTCCTTACCAACAACAGGGGCGATAGCTGTCTTCAGTATGGTAACAGTCAGCAGAGTCTCCTTGTTACTGTGTACACCATGTAGAACTGGAGCTGTGTGGGCACCTACTTGCTGTGTAGCTTAGCTTCTTGTGTTGATTGTTGTACTTATGTATCAGCCCCTTGTGTACTAGATTTGGGCGTGTGACTATCATTGGGTTTACACAGACTGGTATGGTGCTTGTGCCTGCAGTGTTTGCACTGAAACTTCGGGTTGCACTGTGAGACCTTGTGATTCCCAAGACAGTTAAAACATAGATTGGCCTTACGGACTATCTCTAGTCGTTTTTGGTGGTTGGTGACTTCTGTACAAGTAATGGGGAGTGTTCACTCTTACAATAAATGCACTGTGGTTTCTTCTTAACAGCAGTTGTGTGACGTCCACCTTTGATGGCAGCATGAAAGGATGTGGTTGCATGAGACCTAGCTGTTGGTAAATTAGATGTGGAGTCATTGGCATATAACCCACTCTCTAACACCCTTATTTCTTTTGCCACAGCAGCTTGTAAATCATCTAGTGTCCAGCTCAATTGATCGTGATCTCCAGCTAAGTTTCTGCATGTGGGCACAGGGAACTTTCCAAGAATTATTGGTACAAGGATTGTGCTGTATGATTCCTTGGATACTCCAAGTGATGCAAGGCCTCTAATATGATTTTCTGTAATGTCATGAAACAGCTGTAAACTAGATAAATCATTTGCTGGTCCTGGGAGTTTAACGAGGGCATGGTATGAGCGTTGATAAGTTTCTCTGGCTGGCCAAAGCATTGTTTCAAAAGAGTAATTGACTGTGTGTAATTCAACTCTGTTAATGGAAGGCTGGCTATAGTTTGTGCAGCATATTCCCTTGTATATGTAGCTGAGCTTTGAGATAATTGAATTTGTGGATTGGGCTCAGGGTGGGGCACAGCTTAAATCACGATAAATACGGAGAGAACGTAGCACCGTCTTAGCAAGCTGCAAATGGGCAAGGACGTACTAATACGGAATTCAGTCCGTCTATGAAGAATTACGTGAATGTAATGCTGTGATGATTAAATACGAAGAGGACGGAACACGTCTTCGCAAGCTGAAAGTAGGCAAGGACGTACTAAGACAGAATCAATTCGTCTCTGCGGGCCGTTGTAGCTAATGCTGTCATAATTTTTTACGTTCATCAAGCTGAGAGGTTTACGAGACGGATGGATGACGATCGAACAGATCGTCAACCATAGATGGATGACGATCGAACAGAAGGGATGGCTCTGGATGGGTTACTGAAACTGGTTGCTGCACCCCAGTGATTGCACAACTCTATAGTCAAGTTACGAGTCCCAGCGCCAAAAATTACCCGGGAGGTTTCCCCGAGACACAGCACTCGTATCTGCACAAGGTATACCATAGTAGAGGCGGATCCAGGAGCTGGCAGGGGGAGGGACACAAACAGGCTGACTTGTAGGTGGGTGGGGAAAAACCAGATTATCTTGTTAGTTGCTGCATTTATGAAGCAGCAAATAATCACCACTTTATAATAGTAGTGTCCCACTGTTGATTTGACATTAATTTTGCCAGATGGTTGTGGAGTCTTAAAAGCTGTGTAAAACGCTATGAATCTCTACACACGATAATTTTTTTGTTAGAGGCGCTTAGTACGCACGAAGGTGCTGGGGGAAATTTCACAGCTAGTTTGACTTTGGTTTGCTTTGATTCAGGTGAATTTAATAAATTCTACTAAAACCTACATATCATTTTAGCCCTGACATAAAGTTGAGTAGTACTCATAAGTATGGTTCCTCCAAAAGGCGACGAGGGATGAGGGGGGGGGGCTTTTGCCCCAAATGCCCAGTCCTGGATCCACCATTGCATAGCTACTTCCCTATGGTTATTGCCTATGTACTCAATGACTTGATCTACTGCCTGTCAAGGAACAATCATCACGAAAATACGTAATAATAAATGTGACCGGGCCTGCGATAATAGGGCATGTGGGCACATGATTTTTGCCTACTTTTTCACAGTTTAATTGCTTGTAACATTTTGTACCATTATGCTATGGTATTGCAATTTTCAGCTCTTAGTCAGCATGTAATTGGCATCATGATGCAAGTTACAGAATGCAAAAATACTATTCCAGCACTGAGATATCACCTGAAGAGTGATGGGATGTAGTTTGTGCCCACATGCCCTGTTTTCGCAGGCCCGGTCACAAATAACATCATTATTTCTAAGTCTAGTTCCACTGGTGGCAGTGCATGTAATAAATATCATGAGTATACTGTCCTGCAATTATTGCATGCATAGTACAGCAACCATGCTCATCACAGAAAAAGGTAGAGGATATCAGCAATTACAAGTCAAGTTAATCCAGCTGCTCATATAATGTGAGCCTTGGAAATATAGCTTGCTGTACATTGTAAACAAAATGGCACATAAAATATCCATAATCTATACTTGCTGCACACTAAGATATCAGTACATCCTGAAATTTCACCAAAGTTTTAAGTCACACTGCCATTCCCAAGGTGTTTATACCTAAGTTACAAATCTCAATCCTTTGATCTTCATTTTCTTCTTTCAATATTTTTATAGCTTTTTAGCAATCTGTAAATACAAATAACACTGTTATTGAGACACAAAACAGGTCATCTTTGTGAGAAGACATGATACACATACAAGACCCAGAATCAGGTTGCAAGTATGTGTAATGTAACATGAATGACACCTACAAATCTCAGAAATATATCAACAGTGTGGCCACAACACACAATGATGCACATACAAGACCCAGAAACTGGTCAACAGTGTGGTAACAACTGACACACATACAAGACCCGGAAAAAGGTCAACCATATGTGATAACACATCACAATTGACACACATACAAGACCCGGAAACAGGTCGACAGTGTGTGGTAACATCACAATTGATACACATACAAAACCTGGAAGCAGGTCGACAGAGTGGTAACACATCACAATTGACACACATACAAGACCCGGAAGCAGGTTGACAGTGTGTGGTAACAAATCACAATTGACACACATACAAGACCCGGAAGCAGGTCGACAGTGTGTGGTAACAAATCACAATTGACACACATACAAGACCTGGAATCAGGTCGACAGTGTGTGGTAACACATCACAATTGACACACATACAAAACCCAGAAACAGGTCGACAGTGTGTGGTAACAAATCACAATTGACACACATACAAGACCTGGAAGCAGGTCGACAGTGTGTGGTAACACATCACAATTGACACACATACAAGACTCGGAAGCAAGTCGACAGTGGGTGGTAACACATCACAATTGACACACAAAAACAGGTCAACAGTGTGCGGTAACAAATCACAATTGACACCCATACAGACCTTCAGTGCAGGCCACTGTAAAGCTTTAATAATAATAATAATAATATTACAAGACCTGGAAAACGACAGTGTGTAGTAACACATAATTAACATACATACAAGACTTGGAAACAGGTCGCCAGTGCTTAAATTACAAGGCGAATACCACACCTACAACGTCAGTGCGTGGAATTACAAAACAAATGACAAATCTACATGATACAGGTTTCCAGTGGGTAAATACAACCCGAATTACACGTCTAGTTCATCTATTCAAACGAAACTTCGACGATTTCCACAACACTGACATGTGTTCACTAAAACACAAACCTGATTGTCGAATGTTGTATTCCGCCTTGAAAAGATGGTTTAATACACCCAACAGCACCGTACCGCATCGTACTTTTCATCCTTCATCCCAGCGGCACTAAATAGAAATTTTCATAATGTGTTACACACGTGATCGTGCAGCCACGAGGCGGACATGCGGCGAGACAGGAGGGGAGACACAAGGTGGCCGTGAAGAAGTAAAGTATGCTGATCTGTAAAGCTTTATGGATGGGCAGATACTCGCAACAGATGTTGAGTACCAGATCTGCTACTAGTAAGTCGTCCGCTGCCATTGTCGAGGCCATTGTTTAAGAGTCCAGAACGGAATGGTTCGTGAAGAGGAATCCTGACTATAACAGCAGTGGAAGGATATATGTTAACGCAGCAGTGGAAGGGAAAGAACGCACTTTTAGTCTCTTACTGCTGTAACTCTTCTCCAGATTGCCGGCGCTCATTAATTAGAAACTTACTGAAATACCGCCCCACCGTTCTTCAAAAGTTTCTTACGTGAAAACGAATAGTGTTTAAGAGATGCTCTGTATCTAGAATTAACAGTTGTTGGAAATGCTGATGGAAAGGGAACCCAATGATAGTACTAGTGGAAGAGAAGGACTTGCCACCAGTCAGACAATATGTAGTACATTCTTAGATGATTGTTCTAAGCATTTAGAGTGTAATATTGTTTTGAGAAATGCTGGCTGGCAACATTGGACATGAAGAATAGCCGAGTACAATACTGGTAGAGAAAGATTTGCCAGCAGTGAGATGGTACATGCTTGAAAATATTCCTTGGAAGATGAAAAAAAGCAGTAGTAGTGGAATTGGAAGACCTGTCAACAGGATGGTATGTACAGCACTTTAAATGGTTATTTATATGTAAAACTTTGCATTTAGAGTGACATATTTCTTGTAAGAAATGCTGTCTATATTGGAAGAAAGAAAAGTGGACGAGAGTTCTAGTAGAAGTGGAAGACCTGATATCAGTGAGACGGTACGTACAGCATTCTTGAATGATTGTTATTGTGTAAAACTTTAGTGAAAGGAATACTGACTATATTGGAAGAAATAAATATGGACTAGTGTACTAGTAGAATAGAAAGAACTGCCAGTGGTGAGACGGTATGTGTAGCATTCTTGAATGATTATTTTAGGTATGAAACACTGTTTAGAGTGAACTATTTTATTTCTCAGAAGAAACGCTGACTACTTTTGAAGGAAGATAAGTGGACTACAGTACAAGTAGAATAGGAAGGCCTGCCAGCATTGTGATGGTATGTACAGAATTCTTGAATACTAGTGATTATTGTATCTATAAATCTTTGTATTTATAGTGAAATATTTCTCAGAAGAAATGCTAACTACTTTTGAAGAAAGATAAGTGGACTATAGTACAAGTAGAATAGGAAGACCTGTCAGCACTGTGATGGTATGTACAGAATTCTTGAATACTAATGATTTTAAATCTTTGCATTTAGAGTGAACTATTTCTCAGAAGAAATGCTGACTACTTTTGAAGAAAGATAAGCGGACTATAGTACAAGTAGAATAGGAAGACCGGCCAGCACTGTGATGGTATGTACAGAATGCTTGAATACTAAAGATTTTAAATCTTTGTATTTAGAGTAAACTATTTCTCAGAAGAAATGCTGACTACTTTTGAAGAAAGAAATGCGGACTATAGTACAAGTAGAAGAGGAAGACCTGCCAGCACTGCGATGGTATGTACAGAGTTCTTGAATACTAATGATTATTGTATCTATAAATCTTTGTATTTAGAGTGAAAATTTTCTCAGAAGAAATACTGACTATACGTAAGAAAGAAAAGTAGACTAGAGTGCTAGTAGAAGAGCAAGACCTGATGTTCAACACTTTTGGTGATTATTTTATAAGTAAAACTTGTGTGTTTATAGATTGAAATCTTTCTTGGAAGAAATGTTTACTATGCAAGAGAGAACGGACTTGAGTACTGCTAGTAGAAGAGGAAGATTTACTATCAGTGAGATGGTATGTACAGCACTTTTGAATGATTATTTTATAAGTAAAACTTTGTGTTTAGAGTGAAACATTTCTTGGAAGAATGCTGACTATTTTAGAAAGAAAGCAGACTATAGTACAAGTATAAGAGAGACCTGCATCAGTTTTCATGGCGTGTAGAGTGTGGCACCAAAGTTGCTGGTAGTAGCAAAATTAGATGATGGTACTAGAGCAGAGAGTGTGACGGTATGTACAAAATTCTTGATTATCAGATTATATAGTAATGTATCCTGTTTAGAATTTTTGAGATGAAAGGATTTATGCCAGCACAGAAAGTGATGAATGCAAAAGAGGTATGTTGAGAGTTGTTGCATTTTAATATTTTCAATCGATGCACACTAGAATTGAAAGAAATTGAGAAGGCAATCCCAAGGACGGTGAATGCTGTATGAAAGAATTGACGGAAGTGAATATGAAGACCAGAATTTCGTTACTTTCCATATATTTTTTAATATTTAAATGAATATCCGATTTTCGTACCTCGAGTATCCTTTGGGATCACGTGCGCGGCTACGTGACAGCACTTCCATGACGGGCATCACTAGGTATATACGATGTATTATGACGGGTAACTACATCTGGACGTCTTGAAAAGTGGTCCCACGACGGATTATTACTAATCTAATGGGGTTACAGACGTTTTCCGTAGTTGCCACGTATCTTCGTTAATACGGGAGGGATTACTGGAAAATTTTCCTCCGTATTTGAGGCGAATTTTGCTGTAGGGGTTGGTATTAACTGCAGCATCAAAGGAGTCCCAGAATGATTGCCAACTTAGAGGGTCTCTTGAAAATGTTGGCAGCTCTAGTTTGGGCAGACTACTTGTGTTGTACAGTTGAGAACTCACTATCGGTGTGGTATTATGTGAGAAGAATGTTCTAGAACCTACCAGACTGAATACTAATTAAACAATAAACAATGACATAATGTAGTGCTATAAAAACAGATATAATAGATATAGACGTAAAGCTGTTAACCTAGTATCACTCACTAACTCTTCAACCTTTTTTCTATTTCAGGGTGAGGCTTATAACACAGTTGATCGGCAATGGATTACGGGTAATGATTTTTGTGAGCTCTGTGAAGGGGTAATTGTACCTCAAGGATTTGACGATGGTTGCTTAAAATGAGGAGACGACCATAAACTGCTGCAGGAAAGTCATGACAATGACTACCCGGAGCATTCCTTCTTTTAAATGGATTACTATTTTCTGACTTCAGTCGCCCTTTTCCAGCTCGGAAACAATTATATATGCGAGACCACTCAATTTTATATGTAAAGGTTTCCTCATATAATTGCATTGTACCATGTTCTTGCCTATTGTTGACCTGCTTTCCTGTATAAATACAGTATCTTGTACTGGAGTGCTGACAAAAACTACTAAACCAGTCGCTCCATTTAGTTTCACTGTAAACCAACATAACTCCTGTAGCATGGTTTAGATTTATACAACTAGACAAATCTTGCATAGATACATCCACTGGCACAGTAGATGTATCTAAGCAAGATTAAGCCTTCTAATTTCAAACAACATTGAGGAAGACTTGTATATGTAATAGGATGAATGGCTGTGGTATTTGGGACTAATAGTGCGAGCATTGTAAACAGGAAGGAGTAAAATAGTGCGAGGCGAAGCCGAGCACTTTTCCCTTCCTGTTTACAATGCGAGAACTATTAATCCCAAATACCACAACCATCTGTCCTATTGCAAATTAATCCAACAGCCATAGCAACTGTTACTAGGCAACAGAAATACAAAATAACCACTGCAAAAGACCGATCACACTTAGCAACCATTGCCTGACAACCGTTGCTATGGTGTCAAAGTGAGATTTGCCTTAGCAACGGTTACCTAGCAACCGTTACTAAGCAACCATATTGTGTTATACCTTGGGGCATCTATCACTATGGTAACAATAGTTGTCAAGTCAGACATTTACTTCTAATAGAAACACACCACACTATTCTAGCCAATCAAATTAGTATTATAGATTTTTGTCAAGGGACCTTGACAAACAAGTGTAATACTAATTCTATTGGCTAATCGCTTGACGTATATCAATATAATACATCAAGCTGCTATTGAGAGTATTGTATAGTAACACATTCAGTTGTTGGATTAAACACTGAATAAGACACTTCTTGTTCACTACAGGTAATCCCAATTGGCATTGCTTTACTGCCATTGAGTTCCAGATGGTGGAATTCCAATTGACATTTAGTCATGTTGTAACCTGCTTCAAGACATCGTGAACAGCACTCAGCTTTGCATTCTGTGTGTAGCATTGTACTTCAACAGTAGTAATCATTCTTTTTCCAACTATGCACTTCCCACATCGTCCAAGAACAAAAATCTTCATAATTATTGTTCCTGAATAAAAGTAGACATAACTACATATCTGCACCCCTAACGAGTACATTCTTTAACAACACACGGCATGTACCAGTCTACCTTCTACCATAGATTTATTTTTATTTATTTATTATCAATTTACCACAAGGGAAGGAATGGTGCAAAAGGCAAGCTTGTACAAGATACTGTCCTAATACAAAACACATACAACCACTAAACAAAACATACACAAAATAGATAAAAACACATACAACCACAAACACAAACATAGATAGTATATTCTCCGTATGGAGAATATATTATCTATGTTTCTACTAAGTTTTCCAGGCTTAAATTAGTGCACACTATCAGCGGCACTTACTTGAAGACTCTTTCATCTCCACCTTTATCCTTTCCTTCCATTCATCAGCTGCCTATACTCTATTTGGCTCTTAATTCTTCTTAATCAAAACTTTTCGCGCATTTTACACTAGCGGAATTCGACACTATTACGTTTACACTACACAAAACTCACAACCACAATCCTCATAAATACTCTCTCCTAAACGTTATGAAAACGAACATCCAATATACCCACAATCGATTTGAGCTAAGTTTCCTTTATAAAAAGCTGACAGGTCTCATGCTTTGCGACGATTCTGCCGCGGGGCAAATCCTCAGTGGATTGCTTTTGGGCGCACGTCTTAGTCACGTGATGCCTCGGAAATTATCTTGGTATAACTTCCCACTTCACCCTTGCGTGGATGATTTGTAGTGCGACTTACAACCTGTATCTAGTACGAACCTTTGCAAAAAGGAGGCAAGGCTGGAGCGCGTACCCACAAAGGTTCCATCATCAGAGTACCACAACTGAAAAGCCAGTCCAGCTGGGAAAGTAACACTGGATAAGAAATCAATAAGGACAATGCAAAACAGTAATGGTCCAGGGGATCACCCTGCTGCACGCCAATTTTGCATCTCGTGATATACAAAAAGCGACATTTCTGTGAAAGCAACATTCGTGCATCCGGTTTCATGGTGGATCTAACAATAGTATACTACGATGAATATCCAACATTGGTAGAGCGATCAATTTATAAAAGTTTTTTTTTCGGTTTGCGGACCCTACCAGCGTCGATCGATCTCGGATGCTATGCATATATGTGACCGTCTCAGCAAAAACCCGACTTGTTCGCACAATTTAAAAATAATTTTTATTCACTCAGCATTATTAGCAGTGTCCAAGGAATGGATTACCAAAGTTTTAGCCTTCTGTAGTGTGTAGTTTTGAAATTATAATACTAGCCAGTAGGAAGAGTAAGATAATCGATTTGTACAGCGACTATAATGAAAATAAACTACAGGCGCTTACATTCGCAGCCACAACTTCCGTTTTGATTAGTCTATAACGGTGCAATCTGGCTTAAAATGTTCACCATGGATCAGCACATCAGCCAAGGTATAATGTTATCCCTGTAGACACTTGCGCATATGGATGTGAAAGCAGTTTGGTTGAAAAAACGATGACAATCTTGCTTATGTTTACCGCATCGTAAACAAACGCACGTGACACGCATACCGTTGAAGCTACAGAAACGAAACAAAGATTTTTGAACTCTCCATGAGTAGGCGAATAAGATGGTATATAGGTTTAATCGATTTGAGGCTTTCATCTTCTAATACTGGCCCGATTAATTAAAACTTGCGTGTTTTTCTTTGTATCATGCGTAATTTTACGAATTATTTTTAAATTTCGCTTTTCTCAATACGCATGCTTGTGCGAACAAGTCGGGTTTTTGCTGAGACGGTCACATATATTACGCTACTTATAACCTTAAGCTACAGTATCTATATGTAGCTAGCTACAATGCTACACCTAGCTACAGTGCTACAACTTGCTACAGTGCTACACCTAGCAACAGTGCTACACCTAGCAACAGTGCTACACCTAGCAATTGTGCTACACCTAGCAACAGTGCTACATGAAATTGGCAGCTACAAAATAGTAATAAAATAGATCAAAGTTGTTTGCTGGCAAAAGGATACAGGTGGATAGCACCCCGATTGAGAGTCAGCTAATTACATACCAAAAGCATTCATCATCTCTATTACACTACCTCACAGTGAATTCGTTAATAATACTTTATAGATGACTGCAAATGCAAGCTAGCCTAACGTAGGGAACTTTGCAGAAAGACATTGGAAGAGCTGCATTTGTAGCAACTGTGAGGTAAGCAGATGTAGCTTATTCATGATTCACTATTATTATGTATATATCTTTGCATGGCAGCAGGATTCTATCAACATCACTAGCTAAAGTTGTCAAATTAAGTGATAAAGGTATATAGTTAGCTACTGGTTCTTTAAAAACTTGTACCGTTGATGATGTATTGTAGTAGATTAAATCAGGGGCGGAGGAAGCAACTTTTTTAGGGAGCTGCACATTAAGGATGTAACCATGGTGCAATACCAAGAATTTAATTAAATCTTTATAATTATGTGACCCAATTTTTGAAAATTGTCGATCTCCAGTGAAGTTCACTTTTCACCATAATTATGCAGGTGATGGATTTATTGATATTCCATTAAATCGTGGATAAAATTCTGGTATTGTTCTTGAAAAAAGAGTATTTTGTGGATGCCTATCAAAGTTTAGTAGTGGAGAAACTTGTGATCATGGCTGGATCTTGTGAAAGTTATGTGTGACAATGTAGCTACCCTATATATTAATTTACGGTTTGTCACAGAAAGAATTACCATAGCAACAGTTTAGTGTAATGAAATTTTTGCAGGTGCTAGGTTTAACATACTGTAAAGAACTAGCTATAGTGATGAAGCAGATTATGAGAAGAAAGCTTCATGATCACTCAACTGACTCAAGTAGAACAGCAAGTACAGTGTATGTACCTACAGTAGGAATTAGTGGTGTTGAGAATACAACATTCCTCTGAATCCTGATGGCACAGTTACTGGTCAATTTTAATCAAGATCAGGAACTTTTGTAAACTGAAACATAGCCAATCATTTTTGTATTATAGTTGTTGTAAAAACAATGTGCTATTAGCTATTGCTCATTAATAAAATGTGACCAGACTTCATATAACAAGGCTTCCACGCACACAAAATCAAACCTACGTTTTCACCAGAAATGGATTGCTGGTCTAACACACTATCATATTCCACACTGTACTTCCTTCAGGACTGGCAAGTCTGG
Organism: Dysidea avara; assembly: GCF_963678975.1. Taxonomy (NCBI): domain Eukaryota; kingdom Metazoa; phylum Porifera; class Demospongiae; order Dictyoceratida; family Dysideidae; genus Dysidea; species Dysidea avara. The sequence continues at coordinate 48,747,864 of NC_089273.1, forward strand.
TTTCTGTAGCAGCTTTCTTCCGACCCTGTCAAAGCCACGAGTGGGAGATTGGCGTCATTAAATGGCCATGGCTTTGTGATAATGGTGTGTGGCGAGCTGGGACTTCACAGAGAGCTCGCCAATAGTGCTCTGTCAATTTGGAGAGATTTGAGGACCATGGGGGGCCATGGAGGGCCAAATTTTGGCCTCTGGATTCCATTCGTCTTCTTATTTCATTTTATACACCTATAGTAAGCCCACCCACCACCCACCACCCCCACTCTCCTACCCTATTATTGCCACCTGTGATATTATAACCCGCTCGAAAAAAGCTGCCCAAAACAGGGCAAATTTTGGGTGTCAGAAATTAATACACCCATTCTCTGATAGCTAGTAAATAGATGAATAATTTATGCAAATTTTGTTTACACAGCTGTAGGCACTGGGAAGTTATTACACAATGATTACTTAAAATCGTCATATCTCCTAACGAAGTTTTGTGCGTCGAAGCCTTGTTTTGTCAAATACAGTCACAAATGCAGTATAATTATACTGTATTGTGCGTAGTAAATACAACACGGAAGCAAGGCATTGCTAGCTAAACTACTAGTGCACTATAAAGCAGATGCACTGCAATATAGAAAATGTTGATTTTAACTACATGATATTTTTACATGCTGTATGCATTTCACAGTGCTGAAATGTACATTTCTTCACTGCCTCATTTCCAGCAACATTCTAGATGCAGTAAATCTTTCTCTATACTCTGCAGGAAACTCCACTGAAATCCACTAATGTTCTAAATATGAAAATTAATGTTGCTGAAATGACAAATTTCATGCACATTTTATACTCATGTGCTAAAAGCTGACATTTCATTTTTGCCCAGTGGAGGATGAGATAAAAAACAGAATAATTTGGTTGCAGGGGAGTTGAATGTATTTTTAAAAATAAACTATTGTTTTATAGATTAGATTATAAGGTGATTAAAATGGAATGAACACTCTTATTATATACATAGGTCAACGCATTGACAGATTTAGATAAGCCATATCATACAATCTGCAAAGAGCTTGATATTTAAACTTCACATTCTTCATGCAATTTCTAGTAGCATGTATATTCATACATGCCCTGAGCCATTCTAAAATTCTTTACCCTATAGTAGCTAATTTAGGTATAGTCACACGTGACATCCATTTACTGATACTTTTGACATGCAGCAGTATTCTATAAACACTGCACCAAAGAAAATGACATGAGTAAAGAAGTGAAACTGCTGAAATCACATCAATGGATTTCATAAACATTACATACTAACAGTTTACAGTTTTTCACCCAGTGTATTTATCAACAGTTGTGTCAATACAGCAAATTAAGTAAATGTTTATAACAAAAAAATTAAATAATAATGCTTCCCCTTAAATATATATATATATAACAAAAGTAAATATATAGTAAAAAATCACAAAATACCTACAAAAATGTATATAACTGTGTACTGTAGCTACTATTGTTTATTATGTAAATTATGTACTTCACAGTTTTTATTAACTTGGCTATTGGCTTGCACTACATATGTAGACTGGCATTATCATTACCTATTATTCTGAGAGCACAAAAATTGCTCCAAATCAAACTACATAATGAAGTAAATTCCTCTTCAAGCTTTTTTGAAGATCTGCGCACTTCTGCTCGGTTCGCACCTTAGCTTGAGCAATTGTTTTTCCATTTATTATTAATTCTTGCAAAATTGTGCAGTCTGGCTTCACCATCCACATATGGCCACAAGCTAAAGAAAACTCCTTACTGTAACTGATACATGCTATTGCTCCAATATTAACTAAAGCCTGCCCAAGGCCATTTGCAGTGCAGCAAGCCAAAAAGTGAAAGATTTTTTCATTTGCTAGATTTCTTTGTACATCAATTGTATTTAAAAGGATCTCTGCGTGCGGATATCTAATAACAGGTGGTGGAACGTATCCATAAACACTATTATCATTGCCATGGCCAGCTACAGATACTAATTTTAAAGTAGGTTCGGTGAAACTTGTTAAAAAATTTTGATTAGTTGCTTCATGTTCCCCAACCAGTTTAGAGCAGTTCTGTGAAATCTGGTAGAGATAGTCATACCTGCACGTGTACATTGTTATTGTAACAGTATGAGCGCCATTGGCATCAACTAGCAAGATGCCAGGGAGATCTGATGCAGTTGGTGCAGCTCTATCAGACATTGTCTTTGTAGCCTTATTAATGTCCCCTTCACCATTCTGAATGTCACTGTTTATTGAGGTCCATCACTGAGTTGCAACAAGCGCCTCTCCGGTTGCACCAACCGCGGCAGGAATTTTTACAACATCAGGTTTCTTTTTGCCACCAAATGTTTGGGTATTGGCAATATTTGTGAAGCCAGCATAGGCAATATCTTTCCAATTTTTTCCAAGAACACTATGTGGAGAAAGAGTGGCTTGCATTGTAGCATATGTGTCTTTTGTAGGTACTGTTTGAAACTGGAAATACACTGGTGTATTGGTCATTGCTTTGATTGTAATTGTCCATGTGCCAGCTTCAGGGTTTCTGACACATAGCTTTTGAAGACTTTGGCCATCTTTGGTCATCTGAATGTACAAGCTTTCTATGTCAGTTTTGTGTTTATAGCTTGTTTTACCATCTTGGCTATCAATGATGACTGTAACATTTTGTGGTGTTGCAAAATATGCATTAGAGGAGTCAAAGAGACTGGCATAAAGAAATTTCACTCCTGAAGGAATTTGAATTTGCTTTCTAAAATTTATAGGTGTTGGTTTTGCTGTGTCATCCTGTGGTATGTGAACTTGATAGAAAATGTAGTTGTTGTCTCCTGTTTTGTAGATTTCACTACCACCAGGAGGTGTGCCAATATCTATTGACCATTTGATACATTCTTCGCAGTCAGCAAAAAACTTACTGATGACAGTGCCACCTTGAGTAGCAACAAGGGATGTGCCAATGTAACAATGATCAGCTTTAATGGAGGAACATATTGGCATAACATTCATAAAATGTAGGGTACCATTGGGCAGCACCTGCCATATACATATATAGGTCTTGAGATAATTGGTGATATGAACCTTCCATGGAGTCTTATCCAGCTTCCAAAGCGATGGAAGAAAACTGTCTGTTGGGAGAGTTGCAATATTCCACGTTGTACTCCACGGATGAACTACGTAGGAACTTACTACGTTAGAAAGAGAATCCCATCCATCCTTTGCCACCAACAGTGCTTCATCATGATCTGAAACCCTGATATAAAATATTCTTTCCTGCCCAGGTGAGATATCACCAATACATCCAAAGCGAAATACAAAATACGCATGGACATAAACCGTAAATGAGAGATTGTTGTATACCGTGACTAGCTTTCGCCGAGCGACCGCCAGGGATATCCTCAAAGCGGGGCCTCAGAGTTTCCATAAGTGGATACTTCTCTGTATCATGCTGCAAAAGGCTTTTGTAAATTCGGGCATATCCATTCATCATTAGGTCCACTAGCTCTTTTCCAAGTTCAGAGCCATTTTCGACTGCAGCTATTGCTTTGTCCTTAGTTATGTGTTCAATGCCGATAAAAAAAGTCGTCCCATAACCCATGATTCCAACGGCTAATAGCCAGAATTTGTTTTTGGTCGGGAGTCAGTTTTTCGATAGGAGTAATGTTGGCGTCCTTTGCCAAATTGATGATGGTGGCGTCCTGGTCCAAATCAATCGTGGAAGGAGCATGGAAAGGAATGCTGAACTGTTTTGCTTCTGCATGGGCAGAAACTATGAGAGATTTTACTTCCTTGAAAGTTAACATTTCGCCAGTGTCTGCAGCAAAACCGCAAAGCATCTTGGGTATAAGTTCTTTACGATCCGACATCTTTGACGTAGTTAGCCTATGAACCTTTACCCGGTTTTCGTCACGAAACTTTCAACTTTAATATCAGATGATAACAGTAACTAGCCTAGAAGAAAGTGGTAAGCAAAACAAAGAAACCGCATAGTTATTATAAGAACTGAGTGGTTTGGGTGTGGACCTGCGATAGCTAGCTAGCTACTGGGATATTCACATCTTTGCATAAGAACTTTCTGCAACAACTGTCAGTGTCACTTTGGTTCAACTACGCCAGAATGATTTTAAGATACTGGGCATTGCAGTGTGGTGACACTTATTTCCCTGCTCTCAATGTCTAGTCAGTTTTGTAATTATAATAGCTATAAGTGAGCTTGTAGTCTAGTTTAGTTTGGTAACTATAGTTGCTATTTTCATATCAAAACTAATGTCAAATTTACCGGATTCCGCCGGATTCCGCAAGTGACATCTGATAAAAATGCAGATCTACTGCTTATGTTCAGTCCCATTATAGGGTCCAAAAGAGCAGTTTAAGTAGCTGTGAATAATTAAGTTTCACTAACCCATGTAAGTAAATGCAATTGTATGCATGTTCTACGTAAAGCAACTGACTACATAGCTGTTTATTCCACTAAGTATGTTTAATTGCTGTTTATGGACTTGCTGAGAACAAAATAAACATGCAACAAGTGTCATTCTTGGAATAGCAAATCTGCTAAATTGAGCACCAGAGTTCTATACCCAAATTTGTAGCTAAGAAGTGGCCAAAATCTGAGCATCAATCAATAACAATGTTGCCAAGGTGATATATTTATTGATTTTGACATAATAGTGAAATACATGTCTATATATGGTGCTAAAGTGCAAACCACACATCAGTACAACAGTACACGCCCAACCCACCACAATTCATACTATTCCACCACACCCAGTTTTGGTTACCATCATCAGATGATGATCATGTGATGTGGTTTACTATATTAGGTCATTGTGGTGATATGGTAACATCATGTGACTCTGACTTGTTTACTGTGCATGTTTGCATGATGTGCATACAAGTATAAAAACAGTGAGAAAGTTTACTGCACACATTTAGCAAATGTCAGATGAGTAACTGTTTTATACTACTGTTGTAACAGCAACAGTAGAGGTATGCTACACACTGCAGTGTACAATATAAGAGGAAATTATTGCTTGGACAGAATGGCCAATCAAAAGTAAATTTGATTGGCCATTTCTGAAATTGCATGGCCATAAGATAGAGGTGTACTATCTTAGTGTGTGAAGTACAAGCCTTCTAGGGGGTCTGCCCCCCGGGAAATTTTTGAAATAGGTATCACTCTGAGATTGAATCTGAGACCACTTTCAGCTACTTATCACTGAATTTTATGCACATACATTTTACAGAGAATTAATTGTTTACATGTACAAAATTTGTGCTGTTGCTGCATACATATTTTACAAAAAAAACCTTTGAATCAATGTATTGTACAGCCAGTTTGTTGACTTAGCTAGGCTAAAAGCTTTGTTACAAGTGGTGTCATATTGAATTATCAACTAGCTAATGCTAAAGTTTCTCTTGTAAATAGCAATAGATCAAAACTTACTCTCGAACTTTCCGTGTGCAGAACACCTTTATCACGTGACTTTCATTCCACTTTCTCCAGCCACTGCATCTCTATAGATTATAACCACGAAATGGCCATCTTATACTTAATATCGTACCTTCACTTCGCAAACTTTACTAAAAATAAATTAATTAATAAATTTTTTTAAAAACTTTCTTTTCTTCTTTTGGAAGGCGCCACTCGGGTAGTCAGTGTACGCTTCTTCACAAAATCGACAGTAACCTACAATCGATAATTTGGGTAAATACTAGGTGCAGTACTCTAGCTTACGCATGCGCATCGAGTCGATGCTTCGACGGGATCGAGACTTCACGTAGTGATTAAATAGCTTCGGTAAGGAAAGTTAATAATACGACAATAATAATAACTATAATATTACATGTATAAAGACTAGTAATAAAGAATTACAGTTGTAATAAATTTGATCGGCACAAATGGCCGACCAACAGCTACATTGATCGGTCAACAGCATCGCTTGGTCGCAAAATGGCCTAGGGCCGACCGTTATATTGTACTCTGCACTGTCACTGTGTCAGTTTTAGATAAAGTTATCATAATAAAATATAGGTCAGCAGTTGTGAATATATAGCTTTAGAGTGAGCGAAGACACTATGTCAACTGAAGGAGACCAGAGAGATGAGTCAGAAGCTGATGACAATAGATTTGAACTTAATGATTTACAATGAAAGATGTTGCAAAATTATATAGAAGCATTGCCTGATGATGATGATTCAAAAGCATTCTTCCAGCAGTGATTACCATGAAGTAGAATTAATTTTAAAGTCAATCTTAGTAATATTCCATTGTACTATAAATATGTGAAAGTAACAATCTATGTATGAAGTGTGCATGTCGAATCAAATGAAAAGCTTGGAACAGTCAACTGAAAAATAAGCAAAGTGCTATGTTCATCCTGCTATGCCCGTGCTACATTCTTCTGTCGAGTCACTTAACTTAGTTTCCATATATAAGGCCATACCTATTTGATCTTATGTTGCGCAGGAAAAATTATTTTAAATTTGGGTAAGTAGGTCGGTTTGAAAATGAAAATGATAAAAATTTTAAACGCAAGCATACAAAATGCAAATAATGAATTTAACTATAATAGTACATACACAGTTAAAAATCTAGGTTTCATACTCTTCTACACTGTTAAAAATAAGGAGTAACTGTTACTCCCCTAGGGGAGTTCCCAGTGTAGGGAGGATTTAACACCCTATATTTTTGTGGAGAGTAACTAACATCCCACAAAGGAGTAACAGGAACCCTTTGAAAAATCTATTGTAGGGAGTTCTAGTTACTCTAGGAGAGTTCACATAAGCATGCAAGGCGTTTCCTTTACTCCATGAAATTCTGCAAATAACTCCGTATAAAATTTCAAATGATGTTAAAGACATACAGCAAAACTGAAAAAAAATATTTACAATATCCAGCTTTATAATATTGGAAAGTCTCTGAAAAAAAGAGACCAGTAGCAAGGCTTCATCATCAGCAAACGATGCTTCACTGCCACTTCACTGGAGTTACTTCCTGCCACATGACATGTTATCAGCTGTAGTAAATAGCAGTATAGTAAAGAAATATTCAACAATCATATACTTGTTACCTTTATGGCTGAAGGTACGTCACACACAGTTGCCAACAAAGTTGTAAAAACAATTCTTCCAGACCAGCAGCATTGGTAGTGTAAACTAAACAGGCAAACAGTTGTTATCATGCAAAACAGCACTTTTTTGCTACCTGGAGCCAGTTCATCATTTTGTTCGTCTATTTGTTCACTGATTTCTTGTGGCACCTGTAATAGCTATATGTTTACAAATTGATGCACAGTCACTGTATGTTAACACACTTACTGGATGTTGTAAAAATTCTATGTTCTCAGTGACATTGAGACATCCATGCTAAAAAAGTAAATATGTGCTTACGTAACTATAAACATTATCTCCTTACAGGTCAAGAATAACTTGGAAAGTTGATGAAGTTGAAGACACGCAATGTACATTATATCAAAGGAGAGAAGAACCATCAATATTATTGATGACACAAACAATTACAATCAAATGTCCTCGGACACATGCTACCACAAAAATAGGGCATAAAAAGCCCCACAGGTGGGCATGGCAAAGTACAATTAACAAAAAACAAAACACACACACAATTAATAATGAAAAATATCTTGCCAACATAATGTTCAAAAGTCCACACATCATTCTTGGCAGCTCTTCGCCATAAATATTCTCCTAGAAGAGGATATTGAAATTGCCGCTGCTAAATCAAAGATTCTCTTACATTGAGATTTTAACATAGTGAAATTATTTTGAATGAAGTTCACACAGTTCCGAAAAGAAGATAATGAACTTGGCAGATAGTGACCCAATACACTCATCTCAATTGTGTCATAAAAGTTAACAATGCCAAGGCGATCTAGCTCAGACAAAAGTAGTTGATATTCTTCCTTTTTAAGTTTACAGTCTCTTGCAAGTTCAAGGTGACGGACACAGTCCAGGGGACAAGTAAGCTCCGATTCTTGTTAACTGCAGACGATACATCTTACTAATTAATTCCAGTGAATCTGCATGTAATTATGTAAAAAGACAATGATATAGGCTACTGACCTTACCAGGCAATATCATTGTATCCGGCTGCTAACGTCAACTGAAGTCGGGCAGACGGAAATGATATGTACGCCATGTTTAAGCTAGGTGGCTTTCCTCTCCTCCCTCAAGTCTTCAACTTCTTACACACTGACTACTAGTAGCTAGCGGTGAGCTTGGATGGGCTGAATAGTGAATACTGTACGTACCAGTCAGTGCGGATACGATTCCGCCGAATTTTAAGTTCTCTTTCCCTGAGTCTTGAACTATTTCTGCCGTATCACAATAAGGCGCCTAAACCCTCACGAGCAGTGGTGACTTCTGTTGGAGCCAGTTTAATAAACCGGTGTGTCACACAAGACGACTCAGATCAGTATGAGCTCAAACGTACCTGAAGAAACAATGAACGGGATAGACTCTAGTGAACGTCCAGTAATTATTCACGAACAAGCAAACAATTTAGTATCACCTTTTAAGCACTACAATTCCTCAGAGAAGCAAACCGCTTTCAACTAGACTTTCGATTGTGGGTTGCAGCGTTAAACTACCTCCGAGTATTTCTTCGTCCTCTGGTGTTGTAATACCTCAACTATACTGCTGAAACTGAAGAATTACCACGAGAAGAAACCGTAGACGCCAGACGAGGAAGAATCTTATAGTCCCGGACATCGGACTATTCCCGCCAAAACTTTTACGCTGTTGTACCGTGGCTAACATCACTAACGGTACCTGTAAAGGTTCGACCATTCTAAACAATTAAACTGTGTGTTTTCTGTCGTTATTTTGCAGTCACCACACGAAATACATGAAATGAGTACTCCTAGTCGACGTACTAGAAAAATCAAACGGAAAAAGCCCATTCACAACACTCCTCCTAACAACAGTGTTGTTAAGAAGACTAAGGAAACTCAGGATGACAACCAGATTGAATGTTTAATTTGTGACAACATCATATTAGAGCCTGGAGAAAACACAGATGGTCACGACGCTGTATTCTGCGAAGGGGAATGTCAGGGGTGGATTCATAGACATTGTGCTGGCATTACTCGTCCTGTGTTTGAGAAGTTACTAAGTGAGTCCGCTCCATACTTGTGTCCACACTGCACCTATAGCAAACAATATAATGAAATCAGTGCTTTAAAAGAGACCATAAAGACCCTAACTGACAAAATAAGCAAGCTAGAAGGGAACCAGACTAGCCATCCTAAAACTATATACCAGCAGCCAATGTTGCCTAGTAACCAATTGCCTGATCCCCCAAATCAACCTACAACTCCCCTCATCAATCAGCAAAGGTCATCCGACAGGAAGTGCAATGTAGTATTTTATGGTATCGCAGAATGCCCTCCAAACACATCTAAACCTGCTAGATCACAATCTGATCTTAAAAACATTCTATCAGCTGTACTCAATATCGAAAGCTCAGCAATTAAAGATTTACACCGACTAGGGAAATTCAAACCAACTCAGCAACGCCCAAGACCACTTTTAGTACAGTTTCTCCGTGCACTAGATGCTCAAGCTGTCCTGTATGATAGAAGTAAACTTTCTCCTCCTATACTTGCCAAGCCTGATATGACCCCTGAAGAGAGAAACACTGAATCCTTACTACTTAAAGAAAGATGGAAGCTTATCCAACAAGGCTATTCTCGCAAATCTATCAAAATTCGTAATGCTCACATTTATGTCAATAATCAGCCACATGGCATAGTCACCAATTCAAAGTTTAACCAACTCAGCCAGCTTGCTCCTCTTTCCTCTGACGCTACAAGTACAAATACATCTCAGCCTGAGCCATCTCAAACTATGGACACTACTTCCACTGATTCCCAATGACTAAATTCTGATAAAAGATATCATTGTCCTGATGATTTTACCCCTACAGAATCAATCCCTAGTCACAACACTATAGGCATAAACTGTGGTAGTTCACCTGTAAATTCTACCAGTAGTCCAAACAAAAATTTGCTACAACATCTTGCAATTATTAACTTTTGCAGCGTAACAAATAAACACGCTGAACTAGAAACATTCTTAGTTCTACATAGTATACGTTTCTTAATTGGTACAGAATCACATTTGCATCAAGAAATTACAAATTCAGAAGTATTCCCAAAAGACTATCATGCATACAGGAAAGACCGAAACAGTCATGGTGGAGGAGTGTTCATATTAGTTGACAAAAATGTTCCATCTAGTCAAGTGTTAATAGATTCTCCATGTGAAGTAGTGTGGGCACAAGTACATGTACAGAACCATCCCGATATAATTTTAGGATCCTTCTACTGTCCTCCTCATTCTCCAATATCAATTTGGGAAGAACTGTCTGAATGTATACAACAAGTTCAACAAATGTTTCCTGATGCAGTACTCATTCTTGGGGGTGATTTTAACTGCCCAGGAATTGATTGGTCTTCTGGTTGTTTAACTGAATCTTATTTGCCAGCAGCGTTTAGAGAATCATTAATTTTGCTATCACAAGACTTTTTATTAGAGCAAATAGTTACCAATCCTACTAGAGAAGAAAATATTTTAGACCTATGTTTTATATCACATCCTAGCTATGTTTGCCAATCTAGAACTGTTTCCGGCTTAAGTGATCATAATGCAGTAATTGTTGATCTGTTAAATTGTATTCCTTGCAATAGCAAACCTAGAAAGAAAATGTACTGTTTTAAAAGAGCAGACTGGGTCTCTCTCCATGACAAAGTAAGCAGCATTTCTGCAGATTATTTACAACTAAATGAAACCAACTCGAGATCTGTTGAAGAAAACTGGAATTATATACGTGGAAACCTCTTACAAGCTGTTGACACCTACATACCAATGAAATATATTTCTAGCCAGAAAAAACTTCCATGGATGACACCTTGCCTTAAAAGACTAATAAGGAAAAAGCAGAGATTTTACAATAAAGCAAAGCGAACCAGGACAGCTACTGATTGGGAGCAATTTAAGAAGATTCAAAAACAAGCACGCCGATCCATCCGACTACAACATAACAACTACCTTACCAATATTCTTAATTCTTCAAGTAAACTGAAAGGAAACAAACCCTTTTGGAACTTCATTAAATCTCAGAACCGTGACCACACTGGAATTAGTGTACTACAAACCCCTGATGGAATAGTTACTACACCAAGCAGTAAAGCTGAAATTCTCAATAGTACATTTCAATCAGTGTTTACAGTAGAAGATCAAACTTCCTTACCTACATTACCAGAATCAGTTCATCCACCCATAGAAGAGATAACCATCACAGAACCTGGTGTCTTTGCTCTCTTATCTCAGACAGATCCACACAAAGCAGGGGGGCCAGACAACATTCCAGCTCGAATACTTAAGGAACTTGCATATCAGTTAACACCAATGCTTACACACCTATTTCAACAATCTTTGACTACTGGCGATATACCACAGGAGTGGAAGTCTGCATTTGTAACTCCATTATTTAAAAAAGGCAAAAGATATGATCCATCTAACTATCGTCCGGTGTCCTTAACATCAATTGTCTGCAAAACGTTGGAACATATTTTAGTCAGTCAGATTATGAAACACCTGGAAACAAATAGTATATTGTGTAACAACCAGTACGGATTTAGAGCTAGACGCTCTTGCGAATCACAACTGCTGCTAACAATTGATGATTTTGCTCGTGCATTAAATAACAGGTTACAAGTCGACATTGGAATTCTGGACTTCTCAAAGGCATTTGATAAAGTTCCACATGCCAGGCTTGTGAAGAAATTAGACTATTATGGAATACGAGGGAAAACACTTCAGTGGATTACATCTTTTCTACACAACAGATCACAGCAAGTAGTCATTGAGGGCACATACTCATCCCCATGTAAAGTCACATCTGGAGTACCTCAGGGTACAGTTTTAGGACCAACACTATTTCTACTATATATTAATGATCTAATATCAAATATTCAGAGCACTGTTCGTTTATTTGCTGATGACTGTCTTATCTATCGACCAATAAATTCTCCTAACGATCATCAGCTATTACAACAAGACTTAAATACACTAAATACTTGGGCTAAAACATGGCAAATGAAATTTAATGTTGACAAATGTTGCATTCTTCAGTTATCCAAACACCACCATAAAACAACATTTCTTTATCACATGTCAAACAAACCCCTCAAAGTTGTTGAACAGCACTCTTACCTTGGAATAATAATAGATCACCATATTTCTTGGGGACCACAAGTTAACCATGTATGCAACAAGGCAACCAGACTAATCGGTTTTTTACAATGTAACTTAAGAAGCTGTTCACGTGCACTTAAAGAACTAAGCTATAAACAATTTATCTTACCTGTGCTGGAATATGCTGCTGCAATTTGGGACCCATACCACCTAAAGGACATAAATAAAATAGAAATGATACAACATAGAGCAGCTAGATTTGTCCTGAATCGACCATGGAGAAGGAATATGCGAGATAGTATAACTGATATGCTAACATCATTAGAATGGCCACCACTCCAATTAAGGAGAAAATGTGCAAGATTATCTCTATTATACAAGATTATCCACAACCTAACTGAAATACCTAACAGCTACTTACCAACATTATCACCTGTCACTATTACAAGATCTAATCATGAACAAAAATTCCTACACTATCATACATCAATAGACAATTATAAGTACTCATTTTTTCCAAGAACAATACCAGAATGGAATGGACTACCACAAGACATCATCAACCAACAAACTATTGACAGCTTCAAACAATTATTATACAATCACTTTTAATTTAATGTACATTAGCACTTATGCCCCAGGCGGGCTCTGCTAATTAAACAATATAATAATAATAATAACTACTCAACACGGCTCTGTTGTTAAAGAAGCCGTTTCTATGGTAATACTCTTCACTCTAAATAATGCGCTTGTAATAGAAATGGAATTTAATAATTATACATACGTATTTCAAAATATTCTTGAGTAACAATTCGTCCTCCTGTTTTTGTACTCTCTGTTTCCTTCACTATGTCTTGGTTAGCCTGTAAAATAAAACATGAGTAAATGGCTGCCATTGAAAAGGAAGCCTAAATAATTATCTCCCTTTTTTACATTGAGTGGCTAGAATTGAACTGTTTAGTTAATGGAGAAAATAACATAGTGAGACAGCTATAACCTGCATGTGGCTCATTCATATGTGGCCTCAGCCATACTGGCTCACTGAGTTCACCTTAGCTACTAGTTAGCTGGTAATGGGAACTCTTCAGTTTGGTGCCTTCACTTACTTGGAGTTCTCTTTACCCTTAGTGGGTTACTGTTATTCTCCTAGTAATCCAAACTCCCTTTTCAGAGTAAAATATTTCACTCCCCTAGTTACTGTTACTCCCCTGTTTTAACAGTGTAGTAGCATCAGATACCTCCAAAAGAGCTTTCCCATCGTATTCTACAATTTTAGAGCATTGGACGACCTTCAATGATCCCTTTGGACTATATCATGAGGGTGTTGTCTTTAATTAAGAACACGTGACCGCTCACGTGATTTTCAAAATTATTTCATTTGAAGAAAAATACATTCGGTCAGGCCCGCGCAACATAAGATCAAATAACTATGGCCTAACTTCACTTCGAAATTCATCATGCTGGTATTGTGACATACATTAATTATGTACCTCTGTATAATGTCCACACTGAATCTTATAGACAAGGGAGCATATAAACTGTAAACACAATGAAATTTAAATGTGGCTAGCATTTAGTAGTTTTAAAATTTCCCATACATACAAAACACTATTAGTTTATGCGTTGTATGATGTACGAATGTATGACACTGACTGTGTATGTCTATAAATAGTAAATGCAGCATAGCATGTTTAGTTTTTTACCATATCTGGCCTGCAACTATGTACCACTTCATCATGTGATTTTGGCGTGTGTGTAGGTATTTCCTTAACCTACACATTCCCTTTTCTTTGTTGTCCTATGTGTGCATATAAAATAGCAAGCATCAGCTTTTTTTAAAAACAGTACGGCATGGTAGCTAGTTATGTCAGAAGATAAGTTACCCCAGGATGATTCTGATATCAGTAAGTCAGAGGATAGTAGAGCAGTGAGTGAGAATCCTATAAAATGGGAATTACTACATGATTATTTAAGATCACTACCAACCAGAATAGAGTTGACTAAGGATTGTGAAAGTGTTGAAATAGAGAAGAATTACAACAGTAACAGCCATAATAAAGTGTTAGTAAATGAACTACATAATCTCATAGTTAGAGCAGTCAGTTGTGATCCTTCACATAACAAGACTGCCTGTGAATTTCTGAACAAGATCATTAAAGAGAATATTTGGCTAATGTTGCACGTCAATTTAAAGCAAATTCCCAACCTTTCTGATCACTTTTCATTTACAAAAAAAGCTTACAAGTAACAGTACAAGTTTCCCCATCACTAATTCAACTATCCTAGGAAGCTGTTGATGAGAAATATAAAGCACAGAAACACAATGGACAGATCAGTATTAAAGTAGATTGCAAACAGGAGAAACCTGACCAATCACAAGTTAAACCCCAGTTAAGCACTGATGTACCACATGATGTTGCTTCTTTCAGCTGTAATGTCACTGATATTCAGGCACTGTTGGCTTTAGTAGATGCCATAAAATGTTACCCAGCAGGATGGAAACGGTATTTCTTCTGGGATGTCTGGCTTGCTGTTACCATCCAGCTTGGTCTGTTAAGAAAAACTGACAGTGACAATCATGATGAAGTATTTCCAGGTCTGTAGATGAAACAAGTCTTCTTAGCAGAACGGTTAGTTGGCATTCCTGAGAGGATAAAATGTTTATTAATGGACCAAGATGCAGCATGCAAGGTATACCAAGGCATTAACCTATCAAATTTGCATAGTGCTACTGGTATTGCCTTCCACAATATTGCAGATGAACATCCATCTATTGTAGCAATGCTCGATAAGTACTACTTAGACTGCACAGGTAATGAGCCTGAGCAATACTGCAGAGATGGTTTACTATTGGTCAACATGATACGTTGTATTCCTAAGGACAGCAAATCAATGACTGGTAATCCCTACTATGATGCTTGGTATGTGTACAGTTTGAAGTTAGCAAAATACTGTGGGGAACATCATAAACCTGTTGTTGTGATGCGTAATAGAAAATATGAACCAAACTTGGTGAAGTGTATACAAATTGTTAATGACATAGCAGTGAGTGTTGAACATCCTGTAATGAATGTTAGCCCCACAGACCAAGAAATATTTTTTAACTTGGTAATTTTAACACAGGGTGATTCAGGGACCTAGTTAATACTCCAGTATACAAATTTGTACTTGGTTTGGAGAAGCAAGAGTAGAAAGTAAACACATAGTATGCAGCTCATCACAGTGTGCACCACCAGTAAAACTGAAACTACCAATAATTGCTCAGTTACTTTATTTCTTTCAGATAGGTAAAATTTAAACTTAAATTTTAAACTATTCTGCCAAACAACCTGCATGAGGAATACAATGCAGAAGTACTATTTAGGAACATCATTGCAGAAAACATACCGTATAATATGTTGGCACCAAAGAACGGACTATAGTTTCCACTGCATTAACCTCTTAATTTCCTCACTTCTCAATCATAGTACATTCAAAATTTGCAGCAGAACACAATCATCGGACTACTGGCTTGATGTCTGCATCATTACTGTATGTTCTGCATGTACAATAGGTAGAGTATTCAGTGTTGGTGCTTCAATCACTTGAAGCGGTATCTCACTATAGTCAATGATATATCAAGCATCAAGTAGCTAGACTAGTCAATAGTTTCATGTAAACCATCTCATAATAGTCAATGGTGATCCATCAAACATCAGTAGCTACAACAGACAAAGGTGGTGTATCAAACATCAAGAAGCTTTACTAGTCAATGGTGATGTGTAAACCATCTCTCAATAGTCAATGATGTGTCAAATATCAAGTAGATGTAATTAATAGTCAATGGTGGTGTGTAACCCTTCTCAGAACAGTCTATATTGATGCTTGAATAGCTAGAATAGTCAATGTAGGTGTGCTAACTATTTCACAATGGTCAATGATGTGTCAAACATCAAGTAACTAGAATAGTCAATGGTCCGGTGGTGTGTAAACCATCTCACAACAGTCGATCGCTATGTGACATGTCATACATCAAGTATCTAGAATGGTGAACGGTGGGATGCTACACACCACCATTGGCTATTAAAGCTACTTGTCAATGAGTTACTTGAAGTTTCATTGACTGTTGTGAGATGGTTTACATACCACCATTTACAATTCTAGCTACTTGATGTTTGACACATCACATTGACTGTTGTGAGATGGTTTACACACAGCATGTAAACCATCTCACTTACAGCAGTCCATGGTTATCTTTCAAGGATCAAGCAGCTAGAATAGTCAAAAGTGTTGTGTAAACCACCTCATAATAGTCAGTGAAGTGTCAGAGATCAAGTAGCTAGAATGGTGAATTGTCTAGTGGTGTTAAACCATCTCACAACAATCTATGGTGATGCATCAAGCATCAAGTAGTTGGAATAGCAAAAGTTTACATGCCACCTGGTTACTTGATGTTTGATATATTACCACGGACTGTTGTGAGATAGTTTACACACCACCATTTACTACTCTAGCTACTTGAAGCCTGATACATGACATGGATTGAATCTACAGTGACACCTGTCTTAGTGGCCACCTGCTAAAAAGACCACCTCTCAAAAAGTTTCTCTAGTTGGACATTTTTATGTTAATCCACCACAACCTTTGGCCTATGAAGGCCAAAACGTTTTGGTCTGAAAACCGTTTTAGACAAACAGAGGGACTCTGATATTATAAACATTCTAGCTTATGACATTGAGATGATGATGATGGACACCTTCCAGCATAGAATTACTATGATATATACATGTAACTCTGTCTTCCACTTTCGAAAATGAAGTGCATGTCTCTATATAGGAAAAGTTTATTCCCCACTGTGAGTGTTGTATTGATATAATACTAATAGTAAAGAAACAACAGAGAATATTGATACATGCATCAAATATTTCAATATGCATATATGATGTGGCATTTTACTTTCTATGAGAAATTTAAGGAAAACTGTGCGCAGTACTAGTGGATTGTACTGAATGATTGTATTGTACACTATGTATATACAGAGTACAATATAACGGTCGGCCCTAGGCCATTTTGCGACCAAGCGATGCTGTTGACCGATCAATGTAGCTGTTGGTCGGCCATTTGTGCCGATCAAATTTTTACAACTGTAATTCTTTATTACTAGTCTTTATACATGTAATATTATAGTTATTATTATTGTCGTATCGTTAACTTTCCTTACCGAAGCTATTTAATCACTACGTGAAGTCTCGATCCCGTCGAAGCATCGACACGATGCGCATGCGTAAGCTAGAGTACTGCACCTAGTATTTACCCAAATTATCGATTGTAGGTTACTGTCGATGTTGTGAAGAAGCCTACACTGACTATACCCGAGTGGCGCCTTTCAAGAGAAGAAAAGAAAGTAATGTTTGCGAAGTGGAGGTACGATATTAAGTATAAGATGGCCATTTCGTAGTTATAATCTGTAGAGATGCAGTGGCTGGAGAAAGTGGAATGAAAGTCACGTGATAAAGGTGCTCTGCACACGGAAAGTTCGAGAGTAAGTTTTGACCTATTGCTATTTACAAGAGAAACTTTAGCAATAGCTAGTTGATAATTCAATTTGACACCATTTGTAACAAAGCATTTAGCCTAGCTAAGTCAACAAACTGGCTGTACAATACATTGATTCATAGTTTTTTTTTGTAAAATATGTATGCAGCAACAACACAAATTTTGTACATGTAAACAATTAATTCTTTGTAAAATGAATGTGCATAAAATTCAGTGATAAGTAGCTGAAAGTGGTCTCAGATTCAATCTCAGAGTGATCCTTTTTCAAAAATTTCCTGGGGGGGCAGACCCCCTAGAAGGCTTGTACTTCACACACTAGGATAGTACACCTCTATCTTATGGCCATGCAATTTCAGAAATGGCCAATCAAATTTACTTTTGATTGGCCATTCTGTCCAAGCAATAATTTCCTCTTATATTGTACACTGCAGTGTGTAGCATACCTCTACTGTTGCTGTTACAACAGTAGTATAAAACAGTTACTCATCTGACATTTGCTAAATGTGTGCAGTAAACTTTCTCACTGTTCTTATACTTGTATGCACATCGTGCAAACTTGCACAGTAAACAAGTCAGAGTCACATGATGTTACCATATCACCACAATGACCTAATATAGTAAACCACATCACATGATCATCATCTGTGACTGGATTTTGGAAAAACGATCCAAATCGCACATTAGAAGTTTCGAGATAAACGGTTTTAAAGAATTGAAGCCAGCATAACTCTCCAAGGATAGCAAGCACGCGTATAAAATTTACACAAAAGATGCATCAATCTGTTACCCTTCAAGCCACTTCCAGTACTTGTAGCTGCTTGTACAGTTTCCCGCCAAATAAGATAGAAAATCTGAGCAGTTGGACGAGCGAAGTAGTATCACGAGTGCTCACAAAGGGGTGGAGGCTGGGGGGTGGCGGGGAGGGCAAAAGATAGGCCTCAAAATGGAGGCAGACCACGATTGGAGTCCAGACACGAGATTACAGGGCTGTGCTGGCTCCTTAGTGGCTGATATGTAGCAAAATCTACAGAGAACACGTCTGGCCAACATTACAAGGCTGTCCACCAGTAAACCACTGATTCTTGCCAAGCCAGGTCCTTCACAAGGCCTGAAACAGCCATTTTGGCACTCCACACCACCCAGAAAAGACGTCTATTAAAACCAGCCTCGTGTAGTTTTAGTGCTGAGGGTCAAAACTTGTGGTACGATAGTGTAGCTATCCACTGGTGGTGTTAGTTTGATTTTGCCTAATGTGCGATTTGGTTCGGTTCTGTAAAATCTGGTCACATCTGATGATGGTAACCAAAACTGGGTGTGGTGGAATAGTATGAATTGTTGTGGGTTTGGTATGTACTGTTGTACTGATGTGTGGTTTGCACTTTAGCACCATATATAGACATGTATTTCACTATTATGTCAAAATTGATAGCATAACAATAAATATATCACCTTGCCAGCATTGTTATTGATTGATGTTCAGATTTTGGCCACTTCTTAGCTACAAATTTGGGTATAGAACTCTGGTGCTCAATTTAGCAGATTTGCTATTCCAAGAATGACACTTGTTGCATGTTTATTTTGTTCTCAGCAAGTCCATAAACAACAATTAAACATACTTAGTGGAATAAACAGCTATGTAGTCAGTTGCTTTATGTAGAACATGCATACAATTGCATTTACTTACATGGGTTAGTGAAACTTAATTATTCACAGCTACTTAAACTGCTCTTTTGGACCCTATAATGGGACTGAACAAAAGCAGTAGATCTGCATTTAATCAGATGTCACTTGCGGAATCCGGCAGAATACTGTAAATTTGACATTAGTTTTGATATGAAAATAGCAACTATAGTTACCAAACTAAACTAGACTACAAGCTCACTTATAGCTATTATAATTACAAAACTGACTAGACATTGAGAGCAGGGAAATAAGTGTCACCACACTGCAATGCCCAGTATCTTAAAATCATTCTGGCATTGTTGGACCAAAGTGACACTAACAGTTGTTGCAGAAAGTTTTTATGCAAAGATGTGAATATCCCCAGTAGCTATAGCTAGCTACCGCAGGTCCACACCCAAACCACTCAGTTCTTATAACTATGCGGTTTCTTTGTTTTGCTGACCACTTTCTTCTAGGCTAGTTACTGTTATCGTCTGATATTAAAGTTTGAAATAGTTTCCTTTAAAAGTTTCGTGACGAAAACCGGGTAAAGGTTCATAGGCTAACTACGTCAAAGATGTCGGATCGTAAAAAAACTTATACCCAAGTTGCCTTGCGGTTTTGCTGCAGACACTGGCGAAATGTTAACTTTCAAGGAAGTAAAATCTGTCATAGTTTCTGCCCTTGTAGAAGCCCGATTAGTAAAACAGTTCAGAATTCCTTTCCTTCATCCTTTCACGATTGATTTGGACCAGGATGCCACCATCATCAATTTGGCAAAGGACGCCAACATTACTCCTATCGAAAAACTGACTCCCCACCAAAAGCAAACTCTGGCTATTAGCTGTTGGAATCATGGGTTATGGGACGACTTTTTTATCGGCATTGAACACATAACTAAGGACAAAGCAATAGCTGCAGTCGAAAATGGCTCTGAACTTGGAAAAGAGCTAGTGGACCTAATGATGAATGGATATACCCGAATTTACAAAAGCCTTTTGCCGCATGATAAAGAGAAGTATCCACTTATGGAAACTCTGAAGCCCGCTTTGTGGATATCCCCGGCGCTGGTCGCTCAGCGAATGCTAGTCACGGTATACAACAATCTTTCGTTTACGGTTTATGTCCATGCGTACTTTGTATCTCGCTTTGAATGTATTGGTGATATTTCACCTGGGCAGGAAAGAATATTTCATATCAGGGTTTCAGATCATGATGAAGCACTGTTGGTGGCAAAGGATGGATGGGATCCTCTTTCTAACGTAGTAAGTTCCTACATAGTTCATCCGTGGAGTACAACGTGGAATATTGCTACTCTCCCAACAGACAGTTTTCTTCCATCGGTTTGGAAGCTGGATAAGACTCCATGGAAGGTTCATATCACCAATTATCTCAAGACCTATATATGTATATGGCAGGTGTTGCCCAATGGTACCCTACATTTTATGCATGTTATGCCAATATGTTCCTCCATTACTGCTGATCATTGTTACATTGGCACATCCCTTGTTGCTACTCAAGGTGGCACTGTCATCAGTAAGTTTTTTGCTGACAGCAAAGAATGTATCATTTGGTCAATAGATATTGGCACACCTCCAGGCGGTGATGAAATCTACACAACAGGAGACAACAACTACATTTTCTATCAAGTTCACATACCACAGGATGACACGGCAAAACCAACACCTATAGATTTTAGAAAGCAAATTTCAAATTCCTTCTGGAGTGAAATTTCTTTATGCCTGTCTCTTTGACTCCTCTAATGCATATTTTGCAGCACCACAAAATGTTACAGTCATCATTGATAGCCAAGATGGTAACACAAGCTATAAACACAAAACTGACACAGAAAGCTTATACATTCAGATGACCAAAGATGGCCAAAGTCTTCAAAAGCTATGTGTCAGAAACCCTGAAGCTGGCACATGGACAATTAAAATCAAAGCAATGACCAATACACCAGTGTATTTCCAGTTTCAAACAGTACCTACAAAAGAAACATATGCTACAATGCAAACCACTCTTTCTCCACATAGTGTTCTTGGAAAAAATTGGAAAGATATTGCCTATGCTGGCTTCACAAATATTGCCAATACCCAAACATTTGGTGGCAAAAAGAAACCTGACGTTGTACAAATTCTTGCCGCAGTTGGTGCAACCGGAAAGACGTTTGTTACAACTCAGCCATGGACCTCAGTAAATGGTGACATTCAGAATGGTGAAGGGGACATCGAGAAGGCTACAAAGACAATGGAAGATGCAGCTGCACCACCCCCATCAGATCTCCCTGGCATCTTGCTAGTTGATGCCAATGGCACTCATACTACTACAATAACAATGTACCAGAGCAGGAAAGACTATCTCTACCAGATTCAACAGAACTGCTCTAAACTGGTTGGGGAACATGAAGCAACTAGGCAAAAGTTTAGAACCAGTGTCACCAAACCTACTATAAAATTAGTATCTGTAGCTGGCCATGGCAATGCTAACAGTATTTGTGGATACGTTCCACCATCTGTTATTCAATTTCCACTCGCAGAGATCCTTTTAAATACAAATGATGTACAAATAAATCTATCAAATGGAAAAATCTTTCACCTTTTGGCTTGCTGCACTGCAAAAACTCTTGGGCAGACTCTAGTTAATAATGGAGCAATAGCATGTATCAGTTACAGTGAGAAGATTATTTTATCTTGTGACCATATATGGATGGGGAAGCCAGACTGCACCATTTTGAAAGAATTAATAATAAATAGAAAAACAATTGCTCAAGCTGTGGTGCATGCCGAGTCGGTGTGCACAGATCTTCAAAATAAACATGGAGTGGACTTTTTTGATTTATGTAATTACATGTGGAGAAATTTTCATGCTCTCACAATAATAGGTGACAATGATGCCAGGCTGCATATGTAGTACAATTCAATAGCCAAGTTAATAAAAACTGTGAAGTACATAATTTACATATTAACAATAGTAGCTACAGTACACAGTTATATATATATATTTTGTAGGTATTTTGTGATTTTTTACTATATATTTACTTTTGTTGTATACATATATCCACCCCAAAAACACCTTCGCTGTAAAAAAGGCGCGCCCAAGAAACTACAAGTACCTGGAACCCAATATATAAAAAAAGAAAACAGCTCAGCTGAAGTGAAAAGTAACTGGTAACTTAAAGAGCTGATATCTGAAGAGGCCAAGAATACATTTACTAAAGTTTAATCCATGCAAGAACACCTTGGCTATAAAACAGGTGTGTACATGAAAGTAACTGGCAACTGAAATGGCTGATATCTAAAGCGGCCAAGAATGAATGGTCATATACAACTAATTCAAAAATTTAACACTGAACCTTTATAATTCGGCTGTGTTTTATATTCACTCTTGCTGCATCGTAAAGTAATTTCTTTTAACTCTAATTGGCTGGTAATTTGGCCGCCTTTTTTAATAGTCAGTATAATAGAGCAAAAAAAGGTGGCCAAATTACCAGCCAATTAGAGTTAAAAGAAATTACTTTACGATGCAGCAAGAGTGAATATAGAACACAGCCGAATTATAAAGGATCAGTGTTAAATTTTTGAATTAGTTGTATATGACCATTCATTCTTGGCCGCTTCAGATATCAGCCATTTCAGTTGCCAGTTACTTTCATGTACACACCTGTTTTATAGCCAAGGTGTTCTTGCATGGATTAAACTTTAGTAAATGTATTCTTGGCCGCTTCAGATATCAGCTCTTTAAGTTACCAGTTACTTTTCACTTCAGCTGAGCTGTTTTCTTTTTGTTTTTTTACATTGGGTTCCAGGTACTTTTAGTTTCTTGGGCGCGCCTTTTTTACAGCGAAGGTGTTTTTGGGGTGGATATCACTCATTTTTGTCAGTGATAGACTCTACATTTGGTTTAAAAGGTAATTTTTTTTGGAAATGAGCAATTAACATTAATGCAGAATATTATCTTGGAGAGTCAGTAAAATCCATACATAATAATGATTGTTTCATAACACCATAAATTCGGAAGTATGAATTTACGGTGTAGTATGACTGTTCTATTAGAGTAAATCTATCCTTACTGCCTGCATGTGACGAATATATCTCATATCTGTGCATGTTAAATGCTTCAGACACCTAATTAAACTTGCAAGTGACTAATTAGTTTACAGTTGCTACACAGCTATAAATACATTTGTAATTGTTATCACCATAATCATTTATCATGTTATAACCATTTTTTATTATTTTGGTCACAACTTCAGGATTAGAGCAGCAGAGAAAGGAATAGAGGACTCAATCATCAAGACTTGTATATGGGAGATGGAACAGTATTGCGATGGACAATGCCGGTACTAACCCCTCAAGGGTGTTGCAGTACAGTATAGATGCAAGACCAGAGCCTCGATCGTCACCTTTTGACTGTGGTCACAACTTCAGGATTGGAGCAGCAGAGAAAGGTATGGAGGACTCAATCATCAAGACTGGGGGAGATGGAATAGTATTGCCAAGGATAATGCCAGCACTAACCCCTCAAGGTTGCCACAGTGCAGTATCGATACAACCACTCCAACCATTGCATAAGACCAGTGCCTCGATCATCACCTTTTGACTGAAATTTTTATACTTGAAGCAATTAAAACAAAAAAGTTGTAGTACTTATACTTTCCTGAGGGAGCATGCCCCCAGAGTCCCAGACTCCCTTGCCTGTTCAGCAGAATAATAGGATTGAGCCTTACTACCACTTTCACCTTTATTCTTGGCCCGGATGTACATATCGGCAACATAATACAGTAGCTGTAGATAATGCCCCTAGGCAGAGCTATAGGGGTGGGAATTTTTCCCTACTATCACACTATCACGTAGTTCTTCTCGCAGTTCTTTGCATGGCCATCATCAACTGCTGTCAAAACATTAGTGTCGTCCACCAGACCCTTCCTCAAGCATACTTACCACACAAAAATAACTTAGTTTAGCAGTGCACAAACAATTATTGACAGCATATGTACACTTACCGCATTGTTGAACCATGTATACCACCAGAATCCACCGGATTGACAACTAACACGTGATCTATTTAGGGGAAATCTCGTGGAAAGTCCCTAATAGCCTTAAGCGGACACTCGTGATACGTGGTTTTAAATTGAATGGTTTAAGAATGTAACTAGATGGTGAGGCGTACTTTAATTGGCTCGACTTTACTGAGAAACTCGAGCCCCTCGTGAGAAACTACATCGCTTGAGCAACGCTTGAAAAAGTAAGAGTCAAGAATACTGAGGGACTCTATGATATATGCCGGTCTTGAATGCTAACGAAACGAGAAGTGAAGTTTGTGCAACGTGTCACATCGCCACACACTGATTCACCGTGTTTGTGCGATAGGGTTTTTGGACCTGTCCACCAGATGTTGAAAGGAAATTCATTCCACCACATGTTGAAAGGAAATTTATTCCAACTTGTGAAGTTATTGGTATACTCATTGTTGGGGTCCATGGGGACATCGATGATCATTTACCAGTCAGCTGTAAGTAATGTCATAACAGAAGGAAAGGAACCATTTCCATACCCCTATGGCATCCTGATTTTCCTGGTCAATTTATGTACACTCAACCACAGATCGAAATGTAGAACTTTGGTTGCAGGTGGAAAATAAACACCTTTTTACTCAGTTACAAGAGATTCACCCAGCTGGGATAAAATGTTGACGTGAATGTCATTAGTGCTAACTTGTTCATCAGGTATTGGACAATTCCAAGTGTCCAGATTATGCAGTTGTCCTCTTGTTCAAGTTTACACATTTAGGCAAGTTCCACAACGTCCTATAATCTATTACTATATCAGTGTGAAATAATGCTTATATAATATTTTTCATATTCCAGGCTTTAGGTGTATTGTATTTAACACCTGTTTGTTGGTTTTTGCAGGCCATCTGGTCATACTGGTTTATCCACTAGCAGTTGAATGTGATCATGGTACATATGTAAGTTGAGACCATGCAAGAACAAAGATACAGGTGTCATGAATTTCAGGTCAGTTAACGTTCAGAGGAATGGTATTATTGCAATTGTTCTTTTTGTAGTTATCAATTATCAGTGACCAGTTTGTGATAGCCTACTTTTGTTTGACCAATGACCTAATGTTCTGGTTTACATGCTTACCCAACAGTTATGTTACTCACTTAACCTGCATATGGGATATATATATTTTTTAGTTCATTTTGATTATCCATCCTTTATTGGTACCGCCTGGCATATTGATTTTTTGCACATTCTCTTTTTAATTCAGTGCCTGCTGGATTGCTTCGTCAGATATCGAAACAGGTGTCTTTGGTGTTGCGACCGATGTTCCAGGTCAATTTGCATGTGTGTTTAATTTAAGGTTGACTTCAGTGCCTGCTTATTCTTTTACAGGTCTCGGTATCGAGTGTCATGAATTTCAGGTCAGTTGACGTACAGAAGAATTGTATTATTGCAATTGTTGTTTTTGTAGTTATCAATTATCACTGTATACTAGTGATGTGAATTTGCAAGTCAGTCTACTCAGATGTATCGGGTATAGTGTTGATGGGTTCAAACAAATATCCAGTGTAGACTGTAGTGGCATCAAGGGTGTTAATTTCTAGGTCAGTTTACATGTTGTGATGTTAGTGATTTTTTCCTAGTACCCAGATGTTAAGTGTATTGTATTTAATGCCTAGCTACCTGTTATGTTTTTAAATTATGGTATATCAGTGTAGACGGTACAACGGTAAGCCTTCTGTGTTGTAGTAACTATTTGTTTCATAATTATGCTGTTGTCCTGGAATGGCACAATTTTTGGGCAACCAGTGTGAAGTCCAGTGGTACAAACATTGTATTATGACCAAGTTGTGATAGCATACTTTTGTTTGACTAATGTCCTAATGTTCAGGTTTGACATGCTTACCCAACAGTATGTTATTCATTCACTTAGCCTGGGATATAATTTTTGTTCATTTTGATTATCCATGCTATTATTGATACAGCCCGGCATATTGATTTTTTATACATTCTCTTTTAATTCAGTGCCTGCTGGATTGTGTCATCAGATATCGAAACAAGTGTTTTTGATGTTGCGACCAATGTTCCAGGTCAGTTGCATGAGTGTTTAATTTAAGGTTAACTTCAGTGCCTGCTTATTCTTTTACAGGTCTCAGTATCGTCATGCTGACATACAAGAAATCATCACTATTGTTGGAACTATTTTTAGTCAAGTCTTGATGTGATGTTGATTAACGTTGTTATACATTGTTGTATGTTTACCATATGGCAAGAAATTTTCATGGCCATCATGAAATTTGAATATTGTGTAAGTTGTGTGGAACAACCCCAACTCATACATGGTCACTGGCAAACCACGAACCACATTCGAGCCACAACACCACCAACCACATTCGAGCAATCCATTACAAAATTTTGTTGCACCATTTGTGTGTGCATAATACTTAATGAAAGCCACAGCACAAGCTACATGGTAAACACTACATAGAGGTGGTAACCCCTAAAGGCTTGTTACCTTTTGTATTCAGGCCTTTGTGGTTAATCTATTAAAAATTACATGTAAATAGAGAATTGAAGAGTATGCTTAAAGCACCTTCGCTAGTGATTTTGTTCTTCACACCATAAGACAACTGGCGATTTATAAACGCTCGATTGGGGTGTGGCACTAAATGGAATTTAAAAGATTTCTGCTTAAAACGCCATCCCTAGGGAACTTACGGTTCAGCACGTTGTCACAACTTGTTTATCAGGCATTAGAGTTTGTGTCCACGTCGTGCCTTTAAAAGTTATTGTAGGGATTAGAGGTTTGATTGAAGAAAATACGCGTATAGGCAAACCAGGATTGGATAATGTCAGTGCTAGATGGACTATACAAACACGACTATGTTGACTGGTATAACGTGACAGTAGTTATAACATAAGGTAGAGAAATAAAGTGAAATACGCCTATTTTTTATTTTGCGATGGTTACTTTTTTATTTTAGCGAGGTCGCAAGAAAACTATGATGATGACTCCTAAAGATTTTTTAGCACGTAACGCAATACAAATCTATTGAGAGATGTTGCGTAATCTAGGACTAATATTGCGAAACCGGCCCTACACGTAAATGACTCACAGTAGTAGCCGCGCGTCTTTAAATTGGGCGTGCGCTTTGTAGTTTCTGGGCCGCGCGACTCACTACCGTGAGTCTTGATATATTTATTTATTTATTATAAGCATTTACTTATTTGCTGTATTGACACAACTGTTGATAAATACACTGGGTGAAAAACTGTAAACTGTATGTAATCAATGGCGGATCCAGGATGGGGGATTTGGGGCAAATGCCCCCCCCCCCCTTCAAGAAATTGCATACAAGATCGAGATACTCTAATAGAGCAGTCAATTACTCTAATAAAGCAGTCACAATGTTCTTGAGGCAGTGTAGCTTACCTATGAAGCTATAAATAGGATTTTATTTTACATAACAGACGTGATATAGTTGATAAGGATAACTAGCTATTATTGTCGTGACCTTTTATTTTATAATTTTTTTTGGTCTTCAACTGTTTTTTTAGAAAGGTGCCCCCCTCTTTCCAAACTCTGGATCCGCCCCTGGTAATGTTTATGAAATCCATTGATGTGATTTCAGCAGCTTCCACTTGGCGAAAAGTTCCATGTCAGCTTGTAGGTAATGAGTATAAATATAATGTGCATGGAATTTGTCATTTCAGCCACATTTCATACTTAGAAAATTAGTAGATTTCAGTAAAGTTTCATACAGAGGATATATATATATATAGAGAGAGAGAAAGATTTACTTCATCTAGAATGGTGCTGGAAATGAGGCAGTGAAGAAATGTACATTAAATTAACACTGTGAAATGCATACAGGATGTAAAAAATCCTGTAACTGAAATCAACATTTTCTATATTGTGCATCTGCTTTATACTGCGCTAGTAATATAGCTAGCAATGTCTGGCTCCTGTGTTGTATTTACTACCCACAATACGTATTTCATTATAAGTAAAAAAAGCACATCATTTGTACATCAACTATAATTTTCAGTTCACAAATTGAGGTTCTTGACACCTTCAGGATTCTTTTTTTCTGAGGGATGTTACATCACTTAAAATTAATGTAGATTGGCTCTTTTACTTCTGTCCGTTGAGTGCAGCTTTCTTCTCATAATCTGTTTCATCACTAGTCCTTATAGGTAGCATCTGTAAAAATTTTGTTACAATAAAATATTGCTATGGCTATTTTTTTCTGTGGCAAACCTTCAATTAATGTATGCTGTTCCTGATACAGTGCCATGATCACAAGTTTCTCCACTGCCGAACTTCAATAGACCGCAAAATACTCATTTCCAAGAACTATAGCACAACTTACTATGTGATTTCTTGCATCTACAGTACTACCACAAGACATCATCAGCAGTCCAAGTTTTGAAAGCATCAGTAACTACTTTTGTGACTTCCTTCAACAACTTTACGGAGCTAGGTGATGTTGATGGTGGATCCCACTGCCATGCAATGATAGATAGCAAATTAATAGCGAAGCATGAATTAGCCACATCTTCTTACCTCACAACTGCTACAAATGCAGCTCTTCCTATATGTCTTTCTGAAAAGTTCCCTATGTCAGGGTAGCTTGCAGTTATCTATAAAGTAGACTTAACCAATTCGCTGTGACGTAGTTGTACTAAAGATGATGAGTGCTTGTGGAATGCACCCAGTTGACTCTCAACTAGGGGGTGTTATCCTGTACTCCTTTTGCCAGCAAGCAACATGTAATTTTGTTGTTGCCAAATGCGTGTAGCACTGTAGCTAGCTACTGTAGAAAACGTACAATTGTGGCGTCACTAGAACCTGGTGGAAAAGGATGGAAGAAGTGATATCTACGAACGATCATAAATACTGTGACAACCTTTATAGCTATACCTGCAGGTAAGTCTGCCATGGAGCACAAGCACTGTTCTAGTCCTGGATGACAACAAGCTGCATCATAGCTATAGAGCCTCGTTGTTAACTGTGAACAATCGGAAGAAATATGCAGCGAAGGTGATTGTGTGCAATCTGCATGCTGTTGGTGTATATATACGAGCATAAAAGAGCAGTGACCTCATCCATGTGCAGCCACATAGTTAGTGTGGTGGATGTACTGTGGTAGGATACGCAATGAAAAAATCGATAATCACGAAATTACTCCCTTACTGTTTCAACCTGTAGGGAATATCAAAGTATTTTTCTACGTACCAATATACCTTTCCTTATTTATCTTTCTCCATACGACGGGAATCGCGATTGTTTTGTGCTGAAAATCGTGAAAAATTGCGCGCTCTCCGGACGAAGCATGGGTTCCTTTCCATACTTGGTATATATAGTTCAGGCCTATACCTGATTATAACAGACTGTAGAAATAAATCGACTTGCTACTGTGGATTTGGTACGGAGCTACTCTTTGCCGAAAACTATTATTTTTATTATTGGGGGTACAGGTAAGGAGGCAAAGCCTGTAAAAACCTGATCTAAACAATCAAACTACTACAAAAATAACTATACAATATCATACTGGTAATCATAATAAAATCTATCTAGGTGTGTCTTAAACAAATTGGTTAAATGAACATTAACTGAGTCATATGGGAGTCCATTCCAATCATTTATAAGTCTTACTGAATAAAAGTGACGGCGTGGCAAGCAGGTAGCGTGTGGTTTGTAGATCTTTAAACCATGACCTCTTGTTATAGAAGATGATCGAAGGGTAAATAAAGATGAGCTATCCATGTCCAGCATGTTATGAAACAGTCTGTATGTGTAAATTAAGTCCCCTCTACGACGTCGATATCTGAGAGATGGTAACATTACTCCTATCGAAAAACTGACTCCCGACCAAAAGCAAACTCTGGCTATTAGCTGTTGGAATCATGGGTTATGGGACGACTTTTTTATCGGCATTGAACACATACCTAAGGACAAAGCAATAGCTGCAGTCGAAAATGGCTCTGAACTTGGAAAAGAGCTAGTGGACCTAATGATGAATGGATATACCCGAATTTACAAAAACCTTTTGCCGCATGATAAAGAGAAGTATCCACTTATGGAAACTCTGAGGCCCGCTTTGTGGATATCCCCGGCGCTAGTCGCTCGGCGAAAGCTAGTCACGGTATACAACAATCTCTCGTTTACGGTTTATGTCCATGCGTACTTTGTATCTCGCTTTGAATGTATTGGTGATATTTCACCTGGGCAGAAAAGAATATTTCATATCAGGGTTTCAGATCATGATGAAGCACTGTTGGTGGCAAAGGATGGATGGGATCCTCTTTCTAACGTAGTAAGTTCCTACATAGTTCATCCGTGGAGTACAACGTGGAATATTGCTACTCTCCCAACAGACAGTTTTCTTCCATCGGTTTGGAAGCTGGATAAGACTCCATGGAAGGTTCATATCACCAATTATCTCAAGACCTATATATGTATATGGCAGGTGCTGCCCAATGGTACCCTACATTTTATGAATGTTATGCCAATATGTTCCTCCATTGCAGCTGATCATTGTTACATTGGCACATCCCTTGTTGCTACTCAAGGTGGCACTGTCATCAGTAAGTTTTTTGCTGACAGCAAAGAATGTATCATTTGGTCAATAGATATTGGCACACCTCCTGGTGGTGGTGAAATCTACAAAACAGGAGACAACAACTACATTTTCTATCAAGTTCACATACCACAGGATGACACGGCAAAACCAACACCTATAAATTTTAGAAAGCAAATTCAAATTCCTTCTGGAGTGAAATTTCTTTATGCCAGTCTCTTTGACTCCTCTAATGCATATTTTGCAGCACCACAAAATGTTACACTCATCATTGATAGCCAAGATGGTAAAATAAACTATAAACACGAAACTGACACAGAAAGCTTGTACATTCAGATGACCAAAGATGGCCAAAGTCTTCAAAAGCTATGTGTCAGAAACCCTGAAGCTGGCACATGGACAATTATAATCAAAGCAATGACCAATACACCAGTGTATTCCCAGTTTCTAACAGTACCTACAAAAGACACATATACTACAATGCAAGCCACTCTTTCTCCACATAGTGTTCTTATAAAAAATTGGAAAGATATTGCCTATGCTGGCTTCACAAATATTGCCAATACCCAAACATTTGGTGGCAAAAAGAATCCTGATGGTGTACAAATTCCTGCCGCAGTTGGTGCAACCGGAGAGGCGCTTGTTGCAACTCAGTCATGGACTTCAATAAACAGTGACATTCAGAATGGTGAAGGGGACATTAAGAAGGCTACAAAGACAATGGGGAACAATGCAGCTGCACCACTTCCATCAGATCACCCTGGCATCTTGCTAGTTGATGCCAATGGCACTCATACTGTTACAATAACAATGTACACGTGCAGGTATGACTATCTCTACCAGATTTCACAGAACTGCTATAAACTGGTTGGGGAACATGAAGCAACTAATCAAAATTTTATAACAAGTGTCACCACACCTACTTTAAAATTAGTATCTGTAGCTGGCCATGGCAATGATAACAGTGTTTATGGATACGTTCCACCACCTGGTATTAGATATCCACACGCAGATATCATTTTAAGTACAAATGATGTACAAAGAAATCTAGCAAATGGAAAAATCTTTCACATTTTGGCTTGCTGCACTGCAAATTTCCTTGGGCAGACTCTAGTTAATAATGGAGCAATAGCATGTATCAGTTACAGTAAGGAGTTTTCTTTAGCTTGTAGCCGTATGTGGATCGTGAAGCCAGACTGCACAATTTTGCAAGAATTAATAATAAATGGAATAACAATTGCTCAAGCTAAGGTGCAAGCCAAGCAGACGTGTGCAGATCTTCAAAAAAACTTGGATAGCACTTTCCTTTATTATGTAGTTTGATGTGGAGAAATTTTTATGCTCTCAGAATAATAGGTGATGATAATGCCAGTCTACATATGTAGTGCAAGCAAATAGCCAAGTTAATAAAAACTGTGAAGTACATAATTTACATAATAAATAATAGTTATACGGGCACAATGTGGAGTCTATGAAATTTATAAACCCGAAGGCCCGGGCTGTAGCGCACGAGCGAAGCGAGGGCGCTACTAAGGGCCTGAGGGTTTATAAATTTCATAGACTCCACATTGTGCCCGTATAACTGCTTTAGACTCTATTTTACAATACACTCAGATCACTTATCTCATCCATGGCTGTTTCTGCTGTAGGCTCGGCAAAAGCGGCTGGTTTTCTTACGATAATACTAGCGCCATGGCAACTATGCGTCCTCACGTGACTAAATAATCGCGCTCGTTAAATCACTGCACGTGAACAACGCATAGCAATTAGACAAATCGGATTTTGAGCATATGTCATATTGTGCTTAAAGGCGTGGAGTATATTAGAAAACAAGGTGGAGTATATGAGATTTATTACCCACCCAAAACAGCCTAAATAGAGTCTAAACAATAGTAGCTACAGTACACAGCTATATATATATATATTTGTAGGTATTTTGTGATTTTTTACTATATATTTGCTTTTGTTATATATATATATATTTATGGGGCAGCATTATTATTTAATATTTTTTGTTATAAACATTTACTTATTTGCTGTATTGACACAACTGTTGATAAATACACTGGGTGAAAAACTGTACATTATTAGTATGTAATGTTTATAAAATCCATTGATGCGATTTCAGCAACTTCACTTCTTTACTCATGTCATTTTCTTTGGTGCAGTGTTTATAGAATACTGCTGTATGTCAAAAGTATCAGTAAATGGATGTCACATGTGACTATACCTAAATTAGCTACTATAGGGTGAAGAATTTTAGAATGGCTCAGGGCATGTATGAATATACATGCTACTAGAAATTGCATGAAGAAGGTGAAGTTGAAATATCAAGCTCTTTGCAGATTGTATGATATGGCTTATCTAAATCTGTCAATGCGTTGACCTATGCATATAATAAGAGTGTTGATTCCATTTTAATCACCTTATAATCTAATCTATAAAACAATAGTTTATTTTTAAAAATACATTCAACTCCCCTGCAACCAAATTCTTCTGTTTTTTATCTCATCCTCCACTGGGCAAAAATGAAATGTCAACTTTTAGCACATGAGTATAAAATGTGCATGAAATTTGTCATTTCAGCAACATTAATATTATTTTCATATTTAGAAAATTAGTGGATTTCGGTGGAGTTTCCTGCACAGTATAGAGAAATATTTACTGCATCTAGAATGTTGCTGGAAATGAGGCAGCGAAGAAATGTACATTTCAGCACTGTAAAATGCATACAGCATGTAAAAAAATCATGTAGTTGAAATCAACATTTTCTATATTGCAGTGCATCTGCTTTATAGTGCACTAGTAGTTTAGCTAGCAATGCCTTGCTTCCGTGTTGTATTTACTACGCACAATACAGTATAATTATACTACATTTGTGACTGTATTTGACAAAACAAGGTTTCGACGCACAAAACTTCGTTAGGAGATATGACGATTTTAAGTAATCATTGTGTAATAACTTCCCAATGCCTACAGCTGGGTAAACAAAATTTGCACCAATTATTCATCTATTTACTAACTATCAGTGAATGGGTGTATTAATTTCCAATACCCAAAATTTATCCTGTTTTGGGCAGCTTTTTTCGAGCGGGTTATAATATCACAGGTGGCAGTAATAGGGTGGGAGAGTGGGGGTGGTGGGTGGGCTTAATATAGGAGTATAAAATGAAATAAGAAGACGAATGGAATCCAGAGGCCAAATTTTCGCCCTCCATGGCCCCCCATGGCCCTCAAATCTCTCCAAATTGACAGAACACTATTGGCGAGCTCTGTGAAGTCCCAGCTCGCCACACACCATTATCACAAAGCCATGGCCATTTAATGGCGCCAATCTCCCACTCGTGGCTTTGACAGGGTCGGAAGAAAGCAGCTACAGAAACCAGACTTGCCAGTCCTGAAGGAAGTACAGTGTGGAATATGATAGTGTGTTAGACCAGCAATCCATTTCTGGTAAAATCGTAAGTTTGATTTTGTGTGTGTGGAAGCCTTGTTATATGAAATCCGGTCACATTTTATTAATGAGCAATAGCTAATAGCACATTGTTTTTACCAACAACTATAATACAAGATGATTGGCTATGTTTCAGTTTACAAAAGTTCCTGATCTTGATTAAAATTGACCAGTAACCGTGCCATCAGGATTCAGAGGAATGTTGTATTCTCAACACCACTAATTCCTACTGTAGGTACATACTTGCTGTTCTACTTGAGTCAGTTGAATGATCATGAAGCTTTCTTCTCATAATCTGCTTCATCACTATAGCTAGTTCCTGACAGTATGTTAAACCTAGCACCTGCAAAAATTTCGTTACAATAAAATGTTGCTACAGTGTCTCTCATAACTTTCACAAGATCCAGCCATGATCACAAGTTTCTCCACTACTAAACTTTGATAGGTATCCACAAAAGACTGTTTTTTCAAGAACAATACCAGAATTTTATCCACGATTTAATGGAATATCAATAAATCCATCACCTGCATAATTATGCTGAAAATTGAACTTCACTGGAGATCGACAATTTTCAAAAATTGGGTCACATTTAAAGATTTAATTAAATCCTTGGTATTGCATCATGGTTACATCCTTAATGTGCAGCCCCCTAAAAAAGTTGCTTCCTCCGCCCCTGATTTAATCTACTACAATACATCATCAACGGTACAAGTTTTTAAAGAACCAGTAGCTAACTATATACTTTTGTCACTTCCTTTGACAACTTTAGTTAGTGATGTTGATAGAATCGTACGGCCATGCAATGATATATACATAATAATAGTGAATCATGAATAAGTTACATCTGCTTACCTCACAGTTGCTACAAATGCAGCTCTTCTTATGTCTTTCTGCAAAGTTCCCTACGTTAGGCTAGCTTGCATTTGCAGTCATCTATAAAGTATACTTAACGAATTCACTGTGAGGTAGTGTAATAGAGCTGATGAATGCTTTTGGTATGTAATTATCTGACTCTCAATCGGGGTGCTATTCACCGGTATCTTTTTGCCAGCAAACAAATTTGATCCATTGTATTACTATTTAGTAGTTGCCAATTTCATGTAGTACTGTTGCTAGGTGTAGCACTGTTGCTAGGTGTAACACTGTTGCTAGGTCTAACACTGTTGCTAGGTGTAGCACTGTTGCTAGGTGTAGCAATGTAGCAAGGTGTAGCACTGTAGCTAGGTGTAGCATTGTAGCTAGCTACATATAGATACTGTAGCTTAAGGTTATAAGTAGCGTAATATATGTGACCGTCTCAGCAAAAACCCGACTTGTTCTCACAAGCATGCGTATTGAGAAAAGCGAAATTTAAAAATAATTCGTAAAATTACGCATGCTACAAAGAAAAACACTCAAGTTTTTATAGGGCCAGTATTAGAAGATGGAAGCCTCAAATCGATTAAACCTATATACCATCTTATTCGCCTACTCATGGAGAGTTCGAAAATCTTCAGCAGCCTTTTTAGGCTCTTGTTTTAGCTCCCAAGAATTGTGTTATCGTCTGCTCCAGTATTTTAGTGGGGGTCCTGACGTGTTTCCTTCCATCCCGGATCAGGATATTGCTACCTCAATTCTGCTGCCCTTGATTAACAGTGATTCCCTTCCTGATCTTATCCATCCAGCTTGAGGGCAGCGTGTTTTCCAACATGAACTTGATATTGCTCGTCAGACCCTTTTGCTTAATTCACTTACCATTCGGGACCAAGCCAGAATTCGTTCAATTTCTGCTGACCCCTGTACCAGTTCATGGCTTCGGTCCATTCCTTGTGATTCTTTAAGCCTATCCATGTCCTCACAGGAGTTTGTATGTTCTCTTCGTTACTGGCTTGGTGTTCCTCTCTTTTCTGCCACTTCTCCAGTTCGCTGCCCATGTGGTAGTGTTGTTGATCAATTTGGTGATCATCGGCTGGGCTGTGGACATGGACCCATGCGTATACGTAGACACGATGCTTTATGTGATGTGATATATCATGCTTTACTTCAGGACAACACTGGTTGCCGTAAAGAGCAACGGTGTGCTGGTTCCCGATTGGATCGCCCGGGTGATGTTTTTCACCCTGACTTTGTGCATGGGAAGCCTGCGTACTTCGATGTTACTGTGCGTTGTCCATTACAAGAATCTCTGTTGGGTCGGTCTGCAGTTTCAGCAGGTGTGGCTGCTGCTAAGGGAGAAGAAGATAAGGATGCTCACCATGATGAGCTTGTACAGGCTGCTGGAGGTGTCTTTGTCCCACTGGTGGCAGACATGGGGCCAAGTACATGAGTACTTATACTTAAGTACACTTAAGTACAGATTTGAAAGTACTTGTACTTTACTTAAATACTTTCTTAAATTCCCCAATGTACTTGTACTTATACTCAAGTACTTTGCTAAGTACTTGTATGTACTTGAGTACTTAAAGTACTTGTAAGTACTTGTAAGCACTGCAAACATTGTACATAGTTTGTACACAGTGGGTGTACAATGAGAATATCAAAATTGTATGAATGTGCAGTTTACAACTTCTTGCGATTCTTCTACTGCCTTCCCGTGTATCATGTTGCCACGATTAACAATGTCGCCAATGCTGTTGTTCAAGTCAGTGCGTTTTAAGAGTTTAAGAGACAGAATAGTTGACAAAAACCAACCCCCCTAGGCACACTTACATACTACAATGCACTGAATACGGCAAATATTTTACTACAGCAAAATTTACTTGTACTTTACCTAAGTACTTCCAGCATGTACTTGTACTTTACTTAAGTACTCTCTTGATTGCTGCTGGAGTACTTGTACTTGTACTTCGAAAATTCAAAAGTACTTGTACTTTACTTAAGTACTTTTAAATGTACTTGGCCCCAAGTCTGCCTGGTGGTTGAGTCCTTAAGTTTGTGGTCTGTTGCTAGTCGTCCTGTCTTGCAGGATATTGCTTTGAGGACAACCACCAGGAGTGGCATTTCTCGTGGCCTAGCATACCGCCATCTGCTAGAGCAACTCTCTGTTTGTCTGTGGCGCCACAATGTCCGGACATTTTTACATCTGTTTAGCCTGTTGCCTGGCAGTCCTTTGTGGGAGTTGAACTCTGTTTCATGCTCCCACTCCCTGCAGTAGTCTGCAGGGCTTTCTTGTTAAGGCCCCTGTCCAGGGGTTTTGCTGTGTGTATGCTGGCGGTCCATGCGGTGTTTTTGTAGGCCTGTGTAGGCTCTGTAGGTTTAGCTGCTTTTTCTTTCTTCTGCTTTTTTTGCCATTTATAAATTAAATTAGGTTTAACTTCTAGCTAGAGATCGAGGAGGATGGGAATGCCATTAGGGCCGGAATAAAAAAAATCTTCGTTTCGTTTCTGTAGCTTCAACGGTATGCGTGTCACGTGCGTTTGTTTACGATGCGGTAAACATAAGCAAGATCGTCATCGTTTTTTCTACCGAACCGCTTTCACATCCATATGCGCAAGTGTCTACAGGGATAACACTATACCTTGGCTGATGTGCTGATCCATGATGAACATTTTAAGCCAAATTGCACCGTTGTAGACTAATCAAAACGGAAGTTGTGGCTGCGAATGTAAGCGCCTGTAGTTTATTTTCAGTATAGTCACTGTACAAATCGATTATCTTACTCTTCCTACTGGCTAGTGTTATAATGTCTAAACTACACACCACAGAAGGCTGAAACTTTGGTGATCCATTCCTTGGACTGCTAATAATGCTGAGTGAATAAAAATTATTTTTTAATTGTGCGAACAAGTCGTTTTTTTGCTGAGACGGTCACATATATGCATAGCATCCGAGATCGAGCGACGTTGGTAGGGTCCGCAAACCGAGAAAAAACTTTTACAAATTGATCCCTCTACCAATGTTGGATATTCATCGTAGTATACTATTGCTAGATCCAACATGAAACCGGATGCACGATTGTTGCTTTCACAGAAATGTCGCTTTTTGTATATCACGGGATGCAAAATTGGCGTGCAGCAGGGTGATCCCCCTGGACCATTACTGTTTTTCATTGTCCTTATTGATTTCTTATCCAGTGTTACTTTCCCAGCTGGACTGGCTTTTCAGTTGTGGTACTCGGATGATGAAACCTTGGTGGGTACGCGCTCCAGCCTTGCCTCCTTTTTGCAAAGGTTCGTGCTAGGTACAGGGTGTAAGTCGCACTACAAATTACACACACAAGGGTGAAGTGGGAAGTTATACCAAGATAACTTCTGAGGCATCACGTGACTAAGACATGCGCCCTAGAGCTGTCAGCTTTTATAAAGGAAACTTTGCTCAAATCGATTGTGTGTGTACTGAATGTTCGTTTTCATAACGTTTAGGAGAGAGTATTTATGAGGATTGTGGTTGTGAGTTTCGTGTGACGTAAACGTAATAGTGTCGAATTCCGCCAGTGTAAATTTCGCGAAAAGTTTTGATTAAGAAGAATTAAGAGCCAAATAGATTATAGGCAGCT
This sequence comes from Dysidea avara, assembly GCF_963678975.1. NCBI lineage: Eukaryota > Metazoa > Porifera > Demospongiae > Dictyoceratida > Dysideidae > Dysidea > Dysidea avara. The sequence goes on from NC_089273.1 coordinate 48,786,809, forward strand.
GATGAATGGAAGGAAAGGATAAAGATGGAGATGAAAGAGTCTTCAAGTAAGTGCCGCTGATAGTGTGCACTAATTTAAGCCTGGAAAAGTTAGTAGAAACATAGATAATATATTATCCATACGGAGAATATACTATCTATGTTTGTGTTTGTATGTGTTTTTATCTATTTTGTGTGTGTTTTGTTTAGTGGTTGTATGTGTTTTGTATTAGGACACTACTTTGTACAGGCTTGCCTTTTGCACCGTTCCTTCCCTTGTGGTAAATTGATAATAAATAAAAATAAATCTATGGTAGAAGGTACACTGTTACACGCCGTGTGTTGTTAAAGAACGTACTCGTTAGGGGTGCAGATATGTAGTTATGTCTACTTTTATTCAGGAAATATATGAAGATTTTTGTTCTTGGAAGATGTGGGAAGTGCGTAGTTGGAAAAAGAATGATCACTTACTGTCGAACTACAATGCTACACACAGAATGCAAAGCTGAGTGCTGTTCACGATGTCTTGAAGCAGGTTACAACATGACTAAATGTCGATTGGAATTCCACCAATGGCAGTAAAGCAATGCCAATTGGGATTACCTGTAGTGAACAAGAAGTGTCTTATTCAGTGTTAAGTCTTCCTCAATGTTGTTTGAAATTAGAAGGCTTTAAACATTACTGTGCCAGTGGATGTATCTATGCAAGATTTGTCTAGTTGTACAAATCTAAACCATGTTACAGGATTTATGTTGGGTTACAGTGAAACTAAATGGAGCGATTGGTTTAGTAGTTATTGTCAGCACTCCAGTACAAGATACTGTATTCATACAGGAAAGCAGGTCAACAAAAGGCAAGAACATGGTACAATGCAATTATATGAGGAAACCAAAATTGAGTGGTCTCGCATATATAATTGTTTCCGAGCTGGAGAAGGGCGACTGAAGTCAGAAAATAGTAATCCATTTAAAAGAAGGAACGCGCCAGGTTGTCATTGTCATGACTGTCCTGCAGCAGTTTATTGTCGTCTCCTCATTTTAAGCAACCATCGTCAAATCCTTGAGGTACAATTACCCCTTCACAGAGCTCACAAAAATCATGACCCGTTATCCATTGCTGATCAACTGTGTTATAAGCCTCACCCTGAAATAGAAAAAAAGGTTGAAGTGTTAGTGAGATATACTAGGTTAACAGCTTTAAGTCTATATCTATTATATCTGTTTTTATAACACTACATTATGTCATTGTTTATTGTTTAATTAGTATTCAGTCTGGTAAGTTCTAGAACATTCTTCTCACATTATACCACACCGATAGTGAGTTCTCAACTGTACAACACAAGTCGTCTGCCCAAACTAGAGTTGCCAACATTTCAGGAGACCCTCATAGTTGGCAATCATTCTGGGACTCTTTTGATGCTGCAGTTAATACCAACCCCACCTTGAGCCCAATCCACAAATTCAATTATCTCAAAGCTCAGCTACATATACAAGGGAATATGCTCCACAAACTATAGCCAGCCTTCCATTAACAGAGTTGAATTACACACAGTCAATTACTCTTTTGAAACAATGCTTTGGTCAGCCAGAGAAACTTATCAACGCTCATACTCATGCCCTCATTAAACTCCTAGGACCAACAAATGATTTATCTAGTTTACAGCTGTTTCATGACATTACAGAAAATCAAATTAGAGGCTTTGCATCACTTGGAGTATCCAAGGAATCGTACAGCACAATCCTTGTACCAATAATTCTTGGAAGTTTCCTGTGCCCACATGCAGAAACTTAGCCGGAGATCACGACCAATTGAGCTGGACACTAGATGATTTACAAGCTGCTGTGGAAAAAGAAATAAGGGTATTAGAGAGTGGGTTATATACCAATGACTCCACATCTAATTTACCAACAGCTAGGTCACATGCAACCACATCCTTTCATGCTGCCATCAAAGGTGGACGTCACACAACTGCTGTGAAGAAGAAACCACAGTGCATTTATTGTAAGAGTGAACACTCCCCATTACTTGTTCATGTAGGAACTGAACCTTAATGCACGCACAATGATTGTAATCTAATTAGTATTTAGTAGTAGCAACACATGTTGTCTTATGTAATCTGTATGTGTGATTGTGGTTTTCAATCATCCAGTTATCGCGTGATCAAACATGGCGCTGCGAACAGTTCGCATCCTTCGCCCTTCGTAACCCAACTACCGATTCCCTGATGCCGGTTAGATGCACCCGTTAAGGTGACAGTTACATACTTGTACGTCTTTTCTCGCTCCCTTTTCTCCGTATAGAGTTTTCCGTTCCTGCCATTTCCCGCCACACAGGAAAAACAATGGCTACTTTTACCTTCCGACAAGGTCACTTACCAAAGCTCGATCTTCAAGTGGATCGAGGCACAGATTTCGCCGCATGGAAGTCCCAATGGTACTGCTACTCCAGCCTGTCCGGACTTACTGATCAATCGGACGAAAAGCAAGTACATGCGCTGACCCTCTGTTTCTCTCTTGAGACCCTCACAATCGTCCAGAACCTCGGACTGTCAGAGGACGATAGAAAGAAAGTGAGTCTCACTATTGCTGCATTGAAACGCTATGTTGATGGTCACGTTAATGAGACGTCTAACGTAGGAATTTCCGCAGGCGTTTTCAACAGCCTGGCGAGTCATTCGATGACTATCTTGTGTCACTATGTGAGCTTGTGAAAACATGCAATTTCTGCTCAGAGACGTGTGCTCAAAAAAACATACGAGATCAGATTATAGAAGGGTTAGTCGATGGTGACATAATCGAAGACCTATTACAACAAAGCGATCTCTCCCTTACCACAACCATCAGCAAGTGTAGAGCAAAGGAGGCTGCAAAACAGCAGCGTGCAGAGATCTCTGACAGATCTCAGTCCATATCAGCCCTTTACCAACCTAACACCAGCAGACAACCCACTAGCACAAATCCTTGTTCAGGATGTGGTGGGAAAACCCACCCAGCAGGTCGTACACAGTGCCCTGCATACAACTTGACTTGCTTCAATTGTCAAAAGGTTGGCCACCTCGCAAAAGTATGCCGTAGTAAGCCACTCCGTAGACATGTTCCACAACTGCCCCCATCAGAGTACACTCAGCTACCATATCAGTCTGTAGCGACCACCCCCAAACGCATCAAGACCATCACTTGTGCTGATACAGAGGATCAGTTATCATTGCCCCATATCAAGCATGTAACTACTAATGATGCTGCACCGACCATTCTAATTCATGTATTCTCCTTGAATGGATCGAGTGACATTGAGATGCTACCCGACTCTGGTGCCGATATATCAGCAGCAGGTAGAGAGATACTGACACGGTTGGGTGAGAACGTAGACAACCTTCCACCATCTGGAATTACACCACAAACAGTGAATGGTTCAACAATGCAACCACTTGGCAAACTGCCAGTCACCCTTCGCCTTGGCGACAAACAATACCAGGATGACATTCACATCTACCCTGGGGTGTCAGGAGCCTTAATATCATGGAAAGCCTCTAAGGGCCTAGGTATCCTCCCAGAGCATTACCCCCATCCTGCACCTACCGTGGATACTTCATCATGTCCCACCATCAAGGTTACCAGTACGAGTCAGCCCTCATCAGTCGTTGACTTCAGCAAGGAGTTTCCAACAGTATTTGTTGGCATAATCCGCAACATGGATGGTGAAGAGTTCCACATCTCAATGACCAAAAATGTCAAACCCTTTTGTGTTCACACACCAAGATCAATCCCATTTGCGTTTCGTGACAAACTTAAAGCTGAATTAGATCTCTTGCAGGAACAGAACATCATAGCTCCTGTAACTGAGGTGACGGAGTGGTGTGCACCTATTGTCGTCACATCTAAGAAGAATAGCGAGTCTATTCGGATGTGTGTCGATCTATCACGTTTGAACAGGTACGTCCAACGCGAGCGCTAGCAGTCTATAATCCCAGCCCAAACAGTAGCAGACATTGCCGCAAGTGATGTAAAATATTTTACAGTGCTTGACGCTATGAAAGGATACCACCAATGTGTACTCGACAGTGAGAGCCAGTTGCTGACGACCTTCATAACTCCCTTTGGGCGGTTCAAATACCTCCGTGCACCATATGGGATCTCATCTATCTCCGAGCATTACGACCGCCGCATGGCTGAAACGTTTACAGGGCTCAATGGTTTCCGTCGCATCGTTGACGACATAGTTATCTATGATAGTGATGCTGCAACCCATACAGAACATGTTTGCGCATTTTTGAAACGTTGTGCAGACAAAAACATTGCACTTAATTTAGCTAAATGTAAATTTCATCAGACAAAGGTCACCTTTGCAGGATTCATCTTGTCTGCAGATGGCTACCAGGTTGACCACACGATCACAGACGCCATCTCGTTATTCCCAACCCCAACTAACCGCATCGACTTGCGTTCATTCTTTGGCTTGGTTAATCAACTGTCTGCGTGCACCAACTCAACTGCCACATCGTTGGCCCCACTGAGACCACTCCTGAGTACGAAGAACGACTTTTTATGGTCACCAGTACATGATAAGGCTTTTGCTGCTGCTAAAGATACCCTTACTGTAGCACCAATTGTTTCCTTCTTTGACCTAGTGAAACTCACTCGTCTGTGTATAGATGCTAGCAGGAACGGATTGGGATTCATACTTCAGCAGAAATCAGTAGACGGACAGTGGTCCCTTATCCAGGCTGGATCTCGATTCTTGACAGAGACCTAGTCCCACTATGCCGTTATTGAGCTACAGCTGCTCGCCATATCGTGGGCCTTGTCTAAATGCAGGTTGTTCCTCACTGGATTACAGCATTTTACTGTTCTCACTGATCATAACCTCCTCATCCCAATCCTAAACAGCTATCTCCTCGACGAGGTCGAAAACCCTCGCCTCCAACAATTAAAGACCAGATTGATGGCATACAATTTTACTGCAGAATGGCGAAAGGGTATCCAAAACGATGCACCTGACGCTCTGTCACGCAACCCCGTGTCAGACACCCAACCACAGGACATGCTTGCTGAGCACGACATCTGCAATCAACCAGAAATGTCTATTAGGGAGATCAGAGTCATCTTTAATGATGGCCATGATAGCCCCCACCTCCAAGATCTTCGATGGGGCGCTGAAAATGATGAAGAGTACCAGCAACTACTCAGCACAATCCTCAGTGGATTCCCTGATCATCGCGGCCAGCTGCCAGCTGCCAGATCCATTAAGACGTTATTGGCACATTCGTGAACATCTATCAGTAGATGGAAACCTGATCGTCCATGGATGCCGCCTCCTTATCTCAAACAGCATGCGTAAACAAGTCTTGTCTGAATTACATGACTCACACCAAGGCGCTGTGCGCACCAAACAGCGTGCCCACCTAACCGTTTACTGGCCTGGTATAGATAACGACATTGAGAACATCGTCTTCCGCTGTAAACAATGCCAAGACCACCTCCCATCTAACCACAAAGAGCCAATTCTTTGTAAGCCAACCCCTGTCAGACCATTTCAAGAGGTAGCAGCAGACTTTTGCTCACATGGCGGACAGTATTACTTAATCCTGGTAGACTTTTGTACAGACTGGCCTACCATCGTTCCTATGGGACTCAACACAACAGCACCACGCCTCGTTGCTACCGTCAGACAATCCTTTTGCCGTACTGGAATTCCGACATCTTTTGGTCCGATGGGGGACCTCAATTTACTTCGAAGACCTTCCAGGATTTTGTACGCAGATGGGGATTTCAGCATCAAACCTCAACACCAAGATACCCACAAAGTAATGGGAAAATCGAAGCCACTGTAAAGACGATGAAAAAACTGATTCGTGCGTCATGGACTGGCCGTACTCTAGATGAAGACAAACTATGCAAGGCTTTACTACAATACCGCAATGCACCTTTTAGGAAGGACGGTGCCTCTCCAGCACAGAAGCTATTTGGACATCCTGTACAAGATTCACTCCCAGCACACCAGCGCTCATTTTCCCCAGAATGGCAGCGCAAAACCGCTGAAACCGAGAAGCAGTTAGCTAATACGCTAGAAGACTCCACTAAATATTACAATACTCATTCTCATCCCTTACCAGATATTCACATTGCCTCCAATGTAGCCATTCAGAACCCACAAACAAAATTGTGGGATATCTATGGCACTGTCACAGAAATTGGTCCTCACAGGAGATACTACATCAAGACACATAGTGGCTGTGTCCTAGTTAGAAATCGTCGCTTCCTGCGTCGTCGAGTACCACCTCCTTGTTCTACCATGAATCCCACAGTCAACCCATCGATGGACACTAACCAAGATACCTCTACCCCCCAGCAGAACCCACTACCAAGACGTTCTTCACGTACACGCAACCCACCACAAAGATTAATTATAGACCCAAGCTGGTCATGACTATAGTATTTCTGACACCCCTCCCACAAATACTTGGTGGGGGGAGGGGGAGATGTAGGAACTGAACCTTAATGCATGCACAATGATTGTAATCTAATTAGTATTTAGTAGTAGCAACACATGTTGTCTTATGTAATCTGTATGTGTAATTGTGGTTTTCAATCATCCAGTTATCGCGTGATCATACAGTTCAGAAGTCACCAACCACCAAAAACGACTAGAGATAGTCTGTAAGGCCAATCTATGTTTTAACTGTCTGGGGAATCACAAGGTCTCACAGTGCAACTCAAAGTTTCGGTGCAAACACTGCAGGCACAAGCACCATACCAGTCTGTGTAAACCCAATGATAGTCACACACTCAAATCTAGTACACAAGGGACTGATACATAAGTACAACAATCGACACAAGAAGCTAAGCTACACAGCAAGTAGGTGCCCACACAGTTCCAGTTCTACATGGTGTACACAGTACCAAGGAGACTCTGCTGACTGTTACCATACTGAAGACAGCTATCGCCCCTGTTTTTGGTGAAGGAGTACGAATACAAGGGAATATCCTTTTTGATGAAGGCTCACAACGGTCATTCATTACTGAGGAGACAGCAGCCAAACTGAAGTTGACACCAGTCAACACTGAGAACATTGCCATAGCACCCTTTGAAGCTGAATACTCATCTCCCCAACCGACATCAGTAGGACAAGTCAAGGTAGAAACTACAGCTGGAGACAGAGTACCTATGTCTGTGCTTATAGTACCATTTATTGCTGCACCACAGAAGAATTCAGTACATACGAGCCTCCATCGAGAACTTTCCTCACTGGGATGGATTAAGCTGGCACACCCTGTTACCAGCGAGTACAATTTTCAGATATCCATTTTGATTGGAGCTGACCACTATTGGACCTTTGTGGAAGATAAGATTATTCGGGGTGAAGGGCCAACTGCTCAGCAGTCCAAACTGGGATTCCTTTTGTCTGGACCCATGTCTTCTCCAATGTTGCATGCAGTTGAATGTTGCCACCATGTCCACAGCCACCAGTGAAGAACCCAACCTTGAAAGGTTCTGGTCAATAGAAGCAGCCGGCACTTCTCCAATGAAACCTGTATAGACAGATAAGTTTGTTGATCAATATCAGACCAACTGTATCAGCCAATCCACCAAAGGCACTTACACAGCTCAGTTTCCATGGAAACCAGTTCACCTTCCACTTCCATCAAATTTCACGACCTGTGAGAAACAAAAAATGGCAGTTAATATCTTGTCTGACAGATTCACCATCTCTTTTACATATGTATCATACTATCATTACTGACCAGGAAGCACATGGCTTCATAGAGAAGGTTAATTCTACCCACTACCCAGCTAAGGTTCACTGTCTACCACATCACCCTGTTAAAAAGGAGTCAGCAACTACACCAATAAGAATAGTGTACGACTGTATCTCTTGTTAAAGTAAGGAACATGCCAGTCTGAATGACTGCTTACTAGTAGGTCCACCATTCAGAATGATTTGTGTTCAATCTTACTACAATTTCATAAACACACCTTTGCCTTTGCCACCGATATTGAGAAGGCACTCTTACATGTCAAACTCCATGAATCAGACAGAGGTTCAACTCGATTCTTATGAGTTTCGGACATCAAGAATCCATTTGGAACTCTTACAACTTATCGCTTCAAGGTGGCACCCTTTGGAACGTCCAGCTCACCATTTATGTTGAATGCGACACTTGACTTACACCTCAAGAAATTCCCCTCATCAGTGGCTAAGGATATGAAGCCCAACCTTTACGTTGACAATCTTATTTCAGGTTGTGACTAAGAACAGCAATTCATGGACTACTACATTCAATCCAGATCTATAATGAAACAAGCAAATTTCAATTTGTGCTCATGGTCATCAAACAGCCTCAAACTTTGGGCCAAAACTGAAAGTGACCAAACAAACGACTCCAGTACATGTGTCAGCCTACTGGGTTTATGTTGGAACATGCTAGATGACACTCTAGGATTTATACCTAAACTGTTCCCTTCACTTACATTCTCACCATTGACAACCAAAAGGGAGATACTATGTGACTTAGCACAGATATATGATCCATTAGATTTGTTAACTCCAATTACTATCAAAGTTAAGTTGTTGCTACAAGCTCTGTGGAGATAGAAGGTGGACTGGGATGAACCGATTGATCAAGAGACTCGTGACCACTGGCAGTTGATTGCCAAGAAGTGACAACTTATGTTTATCCAAGATGTTACTTCACACAACAGTTCCACCTCACTGCCACCAAACAAGTTCATGTTTTTGCAGATGCTAGTCTAAGTACATATGGTGCAGTAGCGTACCTCAAGCAGAATGACCAAGCTACATTGGTAGTGTCAAGATCCAGGGTTGCACCAGTAAGGTCCATTACACTTTCTAAATTGGAACTAATGGCAACAGTCATTGCAACTCGATTAGCCAAGTTTGTCATCCAATCTCTACACCTGACATCTAATGATACCAATGTACATATGTGACCGGATTTCATATAACAAGGCTTCCACACACACAAAATCAAACTTACGATTTTACCAGAAATGGATTGCTGGTCTAATACACTATCATATTTCACACTGTACTTCCTTCAGCACTGGCAAGTCTGGTTTCTGTAGCAGCTTTCTTACGACCCTGTCAAAGCCACGAGTGTGAGATTGGCACCATTAAATGGCCATGGCTTTGTGATAATGGTGTGTAGTGAGCTGAGACTTCACAGAGAGCTCGCCAATAGTGTTCTCAGTCAATTTGGAGTAATTTGAGGGCCATGGAGGGCCATGGAGAGCCCAAACTTGGCCTCTGGATTTCAATCGTCTTCTTACTCCATTTTATACCCATACACTATAATATTTCACACTGTACTTCCTTCAGCACTGGCAAGTCTGGTTTCTGTAGCAGCTTTCTTACGACCCTGTCAAAGCCACGAGTGTGAGATTGGCACCATTAAATGGCCATGGCTTTGTGATAATGGTGTGTTGTGAGCTGAGACTTCACAGAGAGCTCGGCAATAGTGTTCTCAGTCAATTTGGAGTAATTTGAGGGCCATGGAGAGCCCAAATTTGGCCTCTGGATTCCAATCGTCTTCTTACTCCATTTTATACCCATATATTAAGACCACCGTCCACCCCCACCCTCCCACCCTATTACTACCCGCTCGAAAAACGCTGCTCAAAACAGGGCAAATTTTGGGTATCAGAAATGTATACACCCACTCAGTGATAGCTAGTGAACAGATGAACAATTGGTGCAAATTTTGTTCGCACTGCTGTAGGCACTGGGAAGTTATTACACAATGATTCCTTAAAATCGCCATATCTCCTAACAAAGCTTTGTGCGTCGAAGCATTGTTTTGTCAAATTCAGTCACATATGTAGAGTGATAGCAGATCGCGCTTCACTGGATTTATGACATCAAACAGACAACCACAACAAAGACATTCATTGCTAACCGAGTAGCAGAAATCACACCCTGCTTCTGCTTGGACCTATGTGCTAACTGATGAGAACCCAGCCGATCTATTGACAAGACGGGATTAAGCAATTGAAGTCCTCCGAACTCTGGCTTCATAGTCCTTCCTAGTTAACTTATACAGAACAGTGGCCCACATGGTCACCAGTTGTTGTAGTTCACTTACAGAACATTGCTATAGAAGATGCTCAAGAAACCAACAACAGACCTCCCATCAACCCTGCTGAGACCTGTGGTATCCATGCTGTCATCGATGTCTCCTGTTACAGCAGACTCACTAAATTACTCACTGTTACTATTTATGTACATCGTATTGGCCACAATTTGAAGCACCCCAGTGATAAGGTAATTGGTCCGATCACTGCTAAGGAACTTTCAGATGCCACAATGCTCTGGATTAAAGCCTCCCAACAACTGGAATACTTTGAAGAGATCACAAACCTAACATCAAAGTCACCCAAGCGTACTCTTCTCATACATCAGCTCAGACTGTTCCTGGATAGCAGAGGATTTCTATGCTGTGGGGAGGATTCATAATGCGCCCATTAGTAAGCTGGCAAAGTTCCCCTACATGCTGTCACCCAAGCACCAAATCACTAGGCTTATTGTGTATGCCACTCATGAGAGAATTCATCATTCAGGAGTTAGCAGTACAGTAACAGCAATTCGTCAATTGTACTGGATTCCAGCCATTAGAGTATATGTGACCGAATTTTGGAAAATTACCCATATGGGCACATTTGACACCTAAAATATTTAATGATCAAATCACAAACAATAAAGAGCAAATCTGCTTGTTGATGGTTTTAAGCCATTCTCAATACCTTGAATTACAATAAATTTCTTTAAACATTTTTAAATCTTTTCCCTGCACTTATTAGCAACACACTAAACATGAAAATTCTAATTAGTTCATGCACTCCGATATGGGTGATTTCCAAAATTCAGTCACATATGTGAAGAAACTATTGAGGAGATGCGTGATATGTGTAAGATTGACAGGGAAACACTACAGGCTGCCTGATCCACCACCACTTCCGAAGACTCGAACTGAAGACCTAACCCGTTCTCTGTTTGTGGTGTAGACTTCATTGGAGCCATATACGCTCATGAAGGAGAGGGTGAGAGGAAAGTGTATATTTGCTTCTTCACGTGTGCCACCACAAGAGCGGTACATCTTGAAGTGGTGCTGAATATGACAGCGGAAAGTTTCATGCTCGCCTTTCAAAAGTTTGTGGGTAGAAGGTCGTTACTGTAATGTAATTAGATACGCACGTGATCTTTGTATAATATGGCACGTGATTGAACATGTGATGATTCTAGAATAATCCAACACATTGTTACATGGTGTCAGAAGTTCTTCAAAGAAGATGGACCAGCTTTCACCGCCAGAAGTGTTGAGTCTAGACGGCAATATCGCTGAAAACTGGAGGAGATGGAAACAACGTTTTGAAATATTTTCTCTAGCCAGTGGCCTGTCTGGAAAAGATGCAAAAGTTCAAGCCGCTACATTTCTTCATGTGGTTGGACCAGAAGCACTGGAAATTTATAACACTTTCACATGGGACAACGCTGATGACAAAAATAAGGTAAATAAAATCGTCGAAACTTTTGATCAGTATTGCAATCCTCGCAAGAATGTCGCGTGGGAATGCCACAAATTTAACACGCGGAACCAGCAATCTGGAGAATCTATCGATCAATATGTTACTGACTTGAAAACAAAAGCCCAGACGTGTGAATTCGCTCAGTTGGAGGACCGCCTTATTCATGACCGAATTGTGTGCGGCATTATTTGCGACAAGACTCGTGCCCGCCTACTCAAAGAAAGTGAGTTAACACTACAGAACGCCTTAAATATATGTAGAGCAAACAAAGCAACTTCATCCAAGTTAAAAACCCTCAGTGCCACTGCTGCTAGTAAAGAACCACGTCAAAAATCCTTGCCATCTAGAAACGACGTAAAAGTCAAGGTGATAACCCCAAACCTCAATGTGACAAATGCAAAAATCAACACTACATCACCAACCTTGTCCGTTACAAGGTGTTGAATGTTACAACTGTGGTCGAAAAAACCATTTTGCTAAAGTTTGTCGAAGTCGTACTGTTACAAAATACCTCAAGAAAGTTCACAGTGTTACACAACATGACAGTTCTGACTCCTCTGATGATTTCTTCATTGGCATGGTACAATGTGGCACCAATAAAATGCCTGATTGGAAAGTAACAATCCTTGTGAATCACCAGAAAACATGTTTCAAGATTGATACAGGTGCACAATGTAATGTCATCTCCAGGCTGAAGTACCATAAATTATGCTCAAAGCCATTACAAGTAGGGGTGAAACGAAATATTAAATTTTAGGTATTCGAATATTCTTCAAATTAACGAACGAATTAACGTATTATTCTTTAAGAATTTTCTGAATAATTAGGTGCTTGAAAGGGACAAAATCACTTTGATTACTACTAAAACTTTAAATGTTAAAAAAGAAAAGTCCTTTACATGTATTATTAAGATGAAAAATTATATTTTAAAATGACAGTTTTCAGTTGTCAAAATGTTTTCAAGGTTAAATGTGTACATTATCCGATTAACGAATATTTAACGAATAACGAATATTTCTTAACGAACGAATATTCGTACTACCGTATAGAGGGAAATTTTAACGGAGGGAAAATTTGACGAATTGCTTTCCTGATGATCTTTGGCGGAATAAAATTTGACGAATTATCCGGGTTTCGCGCGCCCTTCCTACAGTAATTGAGTTACAACACGTCAAGGGCACGAAAAGGAGTAACAACGTGAGCTCGAATGTCACGATGTACGTTTCGCGTGAATTCGAAAGTAAGAGGTTACCACATCTACCAATCTATTTGGCCCAATCCATTTATGGGAGAAGAAGTTTCTTGTGAACGAGAGGCAGGTAACGGACATGATCCACAAGCAGTGGCGATAATGAAGCTGATCGACGGAAATATGCACGTGGTTGGGCACGTACCTCGGACGATATCTTCTGTTTGCTCTATATTTATAAGGAGAGGAGGAAATATTCTTTGTAGAATAACTGGAAGTCGAGAGTACTCGTCTGATCTGGAGCAAGGAGGACTTCAGCTTCCGTGTGAGTTGACGTTCAGCATAGCCGACTCTCAAGAATACAAAAAGACAAGAAAGTCGTTTAAGATTTTGTCTATAGATACACGTGAAGTGAGCACCCTAGAAGTCATGAAACCTGAGATCAAATCGTTGGCAGGTAAAGATTTAGTTCCATGCAGCTCTGTTTTACAAAGTACTGAAGAACAGAGAACTGTTGTTGGTCTTACTCATTTCTCAAAGGATAAATATGTACATTCTCCTCTGAAGAAAAGATCTAAGGTGTTTGATTCAGAAGGGATAATAATGGGCAATGAAATCAATTTAGCACAACAATTGCTAAAGGAACAGTATAACAAGCTGAATGGTCTCCAGTCAACATTGTTACAGAGTAAGCAGCTAAACTTGACCGAAAACGAGACAAGGAATAAAATACAAATAATTCATTGTTATTCCCGTCACCATTGGATAGTTGCCAGCACCGTGGGTTGTGCACTTAACCAAGTAAAGATATATGACTCATTGTTCTCATATTGTGACGTGGAAACAGAGGCTGTTGTTTACAATTTATTCCAGTGGAGCAAATCTATTAAACTAATTATTACTGTTTCTCGCATCCAAAAGCAGAAGGGCACAACTGATTGTGGTTTGTTTGCTATTGCAAATGCCACTGCCATTGCACATGGTAAAAACCCCAGCAAGTTGCAGTTTAAGCAAGAATCTATGAGGGCACATTTAATTGACTGTTTTGACCACAAACATATGTCTCTGTTCCCTTGTAAGTACTGTAGTTATATAAAAATCTAGCTAATTAAATTAATTGTATTCATGAATCACATGTAATGAATTTATAAATGTGACTGGGCCTGCAAAAACAGGGCATGTTGGCACATGATTTTTGTCCACTTTTTCAAATTACCGTGACTCATAACTTCATATACCAATATGTTATGGCAATGAAATTTTTATCACTTAGCAAACATTTAAGTGGCTTCATGGTGCAAGTTACAGAATGAAAATATTCTGTTCCAGTACTGAGATATGACCTATAGTGTGATAGGGTGTAGTTTGTGCCCACATGCCCTGTTTTCGCAGGCCCGGTCACAAATGCAAATGTCTGTTTAATAGCTATAAAAATATCAATCATCATCATCACATATAGTGGTAGCTTCAAGAATGCCAGCCCCATTCTTGACAATGGATGGATTGTCCAGTATGTACTTGTACAATGATGCAATCCACTCAGCACCTAGTGGCTTGAGGATACTTAGCCAAAGATCTACTGGTTAGTTCTGTGCTCCATCCAGTTGTACACACACTTGCTTTGCATACCATTCTCTAAACTTTCTACGTAAAAAGTCTTTAGCAGCTTTATTAACGCTTAGATCTAGTGGCTGCAGTCTGTCTGTACAGTTTGGTGGTATCAGTACAACATTGGCATTGTGTCTATCAAGAAGGCGTAGTAAGGGAGGCATGCACAGTGCCTTGAAGTTATCAAAGATCAGTAAAGCTGGCTGTTCATTGCTGAGTTTCAATTCACTCCTCTTTTCTTCAATATATGGAAAAATGATTTTTTTTAAAATAATCTCTCATAGAATGTCCATTTGACCAGTGTTTCTCCGTCTTTGTAATATGCCATGATGAAGGAAACTCATAGTTGGGTAGGCATCGACTGGTCTTGCCCTCATAAATTAACTGTGGCATTAAAAAGTGGCCAGAAGATGAACCAGCAAAAACTGCAGTAATCTGTCTCTTGTCATCTTCAGCTACTACTTCAACTCTCTTGGCCCCTTCTTGATCCATTGTCCAATGAGATACTGGAACATAGTTCAGTGCAGTTTGATCAAAGTTTATGATTAATTCTGGTGGTATTTCATCCATGTTAACAATCACCTTGATTTCTAAGAGAAATTCATCCTTTAACTGCTCGTATCTTTCAACATCTACTTTGGCCTTACTACAGGCTTTCCGCTTAACATAGCCCATTCCTTTTAGCAACGACTTAGCCCAATCATCCGTTAGTTTAACTTTGATACCACCCTCACCATTCTTTGATACCAAAGTAGCATTCTTATTCATAAGGATCCCTTCAGCAGCTGCTATTACTACAGCTGAATTAATCGGCAAACCTCGTTTACGAAGATCCTTTAAATACACCTGGACTTGATGATCCAATTCATCTGGAAGAAGAAATGGTCGGCCTTGTTTCTTCCGTGGCAATTGCTTCACTGGCTCTGGTTTAACCTTTAGTTTAGCATCTTCATCAGTGTCAACATTAGCATCATCAGATTCATTGGAAGCCCATTGCTGGTCCGGATTGCCTGATAACTCTTTGTACAAGTTCTTAAACCTCCGCACACTAGGTTCTGTTAATTTTAGCTTCGGATACTTTTCGGCATAGTAATGTAAGGAAACTGTTGTGTTGTGTTCCGCTGCCCTCTTGCCAATTTCATATCTCTGGGCAGGTGTCACGATTTGATACGGTCCTCTTTTACCTCCACTCGCCGAGCCTCCGCTATTACGCACCTGTACTTTCTTAACTTCAGCGTTAGCGAGTTCAATAGCCTTCACTGGCACAGACTTGCTCAACGGACCTGTTGGTTCAGATAGTCCCTCATCGCGTTTCACCGGTTCAGAAGAGACACGCTTAAAATACTTCCATATCCTAAGGCTGCAGCACATGTTGCTGTCAGACCTTCAGTGCTGGTCACTGTAAAATGCTAATAATAAATAATAATAAATATCGACATCACCACGCAGCTTTCTTAAAATATCACGTGCAGGACTTTACAAATTTTGGCTGAGGAAAAATTTGGCGAATTTTTGCATTCGCCAAATTCGTAAAATTTAAACCGGCGTCAAATTTTCCCTCTATACGGTATTCGTTTCAGCCTTAATTACAAGAATCTCATGCCAGACTAGTTGCTTTCGGTGGCCAGCGACTCAATGCTTGTGGTAAAGTTACAATCAATTGCCAACACAAAATTTAAGAAAAACATCTATCCTGTGGTTTTTGAAGTGATTGACCAAGACGTTCCTAACATATTGGGCTTGGCTACTTGTGTAGAGCTAAAATTAGTACAACGGTTGGACACTATCAACACTCAAACTGCTGATATCCTTGACTCATACAGTGATGTTTTTGAAGGGCTAGGGTGCATAACTGATGCTTCATACCACATCAAAGTTGATGAAAATGCTCAGCCAATTGTACACACACCCAGAAAAGTCCCTGTCACTCTTCGTCCTAAGGTACAGCAGGAACTAAAGCATATGGAAGAACTGGATGTGATCGAGAAAGTAGAACTCACTGATTGGGTAAATAGTATGGTAACTATTGTCAAGCCAAATGGAAAGCTGAGGATCTGTATTGATCCACAAGATTTGAACAAGGCAGTTAAGCGCGATTACTATCCAATGAGTACAATAGACGAAATTGTTACAAGAATGCCCAATGCTAAGATTTTTTCTGTTCTGGATGGTTTCTGGCAAATCAAGTTAGACAGACCAAGTGCCAAACTCTGTACTTTCAACACCCTATTTGGGCGATATATGTTTAAACGCCTCCCATTTGGGCTCTCATCGTCCCAAGACATTTTCCAAAAAACTATGTCAGAGATGTTTCATGATATAGAGGGAGTTGAAGTTGTCGTTGACGACCTGCTGATTTGGGGTGAAAGTGATGAACAACATGACAGCCGTTTGATGCAAGTTTTAGAGAGAGCACGAAACAGAAACCTCAAGCTCAATAAAAGCAAGTGCCAAATCAAAAAAGATTCTATCACATACATTGAACATGTTCTGAGTAAAGACGGCCTAAAACCAGACCCCAAGAAGATAGAAGCGATCATGAAGATGCCTTGTCCAGAGAATAGAGAAGACCTGCAGAGATTTCTAGGTATGCTAACATAATTGGGTAAATTTATACCTAATTTATCTCATATAGCTTCACCGCTATGAACTCTCTTAGAAAAGAACGTGGAATGGCACTGGCAAGCTGAACAGGCAAACAGTTTTACATCCTTGAAGGAACTGATCACCAAAGCTCCCGTGCTAAAGTACTTCAACCCTAGTAAGCCTACAAAGTTGTCCTAGTTCTAAAGGTTTAGGAGCAATCCTCATGCAGGATAATCACCCCATTGTTTACGCTTCCAGAGCCCTCACTACATGCCAGCAACATTATTCCCAAATTGAAAAATAAATGCTTGCTGTAGCATTTGTGTGTACCAGATTTTATGGATACATATTTGGCATGTCTACTATTGAAGTGAAGACTGACCACAAGCCATTTTCAAGAAGCCACTCAATCAAGCACCAGCTATATAGACTCCAAAAGATGATCATGTCAATACAAAAGTACTCAGTTGACCTTGTGTACCGCCCTGGAAAACAGCTGGTTATTGCAGACACTCTATCAAGAGCTTATTTGACAGATCAGTCTGACTGCTGCACATCGTTTAAGTTTGAAGTAAATGTAATATCAACACTGCCAATATCAAAATCTAAACTAAATCAACTCCAGTCACTGACTCAATCTGACTCTCATATACAACAGCTAATGCAGCTAACTGAGAAAGGTTGGCCAGATCACAAGTCAAAGGTGCCAAGTCAATGCCTACCATACTGGTCATTCCGAGAAGAGATATCATTCAGTGATGGAATTCTTTTCAAAGGTGAAAAAATCATAACCCCTAAGGCTATGCAATCTGAAATGTTGAAGTTGATTCATGGCTCCCACTTGGGCATCGCCAGAAGTTTAAGCTGAGCAAGAGACATTTTGTACTGGCCAGGAATGTCATCTCAAATTCAAGATGTCATTTCAGCTTGTGGAATCTGTAACACCTTTCAAAGAAAAAACCAGAAAGAACCATTGATCCCACATTCAGTCCGTAGCACTCCATGGTCAGATTCCATTGGCTCTCCAGCCCAGCGTCTCATGGGCAGAAGAACAAAAACTCTTTTACCCACTTCCAATGCTTTGCTAAAACCAAAAACAATCAACCCAAAAGCAGTGCAAGAAGAGCTTCAGAAACAGTGAAGCAAGCAAAAACTGTACTATGACAGAAATGCTAAACCAATGAAAACCCTCACTCAGGGAGACTCAGTGATGATGGCAACAAAAGATGGTAAATGGAGGCCAGCCAAAGTGCCCAGTGTCAGCCAATCCGGTCCTCGTTCCTATGATATCGTGACACCACAAGGGCAACACTATTGTAGAAACAGAAAGCATCTGCGAAAGATGACAGGTGGTACAGGTGATAACAAAAGTGTTGAGGACTTTCTAGATGATGAATCATATGATGATGATTCAAATGAGCCGATCAGAGACAATAGTGATAATCGTGAATCTGCTCCACTTGTTACACCAGTTCCGACCATCAGATGTTCCCAACGAACTATCAGAGTACCAGTTCGGTATGCTGATGAATACTCATAACTGTGACTTGTACACATTACACACACTGCACAGCTTCACTTAAATTTGATCAGAGCGCTGTAACAGATTTAAATTATATCCCATAACATACTTCTTTTTGTGATAATGGGAGATGTAATGTAATTAGATACACACGTGATCTTTGTATAATATGGCACGTGATTGAACATGTCATCATTCTAGAATAATCCAACACGTTGTTACAGTTATATAAATAGAACAATGATGTCTGACAACGCTTCAACATACTTAGCAGCAGCTGATGAATTACAATAGCTTCTCACATCCACCTTTCTCAAGCAAGCTCTAGAAGGCCACGGTGGTACATGGTAATATATTCCTAAAAGAGCACCCTGGAATGGTGGATTTTGGGAACGATTAGTTGAATGGGTTAATTAAACAGGCACTTAAGAAGACCATAGGCAGAAGTTTTGTCACCTTGCAGATTCTTGAGACCATTGTTGTGGAAGTTGAGGCCACTCTTAACAATCGTCCCTTAACTTATGTAACCTCTGATGCTGCCGATGTTGAGCCTCTAACCCCAGTACATTTGTTGTATGGCAAATGTATGGAGTCTTTGCCTCACTCCTATGATGATGATCCAGAGGACCCAGACTATGTTGTATCAGAGTCACAAATAAGGAAACGACTTACCAACCATGCTAGATTGCTACAACATTTCCAGACAAGGTGGAAGAAGGAATACCTTACTAGTTTGAGATAGTTCCACAAGACATGGGGCCTGAACATACAGAATGTGAAAGTTGGAGATGTAGTTTTGATTCATGATGATGGGCCTAGACTACATGGAGACTTGATATTATATACAGCCTGATACAAGGAAATGATGGTTTGGTTAGAGCAGTGAATGTACGGACTAGCAACCGTGTAACATCCATACCAATCAGCAGACTGCAGCTGTATCCTCTGGAGGTCTCACTCCCACCTGATGATCTGTCAGAACACAGCAGTCCAACAGAACCAATAACCCAAAATGTTGAAGATATGGCAAGAAATCATCCATAGCGAGCAGCAGCAAAGAAGGCAAGAACCCATCTGTTGGAATGGATAGCTAGATTAAGGTGCTCCCGGGAGGATGTCGAGAACTAGACACTATGACATAATTGTGTTTGGGTTATTATTTAAGCTACTTTGTGTGTATTTAGTTTTTTGTCATGTGCATGTGTGTATGTTGATGTAATAATCCAATATGGCGAGCATGTGGTGCCATGAGGCGAGTTATTAGTCCATTGCTCTGATGTTGTGGACCCTACAAACCCCGCTGATACCCTACATTACTGTTCTGTTAGAGCATTTTGAATACAGGTGTATGTTCTATTAGAATATTTCAACCAAGCTTAGTGTAATGCAAGGGCTTTAGTTATTCAAACAATTCACTTATCTAATAGTTATTATATACCATTACCAGAAACTAATGGAATTCAGATAACCAAGGGCTCACTGTGTATCAGATGACAGTACACCATTAATTAAATTGTAATTGTACTAAGCCCAGCTGTGTGACAAATAAGTACTAATCAAGTTTGGTACTACAAGTTACATAATGTGTATACCATAGAGTCGGGTTGTTAAGCGAATACTATTTGTTAAGCGCATACACATTTCCTGTAATTAACCATGGATGATAAGCGCACATGGCAAAATGCGACGATAGAACTACACACAGCAAGAAACGCTGGAAGTGCTGAAAAATTAATGTCTCCTCAAGCGCTTACACCTCCCTTGAGGTCTCTCTTCGCTATGTATATAGCAAATCAGCTATCTGGATAGTGATAATCTCGTTCATCACGAAGGATTTCACCCAAAAATGGAGTCAATTACTTGCGTGGTGATAAATAAAAAAATTTATTTAAAAAAGAATAAATAAATACATAAATAAAATGCGTGGTGATCAGCACAAACTAGTAACTACTCCATTATAACGTAGTGATTCCGCGTTACACTCAACATAATTATTTATTAGGCGTATGCGCCTAACAGATAGTATGATTTTTTTACAAAAAGTTTCTCTGAAAAATATAAATGCATGCGCTTAACAACCCGACTTTACGGTATGTGACTGGATTTTGGAAAAAACGATCCAAATCGCACATTAGAAGTTTCAAGATAAACGGTTTAAAGAATTCAAGCCAGCATAACTCTCCAAGGATAGCAAACACGCAAATGAAACTTACACTAAAGCTGCATCAATCTGTTACCTTTCAGACCACTTTCAGTACTTGTAGCTGCTTGTAGTTTCTCACCAAATAACAGAAAATCTGAGCTGTTGGACGAGCGAAGTAGTATCACGAGTGCTCACAAAGGAGTGGAGGGTGGGGGGTGGCGGTGTGGGCAAGGGTTAGACCTCAAAATGGTGGCAGACCACGATTGGAGTCCAGAGACGAGATTACAGGGCCGTGGTGACTCCTTAGTGGTTGATATACCACCTACATGACAAGCTACTTTCTAAGAACCTTCCGGGAATGGAATTCACTGCCACCACATCTAATTGAACTGAACACTCTAGCTACATTTTCAAGCTTAATTGAACAGCACTTATAATTTGTAATTGTTTGGGCTTAATCAGCTTTGCTGTCTGCCCTTTCCCCCCCAAATAAATAAATAAATAAATAGATATGTAGTAGAATCCACAGAAAAATTGTTTGGCCTACATTATCAGGCTGTCCACCAGTAAACCACTCATTCTTACAAAGCCAGGTCCTTCACAAGGCCTAAAACTGCCATTCGAGCTCTACACACACCCCAGAAAAGATGTCTGTTGAAACCAGCCTCGAGTAGTTTGAGTGGTACTGAGTGTCATAACTACTAGTACGATAGTGTAGCTATCCACTGGTGGTGTTAGTTTGATTTTGCCTGATGTGTGATTTGGATCAGTTTTGTAAAATCTGGTCACAATTTGTGTGGCATTTATGAAGATGCTCACACACTTAAAAACTAGCAGCCTTACATAGTTTTCATTAACACTTTAACAATAACATTGTATTACCTATATTAAGTTTACAACTTGCATACCTTGCACATGGCCGTATTATGATATCATCATTACTTTTGTCATAGTTAAACCTGCTTTACTTGGACGTGCACCTTTTTTACAGCTATAAGCTGTTTTGGTTGGGATACAAATTACAGAAACCACCAGTAACATTCGAAACAAGCCTATTTCTGGCTTGTAATGCTTTTCCAATGCCTATTAAGAGTTGTATATTTATGCATGCATTTGTATTACAAACTCACACTACACACACACACACACACAAAAGCAAGTGCAATCACACCCACTCAGTAAACCACCACCTGTGTGTCATGAGGGAGGAACAAAGGTAAATCCTCCTAGAGCAGGATACTCTTTGTATGAATTTCTTATTTAAATTTCTACTCTTAGACCACTCCAAATAAATTCTCTGTTTCCTGTCCACCACCCGCATCTAGTTACTGTCAGTTCTAAATATTCCATTATTCCGTATTCTTCCATTATTTCCGGTTATTCTTGCATACTGACAGGCTCAGTAAAGCCATCTCGAAACAGGGTCAGCTCACGTGTCAGCAGTGCTATCAAGTCGCCACAAACTTCACGTTTGTGTTATTTTTGCTACTTAAAAGGGAAGGAACTAGCTTAAGCATGCTTTTATGCAGCTTTTTATGGTTATGCCAGCCATTGCCAGGCAAATAATGGCTTGAAAAACTGTCAATCTTATAATGAAATAATGGAAATGGACCGCCCGCCCGCATGCAAATATGCTTGAATCCAGTACCGGAAACAGAGAATTTATTTGGAGTGGCTTTAGGTTACAAATCTCCAACCACTACCTGACCTAGCTTGGGGTCGGTGGGTGTGACATTGATAGGTACACACCAACTAGTACCCAGCCTACACACAGTTTCATGATGTGTAACAATTTAGTAGGCTACAGACTACACACTCCACAGATAAAAACAACAACTGGCTCTACCAGCAGTTATTCTAAATAATGACCTTCTTAAACAATTACCTAACAAATATTGATCTTTTCTATCCTAACATAGATAGCTAATATACAACAGACATTGTATTTATGGTATTTAATAATTGCAAGGCACTTTTTATTTACAAACATTTAAAAATAGGAAGTGGATTTTATTTTCGCGTCTAGTACTTTCCCCGAGCATTCGACTTTAGAGGACGCGTCTAGTAGTTTCCCCCGAGTATTCGACTTTAGGGGACGCGAAAAGTAACATTAGCATAGGGTAGGCTTGGGTTCAGCTTTGGTTAGGTTACCGTTAGGTTACCGTTAGGTTACTTACGTTCTTCTTACTGTTTTATAGTGTATATAGTGAGACTACTACTACTTGAGTAGCGTTTATAAGGTAGAAAAGTAGGATTAGTGGGTAGCTAGCAGCGGTAGCACAGTGGTAAGCCCACTGATCACAGTTCCAGTAGTCCAGGGTTCGAGTCCAGGTAGAGATTTGTGGTTTTTTTTCGTTTAGTGTCTCTTTTTTGTCTAAGTTTTACTGTCGGTTCAATAGCGAGCCCGGCTTATTGAACCGACTTTAGGTTCAGTAACCACCAAGGGGCCACTCACGCTATGAAATTTCGTACAACCACACAGAAATTAATTTCGAAATTTGAAATTTGGAGTAAACTCAGAAATTTTCGGCACTGACTTTATTATTAGCGCGCGCCCCGTAATCGTAACACTATCTGTATTCCCCATGTCTATGTCTATGCAAGCTATTACATAATAGAAATCATTTAAGTGTTGTACATATAAGGCATCTTAGAAACCACAATTCTGTAGTGTCTTCATTTTTTACTGCTTCAGTGAAATTTACAGCTCAGATTTCAGTCTTTATAGGCATAGTAGATTTCAGTGGACCTCACAAGGAGCAACTGATTTGTTTTCAGCTTTAGTAGCTAATATTCATTCAAGAGGTATGCAAGCTATATAAATTTAGCTATACTGGATTTTGTATCTGTGTATGGTAGCTTTCACTTAGGGAAGTGCATGGGCTGTTAGCTTAAATTGGCTATTTATAAATGTGAAATTGAAAAAAAAAACTGAAGCTACATATCTAGTATGTAGAATTCTTTTTATTTTGCATCCAGCACTAAGCATGCACTTGTGACAGTCATATCAATCGTGATATTTTGTGCTAAGCCATTCCACACAGACAGTTCAGATCAATGCACAAAGCTGCTATATGTGTTTGTAACAACAAAATTAATTTCCATTAGCTTATAGTTTAATAAAATACATTCATTTATGTCATCAGACATCAGAATGTAAGCAACAGTAAAGGAATAATAATACTGTGCACTAATGATCAGTGGGGGCAGTACATATTGTACTGTAGAACATGTAAGCCTTGGTTGAGTCCCACAACCAAACTCCATGCTTGGTGATATAGGTCTTAAATACATTATGAAAACAATGCTAAGAGTGTGACGATAAGTTTACAACTGAAAAAAAGCACTTAATACATTTAGGAGTGGGAGGCAAGTCATGACAAGCTATTATCAAAGTCAACCACTAATCTCAATATTATTGTGAAATGCTGCATCATCTACACACTACTGGAGATTTTGTCCATGAAAATCCAATTAAAAAATGTTCACCCTGTGAAAAGTGAAGTTTTCATTGGGTGGCCCCAATGAAATTTTATTTTCATAGCATTTTCATAGGAAAATTTAATGAAAAATCAATGAAAAATTACCACTGAAAACTCTGTGAAACTGCTTTTCATGGAATTTTCATTGGTAATTTTTCATTGGTTTTTCATTACATTTTCCTACGAAAATAAAATTTCATTGGGACCACCCAGTGAAAACTTCACTTTTCACAGGGTCAACATTTTTTTCATTGGATTTTCATGGACAAAATCTCCAGGAGTGTACAGTTTTGCAATTGGTGTTAAATCCTGGAATGTCAGCAATCTACAAACAGTACACAACACTATGTGTCAGTCAGCAACTTACCTTATTAGTGTGATTGATGTAGTGTGCATACTACACTTGTACCAGTTTGGACAGTAATATCATACCTGTGCTGGTGTGTTATGACCACTTCTATATTAACAGTGTAGTGTATAAATATTAGTTTTAGTCCTGCAGTAATTAACTCTGGGTGATCTAAAAGTACAAGGGGAAGACCAGGGTGTACACTTGTATCCATTAGGTACTAGGAGACAATCCACACTTACAGTGTGCTTGCCTGCTGAACCTTAGCTGGCAAAACTCAAAGGTTAGACAACACATTTGTGGTCAAATATGGCAGAATAAAAAACTGAAGCTATATAGCTATGTAAACTTCTTCTATTTTACATCCAGCAGCACTTGTAGTAACAGGCATTCCACTCTGTGCTGCCATGAGTGACATGTCTTTAATATAATTATATGGGAAGTGGTTTAGTTTTGTGGCTATTATAATAATTATAATAAACTCATCAATAGCTACAATATACATTAATATTATTTTGTACATATGTACTATACTGCATGCTGCATGTACCTACTGAAGTACCTATAGCTATACTGTAACTAGGGTATATTGTCGTGGTGTTTGGATCAGCTTATATATACTGAGATACCTTTGTGTATGCATATCTTGTATAATAACTCTGGTCTGTATAGTAACTAACTCTGCATGGGTGGTCTAAAAGTACAAGGGAATGACTAGGGTGTACACTTGTATCCATTAGTTGCTAGGATACAATACACATATTACAATGTACCTGCCTACTTGGCCTCAGCTAGCAAAATTCAAAAAGTTTCTTGTTAGATAACACACTTGTGGTCAATAACAGAATGCTATAGTGTTATACTGTAAAATGAGAAATTATAAGAAATACAGCAGTTGAACTTGTGACACGTGCACTATGATGCTTATAAGTTAGCTATGTACCAGCTACATAAATGCCTGGAAAATATTTTCTGTTGCACTATATTCCAAATACATTTTGTATGTCAGTCAGTTACGTATCATTCTATATTATACATAATATTCACACAATATAATTGTATAGGACTTTCATTCTCTTTGATCATGGATGATGAAGAATTTGTGACTTATATGAGGGAGTCTTTGCCAAAGTATGTAGTCCAGTGTTTCTTGTATTCTGGATATGATACAGCTCGGGTAGTTGCACAGATGACTACAGAAAGAGGTTCTACTAATACCATTGATGAATTAGAAGCATTCATTTTACAAAATTTCCCATTAGATGAAACTTGTTATCACATGTCTTTGCCATCTAAGTCGTTTGTCTTTATACCTGGTCATCGGACCAGGATCTGCAATTTTATACAAGATGTCAAACAAAAAGTTGTTTTATCCAAACTACAACCTCCATCAAAGAAAATGAAAATTGCAGATAGTGATGATGCTGGTGGGTCCAGTGCATCTCAGTATGATTTGAAAGCAATCTATGAGGACTTGCGAGACAGAATTATTAACTGGATCAGAAAAAAAACTGAAGAGTTCCACATATTAAAAGAGCACACACATTATAAAATTATGGTGCGTTTCCAAGAATCAGGCTATCCAACTGTTGACGTGCTGTGCTTATTGAGCGATTGCAATGCAATGATCCGACTTGGAGTAAAAAATGATGAACGTGGCAATTACACACATATTCTTTCAAACTGGACCCACCATGTTTTAATATGTTTCAAGAAGAAGAAAGGGAAACATGGGAATCAAGTTGGAATAGCAACTTTCTTTACAAAAAAACCAAAATGCAAAGAGGCAATAGTAGATCAACAAGCCTCATTAACAAAGGAAGATTTTCAGAAGGCCCCTCTTGTGCAGGAGGCGATAGTATATAGAACAACAAGCATCATTGTCAAAGGAAGATTTTCAGAAGGTCCCTCTTGTGCAGGAGGCAATGGTAGAACAACAAGCATCATTGATAAAGAGGATTTTCCGAAAGCCCCTCTTGTGCAGGTGAATCAAGAGGGGCAGTCATGAGGTCACCAAATAGTCATACTGTCTCTAAAGATTGGTCACGTGATTCACGAAAAACAAAAAAAATCTGACATTTGACCAAAATCAAAATACATTGACAGAGTATTTTCCTTTACAAGAAAGTGTTGATGCTTTATTCAAAGAGAATGATTTCTCACATTTATTGGAAAGCAAAGTACCACAAAAGGTACAATTTTCAACTCCTTTATTGCAAGAATTGGTGGCAAATGCTGAAGAAAATCTGAAACGTAATCCAACTCAAAGAAGGCACACTGAAATCATCAAAAAAATTGTATATCTTTTCTCTTCGTGGCTTGTCCATCTGCATAATTATGATCTTTTTCATAAAAACATGCCTTTAGCATTACCTTCCCTTTCAAATATTCGGCGAGAAATTCATAAATCTTTTAATGGAGTTGCAGAAGGCTGTTTTCAGTTAGACCAATTGCTTGACCATTTGAATGCATACTCTGCAGCCAAGGTGATTTGTGTGTCAGAAGATGCTACTAGAGTGGTATCTCGAATCGAATATGACCCTAACACTGACAGGTTAGTTGGATTTGTTTTACCTGTTGACAAGGACTACATACCAATGCCAAATGTATTTTTAGCTACCTCATTTGAGCGAATTAAAGAAATATTTATGACAGAGTCAAAAGCAATGTATGCCTACTTGTACATGGCACAAGCTCTTAAACCTGGTGTACCTCCGTTTTGCTTAGCTTTGATAGGGTCAGACAACTGCTTTACTAATAAAAGTGTTGTTGCTAGGTGGAAGTACATACTGAAAGAATGCAATTCAAGAAGCATACATTTTATTGGAATAAGTGCTGATGGAGACAGTAGGCTACTCAGTGCCATGCGTCTATCATCCAAGCTCCAATCTGTCAAAACAGATTTGGAGTTTAATGTCAGTCAGGTACCTAAGCTAAACTCTTTGCCTCCAGCTTGGAGAAAATGGTTTTCATTGCAGCAATTTAGTGACATGGTATTTGTTCAGGATACTGTACACTTGGGTGTCAAACTGAAATCAAGGCTTTTAACTCGTTCACAAATCCTCCCATTAGGTTCATATTCGGCTGAATCTTCACATTTATGTATTCTTCAAGCATCTTTTCAAAAAGAGCAGCACAATTTACGATACAGAGATCTAAATCATGAAGATAGGCAAAATTTTGAAGCCATAGTTAGAATAATTGATGAAAAAGTATTAGCACTGTTAAGTGAATTTGCAAATGCTTAGGGTACTAAATATTATTTAAAGGCCACACAATCCATTATAGAAAGTTTTATGGACAAAAACATGACACCTTTGCAGAGAATTGAAGAGGCATGGTTTGCATTGTTTTTTTGTTTTTTTTTCACTATTGGAGACGATGGATGCTATCCCAAAAAGAGTACAACATTGAAAAAAGCTTCATCAGCAACAACTCATATATATGCATTGAGCTTAATGCCCGTGCTTTAATTGTATTGCTAGTGATTTTAAGAGACTACCTACCAGAATACAGTTCAACATGCTATGCTCCTTGGCTTCTTAGCTCTCAACCTTGTGAGCAGACGTTTCATGCTGCCAGAAGTATGTCAAATGTCTTTTCAACAGTGATAAATTTTGGGGTGTTGGGACTGCTGAAAAGACTTCATCGGTTGCAGATTCAGCTGAACTTGGAATCAAAATCAAATGCTACCAAAACCATTTATCCAAGACAGTTAGCACACCAAAAATCTGAGGATAAAAATTGCAAACTTTTTGGCGTAGATTCTATCACAAATTCTAAAATTGAGGAAGCTGTCAAGAAAGGTCTGGTGTGGGCTAAAGAGGCAATGGAAGAACTGGGAATGAAAGATGATCTGAGCAAATGTAATCAATGGGAAGTAGCTGTCGGTGATGTGAACTGTAAAATTGAAGCTAATGATGGAGAAGAAGTTATAGAAATTGATAAAACTACCCCAGAGCCTATCTCCACACCTACTGCAGCAGAGCCTAGTGATGATGTCTTTCCTACAATTCCACCAGACGAACTCTCTGAAACTGTGCAAAATTTTGCAATACTTGAAGAGAAGAAAATAATCAAACAAGGTATGAAACAAAAGCTAGTCAAATCACAGGATGCTTCCGGTGTGCTCGGACTCTAAACAAACGATCACTTGATATTCTTTCATTTTCCTGAAAGAGCCATACTAATGTTGTTTTTCTTATGAAGAGTTGTTCACTGTTATGAATTACTTCCACAAACTTTCTGTCTACTTTGGTACACTTTGAAGTACCACTTTCTTCATATAATGGAATCCAGCCATTTAATAGCAGTGGTAAAATCATTATGTCACAATGTGATAATTCAAAATTACCTACAGTAAAGGATTCTGTGTGTTTAGGAGATATATGCATATTTTACCATGCTAAACCAGCAGAGGCAAACTGTGTACCCTGGGCAGCAGGAAAAATTACACAATTTGCATTTTACAAGCAAACATCAAAGAGAGATCAGCAATACAAAAAGTCTGACGCAGCAGTTGAATCTCCTGTAGGAGTGTCATGCTCATGGTTTAAACAATGTGGCAACAAGTTTTTATTGTTGGCTGAACTATGCAGAAAAAGTCCAGATTACCTTCCTCTGCAGCAGTCTTATATATGTACACTTTCACTAGGATGCATGAAGGATGTAAAGAGCTCTGAAATACAATCTAGCTCTATTCGTCAAGTACCATCAATATCAACACTAAACATGGCCAGTGAGTTTTGCCTTGATCATGATGTATTACAATTTATAGATATTTGTATTGCTGAGAGAAAGCAGAAGCAGAACCTAAATCCTAGTAAAACACAGAAGACAAAAACAAGAACAGATTTGATAGATTTTACTGGTGACTTATGCAGTGCACAATCTGAGAGCACAGAAAAGTTATGGGTGATATGCAATGGGTTTCGTCTCACAATGAAGGAAAAACAGTTATTAGAAAGTGGTGGAGAGTTAACAGACAGGATAATAGATGCAGCATGTTCCCTTCTAAAGAAGCAGTTTCCTGATTTTGGAGGATTGCAGACAACCTTATTACAACAAAGTAGTAGAACACTCTCCCAATGCAACAATGCAATCCAAGTCATACATTTACCTGATAGAAAGCATTGGGCTGTAATTTCTACAGTTGACTGTGATAACAACACAATTAAATATTATGATTCTCTATTCAAAGATATTTTTATTCAAACAATTTAAACGATTGTTAATTTGTTGAAGCCTTGCAAGTCCATGAATGCACAGATCATGGATATGCAGTCACAAAAAGGAGCTATAACTAAAATCATTGTGCGTTTCCAAGAATCAGGCTATCCAACTGTTGACGTGCTGTGCTTATTGAGCGATTGCAATGCAATGATCCGACTTGGAGTAAAAAACTCCATAATTGATGTGATATAGTAGCTGTAAAAGAAACAACAGTAAAAATAGTCTAGTGTGGTTGATTTTAATGAATTCATGTGAGTGGCATTAACCACACATACAATGCATATTCATTTTAAATGAATGTTTTCAATGTATTTTTAACAATGTATTTACTCGATCACAATGACACGCCTCATTATTATTGACATGTTATAACATTACAATATAGGGATTTCCCACTGAACTATGCTGTAGCTAATACCATCTTTCATCTCTTGTTTTACTACTTTTTATCGCTTGGATCCTTACTTCATTGTTAAATTAATAATTTTTAATATATACAAGAAGCATAATTTCAGATTGGGCTCACGTGACATGTTTTCTGATATAGCTATAGTACACATGTACATATCCAACTCCTCTGGGATAACCACCATTCTTGTATTTGTATAAAATATTGAGATTTACTCTTCCCATCATGGTTACCCCATTTGGTCTAGTGGTTAGGATTCTTGGCTTTTTCCCAGGCGGAACGATATCTGTTTTAAAATATCCATGCCAAATAACAATGATGTGTGTACACACCCTCAGGTGGCCTGGAGCCACATGTCTCATGTCTGGTTCTGTAATATAAATATATCCATTTAAAATGAATATGCATTGCATGTGTGGTTAATGCCACTCACATGAATTCATTAAAATCAACCACACTAGACTATTTTTACTGTTGTTTCTTTTACAGCTACTATATCACATCAATTATGGAGTTTTTTACTCCAAGTCGGATCATTGCATTGCAATCGCTCAATAAGCACAGCACGTCAACAGTTGGATAGCCTGATTCTTGGAAACGCACCATGATTTTATAATGTGTGTGCTCTTTTAATATGTGGAACTCTTCAGGTTTTTTTCTGATCCAGTTAATAATTCTGTCTCGCAAGTCCTCATAGATTGCTTTCAAATCATACTGAGAAGCACTGGACCCACCAGCATCATCACTATCTGCAATTTTCATTTTCTTTGATGGAGGTTGTAGTTTGGATAAAACAACTTTTTGTTTGACATCTTGTATAAAATTGCAGATCCTGGTCCGATGACCAGGTGTAAAGACAAACGACTTAGATGGCAAAGATATGTGATAACAAGTTTCATCTAATGGGAAGTTTTGTAAAATGAATGCTTCTATTTCATCAATGGTATTAGTAGGACCTCTTTCTGTAGTCATCTGTGCAACTACCCGAGCTGTATCATATCCAGAATACAAGAAACACTGGACTACATACTTTGGCAAAGACTCCCTCATATAAGTCACAAATTCTTCATCATCCATGATCAAAGAGAATGAAAGTCCTATACAATTATATTGTGTGAATATTATGTATAATATAGTATGATACGTAACTGACTGACATACAAAATGTATTTGGAATATAGTGCAACAGAAAATATTTTCCAGGCATTTATGTAGCTGGTACATAGCTAACTTATAAGCATCATAGTGCACGTGTCACAAGTTCAACTGCTGTATTTCTTATAATTTCTCATTTTACAGTATAACACTATAGCATTCTGTTATTGACCACAAGTGTGTTATCTAACAAGAAACTTTTTGAATTTTGCTAGCTGAGGTCAAGTAGGCAGGTACATTGTAATATGTGTATTGTATCCTAGCAACTAATGGATACAAGTGTACACCCTAGTCATTCCCTTGTACTTTTAGACCACCCATGCAGAGTTAGTTACTATACAGGCCAGAGTTATTATACAAGATATGCATACACAAAGGTATCTCAGTATATATAAGCTGATCCAAACACCACAACAATATACCCTAGTTACAGTATAGCTATAGGTACTTCAGTAGGTACATGCAGCATGCAGTATAGTACATATGTACAAAATAATATTAATGTATATTGTAGTTA
The DNA here is from genome assembly GCF_963678975.1 of Dysidea avara. Classification (NCBI taxonomy): domain Eukaryota; kingdom Metazoa; phylum Porifera; class Demospongiae; order Dictyoceratida; family Dysideidae; genus Dysidea; species Dysidea avara. The sequence continues at coordinate 48,818,520 of NC_089273.1, forward strand.
TTGATGAGTTTATTATAATTATTATAATAGCCAACAAAACTAAACCACTTCCCATATAATTATATTAAAGACATGTCACTCATGGCAGCACAGAGTGGAATGCCTGTTACTACAAGTGCTGCTGGATGTAAAATAGAAGAAGTTTACATAGCTATATAGCTTCAGTTTTTATTCTGCCATATTTGACCACAAATGTGTTGTCTAACCTTTGAGTTTTGCCAGCTAAGGTTCAGCAGGCAAGCACACTGTAAGTGTGTATTGTCTCCTAGTACCTAATGGACACAAGTGTACACCCTGGTCATCCCCTTGTACTTTTAGATCACCCAGAGTTAATTACTGCAGGACTAAAACTAATATTTATACACTACACTGTTAATATAGAAGTGGTCATAACACACCAGCACAGGTGTGATATTGCTGTCCAAACTGGCACATCTTTACAAGTGTAGTATGCACACTACATCAATCACACTAATAAGGTAAGTTGCTGACCGACACATAGTGTTGTACATGTGTACTGTTTGTAGATTGCTGAGATTCCAGGATTTAACACCAATTGCAAAGCTGTACACTCCTGGAGATTTTGTCCATGAAAATCCAATGAAAAAAATGTTGACCCTGTGAAAAGTGAAGTTTTCACTGGGTGGTCCCAATGAAATTTTATTTTTCGTAGGAAAATTTAATGAAAAACCAATGAAAAATTACTAATGAAAATTCCATGAAAAGCAGTTTCACAGAGTTTTCAGTGGTAATTTTTCATTGATTTTTCATTAAATTTTCCTATTAAAATGCTATGAAAATAAAATTTCATTGGGGCCACCCAATGAAAACTTCACTTTTCACAGGGTGAACATTTTTTAATTGGATTTTCATGGACAAAATCTCCAGTAGTGTGTAGATGATGCAGCATTTCACAATAATATTGAGATTAGTGGTTGAATTTGATAATAGCATGTCATGACTTGCCTCCCACTCCTAAATGTATTAAGTGCTTTTTTTCAGTTGTAAACTTATCGTCACACTGTTAGCATTGTTTTCATAATGTATTTAAGACCTATATCACCAAGCATGGAGTTTGGTTGTGGGACTCAACCAAGGCTTACATGTTCTACAGTACAATATGTACTGCCCCCACTGATCATTAGTGCACAGTATTATTATTCCTTTACTGTTGCTTACATTCTGATGTCTGATGACATAAATGAATGTATTTTATTAAACTATCAGCTAATGGAAATTAATTTTGTTGTTACAAACACATATAGCAGCTTTGTGCATTGATCTGAACTGTCTGTGTGGAATGGCTTAGCACAAAATGTCACGATTGATATGACTGTCACAAGTGCATGCTTAGTGCTGGAAGTAAAATAAAAAGAATTCTACATAGCTATGTAGCTTCAATTTCTTTTTACAATTTCACATTTATAAATAGCTAATTTAAGCTAACAGCCCATGAACTTCCCTAAGTGAAAGCTACCATACACAGATACAAAATCCAGTATAGCTAAATTTATATAGCTTGCATACCTCTTGAATGAATATTAGCTACTAAAGCTGAAAACAAATCAGTTGCTCCTTGTGAGGTCCACTGAAATCTACTATGCCTATAAAGACTGAAATCTGAGCTGTAAATTTCACTGAAGCAGTAAAAAATGAAGACACTACAGAATTGTGGTTTCTAAGATACCTTATATGTACAACACTTAAATGATTTCTATTATGTAATAGCTTGCATAGACATAGACATGGGGAATACAGATGGTGTTACGATTACGGGGCGCGCGCTAATAATAAAGTCAGTGCCGAAATCTCTGAGTTTACTCCAAATTTCAAATTTCGAAATTAATTTCTGTGTGGTTGTACGAAATTTCATAGCGTGAGTGGCCCCTTGGTGGTTACTGAACCTAAGGTCGGTTCAATAAGCCGGGCTCGCTATTGAACCGACAGTAAAACTTAGACAAAAAAGAGTCACTAAACGAGAAAAAAAACCACAAAACTCTACCTGGACTCGAACCCTGGACTACTGGAACTGTGATCAGTGGGCTTACCACTGTGCTACCGCTGCTAGCTACCTACTAATCCTACTTTTCTACCTTATAAACGCTACTCAAGTAGTAGTCTCACTATATACACTATAAAACAGTAAGAAGAACGTAAGTAACCTAACGGTAACCTAACCAAAGCTGAACCCAAGCCTACCCTATGCTAATGTTACTTTTCGCGTCCCCTAAAGTCGAATACTCGGGGGAAACTACTAGACGCGTCCTCTAAACTCGAATGCTCGGGGAAAGTACTAGACGCGAAAATAAAATCCACTTCCTATTTTTAAATGTTTGTAAATAAAAAGTGCCTTGCAATTATTAAATACCATAAATACAATGTCTGTTGTATATTAGCTATCTATGTTAGGATAGAAAAGATCAATATTTGTTAGGTAATTTTTTAAGAAGGTCATTATTTAGAATAGCTGCTGGTAGAGCCAGTTGTTTTTTATCTGTGGAGTGTGTAGTGTGTAGCCTACTAAATTGTTACACATCATGAAACTGTGTGTAGGCTGGGTACTAGTTGGTGTGTACCTATCAATGTCACACCCACCGACCCCAAGCTAGGTCAGGTAGTGGTTGGAGATTTGTAACCTAAGAGTAGAAATTTATTTATATCAGAAATTCATACCAAGATTATCCTGCTCTAGGAGGATTTACCTTTGTTCCTCCCTTATGACACACAGGTGGTGGTTTACTGAGTAGGTATGATTGCACTTGCTTTTGTGTGTGTGTGTGTGTGTGTGTGTGTGTGTAGTGTGAGTTTGTAATACACATACATGCATAAATATACAACTCCTAATAGGGATTGGAAACAGCATTACAAGCCAGAAATAGGCTTGTTTCGAATGTTACTGGTGGTTTCTGTAATTTGTATCCCAACCAAAAACAGCTTGTAGCTGTAAAAAAAGTGCACGTCCAAGTAAAGCAGATTTAACTGCGACAAAAGTAATGATGATATCATAATACGGCCATGTGCAAGGTATGCAAGTTGTAAACTTAATATTAGCTAATCAGGTAATACAATGTTATTGTTAAAGTGTTATAGAAAACTATGTAATGCTGCTAGTTTTTAAGTGTGTGAGCATCTTCATAAATGCCACACAAATTGTGACCAGATTTTACAAAACCGATCCAAATCACACATCAGGCAAAATCAAATTAACACCACCAGTGGATAGCTACACTATCATACTAGTAGTTATGACACTCAGTACCACTCAAACTACTCGAGGCTGGTTTCAACAGACGTCTTTTCTGGGGTGTGTGTAGAGCTCGAATGGCAGTGTTAGGCCTTGTGAAGGACCTGGCTTTGTAAGAATGAGTGGTTTACTGGTGGACAGCCTGATAATGTAGGCCAAACAATTTTTCTGTGGATTTTGCTACATATCTATTTGTTTATTTATTTGGGGGGAAAAGGGCAGACAGCATAGCTGATTAAGCCCGAACATTTACAAATTATAAGTGCTGTTCAATTAAGTATGAAAATGTAGCTAGAGTGTTCAGTTCAATTAGATGCAGTGGCAGTGATTCCATTCCCTGATGGTTCTTGGAAAGTAGCTTGTCATGTAGGTGGTATATCAACCACTAAGGAGCCAGCACGGCCCTGTAATTTCGTCTTTGGACTCCAATCGTGGTCTGCCACCATTTTGAGGTCTAACCCTTGCCCACACCGCCACCCCGCCACCTTCCACTCCTTTGTGAGCACTCGTGATACTACTTCGCTCGTCCAACAGCTCAGATTTTCTGTTATTTGGTGAGAAACTACAAGCAGCTACAAGTACTGAAAGTGGTCTGAAAGGTAACAGATTGATGCAACTTTAGTGTAAGTTTCATTTGCGTGTTTGCTATCCTTGGAGAGTTATGCTGGCTTGAATTCTTTAAACCGTTTATCTTGAAACTTCTAATGTGCGATTTGGATCGTTTTTTCCAAAATCCAGTCACATACCGTAAAGTCGGGTTGTTAAGGGCATGCGCTTATATTTTTCGGATTAACTTTTTGTAAAAAAATCATACTATCTGTTAGGCGCATACACCTAATAAATAATTATGTTGAGTGTAACGCGGAATCACTACGCTATAATGGAGTAGTTACTAGTTTGTGCTGGTCACCACGCAATTAATTGACTCCATTTTTGCGTGAAATCCTTCGTGATGAACGAGATTATCACTATCCAGATGGCTGATTTGCTGTATACATAGTGAAGAGAGACCTCAAGGGAGGTTTAACAGGGGCGGATCCAGGACCTGGCAATGGGAGGGGCACAAACAGGCCAAGTTGTAGGTGGTTAGGGAGAGTCAGATTCTGTTGTTAGTTGCTGCATTTTGCTGCAGCAAATAATACACCTCTTAGTAGTATCTCACTGTTGATTTCATTTCGGCCTTTGTGAAGTCTTAAAAACTGTTTAAATAGCTCTGAATGTCTTAAACAACAGCAACACAATAATTATTTTTAGAGGCGCTTAGTACGCACGATGGTGCAGGGTGACAATTTCATATCTAGTTTGAGTTTGGTTCGCTTTGGTTTCAGGTGAATTTGTAATAAATGCTAATAAATGTGCATATTTTCATGAGTTATATAAGCTGATCTTGGCCTGACATAAGGCCACTCCAAGTCATACCTTAGTTTCTGGTCACTCCCAAGCCTTCAAATGGATGCGGGCGGGCGGATGATCAGGACTTCAGGACTATGGACTCTATACTGTGACAATATACTGTATGGTATTATTATTTGCTCAATTTAGCAAATTCATGTTGATTTTGTTTTTAGTCAAACTTAACCAACAACAAAAGTAGTTGTGCTTCGGCAAAAAATGCACTAGGAAAGTTGTTGATGGATCATGGCTAGCTATACACTGATGTATAGCATTTAAGTATATTTATTTATTTATTTAGAATATACTATAGGAAATGTTTTGCTCATGTAGCTACTTATGCTTTCCAAGTGAAATAAATGTCTCATTAGCTATGTCAGGAAAGTATTACTATGACTTATAGCTAAGTTGTTCAAATGATCATGATACACAATGAAATTTAACTTCTATTTTCACATCAGAAATTCTTCATTCAAATGTGAAGTCTTAGCCCACTAGCTATGTGTTTCCAGCCTTCTATTCAGTAACCTTGAGAAAAGTAACTGTCAAAGTTTTGAGTCATTGAGTGCTCCAGACTAGTGTTTTTAGTGATCATCTGGGAATGTTTAAACTATAAGGGTTTCTACTTGCCAATCTAATTTTAGTTATTGAAAAGTTTAAGTTTAAGCTCACCGAATGTTGCCGGCTTTCCATACCCCTGTAGTGTTCAGAGATAAGGAATTTGAAGTTACTAGACTAATCATTAGAGGACTACATTTGAATTATAAAGTTAAAGCTATGGCCCATCTGCATGGACTAGTAGTTAATGCTACTGAAATTACTTTGGTTACAGAAGCATTAGTAACAGTTATAATCTGAACAGCTATAGCTATAATCAAGGACAAAACTAGCTATAGTTAGAAACATTTTATTAGTGTGGCATATATACCTAATATATACCTAATATTAGAGTTAAGAGTAGTGTGACTGCTCTATTGGAATCCCTGAATGCTCTATTAGAGTATATCGATCTTTTGCAGTAAAAAATAAGTGTCTTGCTGGGTCACGTGCACTTAAGCACCTGTAATATTAATAATAGTCCTCATAAACTAGGGTTTCAGGTTTGCCACGCGGGCGGGTGACCAGAAACTAAGGTTTGACTTGGTGTGGCCTAAAGTTGCAATAGTATGAGAAGTAGCTATGGCTTCTCCACAAGGTCACTTGGGGGGGGGGGGGGCATTTGCCCCAAATGCCCCATCCTGGATCCGCCATTGTTTAAGCGCTTGAGGAGACATTAACTTTTCAGCACTTTCAGCGTTTCTTGCTGTGTGTAGCTCTTCGTCGCATTTTGCCATGTGCGCTTATCATCCATGGTTAATTACAGAAAATGTGTATGCGCTTAACAAATAGTATGCGCTTAACAACCCGACTCTATGGTATACACATTATGTAACTTGTAGTACCAAACTTGATTAGTATTTATTTGTCACACAGCTGGGCTTAGTACAATTACAATTTAATTAATGGTGTACTGTCATCTGATACACAGTGAGCCCTTGGTTATCTGAATTCCATTAGTTTCTGGTAATGGTATATAATAACTATTAGATAAGTGAATTGTTTGAATAACTAAAACCCTTGCATTACACTAAGCTTGGTTGAAATATTCTAATAGAACATACACCTGTAATCAAAATGCTCTAACAGAACAGTAATGTAGGGTATCAGTGGGGTTTGTAGGGTCCGCAACATCAGAGCAATGGACTAATAACTCGCCTCATGGCACCACATGCTCGCCATATTGGATTATTACATCAACATACACACATGCACACAACAAAAAAACTAAATACACACAAATTAAAGTAGTTTAAATAATAACCCAAACACAATTATGCTATAGTGTCTAGTAGTGTTGTAATAGTAATCCCATCCAAAAACAGCTTATAGCTGTAAAAATAGTGCGCGTCCAAGTAAAGCAGAGTTAACTGCGACAAAAAGTAATGATATCATAATGCGGCCATGTGTGAGGTGTGCAAGTTGTAAAATTAATATTAGCTAATCAGATAATACAATGTTATTGTTAAAGTGTTAATGAGAACTATGTGATGCTGCTAGTTTTTAAGTATGTGAGCATCTTCATAAATGCCACATAAATTTAATTCTCAATAAAGCAATGTGTATAGATTCTCTGATAGTAATAAATAGTTTGAGTTTGGCCGCCTTTCCTGTATACAGCAATGCAACGAACAAAGGAAAGGTGGCCAAACTCAAACTATTTATTACTATCAGAGAATCTATACACATTGCTTTATTGAGAATTAAATTTATGTGGCATTTATGAAGATGCTCACACACTTAAAAACTAGCAGCATCACATAGTTCTCATTAACACTTTAACAATAACATTGTATTATCTGATTAGCTAATATTGATTTTACAACTTGCACACCTCGCACATGGCCGCATTATGATATCATTACTTTTTGTCGCAGTTAACTCTGCTTTACTTGGACGCGCACTTTTTTTACAGCTATAAGCTGTTTTTGGATGGGATTTCAATACTTTTGTTAGAATAAGCAATGCACTGTTGATAAGAGTAGGTGAGTTTCCATGGTTTTGACAGAAACCCCAGATTACAGTGACAGAATATTAAAATATAACTGTAATTTTAGTGGCCAGGGCCGCCTACATGAGGGGGGGTAACTGGGGTATTTTGCCCCCTGCCCCAGCCCGAAAAGGGCCCCTTGAATACCTGTTTAAAGAAAGATCGATATACCCTAATAGAGCAGTCAGGATCTAGACCCTTCCTTGCCCCTGGGCCCCTCTTTAACTCTTTTCCCTGGGCTCTCTAATTTCTCTGGACGGCCCTGTTAATGGCATGCAACTGCAGCCAACTAACACTCATTTTAACTAGTAAACCCTTAACAACACATCTTGTACTGCATTGAAACGATCAAGATACTCTATTAGAGCAGTCACAAAACAGCTGTAACACAACAATCAATATTTAGCATAGTTACAACTTCTGCTTAGCATCGGATTGTATAGTTTAAATTACTAGCTACTTACAGACTTTACAATATAAAAATATGGCACTTGTAGAAATGTGACTGTTCTATTAGAGTATCTCGATCTACTTCAAGCATTGACTAATTCAAGTGAAGAAGCTACGCCCCTGCCAAGAGATCTTGTGAAATGAAATGAGAATAGAAAAGAAAAGGCAAGTATGTACAGAGACAATAGAAGGGCGCGTAATTATGTTCTGTTGTAAATAAACGCCTTTAAAATTTATATTACTACTAAATAAACGCACCAGAATAGGCTTGTGTGGCTGTTGTCTCCAAGGTTTAGTATTAGTATTTGTGATTTAGGATACATAGGCAATACCTGTATATGATCCTATTCTATAGCTAGCAAAATAAAATCAAACATAATTTAAATTAGCTACCAGTCATGATCGATAGTAAACATTTGTGAGGAGAAGTGTTGATCCAGTAGGTTTGGTTTGTCTCATTACTTGTCTTTTCGTGTTGAAGGGATTTAGTCGCAATTTGTGAGTTTAACTATACATGTATTTGTGTTGTAAAACTTAATTGTAAAAAGGCGATTAGCACATATCATGATAAACATGTATTTGTCACAGTAGAGTCTCTCACGAAGTCACGATTATTACGAGACATTGGACCAGGGTAAAAAATTTACTGCTATATTTAGAGGTTGTAGCGTTAGTATATCTTAGTATCTTAATAAATAATCCCCCATGATCACTAATCACTAATAGTACAGTGAAAACTGGTCATTATTCAGGCCGTAGGGACAAAATTTTTTGACCTTGCCTTTTAAAGAGGCGGCTGTATTATGCGGCCTTAAAAAAGGTAAGAAGCATGCTGTTCTAACTGGCTATAGAGATGGATTTAGTGTATGACAGCGTATGAGACAGTGAGTGCTGGCAGCAAGGGGGCAGCCAATCTGTTAGAGCACCAAAAGCACTGCTTCAGACATAGGCAGTTGACTGTCAGCCCCAAGTGTAAAAAGTTTCACTATTGGTCCTTATAAGCTCCTGATGAAGAAAGTGATGAAGTCATTATCCATAGGATATATTGTTCAGAGTATCCATTTCAGTTCTACAATATAGTAGCCAAGCATAAGATGAACATAATACAGCATTCCAGTAGTTTAGTGGTGACCACAACACTGCCTAAGTTAAACTGTGGTGAGATTTGAGACTACCAGAAGCCCTGGAATGTCTTCAACACATGAGATACCAAATATCTAATGCCTGACACAGTGGACCTGTCTTGGTGGCCATTTGTACAGAAGGGAAACAGCTGCCACACAGTCTTGCGAGCAAAACAGCTAGTTGCCACACCCCTTAATTATCAATTTGTAAAATCTTTAGCAAAATTGTGTGTGCGAGCAAGTGCGATGTGGCAGTGCCGTGTATATGGTTGCTGCCTAGCAGTGACACATCATGAGTATTGAAGTCACAATGCGTTACTGTATCATCCATCTAAATACAATCTCTGAATGTGTCATTTTGTGTAGAGAGCAATCTTCCACAAGAAGTGACCTGCAGGTTTCAGTGTATATTGTTAACCATTAATATTGTTCACAATATTGTGAACTATATGTACAGTGAAACCTCACTTAGTGGCCACCTCTTTAATAAGACCACCTCATTATATTGGCCACCTGTAGTAGGTCCCAAATATAGCTAAGCATTACTTATGACCTCATTAATAAGGCCACCTTGTTATTCAGGCCAATTTTTTTGGTCCCACAGTCTGCCATATTAATGAGGTTTCATTGTACTTATGTGAATTTTTATTTTTCGTAACTTTTCTTCAGGTTTAGTGATGGGCACTATGAAGCATTGTTGACTGGTACGTGTATAATGTGGTGACTTGAAATGCTAAAACAGTACGTAGCATGTCTTGTATGTACATGTAATGTGTTGTAATGTGTCCACACATCCACACATCTTAGAAATAAATATAATTGTATTCTCTATAAATAGTCAGTTCCATTGTGCCACTGGGTCATACGTTGGTTGAGTATGGATCATCCAGGGCACTTGAGTCACATTTTGTCCTGGCCAAGTGGATCTCATCCACTGACAGAATATACAGGATCAGATCACGTGTATAAATTACGGTGGAACTTGTTTATTGCCACCTTCACTCATTCAGCAGGTAACAGTGTATAAATTCTCAATTGGAATTGGCTTTTCAAGAGTGGTTGTCTTTCTATACTAGTGGCCATTAAGACAGGTTGTACTGATAGAGTGTACATACTAGAGATGCAACAATATCCTCCACTTAGTGTTGTTTGATAGTGATGCAATGGAGACTATGTATTATTGCATTTAAATACTATACTATTATATTGCAACTCTAGCACGTATTTATAACAGGAATGTTTGTTAACTGTTTAGACATACTGGAGCCACACCCACTCATCTGGATTTACAAATGGAGTCATACCAACTTGTTGTCATCATACTTACTCGTTACTCCCATTGTGTTTGGATGAATATACATGCCGTCATGTGAGACTTGCTACCATGGCGGGCCACTGGAAAACATTTGCATAGCAGTTATATTACAGTCATTATTGTACAATTATTACATTATTGTTGTGAAAAGTGTTTGGTATTCATGTGTCTCCTCTGTATGTTGTAATTACATGTGTAATTTTATGTGGGGGTGCTATAAAATGCATTATAGAACTTTGCGTGGGCGAGATCAAAGGAAAAAGTGTACTTTAAATTTCATAAAGTACACTCTCAGCCGGCCAACCACAAAGAGTGCTTTATTGCACCGCAAAGAGTGCTTTATTCGTTCAATAAAGTACTCTAGATCTGCGGGCGAATTTTTTTTTGGGGCACACTTTGGACTTAGAAAATTTTCACGAAATATTTTTTTCCGGATAATGTTGTGTACGTAGCCCGGATACTGACATGTGGAAGACTAGTTCGCGGCAGGGCCAACGGCAACGTCGAGTTCTCCGCCAGGCTGGTAGCAGCTAGAAAAGAAGGGCGAAAAATTGTTTCAGAAGATCCAGTTTATATAGAAGAACTCTTTTCTCCTGCCGTTTCAGGGGCGGATCCAGGAGCTGGCTAGGGGAGGGGCACAAATAGGGTAAGTTGTAGGTGGTTGCATGCATGGGGAGAACCATATTCTCTATAGTTCAGTGCTGCTTTTTTTAAAGCAGCAAATAATCACCTCTTAGTGGTGTCTCATTGTTGATATTTGCCATTTTGGCCTTTTCAGATGGTTGTGAGGTCTTAAAACTGTTTAAAAGGCTCTGAATGTCTTAAATAACAGCAACACGATAATTATTTTTAGAGGCGCTTAGTACGCACGAAGGTGATGGGTAACTATTTTACAGTTAGTTTGACTTCGGTTCGCTTTGGTCTCAGGTGAATTTGTAATAAATGCTAGTAAAATGTGCATATTTTCATAAGTTTTAAACTGATCTTGGCTTGACAAAATTTACTAGCTGTTTTAATCAGAAGTATGGCTGGCTCCTCCACAAGGTGGAGGGGGGGGGGGGGGGAATTTGCCCCAAATGCCCCATCCTGGATCCGCCATTGCATTTTATCAGAAGTACATGGACTGTTCCTAGCTGTTCTTACCTTGTTGTCTCACTCAGTGGCTGCTCATCAACTGATTTCTCAGTGGCGTCTCGCATTACCTGGCAGTACAGAGGTATTCACAGCGATTGGTGAAATTGATTATGTGAGTATGAAACAGCACAGATATTATACCTTATATATTATCTATGGAAACAGCTTGTGTTTATTCTTGTGAAATAAATGAACCACTGTGTATGTATTATATGCTTTTCAAGCCTGCATTAATGGCCTGTGGGCAACATGTACCCACAGACAATTACTATTACAGTTATACTAATGTGACAGTTGGTTGAAGTTGGTGGGTATTGGTTCCCCAGAGCGACGATAACAAAGACATATAGGATTGGTGTTATAAATTCTGACTGAACAAGGGATATTCACTACCTATGTATAGTCCTGTAAAACCATCTGTGATCGTCATCAAGATTTTTAATTTTATCTCAGGAAAAGGAGATAAAGCTTCACTCAAGATCTTCACTGCTTTGCTAATACAAGCCACCTGATTGCCTCTTTTAAGTCAGTAGAAACTAACCTCAGTTTTGATCGCTGTCATGGATAGTTTTACAGGAGTATTATATTTGTGTGAACAAGCAGTTGTGCTTTTGATGGGTTTAATAAAGAGATGTTTTGTCCTTGGACGCTATGATGTTTGTAGTATTGGAGATAACTTTGATTCGACCAGTTCTATGACTATGCTGCTGTAATCCATTGGCCTCATTGTTAGGGTGAGTTGAATCACTTAAACACAGAGCTTCAAAACTGGTTAGTGATTTTCGTTGTTATGAAAGACTCCATCATTTACAACTACCCACCTAGTATATACAAAATTTAGAGAAGACATGATCACCATGTATCAGTTGTTTCATGTTAACATGCACCAATCCTTGCAGCTTACTAGATTCTACAAGCATGCAGTGCATAAAAGTTTGTAAAGAAATATTTTATAATTGAAGATTGGAATGCACTACCGAAATACCAAAACATGTTGTAATGGTAAGTGAAATTACTATAAATGTGATTTGAATTGATCAGGTATCTGTCTCAAGCTTTTTATTGTTGTAATAATTATTTTATCGTTGTAATATCAAATTTAAAGACTGAATTACATCACAATTCACAATATAAAGTAATATTTTTCCCTAATTTGCCACTCAGATGTTCCTTACTTTACAGAAATGTTGCTGATTTTATGTATTGTGTTATAGGTATTGTATTAGGTAACAATTCACTACTTTATTATGTGATGATCAGTGTTGGGACAGTGACTTTTTATAAAGGTAACATATTACATATTACTTGCAACTGAACTATTTAGTTACAGTTACATATTGCCCATAAAGTAAAGTAACTATAATAATATTACATATTATATTACTTTGTGTCCACAGCCCTAGGCTAGCTGTCACGTGTGAAACTACCACTTTATCATGTGACATGATTGCATTGTTGGACAATGTGCAAATCTTGGTTATAAGTAAGAAGCTGGTGAATAAGCTTCATTCAGTAGGCTTCATTACTTCGTTGTGGCTAGGCATTACTCAGTGGATCACTAACCTACTTAGAGTAATAATATTATGTAATATTAGATTCGTTACAGTAACTATATTACTTAGGTAACGCATTACATTTGTAAGTAAAGTAACTTGAGTTATATTACCTGTTTTTATAGCGTATTTTGTTATATCACAAAAGTAATAATATTACATAACACATTACTCCCAACACTGGTGATGACGATTTTGTGTGACAATCTATGATTGAGTGTGATGTTCTTAATTTGCAGGTGGATTCACATTATTATTGTGAATGAACAAGCTACTTCTTGTCTGATTGAGGTGTGGAACAATGAGTCCATATTATCACGGTGATCTTGTGAGATGACTGATCTATGTTTAACAATGAATAGTTTGACATCGAGCATTCAAGGGTAATGGCAACAACAAAAGACACGATTGAAGTTTTGCATTTAGATGTATATTACAATAGCACCAGTGTGTGTATTGTAAAGCACCTCCACACAACTAATTTTTGTTGATGGCTACATGTTATTGATATCACCGTCTTTAAGAAAATGGTATATTCTTTTTGCTGGAGTGTATATAGCCAATTGTATTTTGCTGTACATAGAATGTATGCTCACCTCAATACACAATATGCTAGCTGTATCCCCACACCTGAAGGCTGCATTAGTGTTAGTGTAGTAGATTTAGTGCACGTTATTTACTATTTTATCCAATGGTAAATTTCAAGAAGTACTTTTATTACTCCATGATTTATAAGGTAGTTGTACTTGAAAACGTATTGTCCTTTACTTGTCTAAACAATGCCTGGCTGATGGCTGTACAGAAATTACTCGTACAGTGCTTCCTAACCCCTAGGTACCAAGACATGTTCAGACAATCAAAAGTTTGGATAGTCAAAGCCCATTTTATACACAGAGTTACTTTAATGGAATGCACACCTTAGACGAAATACTCTAATAGAACAGACACATCTACTGTAAGTATGTGGATAGTCGAAGCTCAGATAATCAAGTATTCACTTCTATTAGGTGTGATATATTTAATCCATTGTGGTGACAGCTATAGTGGATGCTTTATGTATGTACTAATTGTGTTACCATACCATCTCTTGTACAACTAATGATAGCCTAATTAATTTAGGGGATAAAAAAGGAAGTTGTGAAGTTTACTCTCCCATAGCCATATACTACTGGTATCAGTTCTCAGGTACTATAGTATAAGAGCACATGTCATTTAAAATTTCAGCAATAAAAATCAATGCATCCTTGTCAATTTTATAGAGTACATTTACTGTACTTCTATATGCATGTGTGAACTTGAAGTGCTATTGGTCAATAGTGTGTTAGTGTCAGGTCATTTGGGTTGCATTTCAAGAGACTTAATGTGGACCCATACTCATGCACCAATTGAGAATGTTTTTGGTGTCTTAAGTGATATATGGAGCCACACTCACAGCATTCTCTATGGGCATTTATGTATCATGTCGGATTGTGTTGTTGTAGGCAACAATAGTCTGCATGGTGTCAAGAACAAGTGCTATGCCTGCTTATGGGAGCCTGTAGACTATCATGGAGCCACACCCACTTATCAATCATTGACTATGTGTGTTTTGGTACCTGTAGCTGCTCATTCATTTTCTTTTGCAGACAATTCTTCCTGTTGATCAACAACCCTGACTTGCATTATGTAACTCTTACTCCTGTGTTTAAAGCAGCATTGAATGGATTATCTAACTTAAGTACTGTAGAACCTCTCTTAAAGTACATTTCTGTGGTTCCTATAGAATAGGACCTCTCAGTAAAATTTCATCAGTTGGTCTCAAACTGTTCGTTACATAGTGGTTCATTACATAGTGGTTCCAACAGATAAGAAACTTCTTAAAGATTGGTATTTTTTGTCCTTTGTAATAATAAAGATGTAAGAGGGTAATAAACTACCACTGCTATTGATTTGGAACCACAGATGAGGTTGTCTACAATCAAGGGGTTCACTGTAACTGACTAACTGTATGGTTGAGTCGTATACGTAGAACTATGTTCTACATTAGCCAGTAAGTAGCCTGGCAGTCACTCAATTAAATGGTTAACAGTAACCACATCTGTGGACTATGATCATACACAATTCTTGCACAGTACGTAACATAGTTATTAGAAACTAGTGAGTTTCTTTTCTGTTTTCATCAGCTCCCACATATTTACCCATTATTGCAGATTTAACAATTATTTTGTCTGAATAACACAAATTGAATATGCACAGTTATTAAAAAAAAAAGCAACATTTGTATATAGGTACCTAACTAGTCTCACGTGCCAGACAGTTTGTGTGGGGGCAGGAAATAAACCATCTGGTCACTGTTGTACACTTTTCATGAATACACTGACATGTAATTAGATTACATCACACTATTGTTTTTTGCCAAGGATAATCGTGCCAGTCACGTCTGTGAGCAGGCTGAGGCAAAAATTGTACTGTTAATGTCATGATGTATTTGAAACATTGCTGAAGGTCTTCCTCGACAATTCCACTACTTCACAAATCCATAGCGAACCAATACTAAACAATGATTTTAAGAGCTCTGTACAAGGAGAACAAAGATCCTAAGCCCATGGCATTGTTCAACTTCAGTCCTTTATTACAGTAAGATTTATAATAATTGGTGTTTATTTTATCATAGAGCCTGCAAGGCAATCTGATTGGCTCTGCTAACATTCCGGCAGTGGTCACAGAATGTGTGCAACAGTGACTAGAAGGCTTATTTGCCACCCCCGCACAAACTGTCTGGCATGGAGTTGGAACAATGAGTCCTTATTTTCACAGTGATTGCATGAAGGTGAGATGACTTGATCCAATAAGCATTTCTTGGTACTCTGTAGTGTGTTAGGTTACCTCATTAGACATTAAATTTCCTGGCCAGTTGCTTGCAATATCTGAGTTTCCACCTACAAACAAGAACATCATACCCAATACACATGTGATCACACAACATCATGACCACATTACCACATAATGTAGTGATGAAAATTATAATATCTATAATGCACCTATCAATGTATTTACAGGAAGAATTGACACAAAACTGTTGCCACACTATGGGGCATTAATTTTGATAATGATTCATTAAGCACACAAATACTTTTCCTTGTACATAACTTGTCATATCCCTGTGTGGATAAGTGGGGATTTGACACAATAGGTTTGCCCTTCTATAGGTCAGTTGATTCAGCTGTTTGAAATCCCCATATATGCCCAAGGGCGGGATAGTGGGGTAATACATTGATAGGTGAATTAACGTATATAAAAACAGTAACATCTCTATAGGGTAAGTCTAAATCGGTGTATCCATTCACTGGACTGGATTACTGGACTGGTATATTTTTGGTTTTTGCACATTCTGTGGTTAAAATGTATTGAGTCTCACAAGTTAAGGGTCCTGAGGAAACCTACAGCCCACTACTAAATGCTGAATATGAGCAGTAGAGTATGCGATAACTGTTTTTAATATTTTTGCTGTGATTTATTATGTCCTACAACACTTATTCCCTACCCTGGTGTACAGTAATGCTGTAGGGAATGTATATCAGCAATAATTAACCAGTGATTGATTTGCCAGTTGACAATATCCTTCAAGATATCCTTAGTGTGAGCTCAGGAATTGAGCTAGCATGGATGGACTTGTTTTCAGTGCTGCGGGATGCAATGATTATAATTAAGCACACGCTGAAAAATTTCTAATCGGTAGCTAAGCCTTTCTCCAGAAGTAAAGGTCTTGCCACACAAGACTATACTATATATAGCTTGCTCCTTGAGCTCACTTTGTAGGAAGAGCAGCTTCAACAGTTTTAGCTTGATAATGGTGTTTCCAGTGGTACAGGAGCTAGATAACGCCTGGATAACTGTTAAGAAGCTGTTTAGTTCAGTGCATGAGTCCAGTCTGCGAGTCCAGTCTACGAGTCCAGTCTACGAGTCCAGTCTGCGAAATACATTAGGTCCTACTATTAATGTGTTTTCTATGCATAGAATTAATGTATTCAGTTTTTCATATTTGTTGGCCCTGACCACAAACATTTTTCGTATGGTTACACTGGATCTTTTTTCAGTAATCTTGCATCGTTCAACTTTCTTAAATGTCCAAGAAAAATAGTAATATTGTAGTGTAGGTTACATTTTTTTGTTAATGTGTATTATACCGTGCATTCATTTACATTATACAATTTGCAGAAACTTCAATAAAGTGGAGCAGCTGTAATATGCCGAACTTAAGGGCAAGGTGGAAATAGCTATCAATCAAGAAGATATTAAGTGACATCGATACACCAAGAGAGCAGAGAGACATCTAGCAAGGAGTGACACGATGAGCTAATGAAAGTTAAACTCAAGCTTAAGGAGTAAACATGCTGATATGATGATAAAGATGGTAGTCAATTAAACAGGTTCAGCCCAGGTGATCACACTTTGTCTCAAGCAAAAGAAATTTCGTGATGGGTCACAAAATCTGATATATGGTACTGTACTATGTGACTAACTTGTAGCTATACTATACCCTTGTAACTGTGTACATATATATAATGTAATACCATGTAGATATTATTGTTTACAGTTTTTACCACATGTATAAGTTTCATTGATACTGTACAAGAAATGTATTTGAAATTTCATTAATACTGTATAGAAGAAATCTGTTGGAAATGTCATAGATATTGTATAAGGGAAATCTGTAGTAAATTTCATAGATACTGTATAGGGGAAATCTATAGGAAATTTCATAGATATTGTATAGAGGAAATCTACAGGAAATTCATAGATATTGTATAGGGGAAATCTATAGGAAATTCCATAGATATTGTATAGAGGAAATGTATTGGAAATTTCATAAATACTTTATATAAGATATCTGTAGGAAATTTCATATGTCCAGTGCAAGAAATCTGCAGGAAATTGTGCCCTATCATGTAGTAGGAAATGTAAAGGAAATTTGCAAATTTCCTGTACATTTCCATCTCCCGGATATGTGCTGGAAATGTCACCTGTCCTGTAAATTTCCTGCACATATCTTGCTACAGGAAATGCCACATTTTTTCCTGTGTTAGTTTCTCATCCAGCCTTTCTAATTATTATGATGCGGGCGGGAGGGTATTACCATTATGCCATTATTTTCACACTGATGTACAGACCTTGTCCAAATTATCTTTCTTTCTTACTACAAACATTTCCTGCAGCTGATTCTACTTTTCGTGATTGCCAACTGTTTTTCGACAGTCAACTGAAAGTGAAGTCGATAGAACACGATTGCAACTGGCACTGCAGCAATTTGTTAAGGAAAACAACAGTTCTCCTGGCGATATATAACGAATTGTAGCGTTCATCAACAAAAAAAAAATATAAGAGTTTGGCATCACGTGTTCTTCTGAGCATGCACAGAGTAAATAATGTCTTACCATGCGGTAGCTTGAGAAGGATGCGGGCGGTGGATGAGAAACTAATAATCACCAAATAGGGGCCTTACGCTACACAAAACTCACAACCACAATCCTCATAAATACTCTCTCCTAAACGTTATGAAAACGAACATCCAGTATACCCACAATCGATTTGAGCCAAGTTTCCTTTATAAAAAGCTGACAGCTCTCATGTTATGCGGAGATTCTGCCGCGGAGCAAATCCTCAGTGGATTGCTCTTGGTCGCACATCTTAGTCACGTGATGCCTCGGAAGTTATCTTGGTATAACTTCCCACTTCACCCTTGCGTGGGTGATTTGTAGTGCGACTTACACCCTTTACCTTGCACGAACCTTTGCAAAAAGGAGGCAAGGCTGGAGCACGTACCCACCAAGGTTCCATCATCCGAGTACCACAACTGAAAAGCCAGTCCAGCTGGGAAAGTAACACTGGATAAGAAATCAATAAGGACAAGGGAAAACAGTAATGGCCCAGGGGGATCACCCTGCTGCACGCCAATTTTGCATCTCGTGATATACAAAAGCGACATTTCTGTGAAAGCAACAATCGTGCATCCGGTTTCATGGTGGATCTAACAATAGTATACTACGATGAATATCCAACATTGGTAGAGGGATCAATTTGTGAAAGTTTTCTTCGGTTTGCGGACCCTACCAGCGACGCTCGATCTCGGATGCTATGCATATATCTATGTGACCGTCTCAGCAAAAACCCGACTTGTTCGCATAATTTATAAAATAAATTTTATTCACTCAGCATTATTAGCAGTGTCCAAGGAATGGATCACCAAAGTTTCAACCTTCTGTGGTGTGTAGTTTTGAAATTATAGCACTAGCCAGTAGGAAGAGTAAGATAATCGATTTGTAAAAAAATTATAATAATAATTTGTACAGCGACTATACTTAAAATTAACTACAGGCGCTTACATTCGCAGCCACAACTTCCGTTTTGATTAGTCTACAACGGTGCAATTTGGCTTAAAATGTTCACCATGGATCAGCACATCAGCCAAGGTATAGTGTTATACCTGTAGACACTTGCGCATATGGATGTGAAAGCGGTTTGGTAGAAAAAAGGATGACGATCTTGCTTATGTTTACCGCATCGTAAACAAACGCACGTGACACGCATACCGTTGAAGTTACAGAAACGAAACAAAGATTTTCGAACTCTCCATGAGAAGGCGAATAAAATGGTATATAGGTTTAATCGATTTGAGGCTTCCTTCTTCGAATACTGGCACGATAAATACTTGCGTGTTTTTCTTTGTAGCATGCGTAATTTTACGAATTATTTTTAAATTTCGTTTTTCTCAATACGCATGTTTGTGCGAACAAGTCGGGTTTTTGCTGAGACGGTCACATATATTACGCCACTTATAACCTTAAGCTGCAGTATCTATATGTTGCTAGCTACAGTGCTACACCTAGCTACAGTGCTACATGAAATTGGCAGCTACAAAATAGTAATAAAATGGATCAAAGTTGTTTGCTGGCAAAAGGATACCGGTGGATAGCACCCCGATTGAGAGTCAGCTAATTAAATACCAAAAGCATTCATCATCTCTATTACACTACCTCACAGTGAATTCGTTAAGTATACTTTATAGATGACTGCAAATGCAAGCTAGCCTAACGTAGGGAACTTTGCAGAAAGACATAGGAAGAGCTGCATTTGTAGCAACTGTGAGGTAAGCAGATGTGGCTAATTCATGATTCATTATTATTATGTATATATCATTGCATGGCAGCGGGATTCTATCAACATCACTAATTAAAGTTGTCAAAGGAAGTGACAAAAGTATATAGTTAGCTACTGGTTCTTTAAAAACTTGTACTGTTGATCATGTCTTGTAGTAGATTAAATCAGGGGCGGAAGAAGCAACTTTTTTAGGGGGCTACACATTAAGGATGTAACCATGATGCAATACCAAGGATTTAATGAAATCTTTATATGTGACCCAATTTTTGAAAATTGTCGATCTCCAGTGAAGTTCACTTTTCACCATAATTATGCAGGTGATGGATTTATTGATATTCCATTAAATCGTGGATAAAATTCTGGTATTGTTCTTGAAAAAAGAGTATTTTGTGGATGCCTATCAAAGTTTAGTAGTGGAGAAACTTGTGATCATGGCTGGATCTTGTGAAAGTTATGAGTGACACTGTAGCTACCCTATACATTGTCACAGAAAGAATTACCATAGCAACAGTTTATTGTAACAAAATTTTTGCAGGTGCTAGGTTTAACATACTGTCAAGAACTAGCTATAGTGATGAAGCAGATTATGAGAAGAAAGCTTCATGATCACTCAACTGACTCAAGTAGAACAGCAAGTATGTACCTACAGTAGGAATTAGTGGTGTTGAGAATACAACATTCCTCTGAATCCTGATGGCACAGTTACTGGTCAATTTTAATCAAGATCAGGAACTTTCGTAAACTGAAACATAACCAATCATTTTGTATTATAGTTGTTGTAAAAACAATGTGCTATTAGCTATTGCTCATTAATAAAATGTGACCGGATTTCATATAACAAGGCTTCCACACACACAAAATCAAACTTATGTTTTTAACAGAAATGGATTGCTGGTCTAACACACTATCATATTCCACACTGTACTTTCTTCAGGACTGGCAAGTCTGGTTTCTGTAGCAGCTTTCTTCCGACCCTGTCAAAGCTACGAGTGTGAGATTGGCGCCATTAAATGGCCATGGCTTTGTGATAATGGTGTGTGGCGAGCTGGGACTTCACAGAGAGCTCGCCAATATTGTTCTGTCAATTTGGAGAGATTTGAGGGCCATGGGGGCCATGGAGAGCCAAAACTTGGCCTCTGGATTCCATTCGTCTTCTTATTTCATTTTATACCCCTATATTAATCCCACCCACCACCCCCACTCTCCCACCCTATTACTGCCACCTGTGATATTATAACCCGCTCGCAAAAAGCTGCCCAAAACAGGGCAAATTTTGGGTGTCAGAAATTAATACACTCATTCACTGATAGCTAGTAAATAGATGAATAATTGGTTCAAATTTTGTTTACACAGCTGTAGGCACTGGGAAGTTATTTCACAATGATTACTTAAAATCGCCATATCTCCTAACGAAGTTTTGTGCGTCGAAGCCTTGTTTTGTCAAATTCAGTCACAAATGTAGTATAATACTGTATTGTGGGTAGTAAATACAACACGGAAGCAAGGCATTGCTAGCTAAACTACTAGTGCACTATAAAGCAGATGCACTGCAATATCAGTAAGTCAAGTCATTAGGTCTAAGTCCCTGAAATTAGGCTAGGTAATCCTAAGGCTGCAGCACATGTTGCTGTCAGACCTTCAGTGCTGGTCACTGTGAAGTGCTAATAAGTTCGAATCCTGGGGCTGGAGGGATTATTTTCCTTACTTTGGCCCCTTTTCTGTTACACCTTTTCAGTCAGTCAGTAAGTCAAGTCATTAGGTCTAAGTCCCTGAAATTAGGCTAGGTAATCCTAAGGCTGCAGCACATGTTGCTGTCAGACCTTCAGTGCTGGTCACTGTGAAGTGCTAATAATAAATAATTTAGGTTTAAGGAAGAAAATCCATCCCTCCTGGAGGAAGACTGAGTGTGGCCCCGACTAGACATTGGGTGACCTGCAGTTCAAATCCTGGGGCTGGAGGGATTTTTTTTCCTTACTTTGGCCCCTTTTCTGTTACACCTTTTCAGTCAGTCAGTAAGTCAAGTCATTAGGTATAAGTCCCTGAAATTAGGCTAGGTAATCCTAAGGCTGCAGCACATGTTGCTGTCAGACCTTCAGTGCTGGTTACTGTGAAGTGCTAATAATAATAACAATAAAAATATATATATAGAAAATGTTGATTTCAACTACATGATTTTTTTACATGCTGTATGCATTTCACAGTACTGAAATGTACATTTCTTCACTGCCTCATTTCCAGCAACATTCTAGATGCAGTAAATCTTTCTCTATACTCTGCAGGAAACTCCACCAAAATCCACTAATTTTCTAATATGAAAATTAATGTTGCTGAAATAACAAATTTCATGCACATTTTATACTCATGTGCTAAAAGTTGACATTTCATTTTTGCCCAGTGGAGGATGAGATAAAAAACAGAAGAATTTGGTTGCAAGAGAGTTGAATGTATTTTTTAAAATAAACTATTGTTTTATAGATTAGATTATAAGGTGATTAAAATGGAATGAACACTCTTATTATATGCATAGGTCAACGCATTGACAGATTTAGATAAGCCATATCATACAATCTGCAAAGAGCTTGATATTTCAACTTCACCTTCTTCATGCAATTTCTAGTAGCATGTATATTCATACATGCCCTGAGCCATTCTAAAATTCTTTACCCTATAGTAGCTAATTTAGGTATAGTCACACGTGACATCCATTTACTGATACTTTTGACATGCAGCAGTATTCTATAAACACTGCACCAAAGAAAATGACATGAGTAAAGAAATGAAGCTGCTGAAATCACATCAATGGATTTCATAAACATTACATACTAACAGTTTACAGTTTTTCACCCAGTGTATTTATCAACAGTTGTGTCAATACAGCAAATAAGTAAATGTTTATAACAAAAAATTTAAATAATAATGCTTCCCCATAAATATATATATATAACAAAAGTAAATATATAGTAAAAAATCACAAAATACCTACAAAAATGTATATAACTGTGTACTGTAGCTACTATTGTTTATTATGTAAATTATGTACTTGACAGTTTTATTAACTTGGCTATTGGCTTGCACTACATATGTAGACTGGCATTATCATCACCTATTATTCTGAGAGCACCAAAATTTCTCCACATCAAACTACATAAATCAAGAAAGCCCACTCCAAGTTTATTTGAAGATCTGTGCACACCTGCTTGGCTCGCACCTTAGCTTGAGCAATTGTTATTCCATTTTTTATTAATTCTTTCAAAATGGTGCAGTCTGGCTTCACCATCCACATACGGCCAAAAGCTAAATAAACCTCCTTACTGTAACTGATACATGCTATTGCTCCATTATTAACTAGAGTCTGCCCAAGGCCATTTGCAGTGCAGCAAGCCAAAAGGTGAAAGATTTTTTTATTTGCTAGATTACTTTGTACATCATTTGTATTTAAAAGGATCTCTGCATGTGGATATCTAATAACAGGTGGTGGAACGTATCCATAAACACTGTTATCATTGCCATGACCAGCTACAGATACTAATTTTAAAGTACGTTCGGTGACACTTGTTATAAAATTTTGATTAGTTGCTTCATGTTTCCCAACCAGTTTAGAGCAGTTTTGTGGAATCTGGTAGAGATAGTCATACTTGCCCTGGTACATTGTTACTGTAATAGTATGAACGCCATTGGCATCAACTAGCAAGATGCCAGGGAGATCTGATGGAGGTGGTGCAGCTCCATCGGACATTGTCTTTGTAGCCTTCTGAATGTCCCCTTCACCATTCTGAATGTCACTGTTTATTGAGGTCCATGACTGAGTTGCAACAAGCGCCTCTCCGGTTGCACCAACCACGGCAGGAATTTGTACAACATCAAGATTCTTTTTGCCACCAAATGTTTGGGTATTGGCAATATTTGTGAAGCCAGCATAGGCAATATCTTTCCAATTTTTTCCAAGAACGCTATGTGGAGAAAGAGTGGCTTGCATTGTAGCATATGTGTCTTTTGTAGGTACTGTTTGAAACTGGAAATACACTGGTGTATTGGTCATTGCTTTGATTGTAATTGTCCATGTGACAGCTTCAGGGTTTCTGACACATAGCTTTTGAAGACTTTGGCCATCTTTGGTCATCTGAATGTACAAGCTTTCTATGTCAGTTTTGTGTTTATAGCTTGTTTTACCATCTTGGCTATCAATGATGACTGTAACATTTTGTGGTGCTGCAAAATATGCATTAGAGGAGTCAAAGAGACTGGCATAAAGAAATTTCACTCCTGAAGGAATTTGAATTTGCTTTCTAAAATTTATAGGTGTTGGTTTTGCCGTGTCATCCTGTGGTATGTGAACTTGATAGAAAATGTAGTTGTTGTCTCCTGTTTTGTAGATTTCACCACCACCAGGAGGTGTACCAATATGTATTGACCAAATGGTACATTCTTTGCTATCAGCAAAAAACTTACTGATGACAGTGCCACCTTGAGTAGGGTCCGCAATCCGAAAAATCAACTTTCACAAATCGATCCCCTTACCATTGTGGGATGTTCATTGTAGTATCCCATTGCTAGATCCACCATGAAACCGGAGGCACGGTTGTTGACTTCACAGAACTATCGATTTTAGTATTTCGTGAGATGCAAAAATTACTTTTAAAATTTCTGGCTCCACACAAAGAACAGGATAGAACTTGCTGCTTAGCTAGATATTATCTAGAGTTAATGTAGTTAAAAAGTACGCACAGTAATAAGCAAATGATTCACTGGGTTCCCTGCACAGGGTTGCTTTCTCTCAAAAAGCAGAAAACGAAACACGAATTTTCGAATTCAAACTGCCCTACCAGCCAAGACAAGAAAAGCCAACTCTTCCTCATAGTGATGTGATAAGGTTGGATGCATAGTCTGTCTATGCTGTTAGTTTGGAAAGGATCTGAGACTTCTCACCATCTGGGTGAAGAACGTCAAAATTTTCGTGCATCATTTCAAGGGATTCTCTCAATGGTACCAAAGTGCTTTCCGGTACTTCTGATGCCACACTGGTCACTTAATTTTGTTTAGAATGATGATAAATGATGGTTCAAAACGTTTGGTAGTAGTAGTAGTAGTTGGTGTTTCTGTGATTTCATATGATGCAGTATACCAACAGCTCACCAGGAGCTCCACCCAGCTCGAATAAAAAAATGAAATATTTTGTGCATTTTCAGTTTGTTTTGGGATGTTTTGCAGCATAATGGTGATGTAGGGTGATCTAGTGAAGATTTGAAGCTGCTGTGGAACGTTAGAGGTGAAGTCAAATTTGGACGATTTTGCTGCCTCCCTTGATGCATAGCTTAGAGCGAGGCGTGGAAGCTGTGGATGAAATAATAATTGACAACCGCTATTATCAAACATTCAGGAACATCTTTTGCCATAGTTTTAGTCTATAATTGATGATTGTTGTGGCTGCAGAAGCGCTGGAAATGGGTAGAATTCGCAACACAATTCTTTGATGCTGCAAAAAATTTTGACGCTCGTCACCCAGATGGTGAGAAGTCTCAGATCTTTTCCAAACTAACAGCATAGACAGACTATGCACCCAACCGTATCGAAACACTATGAGGAAGAGTTGGTTTCTCTTGCCCTGGGTGGTAGGGCAGTTTGAATTCGAAACTTCGTATTTCTTTGTCTGTTTTTTTCAAAGAAAGCAACCCTGTTCCGGGCACCCAGCAAACCATTTACTTATTTCTGTGCGTAGTTTTCAACTAAAACAACTCTGGATACTATTTGGCTAAGTAGCAAGTTTCATCCGGTCCTTGGTGTGGAGCACGAAATTTTAAAAATAAATCTTACATCTTGTGAGATACTGAAAATGATATTTCTGTGAAGACAACAATCGTGCCTCCGGTTTCATGGTGGATCAAGCAATGGGATACTACAATGAACATCCCACAATGGTAGGGGGGTTGATTTGTAGAAGTTGATTTTTCGGATTGCGGACCCTACCTTGAGTAGCAACAAGAGATGTGCCAATGTAACAATGATCAGCTGTAATGGAGGAACATATTGGCATAACATGCATAAAATGTAGGGTACCATTGGGCAGCACCTGCCATATACATATATAGGTCTTGAGATAATTGGTGATATGAACCTTCCATGGAGTCTTATCTAGCTTCCAAACCGATGGAAGAAAACTGTCTGTTGGGAGAGTAGCAATATTCCACGTTGTACTCCACGGATGAACTATGTAGGAACTTACTACGTTAGAAAGAGGATCCCATCCATCCTTTGCCACCAACAGTGCTTCATCATGATCTGAAACCCTGATATGAAATATTCTTTCCTGCCCAGGTGAAATATCACCAATACATTCAAAGCGAGATACAAAGTACGCATGGACATAAACCGTAAACGAGAGATTGTTGTATACCGTGACTAGCTTTCGCCGAGCGACCAGCGCCGGGGATATCCACAAAGCGGGCCTCAGAGTTTCCATAAGTGGATACTTCTCTTTATCATGCGGCAAAAGGTTTTTGTAAATTCGGGTAAAATTGATGATGGTGGAGTCCTGTGCCAAATTGATGATGGTGGAGTCCTGGTCCAAATCAATCGTGAAAAGAGCATGGAAACGAATGCTGAACTGTTTTACTAACCGGGCTTCTACAAGGGCAGAAACTATGAGAGATTTTACTTCCTTGAAAGTTAACATGTCGCCAGTGTCTGCAGCAAAACCACAAGGCATCTTGGGTATAAGTTCTTTACGATCCGACATCTTTGACGTAGTTAGCCTATGAACCTCTTTGGATTGGTGGTGATATCAATCTTCCAGATATCAAGTGGTGCGATGGTAGCATTGCAGGTCACTCTAACTCATTAAATTTGAATAATATTTTTTTGGATTTCTTAGATAATAATGCTCTTTCCCAAATGGTAGATTTTCCCACACGAGGCTCAAACACTTTAGACATTTTTATAACTGATAGACCAGGTTTATTAGAAAGCTGCAATGTAGTTGATGGAATCAGTGATCATGAAGTAGTACGTGTCACCTCATCCATAACAGCAGACCTGCCACCACCTACCAGAAGAACTATCTATCTTTGGTCCAATACAGATTTTAATTTTATTAGGCAAACTGCTCAGTCACTTTGTCAACATTTTGTCAGTACACATTCAACGTCAACATCAGTTGATATTCTCTGGAATGATTTTATGTCCATTTGTAATACTTGCATGGATCTGGTTCCGACCAAACTGTCTTCAACTAAGCACCACCAGCCTTGGATTAACAGCCACATCAAGCGTCTAACCCGTAAAAAGCAACGTGCCTACAATCATGCCCGTGCCACTAATACAGAATATGACTGGGCTAAATATAAGGATATTAAAAGACAGTGTCAGTATGAATGCCGC
This sequence comes from Dysidea avara, assembly GCF_963678975.1. NCBI lineage: Eukaryota > Metazoa > Porifera > Demospongiae > Dictyoceratida > Dysideidae > Dysidea > Dysidea avara. Next base: position 48,845,830 of record NC_089273.1, read on the forward strand.
AAATGCTTTAACCAGTATGTAGCCAATCTCATTGATCCTAATAATAATGTTGTCACCAAACGTTTATGGTCATATATTAAAAGCAAAAAACTAGATCACACAGGAGTCAGTACGCTGAAACATCAGGGATCTACCTATACTGACTCACAGGAAAAGGCAGATTTACTTGCAGACTACTTTTCATCCGTGTTTACTCACGAAGATACATCTCATATCCCAGACCTAAGTGGTGAAACATTATCTAGTATTCCACAGATTGTAGTGCATTCAGATGGTGTAGCCCAGCTATTATCTAACATCAAAGTGAACAAAGCACCTGGACCTGATAACCTTCAAACACGTTTCCTACAAGAAGTTGCATATGAGATTGCACCAATCCTTACTGTTATCTTTCAAGCATCATTAGACCAAGGTGTTTTACCAAGCATTTGGAAAACAGCAGCAGTTGTCCCAATTTTTAAAAAAGGTGCCAGATCCGATCCAGGCAATTATAGGCCAGTATCCTTAACTTGTATTTGCTGTAAAATCTTAGAACATATTGTATATTCCAGCATTACCAAACACTTACAGTACCATGAAGTTTTATGTGATGGGCAACATGGATTTCGACAGAAACGAAGCTGTGAATCACAACTGATCACCACCATTAATGATTTTGCCAAGTGCCTTAATGAGAAGAGTCAATGTGATGTCCTCCTGTTAGACTTTCGTAAGGCCTTTGACAAGGTACCTCATGCACGCCTTTTCCAAAAACTTCACCATTATGGAATTCATGGAGCACTACTACTTTGGCTTAAATCTTTCTTAACCGATAGATCACAATATGTCATACTAGATAACCAAAAGAGCCATCCAACCCCAGTATCATCGGGAGTTCCTCAAGGCACAGTGCTAGCCCCACTTCTCTTTCTATTGTATATAAATGATTTACCTTCTCGAGTACGCTCTAAAGTAAAGTTGTATGCCGATGATGTATTACTCTACTCCTACATTAAATCTGAATCTGATTGTCATGCATTACAAGAAGACCTAGATGCTCTCGCACAATGGGCACGTATTTGGCAGATGGAGTTTAACCCCAGCAAATGTGAATTCTTGAGAGTTACCAATAAGAAAAACCCCATTGTATTTAATTACTGCATTGAAGCTATACCTATTGCCCAAGTTGCTCATACCAAATACCTTGGCGTAACAATTTCAAGCAACCTTTCATGGAATGAGCATGTCCAAAAGATTACCAACAAGGCCAAACAAGTAAACAACTTTTTGTATCGTAACTTACGCGAATGTCCTACTCACATTAAATGTAATTGTTTCAAGATTATGGTTCGTCCAATCATTGAATATGCTGCGTCTGCTTGGGATCCCCACACCTTGTTGAATATAAACAAGCTAGAATCAATCCAGAGAACTGCTGCTAGATTTTGCTTTAATGACTTTTCAAGATACTCAAGTGTTACTAACATGTTGTCTTCTCTTAATCTACCATTGTTACAGGCAAGAAGAACCCAAGCTAAATTAAGTACTTTTTACAAAATAATTAACGGATATTTGATTGTGCCTACAGATGATCTTACCCCTAAACTTTCAAGTTTAAGGAGTGGCTACTATCACCAACCAATGACTCTAATTGATGCATACAAATTTTCCTTTTTCCCATCAACCATCAAATTATGGAACCAACTCCCTGCTGATGTAATTAATTCCTCTACCCCTAATGAGTTTTGTAATAACTTAAGTAACTTTTATGATCACACCTGTGCGTTATAATCTTTTGATTGCTGCACAGTAATAAATATAATATAATAATAATAACCTTTACCCGGTTTTCGTCACGAAACTTTCAACTTTAATATCAGACGATAACAGTAACTAGCCTAGAAGAAAGTGGTCAGCAAAACAAAGAAACCGCATAGTTATTATAAGAACTGAGTGGTTTGGGTGTGGACCTGCGGTAGCTAGCTAGCTACTGGGGATATTCACATCTTTGCATAAAAACTTTCTGCAACAACTGTCAGTGTCACTTTGGTCCAACAGCGCCAGAATGATTTTAAGATACTGGGAATTGCAGTGTGGCGACACTTATTTCCCTGCTCTCAATGTCTAGTCAGTTTTGTAATTATAATAGCTAAGAGTGAGCTTGTAGTCTAGTTTAGTTTGGTAACTATAGTTGCTATTTTCACATCAAAACTAATGTCAAATTTACCGGATTCCGCCGGATTCCGCAAGTGACATCTGATAAAAATGCAGATCTACTGCTTATGTTCAGTCCCATTATAGGGTCCAAAAGAGCAGTTTAAGTAGCTGTGAATAATTAAGTTTCACTAACCCATGTAAGTAAATGCAATTGTATGCATGTTCTACATAAAGCAACTGACTACATAGCTGTTTATTCCACTAAGTATGTTTAATTGTTGTTTATGGACTTGCTGAGAACAAAATAAACATGCAACAAGTGTCATTCTTGGAATAGCAAATCTGCTAAATTGAGCACCAGAGTTCTATACCCAAATTTGTAGCTAAGAAGTGGCCAAAATCTGAACATCAATCAATAACAATGTTGCCAAGGTGATATATTTATTGTTATGCTATCAATTTTGACATAATAGTGAAATACATGTCTATATATGGTGCTAAAGTGCAAACCACACATCAGTACAACAGTACACACCCAACCCACAACAATTCATACTATTCCACCACACCCAGTTTTGGTTACCATCATCAGATGATGATCATGTGATGTGGTTTACTATATTAGGTCATTGTGGTGATATGGTAACATCATGTGACTCTGACTTGTTTACTGTGCATGTTTGCACGATGTGCATACAAGTATAAAAACAGTGAGAAAGTTTACTGCACACATTTAGCAAATGTCAGATGAGTAACTGTTTTATACTACTGTTGTAACAGCAACAGTAGAGGTATGCTACACACTGCAGTGTACAATATAAGAGGAAATTATTGCTTGGACAGAATGGCCAATTAAAAGTAAATTTGATTGGCCATTTCTGAAATTGCATGGCCATAAGATAAAGGTGTACTATCCTAGTGTGCAAAGTACAAGCCTTCTAGGGGGTCTGCCCCCCACCCCCCCCCCCCAGGAAATTTTTGAAAAAGGATCACTGAGATTTAATCTGAGACCGCTTTCAGCTACTTATCACTGAATTTTATGCACATACATTTTACAGAGAATTAATTGTTTACATGTACAAAATTTGTGTTGTTGCTGCATACATATTTTACAAAAAAAACTATGAATAAATGTATTGTACAGCCAGTTTGTTGACTTAGCTAGGCTAAATGCTTTGTTACAAGTGGTGTCATATTGAATTATCAACTAGCTATTGCTAAAGTTTCTCTTGTAAATAGCAATAGATCAAAACTTACTCTCGAACTTTCCGTGTGCAGAACACCTTTATCACGTGACTTTCATTCCACTTTCTCCAGCCACTGCATCTCTACAGATTATAACCACGAAATGGCCATCTTGTAAAATACATTAGATTTATGCTTCACCACTCACCCAGATTCTGTGTTATCTTGCGAGCCAGTTCCTGGTTTTAGTGATCATGATGCAGTCATATTATCTGTCCAAACTCCGACACGTATGATTAAACAACATCCCCGAACCATCTACCTCTACAAGTCAGCTGACTGGGATACAATCAGAGAAAAACTGTCAGAACTATCACATATTTACTTTGAGTTAAATAACTCTACACCTCAAAACCTAGATGAAAACTGGATGTTCTTTGTACAAAACCTACAACAAATCATTAAGGATCATACTCCTACCAAAATATTAAGCACAATGACTCATTTACCATGGATGTCTACTACCTTAAAGCGATTAATACGAAAAAAGCAAAGAGTATACAACCGAGCCCGGCACCACCATCGTGAAAACGATTGGTTAGAATATAAATCATTACAGAAGGAGGTGGATCATAAACTTAAACATCAACACAAATCTTATGTAACAAACCTGATTTCAGCATCCAACAATAAAAAGTCATTGTGGCATTACTTAAAAACTCGAAAACAAGGAAACTGCGGCATTAGCACTTTAAAAGATCCACAAAGTAGCCATACCGTGACAGATCCATTCGATAAAGCCAACATCTTAAACCAACATTTCAAATCTGTATTTACAACTGAGGATACCTCCACCATCCCTGATAAAGGTCCATCTCTATTTCCATCTTTGCCAATGTTTGAGATTACTGAGCAAGGAGTCTACAACTTAATATCCAACTGTGATTCATCCAAATCTCCTGGACCAGATTCCATTCATCCATATGTACTGAAAACTACAGCAACCGAAATCTCTCCTATATTAACTCATATCTTTAAACAATCATTAGAGTCTGGTACTGTTCCATCAGAATGGAAACATGCCTATGTTACTCCAATATTTAAAAAAGGCACAAAATCTGACCCAAGAAACTATCGTCCTATTTAACTCACATCTGTACTCTGCAAAACAATGGAACATATTTTAGTAAGCCAAATTATGAAGCATTTAGAAGACCAAAACATCCTATCAGAAAACCAGTTTGGTTTCAGATCCAAACACTCCTGTGAGTCTCAACTATTTATTACCGTTAATGATATTACTAAACACATGGACAACAACCACCAAGTTGATGCTGCAATACTAGACTTCTCCAAAGCATTCGATAAAGTAGCACATTCAAGACTCCTATACAAATTAGAATATTATGGAATTAGAGGAAACATGCTACATTGGCTGAAATCATTTCTCCACGGTCGAACACAACAAGTTGTAGTGGAAGGTTCCAAATTATCTATTTGTGAAGTGACATCTGGTGTCCCTCAGGGGTCTGTACTTGGCCCTGTACTGTTCTTAATTTATATCAATGACATTGCTATGAACATCAAAAGTGAAATACAACTGTTTGCAGATGATATATTACTCTACAAAGTTATAGCAACACCAAATGACCATCACATTCTGCAGAATGATCTAAATTCTTTAACCAAATGGGCAAGCGACTGGCTGATGGAATTCAATATTCCTAAATGTAACATTTTACAAATAACATTACATCACAACAAAAGTAGCTTTACATACAAAATGTCCAACATCCCACTCAATACAGTATTGGAACATAACTATCTAGGTATCCGTCTTCATCACAGATTATCCTGGAACCCCCATATCAACTATATTTGCAGCAAGGCTAACCAACTTCTTGGCTTCCTAAAAAGGACCTTGCACACTGCACCAATAGAAATTAAAGACCACCTATACAAACAACTATTACTACCATCCATTGAGTATTGTTCAGCCATCTGGGATCCCTACCACAATACAAGTATATACAAACTTGAAATGATCCAGCATCGGGCTGCTCGTTTTGTTCTAAACAAACCGTGGTTCAGATCTAGTGAGCAACAACACGACAGTATAACAGATATGCTGACATACCTTGAATGGCCTAGTCTCCAAGACAGAAGGACAATGACTCGACTTATTTTGCTATTTAAAATTTTGAGAAGGTTAATAGTCATACCTGATCGTTGTATACCTCTATCAGTTCCAGTATCATATACTCGTTCCAACCACTCCCTCAAGCTATTTCACTTACCAACAAGAATCGATGTTTACAAATACTCTTTCTTACCACGAACAATTATTCAATGGAACCAACTACCTATCTCTGATATTGACAAGATTGACATTGACACTTTTAAGAACAATCTGATTGGTATTGTGTGTAATTGTAATGAAAATTAGCGTGTTGCCCCTGGTGGGCTTTGCTAATTAATAGTAATAATAATAATAATAATAATATACTTAATATCGTACCTCCACTTCGCAAACATAACTTTCTTTTCTTCTCTTGGAAGGCGCCACTCGGGTAGTCAATGTAGGCTTCTTCACAACATCGACAGTAACCTACAATCGATAATTTGGGTAAATACTAGGTGCAGTACTCTAGCTTACGCATGCGCATCGAGTCGATGCTTCGACGGGATCGAGACTTCACGTAGTGATTAAATAGCTTGGGTAAGGAAAGTTAACGATACGACAATAATAATAACTATAATATTACATGTATCTAATCCAAAACAGCCAATCTGTAAAAAAAGTGTGCGGCCCTCAGAAAGGCTATGGTGAAAAAAGATGTGAAATCCAAAGTGGCGGCCAAGAAATGGCTGTGATGGTAGGTTAATGGTAAAAATTTTAATAACGACAATTCAGGTGAATTTTTGTGCCGCTTCACAAAATTTACCTAAATTGTCATTATTAAAATTTTTACCATTAACCTACCATCACAGCCATTTCTTGGCCGCCACCTTGGATTTCACATCTTTTTTCACCATAGCCTTTCGGAGGGCCGCACACTTTTTTTACAGCTTGGCTGTTTTTGGATTAGATTTCAATTCTTTTTGTATTTGTATACCCCAAAGCCGGCCTATAGCCAGCTTTGGGACTTTTTTAACCTATGTTTTTTTCTTTACCACAAGAAGAAGAAAAGATGAAGTAGATGTACTTTAAATATTTTATCAGTAGCTAAATGTACAAATTATATCAAGACTCACGGTAGTGAGTCGCGAGGCCAGTAAAGCAGAAACGCGCGCCGCAGACAATAAATGACGCGACCACTACGTAAGGATTTTACAAGAACGAACGTTGTCAAATTCGGCCTTCCTGTAATCCACCCGTCACTTACGCTATCACTCTGAAACTCTGGAGTTGAACTCATCGTGTCACTAGTAACTACCACACAAGCAAGTATCAAAGGGCGAGAAAGCTTTCCTGCTAAAATGTACCACATAAATGAATCAGTATCCACTGACTTGGAAAAAGCTCAATTATTTAACAATTATTTCCACTCAGTTTTTTCTACATTTACAGGTTCAACATCATCTGTACCTGACTTACAATCAAGCAGTGTCACTGCTCATGTTCAAGATATTCTGTTTTCTGATTCTGACGTCCTTGACTTACTTATATCTCTTGACGAAACCAAAGCTTGTGGCATTGACAGCTTTAGCCCAAAAATCTTCAAACACTGTGCAGGGCCACTACTTCATATAATTTGCCATCTTTTTCACACGAGTATATCATGCAGTTTTATTCATCTTGACTAGCGCACTCATTGTGTGGTTCCTGTGTACAAATCTGGGGACAAAAGTTCTGTGAGCAACTACAGACCCATCTCACTGTTATGTATTTTATCAAAGGTTCTAGAAAGAATTGTGTATAATAATATAATTAATCATGTCAGAGAACAATCCACCAAACATCAGTTTGGTTTCCTTCCTAGAAGATCTACGTTACAGCAGCTACTAGTATTTGCAGAAAAAGTCTTTGAACCTAACAAATGTGAAGTGGATGTAGTATACATGGATTTCAAGAAAGCTTTTGACTCTGTCTCTCACCACCACCTACTTGGCAAATTATAAACCTTTGGAATAACTGGTAAAGCAAGACAGTGGTTTGAAGCATATCTACACAATCGCCATCAATGTGTCAAGATAGGAGATTCACTGTCAGAATTATGTTATGTACATTCAGGGGTGCCCCAAGGAAGTGTCTTAGGATCTTTGTTATTCGTCATTTTCATTAACAACCTACCGGAATTCATTCAATTTGCAACTCCTTTTATATACGCTGATGACACCAAACTTCTATATGCAATTAGATCTCGTGAAGATACTGCAAAGTTACAAACTGATATCAACAGAGCTTCTAATTGGAGCACCCTGACTGATTTACCTTTCCACGAATCCAAATTTATTCATTTACGTTTCTTCTCGACTACAACAGTCCCCCCTACATACACCATCAGTGGAAATCCTATTAAATGTCTAGCACAGCATAAAGATCTTGGAGTAACATTCACATCTGACTTCAGCTGGTCAGCACACTATAACAACATATGTAAGTAAGCTTACCAAACCTTAGGACTTATCAGAAGAACATTCCAGGTTAACAGTGCTGAGGCAAAGAAACGTCTATACCTAGCACTAGTCAGATCACAACTTTTATATTGTTCACAACTATTGAGGCCTCAACTAATAAGAGACATTACTGCACTAGAACGCATTCAACGAAGAGCCACTAAATATATTCTTAACGATTATACATCTTCGTACAAACTCAGACTGGAACAACTGCATCTCCTGCCTCTCATGTATCACTACGAACTCCAAGATGTACCGTTTCTAATAAAATCATTAAAGTCACCCACTGATAATTTTAACATCTACAACTACATTACTTTTGCAAGAGGCAACACCAGATCTGGGATTAACCAAAAACTGAATCATCCAAGGACATCATCAGTAACACAACATCATTTTTACTTTAACAGGATAGCCAGACTATACAATTACTTACCAGTCATTGATCTTTCACTATCTACCAACACAATTAAATATCGTTTAACTAACTATACTTATGGTCGCATTTTACTAATAACTTCAACCCTGAGAGAGCTTGTACATTTCACCTTTTGTGCCCTTGCCACCGCTGCTCTAGAGCGCCAATTTCTACCAATTTTAACAAACTCTAGCTGTCTACTGTAATTATAAGTAACTAACAGTTGTAATTATTAGTTATTGCTCTGTATTGTATGTATGTTTCTTTGGCAGTGGGTATCTATTACCCACTGACCTTTAATGCAGTCCTGAACTGCATTAAAAGTATTAAAATAAAAAAAATAAAAATAAAGCAGTGAAGCAAATCCATACCGATTGTTTCGTGATCGAGGTTGCCGACATCAAAGGGGAAGTTTCATTTTTTAATATCGCATGCGGTTAGACGCAACCGCAGGTGTATGCCTTGCGTTCCTTTGTGCATTCCGAACATTGATCGCCCTGTTATCGCTTCAGTATTCACTCAATCACCTCAAGATTCACATCATCGATTTAACCATACATGATTACCCTACAGTCGTGATTTCAGCACCAAACGAAGTTTCAGTCGTCCTCAGTCGACCTAGAGGCCAAATACAAATCCCAGATTGTTGTTCTCGCTTGGCATGTAGGGCAATGTGTCTTTAAACTGTTCTGAAAGTTTCGTTCAGATTGAAACATTTGTTTTCGAGAATGGCTAGTTTGAAATTTGAATTTAGTCGCCCCCACGTCATTTGCTCTCTAAGAATTTTACTCGGAATTTAAAGAATGACGCAGAGCACAACTGCGGTCACTGGGTATTGATGAACTGGCACTCTATGTAGTTAATCAGTACATATAGCCACCAAGAAGTGTGCTGCCATAGATTATAGTCCATAGATATAATCTATGGTGCTGCATACCATCCTTCGTTTTGAAATTAGTCGCCCCCACATAATTTGTCCTCTAAAGGCGCGGCTTAAAGAATGACACAAGAGTACAACTGCGGTTACCAGTTGTTGACACAAGCTGTGAGTAATTCTCACATGTAGCTAGCTTAAAAGGAAGTGTGCAAAATCGCCTAATACAATTGTCACCATGCATTATTGCATTTTATAGCACCCCCACACAAAATTACACATGTAATTACAACATACAGAGGAGACACATGAATACTAAACACTTTTCACAACAATAATGTAAGAATTGTACAATAATGACTGTAATATAACTGCTATGCAAATGTTTTCCAGTGGCCCGCCATGGTTGCAAGTCTCACATGACGGCATGTATATTCATCCAAACACAATGGGAGTAACAAGTAAGTATGATGACAACAAGTTGGTATGACTCCATTTGTAGAATCCAGATGAGTGGGTGTGGCTCCAGTATGTCTGAACAGTTAACAAACATTCCTGTTATAAATACGTGCTAGAGTTGCAATATAATAGTATAGTATTTAAATGCAATAATATATAGTCTCCATTGCATCACTATCAAACGACACTAAGTGGAGGATATTGTTGCATCTCTAGTATGTACACTCTATCAGTACAACCTATCTTAATTGCCACTAGTATAGAAAGACAACCACTCTTGAAAAGCCAATTCCAATTGAGAATTCATACACTGTTACCTACTGAATGAGTGAAGGTGGCAATAAACAAGTTCCACCGTAATTTATACACGTGATCTGATCCTGTATATTCTGTCAGTGAATGAGATCCACTTGGCCAGGACAAAATGTGACTCAATTGCCCTGGATGATCCATACTCAACCAACTTATGACCCAGTGGCACAATGGAACTGACTATTTATAGAGAATACAATTATATTTATTTCTAAGATGTGTGGACACATTACAACACATTACATGTACATACAAGACATGCTACGTACTGTTTTAGCATTTCAAGTCACCACATTATACACGTACCAGTCAACAATGCTTCATAGTGCCCATCAGTAAACCTGAAGAAAAGTTACGAAAAATAAAAATTCACATAAGTACAATGAAACCTCATTAATATGGCAGACTGTGGGACCAAAAAAATTGGCCTGAATAACAAGGTGGCCTTATTAATGAGGTCATAAGTAATGCTTAGCTATATTTGGGACCTACTACAGGTGGCCAATATAATGAGGTGGTCTTATTAAAGAGGTGGCCACTAAGTGAGGTTTCACTGTACATATAGTTCACAATATTGTGAACAATATTAATGGTTAACAATATACACTGAAACCTGCAGGTCACTTCTTGTGGAAGATTGCTCTCTACACAAAATGACACATTCAGAGATTGTATTTAGATGGATGATACAGTAACGCATTGTGACTTCAATACTCATGATGTGTCACTGCTAGGCAGCAACCATATACATGGCACTGCCACATCACATTTGCTCGCACACACAATTTTGCTAAAGATTTTACAAATTGATAATTAAGGGGTGTGGCAACTAGCTGTTTTGCTCGCAAGACTGTCTGGCAGCTGTTTCCCTTCTGTACAAGTGACCACCAAGACAGGTCCACTGTGGATGAAAGCCAGGCATTAGATATTTGGTATTTAATGTGTTGAAGACATTCCAGGGCTTCTGGTAGTCTCAAATCTCACCACAATTTAACTCAGGCAGTGTTGTGGTCACCACTAAACTACTGGAATGCTGTGTTATGTTCATCTTATGCTTGGCTACTATATTGTAGAACTGAAATGGATACTCTGAAAAATATATCCTATGGATAATGACTTCATCACTTTCTTCATCAGGAGCTTATAAGGACCAATAGTGAAACTTTTTACACTTGGGGCTGACAGTCAACTGCCTATGTCTGAAGCAGTGCTTTTGGTGCTCTAACAGATTGGCTGCCCCCTTGATGCCAGCACTCACTGTCTCATACGCTGTCATACACTAAATCCATCTCTATAGCCAGTTAGAACAGCATGCTTCTTACCTTTTTTTAAGGCCGCATAATGCAGCCACCTCTTTAAAAGGCAAGGTTAGAAAATTTTGTGCCTACGGCCTGAATAATGACCAGTTTTCACTGTACTATTAGTGATTAGTGATCATGGGGGATTATTTATTAAGATACTAAGATATACTAATGCTACAACCTCTAAATATAGCAGTAAATTTTTTACCCTGGTCCAATGTCTCGTAATAATCGTGACTTCGTGAGAGACTCTACTGTGACAAATGCATGTTTATCATGATATGTGACCGAATTTTACAAAACAAGGCTTCCACACACATCCAATGTTCTGACTTTAACAAACTGTAACTTGACTACTCAATAAGCTATTGACCTAAAATTTTCACACAATTCGTCCATAGCATTGTAAAATACCAGGTGAAAATGTGAAACTAATGGCATACTCCTACACTGAATTATGGTACTTCAAATCCAAAAAAGTGGATGTGTGTGGAAGCCTTCTTTTGTCAAATTCGGTCACATATGTGCTAATCGCCTTTTTACAATTAAGTTTTACAACACAAATACATGTATAGTTAAACTCACCAATTGCGACTAAATCCCTTCAACACGAAAAGACAAGTAATGAGACAACCTTGGAGCATAGATAATAGACACCCCTACCTGGATTGGAAGCACACGTATATTGCCCATACAAAACTACTGTTCTATCCGCGTTTCGCGCCTGAAGTTTTCAAACACTCTTTTTCATTCGAAGATTCTGTTTTACTGTCTGGATACAGCTCGGTTGCTTTAACTAGTAAGTTTAGTAGATTGTTTCTTGGGTGGCGATTGGCCTACTACTGGTATAGGCGCTTTCCGTATAAAAAGTATTTGAACATGTTTGTGAAAATGGCGGGGTGAACAAGTTTAGTGCAAGGCTGATGCTTATTATTAACTAATGCTACTTGTACTGGTATGTGTTTCATGGTATATTCGCTCCAGTTTAGTCAAGTATCATCTTTCGCGCTTGTCAAACTTCTAGCTAATACACATCAGTACACGCACTATGAATAGGCCAAACCTTATATTCCATAGCGGTAGGTTTACTACTCACCAGTAAGCAAAACATGTTCTTATAAAATATACTCCAGGTACTGTGTACAGTATAAGGGGCGCGAAGCGCGGATAGATTAGGTGGCGCTTAGAAGTTTCCAATCCAGTATGGGGTGTCTATTATCTATGCTTGGAGACAACAGCCACACAAGCCTATTCTGGTGCGTTTATTTAGTAGTAATATAAATTTTAAAGGCGTTTATTTACAACAGAACATAATTACGCGCCCCTCTATTGTCTCTGTACATACTTGCCTTTTCTTTACTATTCTCATTTCATTTCACAAGATCTCTTGGCAGGGGCGTAGCTTCTTCACTTGAATTAGTCAATGCTTGAAGTAGATCGAGATACTCTAATAGAACAGTCACATTTCTACAAGTGCCATATTTTTATATTGTAAAGTCTGTAAGTAGCTAGTAATTTAAACTATACAATCCGATGTTAAGCAGAGGTTGTAACTATGCTAAATATTGATTGCTGTGTTACAGCTGTTTTGTGACTGCTCTAATAGAGTATCTTGATCATTTCAATGCAGTACAAGATGAAAGGCAAAGTGTTGTATTGTATTGTATTGTATTGTATTAATGCTTTACAGTGACCAGCACTTGTTAAGGGTTTACTAGTTAAAATGGGTGTTAGTTGACTGCAGTTGCATGCCACTAACAGGTCTGTCCAGAGAAATTAGAGGGCCCAGGGAAAAGAGTTAAAGAGGGGCCCAGGGGCAAGGAAGGGTCTAGATCCTGACTGCTCTATTAGGGTATATCGATCTTTCTTTAAACAGGTATTCAAGGGGCCCTTTTCGGGCTGGGGCAGGGGGCAAAATACCCCAGTTACCCCCCCTCATGTAGGCGGCCCTGGCCACTAAAATTACAGTTATATTTTAATATTCTGTCACTGTAATCTGGGGTTTCTGTCAAAACCATGGAAACTCACCTACTCTTATCAACAGTGCATTGCTTATTCTAACAAAAAGTATTGAAATCTCATCCAAAAACAGCTTATAACTGTGAAAAAAGTGCACATCCAAGTAAAGCAGAGTTAACTGCGACAAAAGGTAATGATATCATAATGCGGCCATGTGCGAGGTGTGCAAGTTGTAAAATTAATATTAGCTAATCAGATAATACAATGTTATTGTTAAAGTGTTAATGAGAACTATGTGATGCTGCTAGTTTTTAAGTGTGTGAGCATCTTCATAAATGCCACATAAATTTAATTCTCAATAAAGCAATGTGTATAGATTCTCTGTTAGTAATAAATAGTTTGAGTTTGGCCGCCTTTCCTGTATACAGCAATGCTACGAACAAAGGAAAGGTGGCCAAACTCAAACTATTTATTATTATCAGAGAATCTATACACATTGCTTTATTGAGAATTAAATTTATGTGGCATTTATGAAGATGCTCACACACTTAAAAACTAGCAGCATCACCTAGTTCTCATTAACACTTTAACAATAACATTGTATAATCTGATTAGCTAATATTAATTTTACAACTTGCACACCTCGCACATAGCCGCATTATGATATCATTACTTTTTGTCGCAGTTAACTCTGCTTTACTTGGACGCGCACTTTTTTTACAGCTATAAGCTGTTTTTGGATGGGATTAAATATACATACATAATTCACTGAATAGATCCTCATCCTAGGCATTATACGAACACACTGTTACTATAGTAACAGTACATACATGTAAAATGGGAATATGCATACAAAATACAATATAATATAGACAAGGGATGTTGTAGGTTTGATCCCTCTCACAGGTGTTTTGAAGGATAGCTTTTGTGGTACGAGTAATGCTAGCTACATCACTTCTTATATACTTAGCAAAAATCTAGTCTCTCGTGGCCAGACCCCTTTTTCTCAGCACGGCGCTTATCGATTAAAATTATAAGCGCAGACCGTATTATAAGCGCAGGCGCTTATAATTTTAATCGATAAGCGCCGTGCTGAGAAAAAGCGCTTATAGATTAAATTATAAGCACAGACGCTTAAAATTTTAATCGATAAGTGCCATGCTGAGAAAAAGCAGTCTGGCCACGCGAGACTAGTTACTAGTGATTCTACGTTGACCGATGCATCGTTGGAATTCAGACATGATGATTCCGGTTCGCTATCCTCTCTACCAGATGCATCACCTGAGAAGTTGCAATTTGAAACTATTTTTATGTCAGAAGATTCATTACCAGATGCTTCGCCTGAAAAAAGGCTAACACTAGTTTTAGAGCCACAGAAATATCAGCCACGAAGGTTGGCCTTCAATGCTAGTGCTATTGGAGACATTAGTACCGCCGAGCCACCGTTTAAACAATTTAAGCCGGCAAATTGTAGCACACCAAAAAGAAAAAAAGCACATTCTCGAATGACGTTTCCCAATAGTAATACCACCAACACGAGAATCAACGCTGAGCATATGCAACCAATTGTAAGTGGTACAGATATATGTATTTCTACTGTCAATTTAGAATCTACTGGTCATCTCAGTATTTCCAACAACAACACTAATGATGATGTAGAGGACATGACTAGAAATGCCTCATGGAAATTAACTGCCATTGTAGATTGTAATGGATGCATTGTCAACTGTGCCAAAACATTACACCAGCTTAAGGATTATGAAATTTTAAGTGCGCATACTCAATTTTCGACTTTGTCTGGGCAACAGAAGAATGTTTGGCTTGCAAAGTACTTTACTTTTAATTGCCCTCGGGATGCAGATGGGCAGAAGGATATCAAAAAGATCCAATATCTTATTCATGGAAAAGAAGTATGTCTTAGCTTATGGCTAGAGATATTATTGTTAAGTTCATCTCTGTACTATCGAGTCAGAAAAGATTTCTTGATGTTTGATGGGGCAAACTATCTTGTGAAATGCTCTAGCAAGCACAGGCAAACAAAGACTGTTGAAGCTTTAGCCTGGTTGGAGGCGTACATTGAGAGAGTTGGGGATAAAAGACCGAATAAAGATTGGATATATTTGCCAACCTGTCTCACAGAATGGAAGATGTACGAAATTATGACAGAAGAACTTCATGTAGTTTGCAAGTCAATGAAATGTATTAGTTATTCGAAATTCTGCAAAATTTTCAAGGATGAATTTAAGAATATTTCAATACCAAAGGTAAATTTTATGTATGTTATGTTATGTAGTAGAGCAATGTGCAGTGACCTTTTTCCAATTTAAACCTTTGTAGGTGGTAGAAAAGTGTTGATATTGTGTTGATAAGGTCAAGCCTTTTATGTTTGCTGAATATGCATGTGTTCTACTTAATCCTTCTCTTTAGTCCAAATGACTAAACCTTTTACATATCAGTACCATATTATGATACTCAGATCCTCTGTGACTTTCTAATACTTATTATTGAACAAAACTAATATGGATTTGTAATTTGAAACAGTAAAGAAGAGCCTCCATGCATACATCAGGCTTCCATTTCACATGACCAGATTTATTATCCAAAATAAATTCCCAGACTCAAATGAAGCCTCTAACAGGTCAAGTCAAAAGTGCTTGAAAGAAATAAAAAACCCAGAAAATATGGTACCATAACTACACCACAGTTAGCTGTACATATTTACCTCTAATATGTAAGATATTGAAAAAAAATCCTGAGTGTGTGATATACCATGCAAGTAATGGTCTCATTTTTAATGTTTGAACAAAGTTAATGTGAGTCTAATAGTCAATTGCAGTGAATGGATATCACCCAAGCTGACACCGATCCTAAGGTGTTCATTCAATGTTAACCATGGAAATATAGATCCAGGCATTTACCTACAAGGCTTTAGCTATTGATTATTGTGATTATGTTGTGTAGATATTTAAATAAATTGATGTGCAATTGCATATACAACTGTCATGATATATGTGGCTGGCTTAGCAAAAACCGGTTGTTTTCGCACATTCCTCAAATTCCACTTTATAACATCTCCATAATCTATAGTAACAAAAGAGTGGACAGCCAAAGTTTCAGCTGAATGGTCTTTGAGATAACACTTGGAAGATGAAACATTCATAAATTTGATTTGTACAGCAACAATACAAGAAATAAATTACAGGTGCTTAGGTAATCGATCATAACTCACAGTTGAAACAAGGTACAAAGGTGGGGATTGGCTTAGTCTGTGCACCATGAACAGGTAAATAAATCAAGGTATAGTGCTTTCCCTGTAATCCTCCATGTTGATAAAGAATAAGGCCATTCCAATTAAGAAATGACAATGCATGGTGAACGTTGTTTTTACCACATCATAAATAAATGTACATAATTCACGTATCCTTTCAATTACTGTGTAAAGATGAAAGAAAAATTTTCTTACTCTCCATGAACAGACGAATCCAGTGGTGTCAGGCTTGATTAATTTTAGTTTAATCTCAGTGCGCACGAACACGATTAAAGCGCACGTAAAAATTTCATGTAACATGCGTATTTTTATACAGTGTATATATTTCAATACAGTTTTATGGCAAAGTGATTTTTTGTGATAACGGCCAGTTTTCACTCAGCGGGTCACATATATAAAAAAGTACAGGAGGGTGAGGCTGTGTGTGGTAGTGTATAACTAACAGGAAATAATCAGCAAACTTCAAAATTTTTATTTCAAAGGCTAAAATTTCACAGCCATGTCTATATTTCATACCGCTATTGCATTGTAATCAATATGACTGTTGTATCACGTGTGATGTTGGGGTTTATTTGAGCTACGTTTTTAGCATCCTGGAGCCTGGGTTATGTCCCCAATTGGGCCACATTGTGAATTTAGTCCTGGCGGCTCCTTTGAACTAAGATGTGAGTGTTACATTGTACGTATGTGTGTGTGTTTGTGTATGTTTGGGTGTGTGTGTGTGTGTATGTACGTGTGCACATATATGTATGTATACGTATGTGTGTATATACATGTAATGTGTACGTATGTATGTATTAATACCTAAGTATTGTTTGTATTTACAGAATTGTAGGTTTACAAAGTGTGATATGTGCGTATTATTAAAATATGAGATGTCCAAGCCTCAGTGTGCTGATCAGGAAAAGAAGGCTCTGAATGAACTTTTAAACGATCATATTCGCTTACAAGAGTTAGTCATTGTAGTTTTCTAATTATATTTATAATATATACCTGTACTGTATCTCCTGTATGCACACACTTACAATGTATCTATATGCCATACTATGTGGTATTGTGGTATGTAGTAATGTATGATAGGGATTATGGCTAAGAATATATATCACCCAGAAAGCCAACTTCATTCTTTCTTCAAGGCAGCATGGCAGTATTGGCTAGGTACAGCACTAGTATAACCAAGCCCAAATATATATTTAAACAAATTCCAAACCCTTCCAACAATTTTTTGATATTTTCTTTTTAACTGAATATTCTAATAATTGTTTGCCTGCCTGCCTGCCTGCCTGACTGACTGACTGACTGACTGACTGACTGACTGACTGACTGACTGACTGACTGACTGACTGACTGACTGACTGACTGACTGACTGACTGACTGACTGACTGACTGACTGACTGATCTCCAGCCAAACATACAGTAACTTGACAATAGGTAAGGCTATGGTACGGGTTTACATGCAATTTCTGATGTCGTATCATCCCAAGATGTGCCTTTTCGCCAACCACCCGGCCTTTTTTAACTGACAACGCAAGGTATATTGATTTGAGATAGCATGATACAGCATCCCTGTGTATGACCTGTATTTTCTGTACTGACTGGATTCATTGCAGAGTTTTAGGAAAAGTTAACGCCTGCCTTGTAAATTATGTAATACAAGTATAGAAAAAGAACTTATAGTTATGTAGTGAAGTGCACTTGTCTAGAGTTGGTGCTTCCTATTTAAAGATCACCCTAAGGATTGCTCCAGTGTTGTTCTCCCATCACGATTACAATCTTAGAAATGTGTAAATGATAATAGATTATTTTCGTTGTACTTATTCTGTTGTTCCGTTATTTCATAATCCGTTACTCCTCTTCATAACAGGAAGACCACATGATTGTAACAACCATATCATAGTGGTATAAACTATCAACTCTCTAGAACACAATCATGCTAATGTACCACGCCTTTCTTTTAAACCAACTGTTAACAGGTTCCCACTGTATGCTACTACATTTATTTCACTTTTACTATAGTGGTCTAAACATATTCCTGTAAATGTGATGTCATGGCTTCATAAACCAGTTTGTACAACTGTTCCAAGTATATATGCAGTATACGTACATAAAGATCTCTTTGTTTACTGAGGCCCTAAACACATGCAGTATATTTGCTTGTGCAAGATCTTTTGTGGTACATAATATTTTTTTGAGTTGCAATGGTGTAAACTGTACCAGTAAATCCATGATGTATATACTATCTAATCAAAAACAGCCAATCTGTAAAAAAAGGTGCGGCCCCCAAAAAGTCCATGGTGAAAAAAGATGTGAAATCCAAGGTGGCGGCCAAGAAATGGCTGTGATGGTAGGTTAATGGTTACATTTTAATAACGACATTTCAGGTGAATTTTGTGCCACTTGGTCTTGGCACCAAATTCACCTGAATTGTTGTTATTAAAATGTAACCATTAACCTACCATCACAGCCATTTCTTGGCCGCCACCTTGGATTTCACATCTTTTTTCACCATGGCCTTTTTGGGGGCCACACCTTTTTTTACAGATTGGCTGTTTTTGATTAGATATCACTTCTTTTTGTATTTGTATACTGCAAAGCCGGCCTATGGCTGGCTTTGGGGCTTTTTTAACCCATGTGTTTTTTTCTTTACTACAGGAAGAAGAAAAGAACTTAAAGAAGAATTTTAGTACTTCAATTATTTTTGATTTTATTAGTAATTATACAAATTATATACATATATTTATTACATGCCCATTATTCCCCACAGGATATTTTTTTGCAGCTGATCTCTCTACTGGGTGACTTGAAATGTAGCTGAACTATATACAGGAGGTTTCTTTGTAGCTGAACTCTCTACAAGGTAACCTCTTCTAGCTGGTCTCTCTACAGGGTATTTTGTTTCTAGCTGAACTCTCTACAGGTGATTTGTTTGCAGCTAAACTCTCTACATGGTGGTGTCTTTGTAGCCGAACTCTCTACATGATGGTTTCTTTGTAGCTGAATTCTCTATAAGGTGACTTCGTCTAGCTGAACTCTCTACAGGGTGATTTTTTTGTAGCTGAACTCTCTGCAGGGTGATTTGTTTGCAGCTGAACTCTCTACATGATGGTTTCTTTGTAGCTGAACTCTCTACAAGGTGACTTCGTCCAGCTGATCTCTCTACGGGGTGATTTGTTTCTAGCTGAACTCTCTACAGGTGATTTGTTTGCAGCTAAACTCTCTACATGGTGGTTTCTTTGTAGCTGAACTCCCTACATGATGGTTTCTTTGTAGCTGAACTCTCTACAAGGTAACTTCTTCTCTACAGGGTGATTTGTTGTAGTTGAATTCTCTACAAGGTGGTTTGTATGAGGCTGAACTCTCTACATGGCAGTTTCTTTGTAACTGAACACTATACAAGGTGACTTCTTCTAGCTGATCTTTCTACAGGGTGAATTGTTGTAGCTGAACTATCTACAGGGTAACTTCTTCTAGCTGATCTCTATACAGGGTAATTTGTTTGTAGTTGAATTCTGTACAGGTGGTTTCTTTGTAGCTGAACTCTGTACATGATGGTTTCTTTGTAGCTGAACTCTTTACAAGGTGACTTCTTCTAGCTGAACTCTCTACGGGGTAATTTCTTTGTAGCTGAACTCTCTATATGATGGTTTCTTTGTAACTGAACTCTCTACAAGGTAACTTCTTCTAGCTGATCTTTCTACTGGGTGATTTGTTTGCAGCTGAACTCTCTACATGGTGGTTTCTTTGTTGCTGAACTCTCTACAAGGTGAATTCTTCTACCTGATCTCTCTACAGGGTGATTTGTTTGTAACTGAACTCTGTACAAGTGCGTTTTTGTGGGTGATCTCACTGCAGGTTGATTTGTTTGTAGCTGAACTCACTAAAGGGTGATTTTGCTTGTAGCTGAACTCCTTGCATTGTATCTAGTTTCTAGCTGATCTCTCTACAGGGTGATTTGTTTGTAGCTGATCTCTCTACAAGTTGATTTGTGTGTAGCTGATCTCTCTGCAGGTTGATTAATTTGCAGCCGATCTCTCTACAAGGTAATTTGTTTGTAGCTGAAATGTCTGTAAAGTGATTTATTTGTAGCTGATCTCTCTGCAGGTTGATTTGTTTTAGCTGAACTCTCTACAGGGTGATTTACTTGTAGCTGAACTCCTTACATTGTGTCTAGTTTCTAGCTGATCTTTCTACAGGGTGATTTGTTTGTAGCTGATCTCTCTACAAGTTGATTTGTGTGTAGCTGATCTTTCTACTGGTTGATTTGTTTGTAGCCGATCTCTCTACAGGGTAATTTGTTTGTAGCTGAACTCCTTACATTGTGTCTAGTTTCTAGCTGATGTCTCTACAGGGTGATTTGTTTGTAGCTGAACTCTCTATAAGGTGATTTGTTTGCAGCTGAACTCTCTACATAGTGGTTTCTTTGTTGCTGAACTCTCTACAGGGTGTTTTGCTTGTAGCTACTCTCTACAAGGTGATTTGTTTCTAGCTTATCTCACTACAGGTTGATTTGTGTGTAACTGATCTCTCTACAAGCTGATTTGTCTGTAGCTGAATTCTCTGCAAAGTGTTTTGTTTGTAGCTGACCTCTCTTTAGGGTGATTTGTTTCTAGCTGATCTCTCTACAGGGTGGTTTCTTTGTTGCTGAACTCTCTACAAGGTGAATTCTTCTACCTGATCTCTCTACAGGGTGATTTGCTTGTAACTGAACTCTGTACAAGTGCGTTTTTGTGGGTGATCTCACTGCAGGTTGATTTGTTTGTAGCTGAACTCACTAAAGGGTGATTTTGCTTGTAGCTGAACTCCTTGCATTGTATCTAGTTTCTAGCTGATCTCTCTACAGGGTGATTTGTTTGTAGCTGATCTCTCTACAAATTGAATTGTGTGTAGCTGATCTCTCTGCAGGTTAATTTGTTTGTAGCCGATCTCTCTACAAGGTAATTTATTTGTAGTTGAACTGTCTAAAAGGTGATTTGTTTGTAGCTGATCTCTCTGCAGGTTGATTTGTTTTAGCTGAACTCTCTACAGGGTGATTTATTTGTGGCTGAACTCCTTACATTGTGTGTAGTTTCTAGCTGATCTCTCTACAGGGTGATTTGTTTGTAGTTGATCTCTCTACAAGTTGATTTGTGTATAGCTGATCTCTCTGCAGGTTGATTTGTTTGTAGCCGATCTCTCTATAGGGTAATTTGTTTGTAGCTGAACTCTCTATAAGGTGATTTGTTTGTAGTTGATCTCTCTGCAGGTTGATTTGTTTTAGCTGAACTCTCTACAGGCTGATTTGTTTGTAGCCGATCTCTCTACAGGGTAATTTGTTTGTAGCTGAACTCTCTACATGGTGGTTTCTTTGTTGCTGAACTCTCTACAGGGTGTTTTGCTTGTAGCTGATCTCTCTACAGGGCAATTTGTTTGTAGCTGATCTCTCTACAGGGTGATTTTTTTGTAGCTGACCTCTCTTCAGGGTGATTTGTTTCTAGCTGATCTCTCTACAGGGTGATTTTTTGTAGCTGACCTCTCTTCAGGGTGATTTGTTTCTAGCTGATTGCTCTACAGGTTGATTTGTTTGTAGATGAACTCTCTACAGGGTAATTTACTTGTAGCTGAACTCCTTACTTTGTGTCTAGTTTGTAGCTGATCTCTCTACAGGGTGATTTATTTGTAGCTGAACTCCTTACATTGTGTGTAGTTTCTAGCTGATGTCTCTACAGGGTGATTTGTTTGTAGCTGATCTCTCTACAAGTTGATTTGTGCGTAGCTGATCTCTCTGCAGGTTGATTTGTTTGTAGCCGATCGCTCTACAGCTAATCTGTTTGTAGCTGAACTCTCTATAAGGTGATCTGTTTGTAGCTGATCTCTCTGCAGGTTGATTTGTTTTAGCTGAACTCTCTACAGGGTGATTGCTTGTAGCTGAACTCCTTACATTGTGTCTAGTTTCTAGCTGATGTCTCTACAGGGTGATTTTTTGTAGCTGAACTCTCTTCAGGGTGATTTGTTTCTAGCTGATCTCTCTACAGGTAGATTTGTGTTGATTTGTTCATTGCTGATCGCTCTAAAGGTTGATTTGCTGCAGCTGAACACCCTGCAAAGTGTTTTGTTTGTAGCTGATCACTCTAAAGGGTAATTTGTTTGTAGCTGAACTCTCTCCACAGTGACTTGTGTGTAGCTGAATTCTGTGTAACTGAATTCTCTAGAGAGTGACTTAATTGTAACTGAATTCTCTACACAGTGGATGACTTGTTTATAGCTGAACTTTCTTCAGTGTGACTTGTAATGTTCTGAATCTCTATAGTGATATATTTGCTTAACTCTCCACATGGTGACTGTTTTCTTGCTGAACTGTCTATAAGATTAACTGTTTGCAGCTGAACTCCCTACAGAATAACTTGTGATGTAATAAAATTCCATAATGGAGTAAATAAATTAGCCGAATGCTCTATTAGGGTGACTGTTCTATTATTAGAGTATCTCGATCTCGCATTTGCTACACGGAGTTGGCTTTCGAATCATAACTCAGTGGTTTGTAATCCGATTCTTCTGTACTACTGCAAGGACTTTCTATGAAGATTATTCCAGCTATACACCGATTTTCAGCTCATTGCTCTAAGCGGTTTGCCTGGTAGGCGTGAAAACTAATACTTTTTTATTCATAAAAATCGATCGCGTAATTGTGACACAGGTTAGGTTTTGTGTCTTTATCTCGATTCCTTTCAAACCACCAAAAGGCACTCCTACGATGGTTACTCCATCTACATAGCAATTTTCAACTCATTCCATGAAGCGGTTTACCCTGTAGGCGTGACAACAAATCGATCTTGTTTTACGCGAATAATCGGTCATAACTCCTGAACCATTCATCGGATTTGTACCAAATTTGATGCTAGGATTCGCCTTTGGACTTCCGTTCTGTGTGCCAAATTTCAAGGCGATCGGAGTACGCATTTGCTTGTTATAGCAATTTTTGCAAGTGTGCGAAAAGACGAAGAAGAAAAAAACGAAGAAAAAAAACCAAACTTTGGCAGCTCGTATCTCGGAAATGGCTGGAGCGATTTCCTTAAAATTTGGAATGTAGACTCCCTTGGCTGGCGGGCAACTGTGTAGCAAATTTGGTTCCAATCAGATAAGTGATCACCGAGATACAAAGGTGTGAAAATGACGTTTTCGTTCTTCCTGTCAATATACTCACGGTGTGGCGCGCCGGCTTCTTGGGCCGCACGACACACTATCGTGTGTCTTGATCAATATACTCACGGTGTGGTGCGCCGGCTTCTTGGGCCGCACCACACACTATCGTGTGTCTTGATATAATTGGTCTGTACGATTTTTCCACATCCATGCCTTTAATACCAGATTGACTTGCTTAAATTCTGCTCCTTTAATAATTGTTGCTACACTTAAGCAGTGCCATACCTGATTTTAGTTTTTGGCCATCATGTACGTAGAGGTCAATTTCGAATACTCACCACATACAGTAGATATTTAGAACTAAGGTGATAAACATTATGTCATTTAGCCAAGTAAATGTGGTACTTGCTGTCTAGAGCACTTGTATGACTATACTGAGTTATACCAGCTACAGATAATATACAACTTACATTTTTACTTGTCTTTTCTCAATAGTGAGCAACGTCAAAGATATTCAACTAATTGTCAGCTTGCAACACAGAGTCCAACAGAGTATCTTTCATTAATAGTTGATGGTATGGACCAAAATAAAACCAACATTCCTAATCTGGTAAGCTACGTAGTTTACTTGTAGAATTAAGTATACTATAAAGAATTGAATTTTCAACTAGAGTAGGGACCATAGCACATTGATAAAAAGTACTGAAACAAGTTGGAGTAGTGCATGATATTAAATCACAGTAAAATAAAATATTATATCCCTACTGTGCATTTCCATTGTGGTATCTTGAGCACAGTAGGGATATAAAGTGCTAATAATAAATAATGAAAAAATAATAATGACACTTCTTATTGTTTTATTGTGATTTAATATCGTGCACTACTCCTACTAGTTTCAGTGCTTTTTATCGATGTGCTATGGTCCCTACTCTAGCTGAAAATTCCAATTATTTAGTGTACTAGTTTGCTAACTTTATTGTAAATAACTGTTATGACTCGCATACCGCATCTGAAATGGTGCCGTGCGCCCCAACTATATCAATTGTCATCTGAAAAGTGAAGCATCCATTACACTTTGTTATCAGCTATGTTCAAACTTTAAAATTCCTAATTTTTCTTTTACTTGTACATACAGTATATCAAGCAATACAGTATCAGAAATGTATACACCCACTCAGTGATAGCTAGTAAATAGATGAATAATTGGTGCAAATTTTGTTTGCACAGCTGTAGGCACTGGGAAGTTATTACACAATGATTACTTAAAATCACCATATCTCCTAACGAAGCTTTGTGCGTCAAAGCCTGGTTTTGTCAAATTCAGTCACATATGGAGTTGGAAAAGTCCTGGAAATATGTTAAATACATCTAATGTGAACCTGTACGTGTACTAAAGTACTCTACAAGCACATAAACATGCTATGCACACAGTCATACACACACTAAAATGGAAACTCTATTTAATGGACACTTTGTGATCAAACAGAAATTAAAGTACTGGTTGTCAAATGTATTGGTAAAGGCATCTAGGGCTGGGGGATAGTATGTGCATATCGGAATATCGGGATAGTATCCCTATCGGTATCGCCTATATCGCCTGAACATTTACTATCGGACAGTAATTAACAAGTGAAATATCTGCAAAATACTTTAAAATAATAACAAGAATCAGCCTAAAAGGCTGTTTAATATCTTATACAAAATACATGCATGGGTACATCCCTCCTTACAACTCTCTTTGAAGGCAACTAATACTAAATAGGTGAATTATCACTATCGTTTTACTATCATCTATCGTGAACAGTGCCTTGATATCGTCCGGACAGTGAAAATTTCACTATCACTCAGCCCTAATAGGAAGGAGGTTAACAGTACTGTGTCAGGTGGTTACAATGTACACACGCAGACATACATATACTTTACCTGCTATATTTTGTTACAGTATTTGTCATTATGTACAGTGGACCTTCGGTTATCTAAAATTTCAGACGATGATAAAATAGTATAGTTGAAGCCCATACATTTCTACACAGAGCTCTTTAATTAAATACTATATACATGTACACAAAATACTCTAATAGAGCAGTCATTTTCAATTTTAAATAAATAAGGGTCTACTGTACATGCATTCATGTAAAGATGCACTACACATGAAGGCACATGTGCATTTACAGCTAAATACTGTCGTGTATAGCTGTATGTATGTATGTATGTATTTCATTTTGTGGTTTATGCATAGGTCAAAAAGACCAACACTGTGAAAAAGGTGGGATATAATATGGTATTTCCAGTGGCTTATTGAATACAAATAAGCCTTAATATAAATCCTGTATTATACTCATCTTATACTTTAGTATAATGTATACTATACTATTGCATGTATGGTTTCAGTTTAATTACCACAATACTTGAAATAGCTTATATCTGATATAATTCCCACACTATACCATCACATATATGGTTTCAGTATGTTTAACACATTAACTAAAGCCTTATGTGGGATTGTTAGTATAATACAGGTTATACCAAGCTTTTTTGTATTCAATAAGCCACTGGAAATACCATCTTATATCCCTCTTTTTTCACAGTGCAAGTCTTGCCAGAATCTTTGGACGCTACGAACACATTTAACAGGAGTGTTGGTGCATGGTACTGGAACCTTTTGCTACTATGACTATCTCCAATTCCCACATGACTGTAATTTAACTTTGATGTGTATATTACTAACTTTGCTGGAAATATCTGGTCAGAGAACCCTTCCACCAAAGCTTCTTGTTCAAATGGACAACTGTGTCCGTGAGAACAAGAATAAGTATATCTTTGGTTTTATGACGTTTCTCGTTGAAATGAACATCTTTTCAGAGGTAAGTTGTACAAACCTGACTTTAACCTGTAAGCAATATACATACATAAGTTACTAACTCACAGTGATAAAAAATCTGCTTCTTTCAAATACACACGTGCTTCACCTCTGGCACAACACAAATTCTACTAGTGTTGTCTATCAACATAATTGTCAATTGATGCCCATTTGCCTATACTGTTTCTATTCAATTCAAGCATGTACAGAGTGTTTCACAGTCATTTCCATGTAGGCATTTGTGTCTTAGGAGAATTACAACAAGATACCTAAATGGTAGTTGTCTAGTATGTCAGTTGTGCTATAAAGTTATTAATTGGCTGTTGAATGCTCTCAAGAGCTTTATTTGTTACTACTTTATTGAACTAGGCATTACTACAAATTGAAGGACTGTATTGGAAATAAATGTCTATGTGTGTGACTTGCCAATGTTGGAGCAAAATAGCAAAATACATTGGCATTTTTGAATGAACCATTATGTGTTTAGCAGTGCTTGAATCGTGTGCACCCTCCTCTGATTGAGGAGGTATACAAATGCACACACCAACACCCATACTACAATACACACAACTAAATTTGCACAGACTTTGTAAAGTATAGTGGTCATGCATACATGATGCATATACAGTGCTGCCATTGTGGTCTATGTGTCATACATTGGATGTGCTTTGTGTGTAGATTGAGCTGGGATTCCTAATGGTTGGGCATACCCATTCTGATGTTGATCAGAGGTTCAGTTGTCTATCTAAATACTTGCAGAAGAACTCAACATTCACAATGGAAGGTGACAACAGTACATATATGTAAAATAATACTTTACAGTGTATGTGTCACTTTGTGTTTAATTGCATAATGCCTATTAGTTGTATCATACCACTCTATTTATGTAAACTATGATGTTATTCTATCTCAATTAGATCTGATTGTAGCAACAAAAGTTTCCAACAGTAATGTAGTGGATGTCAAAGTTCTGCACTACCTGTTTAATATTCGAGAGTGGATATCACCTTGTCTAGAAGCAATAAAATACCATACCGAGCCACACATATTCAACTTCCATAAGAATACCAAAGGCCAGACAGCCATGTATTATAAACCATGGGCTAAAAGTGATTGGCTACCAAATAATGATGGGCTTCTTATATTAAAGGTATGTATGTATTTACTTATGTATGTGTTGCACAGTAGTAATTTAACCATGTTTGCCATTATGAGGAAAGTAGTGAAACAAGAGAGGTTGCCTATATCTATAGATGTATGTAATCTGTCGTGGTTATAGACCAGAGTAAACGGATTAAATATCCACTACCGTGCGAATCTGCAGGTATAGGCAACCTCTACTTTGATCGATCAAATCACTACTTTTTTGTTAATCCTTCAATATTTGCGATTTAAATAGTTTATTTTTTAGTAAAGTCAACTTTCTAATTAGTATCCTTGATTCAGCACTCAAGTATAACTGGAAGTGACTATACAGCTTCACTTGGAAGTACATAATATTATACTGTATACAGTAGAACCTGTCTTAATGGCCACCTGTGTAGAAAGGCCACCTCTTTAAAAAGACCAGCTTTAGATTCCCGTAGTGAGAAGTTTACTAGTATAGTAAAAATTATCATTAAAAAATGAAGTACAGAGCCAAGCGATACAAAGTAGTGGAAAAAGAGATGAACAATGGTAGCTATTATAGCATAGCTCAGTGGGAAATCCTTACTTTGGCATTGAACACAAAATAATTGTTATACCATGCCAAAGAAGGGATTTTCCACCAAGCTATACTGTAATAGCTACCATCGTTCATCTCTTGTTTCACTACTTTTTATTGCTTGGATCCCTACTTCATTTTTAAATTTATAAGTTTTAATATACTAGTTTTTTGTTGTTTTTTTGTTAAGGCATACAGCTAGCTATAAACATGTGAGTGTTCTATTAGGGTGACTGCTGTGTTAGAGTATCTTGAGTTGGCCTGCAAAGATATGTTCCTGCCCAAAAAGGGTGTGGTCATCATGGTTTCAATCGATTATTAGAGTATCTTGAGCAACTTGAAGGTGTGTGGTCACTGTTAGAAGAGAGACATCCGTTACAGCATAAAAGGGGTGTGGTCATCATGGTCTAGATCAATAATGAGTAGAACGAAGAATGCGTGGGATCTTGAGACCTATTGTGAACATGTATGTAGTTACATATTCCTATCTATCTAGTACTGGTACCTCCGTACAGTAGCGTAGTCTTAAGCGCCTTAAATAATTTTGTACCATCTCTTTAAAAAAGTGTTGATGTGGAAAATTAATGCCTTGATATGGTTTCGTTGGATGAAGAAGACAAGCAGGCTTATTGAAGATAAAAGAAAAGACAAGGCACAGAGGGCACACACTCTTCAGACCCCTAAAAGGCAAATCCCACTGGTGAGTTTGTTATCGTGGTGTAAAATTGTGGCCGTGTGCTGCTTTATTTGGCCTCTAGGCTTTCTGCCTCACTGACCACTGTCACTGACATTTTGACAATTTTTTTTAAAAAATTATATCCGGCCAGTTTGTAATGCTACATTTGATGCTAGATAGACTATTATTATTCCATTAAGGTGATTTTTGTCACATAAGATGTTTGTAAGTTGGTTTTTTAAAAGCAGCATTTTTGGAGGTGCACATTATTTCTGGCAATCTCTACTTAAACAGTACTACCATACTGTTTAATACACTAATCCACCTGACTAAAACAGCCACCTACCTATATTAAGGCCAAAAAATCTTGGCCCAAAGGTGACCAAATTAGACAGGTTCCGCTGTATATGCATACATGTTCAATTTGTATTTTGGTAATGAAAGTAGTGCTTGTAGTAATTTTATGTTTGCATATATTTTGTTTACAGTCTATTCCATCAAACAAGCCAGGTGTATTGGAACCATCTCTTACAAAACAGGACATAGGTCAAATGGTCAAAGATGTGCCAAAATATTATAACACTGGTATATTTCCACCTAATTCCAAGGATAAGTGGGACTCCTTTCTCTCCACTTTCAATACCGTCTATGGCACAGTACCATCAGTAACTCCACGGTGGATAGTCGATGACCTTGCACCATTGAATCGAAGAGGAATTATCAGCATAAATCCTTCTCTGCCAGTGCATGCGGTTGAAAAAACTAATAATGCAAGACATATTAGACAGGTAAACAGTCTGTCTCATGCAATATGCACATGCTTATTTGAATGTTACATCATACAGTATGATAGTGTTCTATATTGGGGATCATAAATAATCATCCCAAAACCAGCCTAGCTCACAATATCTTCATGATTAATCCTTTAGCAGTACTCAAGCCCTAAATTCCTTCTGTGTGACCACCCATAATGCTTCTGCTATCAAATTTTTTATTCAGTGGAATTTTCTGCTGACTGGATGCCTTCAGACAAGAACAACTCAATAACAATAAGGGCTGTTTTGGGCTTGATTAAGCATTCTTTCTGCCCAACTGGTACCCTTTGGCATACTACAGTACATACAATGCATGCATCATAGACTTACTTTTATCCTTCCTTCTTTGTGTCCCATTGCTTTTGGTGAGTAGCGTGCACGATAGCTTCCTCATGTTTGTAAGTGTGTGTGTACATGATGGTTTCCCCATGTTTCTAACAGGAATGGTCTGTATTTCTCTGTAATAACTGGATTGATTACAGTGTCACTTCTTGTTTGTTCTTTGTTTGTATCACTATGTAATGGGCTGAACATAGCACTATCAAGATTATCTAATCCTAAACTTGCCTGCATTTGTCAGATATGCTTTTGGCAGATGGTTCTCTGGCACCCTGTATAACCATACCGCATATTATGTTTATATTTACCCAGGAACATGCTGGAATGGGTCCGAATACTTTGGATGTATGAGCAGAGTGATGATTCTAAGCCAACTTAAGGGAAGGGGTAGCAGAGAAGGAGGGAGGGGAGCTGTAGCCCCTGCTAAAAAGATAATGGAGGGGCTTAGCCTCCTTCAAATTATCTATAGAGCATGCCAATAGCATCAATAATTCGAGATACTCCAATAGAGCAGTCACACTATTCTTCAGAGAAACATTGTAGCAGGCTATGTATGTAGCTATAAATAAGGAGATATAGTTGGTGGAGGGCAGCTATTGTCATCAGGCAATTACCGTTATTTTGGTCTTCGACTTTCAGCTAGGCCATGTCATCCCTTGGCTGCACCGGCAGCTCCCCCCTCCTAAATATAGGTGTCTTTGCTGCCCTTGCTTAAGGGTCAATACCAGATACCAGGTCAATACCATTGGTCAAGGTGGTTATTGAAATTTCAATACTCACTTTTGCCTTGAATTTTCAATACCCCACTGGGCAAAGTGGTTATTGAAATTTCAATACCCACTGGGCAAAGTGGTTATTGAAATTTCAATACCCACCGGGCAAAGTGGTTATTGAAAGTTCAATACCCACCGGGCAAAGTGGTTATTGAAATTTCAATACCCACCGGGCAAAGTGGTTATTGAATTTTCAATACCCACCGGGCAAAGTGGTTATTGAAATTTCAATACCCACTGGGCAAAGTGGTTATTGAAATTTCAATACCCACCGGGCAAAGTGGTTATTGAACTTTCAATAACCACTGGGCAAAGTTGTTATTGAAATTTCAATACCCACTGGGCAAAGTGGTTATTGAAATTTCAATACCCATGCAGTGGGCAATGTGGGTATTGAAATTTCAAAGCCGTGTTCCTTTACTTTGGGGTATTGAAATTTCATCACCTATATCTGTCTAAACAAAGCTTGTTTCTATGTGGTATTGAAATTTCAAAATCCTTGTTATAAGATATGTTAAGTATTGAAGACATGTTAAGTGTTGTGTTTGCTGTCATAGATTGTACTTGGAAAGGATACAAGACCAAAAGCCAGTCGAAGATCTGTTTCCAGTACCACCTCTCAACAAACAAGATCTACAGCTGCCTCCACATCATCCATTGCTGAATCAGCTTGCAATGCTGCAGTTGGTAGTCATGTGTTACTAAAGTGTGAGAGGTATAAAGATTTTGTTCCCCAAATTGGGAGGTTGAAAGCAATCAAGGAAGCTAGCATCACTGTACAGTGGCTAGAAGGGGAATATGAAGGCAAATGGAAGTTTTGGAAGGACCGTGGAAAAATTATTCAAGAATCATTCCCAAGACGAGCTTTGATAAGAGAAATATCTTTTACAGATTCAATGGAATTAAGCCCTGAAGAAGTGAACAAAATTAAAGATTGTTATAAAGATGTAGAGTTGGTATGATTTCATGCTAACTTGGTTTTGCTGCCTTTTTTGGAAATTATAATTTATTCATTTTTGCTGCAATGGAATTTTACAAATTGCGATGTTCATCATATTATGATATATGATACTACTAATTTTCATAAGGATAAAATATAGTCCAATTTTGCGTGTGCAGTTTTTCATGTACAAGAATCTGGTTTAAATTGCAATCCACTTAGTTTGAAAGTTTTGTGAATTTTTTCTGATATTTTCAAACAATTATTGAAATTTTTCTCTCGAAATGTAAAATTTTGCAAGATAAGTTGCAAGATTTACAAATTACATACCAATTTTGCAAGTTTTAAGTCAAAATTGTATTTTTTCAAAATAAAATAGAACATGTTTTAAGAACATGTGACCGCACACATGATTTTCAAAATTATTTCATTTGAAGAAAAATACATTCAGTCGGGCCCGCACAACATAAGATTAAATAGGTATGGCCTAATTTCACTTCAAAATTCATCATGCTGGTATTGTGACATACATTAATTATGTACCTCTGTATAATGTCCACATTGAATCTTATAGACAAGGGAGCATATAAACTGTAAACACAATGAAATTTAAATGTGGCTAGCGTTTAGTAGTTTTAAAATTTCCCATACATACAAAACACTATTAGTTTATGCATTGTATGATGTACGAATGTATGACACTGACTGTGTATGTCTATAAATAGTAAATGCAGCATAGCATGTTTAGTTTTTTTACCATATCTGGCCTGCAACTATGTACCACTTCATCATGTGATTTTGGCATGTGTGTAGGTATTTCCTTAACCTACACATTCCCTTTAATTTTCTTTGTTGTCTTATGTGTGCATATAAAATAGCAAGCATCAGCTTTTTTTAAAATAGTACGGCATGGTAATTAGATATGTCAGAAGATAAGTTACCCCAGGATGATTCTGATATCAGTAAGTCAGAGGATAGTAGAGCAGTGAGTGAGAATCCTATAAAATGGGAATTACTACATGATTATTTAAGATCACTACCAACCAGAATGGAGTTGACTAAGAATTGTGAAAGTGTTGAAATAGAGAAGAATTACAACAGTAACAGCCATCATAAAGTGTTAGTAAATGAACTACATAATCTCATAGTTAGAGCAGTCAGGTGTGATCCTTCACATACCAAGACTGCCTGTGAATTTCTGAACAAGATCATTAAAGAGAATATTTGGCTAATGTCGCACGTCAATTTAAAGCAAATTCCCAACCTTTCTGATCACCTTTCATTTACAAAAAAAAGCTTACAAGTAACAGTACAAGTTTCCCCATCACTAATTCAACTACTCCAGGAAGCTGTTGATGAGAAATATAAGGCACAGAAACACAATGGACTGATCAGTATTAAAGTAGATTGCAAACAGGAGAAACCTGACCAATCACAAGTTAAACCCACTGATGTACCACATGATGTTGCTTCTTTCAGCTGTAATGTCAGGCTGTGTTGGCTTTAGTAGATGCCATAAAATGTTACCCAGCAGGATGGAAATGGTATTTCTTCTGGGATGTCTGGCTTGCTGTTACCATCCAGCTTGGTCTGTTAAGAAAAATTGACAGTGACAATCATTATTATTATTATTATTACTAGGACCGGTCACACATAACCAAGTAAATTTGTTAACATATAAAACAACTTGTATTTGCTTTGTCTAATTGTGATGTATAATAAGTATTGTAGGACCTCCATTATCCGAACATCTGTTTCAGTTCAACATTAAAAGCATCCAGTTAAGTGAATTTGTTCAAATAAATGAAGACCATTTGTTTATATAGAGTTACGTTCAACTACTCTAATAAAACATACACTTTCTCTAATAGAATGTTCACTAAATGACGAAATACTCTAATAGGTCACACATGCCCCAGTGCAGTGGTCCCTTTAATGTTCGGCCATCAATACCCAAATGTTTTGTTATTCAAACAGTAGTGACTGTTCTATTAGAGTATTTTGTTCACTGTATGTTCTATTAGAGTATTTGAATGGAATTCTGTATATTTGAATGGAATTCTGTATAGAAATCAATCAGTTTTAACTTTCCATTATTTAATGAATTTAAATTATAGAAGGACCACTGTACAGATAACAAGGGGAAAGCCATGTGCATAGTGTACATACACAAAATACATGGTCATATTATAAAGTTGATGTCACCAGTACCAATACAAAGACACTGAAAGCTCAGTACAACTTTGTAACAATGTTAAAGTATGCAGCTGTATGCTATCAAAATTATAGGGAAACAGATGGACCAGCCAACACAGAACAGAACTATCATAGAAAGATTGGGAGTTATCTATCACTTAATTTCATTGTATGTACACACAACAGTCACACATGGTAAGCTAATAATACAATAAAATGGATATTATAGCAATTTATTAAACAGTGGATCCTCAATAATCTGAACAGCACTGTTCTCAAGTTGATAAAAGTAGTGAAATTGTTCAGATTATTGACTATATACAGAACCCTATTCAAATACTCTAATAAAACAAACACTTGTTCTCAAAATACCCTAATAGAACAGTCATTTCAACTGTTGGGATTAGCAAGTGTTCAGATTACAGGAGTTTGGATTAGCAAGGATCTATACTGTCCACATACATTATAAGCTATATGCCAATAGTTTATATCATAGAATCTTAGTATGCACACTACTAACATGGCTACCCACTCCCAAAATGACTAGCTCATTACATTTACATTAGCACTGCTATTGTAGCCATCAGTACTCCGATATAATTGTAAAGTGATAGGTTTAATTGCTACGGCAGCTATAAGCCATGTTTAGACACAAAATTAATTTCGTTCTACGAAGTGTACAGAAAAGTGTATCTACAATGGATTGATCTTAACCAGTAGTCACACATCCAAACTGCTGCATGGTATGGTGAAAGTGATCTTTAAATAAGATGCTCAAAGCTCTACTATTATTCTCTGACATGTGTGCCTATATGCACCAAATGGACAGTACTGATATGTCTAGGTAAGCTGTATACATGAAACACGAACAAGTCTTATTTATAAGAACAACTGCTCATATCAGTGATTTTACACACAAACTAGCAAATTCGCTCTAATTGTAAGACTCTGCTTGTATTCATTTATCAATAGTATTACAGTCTACACGAATCTTATGTTTGATGCTGTCTGTAAGTTTACATGGAGTCAAACCCATGGCCACTAGCAAGAGTTCATAATATATAAAGAGAGGAGATCATCCTACTTCAGTATAGCCTGTACAAATACATATCTCGAAGTGATGATGCAATACCTACAGTCACTTTCAATGTGTTAGTTGGTCAGGTCTCTACTCAGCATTAAGTTTCAATGATCCTTGTAGTTTGGCTTCAATAAGCAGTCTACTGATGACATTGTCAACACTCCTTAACACTGTATGTGTAACTTGATATGACATCCTAAAGAAATCAAAGGTTTACTGTATTACTTCGAGATATACACCCTGCATGTAAATGATCATGATAAGTGGGTGTGGCTCACAAAAAAACTAGTTTGTAGCAGGACTATGTTAAAACACTTCAACGTGAACTAATTGATCCATTGCACACATGATCCAATCCAGGTCAGACTCAGATATTTGATTATAGAGGTGTACCGATAATTGGATCAGCTATAATATCGGCCACCAATATAGCAATTTTTACCAATATCGGTATCGGTACAGAACAGCAGGAGGACCGATATCGCTACCGATATTTATACAGTAGCAATAGTTTGTACATAAACGGATTGTGCATTGGTTTTCTACATTATTCATGTGGCTCTTTAGTGCCAGTGGCTTATTGTTCACTCTGAAACAAGCACTACGATACGAGAAGCCATATAAATACACGCATTTCTACTGTCTGTTGCTGGAAAGCTTATCACAGACACAGTCTTTATAAATGAAGCAGTTATAGAGTAGCTACCTTGTAATAAAAAGAAGGGTCACAGGATAACCGAGGAAACTTGCTGTCACAGTACCAGCTTTCTCACAAACCATTAGAATGCAGAAATATCCGTATAAGGTTTCATGGGAGTATACATAAAAATGTTTGTGGGTGCCTAATTGTCTGGATTACACAATAGAAACCCAAGCTGTGTACCACCACAGGCAGAGTATAGCAATGAATACATGCACATGTTGTTGTAGGGTAGGTAAATGTACACTTTTAACTATAATGCAAATATCGGATCGACTATCGGTTATCGGCCTCTTTTGGTGGCACCAATATCGGATATCGGTACATGCCAAAAACCCATATCGGTACACCTCTATTTGATTACGTGTCGTGTGATCTAACCCTGTGAAAAGGATCAGTGGACAGCTCGCTGTGACTGAGCACTAAATCTGCAAGGCAAACATTTCAGCACAAGAAACATTCAGGACACAAATTCATCCTTCTGTGAGCCTACAACATGTGCAACAGTGTAGTGCCAATTTATCAGTAAATTTAATAAAAATTAAATAGTGTGTATTTCGCCAAATTAACAACTGCAAATTGCCTAAATATTATTTGTGTTGCTACACAGCATTTACGCATGCTTTGAGGTTATGCTATGACGTTATCACTTGGCAGCAGAAGTCTACCAAGTGAGTGGGAAAAAGACAATACCAGTTAATAACCAGTTTTTCCATACCGGTTCACAACGCTACTATACAGATAACAAGCGTCAACTCTGTGCTCAGTGTACATACATAATAATATTATATGGTCAACTTATATAAAGCTAATGTCCCCAATACCATGCATGACACTGAATAGGACCATTATCAACCCCATCTGCTTTATTCTCAGTACAACCTAGTAGCAATACTGCAGTATGCTATAAAAAGTATAGCATTACAGATGGACCAGCCAACACAACACAGGGCAACAATATTAAAGAAAGATTGAGAGTTATCCATTACTTAATTTCACTTTAATGTACTTACAATAGTCACATATGTGACCATCTCAGTGAAAACCTGTCTAGTTTGCACAACCTTCAAATATTTTTTTAAATTTCTCAGCATTATCTGCATGCATAGTTCAAGGAATGGTTCACCAAAGTTTCAGCCTTCTGTGGTGAGTAGTTTTGGAATTACAGCGCTAGAAAGTAGGAAGAATAAGGAAATCAATTTGTACAGTGACTATACTAAAAATAAACTACAGGCGCTTGCATTCGTAGCCATAACTTCCGTTTGGATTAGTCTAAAAAGTTGGAATTTGGCTTACAATGTTCACCATGGATTGGCAGACCAACTAAGGTATAGTTTTAGCCTTGTATTCACCTGTGCATAGGCGTATGAAGGCGGTTTGGTTAAAAAAAAAACAGCAATAGCTTTGTTTATGTCTATTGCTCCGTAAACAAACTCACGTGACACGCAAATCATTAGGGCTACAGAAATGAAACAAAGATTTTCGAACTCCCCATGAGTAAGATGGTGAATAGTTTAATTGATTTGAATCTTCCTTCTTCGAGTATTGGCCCGAGAAAAACTTGCATAGTTTTTCTTGTAGCATGTGTAATTTTACGAATTATTTTAAAATTTAGATTTTCTCAATACTCATGCTTGTGCGAACTAGACGGGTTTTCGCTGAGACGGTTACATCATAGATATTAGAGTACATGGATTAGAAACTAGCGCACGCCCTGAAACACTCCGCCGTTGGTGAATTCATGAGGCCAAAATGGTGTCTTCTGCTCTGGACTACTTTCTACGGGCGTGGAATATTTCATGACAATCTCTTTATGTTTTACAAGTACTAGGCAAACTCCTATTGTAAGTCTTGTTGTGAGTTTTTGCCGCCATCAATCATTTTAATCTGTCGACACGATTTTTTGTGTACCTGTTGTGTTCATGGTAAGTTCACTTTCGACTGGCAAACAATGCCACAGTAACCCTAAAGTAACATAGTTTTGCATGGTATACTTCATTTTATTATTCCGCTTGATTAATGCCCTTTGGCAGTCTCATCTCGGTTCTTTAAAATACTACTCCATGATTTATCAACTTCAACACAAGCGCTGTTATGCGAGAAACATCTTTCAGTGGTACTGTGCAAAACTTCAAAGTATTGCGAAGACTTCAGCACTATTTCCCCAGTGGAACTAGACTTCTGTTCTTCGTAACAGGTATACAAAAAACGGAGGTACCCATTGATGATCAAAATCGTAAATGGCGATGAAAACCACCCAAGACGATTAAACAACAGAAGCCAGAAGCATTAAAAGTCTTGTATATCAACTAAAATACCACAAGGTGGTTGAAATCAACTGTAAGACGACTAAACCACAAACTGCCATCCTGTCCGCATGGATTTAATCAATACCGAGGAGTGCTTCAACCACAATCAATGGTAGATATACACGGCGCATGCTCGGTTGCCTATTCCTTCTCTCTAATATCTATGGTTACATATTGTAAGTTATTATACATATGTACTGTACACAGTCATACATTACAAGCTATATGTAACAACAGACATTTAACCAGAACATAACTATATTAATATCCTGTATGTGTACGATATATAGACTAGTGTTACGTGAGTAGTTAGCAACAAGTTTATAGTTGTTTGCGAGTGAATCTTCGGGTTTGTTTTGAGACGTGAACAGGCAGCACTGTTATAAGACAGAATCCTAGTACATACTTCACTAACACTGCTACCATCCACAAATTGAATAGCTCATTACATCTGCATTTGCACTGCTATTGTAGTCATTATTACTCAGTGTTAACAATATTACAGTGTTTGGTTTGATTGCTGTAGTAGGTATAAGCCATGTTATCTACAATAGATTTGTCTTGACCAGCAGTCGCACATCCAGTGCTGCAAAGATATGGTAAAAGCAAATGTTCAAAGCATATTATTTATCTTATGACACATGTGACTGCATCATTAGTGTACAACATGCACAGTACTGATATGTCTACAGAAGCTGCATACACATGAAACACAAACTAGTCTTATAAGAATGACTGCTACATGACAAACTATTTCTTGGTGCCCCTTACTCAATCCTGAGCATAGTAAACAGTCTTTTGGCCAATAGAAATTTACCTTTAAGCTAAACAATGCTACCTTGAATGCTACAAATAGTAAGTCGCCACTTATGGACTAGTCACTAAATAACAGACTACACAGCGTAGTATCAGTGATTTGACAGTAGTACAAACTTGTAAATTTGGTCCAATAATAAGACTTTTCCCCTACTGACTATAGGCTAAAATCTCGTAAGTGTATTCTAATGCTTTTGCGCATTTTAATACTCAAATGGAATACCCTAAAAACTACCTGCAGTAAAGTATTAGTTGGAGTACATTACATAGAACTAACCTCCAAGAAAAAAAACATTGTTGTTTCCACCAATAATAGTGCATTCCCTCAATAGCCTTGTTTAACGTGCAGGCGGCGCAGCGCATTTGAATTGGTTGCTATGAGCTACAAACCGGCCTTACTAGTTACTGGGCACGCAAACAGGTTTTACGAGTGGTAACTAACGAGTTACTGGTCGTCAGGTACTGAAAAGGGATGGCGTTATATAGAAAACTCTATTCAATAACGAATGGACGGAAGAAAAAATCCCTTTTTATTTTTCCTGTTTTACTATCGTCTAACACAATCCCGGTGAGCATTTGTGCGTGTGCTAAGTAGTTTCGCTGTACATTAATTAATTAATTAATTATTAATGACGTCATTTATTATTATTATTATTACTTGGTTATGTAATTATTTGTTAATTGGTATAAGGAAGACAAAAACCAATCTCAAGTACATCTAAATAAAATCAAACCGGCGGTCATACAAAAATACATCTAATTTAGTCTTAAAAATCAGTACATTAGGTGCAGATACAATTTCATGGGGTAAGGTGTTCCAATCTTTGACGATTCTCTGTGAAAAACTATGACCTCTAATAGCAGTGTTGAAGCGATTTTTGTAAAGTTTGAGTCCATTAGATCGGGTGGGGTTGGTATTAACAGTAACAAGTTGATGTTGTGCTACTTCTAAAAACCAGGCGCCATGCAGCTAGCTAACTCATCTGGAATAACTATAGATAGTATATACTACTATGAATTAACCAACTATGTATTACTACTTTACAATAGGGTAGTCTGGGTTGTGCAATAATATAATTAGCTATTTCTCGTATTTCGTAATTCATGAAATATTCGTAATTTGTTCAATTACGTTGCTATGCACTGCTAAGGAAGCGTTTGTTATATAAACCGCTTTTACCAACATATTACGCACAAAACTATCTTCTAAACTGTTTTATAGTGTGACTAACGTGTTTTTTCCCACAAATTCTCTCGACAAAGCCTCAAAGCTACTCTTCATTTTCGTTCGCGTACGTAAGGGATACGCCCCCTTTCAACTCGAAGCGATAGGCTATTCCTGGCAGTGTACGAGGCCTGCACCGTTGTTTTTCAGTTGCTAAATGCCTGAAAACCTCAAGGGGAAGGTAGTCTGAGGAAAGTCACCACACCCGTATTTCAGTCCGCCGAAAAGAAACCACCTAAGAGCAAAGTTCACCTGTGCAAAAGTTTAATACAGACTTCATTTCACTTTTACTTCTTACGTAAAAGCTGCTTTTACCGTTATTAAACGATTTTGCTCACGTGGGTGCGTACGGACAAACATAGGTAGATAGGTAGATAGGTACACACACACTTTTACGAAAACAATTTCAGTAAACCAGGCGCACGCCCACAGCCGGCCGAAGGCCGGCTGTGGGCGTGCGCCTGGTTTAAAAAAATAGTCTTTGTCCACAGATACTAAATTGTTCAGGATTTTGTAAGTCATAATCAGATCCATTCTGGTTCGACAGTAAAGTAAGCTGGGTAGATTAAGTTCTTGGAGTCTTTCAGAGTATGTCAAATTATAGAAGGAGGGTATAAGTTTTGTGGCTCTTCTTTGAACTGCTTCTAATTTATGGATGTTTTTCATAAGATGAGGGTTCCAGACAGTTGACGCATAGTCCAAAATTGGGCGAACAAGAGTAACGTATAATAATCTTATTGTGTTGGCATCCCTGGAGGCAAAGGTACGTTTAATAATTCCCAATACCCTGTTAGCTTTCATTACAATTTGATTAACATGAGATGTAAACTTCAAATCTTTATCAAATACTACACCCAGATCTTTTTCCTCCACAACCATGGAGATCATATTTGCTTCATTTTCGGATGAGAAATAGTACTCTGTGTTTGATGAAGAATGTCCAATTGTGCTGTAGTGACATTTAGGAAGGTTAAGGAAGGATAGCCATGTGTCACACCATTGCAAAGCGGAATCAATGTCTTCTTGCAGAATGGAGGAATCTTCAGATGAGCAGATGGGGCGATAAAGTTTTGTGTCATCAGCAAAGATACCCAAATAGCTCTGTATGCAGTCAGGTAGGTCGTTGACATATATAATAAATAAGATGGGACCGAGCACACTACCCTGCGGGACACCACTAGTGACAGTAGACCACTCAGAGAGTGCTCCACGAACAACTACTCGTTGCTTCCTGTTTGATAAAAAAGCTTTAATCCAATGAAGTACCGAGCCATTAACACCATATGCTTCTAACTTAGTCAGCAAACGTCTGTGGGGAACCTTATCAAAAGCTTTTTAGATCATGATGAAGTGTTTCCAGGTCTGTGGATGAAACAAGTCTTCTTAGCAGAACAGTTAGTGGGCATTCATGAGAGAATAAAATGTTTATTAATGGACCAATATCCAGCATGCAAGGTATACCAAGGAATTAACCTATCAAATTTGCATAGTGCTACTGGTATTGCCTTCCACAATATTGCAGATGAACATCTATCTATTGTAGCAATGCTCGATAAGTACTACTTAGACTGCACAGGTAATGAGCCCGAACAATACTGCAGAGATGGTTTACTATTGGTCAACATGATACGTTGTATTCCTAAGGACAGCAAATCAATGACTGGTAATCCCTACTATGATGCTTGGTATGTGTACAGTTTGAAGTTAGCAAAACGCTTTTGTTAGCAATGAAGAGTGTTCAAATAGGGATATAAAAGATAAATAGATGGCAAAGCATGTGAAAATGGATCCATCCTCTTTTAATATGGTAGTAAGGAAAGTTTCAAGGAACTCATATATAGTTTTTATACAAATGTGTTTTATTCCAGAAAACAAAACACTTTTCTGCAAAAGTGAAAAAGATGTTTAATTTGTGTGGTCTGTCAACCTTTATACATGCATTATATGGTATTATAGTACAAAGGAGGCTTGGGCTCAATTTTCTGGCCAAAATATCATCCCAAACCATCCTTATAACACTTTTACAGTCTGTTGGTGAGGTATAATTAAGCCCAAAAGTATCTACAGAGCAGTCAAAAATGTCATTACTACAGAGTTATAAAAAATACTCTATTAAGCAGAATTTCCTCTAACTCCACCTACTGAATCAATAATGACTAAGACTCCAGATGTGGTTTTTTCAATGCTAGAAGTTGCTTTAGCCATACAACATTTATTTGCTGTTTATATCTGTTTAGGCTTGTTTGTTTGCAAAAGTATGGCTGTAAGCAGGGCTGAAGCCCAGAGATTTTGAGTGGTCAGGCCATCCATGGACTATAACAATGGGGGTAATGCACACTTTTATTGATCTGACGTTAAATTAAGTACATGATGCTAGTGAAAGCATCAGTGGCGTAGCTAAGGGGAGGCATTTGCCCCCCCCGTCACTAAGTGATGTTTTTTTTTAAACTTCCGTCTCAAGCTTTCCAGTAACTGACACGCATCCCAAATTACTGTTTGTGCGCTAGCTACTACGCGAGTGCACACAACATTCAACTCGATTGTGAATGGTGATAATAATACGATGATTTCTTGCGCATTACAAGCAATTAATAAAACGATTCGCTAAAAATAAGGTATGCCCAAATCCCCAGGAGTTTCCCCCGTATAGACACTATGCCTTCACCGAACGAAAATATTAGACACAATTCTATATTTAGCCTACAC
This sequence comes from Dysidea avara, assembly GCF_963678975.1. Classification (NCBI taxonomy): domain Eukaryota; kingdom Metazoa; phylum Porifera; class Demospongiae; order Dictyoceratida; family Dysideidae; genus Dysidea; species Dysidea avara. Next base: position 48,888,626 of record NC_089273.1, read on the forward strand.
TACTCACGTGATAGTGCATTTTTCGAACCTAAAAAGACAGATGACCCGCTCAAAGTGACTTCGCAAGAGTCGCAACTCAGAAGTGACAAGTGATATGCAATGATGCTACAAACCTACGAGGTGATAAAGTGTTAAATGGACCAACTTTATTTTCCCGAGTTAATCACATTGGGTCTTCGTATAGTGTAGTGGCATGCCAGTTTAATTTTTCTACTTTGTCAGTTAGTCAGTCAGATGATCCGTCACAAGCTTACAAATTCTAACAGGAAAGGTGTAGAGTTCGGATTCCGTGCCAATACATGGCGTTTGAATGTCGCCGGCTGAAGTGAGTGAGCTCGTCATACTATGCCAGTGTGCTAGGACTGCAGCACAAACTATGAGTAACTGTGACACATAGTTCTACTGGATTGTGGGCGAATTTGTTGGAGTACAGTTGTGGCACGTACGATGATGCTCGACGAAAATACTTTTAATCATAAGTGATAACTTGTAGCAATCAGTAATGTAGTTATATAGCTAGTTACATAAGCTGTAATAATACAACACCGTATGTTGGCTAGCCCATCATTGGGTCATTAGCCTTTTGTGCAATTATGAACAATGTCGAGTGTTTTGTGGGAGATGCCTTCCCCCCCTCCCACCACCACCACCGTCTGGCTAGCTACGACCCTGGTAGGCATGCAAAGCTAGGGATGTGGCATGGTCCCCAGGAAATTATTTTGAAAATAGATACTCTAAATGTCATTTGGTGGCTTTTTTGCATGCGAAGTCTCTTAGCAATCAGAAGCGCATCGAATCCTATGGACAAGGGAGCATGCAACTCTGTAAACAGCGAACTTCAAACATAGCTGCCGTATACTATAAGTAACTTTCAGGATATTATGCGGAGGCGTATGCCAGAAATTCAATGACATGACAGAGGAATAGTAGCACAGGCTTAGCAGGACAGTGTTAGTCACTAATCACGTGAAATCACGCTAAATTACTCCATTTGACTATTCCAAGCTCTACCTTCGACTCGACGATCTTCCAATCGAAGCAGTTTTACTTAAGATGATGGAGTAGCAGCCCATTCAGGGCATACCTACTTTCCGGGACGGAACAATTCCGGAAAATGCTACATTATTCTACTACTTTACGGGACGGGACGTAATAAAATTTAGCTGTGCCTAGAGTCACGGCACCGTGACTGGTGCTAAAGTCACGGCGCAGTCAACCAGAATTCACACAGTAGTTGTATGAAGGTAAGTTTTTGTTGAGTTTGAGGCGAGCTAGGGTTGGCAGAGTCTAGTATTCTCCGAGCATTCGACTTTAGGGCACGCGCCTAGTAGTATTCCCCGAGCATTCAACTATAGGGGACGTGCCTGGTAGTATGCCCCCAGCATTCGACTTTAGGGGATGCGCCTTGTACTTTAGAGTTAGGGTTAGGGTAAGGGTTCAGGTTTAGTTTCTTCTTTATTGGTGTTATTTATATAGGCTTCTCCATGAATGACATATATAAGGTACAAACTAAGGGGGTAAGGTAGCTGGAACCGCAGTGATACACTGGTAGAGTGCTGGGCTAGAGTATGGGACGTCCTGGGTTCGATCCTCGCTTTAGCCAAACTTTTTTTTTTCGTTTTCTTAGGTTTTTTTGTCTAAGTTTTCTTTTTATTCACGTGATTGCAGTGACTCTAGGCACAACCAAAAAATAACGCTCTATTAGACTATCCTTTGAACTGACAGATTGAGTGGCCTTCATTTACCAATAGTTGGGCCACCACTACGCCACATCTACCGGGAATGTAGCCTCGGTAGCTACTTCGCTAAAATATAAATCAGCGTGAAATAACATGAATAACGAAGCACGTGTTGACACCTACTGGTGCAAATTAAGCGCATGGCCATTGCTACAGCAAATCAAGCAACGAACTTAATGTGATATTATGGAGCCTACCGTTCCTGTTCCTTACTGTAGAAGCCGTTGTACGCCCTATACTACACTGTTACTGAAAATGAAGAGTAACCACAACTATTATTATTATTATTATTGTTAATTAGCAAAGCCCACTAGGGGCAACACGCTAATGAGCATTGCAATCACATATTATATTACTTACAGCGTTCTTAAATGTTTCGAGATCTGTTGTGTCGATGTTAGGAACTTGAAGGGAGTTCCATTGAGTAATTGTTCGTGGGAGGAAGGAGTGTTTGTACACATCAACTCTTGTTTGCAATTGAGTTAGCTTGAGAGGATGTTGAGCACGGGTGTAGGACACTGGAGTTGGTGACGGTAAGCAATGATCAGGTATTGCTAGTAAGTTCTTGACAATCTTGAATAGGAAGGTGAGTCTAGCAATTGTTCTTCTGTTTTGAAGTGTCAAGGCCGGAGGAGACGGTCCGGTTGGTCAGGCCTGAGCCGGACCAATAATCTGGAGTTGAACCAACTAGTAGCTGACCAGCTCGAACTACATTGCTCTCATGCAATCTTTGGACGATCACATCTACATGTAGCTACAGGGGCGGATCCAGAGTTTCGAAAGAGGGGGGGGCACCTTTCTGAAAAACAGTTGAAGACCAAAAAAAACTTGCTGAAAACCAGTTGAAGACCAAAAAAAAAAAGGTCACAACAATAATAGCTAGTTATCCTTACCAACTATATCACGTCTGTTATGTAAAATAAAATTCTATTTGTAGCTTCATAGGTAAGCTACACTGCCTCATGAACATTGTGACTGCTTTATTAGAGTAATTGACTGCTCTATTAGAGTATCTCGATCTTGTATGCAATTTCTTGAAGGGGGGGGGGGCATTTGCCCCAAATGCCCCATCCTGGATCCGCCACTGAGCTACGTACATTTTACAGACATTATTGAAAATGCATGACACGAGTAGTTACCTAGTTGTTTTTTTTAATAATATTTTTCCCCGGGGTGTCTGCATCCCTTGCCACCACCCCAGCACCAGATGGTAAAAGTGCTGAACAAAAAAAACTGTAAACTCAAAAAATCAATGAGATGGCAACACTTGGCCTTCCGAAATAGCAAGGTCAAGTGCTCCAATAGTCACAGGGCTGCCACGGTGTGACCTTGCTCCACGCAAGCAGGTCACTGCTGACCTGAGCAAAGAGTTACCTAGTTTCTCAGCCTAACTAAAGCACAGAACTACACGTATAGTATCTCCAATTACCTTACAATACAGCATAGCATTCGTATCGTTTTGTACAGAAATGATGGTGGGTTCTACGTACAGTACCACCGGTGTGCTGATAGTTAGCATTTATCACGTGTAAGGCAGGTGCCTTCTTTGATTCTAAACCAGCACACTTATCACAATTCAATCTTCATAAAATATTCATTAGCATTCCTTGGCTTGTCTCTCTTGGCTTCTTTTACAGGGCGAAGGGCTGGCAGTGACAAACCAGATGACTCATTCCGCGGCAAGAAGCTGTACACCCATACATTACATGGTTTCCATCTGGATGATATATGTTGAGTAGAAATCACTCCTCTTCAACTACCCACTCGTTCTGGTGAGACACTGAGCAAACTCTCAGTCTCACCCACATCGCGCCATTTTCGAATACTGATTGGTCTCGTGACTGTCCACCAGTATATTTACGTGATGATCCGTTCACTTCATACAAACCAGTATAGTAGTATACTGTATTTTTGTAGCTGTGTAGCTTTTTATTGTAGCTGTGTGAATTCACTGTATAGTAATTATATCCTAGCTAAAGGGGGCCATGCTACATGGGTTCCCTGTGAAATTTGGGGGGAAACAGGGGCAGATCTAGAATTTATAAAAGGGGTGGGGGCTAACTCAAGGTACTAATCTCTTGGGTAGAGGTGTGCAAAACACACTTCCCAGCATGCGAAGCATGCTGGAACTAGGGGGGTCTGGGGGCATGCCCCCCCAGGAAATTTTTGAAAAATAGATGCTAAAATACTGCAATTTGGAGACATTTCCACATAAAATTCATAATATTTTCTGCCTGTAGATATTTCATATACTGCCTTTAGATTATAGGTATGGCTCTAAAGCATTTTGCTAATGGAAAAGTTTGGGTAGGTACAGACAACCAAGTACATGATGCACCCCTCTCACAATTGCACAACACTGAATAGGTGCATGTTAGAATAATAATGTTGAACGTGGAAAATTTTGAAATTCGAACAATACAAGATTGAATCTGAGAGCATTTTCAATGGAAATTGTGTACCTGAATTAAGTATTGCCATATATATTAACTACACAAGTGGATGAATAAAACCCTTTAAACAAACCAATGTACTTCATTGTATGTATAGGTGCAGGCAGATTTGGAAAAATTCCATAACAGAACCAACTACATGTTTCCAGTGAATGTTCTATTAGAGTAGTTAGCTGACTGCTCTATTAGAGTATCTCGATCTTGTACACCTCCAATGCTGATCCGGGTCCTTGTTGCATAAACTTTAGCATAAATCCACTGATAATACCTTGGAAAGATGTTTATAAGGTGGTTTTATGAGTATTTATATTATTAGTGATCATATAATTATGCTAAGACAAAATTTCATTATAATACTCAGCATATTGATCAAGTAAAGCCTAAATGTGAAGGGGGGTTTCAGCCCCCAAAGCCCCCCTCCCCCTGGATCCACCCCTGAGGAAAGTTGTAAGTTGCTAGTTAGTTTTACTTTAAAATTTAGGATCAATTTTAAATTTTAAGGCATTTTCAAGCCTTTAAATTGCAAAAATTCTGCAGCTCCTGGGGGTTGCACCCCCAGACCCCCCTTGAACTTCTAATTGCTAGCTATAACTAAATGAACCATACAGCAAGTTTCATGCTGTGTCCCCTGTATGTCAGGTCTACAATTATACATAGTGTAGAAAGTCTGAAGAATAACAGATAGGCTTGAGTATATTTATATAGCTAGCAGTGAAATATCACTAAAATTGCATATCTAAGTGTCTGATTTTCAAAATTTTCCTGTGGGGGCATGCCCCCAGACCCCCCTAGAATGCTCGTGCTTTGCACTTCGCAGAGTGTGCTTCGCACACTGTGCAACAGCTCCTCTCTCATTGGCATGTATATAGTAGCAATTTCAACATTATAGTCAATGGCCTGACCAACTCAATTTTCCCTCCTCCGGCCCTGAGTGTAGGCCATTTAAGACTGGTTAACATGTCTGTGATGCTATCATGGTTTTGGTTAGATCTGCACCAGGGTTTGTTTAAACTCAAGTTCCCAGTGTAGGGAGGATTTAACACCCCTGGGGAGTAACCATTACTCTAAAGGAGTAACTGGGGAGTAACACATGCTCTGAAGGTAGTGTCAGTTACTCTTCAGAGTAATGGTTACACTACTAACTCATTTACCCATGGTTTTCCTATGAACTCAAATTCACGGGTTATTCATATTTATGACCCTATGAATACTTTCTGTTTCATAGGCTATGAATTTTATGCACCCTATGAATTATATATGAATCATCCCATGAAAACACCATGACTTTAATATGAATTATTATCCCATGACTCCCATATGAATTGACCATGAAACTACTACCATACTATGGATGAATATGTCATGAACACTCTGTGAAGTGCGCTATGAAATTTACATGAATGTCTCATGAATTTTACATGAATTAATTATTGAAATTTACATGAATTTAGCAATGAAATTTTCATGAATATCTCATGAACTTATCAATGAAATTTACATGAACATCCTCTGAGATACCATAAAAGTGTTCCAGATCTGATATCATGAACTAATTGTTTATGCCGGACAGAAAATGCTATGTTAATCACAAAACAGCAACTCCAAAACACCTACAAATTGGAGTTTAATGTAATTACAACTTATCATGAATTACAACAGTTGAAAGACATTATACCCATGTCCCATACTACGATAATGGACCACAAATCTGCCATTATGTATTGCTATTATGCACGTATCTTTATTTGAAAATTCTAGGATCGCAGAGTAGCTAACAGCATATAAATATCTAAGTTTATTGTTTATTTGTACACATACTAAACAGTTTCTAACTTACACACCTTATACGTAAACAAAATGATGTGTAAATTCAAGACTGAAAACATTAAACACAGACGTACTGATCCCATTTGTTAATACATATCTAAGTGTGCATGGGAAAAAAAGCAAAAAATTTATAAAACAGCTGAACACTCGTCCTGGAGTACCTATAGCACCCACAAAAATAATTATTTGAGGGGTAGGTACTTGTAACCAGAGTAATGGATGCAGCTAAGATGTGCTTAGTCTAGCATTTATCCAAAATTAAGCAGAGAAGAAGAGTACTACAGTATTAGCAATAAGCATTAAAGTCCAACTCTGCTCCCAAAACGCAACTCAACAATTCATGACAGCGAACATTAGACAGTTCCTCTACTTTAAAGATTATCAAACAAAGTTCCTTGAGGTCACGCAGGTGACTAAGTGAACATGCGTAGCTGATTAAGTTAACATGCCAGGTGACTAAGTAAGTTCGTAAACTATAGGTTAATTTTAAAAAGATGTATGTAAATGCTGCAGTGACCACTGTACCGATACATCAAATAGATTTGAATGTGTATCTTGTCATATCCTATGGCTACATTTTGCTAATTGGAACCCATCAAACACAGAATGGAACAATTTGTATTGATTCACCAAACTCTCGACACTACTCAGGACATCATGTGTAATTAAATTGGTCTTTGATTCAGGAGTCAGAAGTATGGCAATACTGATAACTGAACACGTTTACTTTTCCAATTCTCTCCCTTAGTCTCACCGAAGTTGCTTCACTAGCAACATGTAATAAAGCAATGTAGCACTTTCAGGTCTGTCCCATTCCTTAGTGGTAACTCTTGAAAGTTTGTAGCCTAGTGCATCTTAATAATATTTAAATAGGGTGCTAACTCAGTATTAGTAGACAACATTGCCGCCCTAGCAGTTAAGCAGCTGAAAACACTGATATAATGTAGCTATGCATGTTCAGTACCATATCATTTACATTCAGAAATGGGCAAACACCTACTATAACTTCATGTACAACTTACTAGAGAAGGCAGGTGAAGGTTGCGACATGAGTGAAATTCCTAGCATCGCCTCCTTCACTTCAATTTAAGTTTCACCTTTCGCGAGACTCCCATCTTTATAAACTGTATTAGCATTTCTCTTCCTTGTTTGCTAGTAGAACACTAATTGATAAACAAGCGTGGCTTGTTCCACACGCTAGTTCTTGTAACAAAACATCGCGCGATAATTAGCATTTCAGGTGAGCCTTGAGACGAACAGCCAGCAATTCCAGACTAAACAAAACCAGCCCCAAGAGTCAAATAGATTCCTTACTATAAACTACACGTTGTAAACTACTTCAATTACTCAACTAAAACTACTAGTACTTTCACCTTAACTTTCACTGTTGCTATGACTGACTGGTTACTAAGTACCGCGTGGTGCGCATTAATTAGAGGTACTAACAATTCATGTAGTTTTCGTAGACTGTACTCCACACAAGTTATATTCATGGTTATTTCATAGGTTGTACAGAATTTCATGGCATGGCAAATCATCAATGTGATGTAAATTATCTACTTGTGAAATTCACGTGCATTTCATAGAGTGCCACCAAGAAGTGATAAAATTGTTTTCATAGGGTTTCCATGGCCATGTAGAATGAAAAATATTTTCATAGGTAACAAAGCAATTCATGCACTTTTCATAAGGAATGCAGGATCACTGATGTTTCCCTTGTGTGTAAATCCATCTGTATTTCATGGAGTATTGTAATAAATTCATGGGAATTTCCCGACACTATGAATATACCGTGAACGCTTTTCAGGGTAAATTCATGTGTAATTCATAAAATTCATAGATTATTCATGGTGGTTTCATGGCTAAAAAAGTTACTAGTGTTATTCTCTTCAGAGTGTTGGTTACTCTCCATGGAGTGTTAAATCCTCCCTACCCTGGGAACTCTTCAGAGTGGTGGTTACTCTTTTATTTTTAACAGTGTACCGACGAAGCGGCCAGGATTCTTCAAGGAATTAGTGGAAGTGACTGGGGTTTGTTGCACACCACCAGTCAAACCAAAAGGCGGAGATGTGTTCATATACGTTGCTCAAAGCAAGAGACACATAAGTAGTAGCTTGCCAAACCCCAGTCCACTTCCTTGAAGAATCCTGGCCGCTTCGTCCGTACACTGTTAAAATAAAGAGTAACCACCACTCTGAAGAGTTCCCAGGGTAGGGAGGATTTAACACTCCATGGAGAGTAACCAACACTCTGAAGAGAATAACCATTACTCTGAAGAGTAACTGACACTACCTTCAGAGCATGTGTTACTCCCCAGTTACTCCTTTAGAGTAATGGTTACTCCCCAGGGGTGTTAAATCCTCCCTACACTGGGAACTCCTTAAGAGTTTAAACAAACCCTAGCACAGATCTAACCAAAACCATGATAGCATCACAGACATGTTAACCAGTCTTGAATGGCCTACACTTCAAAACAGAAGAACAATTGCTAGACTCACCTTCCTATTCAAGATTGTCAGGAACTTACTAGCAATTAGAGTTGCACCGATAATCGGTTGAATAATCGGTAACAGCCGATATAAGGTGATTTTGCAAGTATCGGTATCGGCTACAAAGAGGAAGTTATTTGCCGATAACCTAAACCCACAATCAATCATTAACGACAGTAATAAACATGTGACAGTATTAAAAGAAAGCAGTGAATGCAGTGGTAAGTGGAAAACATTTATTTGCTGTACCTGTTTATAACTATTTAGGCTTGTTTATGTGTGAATAGTGTGGCAACAAGGCTATAATAGGCTGTGTATATTTATCGGCCGCCCACGCAATCAACCAATCACTATTTAGAAAGGGTCTGGAATCCCACCAAAATTCCGTTTGAGAAGTTGACTTAGGTGTTTTATAACTACTTGGCTTTCATTTCCATGTAAGGGGTTAGTGGCACACTGGTAGCAAACATTGTAGAATTGGCCGCCCACGCAAGTAATTAAATTATTTCAACTAATGTTATACACGCACATAAACTTTAGATGATTTTTGCTCCTTCTCCCCTGACCTACAGAATAGAAGAATATCGGTAAATATCGGCATATCGGCTACAGGAATGAGTGAAACATCGGTATCGGTAAAAGTGAAAATATGCATATCGGTGCAACACTAGTAGCAATACCTGATCATTGCTTACCGTCACCAACTCCAGTGTCCTACACCCGTGCTCAACATCCTCTCAAGCTAACTCAATTGCAAACAAGAGTTGATGTGTACAAATACTCCTTCCTCCCACGAACAATTACTCAATGGAACTCCCTTCGAATTCCTAACATCGACACAATAGAACTTGAAACATTTAAGAACGTTGTAAGTAATATAATATGTGATTGTAATGCTCATTAGCGTGTTGCCCCTAGTGGGCTTTGCTAATTAACAATAATAATAGTTGTGGTTACTCTTCATTTTCAGTAACAGTGTAGTATAGGGCGTACAACGGCTTCTACAGTAAGGAACAGGAACGGTAGGCTCCATAATATCACATTAAGTTCGTTGCTTGATTTGCTGTAGCAATGGCCATGCGCTTAATTTGCACCAGTAGGTGTCAACACGTGCTTCGTTATTCATGTTATTTCACGCTGATTTATATTTTAGCGAAGTAGCTACCGAGGCTACATTCCCGGTAGATGTGGCATAGTGGTGGCCCAACTATTGGTAAATGAAGGCCGCTCAATCTGTCAGTTCAAAGGATAGTCTAATAGAGCGTTATTTTTTACGTCCCGTCCCGTAAAGTACAGTACCGCCCATATTAAACTTCATGCACGCGTGCTGTTGAGCACTACTACGCGTGTGCTAGGTAAATGTACGCGTGGATAATAAAAATGCACGCTACTTTTCACGCGATTACACGCTACTCTACACGAGTGCTATGGATTCAGTGCACGGGTGTTCATTTTACTCTACACGCGTGCCCTAGCTACACTCAGTAACTACACGGGTGTAGCTTGTCTCATTCTTACGCATGCATCTGTATTGTAAGCACGCTAAAAGACATTGTACTGTATAAAATAGCTACAGTGATACAATAGCTACAGTGTTTCTTACATTAATAAGTGTTCTATTCACTGCAGGATCAGTCCGAACGACTCACAGTGTTGCCATGCAGGCCCGTAGCCAGGGGGGGTTCGGGGGGTTCGGAAGAACCGCCCTCTTGGAAAAAAGGTCCACAATTTTTGGTATACAAGTCCAAATTTTCAGGAGCAAAAGTCCATTAGCTACAGTTTACTAGATACCACTAATAAGAAACTAAATTAAGCGCTTCGAGTAACTCATTCATTGCATGGATTAAACTCTAATAGAACAGTCACAATATTTGGACCTTTACTAAAGGTCCACTTTTGGTCAAAAAGAACCCCCCTTTCAAAATCCCTGGCTACGGGCCTGCCATGAATAAAGGACTGCTTGATTAAACCGATCCAGTCATTCTCGACCATCATATATACTGTACCTTACGGAGAAGATGTTAATTCAGTCTTCGTTCATTCTCAATCATGGAGTTTAAAGCTGGCATCTGGACCTCGATCTGGACTTTTATTTATTGTGACTGTATTGTTGTTTAATGTTGATCACTATTTAGAAATACACCGGTTTCTATCGGTTTTCTACATACCCTGTAATTTACGATAATGACAAAACGTGTTACCATGCCGAGGTTAAGCCTGGAAGCGAGGAATAGAGTCATTGCGTTGCATCAGCAAGGCTGGAAGGTCAAAAATATTTATGACCAATTACAACAAGAGGGAGTTACACCAGTGACACTGCGAGCCATTTACTAGAGTAAGCGATCTATTGTCGGACACCATCTATAATCGGACACTTTTTCTCAGAAACTACCAGGAAGAATCTTCTAAAATTTTCCACACATACACTTCACACTTAGCCTAGCAATGTACCAAAATTTGGACTAGAAAGCTTTTGTGGTTGCTTTGCTACAGCCGATTAAAGTGACTGTCCGAAAACCTCTAATATCGGAAGTTTACCTCTTTTATCGGACACCGCCCAGCAATCCTCCACTAAAAGATGAAATTCCTCACAACCACTACTGACTGTTAGGGGAATATATGTACTTTCTAAGCAGCCATATTTTGTTTCATTCCTCTACTCGTAAGCGGAGCTACAACCATTAATATTCGGGTGTGTCGCGACCTCTATAATCGGACAGGGCAGAATTTCATTTCACGCTGTTTTATCACTTCAAAGCTACCTTTTAGGTATAATTGGCCATGAAAATGAAAAGTGTGGTACAAAATCTAATTGGATTTCCAAGGAGTCGTAAAATTTTACCATTTTAGCGATCAGTATGCTACTGTGGGACTCCACAAAATGACTTATGAACTGTTCCAAAGAACTTTTAGCACTGAAATGCATGGATGTATCACAAAGGGGAGGGGCTAAAGTCCTTCCACCCCTCCACTTCCAATTATCAAGATATACTCTAATAGAGCAGTCAACTACTCTAATAGAACAGTCATGTGTTCAAATAAGTATTTAGATACATTTTTGAATAAAATTTCAACCTTGGTACATCAAAATGAATTTCAGAAGGCTAATTTGCAAAGCTTTTTTGGGAGTCATGCTCCCAGACCTGCATGCTTTAGATGATGATAAGTGTATACTTATCACACTGCAAACTGTATGAACCAGCTACCATTCTAACTTGTAAATCCCTTATGCACCTTATTTCTGCTATATCCCTTGCAGCCATGCATGTCACACATACTATACAATGTGCTCAATGAAAGGTATGATTTCGCTTAATTAAAAATAAGACATGCATGCATGTGTATACAGCTAATTTGCATGTGGAAAACAAAACTTGTACATTGCTAAGAACTCCTATCATCCAGTCAAGAAATTGGGTCACATATAAGAGATGCAAAGAATGACATCACATGTTCATGTCCTGGAGTAACAACCAGCAAGGATGGCTATCACTATATATTTGCCATTTCTGCAAACAACCATCCCAGCAGTTAATTACTATCCAGATTGGAGCTAATTGTGTGCTTTTAACCTACATTATACACTTGTCACAGCTATATCTATATAGTGCACATGTCATGCCTTTCTTTGGTTCATTTTAAAAATCTGTAATATCTTCTAGCTAATTACTAGCTGCATAGCTATATCGTGAGTGCATGTAGCTAGTTGTTTTCATACAAAACTACCTTTTGTTTAGTGTGTTGCAAAGCATGTGTGACATGCATGGCTGTAAGAGCAGATAGCAAAAGTTAATTAGGTGCATGAAAGGCTTAAGTAGCATGGCTGGTTGAGAGTGAGAAGCATTCTTACCATGCAAAGCATGTTCTATCAAGGGAGTCTGGGGGAATACCCCCAACAGGAAAGTTGAAGAGTAGTCTTCTGAAATTGATTTTGGTAACAAAGGTGACTGAATTTTACTAAAACCTGAATCTAAATGTTTGTTTGGACACATGACTGCTCTATTAGAGTAGCTGACTGCTCTATTAGAGTATATCTTGATAATTGGAAGTGGAGAGGTGGAAGGACTTTAGCCCCTCCCCTTTGTGCTACATCCATGTATTTCAGTGCTAAAAGTTCTTTGGAACAGTTCATAAGTCATTTTGTGGAGTCCCACAGTAGCATACTGATCGCTAAAATGGTAAAATGTTACGACTCCTTGGAAATCCAATTAGATTTTGTACCACACTTTTCATTTTCATGGCTAATTATACCTAAAAGGTAGCTTTGAAGTGATAAAACAGCGTGAAATGAAATTCTGCTCTGTCCGATTATAGAGGTCGCGACACACCCGAATATTAATGGTTGTAGCTCCGCTTACGAGTGGAGGAATGAAACAAACTATGGCTGCTTAGAAAGTACATGTATTCCCCTAACAGTCAGTGGTGGTTGTGAGGAACTTCATCTTTTAGTGGAGGATTGCTGGGCGGTGTCCGATAAAAGAGGTAAATTTCCGATATTAGAGGTTTTCGGACAGTCACTTTAATCGGCTGTAGCAAAGCAACCACAAAAGCTTTCCAGCCAAAATTTTGGTACATTGCTAGACTAAGTGTGAAGTGTATCCGTGACAAAATTCAGAAGATTCGGCCTGGTAGTTTCTGAGAAAAAGTGTCCGATTATAAATGGTGTCCGACAATAGATCGCTTACTCTACTTGTTGTCAAAATACCGGCGACATCAAGCTGTAGTAGACTTACCGCGGAGAAGACCGAGAAAAATAACCGATGAAATGAAGGCTTTTATAGAAGAAATGCTCAACCAAGATGATGAAATTACAGCAGTGAAATTAAAGGACATGCTCACATCGCGATGGCCCGAAATACCTGTGTCTTCTTCCACAACATGATAAAACGTGTAAGAAGGCAAATGGGCTGGGTTTGTACCCGGCCAAAGTATTGTCAACTGCTTCGTGAAGTAAGTATGACGTATCAAATATTATATGGTTTAAAGTAGTACTATTGACAAACTTGGAGCAGTAGTGGCTCCCTAGTACTTTATTGCTATTTATATAACAGGGAGGGTTTTATGATACAGGTATCTACACTGCTTGAAGGTTCTTAGTTTACTAATTTGTTAAGATGCCTTACTGTAGTTATACTGATAGTAAAGTGTCAGTAAACTTAAGTATATGGAACATAATTATTTTACCAAGTTTTAAACTCTCAGTAAAACATCAGTGAATGCGGGTTTACTGAAAAACTACTAAAATAACGAACAATTAACTGTTCCATACACTGGGGATATACCACTGTAGTAAACTAAGATACTTCAAGCAGTGCTAGACATAATCACATGAATTTAACCAGAACGGCAGGGTATTTGTTACATTGAAGCAGTTTGATGAAGGGCCATGCATTTCATGGCTTCTGCTCCATCTTTAAACCAGGAGGAGTGCAGCCGGCTGAAGGCTGGCTACGGATTTTGGTTGGTGGTGGGTGTATCCTTGAGCAAGCATATTTAGAAGCCACAAAACTATTTTAGATGCTTATAAACAGACTCTAGTACATGGGCTACGAATTGCCACACCCCCATAGACAATCAGAATATACCACAATAATGATCTAGCTTCATAGGCAAACAAGGAATTGTTCTATGTTCACTAGCTTGATCTACTGTGTAGCTGAGTTGTGAGATTGAGATACTCTAACATAGCAGTCACAGTCACGTGTGTATTTTATAGCTACATGCTACAGTATAACAAAACAAACTAGCTAGTGCAAGTTTTAATTTTAAAATAAAATAGGGTTCCAGTGATAAAAAAACAGTGCACTATGCCAAATAGCTACCATCATTTCAAATTTACCTCATAGTTACCATCATCTCTTGTGTACTTTGGAACCCTACTTCATTTGTAATAAACACTCACACTGACTTCTTTGTGGTTGTTTTACCCCCTCAAGTCATTTCCTAAATAAAGGCCTAAAATAAGTAAGTAGTAAAATGTGTTTGTTTGTACTGAATATTTGATCCCTAATGTAAGCAGTATTCAAGTGGTCAGGGTATAATAATATTATTTTCTATTCAGGTCCAACTCATTAAATGTCTTTACTCCTAGAACCCAGCTGTACATTTAAACTTTGTCAAACCCTGTTAAGATTCAAACGCAGTTGATTGATACAGTATCTGGAATGGCCTTCCATCTACAGAACTTCAGGCTGGCGCACTATGTTAAAACACATATAGCATTTAGTGTGTACCGATATTTTAATTTGCATAAATGTGACCGGATATGCAAAAACCTGACATAATTACACATTTTTCAAATTAACTTTTAATATTTATAATCTACATGGCCAAGTGTATGCTCTGGCGAAGTTTCAGCTTCACATGCCAAGAACTTTTAGAGTTATAGTGCTACAAAGTAACAACAACAGAGCGATTGATTCATACAAGAAGTATCGAGAAAATATATTACAGGCACTTGCTAAAACTATTGTAACTCATAAACAGAGTGTTACACGGAGTTGGAACTTGTACCATCATGTTCACCATAAACAGAGGCTGCAAAGATGAAATTAATGAAAAAAATCAATCGCGTATGATTGCTTCAATGTGACATACATAAGGAAATGGGTGCAATGAAACAAAGATTTTCCAACTCCTCTTGAGTATGTGAATAAGAGAATATCCAGGTTTTCACTGTTTGACCTTTTCTTCATAAAGAACAAGGCATTTATTTTAATAATACACAATTATTTCACACATTGTGTTCAATGCTTTATGCTGTAAATTTAGGCCTGTGCATGGGTTTCTGCAGATACAGTCACAAATATTGTGAGGTTTGCTGTACATCTAGACACTGATGGGTACTATCATGGGGCAGATAAGGAAGATCTTACGACATGCAGTTAATTAATAATTATTATAATACAAAATAGCTAATTCACCGGTTAGACACATGCCCTCGCTATTTTGTGTGGTATGAACTCCTGGGTTTATGTTTCAATCTACAGTGTGTGTACAGATATGTTTGCTGTGTGTATGTATGATGAATGTGACAAGAGTCTTCTTAAAGAGTGTTGAAGCAGTGCAGCGCCACTCTACATTTCTCAAAATTCTTTTGATGCATGTGGTAAAATAATTAATAATTTTATTTACCACTCTACTTTATTTTGCTGGGAGAACTCTGTATGACTGTGTTAGAGCTGTGCAGGTACAAAATTTTAATCACTGGTATGTTTTGCTGATAATTGATGATAATTCGTTAATTGGTACAATTAAATTTCATTATTTAGACATGGTTTTAAAGCAGCAAGTACTTCTTTATGGAACATATGTGCTTGTGTGATTAACATTAAATTCTTATTGATTTAAGTGGGTGACTATTAATACTTTAACAAAATGCATTATACCAAGACCCGATTACAGTGATTGGTACATTCAGAAGCTACTCAAATGTTAATGCATATTTGAGTGAAGCTGATTTATCATATTTATCACCGGTTATTGAAGTTTTCGGAATCCTTGATCTATTAATTGGTTATTTGGTGAAAGTGAACAGCAATAAAGTGATATTGTATTCATAGTGACTTATATAGTTTTAAAATTTTACTTTGCAGAATTTACATCGTATACAATAAGCAGAAATTTTGGTAAGTGTCAATTTGGAAGAGATGTGCAAAATTGCAGAACCATTTCTAAAAGCTCATTATTATTATTTGACTGATTAAATTGAACACGTCAAAAGTTAATGGACCATCGTGCTTTATTTTCAGCTATGTTCAGCCGGTTACACAATGTTACGACAAAGAATAGCATTAGAACACCTCTACAATTAATCCAGTCACTACAGAAAATACGACGATTCACTTGTCTAGGCACACACCCAAAACCATTAATTGGTGAAAGTTACCTAGCCAGTTTTGGCATTGCTTTGCCTGCTACACAGCAGTTTTAACAAAGAATAGAAGCACCTCTGCAATCCAGTTACTGCGGGACAATTGGGCTAAAGCGAAGTCTAACAG
This sequence comes from Dysidea avara, assembly GCF_963678975.1. Classification (NCBI taxonomy): domain Eukaryota; kingdom Metazoa; phylum Porifera; class Demospongiae; order Dictyoceratida; family Dysideidae; genus Dysidea; species Dysidea avara. The sequence continues at coordinate 48,905,134 of NC_089273.1, forward strand.
TTACAAAATCAAGCTTGTAACCTTGGCAGTTATGCTTGTCTGAGGGCATTAGTCTGTCATTCAGTAGAAAATCCCACTAATCCATATAAAGCAACTGATGGGAAATGTTTTAGGTCGTACTATTGGGTTTGATCATGCTGCCAAGACACTGTGAAGGTATTATGAGGCTGGTTTCTGGCCAATTTTTTTTTGCGAGAATGTACAAACATTCATGATCCTTAATATACTGAAGAGTACTATTGTGATGACACTGGTCAATATCCGGTCAAATTACACAGATTCCTGATAAATTTTGCTGGCAATTTGCAAATTGCATCATAATGCGGATTATCTTAGTACAATGAGTCACCCTCGGGGTTGGGTCACTGGGTTGTGTACATTCTTACAACCTAAGGGAGTAACCACAAATGTAACATTGTTAACCCTCTAGTGTACTGTAACTACATAAAAAGTATGTGACATGTTGCCAGTATAGATGAATAGGCATGCAATTGGAAACAAAAAGTGGAAATGTAAAACAGAGATGGTCAAATTGTCTTATACACTGTAAATGTAACCTAGAGTAAAACCGTTGTTTATTTACGGCCTCTTAAAGATCACCTTATAAAGACCACCTCTATACAAGGACCACATTATAATTAGATCACAAAGATGGCTAAGGCATACAGACCACTTCATAATCGCTTTTCACCTCTACCATCTCTTCACATTTTGATAACAGCTAAGTTCCAAGCATCCCATGTTAGACCGCTTTATCAAAACAGCTAAAAAGACTAGGATCTTCGTTGATACAGTAGGTTGTAGTGTACTACATAGCTACATTTCACTTGCGTGGAATATTATATAATACATTCTGGTACCATAGTATTATTTATGTTGGTACGAACTAAGTGATGATGGTATATGACTTGAGTGAAGTGTGGACAAAGGGATGACATTGATATGAGTCATGAAATACATGTTTGAAGCTTACCATGTAAAGAGGTGGTCTTTATCAAAGGTGATCACAAAGTGGTTCCTAGCCATCTTTGAGATCTAATTGCAGTGTGGTCTTTGTACAGAGGTTGTCTTTATAAGAAAGTGGCCTTTAAGAGGTGGCTACTAAACAAGGGTTTTACTCTAGGGTACGTTTATATGACCATTTGACTATTTCCAGTTTCCATTCCACTGTTTCCAATTTCCCTAGATGAACTATTAATGGTTAGAAGCTATTCATAATTTTCAGTATTTTCACAAACATACATGTGTACATAGAATACTCTTATTGCTTTACCACTCCTAAAAGCATGCTGTAAAAGTGTTGACTTGATACTATGAACTTTTTATCACTGCATCAGCTGCTACTCTTTGTCGCATGTTGGCATAGATGCAATGTTTAGCCTTGTGTAGTAATGTGTAGTGCACTCTTGGGTATTCCCCCCTAAGGCATCCTTCAGACTTTACTTGTAGCTCAGTTTCCATTATGAACACTACTGCTGGTGCTACTGTATATACATTTTTCAACAGTATACAGGTGAATTTACCTGCTCCCTCCTAGTGTATTCTCTGGCTCCACATGTTCAGTCACTTTAACCAACACCCTGGTCAAATTTGCTTTGCCAGGAGGACATTATGGCAAAATTACAGAAAACTCTTTACTGCTATCATACTGTGTAAGATTATAGTGTAAGGTTAAATCTCCACTATATCTCTGTCTCCACATAGTGGTTGGCATCCCAATGAAAATGTGACCAGGCCTGCGAAAATAGGGCATGGGGCACATAAAATTTGCCTAGTTTTTCAAGCTTTCATGGCTCATAACTTTTGATACTATTATGCTATGGCCATGAAATTTTCAGCACATATTACCCATGCAAGTTATAGAATGTAGATATTCTATTCCAGTACTGAGATATGACCCATTGTGTGACAGGGTGTAGTTTTTGCACACATGCCTTATTTATCGCAGGCCCAGTCACAAATATGTTTACCCCATAAATGTACATTTAATATTTTAGCTCAACAAAACTAAACGTCTTATTTGGGCAAAGGAGCAGCAAAGAACTAAAGAGACTTTCGCAAATTGCATTTTTTCGGACGAGTGTACAGTGCAGCTAGATAGTCACAGTAGGATCTGCTTTAGAAAGATCAAGCAACCACGAATACTGAAGCAACGGGCCAAGCACCCTGTCACGGTACACATTTGGGGTGGGATCTCAGCAAGGGGGGCAACCAAAATTGTTATGTTCAACGGGATAATGAATGCTCAACGACTCCAAAGGATTCTGGAAGCTGGTCTTTTACCATTTATAGATCAGAAATTTGCCGACAGCCATAGGTTATATCAAGACAATGACCCCAAACATTCATCGAAATTAATTGAAAAGTTCTTCAAAGACAATGAAGTCAAATGGTGGTATACTCCTCCCGAATCCCCAGACTTAAATCCAATTGAGTTAGTCTGGAGTTCAATAAAGCAATATCTTCGGAATACGTGGAAGCCTAGAAATTTAGAACAGTTAAAGTCTGGCATTGAAAGTTTCTGGTCAAAGCTCACTCCAGCAGTTTGCCATAAATATATAGGCCACCTTAAAAAGGTCATTCCTAAGGTTATCGAGGTTGGTGGTGAGCCGAGTGGATATTGATTAAGTTAACTGCCCTTTCAGGTACGTACTATCCTGGCTATCTATTTGTTTGATTTACTTCCGTTTTATTTTATTTTATTATACAGTACTTATTGTTTGACTGATGCTAATACAAGTGTGACACCTGCTAACTGTAATTGATGTCTTCTTATATACATTTTGAAGTGGTGTATACTGTATATAATTTTTGTAGATGGTTTGCATGTTATGTCATTCACTTGCAATTTAAAATTTAATAATTTATTACTATATTTGCACAAAGTTACTGTACATTTGTGCCTATAATTAATTTTTTGGAAACAATCACTTAGTAAATGGTCTACAAAATCACTTCCAGTTCATGAATTTACTGGGTTAATTGACTAATGTATGGGACTGCGCAGACTCCCAGTGGCTAGCTAATATTCTATGCGAAGAGATTAACTATCATGTGAACACTGAACTGTCTCTTTTGTTGTTACGCTTACAACTGTACGTGGTAAATATATTATAAATGCATGATCATGATTAGCTACTGGTTGGCTGTTGTACGTGGTCGGAGTATACACTTTGGACACTCTTTAGGAATGGCTCCAAATGATCTCATTCAGGTTGAGCATGACCAGACTGCTTTCTTTATGCAGTAACTGTTAATCCTTGTTTTGTTCATATGATTTATTTATGTTTCTTCAAAGTTTACTGTTATTACATAAAATGGAAAAATTCTTGTGTTGTGTGTAGCTTTGTCTGTGTTTTTCCTCCTGTGAGTTTAATTCTAAAGAGAGTGTTAGTATATGTGACCAGGCCTGCAAGAACTGGGCATGTGGGTACAAACTATTGTAATGCTACCGGTTTTACAGTATCTTAGTATTGAAACAGATGTATGCTTGCAACCTACTGTAACTGAAAAATGTCAACAATTCTTAATTTACCCATACTTTAGTGCATGCATGGCAACAGAATACAAGTTTCAATTGTGCATGGAGTTTGATCTGAGGCTGAAACAACATGTACAAATTAAAATTATGGCAACTGCGTCATTAATCTATACGTTTAGTGGATGCACCAAGAATCACAACAAAATTCAGTAGTATAGTGACGAACAAAGCTTCTACTCTGCACCTTATGGCTATGTTTAAATCAGTGCAGCCTCTATCAATAGTGGGTGCAGTTATCTGTTATGTGCATACACTCTAGAATGTGAGATTAGGGGCACACCTTCACATACAGTATAGTTGAGTTAAAATATAGACTGCTGCAGGTTACTAGTTGTAAGTGACACACCTATAGTGTATAATTGTAGGCACCTGAACAGTCCATAAATTTCCCAATCAATTGGGTAAGTGAGACAATTTACAGTATAATGGCAGTCTTACTTTTTTGGCTTTGTGCGTGCATGTACATGTGTAGTTTTAAAACCATCGTAATTTTGCTAGAGCTTACATATCAAATAAATCTACATTGGTTGGTTAAACTCAACAGGACTATAAACAAGGCAGTCTAAAAGTGAATGTTTGAATAGTAGTTTAAGTATCATTGAAGTAAAATAGTGTAGATTTCATATCACATAGTCCAATTATAAAGAAAACCTGCTACAACTCCAAAATGACATCATCAATCCACTGTAGAAGAAACCACGAATTCTATTACCACAGGGTAAGTTTAGTCTGGAAGACAACTCGTCAATATACAAAATAATCACAAGAATTTAAATTCAAACCTGCTTGCAATAATATAAACCCTATGAATACCCAATAGTACTGTGCTCCTGCCTATCTATCATGTAACACATTTACACTTCAGATCAAGGAACCACTTGGGATATGTTTCGCAGCTGGCTAACCCAGGCTACAACTGAGCAGTAACAATGTACACATTAAGAAATGTTGATTGTGGGAATCGATTAGTACTCACATGATAAGGATGCATAACTAGGTGATCAATTAAAAAGATCTGAAGTTATGGAATCTCAGTGAGTTAAGAAATGCTCAAAATTAATTTATAAGCTCATCCGCATGTTGATCCATCATACTTACAAATTTAAGTAAAATAATTATGAAGACTAACTTCTGCAAAAGGTTTTGTGGTAGCTTCCCTTGGCTATTGGTGATGAGCAAGCCAAGTATGTTGTACTTTATAAGATTGAAAGTTGAGAGCCTTAGACTTTCTGAATAGGTACCTGTCTATTTCAGTAAACTTGTGATCTGGCACCATGGAAATGTCTTATACAAAGAACGTTCAATGTTATCCCAGACAGAAATGATACTAAATCTACTTTGGAATATAGTAAATCTACTCTCATATACCTGTACTAGCACAATCCCTAGGATAGATGATGCAGGGGTACACATGTAACAATCTGGGAGGGTCTATGAGGGAAGCCTGAATGCTAACCTAATATTTGCAAAATGGTCACCGATACACATACTGCGGAGCAGGTTAATGTGAAGTATATATTAGTTGTGCATTTGTGGTGACATGGTTGTAAAGTTTCACTCACATGCAGTGAAAAATAACAGTGTAACTACAAGTAAACTATGGCAATTGCTGAATATCCCACATGCAAATCCACAAAAAAAATTATCAAACTACTAGTAAATGTTTAGGCTAAAATTAATGCAATGACACATGTGAACAGCAAGGAATACATATACAGACAGCAAGGGGATTGATGCACACGTCATTTTCTGTTCTTTTCTGTGCGTTTCATTCCCCTTGCATCACTGTCAATGGCTTTAATGCAGTCTAGTTCCCAGTTATCTTTTTCGTTGTTGATTGTAGATTTGTGGCACTCATACGATTTTCTTCTTATATAAATCAACTTAACTGGGTCTAATGCAGGTTTATCCCAGCCTCTACAGTTCGAATTTATTCTGGTGTCCTTGTCAAACAATATATTTGTCATAGCAACTGCCAGTCTTGCTCTAGTTTTGTGCTTCATTATCAAAGGCACCAGAATTTCAGATGGTATGAGCTGCAAATAGAAACCTGAATAATACATTGTTTCTTGCACTATTAGCATTTAAGACCTTCACATACAATCAGTACACTAAAAATTGCTGGTTAGTCACTACACTATCAGCTGTTACACAATATCAGAACCCACCTCATTCATTGCACCATCTGGAGACATTGCAGTGTTTGCCTGATGTTCTTGCTGATGGTCTGATGGAGTTTCACTTGTACAAGGAACTAGAGAAAAATTAATGGTCATGTCCATACACATAATCAGAGAAAACAATTACTCACTTATTGCTGACCCACTAGCCAATGTAGGTGTTGCTGTTACTGGTGTATATGTTGTGGTCAATAGAGGCAATGTAGATGTTGCTGTTACTGGTGTACATGTTGTGGTGGTCAATAGAGGCAATGTAGGTGTTGCTGTTACTGGTGTACATGTTGTGGTGGTCAATAGAGGCAATGTAGGTGTTGCTGTTACTGGTGTACATGTTGTGGTGGTCAATAGAGGCAATGTAGTGGTTGCTGGCGATGCTAACCGAGACAATGTAGGAGTTGCACAGGGAACTAGAGAAAATGACAATTTCATACACATAAAAGAAACAAACTACTCACCTAGCCCAGTTAATGCTGACCCATGAGGAGCTGTTAGAGCTCTGGCAACCCCTGATGCCAGCAAAACCTTAACCTGTTGCTCTAAGCAATCAATTCGATCATTCAGGACTCCAAATTGCTCTTTCTAAATACATACATCACAGTGTAAGTAGCTACAACATGCCATAAAATTTAAACCAGTACATCAAGGTACATGGTGCTGAACCGATTAAGTGCAGCTGGACAATCAATAATGACTAGATACACAAGAACCAAATTATGTGAAAGCAGGGTATGTGCAGCTAATTTGTACTAGTAACAGCATGGGTAGCAGTGAAATTTGGGATAAATATCACGAGTGTTGTATTGGAAATTTACCATTTTCAATACAAGAGTGGTATTTATCCCAAAATTTCACTGCTACCCATGCTATTCCCAGTTAATACCATACTCGCTGCATACGCATGCTGTGCATTAGCGTTGCTATGTACGCAATTTGTCACTATGTACTAAACACGTGTAAACACTAATTGGCACTACATTGTTAACATAAATTCTAGCCAATGAAATTGCAATTACAACTTTTTCACTGCTACCAGTGAAATATGGGATAAATTTCACTGCTACTATTGAGACTTTTGTATGGGCAGTGAAACAGGTATGGTATTACATAATAAATGAAATACTTGCACATCACTGAATCTTTGCGTATTGTAAAATTCACATGAATTATAAATCAACCTCAGTGCTAATTTTCCTTCTGTATACTATACACACATTTGTGACCTACTGTAATTTTTAGAAAACCATTGATATCTGCACATTTTTCAAATTCATTTTATTTGTGTTTGGTTGTCTACAGGGACAAAGGAATGGAGTGGATAAGTTTCAGCTTCATAAATTAAGCAGTGTGGGAAATACAGCACTAGACAGCAAATAAATTGATATTTATAGGTTTTGCCCAAGGTATGCTTCCATGTTTGAGAAAGAAGGCAAATTCACTGAAGAATGATCATCGATAAATCCTTTTGTCACCGCAATGTAAACAAACGTCTTTAACTTTGAAACCCTTTCATGTATGGAGATGTAACATATATTTGCACTCCCTATGAACTGGCGAACACGACGATGCCTAGGATTTATCCATTCCCCAGTGAGACAATAAAAAGCTTGCATTGAGTTTGTTTCTAGAGCTTGTGTTTTTTACCCATTGTTTTTAAAAACATTTTATTACAAAAGTACTATTGTACATAGATTGACGGTTTTCCAAAATTCAGTCATATGTGTGACCGGGCCTGCGAAAATAGGGCATGTGGGCACAAAGTACACCCCATCACTCTACCGGTCATATCTCAGTACTGGAATGGTATTCTTGCATTCTGTAACTTGCATCATGCTGCCAATTAACTGCTTACTAAGAGCTGAAAATTGCAATGCCATAGCATAATGGTACAAAAAGTTATGGGTGATTAACGTGTGAAAAAGTAAGCAAAAATCATGTGCCCACATGCCCTATTATCGCAGGCCCAGTCACATATAACAATCAAGAGTTTAAAGAGTGTAAAGTTAAGTAGAACATCCTGGATCACATTATAATAAAAAAATATTATATAAGCACCACATACATATGATGTACATACCTGATACTCACCAATCTCCATCAAAAATTTGCCTATCGTCATCTGATAATCTCTTATCTGGTGAACTTCAGAATGCAGTGTTGTAGCCTACAAACAATATACTATTATAGTGATGCTACTAAGCTACTACACATCATTTATTAAATTGAGGGACTTATTTGAGGTCGTGAAACACGAGCGCTATAGTTTTTAACACAGTCATGTGCACCCAAAAGTGTGTGCGTGTGTGTGTGTATGGTCACCAAACATACAATGTAGCTGGCCTCCTGAAACAACGAATTCTTTTAACCCTTTATTACCGAAGTTTTTTTTATAAAACCGCAAGTGTGAAAACTTTTATGGCTTGTGTGAAATGTGGGCGATACGAGTGGACCCCACCCATTAATTAACCCATCAAGCTATATACCGTTTGATAGCCAACTCTCTCTTCTACCAACACAGCTGGAATACTTACAGATCACACACACAACTCACGCGCTATGAAGCGAAGAAAGCGTATCTTCTCCGTATCGCCATGGCATTGAAAGATGGGCGCTGCCATCTTACTAATCAACGCGATGACATCACACTATTTATTTTTAGAATCCTTATCACGTGGGGAATGGAGTAACTCCAACTAAAGCCTCCTAGTAGCAGGGAGAAGGCGAACATGGAGTTTTAAACAGGTATTATTGTTTTGTATACGCTATTTTATATTGCCAAGTGCCATAACTTGCCCATGCTTCTTCCTATCGCCGAACGGTAAACTTCATTAAAAACGCCCGGTCCTTCTGAGCAGTTTGGTAGCAATTTCAGCTTCGTAGCCCCTAGGAAAAAGGAGTTATGGCTCCGTTTATAAAGGGCACTCGTTATGGCAATATATTAGCCATTCGATAATAAAGGGTTAAAATATATAGGGTATATATATGTGAACAAAAATTAAGTACAATTGAAAGGCTTTTTCACACAAGAAAATGGTATAGATAAACTGTTCTATGCAGTATTCATAATTTGTTCAAGTTGTGGTTCCTTAGCAACATAATTACAAATATTTCAAAGAATTACAAAATACAAAACTTATTGATTAGTTGCTGATACTGGTTTTTACAAGTACATTGTTGGTAATAGGATTTACCAATAACAATGTTTATACCTTTAGGGTCACCGTAGAAGAGCCAAGGTAACTATGCACAATACACATGACATTTTTAATGCCTTAACTACTGGTAGGTTTTTGATAAACTTAATGTACAGCAAAATTCGATTCATTTATTCACTATAGCCAGTTTTGTATTATGGTTACTCGGGCTGATGTAAAATTCCAAGTGGAACTATGCAATTAAAAAGCAATAATTTTGCATAGCACCTCCATAGTCTGAATCCAGATATCTGCACTATTTACAGACCTCTGGAGTGATACAATAGTCACCTCAGTAACCTATACACGCGATATAAACACAGGTGGCGTGAAACATAAACTACATTTCTTTCCAACTGCCTTGTTTGAGAAACATGTCAGAAAAAGCGTATCTGTTGGAATTACAAGAACCCTACATACTACAAAATCCTAGACACTTGGTCAACTAGAGTTTAGTAGTATCGAGAAATTCTAGTGCTGTCACTGTAATTACAGCCTATCACTACTGTATATCCAGTGTTGGGAGTAACGCGTTACGTAATATTATTACTTTTGTGGTAACTACAAGTAATATAATGAAATACGCTATAAAAACAGGTAATATAACTCAAGTTACTTTACTTACAAATGTTACGCGTTACCTAAGTAATATAGTTACTGTAACGAATCTAATATTATTATTATTACAAATAATTAAGTTACTAAACTCGTTAGTTATCCTCTAAGTAACGCCTAGCCCAATGAAGTAACGAAGCCTACTAAATGAAGCTTATTCACCAGCTTCTTACTTATAACCAAGATTTGCACATTGTCCAACAATGTAATCATGTCACGTGACAGCTTAAGGCTGTGGACACAAAGTAATATAATATGTAATATTATTATAGTTACTTTATTTTATGAGTAATATGTAACTGTACCTAAATAGGTCAGTTGCAAGTAATATGTAATATGTAACTAGTTACTTTTACAAAGTAACTTGCCCAACACTGTGTATATCTGTCAAAAACTACTAAGATAATATACAGTAAAACCTCATTAACAGAGCCACCTGTGGAACCAAACAAAAATTGGCCCCAATAATGAGGTGGCTTTAGAAAGTACATCAGATTTGTGCTTGGAGCCTACTAAAGTAGCCACTAGTACTATAATGAGGTGGTTTTATTAAAGAAGTGGCCACTAAGTGAGATCTTACTGTAGCTTCACAGTTGAATTGTCCAGGCATAAACTCAATGCAATTCAATCATTTCAGTGGCATTTAAACAATCAAACAGTTATTATACTCTATAGAGCTCAGATGATAGATGATTTAAAAGTAATTTTTACATATACTGAATACAAAAAGACAAGATACCTGCTCATGATTGCCAGACAAAGAACTAGCTTCCACTGTGGTTCTTGGGGTCACTCCTTCTTCATCAGTATTGTATCGATCCTCCAAAGGATTGGGGCCATCATAAAATGCCACAGGCTCAATAGTACTCTGTAACACATTCATAATTATTGCATAAGTCATGAACCATAGTCATTCTTACTGTTACACTGTCCCTTATTTGGTGAACGGATATGTCCAAGATTATACCATTTACATAAACACTCCCACATTATATATATATAGGGTACCCTTACACTATGGCAGTGTTTTCTCATTGAGTAATTTTGTGCACCTACTACCACTGCACATCATTTTAGACTTTCTAACAGTATGATGCTTTAAAATACTATCTTTGTGGAAGAAGCCTCTATTACAAAGTTGTTGTTTTTTTCCCAATATACCACACAGTAAGGCCAGGTTTTGCTAACTACTTTGGACTGCCTAGAGCTGTACTGTGTAGATGTACTAAAAGAATATCAATGGTCAACAACAGCAACATTAGGTATTCTTGCCCAAAAATGTCACCCAAAACCAGCCTAACTATTCTTTATAACAGCTTGGCAGTATTAGCTAGACATAGGTCAGTAAATAAACACATTTAGAGCAACCACAAATCCTCTTCTACAATCTATAAATTCTATTAATAAAAATACTGTAAATGATGCCTTCAGACAGGAACATGCATGGAGAAGGTTACATGATTGACATCACTCTGGACCTTTTTCCTGACAATGTGATCATAAGACTTAGCCCATTTCTTTTTAGTGTAGCTATGACACTGCATTTTCTACATTCACAAAGCTATAGTTTGAGTGGAAAGTGTAAAAGAGCTGAATTCCCAATTCACTTTTCAAAGTATCAATAGTAGGGGGCATGTGTCACATGATATTTGATCCGTCAATATGGCATCCCAATGGCCCAGTGTGATCCTACATACCCCATGGCTTCTGCTCTATTTCTTAATTCTCAGGTTCGTGGCAAGCACACTTCATACATAACAGAAATACATGGAAGTGTCTTAAAACAATGTCTTTCTGATCTATATACACCTTAATGAGTTGCCATTATTATGAAGCCTTTTAATGATTTTGAGAGGGTTGCATAACAGCCCACTGTACTCTTTTGAATCATCACACACTTTTCATGCATAGTGCATTTTTACCTCAAAGAATTTATTTCCGCAAATTGCTGTGGTAATTACATTAGTGGTTGTTTTATTATATGAACTTTTGTGTCTTCATGCTCCTGTAACTCTTCACCCTCAATACAAGTATCCAAATGGAAACAAGTGCAATCCTAGGTTTAAAATTTACACGTCTAACCTGTAGCAGTGGTTGAGGCACAGAACCAGGTGATGATGGTGGCGTAGCTCCTACGTGGATCACAAAATCATCCTACAATAAAAATACAGTCAATATGTACAAAAAGCTAAAGATACAAAATGTTTATTAGATTTGACATCTGTAAGTATGCTTAAAATTTAGTGATCCAACTACATAGCAATGTTTACAGAACTTCATTATCACCCTAGCCAATACAAGTTCTACCACTGGATTGCTTTTATAGACATACCCAAATGCTTTGATGATGGGTGGGAGAAGGTAACGTTGCCGTTATGTTTGTTAATGTAAACGGACAAGTCCTGGAGATATCACAGAAATATTTCACGATGTGACTCACAATAGAATCGATTGTGGGTTGCGAGCAAAAGATGCAATGAACATCTACCATGCCAAACTAGGGTGAAATATGCGCGAGTTACTCTGTTAAACTAGTTTATGTGTGTTCAGGCTGCTAATAGTTCATGCAACGTGAGTTAATTACAAGTCCTAGCATATAGTGAAGCTACATGACTAGAAAGTTCCATAAATCATTTAAAGCATAGCCTTATTTGTGCTGTATGAAAAATAAAGCACTTGGCGCTCGGTATCGATGCTTTATTTTTAATTATTATTATTATTATTGTTTTTCAGTACACACACAAAAAAGGTACTGAAAGCCACTAACAAGTGCTGCCAGTGACTCTACTACAATTAATTACAGTAAATAATTACTTATAGCAGTACTGCATATATTGGTGATGGTGACGCTGTTGAACAGTGGCAGCAGGGACAGAGGTAATGGAAGGTATGAATGTTTGTATCATTGAATTGCCGCATGAAATGATCCCACATGTAGTTGTACAGTTTGTGTTTAATAATGTTTGTGGACAGAGATAGGTCTATTTTTGGTAATGAGTTCCAGAGACGTGGTAAATGATAAAAGTAAAAGTTTTGAGCAGTGTTGGAGGAACATCTATGATGAACCATTTTTTCAGATGCACCAAATCGTGTATTAGAGGTACTAAACTGGACATATTCAGTAATGTTGAAATGTGATGACTGTTGCTTGTAGGACTTGATGAAGAACATAATATCATTCATTTCATATACATACATTAGTGGTAATAGATGTAGAGTGACCAGGTGTGATCTATAATTATGATGATTGGTAGTCATTCAAAATCCACTTTGTAGCTCGCCTCTGTATTCTTTCTATCATATTGATATTTTTAATTAGATGAGGTCTCCACACTTGTGAACAATATAAGATTTGTGAACGAACAAGTGAGATATACAACCTTTTTCTAGTCTCAACTGGTCCATTACCTGAAAAACTTCTACAAATTAATCCAAGAATTTTGTAGGCCTTGCCTGATATTAATTTGTAGTGGTTCTCTCATGTTAAGTTTTGTGTTATTATTATCCCTAGATCTTTAGTGCTATCAACAGTAGCAATCGGCTTGTTGTCAATAAAATAGGAGGTAGCAGTCATGTAGCTCTTTAGCCAGAATTGTAAGTGTGCAAATTTGCTGAAATGGTAATATATATCAGATGTTATGCCCCATTGGAAGAGGTTATCCAGATCTTTTTGAAGGAGGTTCATTTCAGTTGTATTCAGACCACTTCGATGTTTCAGGCATTTGGTATCATCAGCATAGATAAATGCACTAGAAAACTTTAGGCACTTAGGTAGATCATTTATTTTCCATATAGCACTCGCGGCTATGCTTTAACATATACATAAACACCTTAGAAATCTTACTGTGCATTTTTATAAGCTCAGCAGAGTAGTATAGTGAGATCTATTTAGAAGAACTTGGACTGCAACAGCCTTCTTGGGAAGTGATACTAAGACATGCACTACGTAGATGGCTGCAGTTTTCTATACAATGAACAATCATGCTTTATGGACTACTTCGATTAGTGATTAGTAGTATCTGATTGTTCTGTAATCATAGGCAGTAGAGTTAGAATAAAGCAAAGCTTTTAAAGAAAATCAGTACTTCAGTTTTAAAGTGTGACATATTTTAATAGTTATCAACAGTTCCTAATGACCTTTGAGAAATGCTACACTGGCAGTTGCCTACTTTCCCTTACACATGACTTTACCTTTTTCACTTTCTTTTTTCTTTTTCTCTTTTGTCTTCTTCATCTTATTCTGTAGCAATGCATACACTTAACAACATGAACACTTTGCATGTTATCACAGTGCATACTTCTTTATTCTTCTCCTGGTCCTTAGTTCTTATACCTGATTTAATCTAGAACATACAAAGTGTATCAAACAATATGCACAGTTGAGACAACACATCTATTGATTGGCTTAGTGGTCATTTCATTTCAAAAGTCAGTTCCACATTACAAAGCAGTTATGATATACATATACACACAAAAGCATACCAAAACTAAACAGGAGCTTATAGGTGCCAAAGACGCAGTGCTTATGAGCTCCTGACTAAAGCAATGAAATATCCTGTCATCAGAAAAAGGGTACGGGAGAATTTAAACATTATACATTTAAAACAAAATACAAAATGTAGTACCACTGCACTATGTAGCTGTTCAAATTGTCTTTTTTCTTAAATAGGCAGCTTGTACAGTATAAAAAGTTAGGCCCATATATACATGGCACAGTACCTCATAAAAATATATACTATATATATATACTTACCAGTCTCCTCTTCTTCTCTGGCTTTCTGCCATCACATTGTTTCCTTTTCACCCCCTCAACATTCTCATGATCATTTACCTGTGCATAGTGTCTTTACTGTACATAATGCAAATTAAAAATAACCTGTGACAATGGATCAGTGGCATCTTCTACATTATTCACGTCATTCGTGTCTTCATCATCATTCATGTTGGTCTCCTTAAGTTTGCATTCCTCTTCTGTCCCTTAGAAAGAAACCAGCTTTACTTCACACTCTTTACTCAAACATAGCTGCTGTATGCAATAACAAGATGATTTTGAGCTACTTCTAAAAACCAGGCACTATATGCAGCTCTACCTAGACACCCCTGGTCACACATGTTGTTTAAAATGGTTTGTTAGAACTGCAAGTGCTTCCTTAATTACCAGTGTAATTTGAGAACTACAGAATAACATGCATACCACGGTTTAGTTTGACTCAGTTCAGTCCAGCCCAGAGTGGCTGCTGCTCACACTACACAGTCTCGCTCACACGCTAAATCACCTGGCTTGTATAAGCACACAATTAAATTACTGAGCTTGCTAAAATCATAGCAGCTTTTGTTTTCCAAGCTTAGTTACTGCTAGAAATCTTGAATCCCTACAAGAGCTACAATGGATAGATAGCTGCAAAGGACTGTAGAAATGGCAACACAGATCGAAGTAATCAAGTAGAGCAACTGCCAACAACAGCAAACTTTTGCATGGCTTTCTTTCCTGCCAAAACAGGGTTTCTGTGATTCTTGATTCTCTGTATAACGTCGAGTTATTTGAATTATAATTTAATGTGCGATTCTTTTCCTTGCTGTTTCTTTGAAGTTATTAACATTAAATGATCCATGTGAGTCTGCATGAATATACAGATATGTATCAAACAACCGACCAGGCCTGCATTTTATGTAATCAACACATAACAAAAAGGCTCTCATTCCTACTGTTGTAAAACTATATTTATGTACTTGTTTTATTGTCATGTCTTCAATAGTATATCTGTATCGGGCCTTGAGTAGAATCAATATTAAAATTATGGCCCTCAAAAACAGGGTATGAACATGGAACTATACCCAAGAGGTAAATTCTAAGGTCTAGGGTATTTCCATTTTGTGTCTTGTATAATAAAGCCAATTAAATAAGGATAAGGTGATATTGTTAAAAGCTTTTGAGTTATGAAAATTTGAAAAGGTAGACAAATCTTACACGAGCTCACATGCTCACGAGCTCATATTTTCATTGTACTTTCTCAAGAATACTGTAACTGGTGAACAGTTCTGGCCAAAGTGACCACCATTACTTTGATATTCACAAAATTTGATTTAACATATTTGTTATGAAATCTTCGATATCTAAAACCTTTAAGTTTGGCCAGCACTTACCTGGTTAAATGGTGTTATTTCCCAAGATTTTTTTTTTTTTGAAAAAGTCTCAAGCTATAGACTCAATGTGATCTTTGCACTCTCTGCCAGCTCATCGTTTTTAAGAGCTGCAACACATGTACAGCCATGGCATAGGTATTTACATATCATCCAGGAACTAGTATTCACAAATTAGAACACCTTGTATAAAGCTAACCTACATGTATTTGTAAATTTAGTAAAGGGCCTATGAAGTACTTTAATCAGCACTTTTGTAACCAAAAGATGATTTGTTGGGTGCAGACAAACAAAAAAATAATAATAAAACAAAGATGCACACACATTTCAGAGAAAATTTTCAAGAAAGCTCACAATGCTACATTAAAAATAATAATTTTTACCTTCAAAAACAATGTTGCCTTTCAGTTTCCAGCAAGGCCATTTCACCACACAGGTCTCCTGGTCACGGGACAACATACGACTTCTGGGTATTAAGGCAATAGTGCCATCGCAATCAAAAAGTACTACCGCGTGAGTAGCACCGTTAGATTGGTCACTGGACGGAGAGTCTATAACAAATAACACATATAGGCCAGTTTAAAATATATTAATCACGTACCTTCCACAGTGTTGTGTCTGCCGCTTCTTTTTGGGGGAGCAACTGACTCCAACTCCATCTCCATCAGCAGTGATTAGGGACACGTGGCCAGCAATGCGATGTTCACGTGATAAGTCACTAAACAGTCACGTGATGTGTTATTTATAAAAGTTATAGTTGACTCGTCCTCGGACTCGTCTTAGTCTCGCGCAGCCAGACCACTGTTTCAGCGCTGGGAAGTCCTCAGATCTGGACGGGATTCATTTTACAGCATCATCAGCAGCAGCAGCTCTGCTTTCTATATCACGGAGTCCACCCGGTTAGTGTCCGATCTATAGAGAATGAGGAATTAGATTGTACATGGTCTTGTATCAACTATTCACATCATTCATTGCTGTAACATTGTTAATTGAATGGGCCTTGTGAGAATGTAGTGTGTCTCCTAGCAACCAAGTGGTAGTTATGATGATTAGCAGTACGATTAAGCCATGAACGAAACAGATAAACTGTATCCTTTAGGCTCCATCCTCTTTTATAGCTGGAGCATTACAGTATTTCTGAGCAAACCGAGTTATTGTCAAACACAGAGTTTGGACAGCAAATGTAGGGTGGCCAACTGTTATATTTATCTGATACCAACTATCATCAGCTTTCACTTTGCAACTATGTAACTCTGAAATTACAAGCCATTCTCTAAAATAACTCTCCCAAGAAATTTCCTATGGGCTTTTATGGTTTTTCACCATTTGTAACAATCCTAACAATTACAACATGGAAATTTGTGAAAACACTCACCACTATCCTTCAACCAGAGCAAGCAAGTTCAAGAAGGATGATTGATCCAAGTCGTCTATGGATCAATCGATTGATCTATGGACGACTTATACTCAATGTCCGTATCACTTTGACCATGATTGCAGATTGTACAGAGTAGTACTACTACAGTGTCTAATAAAATTTCACCATCGTACCAAATTCCTTATTATTCTCATGTTATAGGAAGGGGTATTATACCCTTTTATGTGGGAATTTGACCTAACCATTTATTCCCAGGTTTGGGAATTTGACTTTCTGTCACTGTATTTCCTTACTCTCCCCATACTGGAGTGGGTAGGTTTTACAGTGCACTGTGTGGTTGATTTAAGTATGGCATATTGTATATTGTGGGCATACTAATGTAAAAACATTATTTTATCATTGTAGTTCAACAAAACAAAATGCCTTATTTGGGTGAAAGAACCAAAGAGACCTTGCTAATTGTATCTTTACCGATGAATCCACAGTGATGCTGGAATTGGTGGTACACTCCACCAGAATCCCCTGATTTAAACCCCATAGAGAGGGGTATGGGGTTCCATGATGAGCTACCTTAGGAATACGAGGTGGAAACCAAGAAATCTAGAGCAACTCAAAGCAGAAATTCAAAATGTTTGGTGCTGGCTAACTCCAGCAGTTTGCCGGCACTACAATGAACATCTACAATATTATGGAAGTTGGTGGTGAGCCAAAATTTAGGTACGTAAAATGTTTATCAATAACTATCACTCATGGTGACTTTCTTTCGTTTTGTCTTTTATAGTGCAACTGATCCCTGCTGTGCTCATTAACTTGTTTAATTTTGTGGTTATGTCTTTATCTGTGTGATACTTTGTATATGTGTGTGTGTGTGTGACTGCAATTGCTGTTTTCATCTAATGTCTTCTAGTGTTATAATAATTTGCTTGTGATGAAGTACAGTATGGTTACTGTATGTTAAATTCATTTCAAATATAATACACTGTACTACAGTACTATATGATGTGGAATAATTTCATGCTACTAAGTAGCTTTTTGGTGTATTCAGTATAATTTATTTCACTGTGAAACTTCCAACCCTGTGGCCGCTTCTTGTACAGTAGGTCCCAAACACAACAAGGAATACGTATTTGATAAATTGCATGAATCAAGACACACGGTAGTGTGTCGTGCGGCCCAAGAAGCCGGCGCGTAACACCCGTGAGTATATTGACAGGAAGAAAGAAAACGCAATTTTCGCACCTCCGTAACTCTGTGCTGCCTCGATGAAACAAGACGATTTTTGCTGTGGACACTCCCTCCACCTTCAGCACTCCACATTCCAAATTTGAGCGAAATCGCTTCAAGCGTTCCCGAGATATTCGACTTCAAAAATTGGCTTAGTTTCTTCGGTTTTTTTTCTTATTTTTCTTCCTCTTTTCGCACACTTACAAAAACTGCTATAAAACGCGAACGCCATAACCGATCGCCTTGAAATTTGGCACACAGAAGGGGGGTATAAAGGCGCATCTCTGTACCAACTTTGGCTGGAATACGATAAACAGCCAAAGAGTTATGAGCGATTATTCACGAAAATAACACCAATATGTTGTCACGCCTACAGGGTAAACCGCGTATGGGAAGAAGCTGAAAATCGGTGGGTAAATAGGTTAACTATTGAACCTCAAACCTTTTGTGGTTTGAAAGAAATCGAGCTAAAAACCAGGAAGATACAACGAAAAAACCAACAGTGTGTAACAATTACGCAATCGAGATTAGCTAATAATAAACGACTGCTTGCCACGCCTACCAGATAAACCGCTTGGGGTAATGCTTTGAAAATCGCTGTACAGATGGAGTTATCATCTTAGAAAGGCTGTTCAATGGTGTAGAAGAATCAGACTTAAAGCCACGGAGTTATAACACGAAATCCAACTTGGTGTAGCAAGTGCGAGATCGAGATACTCTAATAGAGCAGTCATCCTAATAGAGCAGTCATCCTAATAGAGCAGTCACCCGAAGAGAATTGAAGAGATCAGCTAGAAACAAGTAACCTGTATAGAGATCAGCTACAAACAAGTCACCCTGTAGAGAGATCAGCCACAAACAATTCACCCTGTAGAGAGATCAGCTAGAAGAAGTTATCTTGTAGGGATTCATGCAACTATAGAAAGAGATAATTCAGCTAGAAGAAATCACCTTGTAGAGTTCAGCTACAAAGAAACCACAATGTAGAGAGCTCAGCTACAAACAAATCACCCTGTAGAGAGATCAGCTAGAAGAAGTTAACTTGTAGAGAGTTCCGCTACAAAGAAACCATCATGTAGAGAGTTCAGCTGCAAACAAATCACCTGTAGAGAGTTCAGCTACAAAGAAATCTCCCTGTAGAGAGATCAGCTAGGAGAAGGTTTCTTGTAGAGAGTTCAGTTACAAAGAAACCACCATGTAGAGAATTCGTTTACAAACTAGTAACCCTGTAGAGACATCAGCTAGAAGAAGTTACCTTGTAAAGGGTTCAGCTACAAAGAAACCATTCTGTAAAGATCTCAGCTGCAAAAAAATCACCTGTACAGAATTCCACTACAAACAAATCACCCTATAGAAAGATCAGCTAGAAGAAGTTACCTCGTAAAGAGTTCAGTTACAAAGAAACCACCATGTAGAGAATTCATTTACAAACTAGTGACCCTGTAGAGACATCAGCTAGAAGAAATTACCTTGTAAAGAGTTCAGCTACATAGAAACCATTCTGTAAAGAGCTCAGCTGCAAACAAATCATCTGTACAGAATTCAGCTACAAACAAATCACCCTGTAGAGAGATCAGCTAGAAGAAGTTACCTTGTTGATAGTTCAGCTACAAGTAAATCACCCTGTAGAGAGATCAGCTAGAAGAAGTTACCTTGTACAGAGTTCAGCTACAAAGAAACCATCATGTGGAGAGCTCAGCTGCAAACAAAACACCTGTAGAGAATTCAGCTACAAACAAATCTCCCTGCAGAGAGATCAGCTAGGAGAAGTTTCCTTGTAGAGAGTTCAGTTACAAAGAAACCACCATGTAGAGAATTCGTTTACAAACTAGTAACCCTGTAGAGACATCAACTAGAAGAAATTACCTTGTAAAGAGTTCAGCTACATAGAAACCATTCTGTAAAGAGCTCAGCTGCAAACAAATCATCTGTACAGAATTCAGCTAGAAACAAATCACCCTGTAGAGAGATCAGCTAGAAGAAGTTGCCTTGTAGAGAGTTCAGCTACAAAGAAACCATCATGTGGAGAGATCAGCTGCAAACAAATCACCTGTAGAGAGTTCAGCTAGAAACAAGTCCCCCAGTAGAGAGTTTAGTTAGAAGAAGTTACCTTGTAGAGAGTTCAGCTACAAAGAAAGCATCATGAAGAGAGTTCTGCTGCAAACAAATCACCTGTAGAGAGTTCAGCTACAAACAAATCACCCTGTAGAAAGATCAGCTAGAAGAAGTCACCTTGTAGACAATTCAGCTACAAAGAAACCACCATGTAGGGAGTTCAGCTAGAAGAAGTTACCTTGTAGAGAGTTCAGCTACAAAGAAACCATCATGAAGAGAGTTCAGCTGCAAACAAATCTCCCTGTAGAGAGTTTAGTTAGAAGAAGTTACCTTTTAGAGAGTTCAGCTACAAAGAAAGCATTCTGTAAAGAGCTCAGCTGCAAACAAATCACCTGTACAGAATTCAGCTACAAACAAATCACCCTGTAGAGAGATCAGCTAGACGAAATTATCTTGTAGATAGTTCAGCTACAAACAAATTACCCTGTAGAGAGATCAGCTAGAAGAAGTTACCTTGTAGAGAGTTCAGCTACAAAGAAACCATCATGAAGAGAGTTCAGCTACAAACAAATCACCCTGTAGAGAGATCAGCTAGAAGAAGTTACCTTGTAGAGAGTTCAGCTACAAATTTAAAGAAACCATCATGTGGAGAGTTCAGCTGCAAACAAATCACCTGTAGAGAGTTCAGCTACAAAGAAACCACCATGTAGGGAGTTCAGCTAGAAGAAGTTACCTTGTAGAGAGTTCAGCTACAAAGAAACCACCATATAGAGAATTCAGCTGCAAACAAATCACCCTGTAGAAAGATCAGCTAGAAGAAGTCACCTTGTAGAAAGTTCAGCTACAAAGAAACCACCATGTAGGGAGTTCAGCTAGAAGAAGTCACCTTGTAGAGAGTTCAGCTACAAAGAAACCACCATGTAGGGAGTTCAGCTAGAAGAAGTTACCTTGTAGAGAGTTCAGCTACAAAGAAACCATCATGAAGAGAGTTCAGCTGCAAACAAATCTCCCTGTAGAGAGTTCAGTTAGAAGAAGTTACCTTGTAGAAAGTTCAGCTACAAAGAAACCATTCTGTAAAGAGCTCAGCTACAAACAAGTCACCTGTATAGAATTCAGCTACAAACAAATCACCCTGTAGAGAGATCAGCTAGAAGAAATTACCTTGTAGAGAGTTCAGCTACAGTAAAAAGAAACCACCATGTAGAGAGTTCAGCTGCAAAGAAATCACCCTGTAGAAAATTCTGCCACAAACAAATTGCCCTGTAGAAAGATCCGTTAGAAGAAGTTATCTTGTAGAGAGTTCAGCTACAAAGAAACCACCATGTAGAGAGTTCAGCTAGAAGAAATTACCTTGTAGAGAGTTCAGCTACAAAGAAACCATCATATAGATAGTTCAGCTGCAAACAAATCACCTGTAGAGAGATCAGTTAGAAGAAGTTACCTTGTAGAGAGTTCAGCTACAAAGAAACCATTCTGTAAAGAGCACAGCACCAAAAAATCACATGTACAGAATTCCACAACAAACAAATCACCCTATAGAAAGATCAGCTAGAAGAAGTTACCTCGTAGAGAGTTCAGTTACAAAGAAACCACCATGTAGAGAATTCATTTACAAACTAGTGACCCTGTAGAGACATCAGTTAGAAGAAGTTACCTTGTAGAGAGTTCAGCTACAAAGAAACCATTCTGTAAAGAGCACAGCACCAAAAAATCACCTGTACAGAATCCAGCTACAAATAAATCACCTTGTAGAAAGAACAGCTAGAAGAAGTTACCTTGAAGAGTGTTCAGTTACAAAGAAACCATCATGTAGAGAATTCATTTACAAACTATAGTGACCCTGTAGAGACATCAGCTAGAAGAAGTTACCTTGTAAAGAGTTCAGCTACAAAGAAACCATTCTGTAAAGAGCTCAGCTGCAAAAAAAATCACCTGTACAGAATTCCACTACAAACAAATCACCCTATAGAAAGATCAGCTAGAAGAAGTTACCTTGTAGAGAGTTCAGCTACAAAGAAACCATCATGTGGAGAGTTCAGCTGCAAACAAATCACCTGTAGAGAGTTCAGCTACAAACAAATCACCCTGTAGAAAGATCAGCTAGAAGAAGTCACCTTGTAGAGAGTTCAGCTACAAAGAAACCACCATGTAGGGAGTTCAGCTAGAAGAAGTCACCTTGTAGAGAGTTGAGCTACAAAGAAACCACCATGTAGGGAGTTCAGCTAGAAGAAGTTACCTTGTAGAGAGTTCAGCTACAAAGAAACCATCATGAAGAGAGTTCAGCTGCAAACAAATCTCCCTGTAGAGAGTTCAGTTAGAAGAAGTTACCTTGTAGAGAGTTCAGCTACAAACAAATCACCCTGTAGAGAGATCAGCTAGAAGAAGTCACCTTGTAGAGAGTTCAGCTACAAAGAAACCACCATATAGAGAGTTCAGCTGCAACCAAATCACCCTGTAGAAAAATCAGCTACAAACAAATCACCCTGTAGAAAGATCAGCTAGAAGAAGTCACCTTGTAGAGAGTTCAGCTACAAAGAAACCACCATGTAGGGAGTTCAGCTAGAAGAAGTTACCTTGTAGAAAGTTCAGCTACAAAGAAACCATCACGAAGAGAGTTCAGCTGCAAACAAATCTCCCTGTAGAGAGCTCAGTTAGAAGAAGTTACCTTGTAGAGAGTTCAGCTACAAAGAAAACCACCATATAGAGAGTTCAGCTGCAAACAAATCACCCTGTAGAAAAATCAGCTACAAACAAATCACCCTGTAGAAAGATCAGCTAGAAGAAGCCACCTTGTAGAGAGTTCAGCTACAAAGAAACCACCATGTAGGGAGTTCAGCTAGAAGAAGTTACCTTGTAGAAAGTTCAGCTACAAAGAAACCATCATGAAGAGAGTTCAGCTGCAAACAAATCTCCCTGTAGAGAGTTCAGTTAGAAGAATTTACCTTGTAGAGAGTTCAGCTACAAAGAAACCATTCTGTAAAGAGCTCAGCTGCAAACAAATCACCTGTATAGAATTCAGCTACAAACAAATCACCCTGTAGAGAGATCAGCTAGAAGAAATTACCTTGTAGAGAGTTCAGCTACAGTAAAAAGAAACCACCATATAGAGAGTTCAGCTGCAAAGAAATCACCCTGTAGAAAATTCTTCCACAAACAAATTGCCCTGTAGAAAGATCAGTTAGAAGAAGTTATCTTGTAGAGAGTTCAGCTACAAAGAAACCACCATGTAGAGAGTTCAGCTAGAAGAAATTACCTTGTAGAGAGTTCAGCTACAAAGAAACCATCGTCTAGATAGTTCAGCTGCAAACAAATCACCTGTAGAGAGTTCAGCTACAAACAAATCTCCCTGTAGAGAGATCAGTTAGAAGAAGTTACCTTGTAGAGAGTTCAGCTACAAAGAAACCATTCTGTAAAGAGCACAGCACCAAAAAAATCACCTGTACAGAATCCAGCTACAAATAAATCACCCTGTAGAGAGAACAGCTAGAAGAAGGTACCTTGAAGAGTGTTCAGTTACAAAGAAACCACCATTATGATTATGATTATGATTAAATACGGGTAAAGGCACAGCCTGCATACCCGATCAATGCAGTAATTATACAAAAATAACTTTTGAATCAATTAAATGACTTATACAAAAATAAATCTTGATCAATTAAATGACTATCTAATAATGATTTAAAAGTGTTAATTGAAGAACTATTTACAACATGATTAGGCAAACACCATGGACAGTTCTGTAATAAATATATGTATTATATATATAATTTGTACATTTACTGATAAAATCAGAAATATTTAAGGTACATCTGCTTCATCTTTTCTTCTCCCTGTGGTAAAGAAACAAGATAGGTTTAAAAAGTCCCAAAGCAGGCCATAGGCCGGCTTTGGGGTATACAAATACAAAAAGAAGTGAAATCTAATCCAAAACAGCCAAGCTGTAAAAAGTGTGCGGCCCTCAAAAAGGCTATGGTGAAAAAAGATGTGAAATCCAAGGTGGCGGCCAAGAAATGGCTGTGATGGTAGGTTAATGGTAAAAATTTTAATAACAACCATTCAGGTGAATTTGGTGCCGCTAGGTCAATTGGCACAAAATTCACCTGAATTGTCATTATTAAAATTTTTACCATTAACCTACCATCACAGCCATTTCTTGGCCGCCACCTTGGATTTCACATCATTTTTCACCATAGCCTTTTTGAGGGCCGCACACTTTTTTTACAGCTTCGCTGTTTTGGATTAGATAATTCTTTATCAGGGACAGAGGTGGTATTGTCAGTAGTAATTCATGGTAGCTACAGGTGATGTGTCATGGGCCACTAACTGTGTGTGGTGATGTGTCACTATAGCAACTATCTGTGTGTGGTGATGTGTCACTATAGCAACTACCTGTGTTTGGTGATGTGTTACTATGGCAACTATCTGCGTGTGGTGATGTGTTACTATGTCCACTAACTGTGTAGTGATGTGTCACTGTATCCACTACCTGTGTTTGGTGATGTGTCACTATGGCAACTATCTCTGTGTGTGGTGATGTGTTACTATATCCACTAACTGTGTATTACTATATCCACTACTTGTGCTTGGTGATGTGTTACTATGTCCACTAACTGTGTAGTGACAGGCCCGTAGCCAGGGATTTTGAAAGGGGGGTTCTTTTTGACCAAAAATGGACCTTTAGTAAAGGTCCAAATTTTGTGACTGTTCTATTAGAGTGGTTGACTGCTCTATTAGAGTATCTCGATCTTGCATTGCATTTAATCCATGCAATGAATGAGTTACTCGAAGCACTTAATTTAGTTTCTTATTAGTGGTATCTAGTAAACTGTAGCTAATGGACTTTTGCTCCTGAAAATTTGGACTTGTATACCAAAACTTGTGGACCATTTTTCCAAGAGGGCGGTTCTTCCGAACCCCCCGAACCCCCCCTGGCTAAGGGCCTGTGTCACTGTATCCACTAACTGTGTGTAGTGATGTGTCACCATATCCACTATCTGTGTGTGGTGATGTGGTACTACAGTGGAACCTCTCTTAACAAACTCCCCGAATTAAGGACACAATACAAAAAATCTCCATAATAGGGACAAATATTTTGGTCCCAACAGGTCTGGTTAATACATTTTTTACCTCTAAAAGAGGAAAACCTCTATATTACAGCAAAAAGCGGCCAAAAATTCTGGGTCCCAAATGTCCATA
Organism: Dysidea avara; assembly: GCF_963678975.1. Lineage (NCBI taxonomy): Eukaryota > Metazoa > Porifera > Demospongiae > Dictyoceratida > Dysideidae > Dysidea > Dysidea avara. The sequence goes on from NC_089273.1 coordinate 48,930,655, forward strand.
ATAGAGAGGTTCCACTGTACATCCACTACCTGAGTGTGGTGATGTGTCACTATATCTATGGTAATGTGTTACTATATCTATGGTAATGTGTGACTATAGCAACTACCTGCAGCTGTGTGTGGTGATGTGTCCCTATATCCACTACCTGTGTGTGGTGGTGTGTAACTATATCCACTACCTGTGTGTGGTGATGTGTTACTATATCTATGGTAATGTGTTACTATATCTATGGTAATGTGTGACTATAGCAACTACCTGTAGCTGTGTTTGTGGTGATGTGTCCCTATATCCACTACCTGTGTGTGGTGATATGTAACTATATCCACTACCTGTGTGTGGTGATGTGCAACTATATCCACTACCTGTGTGTGGTGATGTGTTACTATATCCACTACCCGTGTGTGGTGATGTGTTACTATATCCAATACCTGTGTGGTGATGTGTAACTATATCCACTACCTGTGTGTGGTGATGTGTCACTATATCCACTACCTGTGTGGTGGTGTCACTATATCCACTACCTGTGTGTGGTGATGTGTAACTATATCCACTACCTGTGTGGTGATGTGTTACTATATCCACTACCTGTGTGGTGATGTGTCACTATATCCACTACCTGTGTGTGGTGATGTGTCACTATATCCACTACCTGTGTGTGGTGGTGTGTAACTATATCCACTACCTGTGTGTGCTGATGTGTTACTATATCCACTACCTGTGTGGTGATGTGTCACTATATCCACTACCTGTGTGGTGATGTGTAACTATATCCACTACCTGTGTGTGGTGATGTGTTACTATATCCACTACCTGTGTGTGGTGATGTGTAACTATATCCACTACCTCTGTGTGGTGATGTGTCACTATATCCACTACCTGTGTGTGGTGATGTGTAACTATATCCACTACCTGTGTGTGGTGATGTGTCACTATATCCACTACCTGTGTGTGGTGATGTGTCACTATATCCACTACCTGTGTGGTGATGTGTCACTATAACCACTACATGTGTGGTGGTGATGTGTAACTATATCCACTACCTGTGTGTGGTGATGTGTTACTATATCCACTACCTGTGTGTGGTGATGTGTAACTATATCCACTACCTGTGTGGTGATGTGTAACTATATCCACTACCTGTGTGTGGTGATGTGTCACTATATCCACTACCTGTGTGTGGTGATGTGTCACTATATCCACTACCTGTGTGGTGATGTGTTACTATATCCACTACCTGTGTGGTGATGTGTTACTATATCCACTACCTGTGTGGTGATGTGTAACTATATCCACTACCTATGTGTGGTGATGTGTCACTATATCCACTACCTGTGTGGTGGTGTCACTATATCCACTACCTGTGTGTGGTGGTGTGTAACTATATCCACTACCTGTGTGTGCTGATGTGTTACTATATCCACTACCTGTGTGGTGATGTGTCACTATATCCACTACCTGTGTGGTGATGTGTAACTATATCCACTACCTGTGTGTGGTGATGTGTTACTATATCCACTACCTGTGTGTGGTGATGTGTTACTATATCCACTACCTGTGTGTGTCGTGATGTGTAACTATATCCACTACCTGTGTGTGGTGATGTGTAACTATATCCACTACCTGTGTGTGCTGATGTGTTACTATATCCACTACCTGTGTGGTGATGTGTCACTATATCCACTACCTGTGTGGTGATGTGTAACTATATCCACTACCTGTGTGTGGTGATGTGTTACTATATCCACTACCTGTGTGTGGTGATGTGTTACTATATCCACTACCTGTGTGTGTCGTGATGTGTAACTATATCCACTACCTGTGTGTGGTGATGTGTAACTATATCCACTACCTGTGTGTGGTGATGTGTTACTATATCCACTACCTGTGTGTGGTGATGTGTTACTATATCCACTACCTGTGTGTGGTGATGTGTTACTATATCCACTACCTGTGTGTGGTGATGTGTTACTATATCCACTACCTGTGTGTGGTGATGTGTTACTATATCCATTACCTGTGTGTGGTGATGTGTAACTTTATCCACTACCTGTGTGGTGGTGTGTAACTATATCCACTACCTGTGTGGTGGTGATGTGTAACTATATCCACTACCTGTGTGTGGTGATGTGTCACTATATCCACTACCTGTGTGTGGTGATGTGTAACTATATCCACTACCTGTGTGGTGGTGTGTCACTATATCCACTACCTGTGTGTGGTGATGTGGCACTATATCCACTACCTGTGTGGTGGTGATGTGTCACTATATCCACTACCTGTGTGGTGGTGATGTGGCACTATATCCACTACCTGTGCGTGGTGGTGTGTCACTATATCCACTACCCGTGTGGTGGTGATGTGTCACTATATCCACTACCTGTGTGTGGTGATGTGTAACTATATCCACTACCTGTGTGGTGGTGATGTGGCACTATATCCACTACCTGTGTGTGGTGGTGTGTCACTATATCCACTACCTGTGTGGTGGTGATGTGTCACTATATCCACTACCTGTGTGTGGTGATGTGTAACTATATCCACTACCTGTGTGGTGGTGATGTGTCACTATATCCACTACCTGTGTGGTGGTGATGTGTAACTATATCCACTACCTGTGTGGTGATGTGTCACTATATCCACTACCTGTGTGTGGTGATGTGTAACTATATCCACTACCTGTGTGGTGGTGATGTGTAACTATATCCACTACCTGTGTGTGGTGATGTGTAACTATATCCACTACCTGTGTGGTGGTGTGTCACTATATCCACTACCTGTGTGTGGTGATGTGTTACTATATCCACTACCTGTGTGTGGTGATGTGTAACTATATCCACTACCTGTGTGGTGGTGATGTGTCACTATATCCACTACCTGTGTGTGGTGATGTGTAACTATATCCACTACCTGTGTGGTGGTGATGTGTCACTATATCCACTACCTGTGTGGTGGTGATGTGTAACTATATCCACTACCTGTGTGGTGATGTGTCACTATATCCACTACCTGTGTGTGGTGATGTGTAACTATATCCACTACCTGTGTGGTGGTGATGTGTAACTATATCCACTACCTGTGTGTGGTGATGTGTAACTATATCCACTACCTTAGTGTGGTGATGTGTCACTATATCCACTACCTGTGTGTGGTGATGTGTAACTATATCCACTACCTGTGTGTGGTGATGTGTTACTATATCCACTACCTGTGTGTGGTGATGTGTAACTATATCCACTACCTCTGTGTGGTGATGTGTCACTATATCCACTACCTGTGTGTGGTGATGTGTAACTATATCCACTACCTGTGTGTGGTGATGTGTCACTATATCCACTACCTGTGTGTGGTGATGTGTCACTATATCCACTACCTGTGTGGTGATGTGTCACTATAACCACTACATGTGTGGTGGTGATGTGTAACTATATCCACTACCTGTGTATGGTGATGTGTTACTATATCCACTACCTGTGTGTGGTGATGTGTAACTATATCCACTACCTGTGTGGTGATGTGTAACTATATCCACTACCTGTGTGTGGTGATGTGTCACTATATCCACTACCTGTGTGTGGTGATGTGTCACTATATCCACTACCTGTGTGGTGATGTGTTACTATATCCACTACCTGTGTGGTGATGTGTTACTATATCCACTACCTGTGTGGTGATGTGTAACTATATCCACTACCTATGTGTGGTGATGTGTCACTATATCCACTACCTGTGTGGTGGTGTCACTATATCCACTACCTGTGTGTGGTGGTGTGTAACTATATCCACTACCTGTGTGTGCTGATGTGTTACTATATCCACTACCTGTGTGGTGATGTGTCACTATATCCACTACCTGTGTGGTGATGTGTAACTATATCCACTACCTGTGTGTGGTGATGTGTTACTATATCCACTACCTGTGTGTGGTGATGTGTTACTATATCCACTACCTGTGTGTGTCGTGATGTGTAACTATATCCACTACCTGTGTGTGGTGATGTGTAACTATATCCACTACCTGTGTGTGGTGATGTGTTACTATATCCACTACCTGTGTGTGGTGATGTGTTACTATATCCACTACCTGTGTGTGGTGATGTGTTACTATATCCACTACCTGTGTGTGGTGATGTGTTACTATATCCACTACCTGTGTGTGGTGATGTGTTACTATATCCATTACCTGTGTGTGGTGATGTGTAACTTTATCCACTACCTGTGTGGTGGTGTGTAACTATATCCACTACCTGTGTGGTGGTGATGTGTAACTATATCCACTACCTGTGTGTGGTGATGTGTCACTATATCCACTACCTGTGTGTGGTGATGTGTAACTATATCCACTACCTGTGTGGTGGTGTGTCACTATATCCACTACCTGTGTGTGGTGATGTGTAACTATATCCACTACCTTAGTGTGGTGATGTGTCACTATATCCACTACCTGTGTGGTGGTGATGTGGCACTATATCCACTACCTGTGCGTGGTGGTGTGTCACTATATCCACTACCTGTGTGGTGGTGATGTGTCACTATATCCACTACCTGTGTGTGGTGATGTGTAACTATATCCACTACCTGTGTGGTGGTGATGTGGCACTATATCCACTACCTGTGTGTGGTGGTGTGTCACTATATCCACTACCTGTGTGGTGGTGATGTGTCACTATATCCACTACCTGTTTGTGGTGATGTGTAACTATATCCACTACCTGTGTGGTGGTGATGTGTAACTATATCCACTACCTGTGTGTGGTGATGTGTCACTATATCCACTACCTGTGTGGTGGTGATGTGTAACTATATCCACTACCTGTGTGGTGATGTGTCACTATATCCACTACCTGTGTGTGGTGATGTGTAACTATATCCACTACCTGTGTGGTGGTGATGTGTAACTATATCCACTACCTGTGTGTGGTGATGTGTAACTATATCCACTACCTGTGTGGTGGTGTGTCACTATATCCACTACCTGTGTGTGGTGATGTGTTACTATATCCACTACCTGTGTGTGGTGATGTGTAACTATATCCACTACCTGTGTGGTGGTGATGTGTCACTATATCCACTACCTGTGTGTGGTGATGTGTAACTATATCCACTACCTGTGTGGTGGTGATGTGTCACTATATCCACTACCTGTGTGGTGGTGATGTGTAACTATATCCACTACCTGTGTGGTGATGTGTCACTATATCCACTACCTGTGTGTGGTGATGTGTAACTATATCCACTACCTGTGTGGTGGTGATGTGTAACTATATCCACTACCTGTGTGTGGTGATGTGTAACTATATTCACTACCTTAGTGTGGTGATGTGTCACTATATCCACTACCTGTGTGTGGTGATGTGTAACTATATCCACTACCTGTGTGTGGTGGTGTGTCACTATATCCACTACCTGTGTGTGGTGATGTGTAACTATATCCACTACCTGTGTGGTGGTGATGTGTCACTATATCCACTACCTGTGTGGTGGTGATGTGTAACTATATCCACTACCTGTGTGGTGATGTGTCACTATATCCACTACCTGTGTGTGGTGATGTGTAACTATATCCACTACCTGTGTGGTGGTGATGTGTAACTATATCCACTACCTGTGTGTGGTGATGTGTAACTATATTCACTACCTTAGTGTGGTGATGTGTCACTATATCCACTACCTGTGTGTGGTGATGTGTAACTATATCCACTACCTGTGTGTGGTGGTGTGTCACTATATCCACTACCTGTGTGTGGTGATGTGTAACTATATCCACTACCTGTGTGTGGTGATGTGTAACTATATCCACTACCTGTGTGTGGTGGTGTGTCACTATATCCACTACCTGTGTGTGGTGATGTGTAACTATATCCACTACCTGTGTGGTGATGTGTAACTACATCTACTTCATCTTTTCTTCTTCCTGTGGTAAAAAAAAGATAGGTTAAAAATGTATAGCCGGCTTTGGGGTATACAAATACAAAAAGAAATGAAATCTAATCCAAAACAGCCAAGCTGTAAAAAAAGTGTGCGGCCTTCAAAAAGGCTATGGTGAAAAAAGATGCGAAATCCAAGGTGGCGGCCAAGAAATGGCTGTGATGATAGGTTAATGGTAAAAATTTTAATAATGACAATTCAGGTGAATTTTGTGCCAAGACCAAGCGGCACAAAACTTCACCTGAATTGTCATTATTAAAATTTTTACCATTAACCTACCATCTCAGCCATTTCTTGGCCGCCACCTTGGATTTCACATCTTTTTTCACCATAGCCTTTTTGAGGGCCGCACACTTTTTTTACAGCTTGGCTGTTTTGGATTAGATAAAATTGACAGCACTGATCTCTTCCGTTGTTGTTGTTTGACTTCCGTATTATGCAGTAAGCTCTTTATCACTTGAAGACATCTCTGGGGTTCAGTGAGGTTGAAACCCTTCTGAAGTAGCTTAATTACTCTGTACAAATCCTATGAGCTCACTTGAGTGTGTCATACCTCCTCTAGTTCACTTGTATATCAATGAAAGTATGTGAAAATTTTAGATACAGTTTATATCTAATAAAATACTTGGAAAGTACTGCTTTCTACCTTTTGCTACCCTGTCGGTACTCAGCAGCAAGCTGCTACAATTTTCAAAGTCATTGGCAATACATGATCACAGTTTTCCCAGTTTTAAGAGTGCAAACACCTCAGAACATGAGACATATTCAATGTGTGTAAAGCAACAGCTATAATTTTAAACAGCTAATAAGTGCATGCTGTTTTTTTTTTGTTTTTTTATCTGTACAGCAAATTGATAAACAGACATGTGCATTGTGTGATGTCACTAAAGTCTAGCCTCACTATATTATGTTTTTTTGTTTTCTTTCCTTTTTAGTTGTCTCTTGGTACGTATACACTCACAAACTTGATGTGGACATTCTGACAAATCACAAAAGAAACCCAAAACAGTACGTTTCTGAGCTCTGACTGTGGATCAGCCGTGGCGAGTTGATGAGCAACTGCATAGGTAGACCTACACATGAAGCAAATACAGTGGAGTAGAATCTTACACTGACACTGAACCGTTTAGCAATATGCTTAATTTTTTGTTCCACTACTTGGGAAACTTTGGCAATGATGAAATTGATTGTCACCAAATGATCTGCTGTAGATATCATACTTTGTACTATTTTAATAAAAGGATTAAACATGTTAATGTTTAATATCAGTACAAAATACAAAAGTACTGTACACATGCGTAACTCAGTAGCTTCCAAGCACAGATAAAATGTGCTTTATTACAAAAGGCCATATCACATTAGCAAGAGTAGATGTAGGTGTGCTAAAACACTACTACAATGTAAAGGTACTGTTATAGAAGCTACAGGTGCGCTTGTATTTTATAAAGACTAATATCTTTAATGTTTGTGCCAATCATGTTGGCATGATTGTATAATAATAGGCTAGCAAAAGCATCAAGCATTATGCCAACATATAGTACAAGATTTTAAAGCAATGTGAATGTCAGAAGTATGTGCAGCAAAACATGAACACACTGTGCATAATGCTGCATTTGATATCAAATGCACAGTACTCTTATTTTTGCAGTTTTTGGCTGATTTGATATACTCTAATAGAGAAGTCGCTTACTCTAATACAGCTGTCACAAAATTATTCTAATAAAACAGTCAGCTCTCAAGCACATCATTTACTTGCATGTGATGGGCATTTAGAATGTAACAATATCCTCTCAACTTGGCTTCCACCAAAAACGTTCTGCTGATCTTCAACTACTATTAACTGTCCATGACTTAGCATTTAGTTTAAATGACAAAGCAAAACTGATTGCATACTACTGGATTTCAGCAAGGCATTTAACAAGGTTTCCCATAAACTCTTACTGTTAAAGTTAAGGTACTACCAGAGAGACAATTAACTGTATTCAGTGTTTTTTAACCAACTGTAAACAACCAGTTGTTTGTGATGGTTCTATTTCAGAAGCTGTCGATGTTACCAGTGGATTACCTCAGGGCTCTGTATTGGGCCCCTTACTGTTCCTTGTTTTTATAAATGACTTACCCAACTGTCTAGTCGCCTATTTGCAAATGACTGTCTGTTGTATCATATTAAGACACATACAAGACGTATGTTTGTAATAAGAAGGCCAATAGTTAGCTAACATTCCCAGTACATTAGTCATCTTGCATACCGTATGCAAGGAAATTTTGACGTCAGAAAAATTTGACGAATCAGTTAAATTCGTCAAAATTAATTTAAATTCACCAAATGTCTTTAAAGTACAGGTTTTGTCTACAATTTCTTGATTTTTGTCAACATTTTATTCGTCATATCTAAGTGTGAATTCGTCAAATTTTTCTTATGTCAAAATTTCCTTGTGTACGGTACAGTAGTGTAGGTAAAGTGTATGTAGTTGTAGACTGGACAGTTAGCATAGTAATTGTAATATCTTGTATTAGGAGTGCACGTACGCGTGGTACTTGTATTAGTAGTTACTAAATATAGCTGCACGTGATTGTTTTTGGTGTGCTTATTATAGAACTTGTGAGTGGACCTCGTGGCATGTATTCTTCGTATTACAGTGGTAGCAGAGGATGGCTAGCTCAACACACGTTAGTTTACCGAAGACGTTTGATACAGGAAAAGCCTCGGAGTGGTTTCAGCGATTCGAGATATGTTGGATGGGATAACGACAAAATGGCGCTGAAATTACCCACCCTTCTAGAGGGCGAAGCGTTGGCAGTATGGCTAGAGCTGACAGCAGAAGAGCAGAAGGACTATGCTGCTACGAAGAAAAATTCATTGACGCCATCAAGCCGATGAGTTTTATATCATTGGACGATTTCCACAAGCGCGTTCTACGCCCAGGAGAAGCACTTTCCCTGTATGTGTACGAGCTAAAACAGTTACTTAGCCAAGCAATGCCAGACATATCAGCACCAACATCGGAACAGTTATTGTTGCATCAGTTTCTAACTGGTTTACCACTGGAAGTGAGCAAAGAACTCCGAGCCACTGGAGCTACCACCACTTTAAAGATAGCAGTTGAACGAGCCAAGATCATAATGACTGTCGAACAACAAGCTGCTGTTGCTGCCACCCAACCACAACCTACCAACGAGTTTCTTCAGCTACAGCAGCAAATCACTGAATTGACTGCACAAGTGGCTGCTCTCATCACACGTGAACCCAGGGCACCAACAATTGTGAATCCCAAGCGTTGCTTTCTTTGTAACAAGGCTGGCCATTTGCAGTACAACTGCCCAACACGTCTGGACACAAGATTCTACTTTACTTGTGGTCAGCAAGGCCATGGCTGGAGAACCTGCCCGCAGGGAAACGGGCAGGGGGCGACTGCCTGGGGCAGTGGTCGTTCCCACCAATAAGCCCAGAACTAGTCAATGTGGCCACAGTGAGGAACAATGCCACAGTGATCACTGGGAAGGTGGGAGGTGTTTCTGCTGAAATCATGCTTGACACAGGATCAGCCGTATCCTTGCTGCGTCACAGTGAAGCGATTTCAATGAACACTTGCCGAACCTCACAACAATGTTCCTCAATCAAGTTAGTTACAGCATCAGGAGAGCCACTGCCTATTGTCAGTTGTGTTGAAGCATCTGTACAGATGACAGGAGATTTTACAACACATCAGTTTCTTATTGTGGAATCCCTGATCTATCCAGTGATACTTGGAACTGATTTTCTCTACAAACATCACCTGTGCCTAGATTTCACATCGACCCCAGTTACAGTGCAACAAAATGTGTCTGAATTGGATGGTATACAACCATTGTGGGATACTACAGTAGAAGCCAAAGCCAAATGATGTGCCACTGCTGCTATTGGTGCTGCTATGGACCATGACATTGTAGATGAATGTAGCATCCCACGTTACAACCTACCAGTCACATATGATATTCCGCCATGTAGAGATACGCCCATTAGTAATGTGCTCCAACAATACAAACACTTATTCAGGTCAATGCCAGGTGCCACTACCTTAGCTTACCACCATATTCCAACTACCGAGAACCCAGTAAGAGTGCCTCCATGGCGAATTCCTGGCCACTACAAGCAAGAAGTCGAACGCCAAACCCATGAGATGTTACAAGGCATCATAGAGGAGAGCTGCAGCCCATGGATGGCACCCGCAGTTTTTGTTAGAAAAAAGTCTGGTGATATCCGCTTGTGTGTTGACTACCGGGAGTTGAATAAGAAAACACAGAAAGATACTTATCCCCTACCATTACCAGATGAAGTCCAGGACAAGTTAGCAAACTCTGGAGTTTTCAGTACACTGGACTTACAGTGTGGATACTGGCAGATGCCTGTTAATCCTCAGGACCATCATAAGATTGCATTTTACCCAGGCCCAGGCATAGGTTTATTTCAGTTTAGATGTATGCCATTTGGACTGACTGGAGCCCTAAGCTCCTTCCAGAGAATGATGAACCAACTGCTTCGAGACCTGCCATTTGTCACCGTCTATATTGATGACATACTTGCCAACAGTCAACAACATGCTCAGCACCTGTGACAAGCGTTTGATCGCCTAAGTGAGGCCAATCTAACTCTCAGGGGGTGTAAGTGTCACATAGCCCTGTCAACAGTGTCTTACCTTGGTCATGTGTTCTCTTCCACAGGGATGTCACCAGATCCAAAAAAGTCTCTGCTGTAAATAATTGGACAACTCCAACTAGTGTGGAAGAGGTTCGTAAATTTATAGGGCTTGCATCTTACTACCGTCGCTACATACAGGGATTTTCAGATATTGCCAAGCCACTTCACAATCTTACTCAGAAACAAACTCAGTTTGTCTGGTCTGATGAGTGTGACAAAGCATTCAATATGTTGAAGAACAAACTTGTTCAAGCTCCAATACTTGCCTACCCCCAGTTCAACTTGAGTATTTGTGTTACAAACTGATGCAAGTGCCGTTGGTGTGGGCGCTGTACTGGAACAAGGGGGTCATGTTATTGCATATGCAAGTAGATCACTGAATCAAGCAGAGCAGCAGTACAGTGTGATACAGAAGGAGTGCTTGGCTATAGTGTTTGCATTGAAGCAATTCAGACAGTACTTGCTGGGAAGATCATTTGAACTACTTACAGACCATGCTCCACTCCAGTGGTTATCATCCCAGAAAATGGAGGGCTTGCTCTGCCGATGGGCACTAGCCATGCAGGAGTTTGACTTTGTCATCAAGTACCTCAAAGGCTGTCACAATGGTAACGCTGATGCACTATCACGAAGCACTTCTTCACCCCCCACTGTCTCAGCAACGCAGTTTGTGAGTGACTCAATCAAGCAAGGCATCCAGCAAGCACAACAAGCAGACCCAACCATCGGATTAGTCTATGAAGCTGTACAGAAATCCAGGAACAGACCAACATCACACCAGTGGCACAGATCGCCATTCTCTCGATACCGCAAGCTCTGGACTCAGTTAACAATATGTGACAATGTTCTCTGCTGACGGTACATCCCTCAACCCTCCTCAGGAACTATAGTAACTGTACCAATCCTACCTCAGAGTCTCCAAATGCAAGCTCTACAAGAATGTCATGATTCCCCAGCAGCTGGTCACCAAGGTTTTAACAAAACCTTGGAACTCCTTCGTAAGAAAGCTTATTGGACCAGCATGATTAGTGATGTAGAGACGTACTGTCGACAGTGTCAAAAGTGTCAGCAGTCTAAGATTTCATTACGTTCTCAAGCACCCTTGACATCAACCCCAATAGGCAATCCCTGGCAAATGATAGCCGTGGATATTCTGAGTGTCCCTATATCGGTAAATGGCAACAAATGCTTACTGGTTGTACAAGACTACTTTACAAAGTGGGCTGATGCCATACCCCTACCGAACCAGAAAGCTGTCACCATTACAAAGGCACTTGTCAATTTGTTTGCTGCCATGGGACTACCTCAGATTTTACACTCTGATCAGGGACAGAATTTCGAGAGCACTGTGCTTAAGCAGACCTTTGATGCATTTGGAATACAGAAGTCACACACCACTACCTACCACCCGCAAGGGGACGGCCTAGTAGAACGGTTCAACCGTTCTCTGCTGCAGCTTCTCCGCACTTACATTGAGAAGGAATTTGATTGGGAACAATATCTACCTCTTGCTTTATATGCATACAGGATTGCAGTTCACTCATCTACGGGTGTATCCCCACACATGTTGATGTTTGGAAGAGAACCCCATGCTTCACTATTTGATTCCTCAGTCACTTTTGATCCTGGGTCATATCAACATTACCTAAGTGCCAAGCTTGCTGAACTACGCGATTTAGTTGAGTCGAATCTAGTGAAAGCAGCAGAGCAACAAAAGTTACACTATGACAAGCGCACTAAGCCTTCTTCTTTTGCTTTGAATGACAAGGTATGGCTATCTGTTCCTACTGCTGGCAAGCTCCAACCAAAATGGGAAGGAGGATGGAGAGTAAAATCAGTCAAGACCCCAGTGACTGTTGAAATCAGTGACGGCAGAAGGAGCAAAGTAGTTCACAGCAACAGATTGCAACATCAGGTCCAAGCTATGGCTGATGTCACAGAGAGCATGGTGACTGAAAGTGCAACACCACCATGGACCCCACCACAAGTCGAACACTTTATTGAAGAGACTGTCACCTCACAGAGCCGTTACCCATCACGGACCAGACGGCCACCACAGTTCTACAGGCCTTAAGCTTGAGGACAAGCTATAAATAGAGGGAGACGTATGTAGACTGGACAGTTAGCATTGTAATTGTAATATCTTGTATTAGGAGTGCACGTGGTACTTGTATTAGTAGTTACTAAATATAGCTGCACGTGATTGTTTTTGGTGTGCTTATTATAGAACTTGTGAGTGGACCTCGTGGCACGTATTCTTTGTATTACATAGTCACATTTTTAAAATGCTGTATTGATGTCCATATTCATGGTTGAATGGCTTGCCCACCCAGTGCCCATGGGCATGGCAAAGAGTCTGGCTACACCCACTTGTTTTACACTCAATAATGTTATTTGAACATGATAACTAAGTAACATGTTTACCCAATTACGTAAAAATCCCTGGATGAATTTTACAGAATTGGTATAACTTGTACAGAAAAGGAGATACAGAATAATAAGCGCAACTTTCCGGCTATATAAGACTGATTTTGTCACAAATATTTATTAGTATGATAATAGTACATCATTGCACCTACAGGAAACAAATCTAGGTCGGCATATTAAAAAGAAAAAACAAAATACAAGAATGGGGTATGGTATCAATGAGACAGCAACTTGTTTGCAGCCATATATATAGTGCATTTTTGAGCTAGGTTTTGAAAATATGTTAGGTGGTTTTTCACTTGGGTCAGTCAGGCCTATGAAACAACTAATTTAAGTTGCCATGGCAACAATGCTACATGTAAATGGGTAGTGTCCAGACCAGTATAAACCAAGATTTGAACTGTACCAGATCCCTTCTTCTCCCTACCCAATTGGTCAGGCCATACAAGGCAACCCGACATACACCACACATGCACAAATTGAACTATGTAGCACAAGCCCTGTATGCTAGAGTCTCCAGACCCTCGTTCACGTGAGAATCTGCCTCTGTCAGATTGCGTTCTGTCACTGGATCATTGAAAAGTGAAAAACATGCAGTGTACATGCTGTCACATGTACAGCTTTAGAGGCTAATTAACCCCATACCGTAGCTATATAGCCTAAATATTTCGAGGCGCAAATATTTCGAGGTTGCTAAAAATAAAATATTCACGAATTTGCAAACACTCCCAAAATCTATTATACTACAAGTACACGAAAAAATTTGGAATTTTCAACTAGAGTAGGGACCATAGCACATCGATAAAAAGTACTGAAATAAGTTGGAGTAGTCCATGATATTAAATCACTGTAAAACAATAAGAAGTGTTATATCCCTACTGTGTTCAAGATACCATAACGGAAATGCACAGTAGGGATATAACACTTCTTATTGTTTTACAGTGATTTAATATCATGGACTACTCCTACTTGTTTCAGTACTTTTTATCGATGTGCTATGGTCCCTACTCTAGTTGAAAATTCCAAATTTTTTCGTGTACTTGTTTGTTAACTTTTTTTGTAAATAATTTTATTATGGCTGGTGAACCCACGCATACCGCATCTGAAGAGGCACCGTGCGCCCCAGCTATATCAATTATCGTCTGAAAAGTGAAGTTTGTTCTGCCGTTATGATTATGATTACTGAAAACACAGTTACAAACTGATATGTTCAGGTAAGGAAAACATTACAAATCACATAGATAAGAGTTAGTTATAATTTATCTAAAAATACTTGTAGAGATTGGGATTCTATTGTGTCAGTTGGTAAATTGTTCCAATCGCGGATAGATTTGGGTTAATAGCTGAATTTATAATGATCTGTTCTAGCAAACGGAATCTCAAAATGGAAGGGGTGGTGGTGGCGGGTGGGATATGTGGTGTTAGTGAAATAATTTGGGACTGTTAAGACTGATGAAGAGTAAACAATGTTGTAGAAGACTTTTAATCTAGTCACATATCGTCGGTGTTGAAGTGATGGCCATTGTAGATCTGCTAACATAGATGTAACACTACTGTTATATCGGTAGTCTGACTTGACCCAACGAGCAGCACGTCATTGTACCATTTCTATACTTTGTATCTCCTTCTGCAAGGAGGGGTCCCATACTGCCGATCCATACTCCAACAGTGGTCTCACTATACTGGTGTAGGCTAAACATTTAGTTTCTGCAGAACATCTATAAAGGTTACGTTTAACAAAGTTTAGCATCCTTGTTGCTTTAGAGATAACTTGATTGATATGAGGTGTAAATGACATTTTTGAGTCTAAGAGAATTCCTAAATAAGGGTGTTGGGTAACTCGCTGCAAAAAATAATTTCTGATAGTATAGTTGAAAGTAGAGGAGGATGTTAGTCTACTACAGGTAAGTACCACACACTTAGAAGTGTTTAATTCCATTAACCAAGTTTCAGTCCACTTTAATATAATGTTGAGGTCATGTTGTAATAATAATTGATCCATTACGCTTCGTTATCAGCTATGTTCAACCCGTTACACAACATTTCGAATCAAGAACTGTTCGAAATACAATCCACGCATACAAAAAGAAAGAAATCGTGTCGCGCGCCTCAATCATATTAATTATTGTCTGAAAAGTACAGTATCCATTACACTTCGCTGTAGGCTATGTTCAACCCGTTACACAGCAGTACGAATCAAGAACTGTTTAAAAAGTACCTCCGCAATCGAAATAGCCACGATGCGAAGGGAAGCCATCACGTACTTGCGTCAAATCGACACCTTTCCCGTCAGCAAAGATGAAGAAGACACTGGTAAGCAGTGTTGGGAGTAACGCGTTACTTATGTAACGCGTTACGTAATATTATTACTTTTGTGGTAACAAAGTAATATAACGAAATACGCTATAAAAGCAGGTAATATAACGTAAGTTACTTTACTTACGAATGTAACGCGTTACTTAAGTAATATAGGTACTGTAACGAGTCTAATATTACATAACATTATTACTCTAAGTAACGAAGTTACTAATCTCGTTAGTTATCCTCTGAGTAACGCCTAGCCACAACGAAGTAACGAGGCCTACTGAATGAAGCTTATTCACCCGTTTCTTACTTATAACCAAGATTTGCACATTGTCCAACAACGCAGTCATGTCACGTGATAAGGTGGTAATTTCACACGTGACAGCTTAAGGCTGTGAATACAAAGTAATATGATATGTAATATTATTAGTTACTTTATTTTATGGGTAATATGTAACTGTAACTAAATAGTTCAGTTGCAAGTAATATGTAATATGTAACTAGTTACTTTTACAAAGTAACTTGCCCAACACTACTGGTAAGTCCATGAAGAATGCATTGCACGTACTGCGGTATGCCAAAAGGCACCTGTCGGGCCGTAGCGACGTCGAACAGTGAAAAAAAAATTTTATTTTTTTTTTTTATTTTTTTTTACCCGGGCTTGATGGACTGCCCTTGCCTACCACCCCCAGCACAACAGAAAAAATCAAGCCCGTAGCCTTAGCCGTTATCGAGTTACGCTTGTCTGAAGGCATCAGTCAGTCAGTCAGTCAGTTACTCAGTCAGTCAGTAGAAAATTCCGTTGAATAATGTTTTAAAAAAATTCCGTAGCAACTTGTTGAAAGCGTTTCGGGGTTGATCTGAAAGCTTGTTTGGGCTTAGTTTTACCTCACCAATACTGCCTCATCGTTGTAAGGGAAAATCAAGGCTGGTTTTTGGGTGATGTTATTTCGTGGGCCACGCCTACTCCTTTGTGGTCCCTACTATACAGTTACTATCGTACTGTATGATATGGAGGCGAGGGGTCCGCAACGCAACCTGAATCTCGTACAACTTTTGCCTGAATCTTTGAATCTTATCACGAGATTTTCTGGAATTTCCTGGATATTGATCACGTGATCTACGAAATATTCGCGATCAGCTGGAGGTGTTACCTCGTGTCGTTCGAGGTGTCGTTGCACTGACTTGGCTCGCGCAAGAGCTCATCTTTGTTGCTAACACTGGTACGTTGTGATAGCCGGCAATAGCTCAGGTGTTGACTGCGTTGTACAATAGTTGGTTATTCGATCAGTGCGAGCTCGATGTCTGCAGTGGATTTGGCTCAGGACTTGGACAGATGCAAGGGCAGCTCGGAGCGAGGTGTGGAAGGTACACTAAATGATGACAGGTACATAGAAAACAAACCACTTCGCGTATGGAGGTCAAAACTTTACTGTTAAATCGTGTTAAATCCACGTTTTATCAAGAGGTTTTGTCAAGCTAGGTGAAAAGCCTAATCCTTGAATAAAATCAACAGGCTTAATAGTGCTGAGACTAAATTGAGGACTAAATTTCATGCCATGTTGTGCTTTTTCAATAATACCTAGCTAACAGTCAAGGTTGAAGTGCCAATTTCCTCCTATTCATTCTTTGCAAGATACCCTGAAACAAGATTTACAAAAATGACACCAATGCCCACAGGATTGACATGGTTGCAGATACTTTTGGTAAACCGTAATCATTGGGTAGTAGCATCAGCTAGTGGAAATGCTGATAGTGCTGATGTTATTCTATATGATTCTAAGTACTCTTTGCTTTATGAGCACACTAGATTACTGCTGTCGCAACTTGTGTTTACCAAGAACAAGTATTTTACCATTGGAATTGCTAATGCTAACAAACAATCTGGAGACAATGATTGTGGACTGTTTGCAGCCACTTATATTACCAGTATTGCGCATGGACAAGATCCATTATCAATTGTGTACAATCAAGGCTTGATGAGAGAACACTTACTTACTTGCCTTGAGACTAAAAGAATGGCCCTATTTCCAACTATCAGGGAGAGAAGAGTGCTTCAATCAAAGATTGTGAAAATAGAAGTGTACTGTTACTGTAGGTCACCAAATTACAAGGAAAAGGAAATGGTGCGATGTGGCCAAATGACGTGTAAAGAATTGTTTCACTTTGAGTGCATAGGCACTGATAACAATATTGTACCAGGACAAAAATGTGACCCGGTCTGCGAAAAGGGCTCTTATAGCCTTTCTAATTGCATATATATGGTAACCCATAACTTGACTGGTGAATATGGTACAAGCCTACAATTTGGTCACTCAACACCCCTAACCTGGCAATAGTTGTGGGTATAATTACATGATGATAGCTTTAGTAGATTAGGAGTTATGATTAGCCAAACATGGATAATTGGAAAGGCTATAAGAGCCCTTTTCGCAGACCGGGTCACAAATGGTTTTGTAAAAACTATAAATGAAAAGTGAAATCTTTACAGTTAATATGTTGTTAGTGTACACATGGCATGATTACTTGTCATGCATGATCTTGATGTCGGTGTATAGATGCATATAGTGCATAGTTTTATTCCGAGTCTCAGTCCAACTTAGCCATCTCCATGGCATGTACTAAAAATGGTGAAGTATATTTATATACATGATACATCTGCTACAAGAAATATTACACTTGAACATATATGTATAATACGAGCAGCTACAACTGCAAATTGCCTAATGGCACAGGCAGCCTATATATATAAGCTGGACATTCAGTAGTTAAATTTTGGTACAAGGAATCATCACACTGAGCCAGTATGAAGAGCTAGCTAGCTACTGAGTCCATGCTACTTGATCAGTGTTGTCCAAGTTACGTAGCTAAAGTGCCAAACTTATGGATAGTCACTAGCTGAAATATTTAGTCGCTAGAAAGTCGACATCTGAGCTTTGGCCGGGCTAAATTTGATTGAATCCTTGAATCTCGAGTGAACCTCACTGAATATAAACTGAATCTCGGGTGAATCTCACTGAATATAAACTGAATCTCGGGTGAATCCCACTGAATCTCGAGTGAATCCCACTGAATCTCGAGTGAATCCCACTGAATCTTGGGTAAATCCCAACGAATCTCAGCGAATCTGCATGAAACCCGGTGAATCTTAGTGAATTTCAACTGAATTCCTCGGAATCCCTAAATCTCCGGTGAATCCTTAAAAATTCTGAATCTCGTACGCGATTTCGCTGCGTTGCGGACCCCTCTTATGGATTTCAAAATAATTATTTCAAGGGTAAAATTTTCGCTGATAACACCCAATCAACGAAGATTCCCCCTCGAAATATTTAGGCTATACGGTACCTCGTATCCTCACAGCTGAGCTCCTTTCCGTCTCAGTCCACCTCGTCGGCGCCAACACAGCAACATTGACCTTAATAGATGCGCAGCAATAAAGGAGGTCCGAATGCCTAATGAGTCACGTAGCACCACATATGATTCATTTACAGTCGCAAGCAGCTAATCAGCTATTATTAGCATTGTACAAGCATAAGCGCCTATAATATTATTATAGTAAAGGATCCGCAGAAAATTAAAACCCGAAAGCAGCTGAGTTGCTAAATATCGTCGATGTTTAGCAAATGTCGTGGATATTTAGCAAATGGTGGATGTTTAGCAAATGTCATCGATGTTTAGCAAATGTCGTCGATGTTTAGCCATAGATTAGATAGGGAATATATAATCTATGGTTTAGCTAAATGTCGTCGATATTTAGCTAAATTAATGTCGTTGATGTTTAGTTAAATTAATATCGACGATATATATATTTTTATCTCGGGCTTGATGGACTGCCCTTGCCTACCACCCCCAGCACATAAATTGCCTGTGCTGGACAAACCGGGACTTTCTTAGTCCACGGCAAACTGAGACTCTGCCCGAATCAGCTCCACAATTGGGGGAGTCTTAACATAGTGACCGATGGATGAGCGGGCTCCGCGGATGCATTGTATGGAGGACCGCAAGAGAGAAAAAGATAGACAGCACCTTAACCACCCCATGACAACAGAGTAATCATCGCCCCACTTATTTGAAAGTTGATGAGCCAAGCGTTGATAAAAAACAGAAGCCTCATGAGCCAGACCACCAGAGGCAGACATTACCAGGGGGGTAAAAGAGGCATGCTCCTTCTCACGAATTCTCTGAGCATACGCGCGTTTCTTAATGTTCTCGTGCCACCGATAACAGGAAGCCAGTGATGAGGACGCATTAGAAGCAGCCAGTGGCGATGGCGATGTCATTCAATACGATGTCAAGACGGGAACCATCTTGGATATTGGCAGAAGCAGGGTAGTCCTGCTGTGAAACCGGCTGGAGCTCTGGTTCAACAGCTACCTGAGAGCATACTTCAGTCAACAGGGTAGCAGTTAGATCTCTGATCTCATTGTGTCGGATAGAAGGTAAGCCACCCTTGGGACAGGATAAAGCATGCTCACTGAAAAGGAAGTCCCACATGCACAGTGAGCAGGAGTCCGCTGAGGTGACCACCCATAACGTAGTGCCACGGCATCGTGAAACTCGGACTTATGCAGTGCAAAGCCATGTTCTTGTAGGGGCCGGGTGGCAAGCCAGTTGGAGGCCCCTTTGGCTGAGGCTAGATCTAAAGCGCGTTGAGAGGAGGGATCTAAGTGGGTACGCAAACTGGAAGATCTATCCGAATAGTTGGAAGATTTGCAATTGCGGATTGCGGACTTGCGAGATAGCTGTTCTGTTTTAACAATAGCCGAATTGGTACCCTGGTCCAGAATGAATTGTGAAAGAGGCTCAGTAATGTGACACGAGGCTGAATACTCTTCAGCTGCAATAAGAGTTGGGTTTATGATACCCAAACCACCATATCGAGGTGGAAGGGCAAATAATTTACGGATTGTGTCATTTGGTGGAGAGCATCCCATCAAAGTAGGGATAAGTACCAGCCGGATGTTGTCCTCAAGGGGTTGTAAAGCCTCTGATATGTTTGGAGTAGTGCGACAAAGGTAGAGCCAATGGCTTGACAAGCCATGAGTGAGAGCGGAATAAGCAGTATGCGGCTGAACTTGTGCGAACTTGGCAAGCCGTGTAATCTCTGCTGACCAACCAACAACCTTGTCCCTCACAAATTCCTGAACATAAGCGTTTGAACCAATGGCAGCCCCAAGGTAGGAACGGCCCGCGGAAGTAATTTGAACATCAGTATCTGAGAACAGAGTAGTAGCAATTGAATGGAACCTTTCCTTAGAAACTAACCAAGTTTTAGGAGCATTCACAAATAGCCAAAAGCAGGTCCCTTAATACAGAGCTGGTTCCACCAGATGAGCAAGTCCTGTATACTGCCACAAGCACAAGCATCATCAGCATACCAGACCTGGTCCACTGTCCCATGAAGTTGATTGATTAAAGGAACTGTAGCAAGGGCATACATAGGCATAGCTAGTGGGTCTCCCTGTGTAGTACCCTCCTCTGATAAAATAACCTCCCCAGAAACAAGCAAAGAGGCTGGAGACCTATAAATATTGATCAGAATAGTGGAAAGTGGCGGGCACAGTTGTCTGATGTTGTGTAGAGCCACCAAACGGTTCAGCGAGTTAAAGGCATTGGAGTCATCCACCAGCAATACAGCCTCAGTGCTTCCTTCCTCAAAAACCCTTCGGACAGCATGAACCGCAGCCTCCGCCCCAGAAAGTTTCCCCGCACAAGGTTGGTGTGAACCAGCTGCCTCCTGAATGTCATCCTGCAGGATGACCAGCACAGCCTTAGCAACAATACGTCTCATAACCTCGCACACACCAATAGGCCGCACCCCAGGATTTTTATCCAAAGCAATGAGGCGACACACCAAAAAGGCGAGAGCAAATCTGGGAAGAGTAAAACAGTACATAAACGACGAGCAAATGAGGACATTGCAACACACAATTCACCTGAAGCAGAGTGAAATGAGGTACAAATTCGACGCCAACCACGAGCGTCGATCCCAGAGGGTCCAGCCGCACCAGATGTTCGCAAAGCAGCAGACCTGATAACAGCAGCATTAAGAGAAGAGAATATAACAGGGTGTACGGATGGTGGGTCAGCCCAATGCTGTAGAAGACACTTAGGATCCAAAGGCTGAACTAAATATATCGACGAGATCTGAACTAAATATATCGACGATATATGTGACTGTATTTTGGAAAAACGATCCAAATCGCACATTAGAAGTTCCGAGATAAACGGTTTTAAAGAATTGAAGCCAGCATAACTCTCCAAGGATAGCAAACACGCGTATGAAATTTACACAAAAGATGCATCAATCTGTTACCTTTCAAGCCACTTCCAGTACTTGTAGCTGCTTGTACAGTTTCCCGCCAAATAAGATAGAAAATCTGAGCAGTTGGACGAGCGAAGTAGTATCACGAGTGCTCACAAAGGGGTGGAGGCTGGGGGGTGGCGGGGAGGGCAAAAGTTAGACCTCAAAATGGAGGCAGACCACGATTGGAGTCCAGTCACGAGATTACAGGGCTGTGCTGGCTCCTTAGTGGCTGATATGTAGCAAAATCAACAGAGAACACGTCTGGCCAACATTATAAGGCTGTCCACCAGTGAACCACTGACTCTTGCCAAGCCAGGTCCTTCACAAGGCCTGAAACCGCCATTTGAGCACTCCACACCACCCAGAAAAGACGTGTGTAAAAACCAGCCTCGTGTAGTTTGAGTAGTGTTGTCAAAACTTGTAGTACGATAGTGTAGCTATCCACTGGTGGCGTTAGTTTGATTTTGCCTGATGTGCGATTTGGATCGGTTCTGTAAAATCTGGTCACATATTTAGTTCAGATCTCAATTTTAACAAAAAAACATAAATTCGATTGTGGGATTGTGTCATGTCGTTTTGCACTCCTGCAAGTTTTCCTAGCCAATCCGCTGTAGACGTGATTTGCGGTTCCCTGTGTTCCAGTTTTATTATTATTATATTAGTGGACAAAAATTGCTTGGCAGTACAAAACTGTCAAGCTA
The DNA here is from genome assembly GCF_963678975.1 of Dysidea avara. NCBI lineage: Eukaryota > Metazoa > Porifera > Demospongiae > Dictyoceratida > Dysideidae > Dysidea > Dysidea avara. The sequence continues at coordinate 48,952,997 of NC_089273.1, forward strand.
GGCCGCAGGCCTTTGAGAGTGCCCATATTTTGTTGTTCTCCATAAATCATCAAGATTCTTCTTAAACAATGCCACGGTCGGTGCAGAAATAACATCTGCTGGAAGAGAATTCCACAAATTAACTACTCTGTTGGTGAAAAAATTATGCCTCACTAGCAGCCGAGATCGAAATTTAAAGAGTTCACGGTGGTGACCTCTGGTGGTATCCGTATTACTCAAAGTGTAAAATTAGGTAGGGTTGATGTCATAGTAACCATTCAATATCTTGTAGGTCTCAATTAGATCTCCCCTTTGACGTCTACAATACAGTGAATATAAACCAAGTCTCTCTAGACGAGTTTCGTATGGTAAATCAAATAAACTAGGTAATAACTTGGTGGCACGTCTCTGTACTTTCTCTAAGAGATCAATATCTTTCGCTAAGTAATGGCTCCAGACCTGGATGCAATACTCCAAGTGAGGTCTGACATACATTTTGTACAAAAAAGTCAACAAGTCAACAGAAAAAAGTTTGAAGGACCTTCTTAGCAAACCAAGAACTTGCATAGCTTTTGCTGCAGCCTTACGACACTGTAGAGATGGTTTGCGTGTCAATGACTTAGAAAGTGGGTCTAGCCGTTGCGTCGTCCTTGGTTCTGCTGTTCTGACGCCATGTGAGTTCGAGCGCCGTGCTGGTAGGGGTAACACAAGGAACTGGAAGATTTCTATCCGCTACTCTGGCAGGCCACTTAAGGATTGTTTGGAGTCTTTTGTTGGGTGTGATGGCAAAAATCGTGTTAGATTTGTCTTTCCTGAGTTCCCTTCTCAGGGTGATGGTAGCGCATGTTTTTTCTTGTCTGCCACCGGCGGATTAAACATCACTGGATCAGCCTGTTCAGCATCAGTTAATAGTGATTCCCGTATTGTTTCAGCAACTCCTGTTCCTGTTGCTACATTCTCAACAAGTCCTGTTCCAGTTGTTACCTCTACTCAAGCAGTAAGTTTTGATGTACCATCAGTTACTCAAGCAGCAAGCCCTGTTGTACCATCAGTTGTTACTCAAGCAGCAAGTCCTGTTGTACCACCAGTTGTCACTCAAGCAGCAGGTTCTGTTATACCATCAGTTGTTACTCAAGCAGCAAGTACCATCAGTTGTTACTCAAGCAGCAAGTCCTGTTATACCATCTGTTGTTACTCAAGCAGCAAGTCCTTCTAATAATTCCCCCACCGCTGCTGATGTTTCAAGTTCTGGGTCCTCTCCTAGCTCAGCTTGCCAACCCGAACACTGTTACATTTACTAGATGCAATTGCTGGCAGCACCACGCCAGCTGCTAGGGAATGTTTGCTCTCTCTGACTCGTTTCATGAACCATCTTTTGTCAGGAAAGGCTCCCTCTTGCTTAGCTCCTTGGTTGTGTGGTGCCCCTTTGACTGCTTTACTTAAGAAAGGTGGTGGTGTTCGCCCAATTGCTGTAGGTGAGGTCCTAAGTCGTTTGGCGAGCCGTCTTTGCTGTCTTGCTGTTCGCCCTTCTCTTCCAAGTGTTTTTTTGCCCTACGGTCAAGTTGGTGTAGGTATTCCTGGTGGTCTTGAGGGTGCTATCCACATCACTCATCGTTTTATTTCTTCTCATGGTGCTGATGACTCTTTAGCTTTGTTGAAAGTGGACATGAAGAATGCCTTTAATGAATGTGATCGCTCTGCCTTTTTCACTCGTGTGTCTGAAGATTTTCCTGAGATTTCTGCCTGGGTGAAGTGGTGCTATTCCCAACCAGCTAAGCTTCGCTTTGGCAATAGAAGGCTTTTGGCTTCTTCCGGGGTGCAACAGGGTGACCCTCTGGGCCCTTTGCTTTTTTCACTTGTAATTTTACAGTTTATTGATGCTGTAAATCTCTGTGACTTTGTAGAGTTAAATCTTTGGTACCTTGATGATGGCACATTAGTTGGGAAGCGGTCTTCTTTATCATCTCTTTTGTCTCTTTTTGCCACTCGAGGTCCTGAGTTTGGACTACATTTGAATCTGACCAAGTGTGAATCATTTTGGCCTTCTGGAGACTTCTTTCCCAATCTCCCAACTGACATCAAGCGAGTCACAAGTTTGTAACTGCTGGGTTCTCCTCTTTGGGGTGATGACATTTTCTTTAATGATTTTCTTTCTTCTCGAATGGACAAAGTAGCATTAACTCAGGAGAAACTTACTCTGTTAGTAGAGATTTCCAACTAAATTAAATAATTAACATTCCATGCATTCATTGGTATGACAAATATTGTTCTATTTTTCAGAGTCATTTTAGTGCAAACCCCACTGCAATTGGTGGTTTCTATCAAAAGATATAAGCAAAAGAAGTTGACAGTGTGATGATTTTGTGTACAGTATTTTCAATGCTTTTTACATGTATCGCAACACAATATTCAAAGTATCATAAATCTAGATAGGAAACTAATAATGACATGAAATTTTCACCACATAACTATTTTATGGAGAACAGCATATGAGCTGGGTAAAAACCTCTCAAGAGTGACCACTTCTTTGTAGACTGACCACTTCTTTGTAGACTGACCACTCAGAATATTACATGAATAAAGCAAGTGATTCACAAATAAAACTGTGTGTATTGTGTAATGCTAAGTATACACAGGTACCTAATGCATTTTCAAGGATAACTAACTAGAAAAATCACTAATAATATAACATGGTAAGTAATGGCATCACAAGTCACAATTAACAAATACTTCAGAAACATGACGATCAGATAACAAAATGTAAGACCAATATTATCATTAAAATAGGTTTGTTTGGACACTGTTCAGCTTTGTTTGTCACATTGTAAGCACTAAGGATAATAATTATTATATGACACAATGACATCACTATACTACAAAGAGAAATTATATATAGTTTCTGACCAAAATTACAATCACTGAAGCTGTTATAAAATGGATCAAAACAGCAGTAAATACACCAGAATATAATATCAGGTAAGTGTGAAGCCATGTAAGGTTGTTATCACATGCCAGTCTCCACTTTTGAAAAGATTATGCTCAACCTTGAACATCATTGTAATTCCGCGCAAGACAACAAAGTGCTCACCTTCAAACTATACTTGCATCGATGCAGAGGGATGCCTTGAAGCCCAGGGTGATTGTAATGCTGAATTCTGAGCAATGTTAGATGGCGATTTACCTTTAAAAGGGCCATATTTTCGTCGTAATCCAACGTCAATCGTCCTCCAATTAAAAAAACACACGGCGAAATCGAAATCAGCATATACGGTTTGCCCAGGAACACTTTCTTCGTCCTCATCTGCCACAGATTCACGCGGAAACACTTGGAAACTTTGGCTATCACCGGTGCCGTATTCTTCCAATTAGAATTACGTACGCAATTGTTTGTATGGGATTCCTATGGGGATTTTTATTTCTCAAACTTTGATTTGACATATTTCAATAAATACCGCATGGATTTTAATCCAGTAAAGTGCATTACGAAGTATGAAGCACTGACTACCATTAACTGGAACGGCAGCTTGTGAAACCTTTATTGAAGGTGTGTAATTTAAGTAGCAAAAATATGTGTGAAAAATTGGTTGGTTGGAAATCGCTACAGTTAGATGACCCTCAGATAGAGCTCCATCTTTTACGTAGTTGCCTCAGTAGTTGTAAAATTATTCACCTCCTTTGCACTGTGCCTTTCACCATCCTGAAACCCTTTCTTCTTCAATTTGATCATAATCTTCGTTCCTGCCTTGGTAGGATTATGCAGTGCAGTTTTTTCGACACTTCTTGGAGACAGGCATCTTGCCTTTTCGATTAGGAGGCCTGGGGTTACGTGAATCTGCTTTTTTTGCTTCACCTGCATTTTTGGGTTCATGTAACAGTGTTCGTGAATTAGCCTCCACCCTTCTTTCTGTTGATATTAATCAGCTCAGTTTCCCTAATGAGGAGGATGCTGCTACCTTACTTTCTGAATCGGGTATTTCCAGTGGTCATTTGCTTTTCTCAGCCTCTCAGAAGGACCTGCAAGCTACGTTAGACAAACATTTATTTGATGACTTATTTGCACCCTTTGGCATTCGGGATCAAGCTCGTTTGACTGCTTTGTCACACCCTTCTGGCACAAGTAGTGGCTGGTTCAAAGCTATTCCTCGTGTCAGTCTGGGTTTGGCTATCCCTGGGCCTGAATTTGTTATTGGATTACGTATATGGTTGGGCGTTTCTTTGTTTCCGCTCTCTCCTTTGTGTACCTGTCTTTCTACCATCGATAACTATGGTGACCATCTGTTAGGTTGCTCTCAAGGCCCAATGAGAATACGCCGACATGATGCTCTGGTAAACATCATTTATAATGCCCTTTCACAGGATCACTCTGGGGTTCTTAAGGAACAGAGAACTTCTTATGATGATGGGTTGTGCCCTGGTGATGTTTTTCATCCTGACTTCCAGCATGGTCGTCCAGCTTACTTCGATGTCTCCATATGCTGCACCACTCAGCCTGCTTTTATCTCCTCCTGTACTTCATGTGCTGGGGTGGCTGCTGCTGCTGGAGAGGTTGCCAAGGATGAGTAGCATTTGGCAGCTGTGGAGAAGGTGGGGTCAGATTTCATTCCATTAGTTGTGGAAACATTTGGAGTTTAGACACCTTTTGCTCTAAAAACTTTACAGAATATAGCTGACCGTACCACTCCTCGCAGTTCTTTCCCTCGGAAAGTTGCTAGAAAGAACTTGCTACAACAACTGTCTGTTCAACTGTGGTCCAACAATGCTAAGATGATCTTGAGGTACTGGGCCCTTCAGGGCTTGGATGATGATGACAATCCCCTTTTCCCTTAGTAATAGTTTTCCCCCAGTAGCTAGCTGTAGCTTATGTAGTTGTAATAGTTGTTTGTAATTGTAATAAATTATTGTCTATTTTGTTGGAAAAAAAATTTAACATTAATAACTAGAACATGTTTTACCAACATGTTCTAGCTATTAATTAACGTTGTTTTGTTTTGTAGTTAAGGTAGCTAGTTTTGTAGTTAAAGTACTTAGTTTGGTAATTAAGCTAGTTAGAATTTTGTATGATATATTTGTGGTTTTTTAATTGCATATTTTGACTGTTGATTAGAAGAAACTGTTTTACCAACACATATAAACAAAATAACAATTGTTCTAATCGATAAGAATACGGCTCTCCACTAAACGCAGCTCAATGGAGACAGCGGGGAGCTCTGTTGACTGCAGTTTTCTGCTCCCATGAATGGCCAGTACAATGGAAATTAAAAGTGAAAATGATAAAGCACAGCGCATCCAGGAGAGTGTCTGGTTGTAAGACGTATTGTGCTTCTGTGATAAAATATCTGCCAAACGGTTGTATAAAATAGTAGCCTCCTTGCCCAAACCACCAAAAGTTGAAAAAACAAGTGGGGTGAAAGATTCACAGTCAACATTACGTATACGATCCCCATACTCTCGCTTCTTCTCGAACTCACGTCGACGAAAAAGGGAAGCAACCCGGGTCTGACGACGCTCAATTTTTGGGGTTTGGGCAAGGAGGCTACTATTTTATACAACCGTTTGGCAGATATTTTATCACAGAAGCACAATACGTCTTACAACCAGACACTCTCCTGACATTTGCTAAACATCCACGACATTTGCTAAACATCGATAACATTTGCTAAACATCGACAATATTTAGCAACTCAGCTGCTTTTGTGTTTTAAATTTCTGCGGATCCTTTACTATAATAATACTATAGGCGCTTATGCTTGTACAATACTAAAATTTAAAAAAATTAAAATTTTTTTGGGGGTTTTGAGACAAATGGCACCCCATAGGATACTACAATGGACATTCCACAATGGTAGGGGGATCGATTTGTAAAAATTGATTTTTTCGATTGCAAACCCTAGTAAGGGCAATAAGTGAATGAGTGGAAAGTTGTGAAAAGAGTAAACCCATCTAGAGTAAATGATCTATTCTCGGACACCATGTATGCTACTGCAACACCAGTGTCCCCTCTTTGTATCGACGACACGAGGCACAGAAGAAACGTGAGTATGGTGACCGTGTCAGAGAGGTTGAGCAGGCCTCCTTCACTCCCCTTGTGTTTGCGACCACTGGAGGTATGGGAAGGGAGACAATAGTTTTCTACCGTCGTTTGGCTGACCATCTATCTCGCCGCGGCTCTACTAGTTACAGTCAGACTCTGGCTTTTATCCGATGCACATTGTCTTTTTCTCTACTTCGGTCAGCTACAATATGCATACGTGGAAGTAGGTCCATCTCGCATCGCTCCTCTGATGCCTCTCCTGAGATGGGCCGCATTGATGAGCACAGGGACTTTTAAACTTTCAGCAATCTGGTCCTTTTTATTTAGTTGTCCAGCACGTGCTTTCTTTGTGCTGGGGGTGGTAGGCAAGGGCAGTCCATCCAGCCCGGGGAAAAAAACAAAAGAATAAATTAAAAAAAATTAATAAATAAAAAATGTATACTAGGACACTCGTTCTCGTGAACTGCTGAACGGAATCCTACGAAAATTTGTATGGGCATACCTTACATGTAACCTAACTATAATTATCTCCAAGTTTGAGCCAAAACTCTTGTTTAATTGTTGTGCTAGACCACATCAAAGTCGTTGTTCGAAATCATGTATTCTCGGACAAAATTCAAGTATTGTCGGACACTGGTCAGTAATCCTACATCAAATACTTTAAAGACTTACCACCAACAACATCTGTTAGGGCTGTTCATTAGCTATCAGCAGAGCCATAGTTTATTTCTTCCTGTGCTGTCTGATTGAATCTTGGCTCCAGCTATTTCTGGTGAAAATTTTTTACTTTTCTGACTTTAAATAGCATATAATGTCAGTGAACTACCTTTTTGTACCACCAGAAATAGCTGGAGCCAAGATTCAATCAGACAGCACAGAAAGATAGTGTTCGAGAATAGAGGTAATTACATACTTGCATATTTCAGATCATAACTATCCATAAAAGTGATGGAAAGAAATAAACTATGGCTCTGCTGATAGCCAATAAACAGCTCTATCAGATGGTGGTGGTAGGAAGTGGCTAAATAATTTGGTGTAGGAAGCATTGGCTATTATCCGAGAAAAATGAGTATACTAATTTTCTAGTGGAAACTTTAATCCGCTCTAGTTAGCTAACCATAAAAGCTTTTCAGCTCAAACTTGGAGGTTCAGATAGGCTATGTGTAAAGTATGTCCACAATAATTTTTGTACGATTTCGTATAACCGTGTACGAGAACCAGCTGATAGCTCGTGTCCGAGATTAGAGGTGGTGACATGCTCGTACATTTCCGATCACAGCTTCCTTCAAGTGAGATAGAAAGAAATAAATTATAGCTCTGCTGATAGCTAATGAACAGCCCTAACAGATGGTAGGGTTTCCAATGTAAAAATTCGACTTCTTCAAAATAATTTGCTAACTGCTGTTACATGTTGAACTAACTCTCCCTTGAATACAGCTGCAGTGGCAATAAATTCCATTGCCTTCTTGGGGTAGAAATCGATCGAAATATCTGCAAAATCCGACATTACGAGCTGTAACTTTCAGAAGCCTTCATCCTTTATCGCAATACTAGAGTTCAAGATTCCTCTGTGAGTAAACCTTCACCTAAAAGCATTGGTAGTTTGTTTAGTGAGGTAGGTTTCTTGTCGCTGCATCACTTGAGCACGATTTTGAGCTCCAAAAACGGGTTTTCGCCTACGGACACCAAACGATTGGTAGCTCAAACTTCCTCACACCACAGTAGTAATCATCCATCGACAAAGAAGTCACATACATTAGTGATATGGGATCCATATCACCAAACCAACATAAATCAAGTAAAGATGGTCCAACATAGAGCTACTCGTTTTGTCACAGGTCAACCATGGAGACGAAATAATAGAGACAGCATCACTAACATCATTGAAAACTTGCAATGGCCTACACTACAAGAACGTCGCAAATCAGCTAGACTAGTTTTACTATATAAAGTACTACATGATTTATTAATTATACCGAACTGTTATCTCCCATTTAAATCTACTGTATTATGGACCCGACACTCACACAACTTTAAACTAGTACCTTACCAACCAAGAATTGATGTATATAAATATTCCTTCCTCCCAAGAACTGTACCAGAATGGAATAGATTAGATGCTGAGATTATTGAGACTGACTGTGTTGAAGAATTTAAGCTAAAATTAGCCCATTTTATGTATATGATTAAGTAACTTATCGTAATTGTATATATTTTTATAGTTTATTATTGTAATTGTACATATGTATATAATTAAGTAACTTGTCGTACTTGTACATACTTATATAGTTAAGTAACTAATTGAAATTGTACACATGTAATTGCACATCAGCATTATACCCCTGGAGGGTCCTGCTGATTAACAATAAATAATAAATAATACTACAAAGTATGGTTAAGTTGAGACGTCTCTAACCATCTGGGTGAGCGTGATATAGGGCAAAATATGCCGGTGATCACACCTTCACTACATAACTTGTCCACTCAACTGTTTAAAAATAGATATCTCGGTGTAAAACAACTGTATGATCCATAAAGTATAACTAATAGTGAAGTTATCGTCGCTGCAGTTCAGCTACAAACGCACTTAGCCTAGTTCAATCAGGCTCATGTGACAAGGCTTGGGTGTGGTCAACAATGATACGCTGCCTACAGTTATCTATTTATTATTACTGGGCAGGCAATATTTGTATTGAGGGATAAAATCACAGTTGTTGTAGCACTGCGTAAGACATCAAGTGTTTAGATGGCAGAAATCACACGTGCTTAATTATTCCCTTAGCGCCATAAAATTTTATTATACGATTCCTGACGACGATAACCTCACTTCTAGCCGTACTTTAGAGATCATACAGTTGTTTTACGTAAAGGTTTCTATTTTTAAGCAGTTGAGTGGGAAAGTTATGTAGTAAAGGTGTGATTTCCAGCTAATTTTGTCCTATATCACGCTCACCCAGATGGTTAGAGACGTCACAGCTTAACCATACTTCGTATGTGACTTCTTTGTCGATGGATGATTACTACTGTGGTGTGAGGAAGTTTGAGCTATCATTCGTTTGGTGTCCGTAGACGAAAACCCGTTTTTGGAGCCCAAAATCGTGCTCAAATGATGCAGCGACAGGAAACCTACCTCACCAATCAAACTACCAATGCATTTAGGTGAAGGTTTACTCACAGAGGAATCTTGAACTCCAGTATTGCGATAAAGAATGAAGGCTTCTGAGAGTTACAGCCCGTAATGTCGGAATTTGCAGATATTTCGATCGATTTCTACCCCAAGAAGGCAATGGAATTTATTGCTACTGCAGCTGTATTCAAGTGAGCGTTAGTCCAACATGTAACACAGTTAGCAAATTATTTTGAAGAAGTCGAATTTTTACATTGGAAACCCTACAGATGGTGTTGGTGGTAAGTCTTTAAAGTATTTGATGTAGGATTATTGACCGGTGTCCGACAATACTTGAATTTTGTCCTAGAATATATGATTTCGAGCAACGACTTTGATGTGGTCTAGCACAACAATCAAACAAGAGTTTTGGCTCAAACTTGGAGGTATAGTGCAAGGTATTCCCACACCAATTTTCGCAGGATTCCATCCGGCAGTTTACGAGAACGAGTGTCTGAGTATACATGGTGTCCAAGAATAGATAATCTAATCCAAAATAGCCAAGCTGTAAAAAAAGAGTGTGGCCCCAAAAAGGCTATGGTGAAAAAGATGTGAAATCCAAGGTGGCGGCCAAGAAGTGGCTGTGATGGTAGGTTAATGGTAAGAATTTTAATAACAACAATTCAGGTGAATTTTGGTGCTGCTTGGTCTTGGCACAAAATTCACCTGAATTGTCATTATTAAAATTTTTACCATTAACCTACCATCACAGCCATTTCTTGGCCGCCACCTTGGATTTCACATCTTTTTCACCAGAGCCTTTTTGGGGGCCGCATTCTTTTTTTACAGCTTGGCTGTTTTGGATTAGATTTCACTTCTTTTTGTATTTGTATACGAGGTTTTTTAACCTATCTTTATTTTCTTTACCACAGGAAGAAGAAAAAGATGAAACAAATGTGGAATACTTTAAATATTTCTGATTTTATCAGTAAATGTACATTTTATATTATATGTAATACATATATTTATTACAGAACTCTCCATGGTGATTTCTTTGTAACTGAACACTCTATAAGGTAACTTCTTCTAGCTGATCTCTCTACAGGGTGATTAGTTTGTAGCTGAACTCTCTACAAGGAAACCTCTTCTAACTGAGCTCTGTACAGGGTAAATTGATTGTAGCTGAACTATCTACAAGGTAACTTCTTCTAGCTGATCTCTCTTAGGGATGATTTGTTTGTAGCTGAATTCTGTATAGGTGATTTGTTTGCAGCTGAGCTCTTTACAGAATGGTTTCTTTGTAGCTGAACTCTCTACAAGGTAACTTCTTCTAGCTGATGTATCTACAGGGTCACTAGTTTGTAGCTGAATTCTCTATATGGTGGTTTCTTTGTAACTGAACTATCTACAAGGTGACTTCTTCTAGCTGATCTTTCTACAGGGTGATTTGTTTGTAACTGAACTCCCTACAGGAAAACTTTTTCTAACTAATCTCTGAACAGGGTGAATTGTTTGTAGCTGAACTCTCTACAAGGTGGTTTCTTTGTAACTGAATTCCCTACAAGGTGACTTCTTCTAGCTGATCTCTCTACAGGGAGATTTTTTTGCAGCTCAACTCTCTACAGGTGGTTTGTTTGCAGCTGAACTCTCTACATGATGGTTTCTTTGTAGCTGAACTCTCTGCAAGGTAACTTCTTGTAGCTGATCTCTCTACAGGGCGATTTGTTTGTAGCTGAACTCTCTACATGGTGGGTTCTTTGTAGCTGAACTCTACAAGATGATTTTTCTAGCTGAACTATCTCTTTCCGTAGTTGAACTCCCTACAAGGTAACTTCTTCTAGCTGATCTCTCTACAGGGTGAATTGTTTGTAGCTGAACTCTCTACAAAGTGATTTGTTTGTAGGTAATCTCTATACAGGATACTTGCATTTGTTTCTAACTGATCTCTTGAATTCTCTTCAGGGTGACTGCTCTATTAGGATGACTGCTGTATTAGAGTATCTCGATCTCGCACTTGCTACACCAAGTTGGATTTCGTGTTATAACTCCGTGGCTTTAAGTCTGATTCTTCTACGCCATTGAAGAGCCTTTCTAAGATGATTACTCCATCTGTACAGCGCATTTCAAAGCATTACCCAAAGCGGTTTTTCTGGTAGGCGTGGCAAGTGGTCGTTTTTTTATTAGCTAATCTCGGTTGCGTAATTGTTTCACACTGTTGGTTGTTTCGTTGTATCTTCCTGGTTTTTAGCTCGATTTCTTTCAAACTACAACAAGTTTGAGGTTCAATAGTCAACCTATTCACCCACCGATTTTCAGCTTCTTCCCATACGCGGTTTACCCTGTAGGCGTGACAACATATTGGTGTTATTTTTCGTGAATAATCGCTCATAACTCTTTGCCTGTTTATCGTATTCCAGCCAAAGTTGGTACCGAGATGCGCCTTTATACCCCCCTTCTGTGTGCCAAATTTCAAGGCAATCGGATAAGGCGTTCGCGTGTTATAGCAGTTTTTGTAAGTGTGCGAAAAGAGGAAGAAAAATAAGAAGAAAAAAACGAAGAAACTAAGCCAATTTTTGAAGTTGCATATCTTGGGAACGCCAGAAGCGATTTCGCTCAATTTTGGAATGTGGTGTACTGAAGTTGGAGGGAGTGTCCACAGCAAAATCGTCTTGTTTCATCAAGGCAGCACAGAGCTACGGAGGTGCGAATATTGCGTTTTCTTTCTTCCTGTCAATATACTCACGGGTGTTACGCGCCGGCTTCTTGGGCCGCACGACACACTACCGTGTGCCTTGATTTACTCTATCATCTAGCGCAGGTGAAACAATGACGTACTGTTAGTCACGTGATGTCAACCTCATGGAATTGGGAAAAGATCGCTTGCCTTTAAACAATTTGACATTGCAGTATACTTAGCGACTAGTTCAACACTCAGACAAAATCTCTCAGCAAATGTAAAAAAAATCATGCACTTTGAAGTAGCTATTTATGTAATTGGCACTCCGAAATCTCTCAGTAGCTATTATGAAATGCTAATCTCTCAGTGGCTGAGGACAGGAAATCTCTCATGCACTAGATAGCTAACGGTGGAATATAACATCCTGTTGTAGTAGCTAGCCCAGATTATAGCTAGCTTTAATAGCAAGATGGACCAAAATGTTAGATTGTTAAGTGAACAGCCTCTGTACACTTTAGTGTCTCTACCAATTGAGTTGCTGGTGTACGTATTCTCTTTCGTGAGTAGCGTCCGTGACAGAGTGAAACTGCGCTATGTTTCACAACGAATACGAGCAGCAGTGGAAACCCCATCATTATGGAGGGTCATTTTCTGGCCATATTTAGATTTTCGTGAGGAACATTTAATCAACGGTGGGCTCAAGTCGTGTGGCAGATACGTGAAACAGTTATCATTTCTGGATCTCATGGTGCCAGTCAACATGTTAGGACTCTGTAGAAACCTTGTACGACTTAATTTACCATCAGCTCAACCGAGTCTTAATCAATTAATGGTAGTAGTACAATCTATGAGAAATCTACAATATCTAGACATCTTGTAGTCAAAAAAGAATGACATCGAGCAACTGCTTCTGATTGTAGGGCATAATCAGCAGGCTATCAATGGTAATACTGTCAAAGAACTTACAATCAGAGAACAGGTGCAGAAAGGTTTATTATTTACTGAAGCAATTCATCGTTTGTTAAATCAGTGGATGGTATGTAACTTAATACCACACACATTAAACATTGTTTCTAAATACCTTAAAATCATAGACGAAGCAGTTGACACATGGATACCATTAAGATCACAAGCAGTTAATCACACTGGCTATTTTAAAGTGTACTACAATTTTAAAAATTTTATTGGTTTAGCTACTACATTTCCTGACACCCAATTACATTCTATTGGTCACAACTATATCGAATCAAATGTAACCGCTAGTAATTATGGATTGTTAGGACTAGACAGTTATATACTAGCATTAACTGGCCGTACTATGAGTGATGATAATGTATTGCACAGGGCTATGATGCTAAAGAGCTGTACTTGCGATACTTTGAATGGTACAATAACTAATATTGGATTTTTGACACATTTCAGTGCTTCACTGTGTGGTTTGATTCACCCTGGTCACCTAGAACAGCTTGCCATTGCTTGTCCTAACTTGCAACGACTAAACTTGTCCCAAAATGTTAACTGTTTGAAAAGGCTGCAAGGTTTACGTGCAATTGCTACTGGCTGTAAAAGGCTATCAGGCCTAAACATATTAGGAATTTCAGTAGAAAATGTGGAGTGTTGTGTACAATTGTGGGAAATATTAATTGATTTACAACTAACTATTTTGGCTATTGATTTATGCTGTTTGCAATGTTTTGAAGATGATCAAACTAAACACATCATAATTAGTCTACACAAGAAGTGCTTCAAGATAAAGGCACTGGAATCATACTCTCGTTCGTATTGCCCCAAGTGTGTTGAAAATAATCAACCACTGCAGCTATCCAACTTTCCATCGCTCATCCATTGTGTTACAAACGGTATTGACCTTATCAACATTTGTGAGAAACTGAGGTATCTGTGGTATAGAGGTGACAGTATATCATGTTCTTGGTCAAAAGCAAATTGCAACTTGCAACAATTGTACATTGAATCAGAACAATTAAATCTTGATGAGATGCTAATGGACACAATATCCGCTCATGGTGGACTGGTACATGTCATTTTGAGTACACGCTTTATACCTCTAGTTGGTATATATGCTCTTATAGAAAACTCTCCAAACCTCATAACTTGCCACATTAATGTAATAACTGGTGTTTCTGCTAGTAATAGGTTCTGTCCAAGATATTTTAGATCAAGGCTAGAGGAGAAATTTTCACATAGGAAATTAATCTCGTGTGGAAGTTACCATATACTAAGAGGATATATACATGAAGATGATATTGATAACTTATTTAGAATGGATAGCATGGACTTTTTTCCATTGTGGTGTTACTGTAGCATGGTGTGACTGAGCACTAGAATTACAGTATTTTAATTTTGCATGTTTACTTGTGTATGTCATTTTAGTATTTGTGTAATTGTTTGCACATATATAGCATCAATTTTAAAGTCTAGTTAAACTGCTCTATACCACATTTGAAAATATTATATGTATATATACCACTTTAGTGTGGGCATTCAAAGGCACCGCTCAAGTTTGTTTTTTTATCTGGCATATTGCCCAGGCAATATCTATCATGGGAACGCAGTTTGCTCATGGCTTTGATGCCCAACCAGTTCAAAGATACGATACGCTTTGACTTGCTGCATTGAACACTGACATGGAGATTTTGATTACGGGTTTTGGTTTAAAGGCTAGGCTCAGTATAGTTGCTAAGTTTAGATTGTTTGATAGTAACTAATCTAAGACAAATGATCTGTAAAACAAGCACTTGGGTGATGCATGGATGTGTATTCTACCCACTGCATGAGGGGCATGTCATCCATTGAGCAGACCACGAAACAAGAAGAATATGACAACTATAGGTGAGTAGCTTATAGTCCTAAGTGCTTAACTTAATCTCACCGCCACAATAGCATAGGTTTAATGTAGTATTAAAAACTTTACATCTCAAAAATCAATCCAACAATCGAAAGTTTCTGTCATGAGTTGAAACATAACAACATATAGTAATAACATTGTGAGGGTTATTTGCCCACACAATTGAAACCACAATAGATCATCAGATGCTAGTGAATAAAACAAATGAGGTGAGTGCTCTGTAGTTCTTCCACCTATCAGGTGAGTGTGCCCTTAGTAATATATATTACTTATACCACGGCTGCTTGGGATTTTGCTGATATATACACCTGCAGCCCTCGGGCTTTGGATGTATATAATTATCAGTAAAAACCCTCACAGCCATGGTATAACTATTAAATAATTTATACTACAGATATCATGGTATTCGAAATATATACCGAAAGATATACAAACTTAAAATAGATGCTATAGTGCGAGACACTATGGCACCCTTTCCTAAATATGTACCAGCATATCTTTTGGTATAATATTACCAAGAGTTAATAATAGTAGGGATTATTAACTCTTGATATTACGAATACCATGATATCTGTCATATGTTAATACAACATCTCGTCTCCCACATGGAAGCAGAAAGATTTTTAAATTCTAATGTTTTTCTACCATCACTACTGCTGGTTAGTAATTCTTTGTGATTAAGGCGAGGGGTAGCTAACATCTTGGGACTCTCATACACCTATCTGAGAAATCCTATTATAAATACATTAAATATTTATTGAAATAATACAGAAATACATTTTGAAATACTTAACTATTGAGACTCTTGTACACCGTGTTGGGTTTTTGCGTGGGTGTTGGCTATCCCTCGGATTAAGGAGTATGCACATGTGTTGCAGCATAAAATCTTTTCGAAAATTGATCCAACAATCCATAGCAACTGATGCTAGGCAACAAAATTTAATCCTGACCTAGTTACAAGCTTTATTGTGCTTACTTGGATAATTTATGTACGTGCAAATATTTGTTATACTCAAACATACGGTATCATACATACATGCACAGCTATGTGTGAATAATACTACATTATTTTGTACAGTAAATTAATTAGCACCAGTGCATGTATATAATAATAATTTTAAAAATTAAAACATGGGAAACGAGATTTCCGGGAAAAGTAAAGAAACAAGGGTCAAACAAGCCAGCATGTTACAATCTCTATTACAAATAATTCCTCCCTTGCCAGATAATATGACATTAATATTGATACAATACATTTAGAGTGAAAGTCTCTCAACCACTGATACAACTAAAGCTGCGGTTGCAGCTAACAATGAATCAAATGCACCACAAAATCACTTTTTTGGAAATACTAATCATCCTAATGATACACCACAATGTAGTGATTACTTCACCATGTTATCCTGTAGGATGGTGGGAACATTTCTTCTGAATTACTATTACCAGAAGAAATAGTAATCCATTTCTTCTGGATTACTATTAGTTGGGTCTGTTAAAAAAATAGATGGTAATAATCCCAACAATTAGATGTTCCCATGTCATATGGATGAAGGAAGTCTTTCAGCTAGTGGAAAGGTTAGTTGGTGGTCTTGAGAATATTTGTGTACTTACTTTCTTATGAGACAAGATCCAAAACAAAGAAATCAAGGTCCCTCTATTTGATTTTGTGTAAAGAAAAATTAATAGCATCAGCATCAGAGAAAACAAAAGAGTTACCAAGGTAATATAAGTAATAACCTCAAACCAAATAAAGAACCTGAAGATCACTACAGAGTTAGTGTACTTTTAGCCAGCATGATCCATTGCAGTCACAGGGATGGGAGTCACCGGACAACAATGACTATTACCATAGGCGGTGGAAGGGGGGGGGGGGGGGGGGGCTAGGGGGCTAAATCCCCCCCTCAGAATGATATCACACCGAAATTATCTTTCTTGGAGTGGAGCTGAAAACCGTGATAAAGATCGAGATACTCTAATAGAGCAGTCACTCTAATAAAGTAGTCAGTGTGTAGCGAGCTATGTAAGGATTTTTATGTAGTTTATCAGCTAGAAATGGTAGCTGGTGAGGTGGAAAGCTCTTGTCAGTTGGTTGTGA
This sequence comes from Dysidea avara, assembly GCF_963678975.1. Taxonomy (NCBI): domain Eukaryota; kingdom Metazoa; phylum Porifera; class Demospongiae; order Dictyoceratida; family Dysideidae; genus Dysidea; species Dysidea avara. The sequence continues at coordinate 48,969,751 of NC_089273.1, forward strand.
CCTTTTTTTTTTTTTTTTTTTTTTGGTCTCACCTTACCAAACTATAGACATAAGTCTGGGGCAGCCCAGCCCCCCCCTCATATCAACTACTTCCTCCGCCGCTGACTATTACTATGCCTGGTTGTGTTATACTTTGAAACTAGTAAAATAATTATTATTGTGGTGACTATAAAAGCCAGTTGTACTATGCTGTTCAGTAATAGATCGTGATATACCCAATTAGTAGTGAAGACGATGGAAACAACAATGATGACTATGATAAGAAATGTCAAATATGCCAATCCAAATGTGAAATTACTTGTAGTCAATGAGAGAGAGGAGAGCATTATAGTGGAAGGAGTAACAGTGTCTAGAAAACAAATTTAACATTGACCTTCCATTGGTCACTCATTTATATTTTCTTTATTCTATGCATGCAAACTATACATATATAGAAACATCGTAAGTTTTGCAGGCCTTTAAAATACATGTGTAGCTATGCACACACTTTATAGTAGCTACTATGTACAACATGATCATTTTTTCTGCAATAACATTATTAGCTACCAAACAGTCACACACTATTTGTGACTGGAAAAAGGTACCTTTTCACACACAAAATTTGACCAGTTTTTTGAATTTCAAAGCTTCATAACTTTTTGATCATGGCATATAATTGCTTGAAATGTTCAATGAATGTAGCTACAGTATCTGGCTACATTATGATACAAAGAGCAATTAAGTTAATCAGTATTATCAAGAGTTAATAATAGTGGAGTCCCCTCCACTATTATTAACTCTTGGTATTATGGAGTCCAGTGTTACATTCTTTTTGCTGGTATGTATAATGTGTAAAAAAGATCCCAACGAAACCTAAATGATCCAGTTCAGTAACAATCTGTAGGTATTCTTATTTTTGTGCTTTACAATTGTGTGCAGCAGTAAGGTCAGCACTGGAATTAAAAGGACAGGTAAGTTCAAGAACTGTAGGCACCAGCCTATTATGCCAGCATAATTAATTTTCGAGCATAATAGGTACTGAGAACATGAAGCATAATGCCAGCATAATAGGCAGGATAATATTGTCATATTGTAAATCCTTGTTTGTGATAATGCATGCCACAGAAAAAGGTTGACTTACAGTAATGAACTGGTCAATATCTCAGTCAGGTAGCCATTTAACATGACTGCTTTATTAGAATGTGTCAATTAAAGAGTTCACAAAGCAGCCAAATTCAATTATTTTTGACAGGCAATAACACTTTTTACATTTAACCAGTTTCCATAACCCAAACTTTATAAACTTTTAGTATTATCTACTTGAAAGTGCAAGTTTTTGTTAGCAAAACATGAGAACTGTAACAAAAAATGGAGCATAACAATGAGCATAATAGGCTGAAGTTTTGAGCACTACAGCATATGTAGCATAATAGGCTGGTGCTTATCAAGAAGGTAAATAGTTTTTAATTCCTCATTGCAAACAACAATATCCGGTCGGTATGATGGTACTAGTATCAAGAGTTCATAACGCAAAAAGAGAGGAGAGTGTCTTGCTGCAGTATAACCTGTACAAACTCGAATCTCAAAGTTATGATGCAATACCTATAGTCACTTGCAATTTGTTAGCTAGTTGGTCAGGGATGCACTCAACATTAAGTTTTAATGACTGCTGTAGTTATGGCTTCAATAAGCAGCCTACTGATGACATTGTCAATGCTCCTTAACACTATTATGTGTTGACATGATATCCTAAAATAATACAAGTTTTACTGTATTACTTTAAGATACACATTTATTCTGCATGCTATACTGAAGTAGGACACTCTCCTCTCTTTTTATAATATGAACTTTTGTTGTTGTTGACTTTGGTGGTACAGGAGCACCAGTGACAACAATATTTTCTGGAGTAAAAAAAGTAGCAAAGCCTTATTGTGGTAATGGCATACAAAGTAATGATAAGAATGTGTTTCATTAGTACTAGTGTGTATTTAAGCTAAGCTCTCCTATAATTTAGTAAATTTTGCGAGATTACATCACTACTTCACCTGATAAAATTAAGTAGCTATCATTACAAATGTGAAGTACAGCCCAATCTTTTACACAACATTATAGTTGATGTAGTTCGCTGTAAACAGCCACACCAATGTGCCGAGACTACTGTCTCCTAGTGTGTAATACACACAGGATTTTATTTTGTGAAACAGATGAAGTGAAAATCAACACACCTAAGATTGAGATGTCAGTGTTATTTTTTGGCTTTTTTGCACTTGTGATAGTATAATTATTGTAAAACAGTAGGATGTGTTTCTTTTATATGTTACTACATCACAAATAAGTTTATGTAATTCATCGACCGATACCTTATGATCACTGCTGCTATCTGCTGAGTTTCTGTACTGAACTTTTGCGTTGTTTTCAATCAGGTCAACACCATCAGGTAATGCTTCAATGTAGTCTTGTAGCATCTTCCATTTTGAGTCATAAAGTACAGAACCAGGAATTTCAGGTATAGCCTCCTTCAAAGTTGTGGTAGCAAACTTTGAATCATTATGCTGATTGACCCAGAATCTTCAGTAGTATTTTCTTCTGCATCACACATTTCTACATAATGTACACAACCAATGGATGTTTATGAAAAATCTAATGCTGCATTTTGCATGAACAGGTATCCCTGACTGCAGCTGGTCACTGGGGGTACACTGGACGTATGTGTTAACTGTTGCATATGTTTTTATACTTGTTCAACATGTAATATACTTCATGTGAACACAGTAAACATGTCAGCTTCAAGCGTAATAGGCTAGCAAAAGCATCATGCATAATGCCAGCATAATAGGATAATTATCAAGATTGATAATTAAATGCAAATTGTGTCCACAAAACGTACAGCTAAGAATGAACACAATACACCTTAATGCTGTATTTCATATCATAGACAAGAAAAATTTGCAATGTTATTGTTTCTTGGCCAACTATTTGCACTTCACGGAAACAGATCGAGATACTCTAATAGAACAGTTTTAATACAACAGACTGATATGTTCTAATAAAACAGCCAACTCTAGAGCATAATAGGCCTCAGGGAATTATGCTCCAAATTTTCATCATTCTATTCCAAATTTCTCCAAAAAAGTTATCATTATGCTCTTATTATTCCCAAAATGAACTCATTATTCTCAAAATTATTCCCAGTGATTATAAAAGTTATTCGACTTTTGCAATTTGAAAGATATTGGAGTAGTAGTCATCCTGTTCTATTAGACAGAAAAGCTATCTTTTAGCTGGTAAGATGCTTAGTTACTATTGCGATAGAGTAAAGATTGTTCTGCTGACTGTCCTATTAGAGTAGTTGGCTGCTCTATTAGAGTATCTTGATCTGAACTTACATGAAATTGTGTAATTTATATGCAAATTATGCTCTTAAATTACTTCAAAATGCTAGAATAATTCCTAATTCTTTTAACCCATCATTATGCTCAAAATTATGCAGGCATAATTCCCTGAGGTGTTGAAACTTTGATGACCTGTAATGCATTAATTTGATGCTATTAAGTGAGAAGCTTCTGTTGGTGCATGAGACTGTATGGTTAGACATGCAATATTCAAGCTATGGCATTGATGGTATTCACCAGTGAAAAATTAAAGATGTATTTGTGACTGGGCCTGCAAAAACAGGGTATGTGGGCAGATGCAATCTGCCTACTTTTTCAAACTTTCATGACTCATAATGTTTTATATCATCATGCTACTTTCATTTCTTATTAAATATTTAATTGGCTTTAAGATGCAGGTTACAAAATGTATATATTCTACTCCAGTGCTGAGAATGTAGTTTGTGCTCACACGCCCTGCTTTTGCAGGCCTGGTCACATATAAAGAGTGAATAATGTATCAACAGTAGAATTAGTGCTATCCACTACTTTCGTAAAAGAGTGGAAAACTGTCCTCCATTATTTGTGTGCTTATAGATATATTATGTGCTACGTACTTTATGTGGTGCTTGATCAAACTAGACTTGCATACAACTCTTAATTCTTCCAATGCTGTTTGTGTATTCATATAACTGATTTTCATGCATTTGTAAATAGCTAGATGTTTGCTTTGTATGTATGTACAGGTGTATGTGCAGTACAATTTACATTTGTGTACATATATGGTCATATGAATAGCTCACAATATCATGTAAAAGAAATACAACATGATAATATAACTATATTCATGGTGCATCTGAGTGCTCGTAGGAGATACAAGTCTATGAAATAGTCATTTTGTATTTCAGATACAGAGGATTCTGAAGTATGTTTCAACATTGCTACTTCATTGTCAATTAGTTGTATATGTTCTACCAAGCTTGCATATTCCGCCATGTAGCTATCAGTTACACAATATCACAACAGGTTTGTGGTGGTCACCAAATTATTTGCCAATTCAAGCTGTACACAAACCAGGCATAATATTATATAGAAAGGGTTACTAGTCAATGATTTTCTTTTCCTAGGAATATGCATTGCATCATGTTGACTGATAGTGTACCACTACAATGATGCATAGGCTGGCCACCTGTACGGTCTATTCCATACATGGTATATTCCATTGATAGCTCGATGTTGTGGAAAGCAACATCAGTAGCTTTACAAACTGTATCAATGGGTTTGTTATAATACCTACTGTCCAGATCTTGTCCCATTGGTAAAAAAATTTCACTGTGTCATGATGTCTGACTAACATTTCAGCTGTAGGTGCATGGAAAGAATTTATTTACTTTGTAATATTCACTGGTGTCAGAGAATCAACCATGTAGAATAAGATAATAACTTCTATGCTGGCTGCACTTTCCACTTTGCAAAATCATTAGTAGCTAGACATTTAATTTTATGGTTGTAACAACAACTGTATAATTAAAATTTTCATGCTGTAACGTGTTCCTATTTTATCTTATGCAATAGGCAATGCAAAGCCATATCAACACCTTAATATACTGCCAACAATAAAAAATTATTGAATTCTCATCTTCCAATACTCAAAAATAATAGCAATGCAGGAGGGCAGATTTGATTGAAATTGCAGTATACGTAGCTACCATTGACTAGTTCAGCACTCAGACAAAATCTCTCAGCAAATGTAAAAAAAATCATGCACTTTGAAGTAGCTATTTATGTAATTGGCACTCCAAAATCTCTCAGTAGCTATTATGAAATGCTAATCTCTCACTGGCTGAGAACAGGAAATCTCTCATGCACTAGGATAGGTAACGGCGGCGGGATATACCATAGTAGCTAGGTGCACTCAGCCCAGATTAAGCTAGCTTTAATAGCAAGATGGACCAAAATGTTAGATTGTTAAGTGAACAGCCTCTGTACACTTTAGTGTCTCTACCAATTGAGTTGCTGGTGTACGTATTCTCTTTTGTGAGTAGCATCCGTGACAGAGTTAAACTGCGCTATGTTTCACAACGAATACGAGCAGCAGTGGAAACCCCATCATTATGGAGGGTCATTTTCTGGCCACATTTAGATTTTCACGAGGAACATTTAATCAACAGTGTGCTCATATTGTGTGGCAGATACATGAAACAATTATCATTTCCGGATCTCATGGTACGAGTCAACATGTTAGAGCATTGTAGAGACCTTGTACGACTTAGTTTGCCATCAGCTCGACCGAGTCTTAATCAATTAATGGTAGTAGTACAATCTATGAGAAATCTACAATATCTAGACATCTTGTGGTCAAAAAAGAATGACATCGAGCAACTGCTTCTGATTGCAGGGCATAATCAACAGGCTGTCAATGGTAATACTGTCAAAGAACTTACAATCAGAGAGCAGGTACAGGAAGGTTTATTGTTTACTGAAGCAATCCATCGTTTGTTAAATCAGTGGATGGCATGTAACTTAATACCACACACATTAAACATTGTTTCTAAATACCTTAAAGTCATAGATGAAGCAGTTGACACATGGATACCATTAAGATCACAAGCAGTTAATCACACTGGTTATTTTAAAGTGTACTACAATTTTAAAAATATTATTGGTTTAGCTCCTACATTTCCTGACATCCAATTACATTTTATTGGTCACAATTATATCGAATCAAATGTAACCGCTAGTAATTATGGATTGTTAGGACTAGACCATTATATACTAGCATTAACTGACCGTACTATGAGTGATGATAATGTAGTACACAGGGCTATGATGCTAAAGAGCTGTAATTGTGATACTTTGAATGGTACAATAACTAATATTGGATTTTTGACACATTTCAGTGCTTCACTGTGTGGTTTGTTTCACCCTGGTCACCTAGAACAGCTTGCCATTGCTTGTCCTAACTTGCAACGACTAAACTTGTCCCTAAATGTTAACTGTTTGAAAAGGCTGCAAGGTTTACGTGCAATTGCTACTGGCTATAAAAGGCTATCAGGCCTAAACATATTAGGAATTTCAGTAGAAAATGTGGAGTGTTGTGTAAAACTGTGGGAAATATTAATTGATTTACAACTAACTATTTTGGCTATTGATTTATGCTGTTTGCAATGTTTTGAAGATGATCAAACTAAACACATCATAATTAGTCTACACAAGAAGTGTTTCAAGATAAAGGCACTGGAATCATACTCTCGTTCGTATTGCCCCAAGTGTGTTGAAAATAATCAACCACTGCAGCTATCCAACTTTCCATCGCTCATCCATTGTGTTACAAACGGTATTGACCTTATCAACATTTGTGAGAAACTAAGGTATCTGTGGTATAGAGGTGACAGTATAATATTATCATGTTCTTGGTCAAAAGCAAATTGCAACTTGCAACAATTGTACATTGAATCAGAACAATTAAATCTTGATGAGATGCTAATGGACACAATATCCGCTCATGGTGGACTGGTACATGTCATTTTGAGTACACGCTTTATACCTCTAGTTGGTATATATGCTCTTATAGAAAACTCTCCAAACCTCATAACTTGCCACATTAATGTAATAACTGGTGTTTCTGCTAGTAATAGGTTCTGTCCAAGATATTTTAGATCAAGGCTAGAGGAGAAATTTTCACATAGGAAATTAATCTCGTGTGGAAGTTACCATATACTAAGAGGATATATACATGAAGATGATATTGATAACTTATTTAGAATGGATAGCATGGACTTTTTTCCATTGTGGTGTTACTGTAGCATGGTGTGACTGAGCACTAGAATTACAGTATTTTAATTTTGCATGTTTACTTGTGTATGTCATTTTAGTATTTGTGTAATTGTTTGCACATATATAGCATCAATTTTAAAGTCTAGTTAAACTGCTCTATACCACATTTGAAAATATTATATGTATATATACCACTTTAGCGTGGGCATTCAAAGGCACCGCTCAAGTTTGTTTTTTTATCTGGCATATTGCCCAGGCAATATCTATCATGGGAACGCAGTTTGCTCATGGCTTTGATGCCCAACCAGTTCAAAGATACGATACGCTTTGACTTGCTGCATTGAACACTGACATGGAGATTTTGATTACGGGTTTTGGTTTAAAGGCTAGGCTCAGTATAGTTGCTAAGTTTAGATTGTTTGATAGTAACTAATCTAAGACAAATGATCTGTAAAACAAGCACTTGGGTGATGCATGGATGTGTATTCTACCCACTGCATGAGGGGCATGTCATCCATTGAGCAGACCACGAAACAAGAAGAATATGACAACTATAGGTGAGTAGCTTATAGTCCTAAGTGCTTAACTTAATCTCACCGCGACAATAGCATAGGTTTAATGTAGTATTAAAAACTTTACATCTCAAAAATCAATCCAGCAATCGAAAGTTTCTGTCATGAGTTGAAACATAACAACATATAGTAATAACATTGTGAGGGTTATTTGCCCACACAATTGAAACCACAATAGATCATCAGATGCTAGTGAATAAAACAAATGAGGTGAGTGCTCTGTAGTTCTTCCACCTATCAGGTGAGTGTGCCCTTAGTAATATATATTACTTATACCACGGCTGCTTGGGATTTTGCTGATATATACACCTGCAGCCCTCGGGCTTTGGATGTATATAATTATCAGTAAAAACCCTCACAGCCATGGTATAACTATTAAATAATTTATACTACAGATATCATGGTATTCGAAATATATACCGAAAGATATACAAACTTAAAATAGATGCTATAGTGCGAGACACTATGGCACCCTTTCCTAAATATGTACCAGCATATCTTTTGGTATAATATTACCAAGAGTTAATAATAGTAGGGATTATTAACTCTTGATATTACGAATACCATGATATCTGTCATATGTTAATACAACATCTCGTCTCCCACATGGAAGCAGAAAGATTATTAAATTCTAATGTTTTTCTACCATCACTACTGCTGGTTAGTAATTCTTTGTGATTAAGGCAAGGGGTAGCTATCATCTTGGGACTCTCGTACACCTATCTGAGAAATCCTATTATAAATACATATAAATACATGAAATATTTATTGAAATAATACAGAAATGTGCTTTGAAATACTTAACTATTTGAGACTCTCGTACACCGTGTTGGGTTTTTGCGTGGGTGCTGGCTACCCCTCGGATTAAGGAGTATTCACATGTGTTGCAGCATAAAATCTTTTGAAAATTAATCCAACAATCCATAGCAACTAATGCTAGGCAACAAAATTTAATCCTGACCTAGTTACAAGCTTTATTGCACTTACTTGGATAATTTATGTACGTGCAAATATTTGTTATACTCAAACATACGGTATCATACATACATGCACAGCTATGTGTGAATAATACTACATTATTTTGTACAGTAAATTAATTAGCACCAGTGCATGTATATAACAATAATTTTTTAAAATTAAAGCATGGGAAAAGAGATTTCCGGGAAAAGTAAAAAAACAAGGGTCAAACAAGCCAGCATGTTAAAAACACAGAGATCTCCATTACAAATAATTCCTCCCTTGCCAGATAATATGACATTAATATTGATACAATTATACATTTGGAGTGGAAGTCTCTCAACCACTGATACAACTAAAGCTGCGGCTGCAGCTAACAATGAATCAAATACACCACAAAATCACTTTTTTGGAAATACTAATCATCCTAATGATACACCACAATGTCACTAATCTAGTGATTACTTCACCATGTTATCCTGTAGGATGGTGGGAACATTCCTTCTGGATTACTATTACCAGAAGAAATAGAAATCCATTTCTTCTGGATTACTATTAGTTGGGTCTGTTAAAAAAATAGATGGTAATAATCCCAACAATTAGGTGTTCCCATGTCATATGGATGAAGGAAGTCTTTCTAGGAAGTCTTTCTAGCGGAAAGGTTAGTTGGTGGTCCTGAGAATATTTGTGTACTTACTTTCTTATGAGACAAGATCCAAAACAAAGAAATCAAGATCCCTCTATTTTGCGTAAAGAAAATAGCATCAGCATCAGAGAAAACAAAAGAGTTACCAAGGTAATATAAGTAATAACCTCAAACCAAATAAAGAACCTGAAGATCACTACAGAGTTAGTGTACTTTTAGCCAACATGATCCATTGCAGTCACAGGGATGGGAGTCACTGGACAACAATGACTATTACTGTGCCTGGTTGTGTTATACTTTGAAACTAGTAAAATAATTATTATTGTGGTGACCATAAAAGCCAGTTGTACTATGCTGTTCAGTAATAGATCGTGATATACTCAATTAGTAGTGAAGACGATGGTACAATGATGATTATGATAAGAAATGTCAAACATGCCAATCCAAATGTGAAATTGCTTGTAGTCAATGACAGAGAGGAGAGCATTATAGTGGAAGGAGTAACAGTGTCTAGAAAACAAATTTAACATTGACCTTCCCCTGGTCACTCATTTATATTTTCTTTTATTCTATGCATGCAAACTATACATATAAAGAAACATCGTAAGCTCTGCAGGCCTTTAAAATACATGTGTAGCTATGCACACACTTTATAGTAGCTACTACGTACAACATGATCATTGTTTCTGCAATAACAATATAAGCTACCAAATAGGCCTGAGCCTATTATGCTCAAAATTTTACCTATTATTCTTTCCAGAATTTCTCAAAAAATTCTCCTATTATTCTTTTTGTTATTCTTGTATCCAGCCTATTATTCCATAATTATTCTCATTCAGTATATATCTGTGTCTAGTCGCCTGGTTTTCAAGATGCTGCTATAAGTAGTTTTGTCCGAATTATTAATAGCCATATATGAAGCATTCCACCTTACACATCATTTTTCTATCCATAATAGTTACAGCAGACTTAAAATAGCTATCTACAGTAATAATTCAAGTGCATTTAATTATTAGTGTATTATAATTAATAATTATGCTGTAACTAAGTTAGGTAGATAATAATGCTCAAAGACTTGAAGAAGATACACTGGCATAAGATATATATATATAAGATGTACAAGTTTCAAAATTGCAGATAATCATATGCAGTTAAATCCCTGATGCTGGCTGCAGATTGTTAACATAAAACGATCTGACTGCTCTATTAGAGTATTTGAGCGTTCTATTAGAATATATCGATCTTTTAGAGGCTTTTCAGCTCCTTTCAGCTAGCACTCCTGTCAGCTTTATATCATTTGTAGTAGCTCAACTCTTTCTTCTAGGTAATCAAGAAGAGACACGCCCCCTAATTCCACTGATTATTCCCGTGGTCGTCCGATTATTCTAAAATTATGCCTGTAACCATCCTATAATTCCGGAATTATTCTCACGAAATTGGTGACCTGTTATTCTCAAGATTATGCCGGCATAATAGGCGCAGGCCTAGCATGTGCACATGCTTCTAATAATTCACTAGAGACTTTCCAGTACGCAACACAAGGCAGGAGAACAAAGCGAGCTGTTAATTTATTATTATTACTGTACAACTTAAATTTGAAGGATATGTACAGATCAAAAAGCAATTACAAATTACATACATGACAATCAAAATAATTTAATAAATTTAACTTGAACTGATCAATAGATGCTGAATTTACAATGTGGTCTGATGTTTGTTCCATTTGGGTGACAGTGTTGGGGGAAAAGGAGCTCTGAAATGTGTGTTTTAATGGCAATGAAATGGAGTACATTTGTAACTGTTAGTTCCTCTGGTAAAACTTATTTTAGAATATTGGAGATAAGAATTATATGGTATTATGATTAATTTTGTTGAGTAATCATTTTATTAAATTATAGAACATTGACAGTCTAGCATTGGTAAGGCGAGATTCTAAGGTTTCCCAGCCAAGTGATTGCAGCAGGTGTGAGACACTGATGTATGGGCTTTCCTGAATGCAATGCACGGCATAGAGCTTTCTTAATATTAATATCAGATAGGACTGTACTGCCATTGTGAACAGACTGTCGCTGCATATTCAAGTTGTGATCTAACTAATGACTGGTATGCAAGGGTCTTGGTATCAGTTGAAGCTATCTTGATATTCCATTGTAGCATAGAGAGAGAATTATTGGTTTTTCGTATAATTTGTTGAACATGTTTGTTCCATTTAAGGTTGGACTGAATTGTAACACCTAGGTAAGTATTTACAGTGCGAAACAGTGGACAGTGGAGAGTTGGACATATGATAAACATGATGGTACATGTAATTGCATGGTGATGTACTCAACTCATAGAACAACATTTATCAATATTTAGCTAATTTCATTTGCCAGGTATGCACCATTCCATTAGCAAGTCAATGTCCTTTAGCAGCAGTCCAGAATCTAGTTTAGATTGAATTGGTCAGTATAATATAGCTACATACAGTTGTATATGGCAGGGAGATCACCAGTGCTCCCTATGATTCACACTTTGAAGTGATCAGCACTAATGACATGTTGACGAAGAGTCTAGGCAACAGAGACATTTGTTGAGTCAATTTATTACAAGACAGTGGCAATGAGAGTATTTGATGAGTTTGAGAGAGAATCACCACAGGTCAATAGGGAATGGAGGATCTAAAATTACACTTGGAGACGTTGTGGTGATCAAAGATGACCAGACCAAGAGGTCCTTTTGTTCATGCTACCAAAGTGAGAATTGGTTACTCTGACCGATGGTCACTAACTATTCACCATATGCTGCATAGTATCAAAAAGTAGTCACTTCACATTTGTGTGACTGCTTTATTAGGGTAGATGATTATTTTATTCAAGGTACAAGTGCCTGTGCCTCATACTAAAAACTGTGAGCTCTTGGATCTGGCCTGCGAGTTCATTTTATTTATTATACTGGGCAGTCAACACAGCTAGTATATGCCCAGGAAAGAGAAAGAACAGAAGTCAGAAGTAAGTAAACATAATAGTTAACTATTAATTTAGAGTAGCTGTAAATTTGTTGAGAAAATGTCATAGTCAGTTGTGTTGAGGATAAATTAGTTCCACTCACTAACTTGAAAAAATGATTGTACGTATTTAAAGTGTGATGTGGTTGAGACTAGTGGAAGACTAAAATGAAAAGGATGATGTTGACGTGTTTCTCTCGTAACAGGAAAAATAGTAAGATGGAACTAATGTAGGGAATAGTATTTTAAAAATTGTTAATTTAAAAATAAAGTAGAGATCTATGCAATGAAAGTAGTGAAACAAGAGATGAATGATGGCATTACAGCATAGCTCAGTGGGAAAGTCCCTACTTTGGGCATTGAACAAAGTATGTGGAAAAGTAGGGACTAGCTAGTGTAGCACCAGGCACTTCTGAAATCCAGCTCTGAACTACTCTGTGATATTTCACCTACTTCACATTTGGTGATACTCATATAGGCAAGTGACTATCTCAAATAAGTAAAAAGATAACTGAAAATTGGCAACCTAATTAACAACTGAAGAGGAGTTTTTCAGCAATTATGGAATTGTTATGCTGACTTTATAGCTACTTGACAACACAACCATCAGATAAACTGTTATGTAACTGAAAATCTAATCCAAAACAGCCAAGCTGTAAAAAAAGTGTGCGGCCCTCAGAAAGGCTATGGTGAAAAAAGATGTGAAATCCAAGGTGGCGGCCAAGAAATGGCTGTGATGGTAGGTTAATGGTAAAAATTTAATAATGACAATTCAGGTAAATTTTGTGAAGCGGCACAAAAATTCACCTGAATTGTCGTTATTAAAATTTTTACCATTAACCTACCATCACAGCCATTTCTTGGCCGCCACCTTGGATTTCACATCTTTTTTCACCATAGCCTTTCTGAGGGCCGCACACTTTTTTTACAGCTTGGCTGTTTTGGATTAGATTTCATTTCTTTTTGTATTTGTATACCCCAAAGCCGGCCTATGGCCAGCTTTGGGACTTTTTTAACCTATGTTTTTTTCTTTACTACAGGAAGAAGAAAAGATGAAGTAGATGTACTTTAAATATTTTATCAGTAAATGTACAAATTATATATACTGTATAATACATATGTGACCGGATTTGCGAAAAGGGGTCTTCCACACTCATCCAATTTGCCAACTTTGACAATTGATAACTTCAGATTGGAAAGAGCTATTGCCTTGAATTTTGGGCAGTGGTGAGCACCACTATAGCTGAATACATGGTGAAATTTTCAGGTTAATATGTTACTTGAACACTGAGTTATGGTCTCCAATGGTTACAGAATTGGATGTGTGTGGAAGACCCCTTTTCGCAAATCCGGTTACATATATTGATTACAGAAATCTCCATGGTGGTTTCTTTGTAACTGAACACTCTACAATGTTACTTCTTCTAATTGCTCTTTCTACAGGGTGAATTGTTTGTAGCTGAACGATCTACAAAGTAACTTATTCTAGCTGATCTCTCTACAGGGTGATGTGTTTGTAGCTGAATTCTGTATAGGTGATTTGTTTGCAGCTGAGCTCTTTACAGAATGGTTTCTTTGTAGCTGAACTCTCTAAAAGGCAACTTCTTCTAACTGATCTTTCTACAGGGCAATTTGTTTCTGGCAGAATTTTCTACAGGGTGATTTCTTTGCAGCTGAACTCTCTACATGATGGTTTCTTTGTAGCTGAACTCTCTACAAGGTAATTTCTTCTAGCTGATCTCTCTACAGGGAGATTTGTTAGTAGCTGAACTATCTACAAGGGAACTTCTTATAGCTGATCTCTCTACAGGGTGATTTTTTCGTAGTTGAATTCTGTACAGGTGATTTGTTTGCAGCTGAGCTCTTTACAAAATGATTTCTTTGTAGCTGAACTTTCTCCAAGGTAACTTCTTCTAACTGATCTTTCTACAGGGTGATTTGTTTGTAGCTGAACTATCTACAAGGTAATTTCTTCTAGCTGATCTCTCTACAGGGAGATTTGTTAGTAGCTGAACTATCTACAAAGGAACTTCTTATAGCTGATCTCTCTACAGGGTGATTTGTTCGTAGTTGAATTCTGTACAGGTGATTTGTTTGCAGCTGAGCTCTTTACAAAATGGTTTCTTTGTAGCTGAACTTTCTCCAAGGTAACTTCTTCTAACTGATCTTTCTACAGGGTGATTTGTTTGTAGCTGAACTATCTACAAGGTAATTTCTTCTAGCTGATCTCTCTACAGGGTGATTTGTTTGTAGCTGAATTCTGTACAAGTGATTTGTTTGCAGCTGAGCTCTTTACAGAATGGTTTCTTTGTAGCTGAACTCTCTACAGGGTGATTTCTTTGTAGCTGAAATCCCTACAAGGTAACTTCTTCTAGCTGATCTTTCTACAGGGCGATTTGTTTGTAGCTGAGTTCTCTACAGGGTGTTTGTTTGCAGCTGAATTCTCTACATGGTGGTTTCTTTATAGCTGAACTCTCTACAAGGTGACTACTTCTAGCTGATCTCTCTACAGGGTGATTTGTTTGTAGCTGAACTCTCTACAGGTGATTTGTTTGTAGCTGAACTCTCTACAAGGCTCTACTTCTAGCTGATCTCTCTACAGGGTGATCTGTTCATAGCTGAACTTTCTACTGGGTGATTTGTTTGCAGCTGAACTCTCTAAATGGTGGTTTCTTTGTAGCTGAACTCTCTACAACGTGACTTCTTCTAGCTGAACTCTCTACAAGGTGACTTGTTTCTAGCTGATCTCTCTACAGGGTGACTTGTTTCTAGCTGAACTCTCTACAGGTGATTTGTTTGTAGCTGAACTCTCTACATGGTGGTTTCGTTGTAGCTGAACTCTCTACAAGGTAACTTCTTCTAGCTGATCTTTTTACACTGCATATTTGTTTGTAGCTGAGTTCTCTACAGGGTGATTTGTTTGCAGCTGAACTCTCTACATTGGAGTTTCATTGTACATAGCTGAACTCTCTACAATGTGACTTCTTCTAGCTGAACTCTCTACAGGGTGACTTGTTTCTAGCTGAACTCTCTATAGGTGATTTGTTTGCAGCTGAACTCTCTACATGGTGGTTTCTTTGTAGCTGAACTCTCTACATGGTGGTTTCTTTGTAGCTGAACTCTCTACAAGGTAACTTCTTCTAGCCAATCTTTCTACAAGGTGATTGAGTTTTTTGCAGCTGAACTCTTTACATGGTGGTTGCTTTGTAGCTGAACTCTCTAAAAGGTGACTTCTTCTAGCTGAACTCTCTACAGGATGATTTGTTTGCAGCTGAACTCTCTACGTGGTAGTTTCTTTGTAGCTGAACTCTCTACAATGTGACTTCTTCTAGCTGAACTCTCTACAGGGTGACTTGTTTTTAGCTGATCTCTCTACAGGGTGACTTGTTTCTAGCTGAACTCTCTACAGGTGATTTGTTTGCAGCTGAACTCTCTACATGGTGGTTTCTTTGTAGCTGAACTCTCTACAAGGTAACTTCTTCTAACTGATCTTTCTACAGGGTGATTTGTTTGTAGCTGAATTCTCTACAGGGTGATTTATTTGCAGCTTAACTCTCTACAAGGTGACTTCTTCTAGCTGAACTCTCAACAGAGTGATTGATTTTTTTTGCAGCTGAACTCTCTACATGGTGGTTTCTTTGTAACTGAACTCTCTACAGGGTGATTTGTTTGTAGCTGAACTCTCTACAGGGTGATTTGTTTGTAGCTGAACTCTCTACAAGGTGATCTGTTCATAGCTGAACTCCCTATAAGGTAACTTCTTCTAGCTAATCTTTCTACAGGGCGATTTGTTTGTAGCTGAGTTCTCTACAGGGTGATTTGTTTGCAGCTGAACTCTACATGGTAGTTTCTTTGTAGCTCTACAATGTGATTTCTTCTAGCTGAACTCTCTACAAGGTGACTTGTTTCTAGCTGATCTCTCTACAGGGTGACTTGTTTCTAGCTTAACTCTCTACAGGTGATTTGTTTGCAGCTGAACTCTCTACATGGTGGTTTCTTTGTAACTGAACTCTCTACAGGGTGATTTGTTTGTAGCTGAACTCTCTACAGGGTGATTTGTTTGTAGCTGAACTCTCTACAAGGTGATCTGTTCATAGCTGAACTCCCTATAAGGTAACTTCTTCTAGCTAATCTTTCTACAGGGCGATTTGTTTGTAGCTGAGTTCTCTACAGGGTGATTTGTTTGCAGCTGAACTCTACATGGTAGTTTCTTTGTAGCTCTACAATGTGATTTCTTCTAGCTGAACTCTCTACAAGGTGACTTGTTTCTAGCTGATCTCTCTACAGGGTGACTTGTTTCTAGCTTAACTCTCTACAGGTGATTTGTTTGCAGCTGAACTCTCTACATGATGGTTTCTTTGTAGCTGAACTCTCTACAAGGTAATTTCTTCTAGCTGATCTCTCTACAGGACAATTTGTTTGTAGCTGAACTCTCTACATGATGGTTTCTTTGTAGCTGAACTCTCTACAAGGTGATTTCTTCTATAGCTGATCTTTCTACAGGGTGATTTGTTTGTAGTTGAACTCTCTACATGATAGTTTCTTTGTAGCTGAACTCTCTACAAGGTGATTTCTTCTATAGCTGATCTTTCTACAGGGTGATTTGTTTGTACCTGAACTATCTACATGATGGTTTCTTTGTAGCTGAACTCTCTACAAGGTAACTTCTTCTAGCTGATCTCTCTACAGGACAATTTGTTTGTACCTGAACTCTCACATAATTGTTTCTTTGAAGCTGAACTCTCTACAAGGTGATTTCTTCTAGCTGATCTTTCTACAGGGTGATTTGTTTGTAGCAGAACTCTCTACAAGGAAACTTCTTTTAGCTGATCTCTCTACAGGGAGATTTGTTTGTAGCTGAACTCTCTATACATGATTTGTTTGTGGCTGAATTCTCTACATGATGGTTTCTTTGTAGCTGAACTCTCTACAAGGTAACTTCTTCTAGCTGATCTCTTTACAGGGTGAATTGTTTGTAGCTGAAAGATCTACAAGGTAACTTCTTCTAACTGATCTCTCTACAGGGTGATTTGTCTGTAGCTGAACTCTCTACAAGGAAACCTCTTTTAACTGAGCTCTGTACAGGGTGAATTGTTTGTAGCCGAACTATCTACAAGGTAACTTCTTCTAGCTGATCTCTCTACAGGATGATTTGTTTGTAGCTGAACTATCTACAAGGTAACTTCTTCTAGCTGATCTCTCTACAGGGTGATTTGTTTGTAGCTGAATTCTGTATAGGTGATTTGTTTGCAGCTGAGCTCTTTACAAAATGGTTTCTTTGTAGCTGAACTCTCTACAAGGTAACTTCTTCTAGCTGATGTATCTACAGGGTCACTAGTTTGTAGCTGAATTCTCTACATGGTGGTTTCTTTGTAACTGAACTATCTATAAGGTGACATCTTCTAGCTGATCTTTCAACAGGGTGATTTGGTTGTAACTAAACTCTCTACAAGAAAATTTCTTATAACTGATGTCTGAACAGGGTGAATTGTTTGTAGCTGAACTCTCTACAGGGTGATTTGTTTGTAGCTGATCTCTATACAGGTTACTTATTTCTAACTGATCTCTTGAATTCTGTTCAGGGTGACTGCTCTATTAGGATGACTGCTCTATTAGAGTATCTCGATCTCGCACTTGCTACACCAAGTTGGATTTCGTGTTATAACTCCGTGGCTTTAAGTCTGATTCTTCTACACCATTGAAGAACCTTTCTAAGATGATAACTCCATCTGTACAGCGATTTTCAAAGCATTACCCCAAGTGGTTTATCTGGTAGGCGTGGCAAGCATAATAATAATAATAATAATAATAAAAAAAACAAGCATAATAATAATAATAATAATAAAAATTAGCTAATCTCGATTGCGTAATTGTTACACACTGTTGATTTTTTCGCTGTATCTTCCTGGTTTTTAGCTCGATTTCTTTCAAACCACAAAAGGTTTGTGGTTCAATAGTTAACCTATTCACCCACCGATTTTCAGCTTCTTACCATACGCGGTTTACCCTGTAGGCGTGACAACATATTGGTGTTATTGTTCGTGCATAATCGCTCATAACTCTTTGCCTGTTTATGGTATTCCAGCCAAAGTTGGTACAGAGATGCGCCTTTATACCCCCCTTCTGTGTGCCAAATTTCAAGGCAATCGGATAACGCGTTCGCGTTTTATAGCAGTTTTTGTAAGTGTGCGAAAAGAGGAAGAAAAATAAGAAGAAAAAAAACGAAGAAACTAAGCCAATTTTTGAAGTCACATATCTCAGGAATGCCTGAAGCGATTGTGCTCAAATTTGGAATGTGGAGTACTGAAGTTGGAGGGAATGTACACAGCAAAATTTGTCTTGTTTCATCAAGGCAGCACAGAGCTACGGAGGTGCGAAAATTGCGTTTTCTTTCTTCCTGTCAATATACTCACGGGGTTGCGCGCCGGCTTCTTGGGCCGCACGACACACTACCGTGTGTCTTGATCTCTAACTTGAGCAGTAAAACAACCATACACTTTAACAGTGAATAGTTTCCATCTGACAGTGCGTTTTAAAGTATTCTACATAATTTTATACATACCTTACAAAATCTGCTGTATCATAAAAGGTTACAAATTTGAACAATGTTTCAAATAGGTACATATTGCTCAAGTTGTGCTCCTGTTTATCAATCCCATTCATACAGTAATTATGTATGCTGCATATTTGTGGACAGGTAGTGATGAGAGTAACCACTTAACCATAATGAGAACCAGCTAGCTGCATACTGAAAGGAGGTTATCATCATAAAGTGCTAATAATAAATACTTTAGGTTTAAGGAAGAAAATCCATTCCTCCTGGAGGAAGACTGAGTGTGGTCCCGACTAGACATTGGGTGACCTGCAGTTCGAATCCTGGTGTTGGAGGGATTTTTTTTCCTTACTTTGGCCCCTTTTCTGTTACACCTTTTCAGTCAGTCAGTAAGTCAAGTCATTAGGTCTAAGTCCCTGAAATTAGGTTAGGTAATCCTAAGGCTGCAGCATATGTTGTTGTCAGACCTTCAGTGCTCGTCACTGTAAAGTGCTAATAATAAATACTTTAGGTTTAAGGAAGAAAATCCATCCCTCCTGGAGGAAGACCGAGTGTGGTCCCGACTAGACATTGGGTGACCTGCAGTTCGAATCCTGGGGTTGGAGGGATTTTTTTCCTTACTTTGGCCCCTTTTCTGTTACACCTTTTCAGTCAGTCAGTAAGTCAAGTCATTAGGTCTAATTCTCTGAAATTAATTTAGTTAATCCTAAGGCTGCAGCATATGTTGTTGTCAGACCTTCAGTGCTGGTCACTGTAAAGTGCTAATAATAAATACTTTAGGTTTAAGGAAGAAAATCCATCCCTCGTGGAGGAAGACTGAGTGTGGTCCTGACTAGACATTGGGTGACCTGCAGTTCGAATCCTGGGGTTGGAGGGATTTTTTTCCTTACTTTGGCCCCTTTTCTGTTACACCTTTTCAGTCAGTCAGTAAGTCAAGTCATTAGGTCTAATTCCCTGAAATTAGGTTAGGTAATCCTAAGGCTGCAGCACATGTTGCTGTCAGACCTTCAGTGCTGGTCACTGTAAAGTGCTAATAATAATAATAAAAAAATCATGATGCAATGCTATAAGACTTACATGTGTGTACGCACTGATTGTGTATATTGGCAAAACTGACAAATTATCTGTGGAGTATAGATTAACTAATAATAATATAACCAATAGCTAGCAATACTTAAATGAATTCACGGGCAGCTGCAGGTATATAGGATGAATACTGCCTGCACAATATTATTGTATGCATACAATTTGAAGAAACATAAAAGCTATATATTATAAGCAATGTATACAGTATGGTGATTATTTTCACATTATGATGCACATATGTGACCAGGCCTGCGAAAAGGGGCCCCATAGCCCTATAGCCTTTCCAAATGATTGTCACGTTTGACTAAACATAACTCCTCATGCTTTCAACCTATCACCTTCATATTAATTCAAGCCATAGTGCTTTGTTAGGGGTACAAGGAGACCTAATGTCAGGGTGATACCACATTCACAAGTCAAGTTACAGGTTGCCAAGTACATGCAATTGAAAAGCTATAAGACCCCTTAAGCTTTTCACAGACTGGGTCACATATACGTACGAATTGTAGCCATTGACTGTACATATAGTCAGTCCATGCATGACTCTGCATAAGTTATTACATTATACTGTTGTCGTCATTGCATGCAAATGTTATGTGCATGGGTATAGTGTCCTTACACCTTTTGAGACCATGATGTCAACCTGATTAAAATGTTGTTTCTTCCCTTACAGTATAATTGTAACTCTGTAACTTAGGGTTAATAGCTAATGGCCAAAAGGTTAGTTATAAGAACTAATTGTGCTGGAGCTACATAAGTTATAAAAGCATATGTGACCGGGCCTGCGAAACTAGGGCTTATGGGCTCATAAAAATGCCTACTTTCTCACACTTTGATGTGTCATAACTTTGCATTCCATGACTCTGTGGCCATGAAATTTTTAACACTTCTAACAACACTTAGTTAGCTGTACAATACAAGTTACAGAATGAAAATATTCTATCCTAGTACTGAGATATGACATATTATGTGATGCGGTGTAGTTTGTACCCACATGCCCTATTTTCATAGGCGTAGTCACATATAGCAAGCTCCACCAGATATACTGACAGAATAAAGTCAAAGTTACAGTAATGTATGTACTGTATAGCAAATTAAAAAGCAGGCTGCAAAAAGTGCAACATATATTGCTTCCAGATTCACTATTTTTTCAAAAATTTCCTAGGGGAGTATGTATGCCACAGACCCCCTAGTTGGTCCAAGTTTTTCCAGCCTCTACCAGAACTTTTCTCTATTTTAACTATTTGGACAATTGTGACAATATGGAGTGCAAAATAGCTACATATGTACATTATACTTTCAACTGTACCCACCCCCTTTTACCCTCAGTCTCATGTTTGAGCTAGTCTAGGAGCTAGCAGTACAAATAAAATATTTCTTTCACTTGTAACGAGAGACTGACAAGTTTACTTTTGAAACTATCAGCTATATAGTACCTGATCCAAGGACCTATCAATATCAATCACCTTTATTGGATTCATTTTACAACACTTGTTAGGCCAGGCAAACTTGATTAATTGTTTCTCATCCCCGCCCACATCAGTTTTCACCCCACCACCTCTAATTTCATTACTGCTATTATTAATCTAATCAAAAACAGCCAAGCTGTAAAAAATGGTGCAGCCCCCAAAAAGGCCATGGTGAAAAAAGATGTGAAATCCAAGGTGGCGGCCAAGAAATGGCTGTGATGGTAGGTTAATGGTAAAAATTTTAATAATAACAATTCAGGTGAATTTGATGCCAAGACCAAGTGGCACAAAATTCACCTGAATTGTCGTTATTAAAATTTTTACCATTAACCTACCATCACAGCCATTTCTTGGCCGCCACCTTGGATTTCACATCTTTTTTTACCATGGCCTTTTTGGGGGCCGCACCATTTTTTACAGCTTGGCTGTTTTTGATTAGATATCACTTCTTTTTGTATTTGTATACTGCAAAGCCAGCCTATGGCTGGATTTGGGGTTTTTTTAACCCATGTGTTTTTTTATTTACCACAGGAAGAAGAAAAGAACTTA
This sequence comes from Dysidea avara, assembly GCF_963678975.1. NCBI lineage: Eukaryota > Metazoa > Porifera > Demospongiae > Dictyoceratida > Dysideidae > Dysidea > Dysidea avara. Next base: position 48,991,696 of record NC_089273.1, read on the forward strand.
TAGAAGATTTTTAATACTTCAATTATTTTTGATTTTATTAGTAATTATACAAATTATACACATATATTTATTACATGCCCATTATTCTCCACAGGATATTTTTTAGCAGCTGATCTCTCTACTGGGTGACTTAAAATATAGCTGAACTATATACAGGATGGTTTCTTTGTAGCTGAACTCTCTACAAGATAAATTCTTCTGGCTGATTTCTCTACAGGGTGATTTGTTTCTAGCTGAACTCTCTACAGGTGATTTGTTTGTAGCTAAACTTTCTACATCCATGGTGGTTTCTTTGTAACTGAACTCTCTACATGATGGTTTCTTTGCAGCTGAATTCTCTACAAGGTGACTTCTTCTAGCTGAACTCTCTACAGGGTGATTTCTTTGTAGCTGAACTCTCTACATGATGGTTTCTTTGTAGCTGAACTCTCTACAAGGTGACTTCTTCTAGCTGAACTCTCTACAGGGTGATTTCTTTGTAGCTGAACTCTCCACATGATGATTTCTTTGTAGCTGAACTCTCTACAAGGTGACCTCTTCTAGCTGATCTCTCTACAGGGTGATTTGTTTCTAGCTGAACTATCTACAGGTGATTTGTTTGCTGCTAAACTCTCTGCATGGTGCTTTCATTGTAGCTGAACTCTCTACAGGTGATTTGTTTGTAGCTAAACTCTCTACATGGTGCTTTCTTTGTAGCTGAACTCTCTACAAGGTGACCGCTTCTAGCTGATTTCTCTACAGGGTGATTTGTTTCTAGCTGAACTCTCTATAGGTTATTTGTTTGCAGCTAAACTCTCTACATCCATGGTGGTTTCTTTGTAACTGAACTCTCTACATGATGGTTTCTTTGCAGCTGAACTCTCTACAAGGTGACTTCTTCTAGCTGAACTCTCTACAGGGTGATTTCTTTGTAGCTGAACTCTCTACATGATGGTTTCTTTGTAGCTGAACTCTCTACAACGTGACTTCTTTTAGCTGATCCCTCTACAGGGTGATTTGTTTGCAGCTGAACTCTTTAGGTGGTGATTTCTTTGTAGCTGAACTCTCCACATGATGGTTTCTTTGTAGCTGAACTCTCTACAAGGTGACTTCTTCTAGCTGAACTCTCTACAGGGTGATTTCTTTGTAGCTGAACTATTTAGGTGGTGATTTCTTTGTAGCTGAACTCACTCCGAGGTGACCTCTTCTAGCTGATCTCTCTACAGGGTGATTTGTTTCTAGCTGAACTCTCTACAGGTGATTTGTTTGCAGCTAAATTCTCTACATGATGGTTTCTTTGTAGCTGAACTCTATAAAAGGTAACTTCTTCTAGCTGATCCCTCTACAGGGCGATTTGTTTGTTGTTGAATTCTCTACACGGTAATTTGTTTGAGGCTGAACTCTCTACATGGCAGTTTCTTTGTAGCTGAACTCTCTACAAGGTGACTTTTTCTAGCTGAACTCTATACAGAGTGATTTGTTTGCAGCTGAACTCTCTACATGATGGTTTCTTTGTAGCTAAATCCTCTATAAGGTGACCTCTTCTATAGCTGAACTCTTTACATAGTGTCTAGTTTCTAGCTGATCTCTCTACAGGGTGATTTGTTTGCAGCTGAAATCTCTACAGGGTGATTTGCTTGTAGCTGAACTCCTTACATTGTGTCTAGTTTCTAGCTGATCTCCACAGTGTGATTTGTTTGTAGCTGATCTCTCTACAAGTTGATTTGTGTGTAGCTGATCTCTCTGCAGGTTGATTTGTTTGTAGCTGATCTCTCTACAGGGCAATTTGTTTGTAGCTGAACTCTCTATAAGGTGATTTGATCTCTCTGCAGGTTGATTTGTTTGTAGCTGAACTCTCTAAAGGGTGATTTGCTTGTAGCTGAACTCCTTACATTGTGTCTAGTCTCTAGCTGATCTCTCTACAGGGTGATTTGTTTGTAGCTGATCTCTCTGCAGGTTGATTTATTTGTAGCTGAAGTCTCTACAGGGTGATTTGTTTCTAGCTGATCTCTCTACAGGGTGATTTTTTGTAGATCTCTCTGCAAGTTGATTTGTTTGTAGTCGATCTCTCTACAGGGTAACTGTTTGTAGCTGAACTGTCTATAAGGTGATTTGTTTGTAGCTGATCTCTCTGCAGGTTGATTTGTTTGTAGCTGAAGTTTCTACAGGGTGATTTGTTTCTAGCTGATCTCTCTACAGGGTGATTTTTTGTAGCTGACCTCTCTTCAGGGCGATTTGTTTCTAGCTGATCGCTCTACAGGTTGATTTGTTTGTAGCTGAAATCTCAACAGGGTGTATTGCTTGTAGCTGAACTCCTTACATTGTGTCTAGTTCCTAGATAATCTCTCTACAGGGTGATTTGTTTGTAGTTGATCTCTCTGCACATTGATTTGTTTGTAGCTGAACTCTCTACAGGGTGATTTGTTTCTAGCTGATCTCTCTACAAGTTGATTTGTGTGTAGCTGATCTCTCTGCAAGTTGATTTGTTTGTAGTCGATCTCGCTACAGGGTAATTTGTTTGTAGCTGAACTGTCTATAAGGTGATATGTTTGTAGCTGATCTCTCTGCAGGTTGATTTGTTTTAGCTGAACTCTGTACAGGGTGATTTGTTTCTAGCTTATCTCTCTACAGGTTGATTTGTGTGTAACTGATCTCTCTACAAGCTGATTTGTTTGTAGCTGATCTCTCTGCAGGTTGATTTGTTTTAGCTGAACTCTCTACAGGGTGATTTGTTTGTAGCTGATCTCTCTGCAGGTTGATTTGTTTTAGCTGAACTCTGTACAGGGTGATTTGTTTCTAGCTTATCTCTCTACAGGTTGATTTGTGTGTAACTGATCTCTCTACAAGCTGATTTGTTTGTAGCTGATCTCTCTGCAGGTTGATTTGTTTTAGCTGAACTCTCTACAGGGTGATTTGTTTGTAGCTGATCTCTCTGCAGGTTGATTTGTTTTAGCTGAACTCTCTACAGGGTGATTTGTTTCTAGCTTATCTCTCTACAGGTTGATTTGTGTGTAACTGATCTCTCTACAAGCTAATTTGTTTGTAGCTGATCTCTCTGCAGGTTGATTTGTTTCTAGCTGATCTCTCTACAAGTTGATTTGTTTGTTGCTGATCACTCTAAAGATTGATTTGTTTGTACCTGAACTCTCTGCAAAGTGTTTTGTTTGTAGCTGATCTCTCTACAGGATAATTTGTTTGTAGCTGAACTCTCTGCACAGTGATTTGTGTGTAGCTGAATTCTCTAGAGAGTAATTTAATTGTAGGTGAACTCTCTACAGGGTGCATGACTTGTTTATAGCTGAACTCTCTTCAGTGTGGCTTGTAATGTTCTGAATCTCTACAGTGATATAATTGTAGCTTAATTCTCCACAGGGTGACTTGCTTCTTGCTGAACTGTCTATAAGATTAACTGTTTGCAGCTGAACTCCCTACAGAAAAACTTGTAATGCAATAGAATTCTATAATGGAGTAAATAAATTAGCTGAATGCTCTATTAGGGTGACTGTTCTATTAGAGTATCTTGATCTCGCATTTGCTACACAGAGTTGGCTTTCGAATCATAACTCAGTGGTTTGTAATCCAATTCTTCTATACTACTGCAATGACTTTCTATGAAGATTACTCCAGCTATACACCGATTTTCAGCTCATTGCTCTTAGCGGTTTGCCTAGTAGGCGTAAAAACTAATACTTTTTTATTACTAAAAATCGATCGCGTGATTGTGACACAGGTTGGGTTTTGTGTCATATCTCCGTGGTCTTAATCTCGATTCCTTTCAAACCACCAAAAGGTACTCCTACGATGGTTACTCCATCTACATAGCAATTTTCAGCTCATTCCATGAAGCGGTTTACCCTGTAGGCGAGACAACAAATCGATCTTGTTTTACGCGAATAATCGGTCATAACGCCTGAACCATTCATCGGATTTTTTCACCAAATTTGATGCTAGGATGCGCCTTTGGACTCCTTTTCTGTGTGCCAAATGTCAAGGCAATCGGAGCACGCGTTGGCGTTTTATAGCAATTTTTGCAAGTGTGCGAAAAGATGAAGAAGAAGAAGAAGAAAAAAACGAAGAAAAAAAAACGAAATTTTGGCCGCTCATATCTCGGAAATGGCTTGAGTGATTTCCTTCAAATTTGGAATGTAGACTCCCCTAGCTGGCGGGCAACTCTGCAGCAAATTTGGTTTCAATCGGATAAGCTATCACCGATATACAAAAGTGTGAAAATGACGTTTTCTTTCTTCCTGTCAATATACTCATGGTGTGGCGCGCCGGCTTCTTGGACCGCACGACACACTATCGTGTGTCTTGATCACGTGCACGTGTATTTAGAGGCTGACAAGACTAGTTATCATTATAGCACAGGAAAGGTGAATTGGAGGTCAGCAAAGGAAGTAAAATGCAAGTATCAGAAGCTTTAGCTAACCTTTATAGTGATATATAGAGAAATAAAGTTAGCCTATTTCAGCAGTGATTTGGAGCATTTTCTTCAATAATGAATAATGAAAAATGACCTCCCTCCCGCATGAAAATCCCAAATTTGGTGGATGAGAAACAAGTAATCAAGTTTGCCTGGCCTTATACTTCATAACAAAATATAATGCCATAGAGAATACTGATCCACAGGAAGAATAAAACATGTCTAATTATCTAACATTGCATGTGTAAAGTTAATCATCTCATTCATACATCATTCCATAGTCAGTAGTGTCAATTGAAAGCACTACTTATCTAGTAAGTGCCTAACTGGTAACGTGACAATTACAGGATTACGAATCATGTAGCTAACTGTTTGTTGAAGTATGTCTGGGAACTTTCTGAGCTGGCAGAGAATGATTTTTCGGATGTGCTTCAGGGTCAAGAGTGTCAAAACTATACTAGCTACATACAGTAGCTCTGTCTTCATTTTTAATATTTTTATTATTTTTTTTTATTATTAACACTTTACAGTGACCAGCACTGAAGATCTACAACAACATGTGCTGCAGCCTTAGGATTACCTAACCTAGTTTCAAGGACTTAGACTTAATGATTTATACAGTAGCTGGAAAGGTATGGTCAATTACATATCCAGCCAACGTATATAAGCACTGGCCACGGAGCAAACGAAAACAATGGATATTTTCAGTCTCTCTGCAGAGGCGTTCATTTTCTAGTGTTCTATAAATTATAGCTGCAACTAAAATTAAGAAGGGCGCGCGTAATGTTTGTCCGCATTTATTTATTTAAATTTTATGAAGCACGTGATATGAAATAATATTCCCCCTTGTAGCCTCGCCCTAAACACTTCCTAGGGCACTTCATCATGGGGAAGTTACTATTCCTTGTTCTGTTTGTCATCCGGTTTGCGATAGTTCGTGGGGTTATCTGTAACGACGATCCGAGCTTGGACCGCGACGTGTTCGAGGAACATGGGTGTACGTGTGAGACGAATTCTAGCATCATTGTTGGTCAACTGTTTGCTTTGTACCGTCAAGCGTACGACGATTGCTACGAAGACGATGTAGGAGACAGCTATACGATCGATTGTGCCTTCAGCAATGATGAAAACTTCAGTAATAATACGACATTATTAAACAGAACCATGTTGGATAGGCTACCGGTTAATGTGTCTGGAGATGCGGCGTATGAAAACATCACATGTTTGTAAGTGTAATCATATTGTAGTGTAGTAGCTACGACAGTGTGAGGTGAACCAGCTACATTATTCAGTGTGCCTACATGTAGTCATAGTAGTGGTGTAGCTACTGCCAGACCTTCACAAATGGGCCGTGGGCAGAGTTGAGCAACTCTTGAAATCTCGTACAAATAGAATTTCCGGGTACTTAACATCATGTGACAGTGTGAGTCGGCATATTGTACTAGCCATAAAATCTGAAATCTTGTACGGGACTTTTGGAGTTGCTAGCCCCAGGCATAGTCACACTATTGATACTACACAATGTACACCTATCATACAATTAAGGCCCCTATTCGGTGATTATTAGTTTCTCATCCAGCCTTTCTAATTATTATGATGCGGGCGGGAGGGTATTACCATTATTTTATAATATTAACACACTGATGTACAGACCTTGTCCAAATTGTCTTTTTTTTCTTACTACAAACATTTCCTTCACTACTTTTCGTGATCGCCAACTGTTTTTCGACAGTCAACTGAAAGCCTGCTTTGATGAAGTCGATAGAGCACGATTGCAACTGGTACTGCAGCAATTTGCTAAGGAAAACAACAGTTCTCCTGGTGATATATAGCGCATTGTAGCGTTCATCAACAAAAATTATAACAGTTTGGTATCACGTGTTCTTCTGAGCATGCGCAGAGTAAATAATGGCTTACCATGCGGTAGCTTAAGAAGGATGCGGGCGGTGGATGAGAAACTAATAATCACCAAATAGGGGCCTAACTAGATATATAGCACAAAATGTGAGTTGATCTTTAAGTCTGTTGTAGTGGGCCACTTTGGTGTTCAAATATTATATACAACACTGTTTTCATTCCATAAAGAGTACGTAAGTGTAATCATATTGTAGAAACAAGCCCAATACACCTTCCCCTGTCCCTATCCACCCATGTGTTATCAATGTTACAGACATGTGATTGTCATGTTTTGTGTTGCCTCATGGCATGAGCCTTATAAGACATGAACATGGCACTAGCTATGAGAATTATTTACCATATTTTCATAATTATTTTTCTGTATTAAACCTAAATTTTTGGTATGAGGACATGTGTGGCATGAGATGACAAACATACTGCAGTACTTTTTTAGAAGAACAGGCATGTGGTATTTTTAATGGGCAGCCTCCTTTATGATAAAATTTGGAGACTAAAATTTAATATGTAGGTGTACCATGTACTCTCTAATCAGTACTGGCATTGGAATGTTATGTACAATGTGTTTTGATTATCTCAGAATCCTCAATGGAAACAACATCACAAATATCACTAATGAGCACATGAAGCAGTTCCCCAAGCTAAGACGACTGTAAGTGATCTGTGTGTAGTGTGTGTGTGTGTAGTGTGTGGGTGTGTGTACGTAGTGTGTGCGTGCGTACGTGCGTGTGTGTGTGTGTAGTATGTGTGTGCGTAGTGTGTGTGTGTATATGTAGTGCGTGTGTGTGTGTGATGTGTAGTGTGTGCGTTATGTGTGTGTGTAGTGTGTGTGTGTGTGCGCGTACGTAGTGTGTGTGTGCGTAGTGCGCGTGTGTGTGTGCGTAGTGCGTGCATGTGTGTGTGCAGTGTAGTGTATGTGTGTGTGTGTGTGTGTGTGTGTGTGTGTGTGTGTGTGTGTGTGTGTGTGTGTGTGTGTGTGTGTGTGTGTGTGTGTGTGTGTGTGCATAGTGCATGTTTGCATGTTTACATGTGCATGAGTCATAACTACCTTGAGTGATCCAAGTGCACTATACCATTAGTAACCATCCATACTATACAGTGCATAAATTTCTGTAGGTACTTGGATACCAATCAACTAAAGAAAATTGATGACAATGCCCTGATGAACAACACTGAGCTAATAACATTGTAAGGAGACTACAGTAGTGTGTTGTTAGTGAATCAGTGAATGACATATGTGCAGCAAGTTGAACGTTAATCCTATAATGAAAACTTGTATTTAGTACGTAAATACCGTATTTGACCAATTAACAGCTGCGGCTCATACAATAGCCACCCTCGGATAGTAGCCGCTCTACAGCCTGGAATTATTGTGATAAGAGCCACGGCTTGTATCTGAATATACAGATGCAAGTGTTGATAAGACACGTTTGAAGTAGAAACCAGGAAAAGGAGTTGTTGTAAACCAGGAAATGATGTTTTTGAGAGACGTTTACTATAAATGAGTGATACTATTAAAGAATGATTAAACAATGTCAGTCACTCGTGAATCTGTATAAACGCTGCGGGCTGCTGCCACATAAGCCCATAGTAGTCACCCTCAGATGGTAGCCACCTTTGCATAGTAGCCACCTTCATATAGTAGCCACCTTCACATAGTAGCCACCTTCATATAGTAGCCACCTTCATATAGTAGCCACCTTCACATAGTAGCCACCTTCACATAGTAGCCGCCTTCATATAGTGGCCACCTTCATATAGTAGCCACCTTCACATAGTAGCCACCTTCATATAGTAGCCACCTTCATATAGTAGCCACCTTCACATAGTAGCCACCTTCACATAGTAGCCACCTTCATATAGTAGCCACCTTCATATAGTAGCCACCTTCACATAGTAGCCACCTTTACATAGTAGCCACCTTCACATAGTAGCCACCTTCATATAGTAGCCACCTTCACATAGTACACTGTTAAAAATAGGGTGTAATCCAATCACCTTTGGGGGGGTTCTAACTGCTGTTTAAATTAAACTCCTTTGAAGGGAGTTGTAGTACTCCCCAGGGGTGCTCTAGGAGCAACTAAAAGGTGTTACAAGGGCATTGCAACACTCCCTAAGGGTGTTATAGGAATAGCTATAAACGTGTTCTAGTGCTCTCCATGGTGGCATTTTGTTGAAAAGAAATGTAGGCTTGCTATAGCATTCCAGTAACCTTCATGTTGATTTCAATTTATACTCAATGACTACCAACAACAAAGCACATTAGCAGTACGCAATAATATATTTGCAACACCTTATACTTACCACATAGTTGTTTCCAAGTCACTCTTATAGAAGTTAGCAAACTGTACTTATAACCTAATTTTCAATAGAAGCATCCAATTGTGGGTTTCAATATACCTAGGTGTAGGCAAACACCCTTACAGTGGCTTAGCTATTTTTGGGGAGTAAAATGACATTTGTGGTGTTCAACAACACCCCAAGTGCTACAATACTCCCCTAGGGTGTTGTAAATACCATGGGTGTACATGAACACCTTTACGATGGGTGTACCTGTAACACCTTGTTTTAACAGTGTAGCCACCTTCATATAGTAGCCACCTTCACATAGTAGCCACCTTCACATAGTAGTCACCTTCATATAGTAGCCACCTTCACATAGTAGTCACCTTCACATAGTAGCCACCTTCACATAGTAGCCACCTTCACATAGTAGCCACCTTCACATAGTAGCCACCTTCACATAGTAGCCACCTTCACATAGTAGCCACCTTCACATAGTAGCCACCTTCACATAGTAGCCACCTTCACATAGTAGCCACCTTCACATAGTAGCCACCTTCACATAGTAGCCACCTTCACATAGTAGCCACCTTCACATAGTAGCCACCTTCACATAGTAGCCACCTTCACATAGTAGCCACCTTCACATAGTAGCCACCTTCACATAGTAGCCACCTTCACATAGTAGCCACCTTCACATAGTAGCCACCTTCACATAGTAGCCACCTTCACATAGTAGCCACCTTCACATAGTAGCCACCTTCACATAGTAGCCACCTTCACATAGTAGCCACCTTCACATAGTAGCCACCTTCACATAGTAGCCACCTTCACATAGTAGCCACCTTCACATAGTAGCCACCTTCACATAGTAGCCACCTTCACATAGTAGCCACCTTCACATAGTAGCCACCTTCACATAGTAGCCACCTTCACATAGTAGCCACCTTCACATAGTAGCCACCTTCACATAGTAGCCACCTTCACATAGTAGCCACCTTCACATAGTAGCCACCTTCACATAGTAGCCACCTTCACATAGTAGCCACCTTCACATAGTAGCCACCTTCACATAGTAGCCACCTTCACATAGTAGCCACCTTCACATAGTAGCCACCTTCACATAGTAGCCACCTTCACATAGTAGCCACCTTCACATAGTAGCCACCTTCACATAGTAGCCACCTTCACATAGTAGCCACCTTCACATAGTAGCCACCTTCATATAGTAGCCACCTTCACATAGTAGCCACAGGGTTTTATTTACTGAAAGTTATAGTAGCCGCAGCTATTAACCGGTCAAATACGGTATAACAAATCCATCAGTTTCAATTTAAAACAAAATTTTGGTGTAGTGTATCAGCATTTGAGTGTTCTAATTCAATTCTTATAAATAATGTTGTTGTTTATCTTATAAAATAAAGAAACATTGCTAACAATGATCTAGAAGAGGTTCCATACCTTGGATATCTACAGAAATTGGAAACATTGTGAGTTTGGGTATGCAGTGTATATTGTGTCAATGTTGAACGATACAAGCAATAAGATTGTACACTTGAGTGCATTAATTGTGTTACTTATTGACGTCTAAATTCTAGTAAACTTTGATAGCATATACATGCAAATTTTTGAGGTACGAAATTTTCGTGGACTTTCATGGTTTTATTTTTGAAGATCACTCTTTTTTCACTGAGGTTACCTATTAGAGAACATATAGCTAACCCTGATAGTCATTAATTTTGAGAACAAAAATTTCAAGGACAACCAAGTAACAACAAAATCTGTGAAGATTACATCCCTCAAAAATTTGTACACAAAATTATATGGTATTTAAATATTTCATATTGATAGACACTCTAACATTTTAAACCTAATATTGTGACCTGATCACCTGATCTGTGAATAGTGATCATATAACCTTTCCAATTGCATGTACCAGGCAGTCCATAACATTACTTGTCAATCTAGCTTTGTAGGAAACAAGGCATTGTGCCACGCCCACTAGCTTGATCTACTGTGTAGCTGAGTGACAAGATCGAGATACTCTAATACCTGATCTGTGAAAAGGGATCATATAGCCTTTTAATCGTATGTACCTGAAAGTCCATACTTTTACCTGTAAATAAGGTACCGTACCATTATAACCCTAACTTGGAAATTTGGAGAGGCCACAAGACTCTTTTTTGCAGACCTGGTCACATCCATACAATAAGCATCTTCAATAACTCTTCTGCTATAGTGCATTATATGGCTTCTTCAAAACATTGTACCTTCAAGATTTTGTCAAGTGCTTTATAAGTGCTGATCAAATTTGAAAAAAGTCTTAACATTGTCTTAACATTGTTGTTCATAGAGCGGTTCCATGTGACGTAACAGGTGCGGCGTTCAACTGAAACGTGTGGCATTTGTACAGCCAGGTGCTGGGAAAAATGCGTGTTTCATTTTCCTGTTATTGTAGAGTGCCTAACAGCCATACTACGTCGGTGTTGATAATCGTCTGTTATCAGTTACTAACATACTAGAGTAGTGAGAGCAAAGCCGGTCTGCTTTGTAACTACATGGCGAAAATAGTGTATATTAGCCCACGCATTTTCGATACAGGTCCACCCGTAAGTTGAAATGGCGAGGCTAAACTGCTTTCTTTCTTCATAATTGTTTCAGAAAAGCTCTTTTAACACATTGGTAAACGTGAATAGGCATCTGGCTTCGTGAGCGTGCTAGCAAAAAGCGGAATTTTATCGTAATGTCAGAAACCAGACCAGCTACGCTCTCGTCCGTCTAGTATATAAATACCTTATAATGGGTGAATGTAACACTGTAGTATCTAAGCTATCCGTACTTGCGTTGTGGCAGTAGAATCGAATATGCAATTTTCATGCATTGTGGCCATGTATTCTTGCCACACGTTTTTTAAAGCGCGTCTTATGTAATTATTTGTGCAACCGTTCTATACGGTGCGTATGTGTGTACATATAATCTTAGTGGTGTTATCATCATTGATTTGTTTCACTACACAATTAGGAATATGGCACACAATCAGTTGAAAGTGATGCCTAACATTAGTCATCTTGTGGAGCTAGGGAGAGTGTAAGTGTTATTAATTGTACTACTATATGATAAAACTCTGTAATGACCAGTTTGTTTTAATTATGCTAGCTTTATAGCGATACTGTATACATACATATGTAAGTACACACATGCACACGAAATTTTTAGTGTTTAATGCACACACGGTACCGCCTAAACACAGTGTCATGAGCACTGATTGTGCATGGTTTGCTAATAAAAGGGCGTGGCAGCTGTTTCATTCACAATGGATGCCACACCCCTTTATAAGAAAGTTTTTTTTTTAAATCATGTGTAATTAGTGCTCACAACATTGTGTTTGGGTTTTCATGCATATATGACATGATTACTCTTTTCCAATAAGATAGATTTGGAAAGTTCTACCAGGTAGGAAAGTTGTTGAATAAGGAGACACACACATTTGGCAGGGTATATTCGTAGCTTAATTCTTGGAGCCTAAAAAGTACGAATTGATTCAAAGCCTGTTTGTTCACTGTGCTACTTGGAGAAGGCTACAGCAGCTTACTTGTTCTGAAGTGATGAACAACAGCGAGTTGCATCTCCATGTTTCAAATTCATGCTACATGTTTAATTTTGATTGTGGGTTTGCCCATAATTATGGCCTGATTGAAAATGTATGGGAGACTGCATAATGTTTCTGCGGTGTTCTTTTTCCTATTCATACTTCACAAGAGCTGCCATAATTTGCATTATCCAGTTCCTTGGGAATAGAGTATGTGTAGAGTGTATTCAAAGTTGAATATTGATACCAACTCTAGTTGAATCTATGTAATAAACATTCACAGACTTATTATACATGTGGTCAACCTTGGAATGACTGTTTGTGGCTGTATAGCTGTATGGTACATATATTGAATAAAGTCCGGCCCTTTCATTTAAGCCAGTTTTGAGACCTTATTAGCCCATAATTTGGCCTAATTCATCCCTACACCTTCCTGTTCAATTTTTTAAACAGTCTCTTTCCCTCCTTCGGGACCCGCCACCTACCCCTTTTGGAGCTCACCTAATACAGTCAACCTCAGTTTAAAAACTATCTAAAATGGCGGGAAACTTAGCTGCTGGCTACTTGTAGAGTGTATACTCTGGAAGGTAAGGAATTGGTATAATCCGTGTGAAAATTTTAGTGCACCTAGCTTCAACCATTGGCAAGCTACAGCACACTAAATACACCATTTCTCGATACTTTTAAAGATCAGTTTTCCCAGACTGGGTCACGTAATTATATGAAAACACAGTTTGTAAATCATTGCACACGGGAGCACATGGCCTAGCCTTCACATGTTGGTGCAACCTACACCCCATCGCATACAGTAATGGGTCATATTTCAGAAATTTGTTAGAATATCTACATTCTGTAATTTGTATTACAAAGCCAATTAAATGTTTAATAAGGTCTGAAAATCGCATGGCTATGCCATAATGGTATGAAGAGTTATGCGTCATTATGGTGGTGGTCAAGCAGATAACTGGGTGCGTTTGTTATTAGAAACTTTATGTAACATACGTATGAAGCCAGCGGTTGTGAAATAAAAGCCTACAAACATGCATAGTTATGCTGGCATGCTTTAAACTAATGGTGCTACAACCCCTCGATACAAGATGTCTTAGAATATATAATTCTACAGAATGCTGTGTACACCTGGTAAGCAGGTTTTTGCACAGCAGCTCATCATAACAGCCCTAAAATGGTGAATGCCGGTTGTAACAGATGTCACAGTGACTGTATGTAACCATCACACTGCATCTAAGCATTTTAGCAGTGATCTGCTTTTAAGAGCTTGGTGTGAGTTTTGTGCATTTTGTAGTGTTAAATATTGACAATAATGCTTGAGAACATGAACTCTGTTAAGACTTACCAAAAGTGGAGAGATTAATTGCTCCACACTTGTAATTCAAGTAATATTCTAAAACCACCTACGGTATGATTTATGTAGAACAGAAGATGAAGTAGTCTCTTCACACAACAGGAGTTAACGTATATAGGTCCATGCCTTCTTGTTAGCTCTGATACATACAGTGGAGTGCACAAACAACTTTGTGACATGGATGAAATTTTTCAAGAACATTCATGAAGACTTTCTTGTCATGAACAGTTGTTGAATTCAAGAACTGTTCATCAAGTAAACTAGCACAACTCACTGTATGTTTGTGACTTTTGTGAAAATGAAGCCATTGCATGCCTGGGTGTGTCTATTGCTTTGTGAAGATGGTCAAAATGAATTTCATTGCAATGAAAGCTTCATGAAAACATGATTTAGTTGGTGCAATGAATCTCATTTAATATAAGATTCATGAAAGCAAGCCTGTCTTCATTATCACAATGAATCTTATTATATGTGACCTTGCCTTCATTCCTTTGGTCACACATAAGCAGTATTCTGCAGTCATTGTTTAGCAAGAACAACAGTGAGACCAACATCACATCTGCAGCAAGAACAAAGCAGCAGCAAAGGTCAGTAGCAGCCAGCAATACCAGTTGCTCATGACATTATATGGACCAGTTGATGAAAGTACGTAAGCAGACACTGTTGTATTGGTACCGGAGAAATTTGAGAACGATTCATGAACGTAGTCTCTATATATGAATTTCAGAGAAGAAGCAACAGAACACTAAACAGCTGTGAGGCTATATACAACTTTAGTCAATTAACCAGTTCATGAATGTTCATGACAAGATCATGAAACATATTAATTTTCATGAATGGTTCATGACATACGTACCCTTGGAGCAGTGCTTATGGAAATTCATCTCTTAATTGCAATGTTTTTTGTGCATCCTACCATAAAGTTCCCCTGAACTCTGTGTCGAGAGAGAAATACATCTGTACAAAACTTAATCACAATTGTGGGCAACCACATGACCACCACCTAAAAATATCTAAGGTTTTATGTGCCTACACGTCCAATTTTTGCTATGTACGTATTTGCATAAATGTCTACATTTAAGTTTAATGTGTTCATCACTGTTTATTTGACATGTACTTGTAGACATTTGGAACATAACAATATTCAGGAACTTCCACCCCAAAACTTTTATGGACTTTATAAGCTACATGAATTGTAAGTTAAGTTATAAGGCAGTTGTGTACTGTTGCACATAAATATACATAGTTCAAATGTGACAGAATTTAGGAAAACCGTTGATCTAAGTATGCACAATAGAACTTTTGTAATAAAATGTATTTTTTTTAAATGCAAGCTCCAGAAAAATTTACACAAGTTTTTATCACTTCACTGGTTGGTGAATTAGCACTTCAATAAAAAATTCTGGGTATCATCATGTTCACCTGTTCTTAGGGAGTTTAAAGTTCTCCATACGCAGGAGATACAGATGTTTGTTTATGTTGTAGTGATGAAAGAATTTACTGACGATCTTTCTTCAGTGAATTTGCCTTCTCAAACATACAAGCATACCTTGGGCATAAATTATACCTTGGTAAAGTCACGGTTTATGTAAGCACGTGTAGATTATTTTCTCAATGCTTTCTCTGTAAATATTGATTCATTTGCTCATCTGTGCTGTATTTCCCACACTGCTTAACTTATGAAACTGAAACTTAGCCAGTCCATTCCCCTGTCCCTATAGACAACAAATTCCCAATAAAACACATTTGAAAAAATGTTTTTCAAAAATTAGGTCACATATACAAGATCTTCATAAATCTTTTACTCGATAGCAGTGCCCTTTGCTGCTGCACTTGGGTTTGTTTATGTTACAGCAAAGTTGTAAAGAATGGAAAAGGGTATGCCATGATTTGCTGCACAATTGCAAACCTTATGTTTCTGTGTGGTGTACAACTACGTTTGTAGTATGGTGAGTGGGAAGATCAAAGGCTGCCGCTAATGTTACACCAGTGTTACAAATCAGTTGTAAACCAGTTTACAATTAATTGTAGCATGGCTAAGTACCTCCTTTTGGCCACACAGTCTGGCCACTAATTAGTTCAAAGACTTCAAATGAAACCATACACCAGACCAACACAGGAAGTCACAATACAAGGCTAATATTATCAAGGACTGACAAGGAAGTAAATCGCTCTGGACCAAATGAATGGGAAGCAGTACAACTGCTGGGCTGAGTCAGTATCTATACTACACCCTCCTTCGCCAATAAATTAAGCTAACCAAGGCTATTATAGTGCTGCACCACTCAACAATGAATATCAGACACTTCAGCTACACCCGTCTAAATGATGTGAAGCAGTACAATGGCTGGGGTGATTGGCATCATGATGGTATCTCTTGCTACCAATTAATAAACTAGCTAACAATGAATTAACTAACCATCAATACAGTAATTAGTGAGTAAAATTATTCGTTGCCAATATTAGCCTTGCATTCCTGTTCCTGTTACGTGTTACAAATGGGCGCCTTTGATCTGTGCACATCCCATACCACAAATCAGTTAGAACACACCCATTCGGTTTGTATCTGATTTGTAAACAACTCCACCCACGGGCCTGCAGCCCTCGGGTGTCATGTTTACAAATCAGATACAAACCTCATGGGTGTATTACAACTACAGGGGCGGATCCAGAGTTTGGAAAGAGGGGGGGGCACCTTTCTGAAAAACAGTTGAAGGCCAAAAAAAAAAAAAAGGTCACGACAATAATAGCTAGTTATCCTTACGAACTATATCACGTCTGTTATGTAAAATAAAATCCTATTTATAGCTTCATAGGTAAGCTACACTGCCTCATGAACATTGTGACTGCTTTATTAGAGTAATTGACTGCTCTATTAGAGTATCTCGATCTTGTATGCAATTTCTTGAAGGGGGGGGGGGGGGCATTTGCCCCAAATGCCCCATCCTAGATCCGCCATTGAACTATTACATATAGTGACATTTGGTAGTATGGCTATGGCTGTGAGTATGATTGTATAGGCCTATGCTTGTTATTTTGTTATCATACCTTTTTCCACACAGTCTTGACTGTTTACCAATACATATGAACAGCTGTTTATACTACACACATATATGCACCGTACACATATATACGTATGTACAAACACACTGCACACATCTGCACATATTGCATGCAGTAGTGTACTGACCTATTGTATGTATGTACGGCTTTTGTTATCCAGAATGCTACATCATAACCAGATTAGAAGGTTGGAAAATGGGATGTGTCAAGATATGTGCAGACTGTCCACCTTGTAAGTAACTGGTGTAGGATATTTGCAATGATTATATCCTTAGGTATTTTTATTACGTATTTAGGTAAATGTTCAACTATCTCTGTGAAAAAAAACAAAAAAAAACAGCTTTCTATAATAGTTGTAACATGGGCATGAGGGCTTTGCCTGATATGTATGCCCGGCTGCACAAGGGCCTACATATCAGGCAAAGCCTGGATTCCCATGTACAGCTAATAATTATGTAACACTTATCAGGCTGATAGCAATCACCCAAGCCAATACGATTGCAGCCACTGGAGATATTATACATATATACATACCTAAAATTTTGTTCATGGGTCAGCAGTTCTGTTTACATTCGGTTACAACGAATGGACATACTTAGATTAGAGATATCATGGAGAATTTTGGTTACACAAGTTTATTATTTTGATTGAATTGTTTATGGAAAAATATGGAGTTCACTAAAAGCCTAGATAGGTATAGCTTGCTTGTAGAGTAGTTACTCTGTGCAGAGTGGTAGCTCTGTGATGGATTAACGAGTTTTAAAATTGCTCGTACTTTTGTGAGACTACATTGCAATTGAGCTCTCCGTACATACGTACATACGTACATACTGATTCGAAGGAAGTGTGTATATTTGTGTGCTGTTTAGCTTTTTAGTGTAGTGTCTATGTGTACTAGTATATGGGAGTGCACACATTATACATATGTGTACCGGTCACAATGAACACTTTATACAATACACATACATACCCTACAATAATACACCAGGCAAATACTGTGTGCATAAATTGACAAGTCATCACTAGTGTACATCTTATGCTGTCTGTTGTGTAGATGTTTGTCATACAATCATATCCGTACTATTGAAAAGGATGCATTCAAGGGATGCCACATTGAGTACTTGTAAGTGATAAATGAAGTTATATGTACATAACGTGTGACCAAATTTTTGATAATCGTCAAAGTATGCACACACCAGGAAGTTCACTTTTCACCATGCCACACCAATACTCTACACTTTTTCACCATAGCCATGCCTCTGATTTGATCAGGCTGCTTTTCACAAGTAGATTTCTAGGGATTTGTGCCTGCCATTGGAAACACTGTAGCACCTTGTAATGCCACTGCCCAGCCTAAACACGAGACTAGAGACATGAATATCCTTTGACAGTTGCCCAGATATTTTGTACATATATTTTCAGTGGCACAGGTGGTCTTGAGAGCCTAATATTAAGGCCAGTGATACCATATGACTAACTCAGCCATTTTCCATTTATATAGTGATTACCCATGGTGATGTGCTTGTGTTACAGATACCATCATGAAAATGTTGCTCAATATTAAGGTTGTATCAATAGCTATGTAGCTTGCCATGCATTGAAATGAAATAAACACAAAGGTTGGCTGCATTCACAGTGAAAATTTCAAACTTGTAGCTTTTGACTTCCCAAGCTACGTACACTAGATTGAAATGTTTAAAATTGCATATCTCACAATTTATTGATGTGTATAAATCAATGATTTTCCCACATATTATTTACTCGATATAGTGCTAGCTAATGTATGTATGGTACTGCCCAAGCGCAATGTCGTACTTGCTCACACAAGCCATTTTGCTCAAAATTTAAAATATCACTATTAAGGGGCGTAGCAACTGTTTTACTTGCAATTCTCATGAGCAAAACAGCTTCCACACTGTCTCACGAGCGAAACAGTTGCCATGCCCCTTATTTAGCTATTTTTAAAATCTCTAGCAAAATTATTGTGCATGTGAATGAGTACGACGTTGCACTTGGGCAGCACTGTATATATAGTATGCAAGGGAATATTGGCTGGATAAGATTATCTTTAATGTAGAATATCATGTACAGTGGTCCCTCCAGTATAAACATTCTGTTATCAGAACAGTGAAACGACTGTTCTATTAGAGTGTTTTGTCTAAGGTGTGCATTGTATTAGAGTAATTGAACAAAACTCTGTATGTGTGACCAGATTTTACAAAACTGATCCAAATCAAACTAACACCACCAGTGGATAGCTACACTATCGTATCAGTAGTTTTAACACTCAGTACCACTCAAATAACTCGAGGCTGGTTTCAACAGACGTCTTTTCTGGGGGGGGGGGGGGGGGGGGGGAGGTGTAGAGCCCGAATGGCGGCTTTAGGCCTTGTGAAGGACCTGGCTTGGCAAGGATCAGTGGCTTACTGGTGGACAGCCTGACAATGCTGGCCTGGCGTTTTTTCTGTGCATTTTGCTACATATCAGCTACTAAGGAGCCAGCACAGCCCTGTGATCTCGTCTCTGGACTCCAGTTGTGGTCTGCATCCATTTTGAGGTCTAACCCTTGCCCACCCCACCACCCCCCACCCCTCACCTCCTTGTGAGCACTCGTAATACTACTTCGCTCGTCCAACAGCTAAGATTTTCTATCTTATTTGGCGGAAAACTCTACAAACAGCTACAAGTACTGGAAGTGATCTGAAAGGTAAGAGATTAATGCATCTTTAGTGTAAATTTCATACGCGTGCTTGCTATCCTTGGAGAGTTTGAATTCTTTAAAACCGTTTGTCTCAAAACTTCTAATGTGTGATTTGGATTGTTTTTCCAAAATCCAGTCACATATAAATAATGGACTTCTTTTATCCCAATTATCTAGACATACTCAGAGTCTAATGAGTTCAGGTAATAAAAGGACCAACCCAAATGCAGTTTTGGAAGCAACATGGTTTAAAATTTCTTGCTTTTAACGTGTAATTTTTATGATGTCAAATGAAGTGTACACCAGGGCTCTGCTGTATTGCCATAAACTTTATTCAGTATATTTTTAGGATATTACCTTGGTATTACTAAATATAGGTACTACCTCTGAATTGGTACTGTAAATCCAGTCATACATTAACAGACAGTTAATGGAATTGAGCTAATTAGGTAAACTTGTATGACCACTGTAACAATAATAGACCCTCGCCATGTTGTCACAAGATACAGAGTCTTAAACTCACTTTAATCCACATTAAGGTATTTTACGTATTACAAGTGACTATAAGGACGAAACTATATTTTGTAAAGCTTGCATCAGCATTTAATTTGCAAAAACAATTAGTTTTGTTCCTCTTACATCTGTCATAATCTAAAACCCAGGAGATCACTATCTCTTCAAATAATATAGTAATTCGTGAACAATTTGAAAGTTACAGTGCTATGTTTGCCATGATGCATGCATATAACTTGTATATTAGAAAGTATTAATGTAAAAATGAAGTAGGGATCCAAGCGATAAAAAGTAGTGAAACAAGAGATGAACAATGGTAGCTATGACAGCATAGCTCGGTGAGAAATCCATATACTTTGACAATGAAAACAAGAAATGTTATACCATGCCAAAGTGGAGATTTCCCACTGAGCCATGCTATAATAGTTACCATCGTTCATCTCTTGTTGCACTACTTTTTCTTGCTTGGATCCCTAATTCCTTTTTAAATTAATAATTTTTAATGCACTAGTTTGTTTAGTTTTTTTGTTAAAGCATATATGTGACCGGATTTCACATAACAAGGCTTCCACGCACACAAAATCAAACTTACGTTTTTACCAGAAATGGATTGCTGGCCTAATACACTATCACATTCCACACTGTACTTCCTTCAGGACTGGCAAGTCTGGTTTCTGTGGCAGCTTTCTTCCGACCCTGTCAAAGCCACGAGTGGGAGATTGGCGCCATTGAATGGCCATGGCTTTGTGATAATGGTGTGTAGTGAGCTGGGACTTCACAGAGAGCTCACCAATAGTGTTCTCGGTCAATTTGGAGTGATTTGAGGGCCATGGAGAGCCCAAACTTGGCCTCTGGATTCCAATCGTCTTCTTACTCCATTTTATACCCGTATATTAAGACCACCATCCACCCCCACCCTCCCACCCTATTACTATCACCTGTGATGTTATTACCCACTCGAGAAAAGCTGCCCAAAACAGGGCTAATTTTGGGTATCAGAAATGTATACACCCACTCAGTGATAGCTAGTAAATAGATGCATACTTGGTGCAAATTTTGTTTGCACAGCTGTAGGCACTGGGAAGTTATTACACAATGATTACTTAAAATCGCCATATCTCCTAACAAAGTTTTGTGCGTCGAAGCCGGGTTTTGTCAAATTCAGTCACATATACAGCTAGCAATAAACATGTGACTGTTTTATTAAGGTGACTGCTGTATTAGAGTATCTCAAGACAGATGTGTGTTTGCCCCCAAAGATCGTGGTTTCAATCAATTTTTGGAGTATCTTGAGTCAGACTGCTAACTTGAAGGTGTATGGTCACTACTCCATTATAAATGTACAGCTAGCGTAAAAGGGTATTGACAAAGTGGTCTTGATTGATGGATCCATAATGCATACAATAAAGAATGGGCGTGATCTTGTGACCTATTGTGAAGATACAGGTATAGCTATCTAGTACCGGTACCTCCCTACAGTAGCGTAGTCTAAGCACCTTAAATAATTAATAATTTTGTGGCATCTATCATGCTGCTTAAAAAAAGTGCTGAATTAATGCCTCGATATGGTTTCATTGGATAAGAAGAAGACAAGCAGCCTGTTGAAGATAAGAGAAAAGACAAGGCGCTGAAGGCACACACTCTTCTGAACCCCAAAAGGCACATCCCACTGGTGAGTTTGTTATTGTGGCATAAAATGGTGGCTGTGCGCTGCTTCATTTGGCCTCTAGGCTTGCGAGTGTGGTTGGTGAGTGAGGCAGACAAAATTTCAAGTTTAGACGTTTTATTTAAAATTCTATATCTGGCTGCCAGTAAGTATTTTCCTGTTTTAAGCTATATTTGATGTTAGATGGACTAATATTATTCCTTATAGAACTTTGCGTGGGCGAGATCAAAGGAAAAAGTGTACTTTAAATTTCATAAAGTACACTCTCAGCCGGCCAACAGTGCTTCATCAACCACAAAGAGTGCTTTATTGCACTGCAAAGAGTGCTTTATTCATTCAATAAAGTACTCTTTGCGGTGCAATAAAGCACTCTTTGAGGGCAATAAAGCACAGTTGTCCACGTGCTCTACTGCAGGCTAATAGCCTGCAGGGCTCACGCCAGTATGACTAATCACCCAAGCCGGTGAAGGCTGATAACCTCGCCGCGCTGAGTGATCAATCACTCCAGCCAATACAAGTTCTATAACTGGATTGCTTTTATGGACATACCTAAATGCTTCGATGATGGGTGGGAGAAGGTAACGTTGCTGTTACATTTGTTAACGTAAATGGACAAGTCCTGGAGATATCACAGAAATATTTCACTATTTGACTCACAATAGAATCGATTGTGGGTTGTGAGCAAAATCTCCCAAAATATGTGATGAACGTTTACCATGCCAAACTATGGTGAAATACGCATAAGTTACTTTGTTAAACTAGTTTGTGTGTGTAATAGTTTGTGCAACGCATGTTAATTATGAGTCCTAGTGTATAGTGAAGCTACACGACTAGAAAGTTCCATAAATCATTTAAAACATAGTCTTGCTCATGCTATATGAAAAATAAAGCACTCGGCTTCTCCTCGTACTTTATTAACATCTCGGCCACGCGCCTCATGCTTTATTTTTCATGTAGCACTAGCGGCTATGCTTTAACATATATGTAAAGGTGATTTTCGTTGCATTAGACGTTTCTAAGCTGGCTTTTAAAGCGTGGCATTTTTGCCGGCGCTCGTCATTTATAGGTGATCCCTACTTAAACAGTATGGCCGTATTGTTTGATTGTGACTAGTGGTTTTCACATTTAGTAAAGTACATCTGCAAAATAATTATGCATGTGCACGTACTGTATTTTCAAGGACGTTATCAATTGTTTCCCTTAGAGCGTCACTGCAGTTTGAGTCGATTGACACATGAATTTCATAGCTCAGATAGATAAATTGTGCCTAGCCTAGTATAGTAAGGATATAAAGCATTGCTTAAAAGTGATGAAATATGGTTGGAGAAAAGTCAAAGAATGGATACATTCACATTTAGTATTTTAGCACTGACTTGATGGACTTCATTGTTGAAAATTATTGTGACCTCCATGTTATCGAAAACCACTCACATTATTACATGAATTGTGTTTCAATATGTTACTATTTGTACAATTTTATGTGTGTATAAATTAATATTGTTCAACAGGGATCTGGATCATAATGACTTTTCTTGGTTACCCTATGAAGACATCAGATTATCTGTACATAAGATTAATGTCAGAGGAGTACCTTCATTAACACGATTCCCACAAGCATACACGTACAGTAACAATGAGAACTGGACAACAAATCAAACGTTTCCAAGATTAGAAAAGTTAATGGTGCACTATGCTATTCACTGTTGCTGGTACGAGGGCTATAAACAACATGTCCCAGGTGATGGTGCTGAAAGAAGGGTTAGCAACAATACTATCCCAGATAGTAACAGTACTATCCCAGATATTCTAGAAAATTGCACTAATTCTACTACACGACTTGTAGAATTATCATGTCTTAATATAACGCTAAACCAATCAAATACAGATTGTCCTATAATTCCTACAAACTTTATACTGACAAATATGACTTTGGATTGTACCCCTCACGGAGACCCGTTTCATCCATGCTATGATATAATAGAATATCTCTGGCTAAGAATCATAATCTGGTTTGTGATAGTGATATCTCTGTGTGGAAATGTTCTAGTCTTCACAGTATTACTGTATGGTGCTGTAAAGAAATCTTTGACTGTCCCTCAATTGATGATAATGAATTTAGCTGCTGCAGATTTCTGTTTAGGATTGTATCTCATATTTATCGCAGCAGCAGATTTGGACACTGCTGGGAATTATTTTAACAGAGCTTTTGATTGGGAGAGAAGCGCAGCTTGTAAGACTGCAGGGTTTTTTGCTGTGTTATCCAGCACTGCATCAATCTGTATCCTTGGTCTGATAACATTTGAAAGAATGACAACAATTATTTTCACTTTTGATAGTAAAAAGGTTATGAATCGTTTCAAGACAGCTGTTTGCTTAGTAATTGTGTGGAGCATTGCTTTCTTATTTGCTATTCTCCCAGTTGCTGATACCATCAGTAGTTATAGTAAAGTTTCAATTTGTCTACCAGTTGATGCAAGTGATACAGCAGATGATGTGTACATTGCCTTTCTGTTATTCTTCACTGGTGCAGTGTGTGTCTTTATCTTAGTTTGTTATGTTATTCTATTCATCAGTGTTAAACGAACAGCCTTATCCTTAACCAGTAGGCAAGAATTGAAGTTAGCTCTAAAAATGGTTACCTTGGTGGTGACGGATTTTGCAGTATGGACACCTATTGCCATATTTGGTTTAGCAGGCTTGTTTGGAGGTGACCCTATTATCGGAGTTCAGACATCAAAGTATATAATGATTTTCATCTTTCCATTAAATTCCTGTATCAACCCAGTACTATATTCACTAATGCAAAGTGCTTTCCGTAATCAAATATGTGATATTTTGTCTTGCCTTGGACTGTGCAAAGATTACCACAAGCGTAGAAAGATGCAACAAAAAGGACTGACATTTAATGCAACTATAAATCCAAGCAGAAATCAAGATCACCATAATACTTCATCTGTATCATCATTTACTTCACTTGTACCATTTAATAAGAAAACCAGTACTACATCACTAGTGAGCAGTGAATGTGAGCTACAACGATATACTAAGACGTCATGCAGTTCTAGATCAACTTCATCAGTTCTACTTTCACAGAGAGAAAGTATGTTCACCAATTGGATGTGTTGTGTATATTTTAGTTGATTTCTACTGAAAATATCAAAACCATTGTAATATAACAGTCAGTTAAACAATAACCAAAAACTTCAGGGGTGGTCAGTCCACCAGACCTCCTAGCTTTACATGTGTCACACCAAACCCTAATATGTAGGTCCACCTATGAATTGTAAATAAAATTCTAACAATAGACCTGGATTGTTATTGTTTGCATACGTGTAACTTGTTTATCATGCAGTATGGTAGTACTGTATGGCAGGGATGATGAAGGTTTGGGATTTAATGCCCCAGAGCCCAAGAATATCACCCTAAAATCAGCCTTATTTTCCCTTTGTGTAAACGAAATTAAACTCGAAAATTCCTTCAGAGTGACAGCCTTCCAGTAAGTTTCAATAGTTTGTTTTAAAAATTGATTTAACAAAATTTTTTACTAACTAACTGATGCCTCCAGGAAAGCAAAACTTGATTATGGTTAGCTATGAGCTTAATTGATTTACTGTTTGACATTGCTTTGGCCCAAGACATGACCTTTCATCAACTACAGCAGGTACAGAGCATGCAGCATGGACTTATTTCATTGTGAACGTGTGTCCCATTTCTTTCTCTACTACCGCTAATAATTTGATTTGCGGTAACACATCATGGCTTCAGTAGCTAGAGGTTATCACGACAATTGTCCGTAATAGCCGTGGTGGCTAGATTGATTTCAGAGGCGTTTCTCATAGTGCTCTTCATTTATAACGAATGGAACATAGCTTACAAATGGCTACTTTGCTTTCAAGCTCTGTGATTGAGAATAGGAGCATGTTCAGTTCCATAGTCACTGGAGTGATTGGAGTGATCATAGTCACTTCTTGTGCTTTTCTTCATTTATAATGCTGTATGAAACATAGCTGAATATGAAGTGGAGTGGCCACTTCACTTATCAGTAATTGACAGTCTGGGCATGTGTGTTCAATTGTGTTATCCAATACCATTCTTTTCTTTGATGCGATACAAGCTAGTTCACCATATTGCATTTGTGTATGTTACAAAAAAGATTTTATCTTTGACTAGAGTTGATAGAAATAAAAGCAATGAGAGATCATCTACAGCTGCAGCTATACTAGTCGACATTTAATCCCTACGTCAGCCATGATTCTTCCATTGACAGGCTGTATATAACTGGAGTAGGAATTAAATGTCCACTAGTATAGCTGCAGATGTAAATGATATTCCTTGCTCCATTGCTTTTATTTCTATGGTCCCTACTGAATTGTAAAATTCTGATTCTTTACACACTTACGTATATCAGTAATACTTCAGTTGTTTTGACAAGCTGAAAACAGATTTGTATTTAATATTGTAATAAAAAATCTCAGATAATTAACCCAATAGTTGTCATTGGCTCAATTGATGTTACAGTATGATAGGATAATGACAGGTCTCCTTTCTGTAGGTAAATTCCTTTCTCCAATTCATGAAAATATCTCAGAAATACATGAAATAGATGATCCTTTGGATGTAGTATTTTTTATTGAACCCAAAGCCATCACACCGAGATCTGGTACTCTAGAGATACAACCCAAAGACCAACCTGCTTCATCCGTTAATAGTGACATTGATAGTGGTGTTGCCAACAGCGACCGTGACATCACTCCATCCAATAGTGTTAACTCATTGGACAATACACCAGTGAATGGGAATCATGGGGTGTAATAGACAATGTTGTATTTGTATATTTTTAAGTGTAATCCATTTCTTATACGCAGGTATCACATTAACTAGTACTTACTGAAGTGCTGCATAATAGTGCCACGACTGTAAGATTTAAGGATATAATATATATTATATTTATATTTGTAATAATGTGTGTGAGTGACACTTTATCATGTAATGTTTTTATATGATCAGTAGATACTTCAACGTACCATAGTCAGTGTTCCTATACAGATTGTGATTCTAAGGCCATTTCAATAATGTGCATTTGAGCCTGTGAAAACCATGCAGTCTTGTGAGCACAAACTACACCTCACAGGTCATATCTCAGTATCACAATAGAATCTGTTAATTGTATAACAAATTCGTTTAGATGGTAATAAGAGCAAGATCATAATATTACATCACTGGGCCTATATTGCATGTGGGCACAAACTACATCCTGCTAGTAGAAGATCAGCATGTAGCCATGAGCTGAAATGAACACACATTTTCTTAACCTTTGGACTGTTATCTCACATTGTACCAAACATCCTGCCACAAAGTTGCTCCTTAAATGGCTTCATGTATGAACTTTAAAATTACAATTCTATTCAAAAATGAAATAATGGCTAATCTGTACTTTCACTTTCAGCTACAACTTGATATTTGAGTAGAAAAATATAAATAATTTCAATTGCTAGTACATGCAATACTAGTACTACTAAATTTTTTAACCTTATGCAAACATATATGCTTGCACCATCTGATGGGGGGATTGCATCCTCCACTTTTATGATTCTACACTTTTGCACTCAATAAGACTTCTTTATTTAACCAATTATGCTGTGGCTAAGAATGCATACAGTAGGAAAAGTAGTGTAACCATGTTATATCTCCATGTACTAGCTGTGTATTGGATATACTGCTGCAGCATTCCAAGCCATATTTTTGTGAAGTTATAGATCCCTTGAATATTTTTTGTGCATAACACTCATTACAAGCTAGTTAGCAGTTACAAGACATGATCAGAATGTTTGAGATATACAGTAACTATACTGTGAGTGAACAAGCATGGCAAGTAACTTTTATTTATAACATTCTCAGGGCTCTTCATTACAGTTTACACTAGAGTAGTGTATTTTATTGACAGCTATCTGGTCAGTGATAATGAGAACTACACAACAGGTCAATGTTACGTATTACTTGCTATCATCACTTATGGATCTTGCTGCATGATGGGGCTGGTAGCTACATCACAAATGCATGAATGGTATAGAAGCTAGAAGTTAAAACTAACATTTAGTCTTATTACACCACTTTGTCTTTACACAACAGAACCTGTACACAACTCTCTTATATAATACTTCATCCTTACTCTTGAGATAATCATATGGTTTAATTTGGCCACCAATTGCAATTTTTCATTCATCTCCATGACTCCAATTGCCGGATTTGCTTAACTGAAACTGGAGAAATTAATCTTAAGTTTGTCTATTACTTAGTCATAAATCTGCCAACAATAATCTGTGCTGTTACTCAAAACTAAGTATTGTGGATGTGGAAAAACAGACTGCATTCTTTGTTCCCTTCCTAAATTTTAATCACATGATGCTAGGTGTGGGTGATACTAGAAAAATTTGCTTCGATGCGATTCCAAGTACTTTTGTCATGGTATTGATGAATATTGATACTGATACTGAGTATTTGTGATTAGTAGTCAATTAGTGAACCTCACTGTGCTGAAAAGTTCTTAGTGAAGACTGGTGGGTTGAATATGGTTGAATAAAGCTTGCATTATGGTACAGTAATGGCTGAAACTCGCATTTTTTAGTGTTTGCATCCGCAACACATGCACAATATCAAGTGATCACCAAGTATCGAAATTTCCGATTCTTCATAAAAAGTACTCGATACCAAAGTTTGGACATTCTTAGGAACCAGTCTATTTTGCTTTTTTTTCTACCTATTTTTCTTTCCAGCATTTCTTTTATTTTTCACCTATTATGCTCCATATTTTGCTCAAGAATTATAAATTTTGCTCAGCACTGATCTTTGTTAATTGAATATTTCCAAGTGCAAAGCTATAGTTTCACCTTAAATTGACTGTTCTATTAGAGTATCTCGATCAAAAATTACTTCTAACATGTAAAGCAAGAAGCCAGCTAATATTGCTTAACATGTGTGACTGTTTTATTAGGGTATCTCGATTGTCACTTGTTGTTCCTGTAACAATTAGCTATGCATTGTCGATATTTTAGCGTGTCTGACTGTTCTATTAGAGTATCTCGATCTTTTGTGCAATTTTTATGTCCATTTCACAAAAATTGCACCTATTATGCCAGCATTTTGCTCATTGCTTTTACCCAACCATTATGCCAAAAATTTTGCTAGCGAAATCGACGGGTCCCTAGACATTCTGGTATTGGTATCAATATTTTATTACTTGTATCGCCCACCCCTACATGATGCTGTGCCTTAAATAGAAAGTGCTGGAACTACTACTTGGTGCAATTATTGTTGTTTTGAGGAAAATACTATCAGTAGAAAAACTATGATTTTTCAGCAGTGTCCTATATAGCTACAAACGTAGCATACACCAACTAGCTAACATACATAGTTATGCACAAGTACAATAATACTTATATAAAATTAAAGTTGTCCAAGACTTGCTGCAGTAGAAAGTGAGGCATTATTGTGAGTTTCAGATTATTTTTGAGTAGCTAGCTATACACTGTAATATTATTACATATGTGTTGTCTTGACTCATTACTGTGTAAAACCTCACAGGAAGTATAAGCGCACAGATACAATTAAGTGCTAGCCATGACAAAAGATATTGTGTTAGTTGATGATGCTTAAAACTATTTAGGTTGTCTATCATCACTACTCAAGGAGTGGTTCAGGTAAGTACCAGTCTCATTCCACATACGTTTGGTAGTAAAAAGTAAGAAGGTGGCTGCTTCTGATTGGAGGGATGATATAATTATATTAGCTGCCGATCATGATTTACAATGAATAGCTATATCGTGCTGTCAAAGTATTATGTTACAGTGTAGGAAAATGCTTAAGCGCTTTTTCCAAAGGGGGCGCTTATAATCGATAAGCGCAACCCTGAGGAAATAACTAGGGTCGTCTGGGCACGAGACTAACGTTGCTACCTCTAGATCTATAGCTACAGAATGGAAAAATTGGCCTGGGCTGCTGCACAAGACTGGAGGATAGTTTGAAGATGTTTCGTCTTTTTACAACTTTATTGGCTCTGTTTCAGTTTGGTTCGCAGTGTGTAGCAACGAAACAACCTCCGAAGGTAGTTGAAACTGTACTTAGAGCGAGCCAGCTGGAGTGGGTGGACCGACCTCTATCAATCCTGATGATAACTGACTTTTTCCTAAGCCATCTGTACCCCTTGCTCGGTCTGGGTGAAGAATTGAAAAAGAGAGGCCACAATGTATTAACGCTGTGTACAACGATCATGGAAGGTTTTTGTGTCATTCCCAGCCTGCCTGAAAAGCTGGGTATTGCCATTCTGATTGCTGGTGCTGACGATCTGACACAAAAAGGATTATGAGTATTTGATGGGCCTGTTTGAGACACCTGGATGGGATGCTGTTAGAGATTTCGTGCCCTCAGCATCTTGGCAGTCAACTGTGTTCAAGGTCTTACTGAAGCTAACAAGTCAACATGGATGATTTTGATATCACTGTAAGTGAACTTCCCATTTTTCCTGTCGGTACGTACTTGTCAAGAAAAGGAAACAAGGTTGTACTCTTGAGCCAATTATGATGGATGCAAGTATGCCAGAATGGCCAAGCCCTCTTGCTGAAGGGTTCACGACAGACAATATGAAATTCCTTGACAGACTAAGAACCTATCTCCTCCTCAGTCTCTTTATCCCACCAATCTCTTGCATGGCTTATGGAGATGGAGTGTACCGAAAGAATGCTGACTATCAAAAAGTTATGGAAGGAGTGGATTTCAGTAACCATGTTGGAATTAGCATTCCTCTGATTATAACTACCGTGGTAGGTTTTGAGTACCCAAAGACTAGTCATGCTGTTACCCACTATGTTGGGCCAATTCTTATGAGTTCCCCACCCCCAATTGATGAAGAGATGGGTAAATGGTTGAGTGCTAAGGAGGAGAAATCTGTAGTGTACATCAGTATGGGAACAACGGCAGTCATAACTAGCAAAACGGCAAAGGTGCTTGTTGAAGGAATCTTAAACACAAGATACGATGTTGTATGGTCACTGCGTAGAAGCAACCAAAATGTTTTAAAGGAAATCAGTGTGGAAAAGAAAAGATTTTACATCTCAAGTTGGGTACCTCAACAATCCCTGCTCAAACACCCTGCCTTGGCTATAGCTATACTACACTGTGGAATGAACGGACTTCAAGAAGCTCTCTTTCACGGAATACCAGTAATGTGTATACCATATGCTTTTGACCAGTTTGAAATGGCCACTAGATTGAGTGCTTGTGGAGCAGGGACTGGGTTAAGCAGGATCAACATCTCTGCACAGATAATCACAAATGCCATGACTACTATTTCTGAAAATAAAGAGTACTTCAAACAAGCTAGGAAGATTCTGAAAATGTCTTTGTTTGCTGGTGGAGTTAAAGTAGCTGCCAATCTTATAGAGTTTTATTCAAACATTGGATACGACCATCTGGTTCCAGCCTACATCAAATACAAATGGAGTTGGGTGCAGTACTACAACTTTGATGTGTACTGTTTGCTCCTGATCCTGAACTGTCTGTTGATCTACTGTTCCTACAAACTACTAAAGTGTTGTTGTAGAGTTTGCTGCAGTAAGAAGCGAAAAGTTGAATAGTTTTGATCCCTTTATCTAATGACTTTGTGGATCATAATATTGCATGTATTTTATTTACATCATGGCTATTTTACACACAACTCAATTCTTGTATGCTAATGCGAGACAAAAATTTATTTATCACATGATTGGTTGTCTACATCTTGCAATTGCATGTGATGTTTATGGCAAAAAAAACTTCTCACATGATCATAAACTAATAAGAAAAGTACTAAGCAGTTACGTACTTGGAAACAGAAACTAGTTAAGCAACCTAAGAAGTGGCAAATCTACAGTGTCTATTTTTCTATAATTATGATGTCACTCTTGATGTTTATAAATAAATTCATTTTAGCCTGTTACGTCGCTGCAATAATAATCCATTTTAATCTACAGTTTGAGGTCTCTGTTGTATTGGTTATATTATGCATCATTAATCACAATTGTGGATATAATTATAAGCCATGCAATTAGCAAGTGTGTACTGTATTGTAATGTTACATACCACATGATGAGTACTGGACATGATGCATAATAGGTTGGATATGCATGACCCATCAATCCCTGCTGTCAGGACATGGGGTGGTAACAAGGATAACACCTCTTACCGCATGACAGGAAATGGAAAAAATTATGAATCCACACTTCATCTGATCATCATGATCATGTCAGGTTTGATGAATTAAATACAAAAATGCCAAGAAGTCATAGATCTTGACACATCAAGAAGTCATAGATCTTGACACACCAAGAAGTCATAGATCTTGACACATCAAGAAATCATAGATCTTGACACATCAAGAAGTCATAGATCTTGACACACCAAGAAATCATAGATCTTGACACACCAAGAAATCATAGATCTTGACACATCAAGAAGTCATAGATCTTGACACATCAAGAAGTCATAGATCTTGACACACCAAGAAATCATAGATCTTGACACATCAAGAAGTCATAGATCTTGACAAATAAAGAAGTCATAGTTCTTGACACATCAAGAAATCATAGATCTTGACACATCAAGAAATCATAGATCTTGACACATCTTTTTACACACACTTATGGATGTTTCACCAATTAAAGTTAACAATTTTAACCGATTCATCAAATTTGTAAATTTCCTGTTGTATGGTACCAATGTCTTTAATCATATAATTATGTTTAAATTTGTTTTCTTATGATAAAAACATTCTACATCAAAAACAGTTCTATTAAAAATGAGATGATTGTTTGCACATGTCACAATGTTGGATTAAATGTGATCAGATTTGCAAAAATGAGCCTTCCATGCACACACGATCCAATTCTATGCACTTGAGAGATCATAATACTCAGTGCTCAAGAAACACAATAATATAAACTTATATAATTATTTTCTCGTGGTGCTCATCGTTGATCAAGTTTCAAGTGAATAGCCTATTCCAATCTGAAGTTATCATTTGCCACAGTTGGTAAATTGGATGTAGCTATGTGGAAGACCCTTTATTGCAAATCTGGTCACAAATCTTGACAGGGATAATAGTCCAGTAATTACACACTGTACTATACTGCGTGCAACACAGTAATTGGTACACTTCTCTGATGATATTAGGAAGCTATCTACGGTAGCAGCATCTCTATTATGAGCAACAATTCTCTCAGGGCTCAGGTTACAGCATTTGGCTTGACAGTAGTTGTATTGTAACACAAGAACTAAAACATGTAATATTTTAAAGTCCCAATGATCATGAGGAAAGGATATGTCACAGTAGGATGACACATTGTATCTGTATGAAAATACAAAACTGTCTATCTATACTTTTGAGAGGGGCCATACAACCTTCAAATCAACATGAAGCCTTTCATATTAATGTTATGTGTAGCTACTGTGTACGTAGTTTGAGGAAGCTAGCCTGTACATTGCTGCATGCTCCAGCTGTCACTAGCGTGATTTTCTGCTGCACAATTTTGCGGTAGACTCTATTGCTCTGTGGCATAGGGATACTATTTGATGTTGGCATGAGTCTTCCCAGTGATGGTGATAATAGTCTTGCTTCACCTGAAGAAAGTATAGACTGTATTATAGTACAGCAAATCTGCTCTTAAGAGTGCGCTTGCAGAAGGTACTGACATTGAAAGCGTAATAAGGTTTTATGTCTCCCTACCAACAAATGAAGCACACCAGAAACATTTCATTGGAATATTGCAGGAGTGGTACAGAAGGTCAGTCCAGTAGTAGCAGCAAAAATATACTATTGAAGAATTAGTGAAGGAAGGATATTCAGATGTTGCAGAAGTCCAATGCTATCTGGAGCAGTTTGTGAAAGCAGAATTTAGGGATCAGCTACCTGACAAAACCAACCGTGCATACTACCCTACACCAACTGACATACGAAACCACATGTACAAGGCCAGGCTTGGTTTGCCATTCTCAAAGCTAGATCAGGTAAATCTACAAGAACTGGTTGCTTGATGGAGAAATGAAAAGCAGAACGAAAAGTTTTTCCTCAGACCATGTAGTGACCAACAGTCACAAGATGATCCTAATGCCAGTGAATCATTATTGTGGGTTCATCAGGTAGCTTGGCAGCAAGAATTGCTGATTAGGTATGGAAACTATATTTCCTTGATTGATGCAACATACAAAACCATGAGATATGAGCTGCCACTGTTCTTTGTGTGTGTCAGAACCAATGTTGGATATTGTGTTGTTGCTGACTTCATTGTGCAGTCCGAATGTGCTGTATCTATTAAAGAAGCACTGTTAGTCCTTCGTTCATGGAACCCTGAATGCAATCTTCAATTGTTTATGTCCAATTTTTCAGAAGCTGAGATCTCAGCATTAGAACAAACATTCCCTGGTGTTACACTGTACGGGTGTGACTTTCACCATGAACAGGTGCGGACCCATTGGATTCAACATCACAAGAATGGTCTGAGTGTAGATGATAGAGAACAGTCATTATCACTGCTATGTGATTGTACATGGGCTCCTTCTGCTGGTGAATTAGCTTGTGGCTTGCACTACAAACAGTCATTGGAGAAACTACAGAAGTCTACTGTGTGGAAACAACATGAAAACGTCTGTAATTGGTTGGTGGGCTCATGGTTTAATCCCCCAAGGTGAGCTTAACCTCTATAACAAGTCACATGTGGAATGGTAGGTACACTGATGGGAGTGTCAAACTATGTAGGATGGATGGTAATTATTGGCACAAACAAATAACATTTTCAGGACACTTTTTTGGTGAAATATCCCTCGGTTTTATTGCACAAAGGGCATGTCGGCCTTCTTAAAACATCTACACTATTGTAGTCACCACTGCATGTATACAGGTCATCATAATTTATATTAATGCAGACCTACCAACTAAGATTATAACTAGTTGCATTAGGGTATTACATGGGCATAACAAGTGCTCACTATATTTTCTGGCTCAGTCTAAAACTATGTAATATTCTTGAACTAAATAGCACAAAATATGGTTCTGTAGACATAGTCATGTTGATACTGGCTTGCATTTCTGTGCAAGTGTACTGTAGTAGTGATATTGCTTGCAAATGGCATATAGCTGGTACAGTATTATTGTCATATATTAAATTAATAATCTATAGTTGATGTACGTACAGTGTATTAATGAGGTACGTATTCTGTTGAAAAGTGTAGGGTTGTTGAGAAACAGTAATCATGTATGGTATTTGTACTAGGGCTGGGCGATAGTGAATTTCTAAATATCTGAGCAATACTGTTCACGATAGACGATAGAATAATGGATAGTGAAAATCTACTTAATACCTTCACAGAGATATGCAAGGAGAGGTGTACTTACGGATATGTTTTTGACTAAGAGACTAATCAGCCTTTTTAGTCTGGTTTTTGTTCCAAAATATTATTTTTACAAGTGTTTTGCATAAATATTTTCATATTTTACATTTTAATTACTGTCTGATAGTAATTTTTCAAATGATAGGTGATACATGATAGCGATACTATCCTGATATTCTGATATGTTCATACTATCCCCAACCCTAATTGTACATATGTTGTGAAATCTTGTGCTTATATCTTCTTTAATTTGTAGCGTTGGGCTCGGGCATTTCGAAAGCACAAATTCTATGCAGCTGCAGATACTAACAATGGAACTGAGGCCATGAACAGACTGTTCAAATACAAATTAAATCCATGCCAAGGAGGAAATCATTCACCTTATCCGCTTTAGTTACACAGCTGTCAGACCGCTTTTTACCTGACTTACACAGGAACTATGTCCTTCAGAATCTAAAAGGCTCACCAACGTATAGAGAATACAATGATGTTGTCCCCGGTTACCTGCATGGCAAGCCATGGTCAGTTGTCCTACATTGCTTAGAAAGAAAAGCTAGGTCAAACTGATATGATGATGAGGAAATTGTCTTAGGTGATGAAGATGGGATATTCAAAATTAAGAAATTGGATATTATACTTTTAAACACACAGTAAATGTTTTGCAACCCTCTAGTACATGCAAAGATTGGATACGATGGCACCTGCCCTGTAAACATATGTTTGCAGTTATTAGTTTGATAGCAGAATGGGGGTAGGAATGCCCTACCAAAGAGTTACAGGGAAAGTCCTTACCATCAAGCTGACAATGATGCCATTGTGCATTACCATGGTGGTAGTGGAGATAGTGGAGAGTAACAGGTACAGATGGTTGAGGAAACTGATGCCACTTTAATCTCCATGAGTGACAACCAGTGTAGTGATATTCAGTGGTCCCAAGTACGTGTTCACACATATAATCATACACTCAACATTACATGACACGTACACTATGATGTATGTTTATACTTGCCAACAATGAACATCTGTGTTTGTGCCTAAATATTTCCCTGAATAATTAACCTGATAGTATCCGTCAGTATTAGTGGCTGTACTTGGCTGTCTTATATATAA
This sequence comes from Dysidea avara, assembly GCF_963678975.1. Classification (NCBI taxonomy): domain Eukaryota; kingdom Metazoa; phylum Porifera; class Demospongiae; order Dictyoceratida; family Dysideidae; genus Dysidea; species Dysidea avara. Next base: position 49,027,716 of record NC_089273.1, read on the forward strand.
TAATTTTATTACAAACACTGTCTTCTAGTTTAATAGTTGTAGTTTTGTATGCAGTATAATATTTGAATGTTTGAATTGGAAAGGATAAAAATTAGCCTTATTTTTTCGAAAGCTTCAATTTATTAGGGCTGAGCGATTGTGAAATTTTGTTACTTTCACGATTGTAGAATGTAACATCTCATGATTGTGATAACTATCATGATGTTATAACTCACAGGCATCAATAGCATGAAATTTTTATCTTAGCAATACACGACCATGTTCAACACAATTAAAATCATGCACAGTTACAGTTTAATAGTAATGAATAAAGTATCCTTAGAAATTCAACGGTTTCTAGCAGGTGCACTTTTTAACTATGTCGTAAGATTTATTCACACAAAGAACTCTCAGAAGTGTAGACTTGCTTTCTGGACTGTGTTCTTTCACTTACAAAGTATGTGCCACAATTATCAATTTATTAATACATAACATGTGATATCACAACATCACGGTTATTATAATATTCAACATCACGATGTTCAGAGACAATCACGATTAATCTCACAATTGATATAATCTCCGGCCCACCCCTACAATTTATATATCCACCATATACATATATTAACTTGCTGTGTAAAATATTTTAAAAACCTGCTGAAAATACATGGTAGTTATGTAACTGTTCAACCTCACTGGCTATATTGTAGTCATACCAATGTTAACGTTATGCAATCCAGAAACCTCTGCAAGTTGCCATGTATCAGCCAATTTGTATTGCAAATACAGTGGAACTTTCCTGTCTGTAAAGGACATTGGCCTCCTCATACAGGACATGTACAGCAGCTGCTGAGGTCCCTATATAGACCTTTGTCAATGCAATTTTCCCTCTAGAAAACAGCATGCACAATAATAGTAAAATTTCATCATAATCAGTTGGTCCCAAACTGTCTGTTAAATGCAGGTTCGACTATAATCCACTGCACAATCTGACAGTTTAACTACAGAGGTGACAACAGCCCAGTATGCCATTGAGTGAGCCACATATTTGAAATGTTTGAGACTGCATCATATGCAAGTCAGTTACATGTTTCAGACTCCCGGTATTCACAGGCTTTAGCCTCCTCACAGGTTCCTAGTGAGATAGCATATTATATAAGTCTTTAAGCTCAAGTCGTTTGACTCAAGACTTTGGTGCATGTCACTAAGGTCTACTTCATGATCTTATCAATAAGACCACCTCATTATAGTGACTATGTTAAGTAAGTCCCAAATATAGCTACGGTACACCTTATAATCTAACAGCAAACAGCAAAAGGTTATCAGAGAAAAATTTATCCTTAGACCTCCACAATAGTCTAATGCATATTCGGATTGTTTCAAATCTGCAAAAAAAATTGAATTTTGTAACATTGCTCAATATTGCCCCATCAAAATATTTAGTATTTGTGACTGGGCCTGCAAAAATAAGACATGTGGACACAAACTACACCCTGTCACATAACAGGTCATATCTCAGTGATGGAATAGAATATTTGTATCCTGTAACTTATTATCAACTAAATGTTTAACACAGGCCAAAAATTGTATTACCATAGCACAGTGGCATAAAAAATTATGGATGAAAGTTTGAAACAGTAGGCAAATTATATGTGCACACATGCTCTGTTTTTGCAGGCCCGGTCACATTCCGTGACCTTATTGAAAAGATCATCTTGTGTTAGACCATGTTAAGTAGGTCCCAAACGTATATAGCTGAGGTCTACTTCATGACCTCATCAATAAGCAGACCACCTCACTATACAAGTAGCCCAATTGCAAACACAGCTAAGGTGTGTTTCATGACCTAAGACTACTTCATTATAGTGGCCATGTCTAGTATGAAGGTCTCACTAATGATGAGTAGGGATCTGCAATACATATCGATACGGAAATATATCGATAAAGCAAATAAGTATCACGATACGATACTGTACTTAGAAATATCGATATATCGAAGTTTTTTAGTAGAACGGTCGGTGATTGCTCTAACAGTGATCTAGATATTCAAACAAAAAGCCTCTCTATTTGCCTGTGCTATATATGCAACGTTATGAGAAGCCATACAAATACGCATGTATAAGTGCTGCAGTTATGGCTAAAAATTAACATTCTGGGTCTTCTAAAAACAGTAGCCTAGTCACTAGCTGTTACACTTAAGTATAAAGAACTGCACCACTATAAGCAGTAAACAGTCTGCTGTATATATTAAGGCTCAAACGAGATTAGCCGAATATTCGGATTAATATTCGTTTGCCAGTGTTGGGAGTAACGCGTTACATAACGTAATATTATTACTTTTGTGGTAACTAAGTAATATAACGAAATACACTATAAAAACAGGTAATATAACTCAAGTTACTTTACTTACAAATGTAACGCGTTACCTAAGTAATATAGTTACTGTAACGAGTCTAATATTACGTAATATTATTACTACAAATAATGAAGTTACTAATCTCGTTAGTTATCCTCTGAGTAACGCCTAGCCACAACGAAGTAACGAAGCCTACTGAATGAAGCTTATTCACCAGCTTCTTACTTATAACCAAGATTTGCACATTGTCCAACAACGCAATCATGTCACGTGATAAGGTGGTAGTTTCACACGTGACAGCTTAAGGCTGTGGACACAAAGTAATATAATATGTAATATTATTATAGTTACTTTATTAAGAGTAATATGTAACTGTAACTAAATAGTCAGTTGTAATATGTAATATGTAACTAGTTACTTTTACAAAGGAACTTGCCCAACACTGTCGTTTGCTTTGTAGCCGAATAATAAAATTAACAAACGATTATTCGCACGTGATCATCTATATGGTGACACGTGATTAGCGGTCAGTCATCAACAGTTGTGAAAAGAGCGATTCCCCTTAGCGCACACCGTGTAGCTACAGAGTGGGAAAAAAAGTTGCCTAGGCTGCTGCACGATACTCGACGAGACGCGAGGATAGCTAGTTCGAAGATGTTTCGTGTTTTTACAACTTTATTGGCTCTGTTTCAGTTTGGGTCGCAGTGTATAGCAACGAAACAACCTCCAAAGGTAGTTGAAACTGTACTTAGAGCGAGCCAGCTGGAGTGGGTGGACCGACCTCTATCAATCCTGATGATAACTAGCTTTATCCCAAGCCATCTGTACCCCTTGCTCGGTCTGGGTGAAGAACTGATAAAGAGAGGTCACAATGTAACGCTGTGTACAACGATCATGGAAGGTTCCCGTGTCATTCCCAGCCTGCCTGAGAAGCTGGGAATTACCATTCTGAGTGCTGGTGCTGACGATCTGACACAAAAGGATTATGAGTATTTGATGAGCCTGTTTGAGACACCTGGATGGGATGCTATTAGAGATTTCGTCCTCCCAGCACCTTGGCAATCAACTGTGTTCAAGGTCTTACTGAAGTTAACAGAAGTCAACATGGATGATTTTGATATTATTGTAAGTGATCTCTTCACTTTTCCTGTTGGTACATACTTGTCAAGAAAGGGAAACAAGGTTGTGCTCTTGAGTCCTTCATTGCCAATTATGATGGATGCAAGCATTCCAGAATGGCCGAGCCCTCTTGCTGGAGGGTTCACGACAGATGGTATGAATTTCCTTGACAGACTAAAAACCTATCTCCTCCTCAGTCTCTTTATTCAGCCGTTCACTTGCATGGTTTATGGAGATGGAGTGTACCGAAAGAATGCTGACTATCAAAAGGTTATGGAAGGAGTGGATTTCAGTAACCATGTTGGAATTAGCATTCCTCTGATTATAACTACCGTGGTGGGTTTTGAGTACCCAAAGACTAGTCATGCTCTTACCCACTATATTGGGCCAATTCTTATGAGTTCCCCACCCCCAATTGATGAAGAGATGGGAGAATGGTTGAGTGCTAAGGAGAAGAAATCTGTAGTGTACATCAGTATGGGAACAACGGCAGTCATAACTAGCAAAACGGCAAAGGCGCTTGTTGAAGGAATCTTGAGCACAAGATATGATGTCGTGTGGTCACTGCGTAGAAGCAACCAAAATGTTTTAAAGGAAATTAGTGTGGAAAAGAAAAGATTTTACATATCAAGTTGGGTACCTCAACAATCCCTGCTCAAGCATCCTGCCTTGACTATAGCTATACTACACTGTGGAATGAATGGACTTCAAGAAGCTCTCTTCAACGGAATACTAGTGATATGTATACCATACGCTTTTGACCAGTTTGAGTTGGCCGCTAGATTGAGTGTTTGTGGAGCAGGGATTCAGTTAAGCAGGACCAACATCTCTGCACAGATAATCACAAATGCCGTGACTACTATTTCTGAAAATAAGGAGTACTCCAAACAGGCTAGGAAGATTCAGAAAATGCATTTGTTTGCTGGTGGAGTTAAAGCAGCTGCCAATCTTATAGAGTTTTATTCAGACATTGGATACGACCATCTGGTTCCAGCCTACATCAAATACGAATGGAGTTGGGTGCAATACTACAACTTTGATGTGTACTGTTTGCTCCTGATCCTGGACTGTCTGTTGATCTACTGTTCCTACAAACTGCTGAAGTGTTGTTGTAGAGTTTGCTGCAGTAAGAAGCGAAAAGTTGAATAGTTTTGATCCACTTTGTGGATCATGATGCTGCATGTATTTTATTTACCTCATGACTATTTTACACACAACTCAATTCTTGTATGTTAATGTGAGACAAGAATTTGTTTATCACATGATTGGTTGTCTATGTCTTGCAATTGCATGGCAAAAAAACTTCTCACATGATCATAAACTAATAAGAAAAGTACTAAGCGGCTACGTACTTGGAAACAGCAACCTCAGAAGTGGCAAATCTATCTAGTGATTTTCCACTCACTCTTGATGTTCATAATTATATAAATAAATTCATTTTAGCCTTTTATGTCACTGCAATAGTAATCCAGTTTGAGGTCTCTGTTGTATCAATTGGTTATGCATCATTAATCACAAATGGTGGATATATAAGCCATGCAATTAGCAAGTGTGTACTGTAGTGTAATGTTACATACCACATGATGATGGGTACTGGACATGATGCATAATAGGTTGGATTTGCATGACCCATCAATCTTTTCTGTCAGGACATGGGGTGGTAACAAGGATAACACCTCTTACCACATGACAGGAAATGGAAAAAATTACGAATCCACACTTCATCTGATCATCATGACCATGTCAGGTTTGATGAATTAAATACAAATTCAAGAAGTCATAGATCTTGACACATAAAGAAATCATAGATCTTGACACACCAAGAAGTCATAGATCTTGACACACCAAGAAGTCATAGATCCTGACACATCAAGAAGTCATAGATCTTGACACATTAAGAAGTCATAGATCTTGACATACCAAGAAATCATAGATCTTGACACATCAAGAAATTATAGATCTTGACATACCAAGAAATTATAGATCTTGACACATCAAGAAGTCATAGATCTTGACACACCAAGAACTCATTGATCTTGACACAACAAGAAGTCATAGATCTTGACATACCAAGAAATCATAGATCTTGACACATCAAGAAATTATAGATCTTGACATATCAAGAAATTATAGATCTTGACACATCAAGAAGTCATAGATCTTGACACACCAAGAACTCATTGATCTTGACACAACAAGAAGTCATAGATCTTGACACACCAAAAAGTCATAGATCCTGACACATCAAGAAGTCATAGATCTTGACACATCAAGAAGTCATAGATCTTGACACACCAAGAAGTCATAGATCTTGACACATCAAGAAGTCATAGATCTTGACATACCAAGAAATTATAGATCTTGACACATCAAGAAGTCATAGATCTTGACACACCAAGAAATCATAGATCTTGACACACCAAGAAATCATAGATCTTGACACACCAAGAAATCATAGATCTTGACACACCAAGAAGTCATAGATCTTGACACATCAAGAAGTCATAGATCTTGACACACCAAGAAGTCATAGATCTTGACACATCAAGAAGTCATAGATATTGACACATCAAGAAGTCATAGATTTTGACACATCAAGAAGTCATAGATCTTGACACATCCTTTTACATGCACTTACGGATGTTTGACAAATTTAAAGTTGACAATTTTATTATAACTGATTCATCAGATTCGTAAATTTCGTGTCATATGGTTTGCACAATGTTGGATTAACTGTGACCGGATTTGTGAAATGGGTCTTCCATGCACACACAATGCACTTGAGAGATCATAATACTCAGTACTCAAGAAACATAATAATAATATAAACTTGCATAATTGTGACCCGGTCTGCGAAAAGGGCTCTTATAGCCTTTCCAATTGCATATATATGGTAACCCATAACTTGACTGGTGAATATGGTACAAGCCTACAATTTGGTCACTCAACAACCCTAACCTGGCAGTAGCTGTGGGTGTAATTACATGGTGATAGCTTTAGTAGAGTAGGAGTTATGATTGGCCAAACATGGATAATTGGAAAGGCTATAAGAGCCCTTTTCGCAGACCGGGTCACAATTATTATTTTCTCCTGGTGCTCATCATTGACCAAGTTTCAAGTGAATAGCCTATTCCAATCTGAAGTTATCATTTGCCACAGTTGGTAAATTGGATGCACGTGCATGGAAGACTCTTATTGAAAATCTGGTCACAAACCTTGACAGGGATAATAGATCCAGTAATTACATACTATACTATATTGCATGCAACACACAGTAATTGGTACACTTATCTGATGATATTAGGAAGCTAACTGCAGGAGCAGCATCTCTTTTATGAGCAGCAATTCTCTCAGGATTCAGGTTACAGCATTTGGCTTGCCAGTAGTTATCACAAGCATTAAAATACATAATATTTTAAAGTCCCAATGATCATGAGGAAAAGATATGTCACCGTAGCGAGACACATTGTATCTATAGAAAGATACAATGTGTCTATCTATACTTTGAGAAGGGCCGTACAACCTTCAAATCAACATGAAGCGTTTCATATTAATGTTATGTGTAGCTATTGTGTAGTTTGAGGAAGCTAGCCTGTACATTGCTGCATGCTCCAGCTGTCACTAGCGTGATTTTCTGCTGCACAATTTTGCTGTAGGCTTTACTGCGCTATGGCATAGAGATACTGTGTAGTAGATTTGTTGTTGGCATGAGTCTTCCCAGTGATGGAGATAATAGCCTTGTTTCACCTGAAGAAAGTATAGACTGTATTATAGTACAGCAAATCTGTGAAACAATTACATGAATAAATATAAAGTAGTTGTTTCACAAATTCAGGGATTGGCTTTTGGTGACTTTTATAACCATTTATTGAATATTTATATGTATGACAGAATTGCTTATATGGAACTGTATTGGTGTGGTTGCACTGCCACAATGGGATTGGACCTTTTGATTTAGTGGACGTTTCTGCTTACTGACTATTAACTTACTTAGTTACTAATTGCTGATGTCTTCTTGCAAGTGTAACTCAATAATGGCAGTAAGGCTATGAGCTTGATTTTATGTTGCTATAGATGTTGTTCAGCTCCTGCAACCAATGCTTTTTGGGACAGTTGTGGCACACCGCAGAATGTACAATGCATGCATATACTTCATGCATTTACCTTTGTCTTCCTTTGTGTCCCATTTCTTTTTGCTGACACCCCAAGGTGTTGATTTGTGCAGTACATTTGCAAGGGGAATTGCCTGAATTTTCTGTTGTGACTGGATTGATCTCTTACTGTTCTTAATGTAACGCTGTGTATCAAGCTGAGTATATGGAGCTGAAAACGGAGCATGATTACCACTTCACTTTTAGTAATTGATAATTGGGGTGCGCATTCACATGGAAACTTAAGCCTGACACCATTCATTCTTTTGATGCAGTATGTGTGGTGTGAGTTCACAAGTCATAATTACAGGGGTGTATGTTACGTATAAAGAAGTAAACAACTATTCGAGGAAAAAGTATGACTAAGTTTGATGAGGGATCGTATAGTATGCAATATGGCATGCTAGCTGCTCAGACTGTCAGTCTTACATGTTAAGTTATTGTGTTTTCATTAGTTTGTAATTGGCAGTTGATACACTACTACAAATACTTTAGGTTTAAGGAAGAAAATCCATCCCTCCTGGAGGAAGACTGAGTGTGGCCCCAACTAGACATTGGGTGACCTGCAGTTTGAATCCTGGGGCTGAAGGGATTTTTTTCCTTACTTTGGTCCCTTTTCTGTTACACCTTATTAGCTCATTTAAGTCTAAGTCCAATAGATAATCCTAAGGCTGCAGCACAAGTTGCTGTCAGACCTTTAGCGCTGGTCACTGTGGAGTGTTAATAATAATAAAACTTCAGCCGGCTCAGTTTGACATAAACACATGTAATTACGTATGTATTGTGTATGACAGTTAATCCAGCAGATACGTATTATAGTTGTTACCTTAGCTATATGTTACATTATACACAAATATATCTACTTATTGCCTGGAGTGCTTAAAAACATATAGCTTTGAACACCTTTACCATGTTGTTGTTATATAGCGCATGCCCTGGAGCATTTCAATCATACATGTGCACTTCATATGATGTAGTCCTTCTAAGCTTGTGGTTGCTACACAACAAAATAAATTATGTACTTAGTTACATGAGTCAAGCTAAGTGTAATATTAATTTACCATGTTTGCATATTGTAGTACTATTGATCCACTGCATGTTATCTAAACACTGCCACATATTGCCGGTAAACATTTAGGGTCTGTGAGATGTGTGCTGAGCTAATCCAACATATTATTATCATCATTCGGAAAATGTCCTCTTGACACCAAAAGGAACGTTGACAATTACCTAAACCTTATTTCACACAACTAGCCATCTTAATTGTATCCATGCTGCCAGTAAAATTGAAATAATTTTTATAAATTGTTTACCATGTGTGTATTTACCATACAGTAATCTCCCTCTATAAGAATCTCCCTCTATAAGAATCTCCCTCTATAAGGACCTGTCACCTGTGAAAAGTCTATACTGGTGCCATAACTTCACTTGAAATTTTCAAATTTGTAGCTACACGTATAGCTACCTACTGCTATTAGCTATAGCCAATACAGAAACACCTATACCCCAACTCAGCTCTAGACAACTTGCTATACTACTGGAGACAATTTGACAGCGAACTGATTGTGGTTGTTAGTTATCACTAACATTAGTGATGGTTTTACTGTAACAGCTGTCACCGAAGGTGTAACTAATATTACTATTGTATTGCATCCATTTATGTAAACAAAAATCTGTAAAATAATCAGTCAACCTTGTCACTTCGCCACCAACTCACTGCGGGGTACCATTATAGCTTATCTAAAGAGAGGATATAGCCACACATAACAGGAAGAAATGGTACGCTCCTGATAACTTACAATGGGAAGAAGCGGAAAGTTTATCGGGCGGCATGCGCTTGAATTATATCCGCATGAAACTTTGTGTGCAAGTGGGTGTGTCTAATTGACCGTGCCTATATAAACTATCTGTTGAATAGATTAGTCTACACTTCAACATGGCGATGGCGTTATTTCTTGTACTACTCGCGATCCGGTTGGCGATAGTTCGTGGCATTATCTGTAACAATGACCAGAGCTTGGGCCGGGACGTGTTTGAAGAGCATGGATGTACGTGCGGGACTGGCGCTAGTATAAATGTTAGTGAATTGTACACGATATATCGACAAGCGTACGAAGATTGCCACGAAGACGATATTGGAGATGGGCATGTGATCGACTGTGCCTTCAGCACTCAGGGCAATGACTCCAGTATCATCACGGCCATGTTGGGCAGGACCATGTTGGATAGGCTACCAGTTGATGCTGGAGATTTTTACAAAGATATAACCTGTCTGTAAGTGCATGTGTACTGGTGTAGTGTAATTTGGTGTGCAGTGTGTGTGTTTGTGTTTGTGTGTGTTTGTGTGTGTTTGTGTGTGTAGTGTAAATGAGTATGCTGGGAGCTACTACCGTAGTTAAGCAGTGATGGTTTTATCACTAATATATGTGACCCCATTGTTGAGCACATGATTATAATGTTATGGGACAGTCTGCTACACCCTTCTCCTTGAGGGCTATCAATTAGTGATTATTAGCACCTGCAACGGCCTATCCCTGGAGCTCACTCCCAAAGGGTCGCTCTTCGATAAAGAGTAAACTTTAATATACATGTATCATATTTACTCGATTTGTGCCGCACCCTCGAATAGTACTACACTATACTTTTGTAATTACTCTTTACCAGTGCTCTCATACCTTTAGTATTAATCTCCATCTCGATTTATGGAAGGTGTTGTCCTGGTAAACTAAAACAGCTGTCACATATTTGAAATTCCAGATATTATTTAGTAAATTGGCCACGTAGCACAAGGCGTTACATGGTTGTGCTACAAGGACTTGAGTGAAAGAAAGGTCTTGTATAGAAGAATTAAGTAGCAACGTGTTGTAACTGTTTTATAAAACTATAATGTAGAATAGCTATAGTAGTGGCAGGTTAAAATATCAGTAGCACAGCCTAGAATAATACCGCAGTGCGGCACTATTTGAAGAATTTTATCCTTTGCAAAAAAAAAAAAATAGTACCCCCGGGATATAAATCGAGTAAATACACTAATCTAAAATTGATCAGCAGGAATGGTATGGATGTAGCTACGGTGAAGACAGTCTCACCGTCATAGCCAGATCTGACTCTTTGTTTGCACTAATCAATTAGAGATTATATGCATGCATTTATAATGTCTAATAATGGAAAAACGCTGTCAGTACAGAGAGTATGGTCTGGTGATGCAAGGTTATTGTATTATGGACACCTTTGGACTTACTCACAGGTGTCCAGATTATCAAGGGTGTCATGGTTTTCAAGGTCAGTTCATGTGCTAAGGGATACTTTAAAAACATTAGCAGACATCCTGATTATGCAGGTGTCCTAATTTCAAGTGCCCACATTGACAGGTTCCATTAATTGCGGAGAATTTTATGCTTCTCTGTAATATTAAACCCTTTGCTTTAAAATTTCTGTTTTTTATAATCAAGGTTTGATGTATACATGGAGCTAAGATAATAGTCTGCATGTGTGACACGTACATTGCAGACATGTACACTGTAGACATCTACAGACATGTTACACACATTTATGTGTTCTGTGATCATAAACTATATTGCTTCAAATGCTTTCACTTTGAGTGTAGTCTATTTGAGTGTCAGTTCAAGTGATTCACTAAGTTAAATAAGTTGGCAAATTAATTGGTAAATCAATTAAGATATGTAATTAAGCAGTAACAAGCAAAACACAGTCATCACCTATTTTAGCAAAGTCATTTTCAAGACTGTCTCTTATTTCTCATTATATTTCATAATGATCCAGGATTTCATCGGACATTTCATGCTTTGCTTGTTCTTAGCAGTGTCACTGCATGCTATAAACACTACATACTTTTAGCACACATTATTGACTGCAAATGTTCTTAATTTATTTAAGTTGTAGTAATCAGATATATTAGTCCCTTGTTCAGTGTTGCAAGGTATGCAACATGGCCTTATTTGATGGCCGTAACTAAATAACCATGTAAATAATTCTTCTTAGAAAAAAAAGGGGATATTATATACAACTAGTCGACTATAGTTTACAAATTTGGTAATTTCAGGAAAGAATGATTGCGATGCATCACCACCAGTAACCTGCAGTATTAACACTTCTGTTTTTTGTAACTGTACCACTTCAGTTTTGTGTATGGTACATGCCATGTTCTTCACCACATCATTAAGATGTGACATTTAATGTTTCAGTTTGTGTTGTGCTTGAGCAGTTTTCACTTTCGTACCTTGAATTATAAATGTACCCACGTGTGTGCCTGCATGTGTGTAGTATATTATGCATGTGTACCGTGTGTCCCGTCCATACCTTACATGGTAGGTGAAGGTCCAGGTTGGACTTCAGGTGCCTGCACTTTGCCTGTGTGACATGGTACGGCTTCCTATGGGTTATCCTATGGGTTATCCTATGGGTTACTAATCCTGCCCCAGGAGGATTTTCCTGTACTCACTCAGAGCTCACTGGGTAGGTGTGACTATGCTTCGTAGCTGTGTAGCCAATAGCTTTACTTTTTGCATAAATTAACAAGAAACTATTTCACATTTAATTATATTGCTGAGCAAACATTGCTGATACATCCAGGGGATGACTAAACACAAAATTAATGACTTAACTGGTGAAGTAACTGGACTGTTTCTTGTAAATTGAACTTATGTACTGTTGAGAGTTTAAAAACATAACTGTTAACACAATGATATTATATTTTGTTTCCTTTAGTCTCCAGTACATGCCTCCTTCATGTACTGGAGGCATGGGACCCCTGGCCACAGTAGTGTACAAGAGAATAGCCACTCTGCTGTCAGAAAAAATGGACAGTCTTACAGCATGACCCTGCACTGGTTAAGATGTAAACTGAGTTTTTCACTACTTCGTGCAGCCATCACTTGTTTGAGAGGTTCTAGATCTTCCTACCATCGCTTTAGCTTTAAAGAGTCTGCAGCTATTGACCTTGTTTGTGCAGAGGGTAGGATTAGCTCATTTGACTGACTTTATCTTTTGTTAAGTAATAGTTATAACTATTCTATATAATACTAAAAAAAATAAATAAAAATACAGTACCGCTCAGAGGTAATGGTATTTTGCGGGTGTGTGAATGATTAAAAATCTCGCTAATTAAAGGGTGTTTCACCCGTTTCATCCACGAGTATTTATCCCAAATGAAGCAGGATTAATACTAGCGAACGAAACAGGTGGCACGCCCTTTATTTAGCAAGTTTTTTATTTGCTCGCACACTCGCACAATAACGTGACCTCTGAGCAGTACTGTATGTATCTACTTATAGTGTATCTGGTATTCATGTATGTATAGTTTATCCTATTATTATTATTTTGTTTATTCACATTTTTATTGTATTTTCATATGTTTAACCACTAACACATTTGGTGGAGGTTGACTATCAGTTTGACTATCCTAACAGCCTCATTAAATTACAATGTTGTTTTCAGACTGTGGCATTGATTACTTACCAAAAGCTGTTTACGGCAGAGCTCAAACTATTAATTGTTGAATATACACATAACGTATATAGCCAACAGTTGGCTGGAAGCAACTTTGGTAAAGTTGCAATGATAGGATTTTGGTGAGATAAAGGTTTGGCCAATTTGTTTGTAAAGCTAATATTGGACAAACTTTTTAATTTGGCGAAACAATGCTCATTCGTCAAATTCTCCAAACTTTCCAAATGCCCAAACTTTCCAAAAGTTTGGCTATATGGTAATCCTGTCAAATGAAGCCATGTTAGCTATGTAAATACATCAGTATGGTATGTTGTTTTGACAGCATTGTGTGGGGAAGCTACACTGTTTATAGAGTATTATATACACTTTGGAGTTGCCCACGTAACTATTAAATATATTTGCTGTGGAATTAAAATTTAAAATAACTCTGGGTAATCACCCAGTAAAATATATTTGCCAAAGTGTGGGAAGCCAGATACATGTAAATTTGATTGCAATAACATGTTTATGGGTGCACTGCATACTACAAACTTCTAACAATTACATAAATTAAATCATCTTCTCACAGATCACCAGTTTATCATGCACTGGCCACATGGTTTATGGTTGCTGTACTGATATGCAGTCATTATCTCAGTTTCTTGAACATAGCATACTGTATCAGCGTTGAAACCGGGTAGGGTCAACCGGGTCATCCGGGTCTGACCCGGTTCACAGATTATCTGGGTCTGACCTGGATTGGATCACGTGAGAAACAAAATTGTTAGTTTGACGATGTGGAAACTTACTAACACTAGTCGTGAAGTCCTTTCATGAGCCACGCCCACTTATCACATTACAAACATTCGCTCAGCCACGCCCATTTATTAGTAGATGCAGTGTGTAGTGCAACACCATGTCTGTTGCTGCCTAAAAGTATACGTGGAGCCACGCCCACTAATCGATTGTTGTTGTCTAGTCTTGCAGCAGGATATGTACTTTTGTGAGCCACACCCACTTTAATATATTGGGAAAGTGTAATACTAGATATGCACGAAGCCACACCCAATTGCTGTCTTAAATACAGTAGCTATGTGGAACCAAACCCACTGACTGATTTTAAAATATAACTCACCAACTACAACTACTCGTGTACTCAACACATTAATCGAATGCTCAAAATGTAGTCTCGCTTGCTCGAGACTGCCGAAAACATAGTGTTAGCGTACGCCTCGGCTTTAATTAATCTGGGTCACATCCGGGTCTGACCCAGATTGCTATCCAGGTCATCCGGATCAGCAGTAGTGACCCGGTTTCAACGCTGTACTGTATATCAGTCAAATCGGCTTGCCATTCAGAATGATAGAATCAAGTAGTTGTGTAAATAGTATTGAAATAAACAATAAAAGATAACTTTTGCATAACTTTAATTTTGTTGACTAGGAGAAGACATTAAATTTTATAAGTACAATATTTAATTTTGTCAGTCTCAATAAAATTTCTCATTAGAGGATGATGAAAGCTCTGTACCTCTACTAAGGCAATGTGTGTTAAGTCATTGAGTGGATGCTACCATTAAAACATTATGAATCTAGAATACTGAAATGTTCAGGTGACTTTGAGTGTCCACACCTCTACCTGTGTGACATAGTACAGCCGCCTGTGGGTTACTAGTCCTGTGTTGACTCCTAGCACCTGAGTAGCATACAGGTATCCCAGTGCTGATTCCCTGGGTATGTGCGACCATACTAACATGGTAACCAAAGGCTCTGTGTTTTTGATTTTGTGAATTTTGCTCATTTTGTGATGTTGAAAAGTGACATTTTCCAATGTGAATTTCAAGGAAAACATAAGATCTCTGGACACAAGTGTTGAAAAACACTACCACTCAGCTGTGGTTTGATCCACTATCAATAGTGGGGAGAATCATTTAGTGGATGGTTTCACTTCAGTGGTCAGCGTGTGGTGTGTGTGCGTGTGGTGTGTGTGCGTGTGGTGTGTGTGCGTGTGGTGTGTGTGCGTGTGGTGTGTGTGTGCGTGTGGTGTGTGTGCGTGCGTGCGTACGTGTGCAAGACTAATGAGGTGTAGTAGAGTGTGTATGTGAGAGATGGTTTAGAATTAAGGTGACTTAGCAGTGAACAGATGCAAGGGACCAATGAGAACTTGTCAACACGATCCAGAATCAACCACCAGTCTCGCTTCCTTCAATTTGGAGGATCATGTGACCTGAGAGGCAATAGACAAACAAGACAAGTGCTCGTTTGTCACACAACTATTTATCCACAATGTAGAAATAGTTCCCAGAGAGAGGCAACTTTTTAGTTACTTTGTGTATGCTGTAGGTGTATGTAATTGAACAATGCTGTTATAATTTGTACCATACAAATTGATGCGTTTGGTCTGTGTGGGTGAATAATAATTCTTAGACTCTATTTAGGCTGTTTTGGGTGGATAATAAATCTCATATACTCCACTTTGTTTTCTAATATACTCCACGCCTTCAGGCACAATATAACATATGCTCAAAATCTAGGTTTATCCGATCGCTATGCATTGTTCACGTGCAGTGATCTAACGAACGCGATTATTTTGTCACCTGAGGACACATAGTTGCCATGGTGCTAGTATTATCGCAAGAAAACCAGCTGCTTTTGCTGAGCCTACAGCAGAAACAGCCGTGGATGAGTTAGGTAATCTGAGTGTAACGTGAAATAGAGTCTAAAGCAGTTATATGGACACAATGTGGAGTCTATGAAATTTGTAAACCCTCAGGCCCTTAGTGGCGCCCTCGCTTCGCTCGTGCGCTACAGCCCGAGCCTTCGGGTCTATAAATTTCATAGACTCCACATTGTACCCGTATAACTACTATTTAACAAATTTTATCGTGGGTAATGAATACCTTTTCCGTTATCCGCGTATAGTACTCTGTGTTGCCACCATGGTAATGTATGTACTCCATGCTGTAACCATGGTAACATATGTTGTTTTGCTTAATCATCATGTAATAACTGACATTGTTTAAACACCATTGTGTACTGTATGTTTAGATGCTACAAAGGGTTTCTCACACTGTTATAAGTGGTGGCCCTATGATGTCTGGAATAGTACCACTAGCGATGTTGCTCAGACTTATAAGAAAAGTACATTTTCATTTTGTTTAGGACCGGTGGACTTGAGGTGACTACAATTATGTGGTTTTATGATTAGTTATAAATTATATTTCATCTCCACATATATCTGCTTGACTTGATCCCATTATAATGAAGTGGTTCAGTAAGCTCATAATAAAAATTAATTAATGACACAGTTTGAGACCACAGACCACAGTTATCATAACAACATTGTACACAACAAAGCAACTGATGGTTTGAAGTGGTTTGTGTTTAGATTACGTAGCCATCAGTTGATACAATAATGATGACTTGTACCAAGGGTTCATAACATTATAATATTATGAACTCTTGCTTGTACTATGCTGTAGTTGCTTGGGACAATGTAGTTTTGTTGACTTTGTTCTATAGAAAGAGTCTATGGGATTTATTAACCCAAAGGCCTGAGGTTGTAGCAAACAACTGCAGCTACTAAAGAAAGGCCTGAGGGTTTATAAATTCTGTAGACTCCACATTGTAACTGTAAAACTCTGTTTGTGAATTAGTTACTTCTTCCACAGTCCCTTTTGGAGTAGTAAGTTGAACTGCTAAATCTCTTGAAATGATGTCATAACAGGCATACCTGCTGACATAGCACAACAAAGTGCCCTCATTAGATCATCGCTTGTAGGATAGGTACTTTTGTTAAACCTTCCAGCTAACGTGTTTTGCGCTTTTGTTATGTTGCCCCTGAAGACATTGATGTGTTAGCAAAAAGGGTACATCATATATATATATATATATATATATCTGTATGAGATTCAAACCAAAATATTCAACACACATATTTAAATATTTTATGTACATGTCATAAGTACATGGCTCCCCAACGGTTGAACAATGAGTTATATTTGGCAGGTATAATGATGGCCTGTAGATTCAGATAATATGCTTGGGTTGGCTCTTTGACCTCTTCTTTTATTGGCCACTTTTATTATATTCCAGGAGTAGTCATAAGCATTATGGGTGCTTAGTCACCACTATGTATTGCCAGTTAGTCAGATGTATCCACTATCAAGCTGAAGCTGGGCAGTAGTAACATCTGCTAATTTTATTATATCTGTCTGTGTACTGATTGAAATTTGATAGCTGTTATTGTGTCATGATTGGATTAGTTGATATTCATTGTTGTGGGGGATCAGGTTTCAGACACAACATGAAACCTTTTGTATCAGAAACTTGGGTTACTATGAACTACATTAGTGCCTCAGTTGAATGTTGGGACTGTGAAAGCTTGGCATGAGTCAATAAAATAATATTTAGTGTGGTTTTTGCTTGTCTTAGGCAAACTATGTACATAGTACATTTGTTGCTTTTGAGGCTAGCCAGATTTATTCTTTTAATGTTGGTACAGTATGTTGACAATGCCTTTTAAGAATAGTAGTAGTACGTATAGTATACCAATTGGTGTTTGGTTTACTAAGTCTATACACCATTTTGTCATTCATGTGTATTCAAACAGCACAAGCTGGAGTATATTTTAAAATGGTGATTAGAGTTACACTGCTATAGCATAATGCTATTTTTATTTACAACTTAATTTTTAAAATCTGTTCTTATTGAAAGCGTTGTTGTACTGTATGTAGCATCAAAAGAAGTGCTGATAGTTTTTTTGAATGTGTATCACACAACTTGAGATAAAGAATGTCACTCTGTAATTAGATATCAGTACCTATAATATATGTGGTATGTTTAGTATAGGCTGACTACCCAATCTGTTTTAGTTACGTGTAACATGGTAACATCCCATATAATTGTATTATAGGAGTTGTATTGATAGTTACTTGAGCATGGTACTGACCTGAAGTTTATTCCTTTTGTGTATTTAGTAATGAAGATAACGGTAGATGTTCTCTAATGAGTTTGACTATAAGCAACACTGGCATGGAACATTTATTTTCCTTATATGTGCAGGGTTGTCTGTGTTTGGTGTATAGTGTGTAATTGTCTGTGGTGTGTACTGTGTGTCTCTCTATAGGGTAAAGTACTACACATAAAGGTACTTCATTAACATATTTACTTGGTTAAATGCCGTAGTGTTTATTATCCTTAATTACTAAAAATCGATACTGCAGCTATTCAAAATTGGCCACCACTAAACGGTGTTTGTGCCTATTAAAGGTGCACAGTTTAACCAATGGAAACATGTGACCTTTGTGTACATTGCAGTTTCTCAATCGATTTCAGTAACTATACACAGGAGTCTTGTGTGTTGTACAGTAGTAAAAGTCACATTACACAGTTTTCATTGACTCTTGTACTTCTTTGACAAAACGTGTGTGGATACAGAAATGCTACAGGGTATTTGATTGATTGTATACTAAAACACATACAGTAGATATAGCACTACACTGAGCAACGCGTTAACCTATAGAGCAGTTTCACCTTTCTGATGGCAACATAGTTATATCTCCAGAGAACCTCTGGTGTGCAAATTTTTAAAAGGCAAACATTATATTGTGATAATAGTCAGACGTAGACATGCTATACCACCATCCTTCTAGTATCTTAGTACCAACTGGTATGTCATTTCCTTAACACAGTTGTTTGGCTGTAGATGTTTCTGTAATAGCAGAATATTGAAATACACATACTATCATGCTCTGAATTATTGTAAATTCTATTCATTATTGCTACGTAGTGTCATAGACTGTTGTAGTAATTTGATAATACCATTTGAATAGTTTATAAATATCTCAACAAATGTACAACTGCATGCATTCTTTTATAGCTAAATAGTGACCTATAACCTTACACATGTGCATTACATGTTACAACTACATGTGACTATGTACCTTATGACTTACGTCATAACATGTATGCATATTTCATCATATACTGCAACTGTGAGTATTATTATAATATTGCGCTGTCTTTTTTTGTGAATACTTCACTTGCCTCTTCAAGCTATTACATTTACAGTGATCTTGGCCCTCAAGCAATGCCATATACGGTAGCCTTTGCCCTCAAGCTATGCCATATAATTATGGTGATCTTGTAAGCTAAGGGTTCATCTGTAACATTGGTCGGCCATTCATGATTATTCTTGGAACAGCATTTTAATGGCAGAGAAGTCTTACATGTGATTTGAATAGATCTCTTACAATAATACTGTTTGGTGTGTAGAAACAAAACACATCACTGCAAGTATCTTACTAATTGTATAGATACTTGGCTACGGATGCTTGCCTAGTCATCATTTCACAGATAGACACAAACTATATCATTACAACTTTTATATGCAGTAGGTTAATTATGGAGAATTTCAGATACTATTAAAAGCATTTTCCTAGAAAGCTACGTAGTTGCCTGGGCATCAATTCACTGCCTAGCTACGTACTTTGATCAAACATTACATTGAGCTTTGGGCTATATGGTTTGAGAAGAATGCATGAGATTTTGAGTTTATCCTTTATAAAATCAGAAAGTGTTGTTACTATCAAGCCTTCCCATATTAATAATACTTTTGAGCTTCATCACTCTCTTCACTATTGAGATATCATCAGCATCTGTCTTTGATGACCATAATATACCTTGGCCTCTCTACAGGAGTCCAGAAAGCGTGGTAGCACACTGGAGTTCCTGTTCTCTATGATACCATATTTATTAAGTTAATACATAGACATTGCTCTGAAATGACAATCTGAATTAATGTTGATAATGATGACGCTTTTCTGTGATCCTGTTTGTACTAATGTACACACACACATTTAGACCTTTAAAACACTTGCAATAAGGAAGCGTTAGCATGCTCTAACATTGTTGCCACCATTCCTTTTACAGGACTAGTCTTCCTGTTCTAATAATCTAAAGACATTTCCTGTGGAAATTGTGACATTTTTAACTTTCTTATTAATGAATCATGACATTGTATCATCACAGGGCAATTACCCGTAGTGCTCCACTGAAGCTGCATGGCTTCTTTTCCTTGCTAATTTCTTGTTAAGGATGTGTACATAAATAAACAATTTAACCTTCTTCCTACTTTTGTACCATACCAGTGATGAAATGTGATGATATATTCCTTAATCATTGATCCTTAGAAATAATGTGTAAGCTGTTGTGCTTATTGGAATTAGGCATGACACATTTAAGGATAGTTGAAGTGTCCAGATTTGGCAAGTGGCCTTATTATAATTGTACAGTGACAAAACTTTATCAGCTTTTATTGATCTGTGTTGTATATACCTCAAAATTCTTCAGTATTTGTTACATCTATAGAAGAGTGATACCACAGTTTTATACTTAGTTAAATCACTGCCTGCAGCTGCAGAATATGTACTATATACATGCCGAAAATGTTGCAGTGACACTTGACACTTCAATGAATTTAGTCCAGTGAGTTTGAATTACTTCCAAGCTACATACGTATACCTGTTTTACACTTTCACTTCACCACAGTTAGTGATCATTCTTACTAGGTTATGTACCATGTATATAATTGTATACATCTGTAGAGTTTGTGTACAGAGATGCGTATGATATGATGTACTTGTATTCCTTCAGACTCCTCAATGGAAACAACATCACACATATCACTTATGAGCACATGAAGCAGTTCCCCAAGCTGAGACGACTGTAAGTGACTTTAAGTGTGTAAACAGTGTGTGTGTGTGTGTCTACGGCATTGGCCTGATAATCGAAAGGGATATCCTGTAATGCTAAATTGGTGTTGTTTCATTGAGCAAGAAACGTCAGTTCTATTGCTTCAGTCTACCTGACTATATTTCATGATGGGGGACTGGTGGCCTGGTGTCATCTGGGGAAGCAGCCCACCCAGCTGTAACATCAATGGATACCTGGTGTTTACTGGGGAAGCAAATTCCTTGCCTTACTTAGCGGTGTTGTGGTCACTGTGGAACTTTGGGTTCCACAACCTCTCTCAGTGAGACCTGGGCAGTCTTCCTGCAGGTTACTAGCCCTGCCCCAAGAGAATTTGCCTGCACAAGGCTCAAACGTCTGAGTGGTGCACAGTGCTGGTTTACTGGGTGGCAATAGCTATGTTATGGATGGTTGTCATAGAGCTTGCTTTGTATGTGTGTGTGTGTGTGTGTGTGTGTGTGTGTGTGTGTGTGTGTGTGTGTGTGTGTGTGTGTGTGTGTGTGTGTGTGTGTGTTGTGAGTGTACATCAGCGTTGAAACCGGGTCGGGTCATCCGGGTCACATTTTCTCCGGGTCATCCAGGTCTGACCCGGTTTACAATTTATCTGGATCTGACCCGGATTGGATCACGTGAGAAACGAAATTGTTCGTTTGACGACATGGAAACTTACAAACGCTATCGCGTAGCTCTTTCGTGAGCCACGCCCACTTATCGCAATACCAATATACGCTCAGCCACGCTCATCTGTTAGTAAGTGTAGTATGTAGCACGAAATTGAGGGTATCTATGGTGAGGGGTAGCTATTGTCAGTAGGTGGACATTTTTTTTTTTTTGGTCTTCAACCTACAACTAGGCTGAAGTTGCAATATTTACTCAACACGAATCGAACGCTCAAAATGTAGACTCGTTCGCTCGTTCGAGACTAGCCGAAACACGTCTCGACTTTAATTAATCCGGGTCAAATCCAGGTCTGACCCGGATTGCTATCCGGGTCAGTGGATCATCCGGGTCAGCAGTAGTGACCCGGTTTCAACGTTGGTGTACATAACTGTATTTAAATAATTCTTTGAAACGATTTCATTAACCCTATGATGAGTATATTTGTATGTTAGAAACATTATGCAATATTTCCTTCAATGAATTGCCCCCTGTGGCAGAGTTACTGACTATAGTCACCTGTGGTTTAGCTATATTCATCAGCTACAGTTTACCACCTTTAAATTATTTTGTTAAAGGTTTAGCGTGCAACCAATAATGCTTCTAAACTACTGTGTTTAGAGATCCAAGCACAATGTAGGCAAGGAATACTCACAAATTAAGTACCAAGGCTATATTCAGTGTGTCCTAACTATAACTTGTATAACTTATATTACACAATGTGTGCATATTCTTGTAGATATTTGAATACTACACAACTGCAGAAAATCGATAACGATGCTCTAATTGATAACACAGAGCTGATAACACTGTAAGTGAACTAGTGTGTCTACCACTGTTTGATGAATTGGTGAAATTATATATTAAATGTATTACAGGGCCTAAAACAAGCAAGTTATCTTCACGAAGTGCATTAAACTAACAGAAATCTATGAAGCAATTTGTTCTCTACCGTTTACAACAAACAGGAGCTCTCTGAGATGCGTGTAGCGCAAGTTACAAATTTAGCCCTTCAGAGTGAACTCTTCCTCTGCGCTTGACACTATGGGGCTGGATTCGCTGTTAAACACTATTTACCTGATTATCTATCATTGTGAGGAGCTACTTTTCCTACCAGGGTCTTTAGTTAACGTGCTAATTCTACCCATGTCACACAAAGATTTGAAACGGTTTTTTTAAAATTTACCACTGTCAGGCAGAAGCGATTATTAAAAATCGGCTTCCGCTCAATTGCAGCTTATTAATTTTACTACTGCTTGCCCATCCAAAATTTGACAATCGTATCTTGAAAAACCGGCAACTAGTTCATCTTGTATGTAGGCTTGTAATAATAGCGTGCGGCGATCTTGTTAAATGCTGTGACAATGTGTGCTTATGCAACATAATTATATTCATTTGCAAATGACAGGAACTGGTGGTCAACCACAGTAATGATTATATTTAAGCCTCATAGCTAATGTGATTGCTTGCATAACACTGTTGAAACCTTATGAAAACTGTTCCGAACCACCTTAATGAATAGTTTTGTTCTATAGTCTATACGGTGCTGACACATTGCTATTTGCTCTCTTTGTAATGAAGGATTAAAATAAATATCTGTTTCCTGTTAATACTTTGTAGCTTTTGTAAACTGTTCTATTATTATTGGAAAATAATTAGAGTTCTTTGCTTTATATATTATAAATAATATAAGTCTGTTAATCCAAATGCGTGTGTTCTATTAGAATATTTTATAGTATTATTTTATATTATGTTTTTTAAAAGGAACATTGCCAATAATGGCTTAGAGGAAATGCCATATCTTGGACATTTGTGGAGTTTGGAAACATTGTGAGTTTGTTATGCATTGATGTGTGCATAGTGTGTAGTGTGTTTTGCATTGCGTAAGTGTTTGTGTGTAATATTCCATGTTACATCCTTACAGCCATGTAGAGCACAATTCTATAAGTAGCGTTGGACCTAATTCCTTCGTTAACAATACAAGATTGAAAAAATTGTAAGGAAGCAGTATATTAATATTGTATAATGTTCTTCATAATAATTATGTGATGGGATCTGAAAGAGCCTGACATGTTTTAGCATGTTTTGAATTACATCTCCTTTACCTACATTAGCCAAAGGAATGGTCAATAAAAACCTTCAGCCCTAGAAGCTGAGAACTTTAGAAGCTACAGTGCTACAAAGTGGTAACAACAGAAAGATTGATTTGTACAATGATAAAACAGAATATAAACTATGGGCACTGTATAACTTATGAATGTTGGGTTGTAAGGAGATGTAACTTCCACCATCATGCTCCTTGTGGACAGGCTAATCCATTGTTGGGTAAGTTATGTCTTGCAGGTAAGCAAACACCTTGAGAAAAAGACAAGAGGGAACCACGCATCTATAACGTAATATACACTATAATGTTGATATCTTCCATCTCCTTGGATGAAACGAAAGGGTTTTCAAAGTTGCATATGTGTCACTTGATCTGTTAAAAAATGGGTATAGGCTGCAGAAAACTAGTTTACATTATACATACATGTAGCTAGTAAAAATAAAAAAATCATGAGGTTTTCTTTGCAAAATTGTACCTTTGAAGATTTCACACTGTCTTCTATGATAAATAGTGAATAAAGCATTCTCATTGTATGCTAAAGTACGGTATCGCCCAAGTGCAATGTTGCACTCGCGCGCACACGCAACTTTGCTCAAGATTTTAAAAAATCGCTATTAAGGGGCGTGGCAACTGTTTTGTTCACAAGAATCACAAGCGAAACAGTTCCCACGCCCCTTAATCAGTAATTTTTTAAATCTCGAGCAAAGTTGCATGTGCAAGCGAGTGCGACATTGCGCTTGGGCGGTACTATATGTTAGTACTGGTGGTTATTTTACTGTACGCATTTAGGGATATGTCACATAATAAGATTAACATGATGCCAAATGTTAGTAACCTTATGGAGCTGAGAGAACTGTAAGTGATGTTGTTATTTTACTGAGTGTTGAACTGTGTGTTGACAGGAGCTGATGTTTTTTGTGCACATTTACTCTATGTCATTGAGGCTGAATACTCGAATAGGTGAAGTTTTTGTAGCCCAATAGAGCCTTTCTGAGTGTTCTATAAGGTATATTTAAATTATTCATGGGTAGCATTTTATTACCCAACTATATTACGTTATTTCCTCATTCATGTTACTAATAGCTGCAATTGTATTGACTACATTACAAATCACCCAGTAGAGAGTTCAACTAAAAGTATGTTACAGCTACGTCAAATCACTCTGTAGAGAATTTAGCTAGACAGTAAAGTCTCCCTGTGGAAAGTTCAGCTAAAGTCTCCTTGTAGAGAGTTCAGTCACCCAGCAGAAAGTTCAGTAGAGGCTACAATTTCTTCGTGTAGAGTTCAGCTACATTACAAATCTCTGAGTAGAGAGAGTTCAGTTATGGTACAAGTCAACCAGTAAGGAGTTCATGGTGAACTACATACAAACGAATCACTCTGTAGGGAGCTCTGCAGAAGCTATATTACAATTACCATTTTGATGCATGATAATACTTCGTCTAAACTATAACTAACAACTCAATAGCTGAAATAAAATTTTCTATTCTTCCTTTCTTCCTTTCTTCCTACAGTGTTCCAGTACCAGCTCATGTCCAGTTTTTTTACTTATGATTACAAAAAAAGTATTATATATAATGAAAACAGCCAAGCTGTGAGAAGGGGTGTGGCCCCCAAACAGCCAGGATGAAAAAGCAAGTTGTGAATTCAAAGGATATGGTTGCAATGAGGCTAATGTCAATCATTTCATTGATGAGTAATCATTAAAACGAGTGACATTAGCATCATCTCAATCATTTCTTGGCTGCCACTTTTGATTTCACACCAACATTTTGAAACTCATATATCAAATCTATACCCACTCTTTGATCCTCAAAAAAGCCAGGGTGAAACATTCTGACCGTTTTAGGATGCGTACATATGTGTCCTGTGTATGTATATGCATGTGTGTGTAATACAGTTGTTTACTGTTTATCTGTGTTTACAGTCAATTGGAACATAACCGTATTCCAAAACTTCCACCCAGCAATTTTTATGGACTCTTTAGCCTGCATAGGCTGTAAGTTACAACTCAATGTCAGTAGTGTTAAATATGGGTAGCTATTCATTATAGTTATGTTATATGTGACCCACTGAGAAGCAACCAGCCATTTTTGCGCATTCCTCAAATTCAATTTTATTGCTTCTCTGTTATCTATATGGTACCAAAGTTTCAGCCTTTTGTGATAACTAGTCTTGGAGTTACAGCACTAGACAGAATTATTCAATTTATACAGCAACAATACGGCTATTAAATCACATGCATTTATTTAATCAATTATAACTGATGATTGAAACAAGCTACAATGATGGGGTTTGACTCACCCTGAACTGGCAAATCAATCAAGGTACAGTGGAGCCTCACAAATCCGACCTCCTCTGGGACCAAAGGCTGTTCAGATTACTGAAATGTTCGGATTTGTGAATCATCAATTAACACTGTGTTTTAAGTTTTTATCGACTAAATAAGTACATAAGAGGTCTTCACATACATCAAGTTTTACAGTACAGTGTATACGTTTTTACAGTTAAGTTGAATGAAAGTAAGTGTCAAGAGTAAGTTGCTTAGTATTACTGAAAGTGATGGGGCAGTGCACTCATCTTGACATTCATACCAAGTGAAACACTTGTCCATAAGTCTAGTCACTTCTTCACTTTAGCTTATCTTCATTCTTTTTAATGTCACTTATAGTTGATTTTCCAATTCCATATTCTTTAGCAATGTTGCTTAAACTTGCTCCTCCAGTAATCTTTTTCAATATAGTAAACTTTTATTCATTTGACAAGTTCACACGTTTTTGCTTTTCTTCAGCCACATCCTCAACTTCTTAACCTTGCTAAAAAAAGCGTTTATTGCTGGGCATTAATTAGATTATTTTATTTTATTTTTTTTGCTAGCTAAATGACCCATTCGGATTATCCGAGGATCTGGATTAGAGAGGGTCGGATTTGCGAGGGTCCACTGTATAGTGTTTTCCCTGTACGTCTCCGTGTGGAAAAAGAAGAAAGCCATTCCAACAATGAAATGACACTTGTAAATTTAATTTCCACCACATTTTGAGTAAGCACTCATAACTCACATGCCTTGTGCTGTACAAACACGAAACAAATACTTCACACGAATTTAGTTTCAGTGTGTATCAATGTGATTAAAACGTTCATAATTTTTGTAATGTAGTATACATATTTTTACCCAGCTTATTTAAATATGTTTTATAGCAAAATAGAATTTTGCGAAAACAACTGGTTTTTGGTCAACAAGTCAAATATATATATGTAATCTCTTTAGTCTCTTCATAACAGTACTTCTTACTTAGCACAATGTAAACATGTTACAGCTCAGATGCAATGTCACACACACACACACGCACGCACACACATGCACACACACCCACACACACAAAGTAATGCCTTTAGCTGCCTTTCTAGCATGGCCACACTTATCTAATTAGCACTGTAACATATGTGCACCACTCAGGTACTAGTAGTCAGTGCAGACAAATCCTCCTGGGGCAGGACTAGTAACCCGCAGGAGGTTGTGTCATGCCCCACAGGTGAAGGTGTGGGTACCTGAAGTCCTTTGTAAGACATAGACGTGGACAGTTGTGCATTTGCTTTCCCAGTTAATACCAGGTACCCATTGATGTTACGGTGCATGGGATGCTTCCCCAGTTGACACCATGTCCTCATTTAAACAGCTGGGTGGACTGGAGCAATGTCAGTAAAGTTTCTTGCTCAAGGAAGCAACTACAACACCAATTTGGTGTACACACACATAATTCAAGCTCAGGATTGCTCTGAGTTCACATAACAGAGAATAAGCACTTACAAGCACTCTTTAAATTCTACATAATATGTAGCAAGTACTCACTAAAACACTTGCAAGCACATTTCAGGTGGTGCGAGCACTTGCAAAACATACTGGCCATGTACAAGCACTCATGATAAGCCGTATTGCAAATAAATGCACCTAATTCACTTTGCATTTACTTGACTAATCGTTTGTGTAACTTGTTCCCTAGTCCATATGATTATGTAGCTCCGTGGCTTTATATACAAAACCTATAGAATAAAAGCCTTAATTAATACTATAATATAGATATTGACTGCATTGATTAAAGAAACCGATAGCCTATAGCAGTACTGTATTGTTGTTGCAACAAGTGACGAGCTACTTGTGAAACCAGTACGTAGGTCACTGTACCATAATCTGCAGAATATCTATTTTTATAGATACACTGTGATTTATGTTGTATGAATGTAACTATGTATATGCTGGTCAATCTCTCTTGGACCTTGACATATGCATAAACCATTAGACTATATCCAGGAGAGACACCAAACCCACACTCATGGATGATTAGCTAGCTACGAATGGTTATTGAATAAAAGATGAGTGTTAAGTTTAAAAAGTAAATTATATTAACTCGAGCTTCCAAGGTAGTTTCTGTACAAAAGCAAGTTGCAAAGATGTTTTTCATATGAGTGCTGTCTTCTCCATCTCCAACAGCGCTGCTCCACATGACTGGTAGGTAACAGAATAAGTCGTACCCTATGTACATGCAAGTTTTAGTCCTGCATAACTCACGAGGAGTTTCTTTAAACTAGCGGGCATCGTACATGCAAGTGTCTTCTGACCCACAAGTGGTCTACACACATATACACTCAAGTTACAAGTAGGAATTTATAATTGAGGTGTACCACATGTAAGTATGTGCTACAGTAGGATTAGTATAAGTGATGATATATGTACCTGCAGCTATACTAGTGTGCTTGATTATGCAGCCTGCAAACATTGTCCCTTTTAGCCAAAAAAATTTAACTCCTGATTAGGGAAATAAGCCAGGCTAGTGCCATGTGATATCATCAAAGGTTCCTTGACATACAAACCCCATATGTAGAAGCTGATTCTTATTTTCTGGAATCTCTAAAAGGCATAAATTAATTGACCCATTGTCAGATCATTTCCTGGTGATCAATGGCTAATTACCAAAATTAACCTTACAATACACAACACTAAGCTGTGTGTACGTATGATTTGTAAATCTATAAGCTATTGTGTATGTTATGGTGTATATTCACATTCTTATCTAGAATTATACATAACAATCACATTTCAAGACTGCAAAATGACATGTGCCGAGATATGTGCTACCTAGCCACCTTGTAAGTAGTTTGTCTAATATGTGTAGTGTATGAATGTACAAGTGTTGAAACTTTGAGAGTCTGTTTGTATGTACATGTTAAAGTTTGGGTGTCCGTATTTATAATGTAGTGTGTGTACACACACATAGCATGGTATAATTTATATTGTTTCCATGATTTTTTCTGCAAACATGCATATAGTTTGTTCATGTTTGTCTTTTGTTAATAACTATTCCAGCTTCCCAAACATTTAGTAGCACTGTGAAGCTGTTCAAATGCCAAAATTGTTTATCAAAGAATGCTTTGATACGGAGTAAGTTTCCAGGCCCGTCCTATGACTAGGAAAAAAGTGAAAATATGAGAAAAAATTGTGACCGGATCTATGAAAACCAACCACAATCACGCACTTTTCGAATTCCTGTTTATTAAATATTTATAATCTACTTAACCAAATGCATGCTCTGGCTAAGTTTCAGTGTGATAAGGAAATAACTTTGAGAGTTACAGCCCTACAAAGTAGTAACAACAGAAAATCGATTTGTACAGCAAGTATAGGGAAAATAAATTACAGGCGTTTACTAAAATGGTTATAACTTACAAGCAGAATGGCTCATAGAGTTGAAAGTTACACCATCTCGTTCGCTATGAGTAGGGGAATTGATTTCTTGGTAAGGTTTTCCTTGTAACACCTTTCTTACTTTATTACAGAATAGTTGCTGAACTTTAGAGTTTCCTCTGATATACATACTGTCCTTGAATACCAATCACCCATAGCTGTTTGACATAGGCTAATAGTCAGCTGTAACACTAGTATATGGAAAATATTGAGATACTCTAATAGTTCAGTAACTCTAATAGAACAACCAGTCAGCTGACTGCTCTATTAGAGTATGTAAATCTTTCTCTGAAAATTTTGACAAGCAAAGATTTATAGTCTCTACTTCATCCACTAAGTGTACATTTATTAGAACTGAGGCATGAATTTAATAATGAGAATTTTGACCATCATGCAAATTTTTGAGTACTGCTGAAAAGTATAATAGGTAAAATAAAAAACATAAGTGATACATTACATTGGTGGGTCTACCATATCATCACTGGTATATTATTTGTTATTGTACCCTGTATGTATCTTTTGTGTAGAGATGCAAGAAACAATCATATCAAACAAATTGATAGTGATGCATTCAAGGGATGCCATATTGAATACTTGTAAGTTGCAGTGGTGATATGTTTGTATATAAATTATCTCCTTGATGTTTACTTGGTTTGTGTTCTATGAGTTATTTAGTTGAGCAAAACCCTCCAAGTTTGCACTGCATTGTTAACAAAGAAGTGTAACTACCACAGTTTTGGTCAACTGTCACCCGCTGAGCAAAAACTGGCTGTTTCATACATTCCTCAAATTGCTTCTCTGTTATCTATATTAACAGGAGCTTATGAGCTGCCGAAAGCAGCGAAGGAGCATGAAACTCAGTTCCATCACAATCCAAATGATGTCACATTTTTTGAATAAATTGCTACAAGTGTCGCGCACAATTAGTATACAGCATCGACTAATAAGATTTTGCTTTCCTTATATTATGGAAACTAATCGCTAATAAATTTGGATTTCGATGATACCCGACAGGCAGCGTAAGTTTCATGCTCCTTCGGCAGCTCATAAGCTCCTGGTATTAACAAAGGAGTGGACAGCCAAAGTTACGGCCTTTGTGATGAATAGTCTTGGAGTTACAGCACTAGACAGTTGGAACAGGAGTAAACTTGATTTGTACAACAACAATATGGCATATAAATTACAGGTGCTTTTTCAGCTGATTTGCGAGCATGCAAACCGTACGCTAGGGGGAGGAGGTAAAATCGCATGTACGCTTTATAAAAATGCCAATCACATGAGTTGGCAAGAAATCTGAGCTTTAGTCCATGAGGCTCTAGTAAACTGCTACTGCCACTTGATTAATGCAATTCAGTGTCCATTTAAACAGTGGACTAAAACAAGCTGAATCAGATGCTGTTAATGCATGGGTCCATGCCACCATGATTGGAAATGGCCCAGCGTGCTTCGATCGGTGAACTCTGCAAAACGAAGTAGGGCTACCAATGAAATGAAGTTTTACTAGCTGAAGATTAAGCCCATTGAATCACGTTTCAAACTTCAGGGAAGATAGTTATTAGCATGATAACAGTTCATATACTGTAATAACAGCACTTACTTTCTTTCTCTTTAGTCTTAGCCTAGCACTTAACACTGATAAACGGTTACAATTGAATAGTACGTAGCTACACTGCTTGTTGCTTTTGTTTTCTACCTGCAGAAGGGCAATTGGAAACAGTGGAAATGGAAACTGGAAATGGAAAGTAGAAATGGAAAACAGAAATGGTCAAGTCATCATATAAATGCACCCTGAGTAAAACTCTTGTTTAGTTGATTACCTCTTAAAGACCACCTTTTTACAAAGACCACTTCCATACAAAGACCATGTTACAATTACATCTCAAAATGGCTAAGCCATACTTATTCACCAGACTACTTCATGGTCACTTTTTATAATGACCACCCTCTTTACATTGTAATAATTGGTAAGTTCCAAACATCTATTTTCAAAACAGCTAGGTCAGCTAAAAATGCTAGGCTCTTAAGGTCATTATCTCCTTATGAGACCTCATTTTTTCACTTGCATGGACTATTTTTGTATGACATACTCTGGTACAAAACAAAACAGGTAGCCAGATCACTTGAGTGAAGTGTGTACCAAACTATGACATTGACTCCATTGCCTAATTACATGTTGTCTTTGTACAGAGGTGGTCTTTGTGAAAAGTGAAAAGGTGACTCTATGTGAGGGTTTTACTCTAGGATTCACATTTGATAAAACTATGAAATAGATGTTTGGAACTTAGCTATTATTACAATGTGAAAAGTGGTCTTTGTAAAGAAGGTAGTCTTATAAAAGGTGACCACGAATTGGTATTTTTAAGTATGCCTTAGCCATCTTTGAGATGTAATTACAATGTGGTCTTTGTATGGAGGTGGTCTTTGTAAGAAGGTGATTTTTAAGAAGCGGCCACTAAACAAGGGTTTTAATCTGGGTACATTTATATGATGATTAACATTTCCGTTTTCCACTTTCTGTTTCCAATTTCCAATTCCACTGTTCCCAATTGCCCCCTGCGGAAGGTGTTGTTGTGGGTTTAGTAATACAATTGGGTATGGGAGGCTGGATTATGTGGGTACTAATTTGTTGGCACCACATAGTTGTGGTATTTGTGGGTTGCCTATAGAGAAAACATGTCTCTGTAGAGTGTACCCACATCTCCTGACTCCAATCCACCTCAAACTATTGCGAATGCCCAACAAACTAGTACTGCTGTTGCTACTGCCAGTGGTGGGATGGTTTTGTATGAACACAATGAAGATGGCCAAAAACGAGTTGTTTCTATGTTGTGTATATACACATTTGCAAATGTGCATCAGGTTAACACTAATGCCCACTGTGTGTAAGAACATTTCCTTCAGATGATAAAGCCATAAGATACCTAAACACCATAACATGCATTTTGCAATATTTCATGTATTTGTTCTGCTATACAATACATCCATACAGTATATGTCAACATTTATGCAGTACGCTTTGAGTTGGGGGGGAGGGGGTTAGAAAAAAGAGCACTCTTTGTATGCTCGCGAAAAAGCTGAAAATTGTAGACCACCCCTAACTAAAGCAACAGAATAATTTACCTAAACTAAATCTATAACTAAGGGAAAGATAACTGAAACTATAACTAAGCCAAAAGATTTTCTTATGGACAATTAAAACTATAACTAAAATTTAAAGGTTTTTATAAATTATACTTTAACTATAACTAAAAAGACTTTCACATTTTAAACTATAGCTAAAACTAAAACAATTCAGAGAATATAACCATAACTGAATCAATAACTAAAAAGAAATTACTATAGCTAAAACTAAAACTACAATCTAACAATGACTATAACTAAAACTAAAACTCTTCACTAAAAAAACAATAAATTATTGATAATATACACCTACTTCTCTCTTACTGAACACCGTATGGTGTCTGAGAGATGATTACCATTATTGTCTCAAATTGCAGCCCAGGCATTTATTTCTTTCAAGCAACTTTTTACCCCGGCAACTATATGAGACTGGCGTTATATACTTGATCAGCATTACGAGTCAAAATTCATAAAACCTTGGTGTTGTACTCTCCTGGACTATCTGTGATGTTTCTCTCAGCATATTTCACAGATTCAAACTTAAAAGGAAGTCTATAAAACATTCTTCACTTCATTGTTTATAACACCACCTGGAATTCTTAAAGTAATGACTGCACTAGGTGTTTATTTGAGACCCGGTGTTTATTTTTGTTATGATGCTGTATACCCCCGGCAACTAAACGGGACCAGGTGTTTATACGAGACCAGCCATAATTCGAGGCAATACGGTAATCTAAACTCCACTGTGTTATTGTTAACTTTAATAATCAGTGCAAATTTATAGTTTATGTACAAAAACATAATTATTTCATTAATAGGAATTTGGACTATAATGATTTTCCCTGGCTACCTTACAAGGACATCAGATTAACTGTTGAAGAGATTCATGTCACAGGTGTACCATCATTGACTCAGTTCCCACAAGCCTACATAAGAAATCAGTTATCACTGAATCAGACAGTGAATGAGACAATCGTATTAAATCAGACATTCCCACTGCTGGAAAAATTATTTGTGCACTATCAAATTCACTGTTGCTGGTACGAAGACTATAAAGTACATGCCCCAGACGGCGGTGGTGGTGTGCCACTAGATCCTGATATTGATGAGGTTATTATCCCAGGTATTCCTGACAATTGCACTAATCCAGCAACACTGGAGGAATTTCTTGCTTGTCATGGGAATAGGAAGCGAAGGCAGTTGCAATCCAATTGTCCTGTGCTCATAGATTCATTTCGAGTTAGCAATGACAGCTTCACTTGTTCTTCTCCTAAAGGAGACGACCCATTTCATCCATGCTATGATATAATAGAATATCTCTCACTAAGAATCATAATCTGGTTTGTGGTAGTGATATCTCTGTGTGGAAATGTTCTAGTCTTCACAGTATTACTGTATGGTGCTGTAAAGAAATCTTTGACTGTACCTCAATTGATGATAATGAATTTAGCTGCTGCAGATTTCTGTTTAGGATTGTATCTCATATTTATCGCAGCAGCAGACTTGGACACTGCTGGGAATTATTTTAACAGAGCTTTTGATTGGGAGAGAAGTGCGGCTTGTAAGACTGCAGGGTTTTTTGCTGTGTTATCCAGCACTGCATCAATCTGTATCCTTGGTCTGATAACATTTGAAAGAATGACAACAATTGTTTTCACTTTTAGTGGAAGGAGGTTTATGACTCTTATCAGGACAGCTGTTTGCTTAGCAGTTGTATGGAGCATTGCTTTCTTGTTTGCTATTCTCCCAGTTGCTGATACCATCAGTAGTTATAGTAAAGCGTCAATTTGTCTACCAGTTGATGCAAGTGATACAGCAGATGATGTGTACATTGCCTTTCTGTTATTCTTCACTGGTGCAGTGTGTGTCTTTATCTTAGTTTGTTACATTATTCTATTCATCAGAGTAAAGAAAACGACTTCTTCTTTAACTG
Organism: Dysidea avara; assembly: GCF_963678975.1. Lineage (NCBI taxonomy): Eukaryota > Metazoa > Porifera > Demospongiae > Dictyoceratida > Dysideidae > Dysidea > Dysidea avara. The sequence goes on from NC_089273.1 coordinate 49,062,074, forward strand.
CTAGACAAGAATTCAAGATTGCTTTAAAAATGGCTGTCTTGGTGGCAACAGATTTTGTAATATGGTTACCCATTGCAATGTTTGGCTTGGCAGGTGCATTTGGAGGAAACCCTATTATTAAACTTGAACACGCAAGGTACTTCTTGATTTTCCTGTTTCCATTAAATTCCTGCATTAACCCAGTGCTCTATTCACTGATGCAAAGTGGTTTCCGTAATCAAATGTGTGATGCAGTCGCTCATCTTGGATTGTGTAAGGGCTACCACAAGCGTAGAAGAAATCGACGAAGAGGATTGCCATTTGCTTCAACTAATAATTCAAGAGGCAATCGATTCCGTCTTGGCAGCATAACATCTGTGACAACATTCACTTCATTTATGAGTTTACTTGGTAAACGTTCCAGTGTGGCATCAATGGGAAGCAACGAATGTCAACTACAACAAGTTACCAAGAAATCGTCCAGTTCTGGTGGATCGACATCATCTGATCCGAATGTACCGAGAGAAAGTATGTATGTTTTGTGTTGTGTTGTGTTGTGTGTCATGTTATAACTTAGTTTGTTCTGCACTGTGTAATGTATAGTATTTTAACTTATTAGCTTTGCGGAATAATACTTGCCCTAAGTTATCTGTGTAGGCCACCCAAGGTAAATGATTAGTTTCTCATCATACGATGTCACTGAACTCCTTATTTTGTCATTTACTTGTATTGTTTGTGGTACCTCAAGTCACTGAATGCTGCTATCATACAGTAATAGCTACATGTTTTGGATAACATAATACTGCATAAGCCTCTAGAACTACTGAGTAAAAATGCTATTAATAATATTAAGGCATTACAGGACAAGTGTTGAAGGCTAAACTATATGGATTAAATGTCCACTAGTATACGTATCTGCATGCATAGGCAATATCTTCTTGTTTCACTACTTTTTAGCTATTCTTTTTCACCGCTTTTTTCTGCTTTGATCCCTTAAAATTACTTTTCCTTGTTAATTTACAGATATTCAAATTATTCACAGTTTTTCTTTCAAACATTCAAATCCTTAATTCAAGCATTCATTTCTGCACTATACGATACTCAAACACACATGCAATGAATGTACATATGCTATGGAGCAGTCAAGATATTCTTTGAGTATACTTCTTTTAGGTAAATTGCTCACTCCTATTCACGAAAGTACTACCCCAACACGTGAACTTGAGTCAGATGCAGTTTTTTATGATACAGAACTGACTGCTACCATGAAGAATGTTGTGATAGAAGAAGAACAAACAAAAGACCACTCCACTCCCCTGCAGCATAGTGACAGTGACAGTGGTGTTGCCAACAGTGACCGTGACATCACTCCATCCAATAGTGGTAGTTCACTGGACAATACACCTCAACAAGATAATGTACACGATGTTGCAAAAGATGATGTTATATTTCATAATGAACATATTTCATCAACTAGTAGCACTGCTGAAATGTCATAAAGAGTGTAACATAATTGTGTTACTGTCTGTTGTAATGTTGTGTGTGTTAGTGTAGTTAATCAGCTTTAATGTACATTATTTCATCAGTACACACTTATTATTCCCATAGATGTTATTGTATATTGATATTCCGTTGTTATGTATCTTTTCTTATGCACTGAACATAATATAGTATTATTTTAACTATTTAGTTATGTGTAATACAGGGTATGTAGTCCAAAATGGATAGTGGCAATCAGAAATCTATATTGTGTATATGTACTACGTACGTGAAGGAACACTTTACATACACTAAAAATAAAAAGTATTACATGAACAGTTACACTGCAAAAAAGCCATTGTAAACTTTACTTTGTCACTGGTGACTCAATTAAACAATTGAAAAATGAGAATGTTACAAGTTTTAATAATTGGGGCAAGTTTTAGCAAGCCCCACCATATGAGAATAGCTGTGGTGGTATGGTGTTGCTTGTACTGTAAAGTGTAGGCAGTCCAAATGCAACGAAAAGTCATGTAACTGCTAACCAAATAATGCTATGAATACCGTAATTTGTTTTGTACACACACTTCGTATGTAAAATTTGTACGAAAATTTTTATACAAGATCGAACTACTCTAATAGGGCAGTCATTTACATAAATCATACGAAAATATTTTTTCATGAAAAATTTTATCACGGAAATTTTTGCACGAAAATAAAGCGAATTACGGTATCTCATTTGGCAACTTATTATGCTTCTGTTAGTTATGCACCTATCAATGTTAAGCCCCACTATCCCCCTCCCGGGCTTACTAGGGGATTTTGACCTGATTTGATCTGAAACTCTGCCCCACTAGTGGGGCATTTGACCGCTCGAAATTTTAGGCGTTTATTTTAACTTGCAAGCTAAAGGAATTGACCTGTTTCCTAAAGTACCTAACAGCCATACTACATGGAGATTTGACCACTAGTCGTTCCCCCATGGGTGGAGAATTTGATTTTTCAAAAAGTCAAATCCCCACCACTTCCCCCACTACGCCCGGGAGGGGGTAGGTGGGGGATAACATTGATAGGTGCATTATCACACAGTATAAGTAGTATTAGTGATTCACCGAGTAATCGTTGATCAAAAATCGGTTTGTCGGCCAGATGTGAATATCGGTAATTATCAGTTTCTGATGTTCTTGACAGTCCCTCATCTTCTTCCTGCTTTTCTTGCATACATTTATAATTACTGTTTTCAAGGCAGCTAAATTATTGGAATGGGGCAGTTCTCTAACACGTGAACATGCTGCAAATGTCAGACCACATAACTAAAACTCATTCCTGTATCAACTCTTTCAAAGTTAATGAAACCCTGCAACTTATTATGATTTGTCACAACCAGTTTTAATGGGAGCTGTAAGTGTGAGCACTATAAACTACAGTTTATCATCCCATGGCAACTAGGAACGTTGCATTAATGTAAAAAGTTATAAAGTGCAATCAGTATGCCGGTAGCTTACAGATATATACACACACACGCACTAGTACTGTCACTAGATTACTATGCATAACCTAGGCTAGTCCCTTCAGTGCTATGCTATTGTGTTATCCATTGGCAGAGTTTGCAGTAAATAATAGTATTAGTAAGGGCACATTTGGCCGGACAAGGTTAGCATATTATTTCAATCAAAAGAAGTATGGCTCCTCACAAAGGAAGGGGAGGGGAATTTGCCCCAAATGCTCCATCCTGGAGATCTGTTATTGTGTGTGACCGACCATACAACAATATAATCAGCCTGTATGATTTCTTACCTTGCTGCAGATAAATGCAAACATGCATATGAATATTGTAGATGTGTAAGCACCTACAAAGGCGGATCCAGAGTTTGACTAAGGGAGGTGCACCATGACCAGAGTAGAAAGTAGCTATATAAGCAGATGGTCTAAAGGGCACAGATATTTTACATGGAGTAGTATACAGTGTATACTAGTTTTATGCGCAAATATCTGAATCATAGTAATAAATTTAATCATGCTGCATTTATAGGGATCAGTCTATGAGCCTAAAGTAAATAGAGTATCTCGATCTTGTGTGTAGATATTTTGTATGTGTGTGTGTTGGGGGAAGGGGGTGGGGGGTGGGAGCCTCAAGGTGGTACATGCCCACTGTGTCCCCCCTCTAGATCCGCCACTGTCATAATTATGTAATACTACATGAGCCTCAGTGAAAACTACTATTAATTTTTGTTATTAAGGCCTTTACAGAACAAGTGTTGAAGGTCTGTAGGACACCTGGTCCTACAGCCTGTTTAAAGTTGTCACAAAAAAGTATGTTTGAAAACGTGGGAGAAAGGAGAAAATAATAATATTACAATCCTTGTTATTTACAGTATAACATATTGCTGTGCTTCCTTAGTCAGACAGTGTTGTATTGAGTTTTTTGCAGGATCTGTTTAAGCATATCGATGAAATGTTGAAACATCCAGTGGAATTACGACATGTTGACAGAAAAGGGCTCTTTTCCAAACTAACACACTTTTTAGCAGACCATGCATGTATGTGCCATAACAGTTTGAGTTTGGTTCTGCCTGACCCTCAGTACAGAGCGCACATTGTATGTAGATAGTTGTGTTGCATGCACAGCAGGTAAGTAATAAAATTATATGAAGTAGCCAGGATATATTGAAAAGGTACTGAGTTTCCAAATGTAAGATTAGGTAATAGGTGCAGAGGTCTAGGAGCATTACCTCAGATTTTGAACATAACAAATATTATTTTAATTATAATAACTATAATAATTGTGACCAGGCCTGCAAAAATAGGGCATGTGGACACATAAAAATTGCCTACTTTTTCACACTTTGATGTGTCATAACTTTGCATTCCATGCACATGACTCTGTGGTCATGAAATTTTTAACACTTAATTATCACACCTTTAGTTGGCTTTACGATACAAGTTACAGAATGAAAACACTCTATTCCAGTACTGAAATATGACATGTTATGTGATGGGGTATAGTTTGTGCCCACATGCCCTATTTTCACAGGCCCGGGTCACTCAGATTAAGGATGCACTTCAGACAACACATACTGTAGACGTACAATACTTACATACTGTAGGACTAAATATAACTGTACATGGACATCCAAATTTTAAACTGACTCTGATACACTTCTTGACCTTATTAATTCTATTGGGCAGACATTAGTTTGTACATACAAATAGCACATTTGAAGAAGTACTATACGATGGATGGTTCAGACCATACAGGCCATTATGTACACTGAACTGCATTATGTACACTAGTTCTGCTGTGTTAACTATGAGAAAGTTATGCACAATCTTTCAAAATTTTAAAATATGACAATGTGTCAAATAGGTATGCATGCAAGTTATGTTCCTGCATTTAAATCCATTCATATGTTCATTATTGTGTAGTGTAATGTATGTTGTAACATATTTGTGGCCGGGCAGGTAGTACTGTAGTGAGCTATACTAAGAACTGATCATTATGTAGTTGTCAACATGAAACAAATCAAGTATGGTAGACCCCCTTGCCCTTGTTTATCTGAAATAGGAAATAAGAGGATTTAGAGAACAGGTGTATGTTCTATTAGAGTAGCTCTGTACATAAATCAGGGACTTAAGTTATCCAAACAGTTCACTTATCTAAACACTTATAAAAATGCCTGAGACACATTGGGATTGGGGTAACCAATGGCCCACGATAATGTGTACCTAATTTGTAATAAAATAAAAAAATTAAAATGCTATAAGATTTACGTACATATAATTACACCAGTGTCAATTGCAAATTGAACCTTGGTAGCTAACTTATAGGTAATGTGTCTATTGTGCACACTTCAATATTAGGTTAGGTAATCCTAAGGCTGCAGCACAAGTTGTTGTCAGACCTTCAGTGCTGGTCACTGTAAACTACTACTACTACTACTAATAATAATAATAAAAAAGTGTTATAATAATGTACTCAGTGATCAACATTGAACTGAAGGGAGTGAATGCTGACATCAAGTTTGTTGTTTATGGCTTCAACAGTGAAGCAGATTTTATTATACATAGCTAACTGTATCCTATGTGTCAATTGAATCATAATATGTTCCAGCTGTTTTGTTATATATTCTTCTGCAGCATAACTAGATTCCTAGGTGTAGCTAAGTATTGCTCCATGCAGGCTTCCAGTACATTGATTATGTAGTTAGAAAGGCTTATGTACCAGGAGCTTATAAGCGCCAAAGGCCCTATTGGTACTTGTAATCCTGGCTGTATATACTATTGTTGTCATTACTTGTAATATAATGCTATATATGTGAGCAGTATATATACATGCATGTACTTTGGTGAAATAGGCTTGACCGTATGATAATGGCAATATCTATTTCTTGATAAGAAAATCATTTTATCTTAATGATCTTGATAAATAGTAGTTAGCAGTTAATGTCTCAGCATACGAATGGCACTGTTTCGTAAGCACAGGTGTATGTACATCTTTACTTAAGGTTCTTTACACTGATAAGCTTATGTAATCTGACTGCTGTTGATACTCAGCAGATTATGAACATTAATCTTGCAAATCATCTTGATAGCTAGGTCATGTTACTATATATATTTTAATTTTTAATCAAAACCCCCACTGAATTGTGTTTTTGTTTAAGTTCCAGCAATACACTGACTGCTGTATATTCCAGGAAGGTATCTCATCAATGTCTGATTATATATAGCTACATGAAATTTTACTTTGCATAGTGTTCTAATATCCAACTATTACGATTAATGATTTTGATTTTTTCCTCCACCATGATCATTGCAGTGTAATGCACTTGTTAATTTCATGCCCCACCCCACCACCCCGGGGCGTCCCAACACCCCAGGTGGGATTTGACATTGCTTCTTGTCCCCATCCCTGGGGCAATTGACTTCACTGACCAATTTTCGTTAGTTGCATTTCTAAACAATAAAATCGAATTTGCTATAATTTTGCTAGCCACTGGGCAGGTTTAGAGGTGTTGTCAAATCCCCTACTATGGGGGTGGGGACATAGTGGAGATTTGACAGCCGATTTTGCCCCAGTAGTGGGGAATTTGACACCATGATTTGTCAAATCCCCTGTATCCCCCACCCTCCCCGGGATGGGGGGGTGGGGCATGAAATTGACAAGTACATAATAGTAACATTTTCAGATGTGCATAACTATATCATGTCATTTGTAATTTTGTATACCATTTTGGTTATTTGTTTATTCACTTTATTTGTTGTACATTTCTCAGTATACAGCATACTATACAACACTGTTATTATTACACAACTATCCCTCTGTAGGGATCTGCTAGCTAACAGTAAGCCTGTGAAGCCGGTAGGGAGTCAGAAACCTGCAACTGAAAACTATGCCGAATGAATAAATACAACATTTAATTTTCAGTATCAATTGATCATCGGGAACAAAAATCCCTGAGGCCTCTACAGAGAAGTATAATTATTGTTTTGCAGTTTCCACTGCAGGAAATGAATATATAGGGGGCGCGCGTATAATAATTATCTGCATGAAGCACGTGATTTATAGGGCGAACCGTTTCCCCTAATGATTTAGCATTCGTCATGATGAAGTAGAGGATGAAGTTGCTATTCCTTTTTCTATATGTGTTCAGGTTGGCGATAGTTCATGGCGTTATCTGTAATGATGATCCGAGCTTGGACCCCGACGTGTTTGAGGAACATGGGTGTGCGTGTGGAACAATCGACAGTCTCAATGAGGGCTTGAATCTGAAAGATCTATACCATCAAGCATTCGAAGATTGTCATGAAGATGACAGGCTAATAGGGGACAGATATACGATCGATTGTTCCTATAGCACGATGGGAAACGACGAAGACAGCATTGCGGACTTGTTGAACAGGACCATGTTGGATAGGCTACCGGTTGGATCTGGAGATGTGTATGAAAACATCACGTGTTTGTAAGTGTAGTGTAAGACACTGGTGTGTAATGTAGTTAATGTGAGATGAACCAGCTACCCTTGTAGCTACATGGAGTGGTGTAGGACTACCGACTTACAAACTTAAGGCAGACCTTCTGAAATGAGTTGGCATAGTTGAGGTGTCTGCAACTATTTGAAATCTTGTACAGCCAGTAGAGATATTAAAATCTGATACCTTATGTCACAACAAATAATTTCAAGGGGTAGCCACTACCAATAGGCCTGTAGAACCATCTGCGACTGGGATCAAAGTTCTTGATCAACAAAATTATACCTTGATCGCTTCATTTTGCCTGAAAATGGGTCTTGAGTGCTTGATAATTTAACACATTTTCGTAAATGCTCAATCACCACTTTGTAGCATGTCTTGATTGCTTGATTCAGTCCAAGTTTAACTCTTGATCGCTTGATTCGATTTTGATCCTGGTTGCAGATGGTTCTACAGGACTATTGGTAGTGACTACCCCTTGAATTTCTGTACTTAACATTATGTGAGTCCAATATTCTGGATATTCAACTTTGAAATCTTACCATAAAATTTTGACAGACACCTAGGAAAATTATAAAGATGTTAAATCTTGTACAGAATTTGAGGTAAAGATCACCCATCAAATCATTTTATGCCATTCAGAATAGAAGCTGCGTAAGCAATGGAACAAAGAAAAACTTTACATTAATTTTGTTCATAGGAGAAGAAACATTTTCCCTAGATAAGTACATTTGTTAGTTTTGTCAGTCTCAATAAAATATTCAGAAAACAGTGAATTGAAAGTGCTGTACCTCTACGGATAAAAATAAACTGCCTGTCGTTATAAGCAATGCATCTTATTAATGTGTGTAGTGTCGTCATTCAGTGTGTGAGATTACCTAATAAACTGTACTGTACGTGTACTTAGTCTCGCGTAGCCAGACCCTATTTTTCCGCACGGCACTTATCGACTGGAAATTTTGGAGCAGGCACTTATAATTTCCAATCGATAAGCACCATGCAGAGAAATAGGGTCTGGCTACGTGAGACTAACGTTTACTGTGTGTATGTGTCACAGATGAATGTTCAGGTAGTGTCCACACCTCAACCTGTGTGACATGGTACAGCCTCCTGTGGGTTAATAGTTCTAGATTTGTCTGTGTTAACTCATAGTACTTCAGTAGTACACAGGTGATTCACTGGGTAGGTAGCATGGCAGCCAAAGAGTCTGTGTTTGCATTCTATGAATACTGCAATGTTGAAAAGTGACATTTTCCAATGCCAATTTTGAGGAAAACATGACATCGCTGATCACAAATGCCAAATAATTTAATAATTTACTGTGGGTGGTGAATACCTTGTCAGTTATATTATAGTATTCATGCTGTCACCATGGTAACACATGTTGTTTTGCTTGATATAATTTATGTAAATCAACTGACAATGTTTATACTTCTAAATGCTACTAAGGTTTGCAATGTTATTCTCACTCTGTAAGAAGTAGTGGCCCTAAGGTAGTATGTGACAACTGAAGGTTTGCAGTTTTATTCTCACTCGGTAATAATTTGCTTGACATGACCTCCATAAGTGGCTCAATAAACTCATACTGTACACTGGGAAAGTTTTGGTTTTGCAATTTCAAAGTAAACTGCAAATGTTTCTCCACTAAATTGAAGCAATTTTACTACATGTTATTTATACTTTTAAGCTTTATTGCAAACTTTTTACTACCAATAATCTTGGTAAGCCTTAATCGCGAACTTTTTGTCCCGCTAAACTTTTTGTACTGCAAAACTTTCCCTGTTTGCTGTATGTTGTATTACAATGATGGAAACAGTTTGAGACCACAGACCACAGTTATCATAACAACATTGTACACACAAAAGTGAACTGATGGTTAGAAGTGGTTTGTGTTTAGATTACATAACCATCAGTTGGTACAATAATGATCACTTGTGTTATTGTCATGGGACCAATATTACTTTAGCTGCTTGTGGCAATGTAGACAATGTAGTTTTGTTGTGTTTGTTTCATAGAAAATCACTTGTGAATGTACTAATAATTGCAATGTGGAAAAAATGGAATTTATTAGCCCAAAATAATTGCAATGTGGAAAAAATGGATATTAGCCCAAAATCTTGAAGTTGTAGCACATGACTGCAGCGATGATGACTATGGAAGGGGTTTATATGATATTGTTCTGTATAAATCCCACATTGTACAATACTGCTCAAATGTAATGTTGTCTCGTGAGAGTACGAGCAATTAAAGACAAGCTAATTAAAGGACATGGCATCAATTTCGCTCATGAGTATGCATCCCATTTTGAAATCACGTGAGTGAAATGGGTGCCACGCCCTTTACTTAGCTGGTTTTTTAATCTCTTGCACTTGTGTGAGATGGTGTTACTGTATTTGTAAATTAGTTACTTCTTCCATATACAGTGGAACCTGTCTATAATGGTCACCTTGGGACCAGATATATCTGGCCTTTATATACAGGTGGCTGTTATAGAGAAAACCTGTATAAGGTGGTCAGCAGCATTTTAGTGGCTATTGCCGTTATAAATGAGTGATTATTATTAAGAGGCTCGCGCCAACTGCAATGCAGTAATATTTTAGTACAGAAAGGACAAGGTGAGCTTGTTATGAATGTTAATTGGTTCTAGCTATTGAATACGTTTAAGCAATGAAGCCTGATCATGATAGGTTATATAGTATTCATTGAAAGGCTGGAAGCGTGATAATTGTCATTACTTGAAACGGTGCCGTAGTGCCAGACAGTTGGCTTAACAAGCCACCATAAAAGGTAGCGACCACTATATGAAGGAGAAAGTTATGTATACAGTGATTCATAGGCGAATTCTTGGTTGGCCGTTATACGCGTTAGACAGGTGACCGCTTAATGGCATACATTTGTATGGGAAAATATTTGGGACCTCGTGTCCATGGCCGTTATACAGAGGTGACCGCTTAATCCAGGTGACCGTAACACAGGTTCTACTGTAGCTCCTTTTGGAGTAGCACGTTGAACTGCTAAATCTCTTGAAATAATGTCATACAGGTAGCAGGCATACACGCTGACATAGCACTGACAATAAAGTGCCCTCATTAGGTCATTGCTTGTATTGTTAAACTTTCCAGCTATCATGTTTTGTGTTTTTGTTATGTTGTTCCTGAAGACATTGGTATATGTGTATCACATATGAGAAATAAAACAACCCTAATCACAGTTAATTCTTGTGCTATCTATAGTTTATATGCCATGCAAATAAACAAGCACACACGCTTATAGCAACACACGAGGATAATTTAATTTATTTATTTTAACAAAGCACACACTCTTAATAATTTAATTTATGTACATGTCACAAAAGCACGCTATATAGCTAGTATGGGGTTATTTGGTTATTCGAGCCATTGTACTATTCATGTGTATGTGTATTCAAGCAACATAAGCTAGAGTATGTTTATAAATGGTGACTAGCATCATACTGCTGTGGTATAATAGCAACTAAATCCTTAGTATTTTAAAGCATGTTATGCGTACCATCAAAGGATAAAGTTCTGGTACATTTTTGAATGTGCACCATCAAGAGTAAAGGCTCATTTCGATGGAGTAATACTGAGTTAGATGCTCTCTTCTCCTATTATTTACTCTTGCTACCATGCAACAGTGTTTCCTTGAGATAAAGAATGTTAATTGGATATCAGTATTTAGTCGGGTTACCCATGAATAAGATAAGATAGTATTTGATATGTGGTTATGTTTTGGTTAGCTTACAAGGGTGTGACTAGCAATAACATTTTTATTACCCAGTCTAGTTACTTTAGTAGTGTGTTACTTGTATAATTGTATTATAGAAGTTGTAGTGATAGTTATTTGAGGATATAATTGTGACCTGAAGTTCATTTTGATGAGATTCCTTCATGTACAGTATTTAGTAAATCAGATAGGAAAATAACGGTAGATGTCCTCTAATGAGTTTGACTGTAAGCATTGATGACATGGCACATTTATTTTCCTTATATGTGCAGGGTGGTCTGTGTTTGTGTAAGGCTGTGGTGTATAGTGTGTAATTGTCTGTGGTGTGCTGTGTGTCTCTCTATAGGGCTAAATACAATCACACAAAGGTGTTTTACTTGGTTAATTGCTGTAGTACCTTTAGTTAGTTACAAAAATCGATGCTGCGACTATTCAAAATCGGCCACCACTTGATGCTTGATAGCAGTGTTTATGTCCGTTGAAAGTGTGGCAATTTAACCAATAGAAATACGGCAATAGCATGTAACCTTTTGTGTACATTGCATGCAGTTTCTCATTCGCTTTCTGTTACCATACACAGGAGTCTTGTGTGTCGTAGTGCAAGTTACATTGGAAAGTTTTCGTTGACTCTTGAATTGTAGATACGGAAAGCCTATTTTATTGATTGTATACTAAGATGCATACAGTAGATATAGCACTATACACTACCAAGCACTGATTATGCTACATACGTAGACTGTGCCTGTTGTCTTTTTTTTTGCGAATGCTTTACTTGCCCTCAAACAATGCCATATACAGTGATCTTAACTCACAAGCAATGTCATATAATTTATGGTAAACTTGGTCCTCAAGCTATGCCAGATTATGGTGATCTTGTAAGCTAAGTGACATTGGCTATTTATGATATGAGATTATTTCTTGGAACAAGTAGATGAAACACGTGTTTACATGTAATGGCTGATAAGTCTTACTTGTGATTTGAATAGATCACTTACAGTAATACTGTTTGATGTGTAGAGGTATTTTATTTGCCTACACATCAGAGCAAAGTTCTTACTAATTTTATAGACACTTGGCTACGGTGCTCATTAAGTCATTCCTTTTATAGCTGCATACATGTACGTAGTATGAACTTCAGTAGTTAAAAACATTTATCTAGAAAGCTAGGTGCCTGGGTTTACTGCCTAGCTACATATGTTGATAAGACCATCAATTACATTGAGGATTGAGCTGTGCTGTATGAAAGGAATGCATGCTGTTATGAGTTTATCCTTTCTGAAATCAAAATTGTTGTTGCAATGAAATCCCCCCATATTAATTTTATGATAACATTGTTGAGCTTCTTTCACTCCCAGATCACTCTTTATCAGCACTGTTACTTCTTTATTAGATATTGTCAGTATCTATCTTTGATGATCATAATAATACCCCAGCCTCTCTAAAAGAGCCCAGATGTGCCACTATAGGCACACTTGAGGTACTTCTGAGTTCCTGCTCTCTATGATACTATACAGGCAAAGGGTAAAATTTTTAAGAATTTGACAATTCACTTGCAGCAGTTCGTCAAGATATTGTCTTTATTTGCTCTTAGTATTAATGTTTCATATAATTTTTTCTTGATTGTCCACATTTGTCAAAACTTTCCTGGATCAAATACTTACGTAAGCTACTGTTTATGGCAGTGTAAAAACAGCACCGTTTGTCTTGCTCAGTTAATATTACTGGGCAGACGGCAATTGCTGACTCTCCAAGGAGCAATTAACACTCCAAAGAAATCATATTCATACCTATAACAGCAAATGGTTACTAGAAAATTAGTAAATTATCCACTTTTTCTGACTCTATAACATATTGTCAACCTTTTCTGATCTTTGATTGGTCGCAGAACAAAAGGAATGATTATGTAGATTTGCAACGTTCATTTTAAGTATGTGGTGAATGTACAGTTTGCAGTCCTATTGATTAAGTTGATACATTCACATTGCTCTGAAATGACACTCTGAAAATGTAGATAATGTTGACAGTTGATGTGCACACACACACACACACACACGCACACGCACACACGTACACACACATTGAGATCTTACAATAAGGAAACGTTAGCATGCTCTAACATTGTTTAGAATAGTTGCCATTATATGTACCTTTACATGACCATTCTTCCTGTTCTAATGGTCTAAAGCCATTGAGAAATTTCCTGTGGAAATGTTGACATTCAACAACTTATTTATAAATCATATCATTACAAGGAAATTCACTGAAGCTGCATGGCTCCTTTTTTTCCCTCTGTGTGATGATCTATTTCCTAATTGCTGATCCTTAGAAATGATGTATAACCTGTTCTGATTATTGGCATTAGACATGACACATTTTAAGGATGGTTGTAGTGGCCTGATTTGGCAAGTGGCCTTATTGTTGTACAGTGACAAAACTTTATCTGTGTCTTGTGCGCCTCAAAATGCTTCTGTATATTGCAACATGTTTAGTTACATCTATAGAAAGTGATGTCATTTTACATACCCAAACACGTAGATCAGTGCAACTGTAGAATATGTACTGCATGTAGAAAATGTTGCAGTGACACTTGACACTTCAATAAATTTAATCTAATGAGTTTGAATAACTTCCAAGCTACATATATATGTACCTGTTTTACTCCTGCACTTCACCAAACGTTTGCAGCTAGTGGTCATTTTTCTGCTACATGTATATATATATATACATCTGTAGACTTTGTTCATGTATAAAAGATTGCATACTTGTATTTCCTCAGACTCCTCAATGGAAACAACATCACAAATATCACTTATGAGCACATGAAGCAGTTCCCCAAGTTGAGACGATTGTAAGTGGTGTGTGTGTGTGTGTGTGTGTGTGTGTGTGTGTGTGTGTGTGTGTGTGTGTGTGTGTGTGTGTGTGTTGTGTACGTGTGTTGTGTGTGTGTGTGCAGTGTGTGTGTGTGTCATGTGAGTGTGCGTAACAGTATTTAAATAATTCTTTGAAACATAATTTCATTAACCCCATGATGACTATATTTGTGCATTGAAAAAATTACACTGATGACTAGGGTTACTACCCACAGCAGATAGTCACTTGTGGTTTAGGACATGTTATACCTATGTTCATCAGCTACAGTTGGCTACATTTTTGTTCTTGAAAATTTAATAAAAGGCTTAGCATGCATTGATGGTTTCTATACTATTGTAGTTAGAAACCCAAGGGCAATGGCTACTCACAAATTAAATACCAAGGCTATAGTCAGTGTGTCCTAACTGTAAGTTGTATAACTTATATTACACAATGTGTGTGAATTTTTGTAGATATTTGAATACTACACAACTGCAGAAAATCGACGACGATGCTCTAATTGATAACACAGAGCTAATTACACTGTAAGTGAATCAGTGTGTACACCACTGTTTAATGAATTGGTGGAATTAAATGTATCATTCTATGTTGTGCAGGTGTATCAGTATAAATAATGTACGTAATACGTGCACAAACATTAAACAGTTTTATTCTGACATTGATATCTGCTCTCTTTGTGATAAAGGATTCTTTATTAAAATAAACATCTGTTTTCTGCTAGCTTTTGTAAATACAAATAAGTGTGTGTTCTATGTATATTCTGTAAGTAGTAATTTATATTATGTTTTTTTAAAGGAACATTGCCAATAATGGCTTAGAAGAAATGCCATATCTTGGACATTTAAGGAGTTTGGAAACATTGTGAGTTTGTTATGTGTTGATGTGTGTAATAGTGTGTTTTGTAGTGCGCAGGTGTCTGTGTGTAATATTCCATATTGATTTATATTCTATAGCTATGCAGACCACAATGCTATAAGCAGTGTCGGCACTAATTCCTTCGTCAACAATACAAGATTGAAAATATTGTAAGGAATCAGTACATTGATATTGTATAATTTCTGTCATAATAATCATCTGATATTTTTGTGCATGTTTCAAATTCCATTTCCTTTTTGAGTCATTCCAAGCTGAGAGCTTTAGAAGTTACAGAACTACAAAGTGGTAACAACAGAAAGATTGATTTGTACAATGATAAAACAGAAAATAAACTATGGGCACTGTATAACTTATGAATGTTGGGTTGTAACGTGATGTAACTTTCACCATCATGCTCCTTGGGGACAGGCTAATCCATTGCTGGGTAAGTTACTGTATAAGCAGAACATTGGGCATAGAATTAAATTTGGTGGTTGGCAAATTTTCACTGAAATCATCAAATTTAAATTTTCTATGTACCACAACTTTTTAGAGCTTGATTAAGAGTATAACTAAGGCTTTTAACAAAAAATCGAATTTCATTGCAAGTTTCAACCAGAAATCAAATGAGAGTCTTATCATACATTCATTCGGGTTACAAAACTGGCGAACAATCTTCAAATCGTCAGTTCTTTCGCCTAACTTGTGCCCCATATTGGGTGCCACATGTCGCCAGATGTTGCTGTCTTAGCACCAGCTAAAGAGATTGAAAACATGGAGAAATCCAAGGGAAGAACTATGAGCCTACGCAACTTGTTCTGACAAAGATCTAGGAAGACATACTAGCTATTGTCCCAGCCTGTACCTTTCAGATTTCATACCCGGGCCAGAGGCACCTGCAAGGCGCATTCTCCTACTCCCACTATGCAAGATAAGCTACACCACTCGCGGTTTCACCATTGGATACAGCTATAATACTCGAAGCTATTGTTTCAGCTGCCATGACTATTGCTTGCGCTTTCATGACACCATCTGAAATTTGAAAGTGGTCTGTGCATGATTTCTGTGAGCAAGATGAGCCGTCAAATTTAAATTCGTCAAATGGACAAGTTGTTCAATTCGTCAAATATTTTTTTCTGTCAAATTTTCTGCTTTTACAGTATGTCTTGCAGGTCCTTCCTACAACCAAGGTAAAGATAAAAAATCATGATAAAGAGATGAGAGGGAACCACACGTATAATGCAATGTACACTAACATTAATATCTTCCATCTCCTTGGGAGCACTGAGATGAAACAAAAGATTTTCAAACTCCTTTAATTTGCTTGGGGAATAATATACCAAGTTGTTAGAACCTTCCTTCATTTTAAAACAGACACGCAAAGAATTTTATGTATTTTTTCACCACATTGTATTAAATACATTCTACTGTAAAATTAGGCTTGTGTGGACATGTGGGCTTCTTGCAGATCCATATTTATGTTGTGTTAATTTTAGTGTGTACTGAATAATGCTACTAGAGCTGAGATTTGTCAAAGCTGGTATGGTGTTTCAGGAAGTAAAAATTCATGCCACCATATATGGATTACATGTACTGCATGTACTTTTAAGAATTTAATGAACGAAGTAATATCAAGTGAAATTTATTTTAGAAAGATAAAACCACCTTCAAAAGTTACATGTACAAAACCTCCAAAGGTTTTAAAACTCCGAACCTCTATTCCATGTACGTATAGGCTGCAGAAACAACATACATGTACATAGCTAGCAGTAATGTAAAGTTTTTACCTACAAAATTGTGCCTTCACTGTCCGTGGTGAATACAACACTCTTATTCGATCCGTTGTAGTATCCTAAATTATTATGTTATTACTAGTGGTTTTTATTGTACACATTTAGGGATATGTCACATAATAAGATCAATGTGATGCCAAATGTTAGTAACCTTATGGAGCTGGGAGAGCTGTAAGTGATAATTGTTGTACTGTGTGTTGACAAAAGTGATGTTTTTTATGCACATTTACTGAATTTTTACTCTATGTAATTTAGACTGAACACTCTAATCTGAGGTTTTTGTAATCTCGTAGAGCCTCTATAAGGTACATTTGGAGTATTTATGGATGGAGAATGGCTGTGTGCATTGTTAAAATTTATTTGTTAAAATTTATTAGTATTAACATCATTGCAGCCATTTCTTGGCCGCCACCTTTGATTTCACAAATTTTTCACCCAGACTTTTTAAGATCGCACCATTTTTTCACACCTTGGCTGTTTTTGTGCAGACTTCACTTCTTTTTGTACTTTATAAGGCTCCAAAACCATCCATGGCTGACTTTGAGGTTGTTTTACTCTTTTCTAAGCAGGTACAATGACGATTATTGAAGACTTATAGATGTATTACATTGTATGATTTACTCCTGTAATACTCTAATAGAGTGCACATTTTTTGAGGACTTCTAATAGAACATACATAGAATGTTCTAGAACAGTCTAGTACTTCTATTGATAAATGTACTGTACGTATAAGCTTCAAAGTATTGGTGTGTATACATGTGTCATTTGTACGTGTGTGTGTGTGTGCGTGCGTGCGTGCGTGCGTGCGTGCGTGCGTGGGTGGGTGTGTGTGTGTGTGCGTGTGTGTGTGTGTGTGTGTGTGTGTTATACACTTTTTGCTACTTTTTATTTGTGTTTACAGTCATTTGGAACATAATCGTATCACTAAACTTCCGGCCAACAATTTTTATGGACTCATTAACCTGTATGAACTGTAAGTTACTACAGTGTATTGTTAAATATATTAAGTGCCATACATATAAGTGACTGGATCTGCAAGAATCCCACATGTTAGCAGGTGTAATGTTACAGTAGAATGCAACAAATGCAATAGGTGAAATATTTATGAAATTGAAAAAAATCTGAAATACCTTTGAGCTTCTGTTTCACAGTGAAGGAAGGTAATAACAACAAAAAGCGTGGTAACATCATGATTCCTGAAGCAAGAAGAGCTCCAAAATTTTTGTTTTGTATCAGTACTCCCAAGGAGAAGGTGTTAGTCTGTCTCTCGTTGGAGGATGGTTCACTATCACTTTTTCTCATGTTTTTGCATTCACCCTGGTTGTAGCAAGGGTCTGGAACACAAAAATTAGCCAACAATGGATTCGCCTATTCATGGACAACCCGATGGTGTAAGTTTCATCTCAGTAGAGGACTGTATTTGTAAGTTATAACCATTTAATTAAGTGCCTGTAGTTTATTTTTTTGTATTGTTACTGTACAAATCAATTTGTGTTTGTTGCCACTTTGTAGTGTTGTATCTTCGAAAGTTCATGGCTTCCAGAACTGAAAATTCAGTTGACTATCTAGTGGAATTAAATGGAATTTGAAAATTGTGCCAACATAATAGGGTTCTTGCAGATCTGGTCACATATACGTATTATCCCAATAATGTTTAATCTCTTTATAGCAGTACCTCTCAGTACTATGTATACATGGTATGGTGCAATGTCCTACACACACACGCACGCACGCACGTGCACACACACACACACATGCACACGCACCCACGCACGCACTCAAGCACACACACACTGAATGCGTATCATCCAGCTTCTCAGGAGAACTCTTGAGTACACATAGGAGGGAATGAGCACTTGTGAGTACTCTTTAAATGTACTGTAAGTAGCAAACACTCACAAAACATACTCGTAAATAATGCGAGCACTCACATGACAAACTGGCCATGTATGGTAAGCCATATAGCACCAAACTCACTTTACATACATATGTATGTGACTGAATTTGGGAAAACTGTCGAGCTACACACTTTTGTAATAAAACGCATTAAAACCAATGGGTAAAAATGCAAGCTCCAGAAAAAAAAATTATGCAAGTTTTTATTGTCTCACTGGTCGGAGAGTTCTGAATTACAAATGTTTGTTTACGTTGTGGTGATGAAAGAATTTATCGACGATCTTTCTTCACTGAATTTGCCTTCCTTCTAGCTTACCTTGGGAAAAAACTATGCCTTGGTGGATTCACAAATTCATGGCAAACACAATGAGCTAAGAATCAACTCCGTATGCCATTGTATGTACGTAAGTGCCTGTAGATTATTTTCTTGATGGCTTCTATACATATATATATTTATTTGCTCATCTGGCTGTCAAGTGCTGTATTTCCCACACTGCTTAACTTATGAAGCTGAGACTTAGTCAGTCCATTCCTCTGTCCCTATAGACAACAAAGAAACAATAAAACAAAATTTTAAAAAATGTGTATATTGACGGTTTTCTAAAATTGGGTCACATATTCTTGATTAATCATTAGTGTGACTATGGTGTCCTAGTTTCCACTTATGTGTACTGTAGCTTTACAACTTAACATACAAAACTAATAGAATACAACTGTCATGTTTTATGAGATGGGTATTGACTACATTGACTGTAGAGACTGATAGTACACAAGCAGCCTAATCCATAAATACAATTACTATAGCAAAAGTGATGGCCATTGACATGATTATTAGTGATTATTAACTGACGCTACACATGTAGCAGTACTGTGTTGTGTTGCAGCAAGTGACTATGCATGAATGGTGTACTTGTGAAACCAGTAGGTGACATAAATTAATGGATGATCAATGGCTAAATTTCCAAGTCGCATCATATTAGCCTTATAATACACAACACTATTTACATACATATACGGTACCGCTCAAACGTAACGTCGCACTTGCTCGCAGCGAGTGATTAAAAACTCACTAATTAAAGAGCGTGCACCCATTTCCTTCATGAGCATTCATCCCATACAAAATGTGATGAATACTCGCAAAGAAAACAAGTGTCATGCCCTTAATTAGCAAGTTTTTTAAGCAATAGAGTGATGCGAGCGAGTGTGATGTTACGTTTGAGCGGTACCATAGTAAACATAATATCTAACTCTATAAACTATGGATGTATCACGTATGTATTCAAAACTTGTTATGGTGTATGTCTCATCTAGAATAATACATAACAATCATATTTCAAGGCTGCCAAATGACATGTGTCGAGATATGTGCCACCTAGCCAGCTTGTAAGTAGTTTGTCTAATGTGTGTAGTGTATATATGTACTAGAGTTTGAACTTTGATAGTCCGTTTGTATGTACATGTTAGAGTTTGGGTGTCTGTTTGTGCACACACACATATTGTAGTATTAATTTTTTTTTTTCATGATTTTTTTCTGTACACATGCATAATATAGTTTGTTTGGTGTACATGCTCTTGTACGTAGCTACACTGCACTTGCATAGTAATGAAATATACCACTGGATAAATATTTACACTGTGTTCATCATGTATTGCACATGGCCTTTACCATGCATGGCCCTGGCCCCACATGGCCATAGAATTCCCAACACATGCTCGTGGAATTCCCACTCATGGCCATTGGATTCCCCACGCAAAAAGATACATGGCCCATGAGCAAAATGCCACACATGTCTGACGTTGTAAGTGGACTGTACCAGATCGTATAAACACTGTTCTTGAATACTGGTTGTCCTTAGCTGCACCGATTTTGACATAGGCTAGTACGTAGTATATTTACAGTGTTCAAGCTAGTAAATGTGCTATCAGGTGTGTTATCACTAGCTAATAACCCTACAGCTATATACATTGCATAGCTGTAGGTCATGTGAAGGTTTCCCTTTGTGTTCATTGTACGTACTTCACACTACAAGGATTACTTTAACAGTTGTTAATCGCAAAGAGAAGCATCATACTTTGAAGGAACGTGGCTGTCTGCTCTTGCAGGTGTTCCCAAACTGAGTGTTGAATACCACACTGCGTTCATGGTTGGCCACTTTCATTTTCAGTATCCTCTTTAGACTACTTGATAAATCTACTTACTAAACTCTTCATACTTTCTGGTTTAATCATCGGTTGTTATCAACTCCTGTACAATCACGCACTACAGCGAGACTGCCCTCTTTGAAGTGTTACCACTCTCAATTCGAGCTAACTTTTTTCCATCACAATGTGAGCCTAATATACTCATAAATATTTACCAAATATTTCTTCCAAAAATTTTACCAATTCTTATTATTTTAATTTTATTTCCATATCTAACCTATTATTCCAATAAAGTCCATTGTCTGCTTTTTACCTAAACATGAATTTCAGTTTAACTTATTACTGTTTAAAACTAGTTTAGCTAAAGCATTTCTCTAACTAATGAGTAGAGTTAATTGTGCTCATTGCAGTTATATACTGTACTTCATCTCATGAAATGTTGCTATGGCCAAGTTTTTAGTGTTTAGTTATAGATCTAGTTATATGTAATAGCCTATATAAATACTGTGTTTGATACATGGAAAAGATGTACATGTAGTAATATGATATACTCAAGTTTCACAATGAGAAGTAATGGCAAGTTCCATGTCTTCACTTAGCAGAAGATTTAAGATGAAACGTTGACTGCTGTATTAGAGTAGTTGAATGTTTTGAGATATTTTTAAATTTTCAGGCCACACTCCTACAAACATAACATCAACAAGATATCATTCTTAGGAGGCATAACACTTAACTAATTACAACCCCTTCCATTGATCATTCCCGTCAACGCCCAATTATTCTAAAATCATGCTTGTAAACATCCCCTATAAATCTGCAATTATGCTCTTAAAAACCTATAATTCTTAAAATTATACCGTTATGTTAGGTGCAGGCCTATCATAATGCCACGGATATGGCACTCTTTCTACTGTTTAAACTTCTTACTGCATGGGAACTGGGAAAATATTTGAGCAACAGATATCACGTGCAAGGACTAAAATTACAGGCGCATTTGAGTTTAATAAAGTGAATGGATTGACAGTTGCGGTGGACCGGTGATGCCATAAGACGGTGCTGTTGTGTGGTGGTTGTATGGCTTCTCACATGGAGATACGTACGTATGTATTTCTGCGTGTGTGTATGTATAAGCTTTGGCTAATTGTTTCAATCTGCCCCAAGGGTGGGGAGGTTGCTTTTAGCCATGGCTTTCTCCCTCCCCCCTCAACTCCGATGCCGTTGTGTGTGTGTGTAGTAGTATAGTAGTACTATGTAATGCATTACATTGGTGGGTCTACCATATCATCACTAGTATATGTGACCCGGTCTGCGAAAAGGGGTCTTATAGCCTTTTCAATCATAACTCCTCATGTTTTCAACCTATCACCTTCATATTACACCAAGCCATAGTGCTATGTTAGGGGTATAAAGGGACTAAAGTTCAGGGTGATACCACATTTGCAAGTCTGGTTACAGGTTGCCAAGTACATGAA
The DNA here is from genome assembly GCF_963678975.1 of Dysidea avara. NCBI lineage: Eukaryota > Metazoa > Porifera > Demospongiae > Dictyoceratida > Dysideidae > Dysidea > Dysidea avara. Next base: position 49,084,275 of record NC_089273.1, read on the forward strand.
ATTCAAAAGGTTATAAGACCCCTTTTCACAGACCGGGTCACATATTATATTTCACATATAATTTTGTTATTGTACCCTGTATGTATCTTTTGTGTAGAGATGCAAGAAACAATCATATCAAACAAATTGATAGTGATGCATTCAAGGGATGCCATATTGAATACTTGTAAGTTGTAGTGGTGATATGTTTGTTTATTATCTCCTTGATGTTTACTTAATATCAGCGGCGGAGGAAGTAGTTGATATGAGGGGGGGCTCCGCTGGGCTGACCCAGACTTATTTCTATAGTTTGGTAAGGTGAAACCAAAAAAAAAAGGTCACAACCAACTGACAAGAGTTTTCCACCTCACCAGCTACCATTTCTAGCTGATAAACTACATAAAATCCTTACATAGCTCGCTACACACTGACTACTTTATTAGAGTGACTGCTCTATTAGAGTATCTCGATCTTTATCACGGTTTTCAGCCCAACTTCAAGAAAGATAATTTCGGTGTGATATCATTCTGAGGGGGGGCTAAGCCCCCCCTCAGCAGACCAAGGGGGGGGCTTCAGCCCCCTAGCCCCCCCCTTTCCGCCTATGCTTAATATGTGCTCTAATGAGTTATTTAGCTGGCCACAGACCAGAGGTGTAAACACTAGACAGTTGGAACACCAATAAACTCGATTAATCTTGAACAGCAACGATACGGCAATTAAATTACAGGCATTTATTTAATCGATCATATCTCACCACTGAAACAAGCTATGAAGATAGGGTTTGGCTCAGTTAGGCATAGTTTGTTCCCTGTATGTCTTCATGGGAACATAGAAAAAGGCCATTTCAACAATTGACTGACAGTGACAGTGGTAAACTTTATTTCTACGGCATTGTAAATAAATGCTCATATGTATCTCACATACTGTACATTGTGCAAGCATGAAACAAAGATTTTCTTACTCTCAATGAATCTGGTATTGTATAGGTGTTTTTGATTTGAGCATTGTTTCAGTACATACCGAAGTGATTAAAACATGCAAAATTTTATGTAACACATGTACAGTACGTATTGTTACCCATTTTTTTCAATACATTTTTATAGCAAATTTTACGAAAAAGGTTGATTTTTGCTCAGTTGGTCACATTTTACAGTAGAACGCAACATTAGGCGAATTTTTTTATGAATTATTTGAAAAAAATGTGCTGTTTTGAGCACTTGTAATTGTAATGAAAGAGTGTGCTAATGGCAAAAAGCCAAGTTGACATACCCTTGTGAATGTATTGTAGAGCTACAGGTAATTACTGGATGCCCACTATACCTCTTACAGTAGCGAGTACTTCAAATAAACTTGTGGTATCTACTATGCCCTTCGTGGATATTTTTGACTCAGAAAAAATAATACCTTGATTTGGTTTTGTTGCATGAAGATGACGACCAGCTTTGATTGAAGGGTAAAAGAAAGGTAAGGTCGAGTGGGCAAATATTCCTCAGAGCCAGATGTGAGTTAGGTATTGTGACGTACAATGGTGGCCGTGCAATGCGTTGTTAAGCCTCCAGCCTTGTGATATGGTGTATAAGGCAGTCAGGCAGAACAAATAAATAATAGTTAGACACCAAGACCAAGGGAACTAAGCAATTTAGTAACTCCAATGGCCTGAGGCTGTAGCGTCCTGAGTGCAGCGAGGGCGCTACTAAGGACCAGAGGGGTTACTAAATCGCTTAGTTCCCACTGGTCGCAGTGTCTAACTTATTTAGACTATGGTTTAAAGTACGTACCTTTATAGCTAGAGCATGAGTGTGGGGTGAAAGAGCAATGCAGAACAGCGGAATGGTTTCTTCCTGAAGTCCTTACAGCACCCACAAAAATAATTATTCGACCGGTAACCAAAGTAACAGCTAGAGCAACAGTACATACGTCAGTTTAGTCTACTATTTGTCCAGAATTATTTGTGGAGCACGGAGAAGAAGACTATTACAGTATTATCAAGTACTGCAGTGTGCCTTTTGTGTTATAATTATTTATCATGTACAAAATTGCTTGAGGGGGGGTTACTAAATGAACATGTGTAGGTGACTAAATGAGCATGTCAGGTAACTAAGTGATTTAGTAACCCTCTAAATGAGCTGTACCATAGTCTAATTATTGGGATTGGCAAATTCAATATTCAACCTTGTAAAATAGGTTTCTATTTTTTTTTAATTTGACATTAGAAATGAAAGCCTCTTCTGTAATAATGCCCTTTGTCGTACAAGGAATTTCTAAAATGATATATTTTAGGAAGCGCCATTTTGTTTTTAGGGTATCCCTGCTATTCATTACACTGTGATAATATTCTTCTCTCTTATCGTTAGAAATAAGTTATTGAACACATTATGGTATCTGATAGATGAATAATTTATGTAAACTTCACTGTGTTTTTGGTAACTTTGTGCAAAATTTTATGTACGAAAATATATTTCATTATTAGGGACTTGGATTTTAATGACTTTCCCTGGCTACCTTACAAGGACATCAGATTAACTGTTGAAGAGATTCATGTCACAGGTGTACCATCATTGACTCAGTTCCCACCAGCCTACATTAGCAATGAGTTGTCATTGAATCAGACACTGTTATTGAATCAGACAATCTTATTAAATCAGACATTCCCACTACTGGAAAAATTGTCCGTGCACTATCAAATTCACTGTTGCTGGTACGAGGACTATAAAGTACGTGCTCCAGATGGCAGTGGTGGTAGTGTGCCACAAACTCGTTTTAGGTTGATTTCCAATTGTCCTGTGCTTATAACATCATTTCGAGTTGGTATGGGAAACTTCAATTGTTCCTCCCCTAATGGAGACGACCCATTTCATCCATGCTATGACATAATAGAATATCTCTCACTAAGAATTATAATCTGGTTTGTGATAGTGATATCTCTGTGTGGAAATGTTCTAGTCTTCACAGTATTACTGTATGGTGCTGTAAAGAGATCTTTGACTGTCCCTCAATTGATGATAATGAATTTATCTGCTGCAGATTTCTGTTTAGGATTGTATCTCTTATTTATCGCAGCAGCAGATTTGGACACTGCTGGAAATTATTTTAACAGAGCTTTTGATTGGGAGAGAAGTGCGGCTTGTAAGACTGCAGGGTTTTTTGCTGTGCTATCCAGCACTGCATCAATCTGTATCCTTGGTCTGATAACATTTGAAAGAATGACAACAATTGTTTTCACTTTTAGTGGAAGGAGGTTTATGACTCTTATCAGGACAGCTGTTTGCTTAGTAGTTGTATGGAGCATTGCTTTCTTGTTTGCTATTCTCCCAGTTGCTGATACCATCAGTAGTTATAGTAAAGCGTCTATTTGTCTACCAGTTGATGCAAGTGATACAACAGATCATGTGTACATCGCCTTTCTGTTATTCTTCACTGGTGCAGTGTGTGTCTTTATCTTAGTTTGTTACGTTATTCTATTCATCAGAGTAAAGAAAACGACCTCTTCTTTAACTGCTAGACAAGAATTCAAGATTGCTTTAAAAATGGCTGTCTTGGTGGCAACAGATTTTGCAATATGGTTACCCATTGCAGTGTTTGGCTTGGCAGGTACTTTTGGAGGAAACCCTTTTATTAGAGTTGAGGATTCAAAGTACTTCTTGATTTTCCTGTTTCCATTAAATTCCTGCATTAACCCAGTGCTCTATTCACTGATGCAAAGTGGTTTCCGTAATCAAATGTGTGATGCAGTCGCTCATCTTAGATTGTGTAAGGGATACCACAAGCGTAGAAGGGATCGACAAAGAGGACTGTCATCTGCTGCAACCAATAATTTAGGAGGCAATCGGTTCCGTCTTGGAAGCATAACATCTGTGACAACATTCACTTCATTTATGAGTTTACTTGGTAAACGTCCCAGTGTGGCATCAATGGGAAGCAACGAATGTCAACTACAACAAGTTACCAAGAAATCGTCCAGTTCTGGTGGATCAGCATCTTCTGATCCTAATGTACTGAGAGAAAGTATGTATGTTTTGTGTTGTGTTGTGTGTAATGTTATAACTTAGTTTGTTTATTGTGGTATTTTAACTTATTGGCTTTGCAGTATAATACTTGACCAGCATCACTGATCTCCATATTGTGTCACTTATTGTTGTGGTACCTCAAGTCACTGAATGCTGCTATTAATAATAAGAACTGCTGTAGCTGTTGTAGCGGAGTAAGATTTTAGCAGCTTTCCAGTGAACATAGAATAAAATTTGCTGGCTGCATTACTATTTTGAAAATTGGTAGATGAGGAACCTAACTTTTCAATCAAAAATAAGTTGCAATGATCACAACGATAATAATGTACTGTACAAAATTGTTTACGAAAAGAAAATTTTTAATACGAAAGAGCATCACTATATTATTTGTCGATACATTATTTTATTTTGTGGACTGAGCCCTTTCTATTGATGTAAAGCAATGACTGTTTGCAAACTGTAGAAGTTTTTACTCTGCAGGTCATCAATTGCTGAGTATGAAACTAGTGCATAAACAAATGTACTGAAACTTGATGGTTCGTTCATTTGCTATAGGAGTGTTCGAATGTAAAGTCAAGTTGGATGTCTATACTTTAGGCCTGAGCCTATTATACTTTTGAAATTGCCTATTATGCTTTTGAGCAATGCTCCAAAATTTTCCCTATTATGCTCCAATTATGCTCAGTTGTGTCCCATTATGCTCCAAATATGCTGATCTATTATTGTGTCTAATGTTTTATTAGGATATTTCTATATGCGTTGACTGTTCTATTAGAGTATATCGATCTTTGACTTCCTATTTTTTTCACAACGTAACTGTAAATCTGATTTTTAGCTAGTTTTTGCACTACTCCATTTTGCATCATGCATAATAGACAGAATTTCAGCTTCTCTGATGACCATTACACAAAAATTGTGCCTATTATGCTGGCATTGTGCTCAATGCTTTTGGCTACCTATTATACCCCAAATTATGCTGGCATAATCGGCGCAGGCCTACTATACTTAGGGGCATGTGCAATTGGAAACACTACAGGACATTACACACGTCAGCTGTTGTAGTTGTTTACAGGGATGAATCGTTGTTACACTGATGTTACAGCTTGGTGTCTATAGTCAGGTGCATGTGAAGCCAAATGCGCTGCATGCATCACTCACTGGTGGATACAGATTTTAATACAATGCAATAGTACCGTATATTAGGGATCGTAAGGGTTTGGACTTTTCTGACCAAATATCACCCAAAACCAACACCTTCATGTCACCTTGGCAGTATTGGGAAGGTATAACCAAGTTGAAAGTATCTTCAGTGCAACCCAAAATGCTTTCAATAATATAATTTGCTACAAGATTTAATTTTCTTCATTTAGTGGAATTTTCTGTTGACTGACTGATTTACTAATCCTTCACATATTGTCAAGCGTAACTCAATAACGGCTAAGGCTATGGGCTTGAGATTTTCGTTGCTAGATGCTGCTTCAGCCCGACAGGTCGCTTTTGGCATACCACTGTATGTGCAATACACACATCGTGGACTTACCTTTGTCCTCCATTGGGTGCTGATTTGTGGTGGCTTTCCTATGGCTAGTCATCACGCTTATTGATCTTATTTTCCACAATAAGTGGATTGATTGCAGAGATGCTTCTTTTACTATTCTGCATTTGTAACACTGTATAACAGGTGGAAAATGAAGCATAATAGCTGCTTTACTATCCAGTAATTGGTTGTTGGGATACGCATTCCAACACAAAATTAATTTTATGGCATGCCTGGTACCATTCTTTCTTTTGTTGATCTAATGTAATTTGTGACCGGATCTGCAAAAACCTGACACAGTAGCACATACCTATTTCCTATTTTGTAATCTACTTAGCCAAGTGTACAATTCGGCAAAGTGTCAGTCTCATATGCCAATAACTTTTGGAGTTACAGCCCTACAAAGTACCAACAACAGAAAATCGATTTGTACAGCAAGTATAGGGAAAACGTTACAGTTGTAACTTACGAGCAGAATGACATGCAAAGTTGAAATTTGCACCATCGTGTTCACTATGAATAGGGGAATCAATTACTGGGTAATTTTTCTTTCTTCACTATATGCAACTAATGAAGAAAGTTTGATTGCATACTATTGTTTCAATGTGATGTAAGCACACCCCATAACTTGCATATCCTTTCAGACTCCAAATAAGATGATATCCAGGTTTTACTGTTTAGCACTTTGTTCACTAAGAATAAAGTGCTCTAAAAATTTTCTGATTTTTTTAATAATACGTAAGTATTTCACCCATTGTATTCAATGCTAGGCTTGCACAATTGTGTCTGTTTTCACAGACACAATTGTTTATAGACTGAAGTATAGAGATTAAAATTAATGTCCCTAGTATATCTGCAGGTATAGGCAATCTCTTATGTTTCACTACTTTTTAGCTATTGCCTTGTTTCACGACTTTTTTCTTAACCCAACTAAAATTCCAAATTTTTCTTTTACTTGTTAATTTACAAAACTTTCACAGTTTTTCATTCAAACATTCAAATCCTCAATTCAAGCATTCATTTCTGCACTATATAATACTCAAACACACATGCAATGAATGTACATATGCTATGGAGCAGTCAAGATATACTTTGAGTGTACTTCTTTTACGTAGGTAAAATTCTTTCTCCGATTCAAGAAAACATCACTCCAACACGTGAACTTGAGTCGGATGCAGTTTTTTATGATACAGAACCAACTGCTATCATGAAGAATGTTGTGATAGAAGAAAAACAAACAAAAGACTACTCCACTCCCCTGCAGCATAGTGACAGTGACAGTGGTGTTGCTAGTAGTGACCGTGACATCACTCCGTGCAATAGTGGTAGTTCATTGGACAATATACCTCAACAAGACAATGTACAAGATGATGTTGGGCAAGATGATGTTGGGCAAGATGATGTTGGGCAAGATGATGTTGGGCAAGATGATGTTGGGCAAGATGATGTTGGGCAAGATGATGTTGTTGTTTTTCGTAATGAACATGCTTCATCAACTAGTAGTGCTGCTGAAGTGTCATGAAGAGTATTACATAATTGTGTTACTATCTGTTGTAATGTTGTGTGTGTTAGTGTAGTTTATCAGCTTTTATACAGATATCATACATGTACTCATAATATTATTGTACAATGATAATTTTGTGCATAATGTATTATCACTTTAGCATTTCAAAGGTGTTGCTCAGGTTTCCATTCTTTAACAGTTCTGTAAAAGTAGCTCTTTTGGTAATTGAGGGTATTAGCTGAATAGCTGTTGGCAGTATAAATCTAAGTGTATTGTCTGGTGTTGATGGACTGTGGCAAAAAATAATTTGGTATTTGTAAAGCTGGTTCCTGGTGGTGAACAATTCTGTGAAGAAGGGATATTTGATTTACTTTACGCCTTGAATCAAGGCTATTTAACATTGCTGTAACACTGCTTTGAGAACTATAGTCTGACTGGACCCATCTTGCTGCTCTCTGTATCATTTCGATTTCATAGATTAGGTTCTAATGTTCAATTGCCAAAACCTCATGGGTGCGATCATCAAAATTAATAATCTAATTTAAACATTAAAATAGTTTTTACTACATGCAATGACTGTTCTATTAGGAATCTTTGGTATTTCAGTGGATAGCCACCAACATTTAGCTACCTGTAGAAAAAATTGGAATAGAAAAGCATATTCTGTGATGTTTTTATGACTAGAATAAGGTTGTTCGCTACCGCATGAAAGAATAGGAATATAAATAGCAATTATATTGCCGGAAGGCATAAACAAGATCCTTATAAGGAAACTTCTATTTCTAACCTGTGCTTAGAGGTTACTAACCAAATAAAAACCAGTAATTTAAAGAAAGAACTTTCCATATACTCAGAAAAAAAGATTACCAGAAAGTACAAAGAATGTATGGAAAAAAGGTGCAGGGAAACCAAGGGATGTACAGTACTACCGTACTTATGATAATAGCCTATTAGACTGTGGTCTTGCCATATGTAGCTAGGCTTGACCTAATTATGCTTTGAAAACTGCCTATTAGTGCTTTTGAGTATAACAGTGCTTAAAAATTCAGCTTATTATGCTGCAAAATTATGCTTTCAAAATCAAGATTATACTCTAGAGTTGGCTGTTTTATTAGAGTATATCAGTCTTTCCTGACTACTGTATTAGAGTAAGTGACTGGTTTATTAGATTATTCCATGAAATGTAAATAATCAGCCAACATACATATAGTATCACAGTTTAGTGCATTTATGTTTGCTGTATTTTGCACATTTTATAAATCTTGAAAATTTTTCTATTATGCTGGCATAATGTATAATGCTTTTGCTAGCCTATTATGCTTGAAACTATGCCAGCATAATTGGCGAAAGCCTAGGATAAACAGATACACTGAATCATGCAATTGCGATTACAGTTGATCCATTGGGTACATAACCATATGTAGCATGGGAAGGTGGGGACTGAACTACTGCTTTTTAAATTTCATTTTTACATTCTTGGGTACAGGGTTGCATTTTTTTAGGGTTACTAAATGTGTTTGATGCTGTATTTGTGAAAACGTATCCTTCAGAAATGCCTATACACTTGTATATACATTCTCCACCGAAGCATCTATTGCAGACTATACACACATACTCGCATACCAGTTAAATGTGTACATTGATAGCCCATGTTGATCCCCAAAATGTAAGCAGTATTGAAGAGAGATATTCTGGATCAACTGCTAGACTTGCACAGACACAGTATAAAATTTCAGGGGATTAGATGTAGAAATGATATAATATATATACGAATCGAGTATATACCTGTAATTACACTTGTACAATTAGCAGCTACCCAGTTATAATCATACCAAGTAGTGAGTTGTAATGCTACGTATTTGTGTCGTACCACTACATTGTTTATGTACACATTGATGTATCATTATACATGTGAATAATTATTTCTTATCTGCAAAATAGAATGATTTGGTAGAGAAGGTAACAAGTAAACATTTCTATGAAATTTCAATAGGAGATAAACTAATTATATATCACTAATACCATAGCTAATACACTGGGACATGTTACACTTATATTCAAGCAGTTATGACTATGAATAGCCAATATGTTTAGTAAAGGCAATCTAAAACCAAAAAACAAAAAAAACAGTCTAGTTCAGAGTTTATACCTTCCCTGTAGACATGACCATAGCAGCTGGAACATCATATGCATGTGCGCATGCGTACATCAGTACATGTACTGAATAGTGTGTGGTGTCAGTATAGTGTGTGTAGCTTATAGAATGCATGCGTGTTAGCTACAGCATGCGGAGATTTGTGTTGTGAAACAGGTGGCAGGCCCCCTTGTTTACACTGCCTATATATTGTCACCACAGGAGTCTGTACGTGTGATATCATACTGTATATTTGGCCTTATTTTCTCCCTTGTGTATATACAATGATAATTATAATTATTATAACACGTGCAAAGAGACTAGTTCCATAGCTACATGTCTTATTGCTGATCATTTTGTGTATCACTGACCGATCTCTTGTAGTCACAATTTTAGATGTTAGCTAATTCAGTCTTTGTAAAAAGTTTCTGATTTAGTGTCATAAAAAATTGCTTTAAAAGTTGTGCATGTACAAAATGTTATACTGTTATTTGCTTTAGAGTTTGAAAGAAAGTGTATGGTAAAAAGTTTACCCATAAATGTTTTGTGGTTAACACAGGATGAATTTGTTTAGACGACTGCTCTATTAGAGTATCTCATCATATTTGCAGTTTGTATAGCTTACTAGCTATAATAATGCACATCAAAGAATTGCTGCATGTAGCAACCAGAAAAGGCTAAGCTTGGAAAAATAAACTGAGTAAAAAAATTGTACATAATTATATGACCATAACAAAAGAGATATTGCACATTATAATGATACAATGACATTAAAATTAATATTAATCATCACAAGCTAAATCAATTGCAAGATGCGTAAAAACCATCCAACCAAAAACAATTCAAAACACAACATTGTCATGTACATCTTCTTGTTGTGGTGCATTTCCAGTGAGCTACCACTTGGTGTAATGTCGTAGTCACTGTTGGTAATGCGTATACAATCACTGATGCAATGAGGCAGGATAGTAGAGTGATCTTTGCTTGTTATCGTTATAGTGTTTGTGAGAGAAGTGTATTAGATTCTGCATTATTACCCTAAATTACTGCTCCATTACGTTTATGGTCAGAGTGATGCTCAATGACCCGGATACAATTCAACTAAAGGAAGGACACTCACAATTAGTCATGATACAGTAGTATTGTAAAATCATACACATTGCTGGATTAAAATAAAATAGGTTTATATAAAGACAAGGGGTGTTATGTAGGCAAATACTTTCCTTCACAGAAACCACATCATGGTTAAGAATGTATGCAATTTCCTAGCATTAAAGTGACTGCTCTATTAGAGCATTTTGATTAACATAAATCAGCCAAGAAACATTTTACAACTACAGCCGTGTGCTTTAGATATGATAATGTGTAGTGAGTTATTTTCTTTCCCTTTTGACATGCACTGCACATTTTCAATTGAACTGTAAAACTTGATGTTTTGCTAGCTCATTATATTTAAAATTATGCTGGAATAATTGGCACAACCCTACATCAAAACTGCTATGCTCAGCATGTATGGCAAAATTTATATTATACAAACAGCATACATAATACTACACCAATGATACTTTTCCTCAATCAATCCATTTGGATCAGATGATGTCGACCTACAGCTGCGTGAGTGGTTGGTAAATTGCTGCAGTTGACATGTAGTAGACTTTTTACCAAATAAATTCATCAATGAATTGGATGATATTGCAGATAATGAACTAAGACGAAATCTACTTCCACTTTGTTTACTAGTTGTAGCAAATGACAGTCCTCTTTGGTGATTCCTTCTATGCTTGTGGTAGTCCTGACACAATCCAAGATTAGCAATTGCGTCACACATTTGATTACGAAAAGAACTTTGCATCAGTGAATACAGCAGTGGGTTTAAAAAAGAATTAATTGGGAACAAGAAGATCAATATATATTTTGTTGCTTGGAGTCTAATAATTGGATCACCTGTGAACAAGCCTGCTAAGCCAAACACTGCAATAGGTACCCATATTAAAAAATCTGTCACCACCAAGACAGCTATTTTGAGAGCTAACTTGAATTCTTGTCTAGTAGTTAAAGATGAAGTTGTTTTCTGTACCCTTACAAACAGAATAACATAACAAATTAAGATAAACACACACACTGCACCAGTGAAGAACAATAGAAAACCAATGTGTAGTTTGTCCGATTTGTCTCGTAAATCAACTGGTAGACAAATGGCTATTCTGTTATAACTATTGATTTTAAAAATTGGGAAGATGGCAAACAAGAAGGCAACGACCCATACAATTACTAAACAAACAGCTGTTTTGATAAGTGTCATAATGTTTCTGCTCCTAAAAGTAAAAACAATTGTTGTCATTCTTTCAAACGTTATCAGACCAAGGATACAGATTGATGCAGTGCTGGATAACACAGCAAAAAACCCTGCAGTCTTACAAGCCGCACTTCTCTCCCAATCAAAAGCTTTGTTAAAATAATTCCCAGCAGTGTCCAAGTCTGCTGCTGCAATAAATAAGAGATACAATCCTAAACAGAAATCTGAAGCAGCTAAATTCATTATCATCAATTGAGGGACAGTCAAAGATTTCTTTACAGCGCCATACAGTAATACTGTAAAGACTAGAACATTTCCACATAGAGATATCACTATCACAAACCAGATTATGATTCTTAGCCAGAGATATTCTATTATATCATAGCATGGATGAAATGGGTCTCCATGAGGGGTACAATTAAAAGGAATGTCTTTTTCTGTAAAGTTTGTTGGTCTACTCGGACAATCCACTTGGCTTTGGTTCACTTGGGTTCGATTCAGATCTGGGAAACAAGATAAAATATTATCTTTGGTACAATTTTCAGGAAGTTGAGTTTCATTAAAGTCTGCAAACACAGCATTGTTGGGTGTGTGTACCACATAATCCTCGTACCAGCAGCAATGGATGGCATAGGTTACAATTAAATTATCCAGTGTTGGAAATGTCTGTGTACCATTTGTGTATGCTGGTGGGAATTGTATTAATTCTGATACGTCTTTGACATTAATGTACTCTACAGATAACCTGAGGTCCTTGTGTGGCAGCCAGTCAAAGATGTTGTTACTTAAATCTCTGTAACATGTAATAGGTACATGCAATAATATCATGTAAATTGTTCATACAAAATTTTGAGGTATGTAATTTCCACAGATTAACAAATTTTAAGATTTGCATTATTTTATTTTCATGAATCAATCATTCTTCACTCAATATAGCATTGCACTGATCGTACTCAAGGATGAAAATAGTTCACTGTGAAATCCACAAAAATAACGTCCCTCAAAAATTTGTAAGCATATAGTAATCAAGAGGAAAAAATTTCCCCCTTGGAACTGTTTGGTGTCCAAATAAAAAAATTGCATCAAGTTGTACTGTATTTGTGCCTATGAGTGTTCTGGCCTTATCATACTGACAGCAAAGCACAATTGTGGCTGTTTACAAATGTTATATATAAAACCATACAGTAGACCCTGTCTTATCCGACCCCCTGTGTATATTTCCATTTGATAAAGTGTTCGGATAATTGAAATCGTTCGGATAACTGAAGAGACATTAGGATGGCATATTTACATGCACATGTACACTTTATTTGAATTACAGTACTTGTATTGAAATGAAATGTTACGTTGTACATGTACACTGTTACTTCGCATGGAAAAAATTAGATAGTGTACATTGTTTCATTGAAGCAAACCGTTTTTTAATAGCAAGGGATCTTAGCTCACGTATTGTCGTCAAATTATACATGTTTGCCTCTGGTTGAAATTCCAGCCATTTTAAACACTTTTCAAACATATCTGCAGCAGCTCCATGAGAAATAGTGCACCCTTCACTGCTATCAACATCATCATCACTTTGGTCAACATCATCTTCACCAGTTTCTGAATTTTCTAGCTGAACGACTTCACAGATTTCATCATCAGTGTAGACCCTGTAACCCTGATCATTTCTATCTTGCTCTAACCAGTCAAGCACATCCTCTTCTTCAAGTTGGTTTTCTTCATTCTGGACTTCATTTAACATTCTCACCATCATCAATACATCAGCAGCAGGTTCATCAAATTCTATCATTTGGATGACTTCATCTTTGTTGTCTATTGGTATGATTTTCTCCCATGATTTCCTCAGTGTTTCAGCCTTAACCTCATCCCATGCCTCCTTAATGAGATCTACCACCACCTTCATGTTGACAGACTTTAAAAAGTCTATGATAGACCTACCATCTTCATCTGCTAATAGCATTCTACTCAGCAGCTTCTTCTTGTAAATACGTTTCAAACCAATCAAAACACCCTGATCCATAGGTTGAATAAGTGACGTAACATTGGGTGGCAGAAATTTAGCCATGATTTTTCCATTTTCACTAACCAACTCATCTGCATCAGGATGGGCAGAACAAATATCTAGAAGCAGCACAGTTTCACAGTCTTTGCCTAGTTTCTCTTGGACGTACGGAATGAAATTATTATGAAACCATTCGTGGAACAAACTAGACTCCATCCATGCGTTCTTTTGTGCTGAGTAGACAACAGGCAAAAGATCCATGTTAATGCCTTTAAAGCACCTGGGCTTTTTAGCTTTTCCAATAAAATGAATGGGCAGTTTGACAGTGCCTGAAGCATTAGAGCAAACATTCAGGGTTATTCGATCTTTGGCCTTCTTCTGCCCATCAACTGACTTTTCAAACGAAGCAGCTAGTGTTTTCTCAGGCAACAAACGAAAATAAAGTCCCGCTTCATCACAGTTAAAGACGTTATCTAAAGGAAAGTTCCTCGCTCTGACAAATTCACGGAACGACGGCACAAAGTCCACAGCTGCATCATAATTAGCAGACAACTTTTCACAATGGCTTGATATATTTCGTATTCCATGTCTATTACAAAATCTCCATTTCCACCCTTCACTAGCAACGAATTTGTAGTTGTCTCCAAACAGCTTCTTACTTAATTGAACGGCTTTCTCACACAATATGGGCCCCGTCACTGGTATCCCGTCCATCCGTTTTTGTTTAAACCACAAATACACAGCCTTGTCCAGTATCGCACTAGGGTTCCTAGTTTCATCATCTTGGTTGGTGATGCATTCCCATATCTAGCGTTTCCTTCTTGAAGTCTAGAAGTTTCTGGCGATCCCTTTTAATATCGCTCACGGTACTCTTACCCATGTCATATTTTGTTGCAATTGCTGCTAAGGAATAATTATTGTCGAGCAACTCTAAAATCTTCAGTTTTTCATCAACAGTTAGCACCTTCCGTTTGCGTTTTACCGTCGCCATGTTTTGAAAACAATCGCATGTGATTTTTTTTTTGCAAAACCGATTTCGGATAATCGAGGTTACGGATAATCGAGGGCCGGATAAGAGAGGGTCTACTGTATAAACATACACATGCTACATGGTTAATGCATGTTTAAATGCTTCAATACACAGTATCAAGACACATGATAGTGTGTTGTGTGGTCAAGGAAAGCCAATGCATTTGGGCGAGTGACAGAAAACTGCATATTTTAAAGGTACCAAGAAAATGCTATTTCCATGTCCTTGTACCTCAGTAATGGCAAATGGAAAGCCTGAAATAATGCATTTTTCTATGAAAAATTCTTCGATGTGAGACATCTTCCATAGCTAAGTGGGTATCAGGATACGTGCTTTCAAAAAGTTCGTCTAATTTTCTTCGCATGTTTCTTCTGCTGCTAATTTTATAATACTTATAAACCATTGCCATAACTCGTGCAAGTCTTATTGGATTCTTTTCAAATTTGGAGGATGTACAGAGCATATTATAGAGCATTTATTTACCAATTTGTGTAGAGCAAAATTACAAGCCATTTTCCAAAATTACAATGTGATTTTTTGTCATGCCTGTAAGCTAAACTACTGACAGAAACAACTTAAGAATCTGTATGCAGATAGGCTGACTATGGTGGCACAGACCTTTTGTGATTTAAAAGTACCGAGAGTATTAGCTAAGGAAATATAAAGCAAAAACCAAATAATTATGTGAAAAACAAGTGTGGTCACGATATTCTAATAGAACAGTCACTGAGAAGTAAAAAAAAATGTTCAGGGTTTGAACATGTGCTCAAGCCCTTTACCACTTTTCCACTGCTGTCAACTGTTCATCTTATGATCACTTAATCCCTACCATGTACATGAAAGTTCTAGCTTACAATGCAATGTCATACATACATAGATCTATGAACGTGCGATATGGATCAGTTTAGTAAAACGTGACCAGGCCTGCAAATATAGGGAATGTGGGCACAGACTACACAGTCACATAACATCTCATATCTCACTACTTAGATAGAATATTTTTATTCTGTAACTTTTATTGTAAGGCCAACTAAATTGTTGATAAATACTAAAAAGTTAATGGCTAAGCACTTACGGAATACAAAGTTATGATGCATCATCATTTGAAAAAGTAGGCAGTTTTTATGTTCCCACATGCCCAATTTTTGGTCACAAAATATAGTCACATAATACTGTAGTTGTTGTACGGATCAAATTTCTTGCTTTTCTAATCTGTCTAGTGCTAGAACTCCAAGACTATTCCATCCATGCAAATGGTTTAATTTTTGACAGGTCACCCCTTTTTTTATTATATATCGCAGAATGAATTTCAAGACAAGTTTTTGCTCAGTTGATGCTTTGTGGAAAAGATTTTATATGGCATGCATTTTTACTTACAACGTTTCTTTCATACATACCAGATGTAAAGTGCTAACTACAAGAAAACTGAAAACTTACAAGTATTCAATATGACATCCTCTAAATGCATCCTCTTCAATTGTCTGGATACGATTGTGCGATATATCTCTGTAGGATAGCAGTAACAGTGATGTGATAGATACATTGACATGAACTGTACATATATTTTGCATTACTTTACATATCTACAGTACACACTATAATTGTACAAACATTTGAACTTTGAATGCTGAATATATTTGTCTTAAAATGGAAAACGTTTCCTCAAAAGTTTTTGAAAATTTCATTGCAGCAAGTATTTTGGCAAGAGTACTATATGGAAAGCTAATCAAAGTGAATTACAGGTACGTAGATGATTTCAAAAGAAATACAGTGGAACATCTCTTAACAAACTCCCTGAATTAAGGACACAATAGAAAAAACCTCCATAATATGGACAAAAATTTGGTCCCAACAGGTCTGGTTAATACATGTACATCTTTTACCTCTTAAAGAGGAAAACCTCTATATTACAACAAAAAATGGCTAAAAATTCTGGGTCCCAAAATGTCCATAATAAAGAGGTTCCACTGTAACTGCAATGTCTATACATGCTAATGAACTCAAAACACTAGCTATATAAGACTTGGTCAACAATGATGGCAAGGACAGACTAGCCGAGCATTATTTTTATGATGACATGCAATTTTTTCCTGTTATTCCATCATCTCAAATGTTTAAAGATTGCATGGGGTACATAATCCAACTTACATACATAGGCATAAAGGAAGTGCACTGAAAACGTACAGGGGAAGAGGAATAAGGTTGAGATTCTCTTAAAGAGCATTCAGCTACTGCATTAAATACTGGGGCATTTATTACCTACTGTAGTTCAAAAGATCAATGCGGTGACTATTCAAACTCTACTACTACTACTACTACTACTACTACTACTACTACTACTACTACTACTCAATGTTTGAAAACAATGTTTAAGCACTTATTAATTGTGGCACAATGCAAGTGCAGCTACTATAAAATATATGGTGTTGAACCTAGGTACAGTAAACTACAATAAAACAGTCAACACTGTGAAGAAAGAGGGATATAAGATGGTATTTCCAGTGGCTTATTGAATACAAAAAAGCTTGATATAACCTGTATTATACTAACAATCTCATGTAAGACTTCTGTTAATGTGTTAAATATACTGAAACCATATATGCGATGGTATAGTGTGGGCATTATATTAGATATAAGCTATTCCAAGTATTGTGGTAATCAAACTGAAACCATATATGCAATAGTATAGTATGGATTATACTAAAGTATAAAATGAGTATAATACAGGATTTATATTAAGGCTTATTTGTATTCAATAAGCCACTGGAAATACCATATTATATCCCACTTTTTACACAGTGAAAGTATCAGGAAATTAAACCTACTGTATACCAATGTGGGAGCACAGCTGATTATTGTTATTGTTATTAACAGTGGCCAGCACTGAAGGTCTGACAACAACATCTGCTGCAGCCTTGGATTATGCATTACACTCTTACATGTACGTCAAAGTATTTGACAACAAGTGGCCTAAGCTTTTTGGTTGCTAAATTATCTCATTGGTGGTATTAGCGATTGGTACGTATATTTGTATTATTAAACAACAACAACAATAACAATAATAACAATAATACTGTATTACTGATACAGTACACTGTATTGTATACTTGTACATACATGTACATAATATTATAATTATATCCACTACTCTATACTGCAAACACTAAAGTCTAAAGTACATCAACACACTTTACATCAGTGGAGCTACTTACAAGGTGGCTAGTCTGCACATATCTCTACACATCCCATCTTCCAATCTTGAAATGTGGTTGTGATGTAGCACTCTGGATGACAATGTCAATACACAAAGTACATTATACAAAGACACCATTATAAATTTTGTGTATAATTATGCTTTATAATAAATTATGTACTTATGGTTGATTGTTTGATTGTATGTGCAGTGCTTGTATGTGTGTCTATATGTCTGCGTTTGTACTGGAGTAGTGTATGTGTGCATTTTGCGAGTGTGTATATCTATTACCCAGGATATTGTAAAACATGAAAGTGCACATGATATCTATGCGGCAAGAAAACACAGGGTTGGTGGAAACTATAAAGCTATGGTTGTGTGATATCTGCTCACAAATTCAGAGAGTATAATTATTTTAAGCACTGTTAGTTGGCAACAACAACAAACAAAAAAAACAACCCGATGTTTTCTCAATTTAAGGATTGCCTTACTGTTCTATTAGAGTATATCAACCAACCAGCAAATCTGCTGTACACATTGCTGTAGTGGCAATAGTGCTCGCACCAGCCCTGAAACATAGAAGACTATAGGCATATGATTTGCTGGTTGATTTGTACTATTATGCACTGCAAGCATACCAGTACAAATGTGATCCGTTCTGCGAAAAGGGGTCTTATAGCCTTTCCAAATTGTAATGTTTGACTAATCATAACTCCTCATGTTTTTATCCTATCACCTTCATATTACACCAAGCCATAGTGCTATGTTAGGGATATAAGGGGATCAAATGTCAGGGTGATACCGCATTCACAAGTCAAGTTACAGGTTGCCAAGTACATATAATTGAAAAGACTATAAGACCCCTTTTTACAGACTGGGTCACAAATGCATACAAACAAAAACTACTAAGAATAAGTTTATAACACTTGTAACTTACAACTCGTGCATTTTAGCGAGTCCATAAAATTTGCTGACTGGAAGCCTTTGAATATGATTGTGTTCCAAATGACTACAGGCAGCAACAATTACATAAATTTATAAAAAAATCATCATAAATTTTTAAAATGCATTTTTAAGTGCATATTTTATACATATACATAGGTGATAGCTTGACTAAAGAATTTATGCGTAGTATTTTCTGGCATGTGCCATTTTGTTTCACCTTCTTTCTGTATCATTAATATTATTATACATAATGTAAATGCTACAATTAACCCTCTAGCCAGCAATGCAGAGAATAATATTATTGTTCTGTTGCTTTCTATTGTTGCAATTCTTACTAGAATTCATACACTTATTAATTTTAAAAATAAAACTCTAAACGTACGTGCACCAAAGAAAGGTTATGTAGATACGTATGTATAGGCTGCATAATAGTGCCACAACTGGTAAGTCACCTTGTTTGAAAAAAAAACCGAATTCAGCTCTTTATCATGATACGTTTGCTAGAGATTACAGTGGTTATTCTGTGTGCTCATGGACATGTAGCCATTGAATTAACCTTTCATTGATACAGTGAAACCTGTCTAAAGTGACATCTGCCAGAGATCGTTATGTGGTTGCCTAACTTAACCACAAGGCCTAAAACAAATCCTAGGCCTTCATGCAAATGTTCCAGGGACTTGCACTACAATAGTGGATGCTTATACATCTATAGCACAGGTATAGATTTAGTTACACTACATATGAATTTACAACAGGCATGAACAAAGCAGCAGGAAAGCCAGCAAGAGTCAGAAACTACCATCACATACTGTGGAGGCAACATTACTTCACCAGCTGAATGAGCTAAAACAGCTGGCTATAGTAACTGCAAACTCTGAACATGTTGTTGAGTAAAATACCTTAGATAGCTAGCTAGTTAGTGGTAAAAGTTGAAAGACCATAGCTATATCTAGCTACATAAGTGAACAAATCTATGGTACAACAACTTGCCAAACTATGCAGGCATTTAAGGTGGCGCTGAACCGATTAAGGGCAGCCTCACAAATTTAATCATACAGCATATTTGTGGTAATGCGCGAATAAACACGGAAATTCATAGACCACAGCGAAGCATCTCAGTGGACTATCAGAACAAGCTCTGTCAGACCGCCCAGCTACTTTTGTTGATACAACTAATGTTATTCACACTTTAAAACTATTAGCTTGTCCCAACTCCGGCACACTGGCAAATGGCACCAACTGCCATTGCGTGACTACTGTTATACGGACCTCGCCCTGATTAGCGACACCGTCTCCTCTCTCACTAAAATAACTTCAAAATTATGCACCACAGACCATCAAAATTTGGTATAGGCATTGGTTAAGTGATACTCTACAATAGTACACTTCGAATTTTTGCAATTTGGGTTTGATGGAGTTGTTAGTCAATGTTGTAGCCCACAGGTGTGCATTTTCACTACTTTCCATGTTGTTATCAGTGAAAAGGAAAGCGTAGAATTGTTCTACAAGGTGAGAAATGGTTGGAAACAAAGTGGTTTAGCGCTAGGTTGTTCATTGGCCAAGTTATTTGAAAAATTGGGTTAAAACTTGAGAGTTTTATAGGATAAAAATGAAGGCATGTTACTTCACGAAACTTTGTATGCTAAACTAAAGTATCACATGCTATCACAACAGCTTTTAAGGCGTAGATTTAGTTGTACACTAGCAAAGTTTTGGGCCACTCTAAAATAGTTCATTAAGTGCGTGGAATTGTTTTGTGCGGCTGGACTTAATCGGTTCAGTGCCACCTTAACTAGTAACAAGCACATAGGAATTTTAAGCACATAGGAATTTTAAGCACATAGGAATTTTAAGCTCACTTGGGTATCAAATTTTTTTCCAAAAAGTAGTGAAACAAGGGAGGTTGCCAACATCTGAAGATATATGTACTAGTGGACATTTAATTTCTACTTCAGTCTATACCCATTACTAAATTTTGGATTAAATGTCCACTAGTACACTGTATATCTTCAGGTGTAGGCAACCTCTCTTGTTTCACTATTTCTTTGACCCCTAATCAAACTTTTTCTTAACTTTCTTGTAACATGACGGGTGAACCCATGCATACCAGATGATACTACACTAGAAGAAAGAATGGTGCCAGGCTTATTGTTTTTACGCTCCAACTATCAATTACTGAAACACTTCATTTCCAGCTGTTCAGCCAATTACACAACATTTCCAAAAAAGGACACTATGAGAAGGACTTCTGAAACCAATCCCTTAACAACAGAAAACTAGAACAATTCCTGTTACAAATGTACTCATTGTGTGGCACTACTGCAAATTGACACCTTGTGTCATCAGCAAAAGGTAAATGGGACACAAAGGCAGAGCCTGAAATTATAGTCAGACATCTCCCATTTTCCGACCATTTCTGGCCAATGTCTGAACACTTGAAAGTTTCTGATTAGTACTACTGAGTATGTCCAACCACATAAAGGGATTTGTTAGATCATTTCCAAATCAGGCCCTGTAAAGGAGGACACAGTTATGCCTAACCAATACTGCCAATGTGCCATGAAGGTGTTGTGAGGCTGGTTTCTGTTGAATATAATTTATTTTATAAGAGAGCTAGATGCAAACCTTCATGATCCCTAATATGTACAAGTACACAAAAATTGGAATTTTCAACTAGCATAGGGACCATAATACAGTACATTGATAAAAACTACTGAAACAAGCTGGAGTAGTGCATGATATTAAATCACAGTAAAACAATAAGAAATGTTATATTTCTACTGTGTTCAAGATACCATGCACAGTAGGGATATAACACTTCTTATTGTATTATTGTGATTTAATAATTATTGTGTACTCCAGCTTGTTTCAGTACTTTTTATCGATGTGCTATGGTCCCTGCTCTAGTTGAAAATTCCAATTTTTTGTGTACTTGAGTATACTTGTTCATTTAACTTTTTTGTAAAATAAAATTATTGTGACTGGTGAACCTATGCATACCGCATCAAAAGAAAGCAATGGTGCCGTGCATCCCAACTATCAATTATCGTCTGAAAAGTGAAATAGCATTACGCTTCATTGTCAGCTATGTTCAACCCATTACACAACATTACGAATCAAGAACTATTCGAAAAGCACCTTTGCAGTCAAAGTAGCCACTATGAAAAATATGGATGATTTTCTGTTATGAAGGGAAGCCATTATGTGCTACTGCCAAATCAACACTTTTTGCTGTCAGCAAAAATGAATGGGACACAAAGGAGGACACTGGTAAGTCCATGAAGAACTGTGGTATGCCAAAAGGCACCTCTTGGCCCTAAGCAATGTCGAGCAGTGAAAAAATCAAGCCCGTAGCCTTAGTCATTATCAAGTTATGCTCATCTGAAGGCATCAGTCAGTCAGTCAGTCAGTCAGTCAGTCAGTCAGTCAGTCAGTCAGTCAGTCAGTCAGTCAGTCAGTCAGTCAGTCAGTCAGTCAGTCAGTCAGTCAGTCAGTCAGTCAGTCAGTCAGTCAGTCAGTCAGTCACTAGAAAAATCTGTTTAATAATTTGTTTTTGTAAAAAAATTCATAGCAATTTGTTGAAAGCGTTTCAGGTTGATCTGAAGGCTTGTTTGGGCTTAGTTTTATCTAACCAATACTGCCTCATTGTCATCAGGGAAAAGTGAGGCTGGTTTTTGGGTGATGTTTTTTCATGGGCCACACCTACTCCTTTGTGGTCTATACTATACAGTACTATCATACTGTACGATACAGTACGACTGTACGATACAGTACGACTGTACTGTATGATTATACAACCATGAATGTCTATAAAACCATGTGGTGAGCAATAATATTAATAGTATCCCATGGTGTTACAGAACCATGGAGTGAGGTTATTGTACAGTAGACAAACTGTGCCATGAATTAGTGCTGCTATATAGTTTCTGGTGAAAAGGTTATTGATAGTGAAGTATATACTGTCTGGGATTACAAAAGCTGGCTGTTATACTGTACACATTATACGTAGATGTAACCTAATGTAAACTAATTTTCTACAGACTGCTTGGAATTGGTGGGAATCTTAGTAATGTGACCATTATGCTGAGGTGACTGGCCAGCTCAGGTGACAATTAAGAGAGGTTTCAACTATGAACATAAGCATCAGTTTCTATTACACACACTGACACAGTTCTATTAACATACACTTACGTACATTTTATTCAGCTCCATATGGTAGCTAATGTTTGGCATGTCTTTCAACTTATTATGTGGCATACTTCTAAACGTGCAGTAAAATAATCACCAATAACACCAACCACATACTCTGTACCATCACAACAACATTATTAAAGATTTTACGACTATTATATTATACGTTCTATAATATACCAAAGGCACATCCTGAAAATTTAGAAGGTGACTTACAGACAACTAATTTAAAATTAAGAAGAGTAGAGGAGAGAGTAGAAGAGAAGAGACAAGAAAAGAAGAGTAGAAGAAGAGTAGTGTGACTACTATACTAGAACACCTGACTGCTCAATTAGAGCATCTTTAGTGCTAAACGAAATACAGGTCACTATTCCGCTACTGTATACAACTGCAAACAGTGCAATATAGTATAGCGGCATAGCCCCCAAAATTGGCAATATTGTGCACTTTTTCATGAAACCATGAAACTTTCCACATAAATAGTACTCCCCATGATATGTAATTTTAGATATAGTGCCATTGCTGAGTTGACCTTTGGTGACCTTTACTGCCATTTTTGTATACAAAATTGATCATTTTTGTCTTTACCTCCCTGAGGCAAAATTAACTTGTCAAAATAATGGTACCAAACAAAAGATCTTGCTTATAGAAACACTTTTTATTTGAAGTCAATAGGTGATTTCATTACAAAGTTATGATCATTTTTACTAGATGCAAAATTTGATATATTTACCTGCCCTCGAGGTGTGAATTACCTGTGGGCAGATAATTATGCATAAATTTATCAAATTTTGCAGCGAATAAAAATACTCATATCTTAAGAATGAAATCACCTATTGACTTCAAATAAAAACCAAGTTGTTTCTATCAGCAAGATCTTTTGTTTGGTACCATGTTTTAACAGGTTAATTACTGCCTCAGGGAGTTAAAGACAAGAACGATCAATTTTCTGTACAAAAATAGCAGTAAAGGTCACCAAAGGTCAAATCTGTGATGGCACTATATCTAAAAATACATGTATTGAGGACTACTATTTATGTGGAAAGTTTCATGGCTTTATGAAAAAGTGCACAATTTTTGGGTCGTGCCGCTAATACTACAAGGTATTAAAAGGAATAAAACTTTATTGATTGTATGAATTGCCCAAAATAGAGAGAGAGAGAGATTTAAGCTGATATAGTGCCTGATCCAAGATTGGTAATGCAATCCAAGTGCTGTCAGCCATCAATGTTATTATTTTTCTGAAATGCACACACCTCAACTATAGACACCTTGGAAGACAATACTGTATTATTGCTAGTATTGAAATGCAATTCTTGAATTTGTACATGTGGAAGACTCCAGCATTATGTTGCAAATATGTACAGTATGCACAATAGTGTTTATGTATAGATGTGGAACCTGTGGTTATTACAGACCATATACACCATAATCATAATCAGTACACATTTATGCAACATATTAGCTTCTGCTCCTTACAATAACTGCAATCTTGTATTGTTCACAAAGGCGTCAACTCTGACATTCTCTATATCATTTTTACCTGCATAGCTACAAGGATGAAAGTAGACCATCCATAATGTTCGTAGGTGTAGCAAGATATTTTTAGATAGGGGGGTTCCAGTTTGGTGTTAAAGAGCAAAAAAAAAAGTCGACACCTAGCTACTAAGAATGACTGCCCTCCACTAAATAATATAGATTGTATCACTGATAAAGCACATAAAAATCCTTATTCACAACTTCATAGTTTGCAGCACTTCTCTGAATACTGTGTCTACTTTATTAGAATAACTGACTGCTCTATTAGAGTATCTCGATCTTTTTAAAATTTGTAATCAGAAAATCGCCCCCCTGGGTTGCTACACCTATGAATTGTTCAGAACACAATGGTAATAAAGTATCACAGAGATGTCTGCACAATACACTTATATGTACATGCACATGTCTACACTACAAACTCACAATTTTTCCAAGTTCCGTAGATGTCCAAGAAATGGAATTTCCTTTAAGCCATTATTGGCAATGTTCCTTAATTTGTCAAGATTGAACACAAAAATCTCAATAGAACACACAAACGAACACACAAAGAAGAACACACTTAATAGAACACACAAACATTGAAACTACATGCCATTACACATTTTTACAAAGCTAACTAACAAATACTTTAAGGATATATTTTCAAAACGGAAAACTGAATTATTTTTATGAATAAGATCTTTGCATATTTAAGAACATAAATAAATAGTTGAGAGAGTCAGCACAGGATGTATATAAAGCTGTGAACAGGTTACCACTGAATTCATTTTACACGGCACCTTAAACAAACTGCTTTAAACCACCAAAAACACTAACTACTAACTTAACCATTTTATAGTGTTTTATTACAAAACTTTTCCTTGCAAAGCTGTAGTTATATTCATGACATATAATCTGAGTAATCTGCTTTTATACCTTTTGCATGAATAAATGACACATTCCCTTTGGACCTGAAGGGATATACTATTTCTGGTAGCCTACAAGGCCTATGCTTTTGTTATTTGGTTGTTACAACATCCGCACAACCTATTCGGAAAACCTGTTGACACTTCACGCATATTTGGAAATCAGATTTACTGGTATTTCAAATTGGCACAAAGTATATGCCTCAGAGAAATCTTACTCGCCTGTAAGTTCCACAGGGTGTACAGTGCACTTTCACCAGATTTTCATTTGTCACACACTGGGCAGAAGCAAATGCACAGCGTCTTTACGAAAACAATTTCAGGAAACCAGTTGCTCTCAAGATTTCAAATAATTATTAACACAACATAAAATTATTAATTTAACAGACAAGTTAATTTGCTTACAAGGTTATTAACTCAGTGTTATCAATTAAGGCATCATCATCAATTTTCTGTAGTTGAGTGGTATCCAAGTACCTACAGCAAGTTATGCACTGTATGATATAAATAAAAACTGACTTCAAGTTGTTATTAAATACTGTATTTGCACACACCACACACTACATGCAGACAAACAGACATACAGACACACAAAGTCACTTACAGCCGTTTCAGCTTGGGGAATTGCTTCATATGGTCATAAGTGATATGTGTGATATTGTTTCCATTGAGGAGTCTACAGAAATAAAATTAGTACTAATGTCACAGCAAAAATAATAGTGTTCTAATGCTACCCATAGCTACTTTAGTCAGTACTAATTCAAATAACCCCATATACCGAGACACAATGGGCCACTAATCTATTAATGATTCTAATGTAATTCACTATTGGGCTTGTGGTCTGCTGTTGTCTGAGTCTAGGTAAATTTTATGAACTTGTTCCAACACCAAAACATAATAGGTGGAATAAATACAGGCAGTATTTGTACATGAATTATGCTGTGCTTGTTTGGATAAATCTTCTGCATACACACACACACACTACATACATACTACACATCTAAACACATACACACACATGTAACTGTGTACAAGTAAGATGCACTTATGGATATACTGGAGACTCAAAAATATATTGAAAAATTGGAATTAACAAGCAGTTTAATGACACACAGTCACTGTACTATTTGATAGGGATTCAGTAAAGTGAATAAAATTGCCATGGCTTCTCCATGTGTAATATAGTACTCCATTGTCCATATAGCAGCAACCTCTAACATTTAGATACATTGGTTCTGTGACAGATGTTACGGTGCTATTGAACAGCAGTGAAATAGATAGGAATTTCATCATGTGGCCACAAAATCTTGGCTGCATTAGCAGGACCAGAGATTGGTTACACATATTATTAGTAACTAGCTACTGTATCCCACTAGGAACCTGATAAAAAGTTACAACCTTTACAGAAGAGAACCAAGAATTTGGCAATGGAAACTCTATTGAAGGCAGACAAACCCTATATAAAGTGGGTGGTGATATGATTCTCAGAGTAACACATGAAGCCAAAGAAATTGTGATGATGTAATGTCATAAGTGATAAAGTTGATAACTAATACACAAGGATGACTACATCACTATTAAAATACACAAACACCCACAAACAAAGATTCCAGTGATTTTGAAATCTAACAAGGACATAGGTGTAAAGCATAAACATTGTGGGGCTAATGTAATTTCAAAGAAATGATAATTGTAATGAAATCTTAAGGTTTGGCCAATAATAAACACAGAAAGAGAGAAAAAATTTAAAAGGAAGTTTATTACATACAGCCTGTAAGTGTTATCAAATCAAATAAGACACCGTATAATGTCAATTTTTGAGGAACATGATTTTCACAGATTTTGCAGTTGCTTAGTTGTCCACGATCTTTATAGTGCAGTAAACTGTG
Organism: Dysidea avara; assembly: GCF_963678975.1. Taxonomy (NCBI): domain Eukaryota; kingdom Metazoa; phylum Porifera; class Demospongiae; order Dictyoceratida; family Dysideidae; genus Dysidea; species Dysidea avara. The sequence goes on from NC_089273.1 coordinate 49,111,429, forward strand.
AAAATCCTGAATTCATTGATCTGTAAAAATTACTTAATTTGTTATATACAGTAATGTTTCAGTGTAATATTATGAATTCTGATGCACATAAAGTACACTGCAAAATTTCAAGTGTCATTTTTCTTGTATAGAGTAGACAATGAGAAGGCTAAAACCTGTTAATACAGACAGAGTCTTGATATCAGATGTCTATTAAGTGTAGAAAAATCCCAGACTAGTAGTGATTCAAACTTGGTCAGCATGCTAGTTTCTGCTACCATGGTAGCTAGTTAAAATTAATGTACATAAACTTTTTTGATACATAAAATTCCTTCACACATCAAAGGTACACTCTACATACAGTACCAGATGTAAGATGAAAACTTGTTTGCTGTTACATTCCCACACACACACTTAGATAACTGTTCCAAGAAATAGTCCACAGTTGTAAATCACTAATAATAAATGTCACAGGTAATAAATGATGCAGTCATCCTGATAAGACCCAACTATACAAGTAAAGTATGTACAATGAATTTGCAAAAGTAAAACACGTATTACCCGAGCCTATATCTTTTATTTGGGAACATAGACAAGTTGTAAAGTTCCACCAACACAAGATGGCATTCCCAATCATGCCATTTGTTCATTTTGTATGTTTTCCAAAATCAGGTATGAGGATATGTGGTTGTAGTGTGCTGTGTGCATGAATGCTCAATGTACATCGATCTGTACACTCTAGTACATATGGTATGTTTTTGTAAAATAATATCTGGTAATCAGCTCAGTTTTCCAGCCATATCAACTTGCACACTGAAAATATTATTACTTAACAGTTTGTATACCTTCAGGCTCCGTCATACACTTCCTTGCATTTACGTATCTCAGTACTCATAACCCATTGAGTTTTTATCTTGTCACCTTCATATTACACTACGAAATAGTGCTATGGTAGGAATTATAATGTGACCAGCTTTCAGGGTGGGACCATATTCACATGTTAAGTTATGGGTTGCCAAGCACACACAATTGGAAAGGCTATAAGACTCCTTTTCGCAGACCCAGTCCTGCAGGCAATGTCAAAATCAATCACTGATCCTGTAGAACACCTTACAAATGAGAAGTTGTTATTACAGGTTATCAGAAACTTGGACATTAATATAACATGTGACCCAGTATGCAAAAAGGGGTCTTATAGCCTTTCCAATTTGTCAAGTTTGACTAATCATAACTCATGTTTTCAACCTATCACCTTCATATTATACCAAGCCATAGTGCTATGTTAGGGGTATAAGGGGACTAAATTGCAGGGTGCTACCACATTCACAAGGCAAGTTACAGGTAGCCAAGTACGTACATGCAATTAAAAAGGCTATAAGACCCCGGACTGGGTCACATGTAGCAACTATGAGAAAATTAGATTGTAGTACATGTCATTGTGTACTTATCTCACTTCGGCAGCTTGAGCTGTGATGCAAACAATTATTTAGATATTGTTCAGCCAGTCACATGATGTGTACTACAATATTGAAGGATTATAATGACATTCACAGGAATTCCAATTAAATGAGAGTGATCAATGAATAAGTGGTGTTTGATGATTATCACATAGTTATCATCATGATGTGACTGAGTAATGATAACAAACATCTCTCTGAGCATAGCATGCAGTACTATGTAAACTAATTGTATAATAGAAACCAACTGAAACACCATAATATGTGACCTGGTCTGCGAAAACAGGGCAATTGGGCACCTTGTCATAAAACTGGTTATATCTCAGTGCTGGAATAGAATATTTGTATTCTGTAAATGTTTATTATAAGATGTTTAATAGTCACATGACCATAGCACAGTGGCATAAAAAGTTATGGTGAATGAAAGTTTGAAAAAGTAGGCAAATTTTATGTGCCCACATGCCCTGTTTTTGCAGACCCAGTTACATACGTATTGTCAAGCTGACCAGTCTATACTGGTAGGTGGTGACCAGTCTACACTGGTAGGTGGTGACCAGTCTACACTGGTAGGTGTCTAGCTAAATGATGCAATTGACAAGTGTCCACACTGTACAATATAATAATAGTGTAAATATTATGTAGTTGGGAATTACACTGTGGAGCATGTACTATAGTGTAATTTAAATTGACATCAATTCAGGTCTTTAAAATACACTGAAAGTGTTTAGCTTTCATGTTTATTTAGGATCTAAAATCAAAGCGGTATACAATGTAGAAATTTGTTTTGTAAAATCTAACACCTCTTATCAATCAGGGGAATATCCAAAACTATTGTGTCAAACATAACATAGCTTTGCTAAAGTTTAACACGGCCCAAATTTATCTCCACTATATCTCATGTAAAGCAAGTATAGATGATATGAAGATATGTACGTCTGAAGTGTAGAGCACTATTTAGGCAGGAAGAATTGCAGGCATGGCATTACGCTATGCTTGAAGTGACTATGTTAAGGAGGTGGCTACCAAGTGGGGCTTCAGTGTATACAATAATACAATCATATAGACAACAACGCACAATAAATTCTTCCATGCACATTTTTATGAATTATTTCAATGTTTAATAACATCTAACATTATCAACAATGCCTATACCCACACAATGTACACAACTATGTACAAACTATACATCTATGCAAATATGGGGACACAGTTTACAGAAAACAGTAGGTACATCAGATATTCCATAGTTGAGCTATGAAATATGTGTTTGTACAAATTGTTACTATAATGTCTCATTACCTCTGAACAAGTGACAATTACTTTCTTATCAAACTTAAGCAGCATGATTATTTCCTTTCAACAAAGAATCTATCAGACTATTGTAACAATATGTTAGCCAGTGTATCAAGTCCTGCTTTAGGCTACGAAAAGCTGGTTAATTATATAGTGTTTCTGGTTCCATTCCTGGTCAATTTTTGCTGAATGAATTGTACAATCACCATAAAATCATACAGTACGGTAGTGTACCATACAGTTACAGTAGTACCATACAGTATGGTAGTAAAGTATATTAGGGATCGTGGAGATTGGGTTTTCCTAGCCAAAAAAGTCACCCAAAAACCAGTTTCACAACTCCATCCTGGCACCTTGGCAGATTTGGTTACGTACAACCAAGCCCAAAAGTGCCTTCAGTACGATCTTAAAGGCTTCAAATAAATTGTTACGAAATTTAAAAAAATTTATTGAATGGAATTTTCTACTGACTAACTGCCTGCCTGCTTGCCTCCCTGTCGATTCGCGGTAATGTGATGCATGGCTTCCCTACAGTACATTTGTAAATAATCGTTTGTATTTTCTGTAGTGACTGGATTGATTGCAGAGACAATTCTAGCACTGTTCTTTGTTTGTAACACTGTGTAACGGACTGAAAATAGCAGTAAAGCGAAGCGTAATGGCCGCTGCACTTTCGAGGAAGTAATTGATAGTTGGGGGCACGCAAATCATCATATTTTCGTGTTGATTGGATTGTTGCAGAGGTACTTCTTCTACTGTTTTTTTTTGTCTGTAGCACTGTGTAACAGGCTGAACATAGCTGTAAGTGAAGCGTAATGGCCACTGCACTTTCGAAGCAGTATTTGATAGCTGGGGCATGCGTTCAGACGAAAGCATTAATTCTGGCACCATCCTTTCTTTTGATGCGGTATGCGTGGGTTCACCAGTCATAATAATGTTACAAAAAGAAAGTAAACAAACAAGTTTAAGGAAAAAGTAGGAATTTCAAGTTCGATTAGGAATCATAGAAAAAAAAAGTGGGAGTTGCCTACACCTGCAGATATACTAGTGAACATTTAATCCCTTAGGTCTTGGGGTATAGACTGAATTAGGGATTAAATGTTCACAAGTATACTTGCAGGTAAGGTGACTCCCTTGTTTCCCTACTTTTTATTTCTATGATCCCTAATCGAACTTAAAATTCCTAATTTATTTTATATCTGTTGAAAGATTTTCCTGTATTGTACACATTATTGTCTTATAAGGATACTCTAACTTCATACAGTACTTTTATTTTTCTCTATAATTCCATGTACTGTTATGTCAAATGTAGTGTACCATATCAAAATGTTGTAAAAACAACAAGTCAGGTCACCTGGTCAATTTTGGGAAATTTGTAAGACCAGAAACATATAATTAACTTTGCATGGGCTTACAATGGTGCATATTGATTTTCCCAGTTTTCCATTTTCCAGTTTTGCATTTAATGCTAAGGCAAATGTTTATTCTGTTATAAGCCCAGACATCGTATAATACGTTCGCCACCAAATATTTCGAAATGTGGGAGCAGTTGATAGCATTCACAGCTTGCACACAAATACGTAATACCGACTATATAGAGCTGCAATTTATACATGAAGCCCAATTGGTATGCACACACTCCAACAGCAATGAATACAAAAGAAAATAAGTTACAGATATCAAGTTAATAACAAAATTTTAATTGTATGGTAACACCATTATGTACGTACAAAACGTATCAGTAATACTTGCCTGTCTGACCATAGTACAGCTTTACTAACATACATGGGTGAATATCATACAGTTAGCATTTTTTTGCATTGAGTTATTAGTGTCATTCAGTACTTGATAAAGCCCTGATGTTCATTGGCATCACTGTATGACTTCTACTGTTACAACATACATACTGGGTACTATATACAGAACATTCTTGTACTTCTAATTAGCTATACACTATGGCAAATTTAAATTGAATAAAGGACTGATAATGAAAGTGTAGTTTTTGAAACAACTCAAGATATATGTACCTTTATCCCAGCTCTTAGCAGGTATGTGCACTTTCATGAGACACTACCCTAATGAGGTGTTTGTCGAGCTATTTAGCAATTATAATGTAGAAATAATCCAAGTCTCATAAGCCAAGATATCATAACCAGTGTAGATTAAGTGAAAAACCTACTTCATTATACTATGAAGTAAACACAGATTACAGCAGTCCTATACTACACTAGTGCATGCCATAATAATACAACCACTTAATATGTGCTAGACCAATTATTATTGTTGTGATAACTATGGTATAGATCTTATGTACCACACTTTGCAAAAACACATTAGTTACATATTGCCATAGTGAATAAGCCACAGGAAATAACGTTAAAAGCAATTCTTTGAAATGCAGTACTAATAATGACACATAATTTTTTTGTAATTAGCGTGACAATGATGATAATTTTTCCTGGAATTTGGAATGAATATCTTTAAAAAAATATTTACTGATATCACTTCTAGAAAAGATGACTAAACTTTTGTGTATGCTGATTGCCTTACTGACTGTGGTTTCATGTACACATCAGGGCTTTGTTTATATTCACTCTATAAATGGATTACAATCAAAAAATCATAATCATTGCCAATATAATTGATGTAATCTATCGGTGTACGGTCCCTGTAAATATACTCTGTTACAATTTTAAAATGATACTCATTCAGTTATGACCACAGGGTACTTGGCTTGGTATGGCCATAGATTATTAATCACTACGGGTACGGCATTTGATTACATTTATTATATATAATATGACTTACAGTAACAGTATCACAAAAATGCACTCATTACAACACAAACACTGTACCCTCATTGTAACTAATCCTATGACATGCAAATACAAATGTGACCGAGCCAGCAAAAATAGCTAGAGCATGTGGGCACAAACTACACCCTGACACACAATCAGTCATATCTCAGCATTGCAATACACTATTTCCATTCTGTAATTTGTATCAAATAGCCAATTAAATATGAAATAAAGGCTCAAAATTACATGGCCATAGCATGATGCACTGGAAAGTTATGAGCCATGAAAGTTTGAAAAAGTAGGCAAATTTTATGACATGTTCTATTTTCGCAGGCCTGGTCACACATATGGATGTGTATTAGTCCTACTAGATGGCTGATAATCAATTCACTGCCAGCTATCATTACCTGATCAACTAGCTATTATGGTCCAACTAGCTATTATGGTCACAACATAGCCAACACTCCCATAGCAGAGACAGAGACCTTACAACATCAGGATTGATTGACTGATAAGTAACTAGCTATTCACGAAAATTAGTTACAATACTGTACACGAGACTACACTTACAAACACGTGATGTTCTCGTACAGTGACACATTTCCAGGTCCATCCGGTAGCCTATCCAACATGGTCCTGTTCAACAATTTCGCAATGCTGTCTTCGTCGTTGCCCAGCGTGCTGAAGGAACAATCGATCGTATATCTGTCTCCTAATCTGTCATCTTCATGACAATCTTCGAATGCTTGATGGTATAGATCTTTCAGATTCAAGCCTTCATTGAGACTGTCGATTGTTCCACACGCACAACCATGTTCCTCAAACACGTCGCGATCCAAGCTAGGATCGTTGTTACATATAACCCCACGGACTATCGCTAATCGCATCGCCAATAGAGCAAGGAATAACGCTGTAGCCATATTGAACTGTAGTCTGACTGGATTCCACATTTCAGCCCTCCTCTTTTTAGTTTAAGTTTTCAAAACAAGCGCGCGCCGCTCAAACATTATTATTGCGTAAACCCCCTTATTAGGTTCAATGCCCAGTCAGTGGCTGTCCCGAATGCTCCTGTTGTTTACTAATTTTGTAGTACAGGTGAACTGAGGAGCCCATGGCCATAATAATAAAGCTCTTACAAGAGATAATTATTATACCTGTTAATGACTAGCTAGCTACAAGATACAATTAATAAGTATATACAATAACAAGGTATCCCATCTACAATTTCATGGGTATTTGTTCCAATTGAAAAAATACAATAGCTAGCTACTTGAGCAGGAGTTATTAATCTCATGTATTATCAGTTGCTTATCAGCTGTGCCTTGATTACAGTATAATCAAGGCACAGCTGATAAGCAACTGATGCTAGCATTCCTGGCAAAAAAATTAAAAATCTCTGTGGAAATATGCAATTCTGAAAAGTTCGTTGCTAGTTTGCTTCGGTGGACTATGTTGACCATAAACAGATGAATGGAGACAGCTTTGGATGTCTCTTCCTCATTGACCTGTAATCCAACCTTCTGTGGGCAATCATCTCGTTTCAGTTTAGAATTGTAGCTATACTTCTTCAATGGGAAAAGATAGATCATAGGTTATAAGAGACATCATGTGACTTTTTGTTGTTGAAATATGTCTGGGCACTTTCGCTGCCGGAGAATTCTTTGCTATGTAGACTTGTCCTTGTAGACAGAATAATAATTATTATGCTTTATATAGTACCCTAGCAGTGGTGTAGTATTGATATGTCATATTCTTCTTCCACAATTTTACACTGCAAAAGTATGAATTTCATATTGAAGGGATGACTCCTGTGGTCACGTGACTGAGTATCACCTTCATGCTGATTTGCCACATGAGCCATCCCCTTTAGCGTGAAATTCCATGTACACGTATCATTGATTTCACCTGGAGAAGAACTATTCAGATACCGAAGAAGTGAAGACTTCTGAATTTGCAGTAACTAGGGCTATAGTATATTAGTTATTTATCCATATATCGGCCATGCAGTCAGCTCTGCTGGGTGCATGCTCAGCTTCTGTGCAACATAAAAATGATTATAATCATACGGTACGATAGAACTGTATAGTAGGGACCACAAAGGAGTAGGTGTGGCCCACGAAATAATATCACCCAAAAACCAGCCTCAATTTTCTCTTACGATGATGAGGCAGTATTGGTGAGGTAAAACTAAGCCCAAACAAGCTTTCAGATCGACCTGAAACGCTTCAGTTCAACAAGTTGCTATGGAATTTAAAAAAATTTTATTCAACGGAATTTTCTACTGACTGAGTAAGTAACTGACTGACTGATACCTTCAGACAAGCGTAACTCGATAACGGCTAAGGCTACGGGCTTGATTTTTTCACTGTTCGACGTCGCTTCAGCCCGACAGGTTCCTTTTGGCATATCACAGTACGTACAATGCATTCATCATGGACTTACCAGTGTCCTCCTTTGTGTCCCATTCATCTTTGCTGACAGAGAAAGGTGTTGATTTGGCGCGAGCACGTCCCTTCGTAACGGAAATAATCGTCCGTATTTTCATCGTGGCTATTTTGATTGCAGAGGTGCTTTTCAAACAGTTCTTGATTCGTACTGCTGTGTGGTGGGTTGAACATAGCCTACATCGAAGCATAATGGATACTTCATTTTTTCAGACGATAATTAATATGATCGAGGTGCGCGGCACGATTTCTTTCTTTTGGTATGCGTGGATTGTAGAGGTACTTTTCGAACAGTTCTTGATTCGAAATGCTGTGTAACGGATTGAACATAGCTGACAACGAAGCGTAATGGACACTTCACTTTTCAGACGATAATTGATATAGCTGGGGTGTGCGGTGCCTTTTCAGTAGTCTCGCGTAGGCAGACCCACTCTTGGTCTGCGTTGTGGGTTGTTAGCGAATTCCTTTCTCTTTTGACAGTAATCCACCAGTCCGGCCGCAATATGACGTGTCGTGATGAAAGTTAACCAGGTGTTTCATTATCACCCTGAAAAAGCTCAGGGTGTCAGAACAACATTGCTATTCGAACTATACCAGACCCTCTCGCAGCTAGGCGCTTATAATTATCAATCGATAAGCACCGCACGAAGAGTGGGTCTGGCTATGCGAGACTACCTTTTCAGATGCGGTATGCGTGGGTTCACCAGTCATAATAAAATTATTTACAAAAAAAAGTTAACAAACAAGTACACGAAAAAATATGGAATTTTCAGCTGGAGTAGGGATCGATAAAAAGTTCTGAAACAAGTTGGAGTAGCTAGTCCATGATATTAAACCACTGTAAAACAATAAGAAGTGTTATATCCCTACTGTGCATTTCCATTATAGTATCTTGAGCACAGTAGGGATATAACACTTCTTATTGTTTTACAGTGATTTAATATCATGGACTAGCTACTCCAACTTATTTCAGTACTTATTCTAGTTAAAAATTTCAAAATTTTTTGTGTACTTGTTATCAATTACAGTAGTGCAGATTTAGCCTGGTTAAAAATAAGTTTGCTAAGAATCTATGTACAATATCAGATAGCCAAGCTGTTGGTAGTATGTAACTGAATTTTGGAAAATCACCCAAATGGGTGTGCGTGAAATAATTAGGATTTTCAGGTCAAGTGGGTTGCTAATAAAAGCAGGGCATGGTTTTGAAAATATTTCTTGTAATTTAAGGTATTGAGAATGGCTTAAAACCATCAACAAGTAAATTTGCACTATAGATTTGTGATTTGATCATTAGGTGTCAAATGCATCCATATGGATGATTTTCCAAAATTCAGTCACATATATCATTGTTGTTTTTGAAAAGTGTTCTGATGTGCAGCAGTGGAAAAATATGGTGAGTGGATGATGGATGGAAGAAACACGTTGATTGTACATATGCTTGGCAAACAGTACTATCATTGTTAATTTTAACACCCAACAGGCTGTTCTTCATTAAATCTTCTCTAATTCAATATTGTTGTGAGTGATCTAAATTCAATGGCTGAAAAAACCAATTTTTACTACTAGCCCTAACCTATAATTATTGTCACAATTGTTGTGTGGCAAAGTGTCATGCAGTGAAAGGGATAATTTAAGGGATTTCTTACTAACCCAGAAGGGGCGGGGGGCATGCTTACTAAGGAAAGTTTTGCAACAAAATGTGGCAAGACTGAATCTAAGAGAAATGACTGAGATATAAAACTAAGAAATATTGAACAAACTGCTATACGGTGATGCACAAGCCATTTCTTTAAAACAAGTTGTTGTTTTATTAGATTTTAAGGAAATTATTTTATATCAGTAGTGGACTGTAAAAAAGACCATAATTGAGCTGATTTATTATGGAAAACTTTTGCGGCTATCTCAACAGGTGTATAAAAATTATATGCTGTGTGCGTGCATGTTAACTCTCTTTTACACAGAAGGATTTGACTAAAAGTACTTCAAGATCCAATCTTTATTCTTTTCTGTCGTGCAGCTTGCTATTTTAGACCTGTAACCTGATTGGCAAAATCACCACATACAACTAGCCAAAAGTCTAGATTTTTGACCACAACCAGCCCACCTTTAGTCCTTGTCTAAATCAGCATAGACAGCACAGTAGGATTGTGAATCGAAAGTTAGGCTCTCTGCTCCAAAGGATATCCAGCTGTAGCCTTCTTGCACAAGAATAGCTACTGATACAAAATAATGATATACTTTAAACACTCATTATCAATAGATGTCAGATCGACGTTTCTATAATCTAACAATGTGCTGAATAATTTGATTTCGGTACTCACAACCAATCACATCCGATAATGCAATTTGTTAAGTGTTAAAGCAATGATGGAAATTATGCATTGCTCACTCCACACACTTGACGTTTGTAGTCTTGTATGATCATAATTTAGTCATGTGTTGTTTGGAAACCTTATCTTCTTAAAGAGATACCAGAGCATGGAAGAAATATAGTTTTGTAGTAACAGTGATAAATGATTGGAATTATCTACCATATGTGACCGGATCTGCGAGATGGGGTCTTATAGCCTTTCCAAATTTCCAAGTTTGATGAGTCACATCTCATCATGTGTTTTAGCTACCTATTGTCTTAAAATTACATCCAGAAACAGTGCTTTGTTAGGAGGTGACCCAATTTCAAGCTGGTACCATACTCACAAGTCAAATTATGGATTGCCAAGTCATAGATTTATAACCCCCAGGGTTATAAATCTATGGCCAAGTACAGTACATGCAATTGGAAAGGCTATAGCCAAGACCCCTTTTTGCAGATCTGGTTACATTTAACATAATAATTTAAATTTAATATGCTGACCTCAATTGCACAGTATAATGCATATAATTTTTTATTTTATTTTTTAAATTGCATATAATAAATTAACTTTAGTAGCTAATTCTGCAGTTTCTGTGTAAATTGACCATAATTGTTGCATGTACAGTAGCTATACCTAAAGTAACACATTGTTACGGTAATAATTCTTTGAAACTTCTCCTCCTCCTCCTGTTTAATTTAACCTCTTTAGCTCTGTTTGGATGTTAGAGCCTTCCACAAAATAAAATATATATAAAAATACCCGTGCAGGGAAACGCATGCGCAAAGTTTGTTTAGCGGACCCTCCTTTCCAAGAAAAAGTCCCGTCAATACGAGTTGACAAGGCAGCACACTGTTACTGACTCTCTTGCTTAGAAGAAGAAACAGAAAATGGCGGAAACTTTCACTTTCCCTGTCAGCGTAAAGGAGTCGGGCGGGAGGAACTACATGATCAACGTCAGATCCAACTGGAATGTCGCACAAGTGAAGGAAGCTATCGTTCGACAAAGTGGACTAAAACCAAACCAGTTTAAACTGGTGTTCGCTGGAATGGAACTCAAGGAACAAATGACGCTGCAGGTGAAAAGTAGGGGTGTTGTGAATGCATGATTAAGGGGGGGTGGAGCTACGCGGTTGGATACCTGGGATTTCAGTTTTAAAACACGCCTGATGTAATTACAGTACGTTGTTTTAAACTTGTTGACGTCATCACGCAAGTAGTACAGAAATTCCTGCTATATAGAACCATGTGACACGTACGTTACAATAGGGTTTCCACTCAAAATAGAAAGATGCTTCATTTTGTTGTTGAGATTTTCACACAGATTTACCTTTAAGTTAAAGCAAACAAGTGCTAATTTGTTATTGGAATGTTTGCAGCAGTCGCTATCAGCACAATTTTAGCATACCTGTATGTAAATATCCAAAAAATGGTCATGTGACCAAAAATCCCTTCATGTAGGATTTCCACTGCAAAATAAGATGATGCCTTAACCTTTTGCATTGTTTCTGATGATTTTCACGTAGGCTGACCTTGAGATAAAACAAACAAGTGCTAATATGTGACCGGATTTCACAAAACCAGGCTTCCACACACACAAAATCAAACTTACGATTTTACCAGAAATGGATTGCTGGTCTAATACACTATCATATTTCACACTGTACTTCCTTCAGCACTGACAAGTCTGGTTTCTGTAGCAGCTTTCTTCCGACCCTGTCAAAGCCACGAGTGTGAGATTGGCACCATTAAATGGCCATGGCTTTGTGATAATGGTGTGTAGTGAGCTGGGACTTCACAGAGAGCTCGCCAATAGTGTTCTCAGTCAATTTGGAGTAATTTGAGGGCCATGGAGGGCCATGGAGAGCCCAAACTTGGCCTCTGGATTCCAATCGTCTTCTTACTCCATTTTATACCCGTATATTAAGACCACCGTCCACCCCCACCTTCCCACTCTATTACTACCATCTGTGATATTATTACCCGCTCGAAAAAAGCTGCTCAAAACAGGGCAAATTTTGGGTATCAGAAATGTATACACCCACTCAGTGATAGCTAGTGAACAGATGAACAATTGGTGCAAATTTTGTTTGCACAGCTGTAGGCACTGGGAAGTTATTACACAATGAGTCCTTAAAATCGCCATATCTCCTAACAAAGCTTTGTGCGTCGAAGCCTTGTTTTGTCAAATTTAGTCACATATATTATTAAACTGTCTATTACTTTCAATACATCTATACCAGTGCAGTTTTAACTCTAAATCCACAAAAAGTGATCACTACAAGATGTAGAAGTCTTCATTATAAGGCAGGAAATACACTAATTGTGACTTTGGTCACCTTACAATACAATGATTTTCTAATAAGATGTCCTATTTAACTATTATGATATTTTTGGTCATGTGACCACTTTTTGCATGTTATTGTGTGTTAAACTTATGCTGATACCCAATTCCACAAGCAATCCAATAATAAATTAGTACCTGTTTGCTTTATCTTAAAGGTCAGTCTGTATGAAAATCACCAGAAATAACATAAGGAAGTGCCTTCCTATTTTGAGTTGGAAACCCTAGTTACAAGTGTTCAAACGGAAGCAAAAATCTGTTGTATGCGTACTAAGAACATCAACGAACTGCAAAAAACTTCATAACTGAGCAAACACCCCAAGGTGAACTTGTAACAGTCATTGAACTAACACTCTCAGCATTATCTGCCAGTTAGCTACCCACCTCTTTCAATTTATTGTTGATTTCTGTTTTTCATAGGTGCACATATATTGTGGCTATTGCTTTGTAATGTCTTGTTGATGCCAGTAGTTTTCAATTTATATGTGTCATAACTTGCTACTCTAAATAGCTATGTGTTTCATTTTTGTTATAGAGGCAACTTAGACTATTAAACTGTACAGCAGCATGTGTTTTACAGTGGCCGAAATAATATTAATGAAAACCATCCCTAGCTCAGTTTAGCGAATTTCGCTATTCAAAAAAATCATGCTGCAATGCAGTTCGCATATATATTTTAGAGCATTTACAGTAAAAAATATCGATAATCTATAAGTTAAAGCTCAATGTGTCTGGTTTTAATAATAGTTGACTATGCCTGTAAAAACATGGCATGTGGGCACAAACTATACCTTGTCACACAACGGAAATATATCAGAACTGGAGTAGAATATTAGCATTCTGTAACTTGTGTATTAAAGCCAGTTAATGCTGAAAAGTTCATAATAATATATAACATAGTAATGTCTTAAAAATTATGGGGTATAATTTTATCAACAATTTGGCAAAAGTATTGTACCCTCACATGCCCTGTTTTCTCAGGCTCGGTTGCATTGTTATTATGACTACATCAAAATCTGCTTTAGGGCATTGGAGTACAAAACACTAGCACACTCCATTGTGTCCGTAGTAACGTCTCTGCCAGTGTACAGATGGAACGTTCCATGCAGCCACTCAGTGATGTTAACCTTGGGGCAATGGAACCAGCTGCAAGTATGTTCGTAATTTTACTGTAGTTTTTTTGTGTCCACTTGAGCTACACAAACTCCACTAATAAAATTGGTGAACATGTGTATTCCTGGAAAGGTTTTGTACTGGAACAGGGGTTTAAACAGTGGACCATTGGACCTGTGAGGACCCAACTTTTCTTGGGATTTTATAATCACAAGTGAAAGAAAAATTATAAGTTCAATTATGAACCAAAGAACTTTTCACTGTACAAGAACTCACTGTGACCAGGGTTGATGCTAGTACTTTCAACCTAGGGTTGCTGCTTTGTGGCATTCTAGGATACTGAGGCCTTGTTGTTCCAGATTATTATTTAACACTTATAGGGGTTATGCTGCTTTGTGGTTACAGGGAAGCAGCTTCTGCTACGCAAGAAAGGTGTCACTCAGGGTGTTCCAATGTCAATGACTCTGTATGCAGTTGCTTTGCTTCCTTTGATTCACTCTCTTAAGAATTTAGAATCAAAATTGGTATGCAGATGATTGGTGACCTAAATTTTGTGCATGACTGGTTTGAGCTGATTGCAGTGCAGTATTTAGTGTTTCTCTGACATGTAGCTACCCCTCGAGCTACACCGGTGAGATGCCATGCCGTGACATGCGCGATACAGTATCTGCTCTTTAAGTTCAGCACCAGTTTACAGAGAAATTACAAAGATTTACTGTCTTGCTCATGACAATGATATTCGAGGATTTCTATGATAGCATACATGGATTCACCAAGGTTTTCCCTTGCCAATCTCCTGTTTTAGCCAATTTGCCAAAGTTTTTTTTGCCAATGTAGATTTTTAGCAGTTTGCCAAAGTTTTACGCTGCCAAGTTTTGCACTATATGGTAGTTGTAATACGGGCATGAGGGCTTTTCCTGAAAATTATGCCCGACTGTCCGAGGGCTGCAGGCCCGAGGGCAGAGGCATACATTTCAGGCAAAGCCCGAATGCCCCATGTTACAGCTAATATGTAACACTTATCATGCTGATAGCCTGCACAGGGCGATCAATCACCCAAGCCAATACGAATGCAACCACTGGGGATACTGTATTATATATGCATGCCTTAAAATTTTTGATTGTGGGTTAGCAGTTAGTACGTTCTGGTTACATTTTCCTATGATGAATCGACAAATTCTAGAGATATCACGGAGAATTTCAGTTACATGAGTTTAATGTTTTAATCAGTACTATTGAATCATTTATGGAATATTATTACAGAGTTTACTAACGGTCTAGATAAGTAAGCTTACCTGTAGAGTGGTTATTTCATGCAGAGTGGTATCTTCACAATGGGGTATGGTCTGTATTTGAAAACGTGATTGGTGAATAAGCTAAGCAATAGTTCTTACCTTAGGCTAATGTTTTTTCAAATCATGGGATATTGATTTCAGCCTTAATGTCTATATAATCACAGCTGGCCACTGCCCAGATGTAGACCAGGCTAATTGTGTATGTAGTGTGGCTAGCTGGGCTGCATAGGAAATGTAGCTCAAGCGGCATCTTTGATCTGAGGTGTGAAAGTGTTACATGTGTCATGTGATACATGGAGATGAAGACTTATTTGAGTTTATTAGCTATCTCCATGCAGCTGGATAAGTGTTTACAGTATGTGAGACAGTATGTTAAACAATCCAGACCCCTTTAGAGTAGCAAATATTTTTACCAAGTTTGGTACTTTTATCAACAGTGAATATTTTTTGGTTAAATAGGTGGCCACTATATAACAATAGAATAACTACAGTGTATTACTGTACTTATGCAAATTTCATCTCTCTATTTTCAGTTTCAGTTTTCAAATTCCACTGTTTTAAATTACTCTTTCCAGATGTTGGTATAAACAAGGATGAGGACCCAGGACCCAGAATGCCATTATGAATAACCTCCCATGTGTCAGAGAGTCACCACACAAATTCTATTGACTCTATTATTGTTGACTCAAGGTTGAATCAAAACAATGTTCAAAATTATTTTGTATATAGATGTAAATTTAATGCTTATAATACATACAAATTAATAATATAAGTGTCAATGACTCCATAGTAACCATCTATCTTTTCCATGACACAGGATCCAGCTTTTCTTGGAATTTAATATACTTCAAAATGCTTATTTGTTCTAAATATTTCTGCAAGTCATGGTATGCCCTGTATCTAGTTTTACATATTCAGATCACTTGCTCTTTGTCATGGCACATCACACAATCAGAGTTGTCTGGCCGCCTATTAATGTTTTCCTGTTTATATGCAGTGTTTGATGCTAGATGGACTAATATTATTCCGTAAAAGGTGATATTCATCGTGTAAGATATCTCTAGGATGACTTTTGAAAGCAGCATTTTAGTCAACATGTATCATTTTTTTTGGGGGGGGGGGGGGGAACCCTACTTAAATTTAGTTCTATACCATACTGTTTGATGAAACACAATAGTGTCAATTGAAACGTAAGTGGTATTACATTCTGTAAATATTTATGATCTTATTGTCTACTAGAGGGACAACAGACACAGTTTTATGTCTACTGCAAAAAGCCATGTGATGCTGTTGCATCTGGGAAATTACGTGTACGCTGTGCTCAGTGCAAAGACACAGCTTTTGTGCTTTCTGAGGTAAACCTAGATTGTATTGTGTTAATAGTCTGTGGCCGACATGTCACACTAGTGTGTCATTAATGGAACAACCTTTACTCATACATAGTTTTATGCTCCTTATTTGAATTTTATAATAGAGCTGCTTGCTTGGTATAGATATCCACATATTAAATTTGAGTGAAATCACTCTAGCCATTCTGGCAAATTTTTCTTCGTTTTCATTATTCCACACTTAATGAAAAGAGTTGTATTATCTGAGTGTTCTAAAAATTGGCACACTATATATAACGGATCTGAATTCAAATGTCAATATCATTCGAATCTACTTACAGCAATGGAATTATAACTGATTATTAGTGCAAAAAAGACTGATCTCTATTCTCCACGTTTTATTTAGGGACCAAGTGGATGGAGTGATGTACTGACAAGAGGAAAGATGAGAGGAAATTGCCATTCTTCTGCTTGCAGTGGAAGAATTGCTGTAAGTTGAACTAATTACCATGCAATAGTAAAAATTGTTTTATAGTACTTATACTATGGCAGAGAGTTGATTGTCTAACTGAAATGTCAATTACTGGAAAGCAAAATGACTGCTATAATATTATAATCAGTTAGAAAGTTTGCAGAGAATTAAAACAAGGCTTTGCATGACATATATAAGCGAAATCCCTCATATTAGTTCAGATAATCTCTCTTAGACATCTGGATGCAAGAAAGCAGTTTGCTAGACCTATAACTTAGCTTTTTAAGCTTACCCGCCCATCATCAAACGCATATAGTAGTACGTATAATGTTCAACTACGATTCAGTTTATCTTGTGTAAAATTCACAAAAAGTTATTGTAATGGTTGTACTCTGTATCCACTAATATAGTGCTCCTCAATTAACTGAAACACTTATCTTTCATTAACTGAAACACTCGATTATGACTGTTCTATTAGAGTACTTTATGTGAAATGTGCATTCTATTAGAGTAATTTAAGAGAGCACTTGTGTTCTGTTCTGTGAATGCTATCCCACTAGAGACCTGTGAGAAGGCTTAAAGCCTGTGAATACAGGGAGTCAGAAACAGTTGACAAGTGAACAATATCAGCTTGAAACAAATGGCTGATTGTTTGGGGTTCTTTATTGATCTCAACTTTTTGATTATCTGAACATGTCTTGGTTCCGAGGGGTTAGATAATTGAGGGAGAACTGTAGTAATTATCAGCCTTTTACCTGCTAGCACAGTTTAGATACTTTTATCAAGAAGCATGCCTGTCAGTTGTATGACTAAGAAAATGATTGAGTGCAAGCTGCAGCAATGAATGATATGGCTGCTAGAATGCAATGAATGATATGGCTGCTAGAATGCAATGAATGATATTACGACAACTACCAGTATAACAGCAGCAGATTTGGTGGTGTGATACAGTTAAATGGAATAAACGATACGGCTGTGGCAACTGTCTAGCGCTTTGCTAGCGCTTTGCTATATCACTTAGCTACATCATTAATGGAATGGTACAGACCATAGTTTATCAATTAAACATCATCAGGAAAGGTTAAAAGTCAATCCAATTATATTATCTGGCTAAAGGTAGTAGTGTAAAGCGTCAATTATCATCAGTCAACATCATCAACTTGATGATTTCCATACATCAATTATTGTCTGGGGTGAGTATTTTGCTTGGCACGCAATTCAGAACCAAATCTTGTCAATAGTACAAAAAGTCTACCAGTAGTAATTGTATTTCAACCAAAATATCAAGAAAGTCATGTGTGCAATATTATTTTTGAAATACACTCAAATATATTTGTAAACAAACACTTATACTTTCAACACATTTTAAGCAAGACAATTGATTTTATCAATGATTTTATTACAAGGGTTAACAGAGTGATCCTGGTGTCACTGGGCTCAGTCAGTTTGTTTCTTGCTGTCTAGCAATACAACCAATATTGTACAAGCTCTTTATCCATAAATAGTAACCAATAACTTCTATCCACTGTGATGGACTCTCATTATATTCATTGATTTGTATGGCCTGCTACTGAACAATGTAACATGTTCAACAGTAACATGTTCAACAGTTGACAGCATATGACAAGTCTCCCAACTTCTGTATGTTGGTTAATGGTTCCTGGAAGTGAATGTTTTAAATTACAGACAACTCATTCAGCTTACCATTGCTTATGTTCCTGTTGCCTTGTAAGGTTTGTTTTGATTCACGTATCTTTGTGAGCTGTTTACTCCTCATTGTTATCACTTTCAACTTCTAAAGATCTGGAGGTCTTTTCGTATTCTACAAAATGATTGTTAAGTGCTGTCCTTGTACGACCACCAATCTATCATGGTTATGTCAGTCCAGAACACACAATTCAAAGTCAAATTACTTGAAACTTTCTTGCAAACATACTTATAGGATTGTAATAAAATATTATTCCATCAAGAAAGGTGATTATTCTGGTACAACCAATCCCTGGAGTCCTTCAAATAACTCCAGCCTGTCCCTTCTTAGCTTGAACATCATGTATAAGGTTCATTGTATGCTAGAACATCAGAAACATATACTATGGATAAATTTCAGTACGCTACTGACAAATACCATTTCATGTTAAGAATAACAGACTGGAGTATGTTGACTAATCTAATCACAAACCTTTCATCATTCACCAACAGTTCAACATGATAGAAGTTGATTTAAGTTAGTAAGACAACAAAACAAGACAGCACAAGGGAGTTTAGTGTTCCGAACTTCTGTGTTTGAATCTGGGTTCTACACAACGATATGATAGATGTCAAGTCGGTCGATAATAAACACCGATTGATAATTGATTGCTTATGCTGAGTTTAATTTTAAAATTGTGACCCAGTCTGGGAAAACTAGCCTTATTTCCTACTTTTAAATATTGAGACATGCAGTATGTATTTAGTGTGTTGTGGCTTGTCAATGGTTGAAGCTTTGTGTACCAAACTTTCACTTATTCCTTACCCTTCAGAGCATCTATGCAAGTAGCCAACAGCTAAGTTTTAGATAGTTTTTAACTGAATGTTGACTGTATCGGGCAAGCTTCAATAGGGGTGGAGTGAGAGGGGTGGGGGGAGGGCAAGATTGTAGTTTACAAAATGACGGAGGAATACGTAGAGTGAACTATGCTAAAATATGGGTAATTTAGTCTCAAAACTGTATGATGGAAGGAAATTTACCACACAGGTTTTATCACAGACCTGTACAGCCACATACATCCATATACAGGCTGGTAAGAGCTCTATTATTGTCTCAGACTGCTTGTACAGATTGCCACTATACTCTGGGAAAGCAGCACAGACCACTCAAGCCTATTGTATGTAGCTGATTTTGGTTATTAGCTACATATGATAGTTTATTCAAGTAGTTTTGTGTTCTTGGTGAAAAATTAAATATGCTGTGTTGGACAATAAGACCGAATTTCTCAAATCTAGTCACAAAAAGGTTACGAGTAGTGCTCTTTTAGTATGGATTTTACACACGAGATACAGTACAGGTAGTAAATGCAACAAAATTTACTGAATTCAAGTATGGTATTCTTCCAATGCATTTCTAGTAATTGAAATAAAGTTTCAGTGATTTCATCTTTGCAGAGAGCTACATTGTGTTGCTCTCTTTTTGTGAACATAGACACGATAAAACCCATTATTAGATATTGATTTGAACATCCATTGGTGTTTGTTGTATGTAGTAACAATATATTGCATATTACAACCAGGTTTATTAAAGTACTTAAACAGTTTTAGACAATATTACGTGGAATGTGTCTGCTTTTACAGGAATTTTATTTCAAGTGTGCCAACCATCATACTCTTGACGAAGACCCATCAGTTGCACTGCACATGATTCGTTCCAATGATGTTGATGTGGAGTGTATTGTTTGTACTGAAGTGAGGTAAGGATGGCAACAGCAAACCACCACTTAAATAATTAATACAATTGGCCAAGAAAACTGTTGTGCTACACCCACGATTATATTAACAGGATGTGATTTTCACATTATGTTCTCTTCTCCAAATGGAATTATTTTTATGCTGCTAATGCCCTTAACTTTTGTCACTGCACAAACCATTCAGCTAATTTTCCCTACAGAGGTTGACTTTGTTTGTTTGTTTATTTATTTTTTTAGGCTCTAGGTTTGGCAATCTTCATCTCTTTGCACATTTTACAAGATTCAGTACAAATTGTAAACATTAGTGGATAACCTTGCAATTTGAATATTATTAAGGTGAACAGATCGTGTGTGAATCTGAACATTCACAGAGTTATGAATAATAATTTGAATACAAGAACAATATTTTGTCATACTTACAGGATAAACCACTTAGAGGAATAAATGTAAGCTTGGTCTGTAGTTAGCATGCCAAAGTACAGTGGCAACTAGAAGCTTATGTAGTAATGCTTGAGTTGAAACACTCTAATAGAACAGTCACTAAAGTGAAAAAGTGCTGAAAATATTGAAAAGCGTTATTGATTTCTGACTAGAGCTGGGTGGTATGAGATTGTCAAAGCCAGTACGGTATTATAGAAAATATCATGGTATAAATACATGCCACTGTGTGGATTGTGTTTTAAAATTTCAATATATCAAATTAACTTTCTTTTGGAAAGTGTGATAAACAGTTGATGAAACACGCTAAAATAACTCAAATGCAATTAGAGGACTTTGGCAAAGTATTGGTAAATGCAGGAAATAACAGGATGATGTAATGAATCAGCTGTTATCAGATGGTGTGGTGGTATTTTCTATATTTAATCGGTATGGTAGCACTATCATTAAAATACCTTCTCCTATGTAACTTCTCATTTGGTTAGCACTAAAAATCTTCTGGAAAAAGCATTGAACCATACCAACGTGTGGCACAAGCCATTTGGAATTGTCTCTACTTTAATTCAATTCCATTAGTTTATACTGTAAGTCTTCAAAGACTTGGAAAAGAGTACACAATGCGGTTTTGTGGTGTTTCCTGATTTATGTTGTGCTATGATACAATTTGTGCTAAATTACGCAGAAACACTCACTCATATATCATCCTATATATATGTATATACTTACCTTGGTACTTCTGGTCAATAATTGGTATAGTCTACTAGCCAATAATAATTTAGGTGGTGGTCTGTAACTGATGAGTCAAGCTACATATAAAGAAAAATTAGGAATTTAAGTTCACTTATATAGGAATCATAGGAAAAAAGTAGGGAAACAAGGGAGGTTGCATACTCCTGCTGATATACTAGTAGACTTTTAATCCCTAATTCAGTCTGTATCTCTTGCACAAGAAAATAATAGTCTAGTCTATAGGTGTAACAGTTGTGGTGGAAGTGGAAGTTTTGGTCTATGTGTCTGTAAGCTCATATGATGTGGGTGAAGATTACATGTACTGTACATATGCTTTATAAGAACTTTTGAATGTTACACAGAGTATTTTCAATTTACAGAGATATTGTGGTTGTGTTTGACTGTATCGTTGGTCACTCTATTTGTGTTGGCTGTTTTGTGGAGTATGCTGAAAGTGCCTTAAACAATCGTGGATTTGTGAAACATGATCAGTATGGCTTTACCATCAAGTGTCCTAGTATGTGTTAGGCTATATACATTATTGTCATTGTTTAACTTGTACATAAATACCATAAGATCATTGTGATGGGTCTGAAGTTAAAGAGATACATCACTTCAGAATGATGGGAGAGAAAAATGTAAGTTGTAAATGACCATATACACTTGTATGCTAGAAGGAACGTTGAAGTAATGTTGTTGTCAAGTACTCTACCTTTTAATTGCTATTGTGCTCTGCAGTAGACTCACATACATACATGTACCTAACCAGTAAATGTATGTGGCCTCTGAAGTTACACCACTACCAATTGTGGCACTTAGTCATGCAGTATAATATGTATGGTATGTATATAGTATGCAGATTGAGTCACACATCAAAAAAGTGCTCCAATACTACCTATACGAACTCTATCTTTAGTCAGTTTTGAAGCAATTAATTCAAAAAAGTCCCTATAGCAAGAGAAAATGGACCACAAATCTATAAATGACTCCAATGATACTCAGTATTGAGGCTTGTGGTTGGATTTTGTCTGAGTATACACTGTAGGTAAGATAAATTTCAACACCAAAACATTGACAGAATAAACACAGGCAGTATTTGTATATCATATAGACATATTTGCCTTTTGTATTCACCTTACCTTTTGGTTAAACTAATAAAAATAAAATAAATAAATATATGAATTATGCTTAGTTATATTTGAGATAGCTCTATCTCTATAGTTTAATGAACAGCAGCTTGTTATACGGACTATTTGGTCATAACATTGGAAATATACACCTGGACATATTCAGCATTGTAATTTAATTGTCTTTTGTAGTATAATAGATATCAGCACTTTGGAACTGAAGAGTGGCTGCGTCAAATGGGAGGGGTATTTTGTCCTGCACTTGACTGTGGTAATGGGATGCTACCAGACCAAGGACAAAGAAGAATTGAATGCACTGTGTGTAAGGTAATACTTGATGTCATTCTTTTAATGAGAGTGATCAGTATTTTATCGAGTGATTTTATGGTTCTGAGTCACATTAAAATGTTATCATTGTTTATGTCATCTCTGATGTGTTATCATAATATAGCACGTGTTTTGTGCTCGATGTACGAACCCTTATCACAGTGGACAGTGTAGAAGAGGTCAAGCAGATCAACAAGCTAGTCAAGCTAGTAGCTCTGTAAGCATTTCTATGTATGCATAATCATAATATATACTGTAATGTCAGCATACGGTAGGTATGACATTAACAAAATTAATACATAATGCTTTGTAATTCCGTACTAAGAAATATTTATACATTAGTTACTCTACATAATTATATGTAACAGTAATAATGGAAAGGATAACTTTTAACAATAATCTGTCACAATTAAATTAGTAAACATATACTTTGTTGAAATTATAATTTGTTTGATCACAGAACCGGTTTGCTGCAATTGATGGTCAAAGAGCAAGATGGGCAGAGGCCACTGAGAGATGCATTAAAGATACTACAAAACCATGTCCTAAATGTAATGCTGCCATTGAAAAGAACAGTAAGTTATGCTTTTATTAAATCAATCAACCAGCAATGTAGTAGTAGCAGTGCTTTAAATAAGCAAACAAAATAATAGAAAGTAATACAGTGCCTGAACAATACTATAAAATAATCTGATCAGATGCTTGCAAAAACCTGTTCAAACAATTATTTTTAAGTTCAGAACACACTCAAAATCTAATATACATTTTCCAATAGATTGCTTCAAAATTTACTTTTTTTTATTCAATGGGATTTTCTACTGCCTGACTAACTTCCAGCATGATGCCTTCACACAAGTGTAACTTGATAAGGCTAAGGATACGGGCTTGACTTTTTCACTGTTCAATATCACTTCAGCCTGACAGGTGACTGTTTGCATATCACAATACGTAATACAATGCACGTATCATGGACTCACTTTTGTACTCTGTGTCTTGTTTTTTGCTAACAGCCTAAGGTGTTGTTTCGCAGTAGCTCGATGGCTTCAATTTCCTACGTCTGTAAACAGGAATTGTCTGTATTTTTGTGTTGATTGCAAAGGTGCTTCTCCTACTGTTCTTCATTGTAACGCTGTGAAATAGGCTAAACATAGCTGAAAGTAAGGCAGCATATTGCCCACTTCACTCTTGAGCCAATAATTGATAGTTGGGGTGTGAGTTCAGTTGAAAATATTATCTCTGGCACCATCCTTTCTTTTGATGTGGTATGCATGGGTTCACCATCCATACTAATGTTACAAAAAGTAAACAAACAAGTATAAGGAAATTTAAGTTCGATTCGGGATCATAGAACAAAAAGTAGGGAAACAAGGGAGGTCGTCTACACCTGCAGATATACTAGTGGACATTTAAACCCTAATTCAGTCATGGTAGGTAAGGATTAAATATCCACTAGTATATCTGCAGGTATAGATGACCTCCCTTTTTCCCTACTTTCACAGCATAATTCATACACAAATACTGACTGTATTTATTCCGTCTATGTTTAGGTGTTGGAACTAATAGTCCAAAAATTCTACCTTGACTCAAACAAAAACAGACCACAAGCCCCAGTAGTGAATAACATTAGAGTCATTTATAGATTTGAGGTTTGTTTTGTCTCATTATAGGGAGTTTTTTAAATTAGTTGTTCCAATACTGAATAAAGACGGGCTTAGAATATGTAGTATTGAAACACTATTTTTGCTGTGTTTATTGTTTTATGATCCTTATTAATTAAATTAATTGAAATTCTTATACATTAGAACATGGCCTGCACTGTTATGTTTTGAACTTTAGAAGGCAACGAGGTCTTCACTATATGTACACTGACCCACAAACATACCGAAAACAATGAATGATTAGTTATTCAAACTGGTGATTATTGATTAATATCATACATTCTACTTGCAACATAATATGTAATTGGAAATTCTCATTTCTCATCTCATTGCTGGAAAAAACTGAATCAAAAAAGTTGAGACAAACTACTTCAAAACCACAAAAAATAATTGGTCACCCAAGTGTTATGCAGTCATTCTATTAGTGTAAGTGTATTTAATATTTTGAGGTTTGTATTTGTTGTAATTTCATTTACTGTTACAATGGTGATTAAATGTAGGATGTTTTCTTTAGGAAAATTCAGAATAGTAGTATGTGAAAATAATTACAAGTACAAGGAAAATTTTGATCAGGCTTGCAAATATAGGGTGTCTGGGCATACAGTATATAAAATTTGGCTAATTTTAATGATTTATAACTTTTTATGTCATTATGACCACACAAGTTTCAACTGTAGTTTTGTGTTCTCAGTGAAAACAAAATTTACTGTCATGGGCAATAAGACCGGTTATCTCACACAAATTAAGGACTCTAAGCTGGATTAGAAATCATAAAACAAACAAAAAAAAAACAATAATAAAACAAGGACGGTCTCCTACATCTGCGGATATGTTATTTTAATGTCTAGTTCAGTGTATACCATGACCAAATTAGGGATTAAATGTCCACTGCTATATCTGCAAGTTCCTAGTCCCACTATTTTTATTACTATATCATCCCTACCCTAATCAAATTTAAATACCTAATTGTGACTGGGCCTGTGAAAAATGGGGCATGTGGGTACAAACTACATCCCATATCTATACTGGGATAGAATAATTGTATTCTGTAACTTGCATTATAAAGCCAACTAAATGTTCAATGAATAAATTATCTAATTTTATTATCAAGACTTGATTGGTCTGTTTTTGCTGGTTGCTTTTCCTAAGCACAGTGGCAATTCATACAAGCAGTCTGGAGCCTAAGGATTGCTGTATGTGGCTGTACAGCAGCACTGTGGTGTTGAATAAAGGTCTATGCTGTGAGACCTGGATGGCCCATAACTTGGCCTAATGCATTCCTCTTTAAGACTTTTAAACAGCTTCTTACCCTCCTCTGGTCTGGGCCCCTGCATCCCACCACTTTCGGAGTTCGCCTGATACAGTCAACCTTGGTTTTAAATCTATCTACAATTTCAGTAAACTTAGCTGTTAGCTACAGTACTTGTACAGGGGATGTTCTTTGAGGTAAGGAATTGGTGTATATAAAATGCATGAAAATTTGGTACATATGGTTTCAACCATTGCCAAGCTACTACACACTGAATGCTTGAAACTGGCATTTCTAGATACTTTCAAATAGGCAATAAGACCATTTTTTTCAAACTGGGTAACAGTTTTCCATGTACTTGTTTGTTTAGTTTTTGGAACATAATAAGACATAATCATAATAGTTTTGCACATAAATGGATGCCCCAACCATCAATTACTGAGAGGTGAATAGACCATTATGCTTCATGTTAAGATATGTTAAGCTGCATTAACTATATGAGAAGTACCCCCCTGCAAATCATTCCAATCTCTAAGAAAAATATGGATGATTCCCATTTTAATTGTGATAGTCAGCCATATACACCTGTACATAGAAGCCAGTTTACAAACAAAGAAGGACTAAGGTATATATTAAGTCCTTCATGTATGCATTGAATGTACTGTGGTGTACCAAAAGGCACTTGTCAGGCTGAAGCAACATCTTAACAGTGAAAAAGCAAGCCTGTAGTATTAGATTATGATGGTCTGAAGGAATCAGCTAGTAAATCAGTCAGTTGGTCGGTTGACCTGTTGGTTGGTCAGTCAATCAGTTAGCAGAAAATTCCACTGAAAAAAAAAACTTCAATTTGGGTAACACTGAAGGTGCTTTTGAGTTGATTATAGTGCTACCATGAGGCAGCACTACTTGATTATGCCTAACTAATGTTGTCAAGGTGCCAAAGGTATTGTGAGGATGGACTTGGGTTAATATTTACTATGAGTAAGTGCAAATCTCCATCCTTAATGCACAATACAGTGCTATCGTACTGTATGAGGTACTCCTGTGTACCCTGATGTATTACTGCACTGCTTGAAGTTTCTCAGTTTACTAGAGTGGTATATCCCTAGAATATGGAACAATTAAGTGTTTGTTATTTTAGTAGTTTTTCAGTAAACCTGCATTCACTGATGTTTTACTGAGAGTTTAAAACTTAGTAAAACAATTATGTTCCATATACTTGAAGTTACTGACATTTTACTATCAGTATAACTGGGTACAACCACAGTAAAGCAGCTTAACAAATTAGTAAACTAAGAACTTTCAAGCAGTGCTGTGTGTATATATGTATATAATTATTCTCCTACTAGAGGGGTGCAACCACATGACATGTTATATGTGCAAGTTTGAGTTCTGCTGGCCATGTATGATTGAATGGAATGGCAACTGTCGGGGTAATCACTGGTTTGCATAATGACCATCCGAAGAAGATAAACACTAATTTAAAACTCTAATTACTGTAACAATTGCTATGTGGTGTTAAATTTGTTTTGTACAATTTATAACTTATGAAACTTCTAACTTATCGGTGGATGGTCTGACTATTTTTAAACAATAACACAAAATTTAATCAATTTACTTTAGAACATTTGTCAATGTTCGACACTACTGAAAACTCATTACCAATTTACCATGTGTACCTACTGTAATTTTTATGTTTACGGGTTCAGTATACTTACACTATTCCACACTTGATGTCAGCGTATCCAGTTGCATAGGCAACATAATTTTACAATATAAATTTATTATTGCATAGAAGTATATAATGACCACTTATACCTTTAACAGTAATATATGTTAAAAACCAATCTGTAGTAGAGCACGTATTATTATTATATTATTATTACTATAATGTGACTAGCCATGGGCTTGTAAAAACAGGGGGCATGTGGGCACAAAATCCACTCTATCACATAACAAGTCATATCTCAGTACCAGTGTTGAATATTTGCATTCTGTCACTTGTATTGTACGAGCCAACTAAACATTTTAGCCAGTGCTGAAAATTACATGGTCATATGGTAACAGTGTAAAATGTTATGAGTCATGAAAGTTTGAAACCTGTTTCCGCATATTTGTGATTTAAGACCACACAGTATTCTTGCATCATTTATTTTAACCAATTACAGTACTAGCTACTAGATCTATCATCTGCTAAGGACTATATGTAATAGTTATACCACGGGCACAAGTGTTTTGCCTGATATATACGCACAAGCACGAGGGCTGCAGGTCCGCGTGTGAGTGCATATATACAGGCAAAGCACGAGTGCCCGTGGTATAACTAATATGTTCTACTTTAGCATATAGACCCACCTAATTGGCAAAATCTTTAGTCGTTATACCCTTCTCTTATATAGGGAACCAAGTAAGCTGTGATTGTTGGATTGAATTTTGCCAAACAAACTGTGATTGTGGGATTCAATTTTAATACATCAAACAGTAGTTTGATTTTATTTTTGCTAATATAGCAATTTTAAGAGACTAGTGTTAATTATGTTACTTTAATCACTACATTTACAAAAGTAAAAAACAAACTACTGTTGATGTATTAAAATTGAATCCCACAATCACAGGTTGTTTGGCAGAATTCAATCCCACAATCACAGCTTGCTTGATTCCCTATATAAGAGAAGAGGATAACAGTATAACATCAAAGAAATCTGATGATTTCTGGATATAGTGTGCACTCCTATTAGGTGTGCAATGTCTCAAGTTAATGAGATATAACCGGGATTTGACTAAAAGTACCTCAAGATCCAATCTTAAGATAGCCATTTTCAAAAACTTTCTATTTCATGGTCTAATCTTTGATTAAAAATTGCCTTACAATCCAACTAGTTTTAATTTCTTTCTTACAATGCACTATAAAATAAAATTGCCATAAACTCCAATAGAGCAAAGCCTTAATTCTTGTATGTAACTAAAATATATGTAGTTCCTATTTATAGATTTTGTTCCTTCAACTTGCTAACTTTCCAGATCTCAATTATTTCTCTAATAGCCTCCAGATTCAATCTTGGCACATTTACATTTCAAATTGCCCCAGACTCCAGTAATTAGCCAGAAATCCCTCTTCACTGGCATGGCACCTTTTCACACAAGCTCTCTCTTTACTTATAATAACTGTTTGTATGATCATGGCAATATGCAGCACAGAAAGTGCATACCCCCTCTGGTCTCAGGTTAGAGTTAGTTGTAAAAAAAATTGTTTTTAGCCACTTTTGTCAATGCATATTTGTACCACAAACTATTTCTTAGTTTGTCCAAGCGTACTGTCTACATCAATCACTACCTGTTAACTATGGCAAAGGAAGAATGTTTTACTAGTCTAAAGAGTACATCTATCTCTCAATAATGAAGTTGTTGTGATGTTTGTAACAGAATGGTTACAGGAGGTGTTTTTAGCTGCTTACATCCGAGAAAAAGTGATGTCTTGCAAGATGCCTGTTGTAGCTTTTATAGCTTCCTTCTATGCATGGCTTGCAAGATGCATGTACAGTAGTTACGTATTATGGTTTTCCCAGATTCTGGCAATGTTTTTACACTTGTACTGTATGTTTGAAAGCATTGGCTTGAAGAAATCTAGTCCACATTATTTCATGCACCTTTCTCAACCTATAAACTCATAATATCTATTTCATCACATTGCCTTTCCATGGATCAGCAGGTTTTTCTCCTGATGATTAGTCAACCATGCTTGGTAAAGAATTCTGATTAATGTGCATGTGTTACCTACTGACTACATGGTACACGAATGATATATTAGTGTATACAACTGGAAGAAAATAAATTATACTGTATGTACAGCTAAAGTTGGTCCACCAGCACTTCTTCAGCAATGAATACATCATTAGTACACGACAGGTACTTAATAGACTATATATATATATATACAAGTAGTTAAATATGTTATTTGTGATCCGGTCTGACAAAATGGGTAGGGACCCGCCAATTATGCTCATTATTTTACCTATTATGCTATGCTGCACTGCTCAAAATTTTGCCTATTATGCCTAAATTAATGCTCAACATTTACCTATTATGCTCAAATTATGCTCGATATTTATATCTCAGTTCCATGTTTTTCTAGTAAATTTGCACTTTATGGGAAAACAGTACGTTGCTGAAGCACAGATTCTAAACCCTTGCTTGTCTAACTGCATGTCACAGAAAAGATCGATATACTCTAATAGAACAGTCAGCTTTCTGATTATTTTCTGACTGTTATATTAGGGTATATCGATCTTTTTCTGTGATATGTATTTTGATAAGCAAGAATTTACGGTAATGCACAAGTGTCCTGCCTATTATGCTAGCATTATGCTCAATGCTTTCAGGCACCTATTAGGCTATTATGCTCATTATTATGCCAGCGTAATCGGCGGGTCCCTAAAAATGGGGCTTATTGCCAATCAAATTTTGGTCATAATTTCAAGGTTTGAACGTTTATTCCTTTTTCTGTGGACATGATATCAAAGATAATAATTAAAATTTTTCATTACTTATGTAGAAATTTATGGAAATGTTACTGAAACTTACAGAATTGTTAAAGCTTACACAAAAATGGAGATACACATTAAGCTAATACAAAGTATTTTCTGGCTATAAGGCCACTCCAAATAAATTCTCTGTTTCCCGTCCTGGACTCAGGCATATTTGCATGCGGGCGGGCGGTCCATTTCCATTATTTCATTATAAGATTGGCTAGCTTTTCAAGCCATTATTTGCCTGGCACTGCCAAAAAGGCATGCTTACGCTTGTTCCTTCTTTGTAAGTTGCAAAAATAACACAAACGTGAAGTTTGTGCTGACTTGATTGCACTGCTGACACGTGAGCTGACACTGTTTCAAGATAGCTTTCACTGAGCCTATCAGTATGCAAGAATAACCGGAAAATAATGGAAGAATACGGAATAATGGAATATTTAGAGCTGGCAGTAACCAGATGCGGGCGGTGGACGGGAAACAGAGAATTTATTTGGAATGGCCTAAGCCCCATTTTGTCAGACTCTGTTACATTAATTTTTAGTCTTAAAATTCGTTGATGCTGACTGATTTCTGAAAACCAGTGACAACCATTCCTGTGTATATCTACTGTATGATATGTACTATTTTATGGGAGAGAATATACCCATGCATACAAACTGTACTGTCACTAGACACTTTTAATTTCTTAATTTTGTGAGCTTAGCACTGGCACTATCTCTATGACTATAGATCTACTGCAAACAATGGACACAATATAATTGCTCGAATATGATAGATTCAATGATTAGCTATACTGGATGGCATCTCAGCCTTATCAATTGCTTCTATCTAATGCAAACTTTTATTTCAAATGATAAGCATCTCAAGCAGTTGCTTTTTTGACATAGCTATATACTTACAGGAATTATAATTGTAATCTGGTGTACAAAAACCAGTGGCATAGCCAAGAGGGGGCAAGGGGAGGCATTTGCTCCCCCCTCCCCCCGTCACTAAGTGGTGTTTTTTTAAACTTCCGTCACAAGCTTTCCAGTAACACGCATCCCAAATTACTGTTTGTGCGCTACTACGCGAGTGCACACAACATTCAACTCGTTTGTGAATGGTGATAATAATACGATGATTTCTTGCGCGATGTTATTTAAACAGGGAGACAGCATCAGCAAAAGCTGTTTTTCAGCTGTGCCCTGAACAAGCATACATTACAAGCAATTAATAAAACGATTCGCTAAAAAAGTATTCCCGAATCCCCAGGGGTTCCCCGTTTAGACACTAGGCCTCACCGAACGAAAATATTAGACACAATTCTATATTTAGCCTACACTACTCACGTGATAGTGCATTTTTCGAATCTAAAGACAGATGACCCGCTCAAAGTGACTTCGCAAGAGTCGCAACTCAAGTCGAAACTCAGAAGTGACAAGTGATATGCAATGATGCTACAAACCTACGAGGTGATAGCTACTAGTCTGGCATACCACTACTAGTTTAATTTTTTCCACTTTGTCAGCCAGTCAGATGATCCGTCACAAGCTTACAAATTCTGAAAGGTTGGGATTTCGTGCCAATACATGGCGTTTGAATTTCGCCGGCTGAAGTGAGTGAGCTCGTCATACTATGCCAGTGTGCTAGGACTGCAACACAGACTGTGGCTGACGTAAGTAACTGTGACACATTGTATTTGTACTAAAATATTCACAATATAGTTCTACTGGATTGTGGGCGAATTTGTTGGAGTACAGTTGTGGCACGTGCGATGATGCTCTACGAAAATATTTCCATTGAGTGATAACTGGTAGCAATCAGTAATGAAGTAGTTATGTAGCTAGTTACATAAGCTGTAATAATACTACACCATATGTTGGCTAGCCCATCATTGGGTCATTAGCCTTTTGTGCAATTACGAACAATGCCAAGTGTTTTGTGGGGGGTGCCCCCCACCACCGTCTGGCTAGCTACGCCCCTGACAAAAACAGGGAATGTTAATACAAACTACACTCTATCACAGATAGGTAGACTCAGTACTGGGGTGGACTATATGTGACTGGGCCTGCAAAAATAGGGCACGAGGACACATGGTTTTTGCCAACTTTTTCAAACTTCCATCACACATAACTTTTTATACCATTAAGCTATTGCAATGCAATTTTCAAGTAATAGTAAGCATTTAATTTGCTTTATGATGCAAATTACAGAATGCAAATATGTTGTTCCAATAACATGTAGTGTGACAGGGTGTAGTTTGTGCCCACACGCCCTGTTTTCGCAGGCCCGGTCACATATAGCTTACATTATAAAGCCAGATGTTAATATTGCATGACCAAAACTCAAAAGTTATCAGACATGAAAGATTGCATCACACTATAGCATCTTTGTGTGGCTCACTTGCATAATAATAATTATTTAATTATCAATTCTTGTGTTTATTTTGTCACACTTTTATCAAGGAGCAATAAAATTTTCTAATGGAGCAGCGTGAAGAAACCATGTACACTATAATTTATTATAGCATATACTAACGTAATTGTCTGCAAATAATAAGCTGCTATAATATTCTGGTGTAATCCACAATAATCAGAGGCAAGATGAGTATCATAAATTCTATCACACTATATAACTTCCGGAGTAGTGTACATGCTTGATTGAATTAGGGACCCCTCCAATTATGCTCATTATCATTTTTACCTATTATGCTGCACTGCTCAAAATTTAGCCCAATTAATGCTCATTATATGCTCAAATTTTGCTGAATAATTATACCTCAGTTCCCATGTTTTTCTAGTAAATCTGCACTATATGAGGAAATAGTAATGCACCTATCAATGTCAAGCCCCATTTCCCAAACCCCGGAAGTCCCCATATAGTGCACCAAGGCATGAACTTCCAAAAATATTCAACCTACTCACCCACTGTTTTTAAATAAAATTAGTTAGGTATGTTCTACCAGTGTTTTTATACATTTATGTCATACTCATTACTATACTATGTCATACTCATTAGTATACTATGTCATACTCATTAGTATACTATGTTATACTACTTTATATTGTTTATTCTTGTCTGAATTGCTGCAGCATGCATGTTTATAAACAGTGGTATTTGATAAATTTCATTGCCGAAGCCATAAATTGACTTTTCACAGTTATAAAACAAAAACTAAATAGAAAAATTAGAATTTGTTCTACACAAGTTTTCGTCTAGCCAATCTTCTTCAAGAAAACAATGAGTATTCATAAAAATTTATAAGCATGTGAAACAAGTTTCATTTTTTCAAAAACCTATGAAAATTGGAATAATGGGTATAACTTCCCTGTAAAAGCAAATTTTCCAAATCTGTTCAACAAGAATTCTTTGACTCAATGAGAGCTTTCATGAACCACAATTGTTTAGCAAAACTCAGAAGTATGGAGGACTAGTTTCAAAAATCACTGATATGTAAATTGCGACATTTTTGTGGTTGTTACCATAACAACAGCTATACAAATAAGTAGTAATATATGAACATAATGATGTACAAAAAACAGAATTAAGATATCTGTTATTGATCTGAAATTATCATCAAAACAAAATTTTGGAATTACATGCCTTGGCGCACTATACATCTTCTACTGGGGATTTGACATCTAGATCTTGTCCCACCCTAAACCAAAAATTATTTTAATAGGTAAATCAAATCCCTATAGAAACTGCTCTATTGAGGTGGGGACATAGTGGGGTTTGGACAAGTTCCTTAGCCCCAGTACTGGGGAATTTGACACTAGACTTTGTCAAATCCCCTGTATTTCCCCCACCCTGCCTGGGGGTGGGGCATGACATTGATAGATGCATAGGTTGCTGAAGCACAGACTCTAAATCCTTGCTTGTCAAATACATGTTACAGAATAGAGTGATATACTCTAATAGAACAGTCAGCACTCTGTCTATTCTCTGACTGTTCTATTAGAGTATATCAATATTTTTTCTGTGATATGTATTTTGATAAGCAAGAATTTATGGTATGTACAAGTGTTCTGCCTATTATGCTATCAATGCCTTCAAGCACGTGCACCTATTGTGCTCATTATGCAACTGGTCCCTAGTAATATTATTATATTTTAGAACCTTTTGCATCCACATCATTGTTTTAAAAGTAACCAAATGACCATCCCATTACACTGCCCAAAAATATGTTTTCTACATGGGATTGTGTACATAACGAATTGTTGTTTCATTGAGAATTCCAGAGATTCAAGTCGTTGTGTGCAATATTCCTTTTTAATACCATACCTGTTTCACTGCCCGTACAAAAGTCTCAATAGTAGCAGTGAAATTTATCCCATATTTCACTGACAGCAGTGAAAAAGTTGTGATTGCAATTTCATTGGCTAGAATTTATGTTAACAATGTATCGCCAATTAGTGTCGACGCGTGTTTAATACATAGTGACAAATTGCGTGCATAGCAAAGCTAATGCAGCATATGCAGCGAGTATGGTATTAACTGGGAATAGCATGGGTAGCAGTGAAACTTGGGATAAATACCACTCTTGTTGTATTGGAAATGGTAAATTTCAAATACAATACTCGTGATATTTATCCCAAATTTCACTGCTACCCATGCTATAACTAGTACTAATGAAGCGTAAAGTGGATGGAATTACAGAAGGAACCGTAATTAGTTTTGACTTGTAAAGAGACGGCCTGCAAAAATAGGGCATGTGGGCGCAAACTACACCCTGACACATAACATACCATATCTCAGTGCTGGGATGGATTATGTTTATTCTGTAACTTGTATATTAAAGGCAACTAACATTGATAATAAACTGAAAATTTCATGGCCAAGCAGTAATGGAATACAAAGTTATAACAAATCAAAGTGTGAAAAAGCAGGCAATTTTAATGTGCCCACATGCCCTATTTTCGCAGGCCTGGTCACATATACTATACATTGTTATTTTGAGCACTGCTCAAAAGCACAATAGGTAAAAATTTGAGACTAATTATAACAGACTGGTACCTATAGCTATGATATAGTTTGGTTCATTATTAGTCACACCAAATATCAGCTCTTTTAGTTGCTGTTTAACATGGTGTTGTAACAGTTGTATCCTCATAACAAAGCTTTTGTAAGGGATAACCAGCAACTTCAACTTTTCTTGGCCATGTCCTTTTAACACTGAAGCTGTTGCTGAAGTTTGCAATACAGTACACAAGCTACAAAAGCACAGATTAATGTAAACATAGTTATATGTTTCTTCATAATATCTGAGGCATGTTTCTAATGCAAAGATTCTGATAGGTGATCATCAGTAGTAGAAATGGGAAGGTCCTTGTATGTGGATCATCAGTACATATCACATTTACCACACTCAGTCCCCGACTTCTACATGGAATGATCATTGTAAAGCAGCACTATTCTGAAAGATAACTTGGGAGTACATGGCAGGAAAGCTGCCTATGAGTACCTTTAAACATAGATGCAATATTTGCAGTGATAGTAAAATAAAATGTTGAGTATAACCATAAAATGTGTTAATTGTAGATTAAATAAAAATGACTGATTAAAATGTTAATTAGTGCTATACAGTAGTAAAACCTTCACATGTACAAAGGTGCACTTTTTGAAAGTTCTGATATTTCAGAATCTGTTTACTGTTATGCATACCCTTGCAATTGTGTCTGTTCTGAAATTTCATTGTTGACTAGCTAAAGTACCAATGTTGCAGATACTGAAATTTCATCATTGTCTGGGTCAAGTATCAATGTTGTGGATCCTGAAATTTTAGAACTGCTATACTGTATACAACTACTGTAAACAATTCTCATTAGATACCGGTACATGGAACTGTTATCCAGTGCTTAAAATACACTCAACATGTTATATGAGATATTTCATTGATCAGGTAGTTTAAACTCATACTATAGCAACTCCACAGCTGCAGCGTTGTGACTTCCCCCAAAATTAATGACTTCTAGGTGACTATATAACCCTGATGATAATCACGAGATTGAATTATATGTGTATGTGTCAAGCCAAGATGCCACCTGATGCTATTGCTTGAAACAGGGGTCTGCACAGATGTTTTGCAAGCTACACAGTGGATAACAACTTTAGAAAACAGATACTGGAATTGGCAATGGGAAAATGTCATTGGCACATACTGGAATTCTCTAATAAGTCCTCCGGTTTTCAAGCAGCTGCTCCATGTGCACTGCAAGACAGTCAACATGCCTAATAGTATTTTCTCAGACCTGGTCACATATGAAAATTTCAATACAAGAAGAGAAGTTGGCTATCAGAGCAAAATAATACTGAAATTTCAGACAACTACAATCAGAAACATGAGAAGCTGCAAACAGGAATTGATTTACACATTCACAAGTTGTTAACACAATGTTGCATTAAAATGGATCAGCTTTGTTAATAATTGAAGTGTCAATTATCATACTACAGTAGTTGAAAGGTTAACATTGTGCAATGAAGGTTTATAGTAAACTAGCCCAATACACACATATCCATCCATCCATCCACCCACCCACATACACATACACAGACACACCCATACTCCCTCTTGTTTACTACCTGGTTGGGTTATGCAACCTTTCAGGAACAGATACAGAACAGGTCATATCAGTGTACTGAAATAGAATAATTTCATTCTGTAACTTGTATTGAGAAGCCAATTAAAGTTAGAATGAAGGGTCTTAATTGCATGGCTATAGTATGTAGCCATACAAAGTTATGAGTTCTCAAAGTTTGAAAAATAAGCAAACTTTATGTGTCCACATGCTCCATATTTGCAGGACCAATCACATTATGTTTTTGCTTTGTTAGAACATGCATCATTGACATTAAGTCCAACATATTGTAGTCTATGAAGCTTACTCCTGATCTTCATGTTGTGCCTACTGCCTCAAATTTTATTACTTATGACATGAATAGGTACTGCAGCATGGTGCTGACTATTTTAGCAACATAGAAGACTATACAAACCGTTAGTCAAGAAAGGCAGTAAACTGTTAGCATCACCTCATGAAAATTTAGCTAACTAGATTCCTGCTATTACAGTGTTTTTTCTCCAGTAATGAATACCCAAATGAAAATCACAATATTTTATTTTTGATGGGAAACAAGAAACCAGAATTAATTTATCTGAGTTAGTCAGGCTAACTGCACAGTGTTATCCTCAAATCACCATTTGTGACCGAATTTGACAAAACAAGGCTTTCCACACACATCCACTTCTATAACTTTGAAGCACCTTAATTCTTTGTAGGAGTACGCCATTAGTTTCAAATTTTGACCTGGTATTGTACCATGCTAAGGAAGAATTGTGTGAAAAGTTTAGGTCAATAGCTTGCTGACTAGTCAAGATAAAGTTGGTTAAAGTCAGAGAATTGGATGTGTGTGGAAGCCTTGTTTTGTCAAATTAGGTAACATTTAATTTACACAATATAATAATGACTCTGTTCATGTTTCATTACTAGATGCTGAAATCAGTTAAAGTTGGCTGTAAAATGATTGCACACATTCAGTACACATTCAATAGGAATACCTGTTATACTGTATTGCTGAAACAGAATATTTGCATTCTATGAGTTGGAATATAATGTCAATTAAATGCTTGATACTAACTGAAAATTAATTGCTTAGAAGTTTGGAAAAGTAGGTAAATTTTACGTGCCCACATGCCCTATTTTCACAGGCCTGGTAAAATTTTCAAGTCGATTATCCGAACTAATGTGTGGGAGGGTGTTTGTACAATATAAAAAAACAAAATCAGCCATCCAACAGTAGTATATACAACAGAACGTTTCTCAATTACTCTTATAGAGCATACACTTGTTGACAAAATACTGTAATAGAACAGTCGATTAGGCGT
Organism: Dysidea avara; assembly: GCF_963678975.1. NCBI lineage: Eukaryota > Metazoa > Porifera > Demospongiae > Dictyoceratida > Dysideidae > Dysidea > Dysidea avara. The sequence continues at coordinate 49,149,661 of NC_089273.1, forward strand.
TTGGATAATCAACTGTTCAGTTAATCGGTGTTCGGATAATTGACTCTCCACTGTAACTTTGGTTTGGCTACTTCTGGTGATTTAAAATGTTACGTGATCAGCAGTGTTGGACTATCTGTACACAGCCCTGTACGTATTCTCCTTTCAATGAAAGTTACTGAAAGCAAGAAATAATTATTAGTGGTACATGTTATTGTACTTATACCAAATCTTTTGTCAGGTACCTGTATACAGCATTGATACCACCACTTTTGTTATGGTATAACCACTGGTGTACTCTTTGCCTGCTCAGTAAAATGAAGTTGTTTGCACCACATTATCACCTACTCACTTGTTATGTATGAAATCTGATAAGCATGATGTTGATGGGATATTAATTGGCTAAAGTTGTTGACATGAATAATCTTGAACAGATGATAATCTACTATAATGTAACACCTTTTATTCAATATGGTATCATTCAGTTAGTTACTTTTTAAACTGCGTACTAGTAATAGAATGGGTGATAGAATATAACTATGCACTTTGTAATTATGATATTCTACACAAGAAAGCCTTTGTTTATAGCTATAGCTATTTGGAAATCTCTATATATACTATATGGTTACATTTGTGTAGTGTAATTAATATAACAGTATTGTATGTGGTATAATGTATATACATCAATCTAAATGTTTGGCTGTTACTTTAACTATGCGTACATTTCTAAACTCGTGTATCAAGCAAAAAGTGCTGGAATAGTTGCTGACCAATTCAATGGCATTCAGAAATATTAAAATTAATGCTTATTTATCACAAAAAAAGCCTTAAAGGCATGTTTTCAGACACAGCAACTGGGATAAAAACATTGCAACTCTACTAATAGAACACTTACTTACCCTATAATGACACTATTACCCATTGACTATTCTATTAGAGTATCGCCATCTTTTAGTTAGTGTTTTATATTAATTAATATTTATTTTTTCTTCTGCACAAATAAAATAATACTTAATATCAATCCAGGAAATATTCAACATAAAACAAACGAATCATTATAACACAACAAGCTATGCAAAGTATACAGCTACCTAAAATGCTTTTAAACTGTTACAGTGTGATTCTACTGTGCTTGTTTTGTGTGGTTATTGTGAATGATATTCAGTATAAAGTCAGTCTTTAATACTATCCATAACTTCCATAAAAGATTCTCGGTAATGAATAGCACTTTCATAATCATCTTGGGTACAAGCATTTTGAATGCATGAGGAATCATTGAGCTCATCAGAGTTATCAATTGGTGATGACCTGTTAATTAATGTACCATTAATGTACCATATTAATGTAGGGTATGCATCATAGAGCAGTGTGTGCTACTAACAATGACTTGTGTGGGTATTTCAAGATTGCTCAGCTAATGTCAAGTTGGTACTGCAGGGTGAATTTTGGTAGATGTGCTGCACTAGCAAAAATTATTCTCAGCATTCTATGTAAACATTGGCCAGGAGATATTGAGGATTTTGCACTGACTGACTCAGAAATGAGTTACATATTTGAACTTGTTTCAAATGAAACAAGTTCAAATTCTTTCCTATTGGACATGAAAGTTTACATAAGGAAAATTAGCAAATTCATACTTAGTCAGCTTTTTGAATTTTTAACAATGGCGAAACTGAAGAAATCATAAATCTATTACTTTTAAAGGCACTTATGGATTTAAAAGTTGACAAATTTATAAAAGTGATTAGTCAAATTCGTCGACTCTATCTTTCATCAAAATTGCAGCATATCATCATGTTACCCTTGATTATATATGCATCGATGCAATTCTTTTATATCACATGATAGTGTTTGGAACAGAGCATAACATTTAGTTGAAGTACTAGCTATAACAATTATTTATTTAGCTGCATCTGCAAATTACAGCTCTCCTTTTTATAATACATTAATACTTTTTAGACTGTTCATTAATTTTCTTGAAGCTTGATGTATAGCCATAATAAGTGTACTAAATAGGAAGAAAGCTTAATTAGATTAGAGCTCGATATCTTGCTGCTGCTTCAAGGCCAGAGATATCCTAAGGTATAGCCACTACTTCCACACACAAATAATAATAATTAATTCTAGTTATCAGTATACATATGTTTTTATACAGTTGAACTGGGATATTAAAATCACTTCTGCACAATAGCCAACTATATGTTACAAAATTGGAGATGAAAATGAAATGGAATGAGCTACACATCATAAATTCTTTACAGGAACAACTGCTGCCTTTATATTTTAGCTAGGAACATACTAGATCTCCTTCTTATTTAATGATAAATAATTTAGCTACATTGGATAATGGCAGAGTGCTGCATAATACACATCCTCCCAAAGGAATTGAAGTTCACTATTAAATGTATCATCAAAATATTTATGATGATAAAACATGTCTTAATATTATATAAGAGTACAGTACCTTAGCAATCATTTTCAAACCCTAGTAGCAAAAAGCTAGCCATTATGGTAAATTGTTAAATTACTAGCTGATTACAAAATCGTACTGATTTATTTGCTGAATTTCAATTAAGGATACTATAATATTATATTCTGCACTGCCTATAATTCTGGCATTGTTTTGAGCAGAACTCACTGATACCTGAAGTATCAAGCAATGACATTATACCTCATCTGTAATATTGACCACAATTGTGTGCATAACAGGAAGTACTGCAACATAGCATAAAGCACAATAGGCTGGTGGGCTGGTGCTTACTTTAGAGTCCCAGTACTATATTATATAAATAACTAGCATATAGCAAGCTTACACTCTGCAAGCAGCATCATTTCTTTGGCTACCATCATCTCCAGGATTATTGATCGGTACATTGCAATCAGATTTAATTGCATTGCAACAATATTTTAAAATTGGTTTTAAAGCTTTTGCTTGCATGATCATTTCCATTGTAGCAAACAATGTTAATGGTACTATCACTAATGTAAATGTGAATGTCAGCAAAACATTTTGGTTGAAATTGTCCATCAGTGGTATAATAGCAACAAAAACAAATAATCGTAAAACCAAAACATCAAAGTTATTAAGAACATCACTTGAATACGGCTCTATTATTATCACTATAAAGGAAATCATTATACTGATAATGGCTACCAGATAGTGTAAAATGTTACTATTAGATGAAAACCCAATTATAACCGAAATAATAATGACTCGACAAATCAAGTAATAAGCTGAAAAGCAACGATACTTATCTTTGTAGCATCCTTGTAACTGATCCAGTAATGGTTTTATCCTGGTGAAGTTGATCTTGTGGTTAAGAAATGGCTCTAGTAGCAGTAGAAGTGGTAGACCAATCACAATCACTAGTGTACATAACACTGCTACAGTAAAATATGGTAGATGACGACCATGCCAGTATTCTATGTCAGGTGATAGGTAAGTGTAAACCTTATCCACATTATCAAATGTCAGTGATCTCAACAACAGTAATGAAGTTGTGGTCACAGAAGTATAAGACAAGAGCAGAAGGAAACATATAAGATGGATAATTCCTTTGCTAATAAATGCTGAAAACTTGTATGATACTCGTGCTAATAGGCAGATTGCTGCTACAATAGTAGTGACAGCTAGTGGATGTACATAATGAATGAATTGTTGGTCAATTCCACTCATATCTTTTACAAAGCAAAACTGTCCCAGAAATTGAGGAGTGATTTTCACAATACTGGACAAAGTGGTAACAGTTGTAAACAATCCTTTTGATTGGTATAAATTTTGGCTCAGTAAAATATCCAGCATACTGTAATAGTATGTAATAGCATACAAATAACCAATCCCAACATGATAGTATGTCACAATAAACACTAGTATAACTATGACTATCCAGTATATCATTGATAATGTGACTACCATTACTGTCTGTCCAGTTGTACACTGGTTAACACTTACACATTCTACAGAATCAAATGAGAGAGTATAGCCTTCTTCACAACTACCACAAGCAGTACCAGATCTGTGTGAGCTACACTGATTCATTCTCACTGGTGAGAGTTCATAAAATCCATTAGTGGCTTCACAGCAAGTAAAGTTACAGTAATTGTTGGGACAAACTGCCACTGTTGGTTTATCACCGACTACTCCAAACCAATAACCTCTCTTGATAAATGATGTACTATCAGAACAAGACACAATGTCACCATCACTATAACAGTCACAACTTTCTTTATCTATGTCATAATAAAAACCAGGGTAACATGATGAAAGCTCTATTTTTAAACTGATGGAAATTGTCTCGAGGTTAGATTGACTACCAGAATGTGATGTTACTGATATTGAAAAGTTTGCATTGGTACGAGTTTTATTTCCACGTACAATGATGCCATGAAGTTTGTTACATGATATTGATATGAACCTCGAACCAATAATATAGTAGTTTGGATCATCATTACTGCTCACTAAAAACTGCACTGGATCAGTTGGTTGATCATAATAGTCCCTTACACAGGCATCAATACTAATTTCTTGACCAAGCATTATGTTGTTTATATAATATGTCCCACAAGTAGTGAAATTTTCATCAATGCATATAGCTGGATGTTGCAATATCAGTTTTCTGGGAGAGGTAATAATGTGTTTATACAACTGACTTTGATTGAAAGTTTCCTTTTCAATTCCAACAATACTTGTATTTATACAGTTGTCATCACATGATAATGGTATATCTATGTAAACATCATGACCAGTGAGGGCAATATTGTTATCAAACTTAATGTTAGCACCAGCATTAAACAAAATCATGTTATCAGCTTGTTGGATAAGGTTGCCATATACAGCTCCCCCATATAGATTGGCTGTGTTGTTCAAACACAAAATGTTAGCATGAAAATCTATTGTTATGGAAAAGTTATTAGAAAAATATAAAGCACCTCCATTGCCTGGAACATTGTTGTTGATAAAACTGATGATTGAGACACTTGTAATTGTCACAGTAGAATGGGTAATGTATATCGCTCCACCATGTACAGCAGTATTGTTGGTGAATGTCACTGAAGTGTTTCCTTCTAGCGTGACATCAGAATGGCCTTCACAATACATTGCTCCACCACAATGTGTCACTCCACCATGTTGCATTGCTGTGTTATTAATGAATGTTATAATGGTGTTACCATTGGAGCCAATTTGAGTATTAACACCATATGAAGCTCTATTGGCATAAAATAAGACAGTTGAATTTCCATGAAACATTATAGAGCAGTTAGTACTAGTATACAAAGCTCCTCCCAAAAACGTAGCTCTATTAAACATGAATTTCACTTTAACAAGTTCATCAAAGGTAAGTTTTGCATTATCAGCTCCACTAACAGCTCCTCCATAACTGGCTGTGTTATTGGTAAATGTAACAGTTGACTTTCCATTATAAGTTATGTGAGAGTTGGAAATGTAGTACAATGCACCTCCACTATCCACAGCAATGTTGTTACTAAATGTCACATTTGAGTAGCTGTTAAATGATACCCTGGATCTAAGAGAATCCAAAGCACCTCCTTGTGCTGCTGTATTGTTAATGAACAATACTGTTGTGTGTTCATCGAATGAAACTTTGTTATTAACATCAGACAATATACTACCACCATATTTGGCATTGTTGTTAAAGAATGACACAGTTGAGTTTCCATGAAATGTTGTGTGGCAGTTACCTCCAGAGAATGAGTCTATAGCTCCACCTCCATACACAGCACTGTTGTTACTGAACATTAACATGGAGTTGCCACCAAATGATAATTTAGAATTGGTGTTGCAGTGCATAGCTCCTCCTCTGTCAGTGGCCACATTTCCATTAAACATTACTGTTGTGCTCTCATCAAATGAAATTCTGCTACTACCATCAGGCATCATAGCTCCTCCATTGGTGGCATTATTTTTGTTAAACGTTAATGTTGAGTTTCCATTAAAAGCCATGTGACAGTTGTTAGTACAGTACAAAGCTCCACCTCTATCCACACCAGTATTGTTAGTAAATGTCACCATAGAGTGGCCAGTAAATGATACATCACAATTATTAGCATCTAAAGCACCACCCTGTGTTGCTGTGTTGTTAGTGAATGTTAACAATGAGTTACCACCAAATGATAATCTAGAATTGGTGTTGCAGTGCATAGCTCCTCCTCTGTCAGTGGCCACATTTCCATTAAACATTACTGCTGTGCTCTCATCAAATGAAATTCTGCTACTACCATCAGGCATCATAGCTCCTCCATTGGTGGCATTATTTTTTTTAAACGTTAGTGTTGAGTTTCCATTAAAAGTCATGTGACAGTTGTTAGTACAGTACAATGCTCCACCTCTATCCACACCAGTATTGTTAGTAAATGCCACCATAGAGTGGCCAGTAAATGATACAACACAATTATTAGCATCTAAAGCACCACCATGTGTTGCTGTGTTGTTAGTGAATGTTATTGTTACATTGTCAGTAAATGACATTTTGCTAGTACGACCAGAGAGTATGGCTCCTCCATACCTGGCTTTGTTGTTATGGAATGACAGGATTGAGTTTCCATGAAATGTTGTGTAGCAGTTACCTCCAGGGAATGAGTTTATAGCTCCACCTCCATACACAGCACTGTTGTCACTGAATGTTAACAATGAGTTACCACCAAATGATAATCTAGAATTGGTGTTGCAGTGCATAGCTCCTCCTCTGTCAGTGGCCACATTTCCATTAAACATTACTGTTGTGCTCTCATCAAATGAAATTCTGCTACTACCATCAGGCATCATAGCTCCTCCATTGGTGGCATTATTTTTGTTAAACGTTAATGTTGAGTTTCCATTAAAAGCCATGTGACAGTTGTTAGTACAGTACAATGCTCCACCTCTATCAACACTAGTATTGTTAGTAAATGTCACCATAGAGTGGCCAGTAAATGATACAACACAATTATTAGCATCTAAAACACTACCATGTGTTGCTCTGTTGTTAGTGAATGTTATTGTTACATTGTCAGTAAATGACATTTTGCTAGTACGACCAGAGAGTATGGCTCCTCCGTACCTGGCTCTGTTGTTATGGAATGACAGGGCAGAGTTTCCATGAAACCTTGTATAGCAGTTACCTCCAGAATATAAGTCTATAGCTCCACCTCCATACACAGCACTGTTGTCACTGAATGTCAACACTGAGTTGCCAGCAAATGAGAATCTAGAATTAAAGATGCATTCCATAGCGCCTCCCGTATCATTGGCTTTATTTCTGCTTAACGTTACTCTTGAATTTCCATCAATTGAAACCTTTGAATTATGCACAGAAATGGCTCCACCCCATATTGCATTATTGTTAGTGAATAATGCCTTTGTGTTTTCATAAAATAGCACATAAGAAGAAAAAGCAGAGGTTAGAGTTCCTAAATCAGCCTTGTTGCTGTTATATTTAACAGTTGAATTTCCATGAAACTTAATATATGAACTATATTGAATCATTACTGCTCCTCCTCCACTAGCATAATTACTTCTAAACTTTACAGCTGATTTTCCTGTGAATGAAACATTACAATTGTCTGCATGAATACCGCCACCAGTTATTGCTGTGTTTTCATTAAACATTACTGTTGTACCCTCATCAAATAAAATACTGCTATTACCATAAGACATCATAGCTCCTCCATTCATAGCATTGTTGTTGTTAAATGTTAAAGTTGAATTTCCATTAAAAGTCATGTGACAGTTGTTATTACAGTTTAATGCTCCACCTCTGTCCATGCCAGTATTGTTAGTAAATGTCACCATAGAGTGGCCAGTAAATGATACAACACAATTATTAGCATCTAAAGCACCACCATTTGTTGCTGTGTTGTTAGTGAATGTTATTGTTACATTGTCAGTAAATGACATTTTGCTAGTATGATCAGAGAATATGGCTCCTCCAAACACAGCATTGTTGTTCTTAAATGTTAAAGTTGAGTTTCCATTAAAAGTCATGTGACAGTTGTTATTACAGTACAATGCTCCACCTCTATCCACACAAGTATTGTTAGTAAATGTCACTATAGAGTGGCCAGTAAATGATACATCACAATTATTATCAGGATTCACAGCGGGTCCACCATTAAAACCATTATTATCACTAAATGTCACTGCTGAGCTTGCATTGATCGAGATAGCAGACCTGTTGACAAACACTGCTCCTCCACTCACAGCTGAGTTATCATCAAATATTACTAGTGACTGATCTTCAAATGAGAAGAGTGACCTTCCCTCAGTGCATATAGCACCACCATATCCAGATGCTGAATTCCTTGTAAGCATTACTAAAGCATTCATTGTGATGAACATTTTGGAATGAGTTTGAAAGATGGCTCCACCATTACTTCTAACTGAATTATTATAGAAACTCACATTACACTTGTCATCAAATTTGATAATAGAGTTACTACTATAAATACCTCCACCTGCAGTGGCTTTATTATCCTTGAATGATACACTGTTATTGAGAATTAGGCTGGTGTGTGAAATGTAAATAGGTACTCCATTGTTTTGGATAAATGCAGAATTTTGCAGTAAAGAAATATGGCTAGTAACCATATTGTTTGAATTATCAATGTAAACAACACTTTGAGCTGGTCCATTACAAGTGAAATTACAATTGTTAATTACCAACTGTATCTGAGTACTTTGTTCAGGACTAGATGTATAGTAAATAGCTGCTCCATGACCTTTGTGGTATTTGTTATGTGTAAACTGACAATTGTTAATGTACACATTTCCTGACATTTTTGACAGTACAACAGTTTGTCCTACTGAGTGGTGGAAAAATGAACTTTGAAGCACTATATCAGACGAGTTGTAAAACTCAATTCCTGGAGCATTATCAAAACCACACTTCTTCCAGATGACACCTTCAATAGTGACATTATTGCAGGATACAAACTTCACTGATCCAATATCATTACAGTTCACAGTGGGATTTCCTTGTCCAATTATTGTAATATCACTGAAACCTTCAAGTATCACATTTGAAGACAACACAACATCAGTTGATATGTTGATAATGGTGTTACTAGTAGTGACATTATTCAATACATCATCAATTGAGTAGAAAGTATAGTTTCTGATATTACAACATGGAATTTCATCCATATCACTGCCTGAACCACTACAACAATTTTCAATATCATTACTAGGATCAGGCATAACGTTTTTGATTCGATCAACATTCCAAAAGAGGAATAGAAGCACAAGAAGTACCAACCTTGTGAATATCATGCTAAAGACTATCTCAGTGGCAACTATTGCCAATCCTTACGATATTTATAGACAAAAAAAGATGATGTAATGGTAACCACAAGCTACATAATATAATGTATGTGTATTGTTATTTCATAGCTAGTAAGTTAAAAATAATAGTTATACCATAGGCACGAGTGCTTTGCCTGATATATACGCATGAGCACAAGGGCGTCAGCTGGAGTGCGATTGCATAGCTATATATCAGGCAAAGCACAAGTAACTACCTAATATGTACCATATGCCGTGTATAACTAGCTAATATGTACCATGTGGGTTTAGGAAACTGCTTGCACGCTTTACGAGTGTATTTATATTGGGTTTTGTGAATTTAGATAGCTATAGTGAACACTGGAAACAACGTAAGAATAAGCTCTATGGGGTCCGAATTTTTTTGTTGATTTGGTATGGAATGATCCTAAATGTAGGGTCCGCAAACCGAAAAATTGGTATCTTTAAATCGACTTACAAACTATAGTCATGTGTAGGGGTTGGTCTAATCAAGAAAACTCTAGAGTGGTAGCAAATTTCGTCCATATCTTCTAGTGAAAATAACGCAAAATACCTTGAATTCGATCGATTTTTCGCCATTGTAATTTGCAATGTTATTCTTTTGGGCCAAAACTCTCTCTGTCGAGCTTTGAGAGGTCGTCCACTCCTACTATGGAGTATTGGTAGTTTTAATATAATTAATTATTATATTATTGTAGTCTAATTTTTTACTTGTATGTTATACATGTAGTTACTGTATAGCCTTATATATCTGTAGGTCAATTTTTTTCCACCCTTGCCATGCCCACACTGGGTTTATTTGCAAACCAGTATTTTGTGGTCGCATGCAGGGCCTCCCAGAGAAATTAAGGGGCCCAGGGAAAAGAGTTAAAGTGGGGCCCTTCACCCAAGCTGTAAGTTGAAGACCAAAAAAAAAAAAAAGGTCACAACCTACTGACAATGACAATAACTACCCATCACCAACCATATCTCCTTATCTATAAGCTTGCTACACTGCTCCTCTGAAGAATACTGTGACTGCTTATTAGAGTATTTAGATCTGACTGTTCTATTAGAGTATATCGATCTTTTAAACAGGTATCCAGGGAGCCCTTCATGGGGCCTCCTGGGGCCCCTTTCAGGCTGGGGCCCGGGGCAAAATGCCCCAGTTGCCCCCCCCCCCCCCCCCCCCCCTGTGGGCGGCCCTGGTCGCATGAGACCGAGGTTTTTTTGTGGATTTGTATGTCTTATTATTTATTAATAATGGTCTCAATCATTTGGTAGTGGCATTTTGATGGAATTTGGCCTCGATAAGAGAGCCGCCATTGCCACCCTATGGACGAATATAACTAAACAAGGTTGCAGCATGACTTTAGAGAGGCAAAGCATCACGTTTGGTGTGCAAGATTTCTTTAACGCATTGTAAATTGGTCAACATCGGCAAAGTTTGTGGATATCGGCATTTGGCGGTTTTTGAGGTCGCTAGAAGAGCTGCCAGACCAACCCTATGAATGAAAGTTACTGGCTATGGGTCTAGTAAGTTTTTGAGAAATAAACTAGCACATCTGGCTAGCAAAAGTTCCCGTAAATGAATAAAATCGGCATTTTTGATGAATTTTTGACAGCCGTCGAACTCAGCCAGATGGCAAACAATTTTGGAATTTGATGGTATTTCGTGTGGTAGTAGTTGGACCCATGCCAGACCAGTTTTACCTGGGAGGGTTACTTTGGCATCGCTACTGTGTGCTCCAGTGGCATCGAAACTTTTTTCGAGTCCGAAATTTCATATTCGCGATGCTGCGGCTGGAAATTGCTCCAGAAAATGCAGCCACTGATGGTTTTAGTTTAGAGTATAGTTAGTAAGAAAGGTTGAGAGCGCGTATTGTAGCTTTAAAAGACATTTCCTTGAAGAAATAGCAAAAAGTCTCGCAATTTGTAAGCATATTCGCCGATTTGCACGACGGGTTTTACTCTTTTCACCACCTTTCATAACCCTTACGTAATAGTTAGCTCAAAAGCATCCAGAATTTCTACTGTAGTTGTTGCTCTCTCTCTTCGACTTTAGGGCACGCATCTAGTAGTTGCCGCGAGTAGTCTACTTTAGGGGATGCGTCCAGTAGTTTCCGCGAGTAGTAGACTTTAGGGGAAGCGTCCAGTAGTTTCCACGAGTAGTAGACTTTAGGGGAAGCGTCTAGTAGTGTTAGCGTTAGGGTTAGGGTTAGAGTTCACCTTTGGTTTCTTCTTCACCTTCAGGGTTAGGTTCTTCTTACTATATACAGCTTATTTCGTTAGTCACATTTATAAGATACAAAAGAAGGGGATCAATGGAGCTAGCAGCGGTAGCATAATCGGTAGCACACTGGACCATCACACTGGGATCCTGGGTTCGATCCCTCTTCAATACTGCACTTTTTTTCGCCTTTTGGTTCACCGTTATTTTTCTAAGTTCTGTAGGGTTATGAAATAGGGTGAAAAGAGTGATACCCTTTGCACGACAAGACGTTAATGAAAAATAACGCTAATCTGGCATTTTCTAAGTGGTACCTAGCCTAGCATTTCTGGGTGGTTTGGTAGTTGATCCTCGGAGGTCGAAATTTCAAGTTGCGGACCCTATCTAATAGAGCAGTCAATAACTCTAACAGAACAGTCACGTTTCTAAAAATGCTGTATTTTTATATTGTAAAGTCTGTAAGTAGCTAGTGATTTAAACTATACAATCCAGTGTTAGGCAGAAGTTGTAAATATGCTGTAATATTGATTGCTGTGTTACAGCTGTTTTGTGACTGCTCTATTGGAGTATCTTGATGCAGTACAAGATGAAAGGCAAAGTGTTACTAAGGGTTCACTAGTGTTAGTTGACTGCAGTTGCATGCCACTAAAATTACAGTTGTATTTTAATATTCTATCACTGTAATCTAGAGTTTCTGTCAAAACCATGGAAACTCACCTATTGTTTTCAACAGTATATGCTTACTCTAACAAAAAGTATTGAAATCCCATCCAAAAACAGCTTGTAGCTGTAAAAAAGTGCGCATCCAAGTAAAGCAGAGTTAACTGCGACAAAAAGTAATGATATCATAATGCGGCCATGTGTGAGGTGTGTAAGTCGTAAAATTAATATTAGCTAATCAGATAATACAATATTATTGTTAAAGTGTTATTGAGAACTATGTGATGCTGCTAGTTTTTAAGTGTGTGAGCATCTTCATAAATGCCACATAAATTTGATTCTCAATAAAGCAATGTGTATAGATTCTCTGATAGCAATAAATAGTTTGAGTTTGGCCGCCTTTCCTGTGTACAGCAATGCTATGAACAAAGGAAAGGCGGCCAAACTCAAACTATTTATTGCTATCAGAGAATCTATACACATTGCTTTATTGAGAATCAAATTTATGTGGCATTTATGAAGATGCTCACACACTTAAAAACTAGCAGCATCACATAGTTCTCATTAACACTTTAACAATAATATTGTATTATCTGATTAGCTAATATTAATTTTACAACTTGCACACCTCACACATGGCCGCATTACGATATCATTACTTTTTGTCACAGTTAACTCTGCTTTACTTGGATGTGCACTTTTTTACAGCTACAAGCTGTTTTTGGATGGGATAAACTTTACTGGTGGGCATAGTTAAATTAAAAATAAAATGCGTCCGAATTTACTGCTAAAAATTGTAAGGCTGCTACTCCCTCTATACTAAAGATAATGAAACCATTTTTTGGCAATTACTAGTTAATGAATACAGATAGATTGTATACAAATTTGAAATAAATTGGACTTTGTTTACTGGTAGTAAAAATCAAAGTCCGAAAACTGATAGTTTTGTTTGAATGTATAGAATTTATCGGACCAAGCATACTATTGCCTACAACTCCCAAGCTATTAATCATGCATAACTGATTATTGGAGGATAATTACTGCTTAGTGTAGCCTACCTTTTGGTACAATAACCTAAGCTGCAGGATTTCTAGGAACTGAGTGGCAGCTGTCCGAATACCGAATTGTCCGTTAATTGATACTTGACTCTAGTTAGCTACAAATGTTATCTAGGAATAATTTCTTATCAGTTATTTCAATTAATGAGGTTGATAATAAGTTCCAATCAATGATAGTTCTTGGAAAGCAGCTATTTTGATATGCTGTGGTGTTTGCGCTTGGGTGGATAAAGTGAAGTGGATGGTGGTGGCGAGTGTGTCTAGTTGTCCTCAGAAATTGTGGTGGTATATTTACCACACTAGCTTTGTGTACAATATCATTGAAGAAGGATAATCTAGTAATCTTACGGCGTTCTCTTAGAGTGACCCAATTTAGAGATTCTATCATAGTAGTTACACTACTATATGTGCTATAGTTGTTACATACCCATCTTGCACTTCTCCTCTGTATTTTTTCCAATGAGTTGATATATGCTTGCTAGTAAGGGTCCCAAACGACAGATGCGCATTCTAAAATGGGATGAACAATTGTAAAATATGCAGATTCTTTGACTTTTTGAGAACAGTTTTGATAAGTTTCGCTTCAAAAAATTTAGTGTCCTGGAAGCTTTATTAACAATGCTATCTATATGAGAAGCCCACGACATATTGTTGTGTAAGATGATCCCCAGGTAAGTGTGTTCGGTTTTTGTGTCTAATACATGCCCATTTGTGACCTGATCTTGGAAACCTACCTTTTTGGCACATAGGTCAATTTTCTGTTTTATAGCTTAAATAAGGTATTGGGTGCTCATCTATCTTGTGTTAAAATTTCAGCTTAATATCTGTAAGCATTCCTGAGATATGGCCGATTTTCTGTCCTGTACATTATAAACTAACTTTTATGGTAATGTATTGAGTTCTGTGAGTGATTAAGGGTGACAAATGGTGACAAATCACTTTGTTTACCAATAATTCAATTCTTATACTCTAAAGTACTTCAAAAGACTTTTCTGATAGTTTAATGAAGTATTCTTGGTACTTTTCTGCAATTAAATCCCATGTAACATTGTCTAAGACTAAGTTTTAACCATTCCAGCACCTGAAAAAAATCACCCAATTTGTAAGTTAATTGTTGTCCCATGCATGTGAAATTACTACATGGTCTGATATAATCATCCATATCTCCTAGGAAAAAGAAGCTATGGGTGTGAAACTTCACAGCAAGAAGGTTTAATAGTTGCTTTATCCAAATGTGTAAAAAAAATAATTTTAAAAATATTGTTGAAATTTTCATTTGAGTTTTCCCAAAAAGTTTGCTTGTGCCAAAAGGTAGGTTTTCCAAGATCCGGTCACATTTAGTGAATAGTTAAAAGAGATGATAGATGGTGACTTGCTGCATTTCATGACTACACATTTTGTAATGTTGAAAGACATTTGCCAGATTTCAGCCCATCAAGATAAATAGTCTAGATCCGATTGTAGTTGTTGTGCATCAGTTTCAGTGTGGATTACCCTATATAGTAAACAATCGTCAGCAAACAGACGTAATGGAGATGATACTTGTTCTGAAATATCATTAATATAAATAAGAAACATCAATGGTCCTAAAACCGTTCCCTGTGGGACACCCAACAAGACAAAAGCGGCAGAGAACACTCACCATCCATTACTACATGTTATGTTCTCTGAATCAGCCATGTTTCTATCCATTGATATGTACAGTTATCAATTCCATATGATGAAAGTTTTAGCATGAGTCTTTTATGAGGCACTCTATCAAAAGCCTTAGCAAAATCTAATAATATTAAATCAACCTGGAGATGATTGTCTAGAGCATATGTGATATCCTCAACCAGTGAAACAAGTTGTGTTTGGTATGAGTGGCCAGATCTAAATCCATGCTGGTTATCAATTACAATATTATTACTATTGAGATGTTCCATAATAGAGTGAAATATGATATGCCGTTAATGATATAGGCCTGTAGTTGGAGGGATCATTATGTACACCATTTTTAAATACAGGAGTTATATTTGCAATCAACCAATCCGTAGGAAGATTACCACTGTTCAAAGATTGTTTAAAGATAACTTCAAGTATTGGAGCTATTTCAGGAGCACAATGTTTCAATACATAGGAAGGAACATGATCAGGTCCTGAAGCTTTCGTAGTATCAAGGTTGAAAAGAAGTGATTCTATTCCAGCAGTAGACAATGAAATTGGAGGCATAGTAGGAATGTTACGACTATGTACAATAGGAACTGAAGATAAATCTTTATTAGTAAAGACTGATGTACAGTAATTATTAAGAACGTTAGCTTTTCCTTTGGGTTGCTGTATTGAATTCCTCTAATGGACAGGGATGGTATACCACATTGTTCTTTACGTTTGGATCGAACATATTTCCAGAACTGCCTTCTGTTTCCAGCAAATGAGTTATCAAATAGACGGCTTTGGTATTTAGTATGGGCTTTCCCAACTTTTTTATTGATGAGATTTCTAAGTTTACGATAAGCATCCCAATGAGTAGGAGAGTTTGTGTGTTTGGCACATTTATATAACCGTTTTCTATGGTGCATATTTCGTCTAATATCTCGAGTAATTCATGGTAAGTTCTTTCTCTGTTTTACGGATTTTTGTGGGATATGAGAATGAATAGCTTGCAAAATAAATGACTTAAACAATAACCAGTTCTCTTCCACAGACTTATTATAAGGATCTGAATTAATAAATGATTCCTGAAAACTAGTTATTTCTTCTTTAATAGCCTCTATGTTTCCTTTATGAAATAAATACACTTTGTGTGCAGGTTTACTAACTTGAGAACTTGAATGACTTAATGAAAAAGTAATAGCTTCATGATCAGACATTCCAGGAACAATAGAAACATCCTTAAGCATTTCAGGTTGTGTAGTAAGAACTAGGTCAAATATGTGATCATTTCTAGTAGGGTCACCCACCAGCTGCTCTAGGCCATGATCATTTATGATATCTAAAAAATTTGTATTGACATCAACTCCATAAGCTGGGTTGGAGTTAATACAACCATGACCATCATTCCATGTAATATCGGGTAGATTAAAATCACCAGCTAAAATTATGAAAGGAAGGTCACTTCACTGACAAGTTGGTTTAGTGATCGATGTAACTGGATAAGGGGATTCAGGGAATTGTTGGGAGGTCTATAAAAAGAGCATATATACACTGATTGCCTTCCTTTGAAATGAATTTTTGCCTGGACAAGCACTGCCTCCACTTCTAAATTAGGTTGTTCTATAATATCTGGAGAATTACTAATACACAGAAAAACACCACCACCACTAACTGATCTATCTTTCCGATAAATTGTGAAATTAGGAGGAAATAATACTTAAGAATGGAATGATTGGTCATTGTGTGATTCACTGTGATACCAACATTGTGCTCCTCTATGAGTGCCAATAATCTTCCTTGTTTAGATACACTACATATGCTACGAAAATTTAGACTAAGAATATTCACATTATTCATATCAGTAGTATAAGTATTGTGTGATTTATAATTATTTCTATTTATCAATGACTGATTTGTGTGACTAGGAGGTGAGAAAGAATAATCATTTGATGGGTTAGTGCGGTTATTATCAGTGCATGAGGGTAGGTCTAATCCCCCCTCAGCATTATCTGTCCATTTTTTATTTTATATTTCTTTTCATTCTTGTTCATTTGTGCAAGTTTAAGCCTTAAATCCTTGTTCTCCTTTTGTTCTGAGGGGGTTAAGTCAGGTGTTATGAAAAGTTTATGAAGGGTTTTCCTGCCCCTTTAGTTTAAGTTTATTTCGAGGATAGCTTTCTTCTAATCCAGAGATTCTACAGAAATCTTGAGAAGCCTGTCTCGACTTTCTTTCTTTCCAAGTCTGACTGCATTTGCAGAAGTACTCAACACATCTGAAAATGTCGAATGAGCAAAGTCAATATCTTCTTTTTTTCTTGCATTAGGATCAGAGGATTTAGACTCGGACACATTATGAAGGATTAAACTTAGCTGATGCCATTCCCTTTCTCTCTGTTCCGTAGCCAAGGATGAAGTGACACTCACAATTGTAGTAGCAAGATCAGGGACCTTTGTAGGCATTGCTTCAATTGCTTTACAATGGCTATTCAGCCTTGTACCAAATTCTTAAACCACTTTGCTCAACTTAGTTTCAACCGCCGTAGTATTACTTGGTAATGATTGAATTGTTTTGCTATGGTTTTCAATCTTAGACACAACTTCATGTACAATTTCATCAAGTTTTGCCTCCTTTATAAAGAACGGCTTCTTTCAGCTCAGTCCTGGTGCCTTTTGTGCTTATTAATCACCATCCTAGCCTCTAAAGCACTGCCAAGATGCAATTCTCTTCCACAGCAACCATGACTTCTCTCCACTGTCAGAAGAAAACTGCAAGCACACTATACTGAGCGAACTATGAATTGATGAATTATCTGCTACATCTGGTGCAGAAAGAAAATCTGAGGACATTGCAAAAGTTTCAAAAGTGTTACAGGAGGTCTTAAAGGTACCGTGTTCTATTACAAAGGCCTTTCGTATTGGTAAAAAGAAAGATAAGCCTCATCTCCTGAAAGTTTCTGTTCAATATCTTGAAGAAAAGACCAACATACTACGAAACAAAAGGAAATTGAAGGATTCAAACAATGCAGAGAAGGTACGTAAAGTTTATATCACCCCAGACCTGTCTCCCTCTGAACAAGCAAACAACAAGGTTCTGAGACGACAGTTGGCAGACATGAACAAGGTCTCAAATGTTTACATGATAAAAAACGGGAAAATAGTGTGGAGGGATGGGAAGTAGATTTGCAGCCCCCCCTCCGCACTAATGTCACTAGGGATGTGCCAATTATGAATATGTACAGTATGGATTCTGACTCTACCCCTTTACCTGTCAACAATGCAAACCCTAGTACCACCCCTGGTTTTAGTATGGCTGTAATGAATTGTCAAAGTATTTCTTCAAAAAAGGCTTTTTTTGATAACTTTATTTCTGATCATTCACCAGATATTATTGCTGGTTGTGAATCATGGCTATCTCCATCTATTTCTACTTCAGAAATCTTTCCAGCTGGATATACAGTGTATAGAAAAGATAGAAGTGATGGATATGGAGGAGTTTTTGTAGCATGTCAAAGTGGCATTATCAGTGAAGAGCTCAATGTTGACACTAATGCAGAGGTAGTTGCTTGTCGTATTAATCAGAATGAATCCCAACCTTTAACCATTTGCTCCCTTTATCGCCCACCTAATAATGACCTCATATACATGAAAACCCTATGTGACACACTGGCCGACATTGCAAAAAACCATCCTAACTCTCCTATATGGATAGCTGGTGATATTAACCTCCCTAATGTTAACTAGGAAAGAAGTTGTATCAGTGGAAACACCTACACAGCTGCATTATGCAATCTCTTCTTAAATTTTATAGAAGATTATGGGCTTACCCAAATGGTTGATTTTCCAACTAGAAGACAGAACATATTAGATATTTTTGTCACAAATCGTCCATCATTAGTTACTACCTGTAAGCCAGTACCGAGAATAAGTGACCATGAGGCAGTCTTAATTCACTCTTTAATAAAAGCCAATCGTCAATCACCAGCTAGAAGAATAGTATATAAATGGAATAGAGCAGACTGGGACAAAATACATGACAGTACTAAATATTTTTGCAATATTTTTACTTCCGATTTTTCAATTGATACCCCAATAGATCAAATGTGGAATGAATTTAAGAATTTCTGCCTGTCTATTTTAAATACTATCCCTTCCAATGTCACAAGTAACAAATGTACCCGCCCTTGGATCACTCCATTTATTAAGAGATTATCTAAGAGGAAGCAATGTTCATACAATGTAGCCAGGCTTAGTCACCATCAAGATGACTGGGCCTTGTACTACCGCCTCAAGAAAGAATGTCAAACATGAGTGCCGCAAAGCATACAATGGTTATGTAATGAGTTTAATTGATGATAACAACAATGTATCTAAAAGATTGTGGTCTTATGTTAAAAGAACTGACCACTGTGGAATTGCTCCTCTTAAACAAGATGAAAAAACCTTTACTACCCCAAAAGACAAAGCAGAAATTCTCAATAATTATTTCTCCTCAGTGTATACATCTGAAGACGTGTCAACTATTCCAACTCTAGATTATGTCAATTTTCCAAATATTTCCCCAGTAATTATTCACAATGAAGGTATTATTAACTTGTTATCTAATCTTAAGGAGCACAAAGCCAAGGGCCCAGATGAAATCCCAACTATATTACTAAAAAGGCTTTCCACCTCAGTATCTCCTGCTCTAACACAAGCCTCTCTCCATCAGTACAAAATCCCAATGGAATGGAAAACAGCAAATATTGTTCCTGTCTTTAAAAAAGGTGACAGAAGTAACCCAGGAAATTATAGACCGGTGTCCCTCACCTCTGTGTGTAGTAAGTTACTTGAGCATGTTATATACTCACATATATTTTTGCATTTAAAGAAGTACAACATTTTGTGTGAAGAGCAACATGGATTCCAACAGAACAGATCATGTGAAACACAATTGATTGGAACAGTGAATGATATCGCGGAAAATATGAATGCAGGTAAAGAAACTGATGTAATTCTGCAGGATTTTGCCAAGGCATTTGACAAAGTTCCCCATGTACGTCTTTGCCATAAGCTGAGCCATCTTGGGATTAATGGTCCCCTCCTTGAGTGGATCAAGAGTTTTTTAACAGATAGGACACAACAGGTTATAGTAAATGGAGAAAAAAAGCTCTGTATCCACGGTGTCCTCGGGTGCTCCACAAGGAACAGTCCTAGCTCCCCTTTTATTTTTGTGCTTTATTAATGATATCACTAAAGATATTTCTTCCTCTATAAAATTATATGCAGATGATGTGTTAATCTATAGATGTATTGATTCAGACGATGATTGTAAACTGAATACTCCAAAGAGACTTACTTATCCTTGAAAACTGGGTACATAAGTGGAACATGTGTTTCAGCCCATCCAAAAGTGAATTCTTAAGAATTACTAATAATAAAGACATAGTCAAGTTCCAATATTCCATTCTAAACTCACAGATTAGAGAAGTACAGCAAGCCAAATACTTAGGTGTGACACTAAACAACAAGCTTACATGGTCTGACCACATCCAAATCATAACTAAAAAGGCAAATTCATCATATGGCTTTATACGACGGAATTTCAATACTTGCCCAACCAACATCAAGAGTTCACTCTATTTAAGTCTTGTAAGACCTATTCTAGAGTATGCATGCAGTATTTGGTCACCACATTGCAACAATGAGATCCAACTCATTGAAGCTGTCCAGAGAAGAGCAGCTAGGTTTGCTGTTAACAAGATATCAGAGTGTTACAAGCATCCTACAACAGCTAGACTGGCCCACTTTACATGAAAGAAGAGATCAGATGAAATTGATAATGATGTACAAGATCATCCATGGACTAATTTATATCCAGCACAATTTACCACTAACCTACTCCAACTTAAACAACATCTCCCAAGGCCATCTTCATAGATTCATTCAGCCAGCTACCAGGGTTGACTCATATAAACATTCATTTTTCCATAAACTATTTGTATGTGGAACAGGTTACCAAGTGTTGTGGTAATGTCAGAATCCTTGTTTCAATTCAAGAACAGTTTAACTAATCTTTATAATTAATTTGTACTTTTACACTCAACTTTGAGTTCTGTACAATAATCACTAATAATAATAATAACTATTATACGGTTTACCAGTGCTTGGTTCACCAGTATGGCGGACGCGTAGGCGATATTTGAAGTTACGTAATGTAGATCACGTGTTGAAAATGCTCTATAGAGTCTAGTCGCTGTACAAATCGATTATCTTACTCTTCTTACTGGCTAGTGCTGTAATTTCAAAACTACACACCACAGAAGGCTGAAACTGTGGTGATCCATTCATTGGACACTGCTAATAATGCTGAGTGAATAAAAAAAATTTTTTTAATTGTGCGAACAAGTCGGGTTTTTGCTGAGACTATGATTATTATTATGATTATGATTACTGAAAACACAGTTACGAACTGATATGTTCAGGTAAGAAAAACATTTCAAATCACATAGATAAGAGTCAGTTATAATTTATCTAAGAATACTTGTAGAGATTGGGATTCTATTGTGTCAGTTGGTAAATTGTTCCAATCACGGATAGATTTGAGATGGTCACATATATTTTATTTTATATGGAGGTTTTAGTCATAGGTCTTCATAATAGTGTAATAATTGTTCAAGTCTTGTTGCTCCTCTAGGAAATATTGCGTCCGAAAATACATGGTGGTCGAAAATACCTGAGCTGCTCTACTGCTATTGTCATCAGTTTAATGCACCTATCAATGTTAAGCCCCACCCCCAGTACGGGGAGGGTGGGGATATAGTGGGGATTTGACCAAGTGGAAAGTCAAATTCCCTACCTGGGGGTGAATTATCAGGTCAAATCCCCACATACTCCCACCCTATGAGGTGGGGATAGGAAGGGGATTTGACACAAAAAAATTATTTGTGCTGCTTTTCATTGCATAGGTAACAGTTAACATAAGGATGCCACCAGAAGTATAACAGCCAACCTATAGCTATCACCAAGTTTATTGTGTTTGTATGTATTTATAATAAACACTGATGGAAACAATCAATTTTTAACACATTCATAACACAAGTATACATCAGGTGCAACTGTTATCCCGGCACAGCCGAAGTGGAACCAAGCAGTACAGTTATCACAACCAATCCAGTTTTCTTCTTCATCAGTTAGATCTTCATAATATAACTCTCCACACACACTGCAAAACACAGCTTCTGGTGTTGAATTTTCCGTAACTCCACTACTTTCAGCAGCTTGTAATGTTGCCTGTTTCATGAGCCTTCTTGTAGCTGCAGCTTTAGCGGCTCCTCTTTTGCGATTCTTTTGTATTTGCTGTAAATGCTCAATCCAAAATGATACCTCTCATCAGGTGGTAGCAAACACTTCTTAGCTAATTCTGCAATAAACGAAGGGCTTGGCTCTCCATTCAGTCCCTGAAATGCCTCCTTCATAATGACTGAAGGGGGCTTTGACATAGCTGGAAGGTGATACTCCTTGCTGATATTCAAAAAGTGGCCATAACATGTACCATCACATTTTTTACAATTTGTAGAGCCCCATGGTTGATCTGGATCTGGAATAGGAAGTGGAATAAATGTGATGTCGGGCCCACCTGGAAACCACCGCAAAGATTGTGAGTCACCAACACAGCAAAATGGGTGTGGGCAAGTTGGCTTGTAGCAACATTTAAGCATGAAGCAATACTGCACAGGCAAATTTGGAATTCCATGCTTCAATCGAACACTCCATACTGTTTCTATATACTCATATGTGTAAAGGCTATTCGTTTTAAGTTCTTCTTTCTGTACTTTGTTTGCTTTCAAACATTCTTTCTCAGTTTCTGAGTATCTAAAGAGTCTGCACCAGGATATAGCTGAATCTTTGATGAGCCACAAGGTGCTCCATTAACTCTGTCAATGTATAGGTCAGTTGCAGATGTCATATTCTTGCTTAATCTGTCAGCATCCAGCTTACCAGTGTCAGCCGGATTAAAAAAAGAGCCATTCAAATTTGATGGTATAAAAAGATTTGCATGAGCAAGAGCTAAGCACCCATTTTGCAGCTCTACTCTGCTCATGTAGCTTGCTCCACTGTTAAGGGCTGTAACTAATAAATGTAACATGAGTTGGTCGCTCTAAATGCCGTTTACACCACCAAAACTGAACTTCAACATGGGAGGGTCCTTCATCAGCAGCTCCATCAACACGAACACATCCAATCTTCTTATTGGTGTTAGAATGGACATTGATAAAAGTAGGTTGTAGCTCATTCACTTTCTCCAACATTTCTAAATCAGCATAATGCTGAGCAGGATTTTTCTCATATATTCCAGCAGCTTTCACTACTCCTGCACATAGTTTTCCAGTAGTTTTGGTAGCAGAGAAGTTATAACATGTCGCCTGTAAAATGGAAGGGTAATTGTTTACATAATCAGTATGAGTTGTTAGTAAGTCATGGCCTTTCACAACAGGACTGCGATGTAGGCGATGTGTACTTAGTGTGTCTAGGCGAAAGCCAGAAGCATCATCTCTGTTTAAATTCATAATTGTGACCGTCTCAGCAAAAAACCCGACTTGTTCGCACAAGCATGCGTATTGAGAAAATTGAAATTTAAAAACAATTCGTAAAATTACGCATGCCTAAAAAAAAAAATTACGCAAGTTGTTATCGAGCCAGTACTTGAAGAAGGAAGACTCAAATCGATTACAATTATATACCATCTTATTCGCCTGTTCATGAAGAGTTCGAAAATCTTTGTTTCGTTTCCCTAGCTCCAACGGTATGCGTGTCACGTGCGTTTGTTTACGATGCGGTAAACGTAAACAAGATTGTCATCGTTTCTTCTACGAAACCGCCTTCATATCCATTTGCGCAAGTATCTACAGGGCTAATACTATACCTTGGCTGATGTGCTGATCCATGGTGAACGTTTTAAGCCAAAGTGCAATGTTGTAGACCAATCCAAACAGACGTTATGGCTGCGAATGTAAGCGCCTGTAGTTTATTTTCAGTATAGTCACTGTACAAATTGATTATCTTGCTCTTCCTACTGTCTATCGCTATAATTCCAAAACTACACACCACAGAAGGCTGAAACTTTGGTGGTCCATTCCTTGGACACTGCTGATATTACTGAGTGAATAAAAAAGATTTTTTTAATTGTGCGAACAAGTCGGGTTTTTGCTGAGACGGTCACAATTTCTTTTCCATCTGTAAACTGCAGGTTTGTCAGGCCTCTGTAGAATGCAGCACTCCAATGGTAATCAGGATTGTATTTGATTTCAAAACCTTTACGTGATCGTCTGCTGGTGACCTGTGCAACTCCTTTATAGCGACTGGCAGATAATCGGCGCTTGTTTCTTGTACAGCAAAGCTGTACAATTGTTCTATATGCAAAACTTCTCTGGTAAACTTCTTCCAGGTGCAACTTAATCCTTTCATAAGTTACCTTTTCCTTTACTTGTTTATTGCCATCAAAGCCAAGGTTAAAACACCTGTACGACGCCAGGCATCTGCTCCACTGCTGCGACTCTTTACAAAGTCCTCAATCTTCTCTCCAATGTCTGGATATTCCTTGACAATCCCACGAACTTGTTGCTATTTTTGCGATGCAAAAATTTTTTTTCAGCAATCAATTTTGCCTTTGTCCGCAAAGATTTCCGCTAATTGCAGCAACTCTTCTCTCGACTAAAGCTTTAGCTTTGTCTGACTCATGATGGTGGGGTCTATTCTACGGAACGGAACGGAACGGAATGATGGACTAAACTACGGAACGGAATGCTTTCTCAAATTGAAACTTGCAGCTTACCATTGCTGTACAAGTTATCGGTGGCACCATAGGCACTTCCAACAGGTAATCAAATGCACCCCAAGAAAGATAAAACGAATTTAAGGATCGATTGTGGGTTCTTGTTGGTTGTCATTAGTAACGAAGTACTAATTGTGGGAATCGCTGACTCAATTTGTTCATCTTCGGATGTATCAAGTGGGGAACTTAATGCATGACTTGTTTTTACTAGTATGTGAGTTGTTTTTGTTTACTTTGACTTTAGAATGTACATGTCTGGGGCCCAGCCTTTCTAATCAGCATAAATCAGTATGTAGCTACAATACAAAGGAAACAAGTATGGTGACAAGCTGAATCAACTCAGTCTAAGCAGAATCTAAAGGAATTTTGTGCAGTGTGTGAGGAGCAAACAATCAAATACCTTGAGGAGACTACATTGTGTGAACATTAATGATTCATTAACAGAGTAGTGGACTAATCCCAGATATCTCAGCCCGAGTAGTGAATTGAATCCTGAATCAAAACTTGCAGCTTGGCTAGCCACTATCATCGCTGAAATTGCATTTCATCAGTGGAGCCTCCAGGAAAATTGAATAGGATAATAATAAAATATTAATAGCTGTCTCATGCAGTGATTGTTCTATACTACCTGATATATCAAGCAGGTCTCTTCAATTCATTTATTGCATGACCAAGGCAAGTTTTGTTACTACAATACAGTAGCTGATTGGATGTCACTTGTTTCTGCTGATCTTTACAAGATAAATAGTTTAGAAGACCACTCAATTTCTTCAGTTTCAGAGCATAATATCCACAGAGAAATTAACTAGAAAGTTATTGGTGACAGGAAAAGACTAGGTGATCATGACTTTAATAAACAGAGTTATGTGGTTGATAGAGTGAGGTATCACTTTCAAAATGTTCAGACGACCAGCGATGAGATGCATGGATTCATCAAATTTTTGTTGTGGTTGGAGACACCAAAAGCAAACTGACTGAATGTTTTATTAATATTCATTCACTTTCTTTATATTTTCTCAATTTTGAGCCTGTATACAAATAATTAAATTTGTCTTAGTCAATAGAAATCCTATAATAAGATGGGAGAGAAAATTTCTTTGTTTACCTATACTGTACAACTTCAAAGGAAAATGAAGAAAACATAGACAAATCAATAAAATTAATACAACTACAATAAGGTGAATTACAGATTACTTAGAGCCTTTAGATAATTATTGTTCCAAAGCAAAATTGTAGATGGAAAAAAAGACAGGTGAGATCTTGGTTAATTAACGACAGTGGATGGAGATTAAAAGGGTGGTAACTTCTTGTTCTTGAATATGTTGCAAAGTGGAGGTACAAATCAAAATGGGATATCAATTTCATTATGAAAAATTTGTATGCATAAATAATCTAGCATTACTGTATTCATTTGTTCTCCACTTAAATATGCTACTACAGTGTCGGTACATTGGCAGTCTACCTTGAAATCTCAACTCTAGAGTAGATCCAACACAGAGCAGCCCGCACTGTAACAAATACATGTGATCCCACCGTAATTTCATGGACTAGCTGAGCTGGGAATCGCTTGAAAACAGATGAAACAAATTTAACCTGTTTTGTTTGAATTGAAGCATGTGAAATGTTACACTTAAGAAATTCTAGAATTCTTAGGTGGTATGTATTTAATGTGAGCGTTCCATTTCAGGTCTGACTAGATATATTGAAATTACACACATCTTGGTCCAAATCACGTTTGCCTGGTGGCTATGGGCATGGTTTCACATGCACAGAAGGCTTATAATTAAGATTTGGTTGATCTTGGAGTTTTGGCATTTAGCCTGATCCAAGGCTAGCAGTCAGACACATCCTTGAATTTGTGCAACAGAAAAAATCAGCTCACTATTAAACACGGCATTAGTCCACTGCACCAGCTGTTAATAATTCCATGCATACACTTCAGTGATGTTTGCAGAATATAGCCTCTTTGCGGTCTGCCAAAACATTTGCTCCTCACATACTGCACAGAATTCTTCAAGTTTTAATTCAGCTGGCTCTTTCCTGTTACTAGTGTCTTCCTGCTTGCTTTGTACACTGATTTATGACTTTAAAAGCTGGTCCAGACTGTTTTTTAAAGTCAGAATAAGCAAAACAGCTCACATAAAGTGCCCTTCTTGATATATCCGTAGATGAAGCATGGATGAACATCACTAATACAGCTCATCCCACTTCGTTACTAATGACAACCAACAAGAACCCACAATCGATCCTTTAATTCTTTTTATCTTATGTTTAATCACCTACTAGAGGTGCCACTGATAACTTGTAAGGGCAGTTTCAGCAATGGTAAGTTGCAAGCTTCAATTTGAGAAAGCGTTCCGTTCCGTGGTTTAGTTCATCATTCCGTTCCGTTCCGTTCCGTTCCGTAGAATAGACCCCACCACTCATGATCAATTCGCAAATCTAAATAATCATCTGGATTGTCCTCATCTGATTCTGAAACAACTTAGCCATCTCTTACTGCAGCATCTCTCTCAATCATTGGTTGCACTTCATTCTCAACTGTGCAATACGCTAAGTGGGATTGCTTGAACAGAGAATTCTGTTGGTCAGTTAGTCTAGAAGAAATATCTGCATCACTGATCGTTGATTCTAGATTATTGTCATTTAGATACTGTAAAAAGGCAAACCAATTGAAATAGCACTCTTCAAGTATTTTGATTGTTTCATCTAAACTTAGCTGTTTCTTCTCTTGTAGTATGGCAATAGGATCAGGAATACAATCAAAATCTGATGAAGTGCACTCATCAGAGTCTAAGAGAGTGCTGCAAGACTGCAGAAGAGCCTTTTCCTGAGTTGTAGCGATTTCATCTATAGCAGCATACAGTGTATATGAACATATCAGACAATTCAATGTATTTTAAAGTCATTCAGCTACAGTATGAAAATGTACTGTTTGTTCAATTAGAATTTTAAAAATAAAACTGATTCTACAAAAACCTGTTAATTTTAGCAACTTTTATATGCTCAGCTGTATAGCACGCATATCATATAGGGGGTGGGAGGGTGCGGAGGGGAGAGGTGGTGGGCCGCCCACGCACAAGAAGTGGTTGACAGTGAAAAAACAGTCTATAAGTATCATACAACTGTTTAAATATATACGTTCTTTGATATTGTATATGCATTAGTTTGCCAGTGATAGTTATAAAAGGCGAAAAGAATGTAATGAATTGCCCGCCCACGCCCAATTTGCGCCTTCGTTACAATGGCCTTGCTCAAAGACGATTAAATGTCTATGACGTAGTTTTCTGTATAAATACTTTGGTTTGTTTATCATGCTGTAATATTGTGCTGCTGTGTTATGCTATAATAATATTAATGCTTATATTATTTAATGACGTTTGTTTCTATTACTTTAGTGCACGGTGGGAGGTGGAAGCGTCCATGATGACGATTGGGCAATGTGCAAATAAAGTGAGTGTATGCTTTGTAAAAAGAAGCCCACGTAGCTGTGCAGGGCTCATCTTCTGTACAGATCAGCTTCTGTATAGTCTTTCATTATTTTATTTTTCCCGAGGGGTAGCCAACGCCCATGCAAAACACAGAAATGGTGTACCAGAGGGGTTGCCAACGCCCACGCAAAGCACCCAACTGGCGTGTACGAGACTCCCAATCTTTATGTATTTTTAAAAGCATTTAGTGATATTGCTAACTAGTAACTACCTGTACAGTTGTTGATCTACATCTTGTTCTAGTTATTCATGATCGATCATTGCCTACTTTGTTAAACTCACTTTCTCCTTTATTTTTACATGATTTTGGATTTAGGATTTGGTTTCTAATATATTTGTGTATTTCTGATTGGATTTCTCACATAGCATACAAGAGTCCCAAGGCATTGGCTACCCCTCGCTTTTTACCAAAAGCCAGTTTATCTCTAGTTGACAAAGATAGTGTGAACATCTAATTATGATATTACAATCTAAATTAAATTCTTGATCACAGATACACATTTCCCTTGTTGCTATATGTGGCATACCACAAAATTAACCAATGTAAACAACCATTACCATACCTTGTAGTGTTTTATTTTTATGTGAATATGTAGTGAAGTGTGTGTAGTGTGTGTGTGTGTTTGTGTGTGTGTGTAGTGTGTGTGTGTGTAGTGTGTGTGTGTAGTGTGTGTGTGTGTGTGTGTAGTGTGTGTGTGTGTGTGTAGTGTGTGTATGTGTGTAGTGTGTGTGTGTGTGTGTGTGTGTGTGTAGTGTGTGTGTAGTGTGTGTGTAGTGTGTGTAGTGTGTGTGTGTGTGTGTGTGTAGTGTGTGCGTGATAAAGATCTTTTTAAATTCACCAATTTAAATGTGACTGTTTTTTCCACAGGTTTATATGTTGGAGAACTGCAAACAAATAACTTGAAATTTTTATAATGACCATTTTAAAAAATATTTATTTGATTACATGTACAAAATACAAAGATGTATCACGTGATCAAAAAAAGTTATTAGCATGATGTACAAGGACTATTGACCATTGAAAAGTTGATGAATTAAACATTCAAGAACGGAATACTTCTCCATTGCAACTCGCCCACGCAATATAGCGCGCGCGTCACTAATAATCAGTGTTCAGCCAGGGTATGCGACTATTGGATTGAGATGATGATTTTTATAAAATTATTTGTACCGTGTAAAACGTTCGTCACTAACGGTATAGCTAGCTGAAGTATTCAAGAAAGGATAGATCTAGCCTGGTATAACCTGGAATCGTTAAAAGGTTTGCGCCTGGATTGTTGGGGTGAGCCAATATTTTCATTGCCAATGGTTCTATGTGTAATGTTAAACCCCCTACTTTGTACCATGAAGAAGGCCGTATTAAGCTGTTACATTTTACGTGAAAGTAGATGTCATGCTGGCCATTCCTGCTAGAACCTGGGAAAGGTTTAAAAGTTATCTGACGCTCCATAACAGAGCCTTGAAAACCTGCTTCCAGTGTAGACGCGTGTATTTTGCCAATAAAAAAATTTATTAAAAGTCGCGTAATTGTTGGATATGACTTCCTTTCTTCAATCACATCATCTACCTTTTGTGACTGCTGATCCATCCTTTCTAGCCCAAAATGCTTTCTTGCACCTTTAGCAGACAACCCAGATGATTGATACACTGCATACCTTATGCATTCTCGCTCTCGGTCACTGCAAGCCATACATAAAATATCTTTCAGCTTCTCTTTACTCATAGAAGGCTTTGAATTAATTCCATCAGTTTTTTAGTATAAATTCTGCAATTGGATCAAAAACTGGCAGTACAATGGCGGATCCAGGATGGGGCATTTAGGGCAAATGCCCCCCCCTCCTCCTTCAATCCCTCATCTTGTGCATGGAGGAGCCAGACACACTTCTAATAAAATAGCTACTAATTTTATGCCAGACCAAGAAGCTCATGAAAATCTGCACATTTTACTACAAATTCACCTGAAACCAAACTGAAACTAACTGTGAAATCATCAACCAGCACCTTTGTGCGTACTAAGCGCCTCTAAAATAATTATCGTGTTTCGGTTGTTTAAGACATTTAAAGCCTTTTAAACAGCTTTCAAAACTTCACAACCATCTGAAAAGGACAAAATGGCTAAAATAAACCGTGAGACACTGCTAAAAGGTGACTATTTGCTACTTCAAAAAATGCAGCACTGAACTAAAGAATCTGGCTCTCCAAAACTTAACCTGTTTGTGCCCCTCCCCTTGCCAACTGCTGGATCCGCCCCTGCAGTAATCAATTTCTTTGACATGTTCCATCACAAATATTTTTGACACTCCACTACTTGGGTGAAGCAGTCGTAGAAAGACCACAGGCGTCTTCCCTAGCAATTTTTTGGCACTATAGCTGTGATAAGTAACTGATGGAAAAGCTGTTTTAAACACCTGTGCCAAATTCAATAAGGCCATTTGATATTACCAAATCCGCAGCCTCAACTAGACGTCTACATCGGTCACAACACTGGTGATTTCTCTCGCAATAACGTGGCAATGCTGTAATATACTCTTGCAATGACATACATGTAAAATTTGAAGTAGCAACAGAATCATTTAAATACGTTAGTCCATGTGTTGTATAGTGTTAAACAGTTGCAGCAGTTCATTCAATGGCCTCCTGTCGCTACTGACTTGTTGCTCTTCGACAGGAGGCCGGCGCAAAAATCCTGACGACTCTCTTCACTGTTACTTCCATCTTCTTGTTCTCCATCTTCATCTTCTTGTTCCGCATCTTCTTGTTCCGCATCTTCTTGTTCCGCATCTTCTTGTTCCGCATCTTGTACTGCATCTTCTTGTTCTGCATCTTCTTTACCTGCATATTCTTTTCCTGCATCAATAGTTTGCAGTTGCTCTCTAGAACTGGATTTGTCCTGTTCCATTTCCTGACTCTCACACAAATCAATGACTTCAGCTGAAAGTGATGGGGAGCTGCATTTGGAGGTGGGGACTATTCTACGGAACGGAACGGAACGGAATGATGGACTAAACTACGGAACGGAACGCTTTCTCAAATTGAAGCTTGCAACTTACCATTGCTGAAACTGCCCTTATAAGTTATCAGTGGCACCTCCAGTGGGTGATTAAACATAAGATAAAAGAATTAAAGGATCGATTGTGGGTTCTTGCTGGTTGTCATTAGTAACGAAGTATTAATTGTGGGATGAGCTGTATCAGTGATGTTCATCCTTGGTTCATCTACGGATATACCAAGAAGGGCACTTTATGTGAGCTGGTTTGCTCATTTTGACTTTAGAAAACAGTCTGAGCCGGCTTTTCAAATCATATGTCAGTGTACAAATACAGCAAGTAGGAAGACACTGGTAACAGGAAAGAGCCAGCTGAATTAAAACTTGAAGAATTTTGTGCAGTGTGAGGAGCAAATATTTTGGCAGATCGCAAAGGGGCTATATTCTGTGAACATCACTGAATTCTATGCATGGAGTTATTAACAGCTGGTGCAGTGGACTAACGCTGTATTCAATAGTGAACTGATTTTTGCTGTTGCACAAATTCAAGGATGTGTCTGACTGCTAGCCTTGAATCAGGCCAAATGCCAAAACTCCAAGATCAACCAAATCTCAATTATAAGCCTAGCTATGCATGTGAAACCATGCCCATAGCCACCAGGCAAATGCGATTTGGACCAAGATGTGTGTGTAACTTCAATGTATTTAGTCAGACCGGAAATGGAACACTCACATTAATTACATACCACCTAAGAATCCTAGGATTTCTTAAGTGTAACATTTCACATGCTTCACTTCAAACAAAACAGGTTAAATTTGTTCATCTATTTTCAAGTGATTCCCAGTCCAGCTGCATAGTCCATGAAATTACAGTGGGATCACATGTATTTGTTACAGTGTGGGCTGCTCTGTGTTGGATCTACTCTAGAGTTGAGATTTCAAGGTAGACTGCCAATGTACCGACACTGTTGTAGCATATTTAAGTGGAGGACAAATGAATACAGTAATGCTAGATTATTCAAGTACACAAATTTTTCATAATGAAATTGATATCCCATTTTGATTTGTACCTCCACTTTGCAACATATTCAAGAACAAGAAGTTACTACCCTTTTAATCTCCAACCGCTGTCATTAAATAACCAAGATCTCACCAGTCCTTGTTTTTTTCCATCTACAATTTTGCTTTGGAACAATAATTATCTAAAGGCTCTAATTCATATTTAGTATTTAAATCTGTAATTCACCTTGTGGTTTTACTAATTTTATTTTCATTTCCTTTGAAGTTGTACAGTATAGGTAAACAAAGATAAATTTTCTCTCCCATCTTATTCTAGGACTGAGAAAAATTTAATTGTTTGTATACAGGCTCAAAATTGAGAAAATATAAAGCAAGTGAATTAATATTATACAGTCAGTTTGCTTTTGGATAATTAATGTCTCCAACTGTAACAAAAATTCAATGAATCCATGCGTGCATCTCATCGCTGATTGTCTGAACATTCTGCAAGTGATACCTCACTCAACCATATATGTGACCC
This sequence comes from Dysidea avara, assembly GCF_963678975.1. Taxonomy (NCBI): domain Eukaryota; kingdom Metazoa; phylum Porifera; class Demospongiae; order Dictyoceratida; family Dysideidae; genus Dysidea; species Dysidea avara. Next base: position 49,182,327 of record NC_089273.1, read on the forward strand.
TATTTTGGAAAACCATACATCTGGGCACATGCAAAATTTGTGGGAGTTCTCAATTGAAAAATTCAGTGATTTTTTAAATTAATTTTTTTACGTATTCTGATAAAGCAACTATTATTAAGTCTTCTTGCTGTGAAATTTCATACCCATAGCTTCTTTTATCTAGGAGATATACTGAATTATATCAGACCATGTAGTAGTTTCACAATGCGTGGGACAACAATTAATTTACAAATTGGATGATTTGTTCATTCCCAAAACCAAACATTTTCTTGTCATTACAAGTGATTTAATTGAGAAAAAGAACACATGACTAAACTCTCAAGAATCTCTTTTCATTAATTTTAGATTGTAAGAATGGTGATCTTTGTCAACAAAGTGATTTGTCATCAATTTGTCACATCTGATCACTATTCAGTTCTATAAACTGATAATGAAAAGTTAGTTTGTAATGTATTAGACAGTAAATTGGCCATATCTTTGGAATGCTTCAACGTATCATCACAAAATTTTCACACAAGGTAGATAACCACTCAGTGCTTCATTGTAGATATAAAAAACAAAATTGGCCAATGTGCCCAGATGTATGGTTTTCTAAAATAGGGTCACAAATTCTGTTTATTAGACTGAATAAAGTCATGATCACCTAGACTTTTCCTGTACTTTCTAGTTAATTTCTCTGTGGATATTACGCTCTGAAACTGAAGAAATTGAGTGGTCTTCTAAACTATTTATCTTGTCAAGATCACCAGAAGCAACTGACATCCAATCAGCTACTGTATTGTAGTAACAAAACTTGCCTTGGTCATGCATAAATGAATTGAAGAGACCTGCTTGATATATCAGGTAATAGAACAATGCACTGCTTGAAACAGCTATTAATATTTTATTATTATCCTATTCCATTTCCTGGAAGTTCCACTGATGAATGCAACTTCAGCAATGATAGCGGCTAGACAAGCTGTAAGTTTTGATTCAGAAAACATTCCATTCTGTAAAATAGACCCTGTCCTGGATTCAACTCACTACTCAGGCTAAGATATCTGACATTATGTAGTCCACTATTCTGTTAATGAATCATTGATGTTCATACAATATAGCCTCCTTGAGGTATCTGAATGTTTGCTCCTCACACACTGCACAAAATTCCTTTAGATTCTTTTTAGCCTGGTAGAGTTGATTCAGCTTGTCACCATACTTGTTTCCTTTGTAGTGTAGCTACATACTGCCGGATTTATGCCTATTAGAAAGGCTGAGCCCCAGATTGTACATTCTAAAGTCAAAGTAAGCAAAAACAACTCACATATTAGCAAAAACAAGTCATGCAGTAAGTTCCCTACTTGATACATCCGAAGATAAACAGCTAGAACCCACAATCGATCCTTAAGTTCGTTTTATCTTTCTTGGGGTACGTTTGTTTACCAGCTGGAAGTGCCACCGATAACTTGTACAGCAATGGTAAGCTGCAAGCTTCAATTTGAGAAAGCATTCCGTTCCGTTCCGTTCCGTAGGATAGACCCCACCGCATTTGGAATTGTTGTGTGATGATTGGGGAAGATCATGAGTGCTGGATGATGAGCAAGAAACATCAGTGGCATCAGACGATGTGCTAGAATAATGCTTTCTGGATTTGATTTTCTGATACCACCTAGATTTCACTTCCTTTTATTCAGTAGGTCAAGCTCTCGGGATAACAGTCTTTTCTTTTCTTTCAAAGATGTAAGCCGTTCAGTAATTTCATCACATTGACGGTAGAGTCTAGTCTCTAACTGTCTCAGCTTGGGATCGTCTTTTCTCTTTGAAAGATATTTCTTCATCAATGTCACGAATATTTTCTTCTACTTCTTTCATTCTAGCTCTTCTGACTTCCTTGTCAACTTTCGCCCTCTTCGACCCACTGCTACCAGCAACGCTGTTTCCATCAACTTGTTTTGAGTGAGACTTTCCTTTCTTAAACTGATAGCTACCACTTGACAGCAACGAATCTCTGGCCCTCTGTAACAGTTCACCACGATTAGCTAGGAGGGTAGGATCATTTTCGGCAAGTTTTGCAGCTTCATCATTCAAACTGCAGTAATAATCTGTAAGGGGCTCCTTATGAAAAATCTTTGCTGCTTCTCTGATATTCTCAGGTATCGACTTCTGTGAACATACAAAGATAATAAAAAGACTGTTTTTGTTTTATAACTGAATGCTTGCATGCAAACCCATTATCCATAGATGCCATAGCTATTACACATAGTTTTCAAAATAATGTGGCACTTCTGAACTTGTCCTAATTCACCCATGCTTAATGTAGATTGCACCATTTGTGTAGCTGGGTATGTACTGATACTTGTAACAGCAGAAGCAGCAGTAGTGACTGGAGACTTAGTTGATTGCTGCTAAAAATTCAAGCATGCACACCTTAATAAATCTCAGTTTACATGAAAGTAGCTATACTTACAGGAGGATTAATTTTTATAACTTCCACATTCAAATTGAGGCTCAACATCTTCACTTTCTAGCACATCTACAAACATGCCATCCCATTCAGCACACTTCTTCTGTAATGCAAAATTGGACAGGCTTAAACATAGCTAACCGCAAAAACATGCTAGCTATGCAGCTATATCTGAATAGCTAATATACCTGGACTAGTAAACTGTCTTCACTGGTGCTATCCAACACGTCAACAAACGTGTTTACAATGCTGGCCTTGACCTTTAGTAGATCTGACTTTCCATCTTCCGAAATAAACGTAACGGGCCGCCTGTTACATCCTAAGCAAACCAAAACAGTTTTTGCACTCATTTCCCGTGTTGTAAAAACAGAAGCCACAGTGACAAAAGTACACGAGGTGCTGCGGTTTTATCACGTGTTCTCTTGCGCTTCGCGTTTAAAAAATACTATAGAGCGCTTGTTCAAATTCCCCATCCCCTGGGAGCAAAATTTAAGTTCAAATCCCCTCCTAACGCCCCGCATAGCCCGTACTGTGGGGGGGCTTGACATTGATAGGTGCATTATGAATAGCTACGGATTTGAAATGATCATTTAAAGCAGTTGCCTTTTCAATCGGGTCTGTTAAGGCCACTACAATGAGATAACTTGTTTCTCATCAACCGCCCGCACCAAAGTTTTCTTTTGCCCATGCGCACTCATTAGTGCACGAGATTGCAGCATAACTTTTTTGAGTATTGTGGTAGTGGGCTTATCACGTAGAAAAGCGCTATTTCCATGGAAAACTACATCCCCATTGAGATACAGACACCGTTTATTAGTGTTTTTTTACTTCTGTGTTGATTAGAGTGCTTTCTGGAGCATCAAAAACCATCAAGGCATCAACATTGTGACTACAGTGTACAGTAGACTATACACTAGCATTGGTACCGTGACCTGCATGCCCTATATGCATATCTAAGAGTCATAGTAGCTTTAGTGCATAAGACAGCCCCTCCCCCCTAATAAGACTGACCATCCTACACATGCTAACCCCGCTGCTGCATGTTTGCTGATGTTTGCTACTGCTCAGTGCTGCTGCTGCTGCTGCTGCAGCTGCTGCTGCTGCTGCTGCTGCTGCTGCTGCTGCTGCTGCTGCTGCTGCTGCTGCTGCTGCTGCTGCTGCTGCTGCTGCTGCTGCTGCTGCTGCTGCTGGTGTTGCTGTACTGTGGTATGGTACATGACCCCAAAACTGGTGGAGCTCTCGTAAAGGAAATGAAAGCTTTGTTACTGAAGTTGAAGCTTATGTGAACTTGGAGTTTTACCCTCAGTGTGCACCATTGCTTGGTGTGTACCTGCCAATTACCTAAAATAAAGGATTATTATATTGGTTTTGTACACATCTGCAATTTATAGCTATGGTTTGTGCAATAATGAAATAATGAGATAACCCGCCCGCCCGCATGTGTTACTCTATGAGAAGTTGATGAGAAACAAGTTATCTCATTGTAGTGGCCTAAAGCATTGCATTTTCGAGGTGTATTAACGGTGGCAGTGGCGGATCCAGGATGGGGCATTTGGGGCAAATGCCCCCCTCCCCCTTCAAGATCGAGATACTCTAATAGAGCAGTCAATTACTCTAATAAAGCAGTCACAATGTTCATGAGGCAGTGTAGCTTACCTATGAAGCTACAAATAGGATTTTATTTTACATAACAGACGTGATATAGTTGGTAAGGATAACTAGCTATTATTGTTGCATGTGACCTTTTTTTTTTTTTTTTTTTTGGTCTTCAACTGGTTTTCAGCAAGTTTTTTTGGTCTTCAACTGTTTTTCAGAAAGGTGCCCCCCCCCTCTTTCGAAACTCTGGATCCGCCCCTGGGTGGGGTCTATTCTACGGAACGGAACGGAACGGAATGATGGACTAAACTACGGAACGGAATGCTTTCTCAAATTGAAGCTTACCATTGCTGTACAAGTTATCGGTGGCACTTCCAGCTGGTAAACAAACGTACCCCAAGAAAGATAAAGATCGATTGTGGGTTCTTGCTGTTTATCTTCGGATGTATCAAGTAGGGAACTTAATGCATGACTTGTTTTTGCTAATATGTGAGTTGTTTTTGCTTACTTTGACTTTAGAATGTACAATCTGGGGCTCAGCCTTTCTAATAGGCATAAATCCGGCAGTATGTAGCTACACTATACAAAGGAAACAAGTATGGTGACAAGCTGAATCAACTCTGTCAGAATCTAAAGGAATTTTGTGCAGTGTGTGAAGAGCAAGCATTCAGATACCTCAAGGAGGCTATATTGTGTGAAAATCAATGATTCATTAACAGAATAGTGGACTACATGTCACATCTTAGCCTGAGTAGTGAGTTGAATCCAGGATAGGGTCTATTTTACAGAATGGAATGCTTTCTGAATCAAAACTTACAGCTTGTCTAGCCGCTATCATTGCTGAAGTTGCATTCATCAGTGGAACTTCCAGGAAATGGAATAAGATAATAATAAAATATTAATAGCTGTTTCATGCAGTGCATTGTTCTATTACCTGATATATCAAGCAGGTCTCTTCAATTCATTTATTGCATGACCAAGGTAAGTTTTGTTACTACAATATAGTAGCTGATTGGATGTCAGTTGCTTCTGGTGATCTTGACAAGATAAATAGTTTACTCACTTTCTTCAGCTTCAGAGCATAATATCCACAGAGAAATTAACTAGAAAGTTACTGGTGACAGGAAAAGTCTAGGTGATCATGACTTTATTCAGTCTAATAAACAGAATATATGGTTGATTGAGTGAAGTATCACTTTCAGAATGTTCAGACAACCAGCGATGAGATGCATGCATGGATTCATTGGATTTTTGTTACAGTTGGAGACATTAAATATCCAAAATGTAAAAAGTTCCCCTGGTAGGATAGTCTCTAAAGCGCAGTTTTTAACACACAAGCAGAGAACAAGCTTTATTTACAGCAGCAAACAGCAGCACAATTACAATCAAAAAGTCTGTTTTTATAGTCCAAAATTACATCATAATTAAAATAATTGTAAGGTCTCTGATTCACAAAAAGCAAACTGACTGTATAATATTAATTCACTTGCTTTATATTTTCTCAATTTTGAGCCTGTATATATACAAATAATTTAATTTTTCTCAGTCCTAGAATAAGATGGGAGGGAAAATTTATCTTTGTTTACCTATACTGTACAACTTCAAAGGAAATGAAGAATAAAATTAGTAAAACCACAACATGGTGAATTACAGATTTATATACTAAATATGAATTAGAGCCTTTAGATAATTATTGTTCCAAAGCAAAGTTGTAGATGGAAAAAACAAGGACTGGTGAGACCTTGGTTATTTAATGACAGCGGTTGGAGATTAAAAGGGTGGTAACTTCTTGTTCTTGAATTTGTTGCAAAGTGGAGGTACAAATCAAAATGGGATATCAATTTCATTATGAAAAATTTGTACACTTAAATAATCTAGCATTATTGTATTCATTTGTCCTCCACTTAAATATGCTACAACAGTGTTGGTACATTGGCAGTCTACCTTGAAATCTCAAATCTAGAGTAGATCCAACGCAGAGCAGCCCACACTGTAAGATCCCACTGTAATTTCATGGACCATGCAGCTGGACTGGGAATCACTTGAAAATAGATGAACAAATTTAACCTGTTTTGTTTGAAGTGAAGCATGTGGAATGTTACACTTAAGAAATCCTAGGATTCTTAGATGGTATGTAATTAATGTGAGTGTTCCATTTTCGGTCTGACTAGATACATTGAAATTACACACACATCTTGGTCCAAATCACATTTGCCAGGTGGCTATGGGCATGGTTTCACATGCATAGCTAGGCTTATAATTGAGATTTGGTTGATCTTGGAGTTTTGGCATTTGGCCTGATTCAAGGTTAGCAGTCAGACACATCCTTGAATTTGTGCAACAGAAAAATTCAGTTCACTATTGAATACAGCATTAGTCCACTGCACCGGCTGTTAATAACTCCATGCATAGAATTCAGTGATGTTCACAGAATATAGCCCCTTTGCGATCTGCCAAAATATTTGCTCCTGTCACACTGCACAAAATTCTTCAAGTTTTAATTCAGCTGGCTCTTTCCTGTTACCAGTGTCTTCCTGCTTGCTTTATTTGTACACTGACATATGACTTGAAAAGCTGGCCCAGACTATTTTCTAAAGTCAAAATGAGCAAACCAGCTCACATAAAGTGCCCTTCTTGGTATATCCGTAGATGAACCAAGGATGAACATCACTGATACAGCTCATCCCACAATTAATAATTCGTTATTAATGGCAACCAACAAGAACCCACAATCGATCCTTTAATTCTTTTATCTTATGTTTAATCACCCACTGGAGGTGCCACTGATAACTTGTAAGGGCAGTTTCAGCAATGGTAAGTTGCAAGCTTCAATTTGAGAAAGCGTTCCGTTCTGTAGTTTAGTCCATCATTCCGTTCCGTTCCGTTCCGTAGAATAGTCCCCACCTGTATTAACGTACCATTGCCATCGTTATCTTGCTTACGAGTTTTCAGGTAGTGCCAAAGTCAAGTAGTGAAAGTCATGATAATAACAACATACAGGCAAAGGGGGCCTAGACTTAGGGGTACACAACTACCTGAAACACAGGCAGCTGGATCCCTGGCAGGACAAAATCGTGAAATACAGTACACAATTACGTTATAAACTATAAATAGTTAAAGGTTATCCCACAATTCTGACGAACGAGCAATTAGGGAATAAACGTCTTAATGATTAAGACAAAATGTACATTACAAGCATACAGGGGCCTAGACACAGGGGTACCATGTGCTGATGGATCAGTACAGGAGCCCTGGAAAGACTTACATTAACTAATTAAATTTACAATATACCAAAAAAAATCTATATGTAATACTTAAAGGTTACATAAGGTGGTCTAAAAGATCCCTGCCCGGGGAGGCTCTAGAATTAAAAATTCTGTAAGAACAGGACACAGCAATGCGAGCTGCCTGCTCATACAAGGATCTTACGGTTTTCTTTGGCACTTCACAAGCAGTAGCCATTTGAGAAATTGTTTCTGACAAAAAGTGGCCTAAACAACCAATTTCAATGGGAACAAGATTGACAGTTAACCCAGAAGGCTGGAGGTCATATTGCAAGGAGCTATATCGATCTTCCTTTCTAGCTCTAGCAGCAAGAAGATGTTGCTGGGTATTAGTTGGTACTGTCAATTCGAACAAACAAATGGAATCATTAGAAACCAATACCAAGTCAGGCCTGCTGAGGGTGGAGGAAAGGTTGGTTGGGATGGTACTAGGGAACTGGAACTGGCTAGATAACCTGGAAGGTCAGCGTAAAGTTTGAATGTTTCAGGTAAATGCTGTGGGAGCTCATGAACAAGGACCTGTAAAACTGAATCATGTCTCCAGGTATACCTGCCTTGATCTAGAGCAGCAGGACAGCCAGTCAAAATATGGTTTGTTGTGGGTTGAGGAGCTTGACAAAGAACACATCTAGGATCAGTAATGATGTTCCATCTGGCCAGGTTCATAGGGGTTGGTAGAGTGTCACAACCAGCACGTAGCAGGAAGGACAGCTGTTTTTCAGGGAGGCCATACATCAATCTCTTCCACAGATGGCAAGCTTGCTCCAGAGTTACAATATCTAAAAATTTATTTTGAACAGTTAATGGTTCCAGTTTTGATTTCCAATATTCAATGTGAGCAGAACGTAAGTTGTGGCGAGCATGGTTCTTGAAAGTTGCAGAGTGAATGTTGGCAACTGAAGCCTTAGCAGCAGATAAACAGTCAAGGACAGTAGAAGAGATATCGGATCTGTTAGCTAAAACAGAATGTCGCAGCTCTATAATCAGTGGATCAACTGACTGTTCAATAGCCAGAATGTATGAAAGCTTGGCTGATTGCTTCAGGTGTGGTAAAAAGGGGAGATCCAACACGTCCGGGTGGAAAACAGTTCCAGGAGTGCAATTTCTGGGGAGGTTCAACCAATTTTTTACAAATTTCAATATTGATGACTGTGCTGAAATAATAGAAGACACGGTAAGCTTCTCAATAGCTAAATGAAAATGTAGAACAGAAGACACAAAGTTTTTTAAGATCCAGAGAGAACCATCATTATTATAAATGAGAAAACACAATAAGTAGAGTTAGCTTACAGTATGTGCGACCTCGGTCTCGTGCGACCACAATCAGATCGCAGTAAAAGATCTGTGTGGGTACGGCAAGGTAAATACTATAACAAAACTGACAAACATACATAGATACAGAAAATAAAACAAAACAAAAAGTGATTAGTAGTTACAAAATTATGGAGACCACTCATTGCAGTTCCTAGCCAAGAAAATTCGTTGTGAGCATGTAATGCAAGTGTTGGCTGCTCTATCATATCTTATATTCTCCCCGAACAGAACGCTTATCGATGGATTGTAAAAATTGTAAAATTTTTTGCTTCATGTTAGCAGAGGCTATGAAATGGCAACTCGAGCAGCTTGCTCGAAAATAGCAGATTTTCTGTTTTGTGATGATAATACGAGTTTTTTATGCTGGTGTTTAAGTTTAATTTTTGGCTGTTGCTATTGTTCCGGCAGTCACGTGAATAAGAATAAAACTTAGACAAAAAAGGTCCTCAAACGAAAAAATAAAGAAAAACACAAAGTTCCTTGAGCGGGAATCGAACCCGGGACCTCCAGTGCTTGGGCCCAGAGTCCTACCCATTGTGCTACGTGGCTCCCAGCTACCCAACTCCCTTAGTTTCTACCTTATTTGTGACTGAAATTGACAAAACCCGGCTTCGACGTACAAAGCTTCGTTAGGAGATATGGCGATTTTAAGTAATCATTGTGTAATAACTTCCCAGTGCCTGCAGCTGTGCAAACAAAATTTGCACCAAGTATGCATCTATTTACTAGCTATCACTGAGTGGGTGTATACATTTCTGATACCCAAAATTAGCCCTGTTTTGGGCAGCTTTTCTCGAGCGGGTAGTAATAGGGTGAGAGGGTGGGCTTAATATAGGGGTATAAAATGAAGCAAGAAGACGATTGGAATCCAGAGACCAAGTTTGGGCTCTCCATGGCCCTCCATGGCCCTCAAATCACTCCAAATTGACTGAGAACACTATTGGCGAGCTATCTGCGAAGTCCCAGCTCACTACACACCATTATCACAAAGCCATGGCCATTCAATGGCACCAATCTCCCACTCGTAGAATATTAGAATACGCCAATCCTGTTTGGTCCCCTCACATAAGAAGAGACATTGAAAAAAAAATTATTTTGATGTGATGTGGCGGCTTACTTTTTTGCTCTTCGTTTCGTTCGAGATTTTCTCCTAAACCGGACATTATTTCATCCCTCTCGTACTCATAAGAACACCAGAGCGTGTACCAGTCGCTTGGTGCTACCAACGGGGTTAAACCGAGGACCTGCGATTTGACCTTTCGTGGGAGAACCCCCAATCAACCAACCAAGCTGACCAAGTTGTGGTACCGTGGCTTTCAAACACTAACGGTACCTTGAAAGGCGAGCACTGTATCTGTACCGAATGTTTTGTTTGTGCGTACCTTACAAGGTGCCATCTGCCCCAGCTGACCTCTGAGCTGACGATGTCAACTAGCCAAGAATCTACTACTGATGCTTCAACGAACTCCGAGATGGACTCAAGTGTTCCCCTAAAGCGGCCTTTGCCACAGGACTCACCTCGTTCAACAAAGCAGCCAAAGAACAAGAAAACAAAGACTGGTGAGTGTATTTGTCCAATATGTATGGATCCCATTGTTGATGCCACTGAAACCAGAGAAGGCCAAGATTCTATATTTTGTGAAGGCCAATGTTCAGCTTGGATACATAGACGGTGTGCCGGCCTATCCAAACCAATATTCGACACATTGACGGAGTCAGAAACACCATTTCAATGCCCCCATTGTACCTTACAAAGCCATACCTCTGAAATAGCCAAGTTAAAAGAAGTCATTGAATCCCTCACCAAGAGCATCACTCAATTACAGGTAACCCCTGACAAACCAGCTACAAAAAGTGACAACAAAACTACACTGACGGCTACTGCCTCACAACCAGCTGTGGAGCCCCAAACAACAGCATCTGAATCCACAAAACGAATATCACCTGACCAAAAATTTAACATTGTAATGTACGGAATTAAGGAGTCTCCTCCAAATACAAACAGACCAACTAGACTAGACCAGGATTTGACTAACATTACTCTAGCATTTTCCCAAACAGATTTACCACTTGAACGAAGTTCTATCAGGGATTGTCACAGGCTTGGAAAATTCAATGAAGCAGCAACCAAACCAAGACCTATCTTAATAACTTTTCTCCGATCAGGCGATGCTTCTTTGGCTTTATCCAAGATAAGCTCATTCAAAGGTCCAGTTCGCATTAAACCTGATCTCTCACCAGAAGAAAGAACTCGGGAAGCAGTACTCATGAAACAGCGTTGGTCCTTAATTCAAAGAGGAGCTGAGAGAAGACGCATCAAGATACGAAATGGAGCTTTATTTGTCGACAACCAATTGTACGGACGTCTTAGCGGTTCAGATTTTTGCTGAACTAATTACAACCCCCCACTTCATGTTAATACCTCTACTACCCAAAATTGACTAGATTCATGTAATGTTACTGATATACAAACTAACTATTCTGATCCAGAACAGCAAATCATAATTCCAAATCCTGATTACTTGCCTGCTAATGGTACACTAAATGATTCTCAAGAAGCTAACAACAAACCTATTCCAGTTCATAAAGAAGGTGCAACCGGTGAACAACATAACAGTACTAGTGTTGAATTAACCAAGAAATCTGACCTCACATTTTTAAGTTTAAACTGCTGTAGTTTGAGAAGTAACTCTAAAAGAGCAAGATTTTTGGCACTTATTGAAGAATGTAATCCTGATATAGTTTGTGGGTGTGAGTCTCATCTTGACCAATCATATCACACACCCGAAGTATTTCCTGACCATTATAATGTCTTTAGAAAAGACTGCACTGTGGGTGGTGGCGGAGTTTTTGTTTGTGTAAAAAAGAATTTGGTTGCATCAGAAGAACCAATCCTTGAGGTGGAAGCTGAACTACTTTGGATTAAGTTATCTTTATCAAATCAACCTGCCATCCACATAGGTTCATTCTACCGCCCCCCTAATCCTGACTCATATCCCATAGAACAGCTCAGTGTTTCACTAGCCAGGTTAAACAATTCAAATACTCCACCAAATATTGTATTAATGGGGGATTTCAATTTTCCAAGTATCACATGGCACAATGGTTATGGTAACATTGCTACCACCCCCACTTATGGAAATGCTCTAAATAACATGTTTTTGGATGTAATAAACGATAACAGTCTCGAACAATTTGTGCACTTGCCAACCCGCTTAGAGAATACATTAGATCTTGTTTTCTGTACTTATCCAAAAATTGTTAACATTTCTACTGTTCCTGGTATCTCAGATCATGATGCGTTAACATTCCATCTTGATATAAACAAACATGCAACTCCAAGTACAAAGCAACACAAAATTGCTTTGTATCACAAAGGTAACATCGACCTAATTAAAAGAGATCTAATAACTTTTGCAAATACATTCTTATCAAGTGACCCACATTCCAGACCAGTTGAACAACTTTGGCAAGAATTCAAGCAAGCAATCCATGAAGCTGTCTCTAACCATGTTCCTCACAAAGTGAAACGTTCACGCAACAGTTTACCCTGGATTAATAGGCAAATAAAGAAAGATATGAAAGCACGCAAAAAACTATTCAACAAGGCTAAGAGAAGCAAATTAGAGTCTGATTGGAAAGCTTATCGTGATGCCAGGAACCTAGTCAACTGCAGATTGAAAGAGGCACACAACAATTATTATGCCAGACTATTTGATAGTTCATTCAGTGGGAATCGCCGCCAATTTTGGAAGTACGTAAGGGCCAAACGACAGGATAAACATGATATTCCCACCCTACTTGTTAATGGAAAACCTGTTAATAATTCAAAAGACAAAGCAAAAGCTCTGAATAATCATTTCCAGTCTGTATTCACAAAAGAAAACCTATCAACAATACCTACAATAGGTAATGCTATTAATGCTATACCTGACATGCCTACTCTCTCCATCTCACAGTCTGGGATACAACAACTACTTTCAACACTTGATGAACAAAAGTCTAGTGGACCTGACCTTATTTCACCATACATACTAAAACATTGTGCTAATGAAATTGCTCCAATTTTACAAGTGATCTTTACCCAGTCTTTGTCTACCAGCTCATTACCGAGTGATTGGCTATCAGCTAACATTTGTCCTGTGTATAAAAAGGGTAACCGCAGTAGTGCCATCAATTATCGACCTATATCGTTAACATCCATTTGTGCTAAGACTATGGAACACATTATTTACCACTCCATTATGAACCATCTTAACCAACACAACGTTTTAATTGAAAATCAACATGGCTTTCGATCACAGCACTCCTGTGTCACTCAACTCATCACTTTGACTGAAGACATATCCCACGCTCTTGACCATCAAAAGCAAATTGATATAATCCTTCTAGACTTTTCTAAAGCATTTGATACAGTTCCACATCAACAACTTCAGATTAAATTAAAGCATTATGGAATTAGCGACAGTACTCTTGCATGGATTGAATCCTGGCTCACTAGACGTTCACAATGTGTAGTTTTGGATGGTGAAACCTCAAACCCTGTACCTGTTTTGTCAGGAGTCCCTCAAGGAACTGTCCTGGGTCCCCTGATGTTTTTACTGTATATAAACGACATAGCAAATGATATTGATTCTCCTCTTCGGATGTTTGCAGATGATTGTCTACTTTACAGAATAATCAATAGCAGAGAAGACACCATCCAGCTACAACAAGATCTGAACAAGTTATCTGAATGGGCTAACACCTGGCAACTGAACTTTAATGTCATCAAATGTGCTGTAGTGCAATGCACAAGGAATACTTCACCCATCACACATAATTACATACTGAACGGCCATATATTAGAAACATCTGAGCAACACTCTTACCTGGGCATCTTAATTAACAAGTCATTATCCTGGTCTTCACACATATCTACCATAGCAGCAAAGGCGACAAAAACCCTTAACTTTTTGAAACGTAACCTTAGTAGTTGCTCACAAAGAGTTAAGAAATCTGCATACATCACAATGGTGAGGCCACAAATGGAATATGCATCAGCTGTGTGGGATCCATACTACAATTCACAAATTCAGCAATTAGAGAAGGTACAACGTCGTGCAGCCAGATGGATTTATAATGACTATAGTAGATTTAGCTCAGTTTCAGCAATGTTAAATGAATTATCCCTGCCATCTCTTGAGACTCGTCGCAAGATATCTAGATTACAAGTCCTGCACAAGGCACTCCATCACCAGCTTGCCATCTGCATACCATCATATTACCTACCACCAACGAGAGAAACTAGATCATACCATCCATTGCATCTCATAATTCCATCATCATCCACCAGATCATATCAGAGCAGCTACTTCTCAAGAACTGTTAAAGAATGGAACACCTTGCCTGTTAACATCATTGAAACGTCTGATCCAGATTCGTTCACATCACTTTTACAATCATATTACCACACTAGTACTAGCTTGTAATTAGTCGAACAATTGGTTTACTGTATGTTAAGTTAGAACTGTTTTTGTTTTTTTTTTCCTGAGCATACCAGCAGGGCTGACTGCTCAGTACAAATAAATAAATAAATAAATAAATAAATAAATAGATAGGCTTGAACGAGTACAGAGGCAATCTGCCAGATTCATTATGGCTGATTTCTCGCGTTTCAGCAGCGTAACTAACATGCTCATTGACCTTAACATTCCCAGCTTAGAACACCGCAGACAAGTATCTAGTATCACCCTCCTCTACAAAATTGTTCACAATCTCATTGATATATCCCCAGTTGATTTAATCCCTGTCACTTCTAACACCAGAGGACATGATCAAAGATTTCATCATATCTATGCAAGGACCAATCAGTACAGTAATTCATTCTTCCCTAGATCAATTAGACTGTGGAATTCACTCCCACCTGACCTAATCCAACAACAATCATTACAAATTTTTAAGTACCAACTGAAATTATTATTACTTTCCCTTACCAATCAGTAATCCCATAATCAATCATATTGTAAAACATTTTGTATGCATGTTTCATATGTGCGTTAATCCTCAAACTGAGGCTGCACATTTTTGGAAAATAAAAATAATAAAATAAAAATATTATCACTCGTGGCTTTGACAGGGTCGGAAGAAAGCTGCCACAGAAACCAGACTTGCCAGTCCTGAAGGAAGTACAGTGTGGAATATGATAGTGTATTAGGCCAGCAATCCATTTCTGGTAAAAACGTAAATTTGATTTTGTGTGTGTGGAAGCCCTGTTATGTGAAATCCGGTCACATATGTCTCCGAGTGGAGTAACTTCTATATAATATATACTGAAGGTGAAGAAGAAACTAAACCTGAACCCGACCATAACCCTAACATTAGAACTACTTTTCGTGTTCCCTAAAGTTGAATGCTCGGGGAAACCTACTACGCGTTCCCTAAAGTTGAATGCTCGGGGCATAGCATACAATTAGTGTGTTTGATAGTGAGAAATCTAGTGGACTGCCGGAACAATAGCACTGACTAAATATTTCCGGCTGCCGGAACAATAGCAAGTTCGTTGATTTTACCTCTTTCTGTAGCAATTTGTATTCGAAACAATCATTGTCACGATGATAGCGCCTGGCTTGATTATAAAGTCTTTGCTTCTTTCGGATTAGCCGTTTCAGAGTGTTATAGACATCCATGGTAAGTGTGTTAAATACAGTGGCCAGTGCATATACAGTATTACGCAGAAACGTATTACGCAAGTAATAATAATAATTATTGATTCTATTAAGGCTTTACAGCACAAGTAATTATTAGCTATTATATTAGCTACTGTACATAAATTTCCAACTGCTCTAGCAAAACGTCTTCATTGCTGGATGGTTGATCACGGCAAATCCTCACCTCCACATCATCAATAGTAGTCACATCTAACTCCCTATAGAACCATGGTAGGTTGGGGTTATCACAACAAGTGTTGTTAATAGGACAGCCAGACACTGTAAAGTTTATTATTATAATTTAATAGTACACTGTAAAGTTTATTATTATTATTTATTATTATTTTTATAATAATAATAATAATAATAAACTTTACAGTGTACATATACCTACATACATACAAGTTACAGATACAATTGGGACATATGGCAGCACACTGATGGTCCACTGACATCCTGTGTCAGTGGCCGGAAGCTAAATTGTAGCAGTGATTAGCTACAAAGTTTACTTACTAGTCTAAGATTACTTAAAAGGGGGGGAAGTTAACAGTTAAAGGGAGTTGAAGTTAGGTTGGTGAGGGATCTTTGAACACTTTGAGCATGGACATAGAAATGAAAAAGAGCAGGTGTTGTTGGAGGTGAAATTGGCAGTGAAATGATTCCACAGATAATCTAAAAGTTTGGCCTTTATCTTGAGTGGATTGTCCTGGTAGTTGATAATGGGAAGGGCATTCCAGATGCGAGGAAGCCGGTTAAAATAAAAGTTACTAGTGGAATTGTCAGGTGATCTTGTTTGGAGTAGCTTGTTTCCAGAAGCTAGACGTGTGTGACCAGTTGCAAATTTAATGAAATTATTGATGTCAAATCCATTGTGGGGGTTGTGGAGATTTTTAAGAAAGAACATCACATCATTTACATCAAGAATGTACATCAGGGGTAGCATATGGAGATTAATAAGACGAGACTTGTAGTCAGTAGAGTAATCATTTAGAATGTATTTAGTTGCACGCCTCTGAACACGTTCGAGTTGCTGAATGTGCTTAATTAGGTGGGGTTTCCAGATGACCGAGCAGTAGAAAAATTGGGATCTAACAAGAGAGGTATATAGTCGAGATTTGGCTTGGACATAATTTTGTAGGGAGAAAGATCTTCTTAGAAGTCCAAGTACCTGATAGGATTTGGAGATAATGTGGTTATAGTGAGCATCCCATGACAGGTCGCTTGATAACATAATTCCTAGATCTTTGTATGTATCAACACAAGAAATCTGGGAGGTGCCGATATTGTAAGATGTTGGAGATTTCCTTTTAAAGGATAGCAGAAAGATTTTTGATAGACCGAATAGAAGATTCCAGTGGGTACTCCAAAAGTTTAAATTATTTAAGTCTTCTTGAAGTTTAAGTGAATCTAGTGGTGAGGAGATAGTTTTGATGCATTTGGTATCGTCTGCAAATAGAAACAATAGACAAAATTTAATGATGTCCGGAATATCATTAACATATATGAGAAATAGAAGTGGGCCAAGTATACTTCCCTGTGGGATTCCGGATAGAACTGGGAGAAGGTGAGACAAAGAGTTGTTAATCTTCACACACTGATAACGATTAAGTAGGTATGATTCAAACCATGACCAAAGCTTGCCAGAAATTCCAAGTGATCGAAGTTTGAATAACAGTTCCTTGTGGGGGACACTGTCAAAAGCCCTTTTGAAGTCAAGATAGACTACATCAGTTTGGTCATTAGTACTATGTATGGTGTTCAACATGAGAAGCAACTGTTGCACTGTGGATCGATTTTTTAAGAAGCCAAACTGCTGAGGTGAGAGAAAACTTGAAATGTAAGAAATGGTTTTGTTGTAAACTAGTTGTTCTAATACCTTAGATGTTATACAGAGTAGAGAAATTGGACGATAGTTAGTAACTTGAGTCTTGTCACCAGATTTATGTACAGGAACAATCGTGTGTATGCGCCATTCATAAGGTATGGAGCAACTATTTAAACTGATTGTAAACAAATGGTGCAATGGCTTAGCAAGAATGTTAGCATATTGTTTGAGAATCCTTGGGCCAATACCATCAATACCAGTGGCCTTGTCAGTATGGAGTGAGACGAGTGCTTCATATACTTCCTGTTCAGATATTTGGATTGATACTAAATGACATCTGACAGATGGGTCAATTTTGTCAGGGTAGGGTGGGAGTACGAAGTCTGAAGAGGTAAACACAGAGAAGAAATATTCATTAAAAAGAGAGGCTTTATCAGCACTGTCAGTGGCAGGAGCACCGTTGTAAAGGACAGAGGATGGTATAGAGCTGGATTTTTTGACACTTCTTATATATTTGTAGACCATGGAGTTATTATTTGGTGCAAAGTTAATTATTAACTTTCTTTCAAACTCTGACCTGGCTTTATGGATTTCATCAGACAGTGACTGTTCAGCAGTGTGTAAACGATTCCTGATACTGGAGGAGGGAGATCTGCGAAGTCTTCGTTTAAGAGACCTGATAGAGTTAATCTGATGTCTGATTGCTGGAGTGAAATATTTGGGCTGATGAGTAGAATTGAGCTTGATCTTTGGAATAAATTTTGCCATGGCATCGCATAAGGAGGATTTTATATATAACCAGATAAATTCAACATTGTTAGACTGGAAACAACTAGAAAAATCAATATTGCACAGAAAGTTAGTCAGGCCATCGTAGTCTCCCTTATTGTAGTCAAAAATGTAGATTGGTTCAGAGGTGATACTGTGCTGGGTAGTTGATAGCTGGAATTTGAAGCTGATTAAGTAATGGTCAGACTTTGTTACCGGATTTAGATCATTAGATATAACAATGTCTGTGACTGAGTCGGGTGAATTAGTGAAGATTAAGTCAAGGGTATTGCCATGAATATGGGTTGGACTGTCAATAACTTGAGAGAAATCATATTGGAATGAAAGATCACATAAGCTTGAAGAAAAATTGCAGTTACTAGACAGAGTGGCCCAATCAATGTCTGGGAGTTGAAGTCACCAAGTATATAGGTCTTTACTAAGGATTGCATTGTAGTCTCTAAATAGGACAAGAGATCCTGCTTGTATACTTCAGAGCAGTTAGGTGGGTTATAAATAAGACACAGGTTAATAGGTTCATACAACATTAGCTGGACAGTAAGGGCTTCAACTTCATCAGGGATGCTAATAATTCTACTGGGGATCGTCTGTTTAATTGCTATCAGTATACCTCCACCTCTGGTTTTACGATCATGACGGTAGATTGAGAAGGAAGGGGGTAAAATTTCATTGTCGTAGATAAAATTTGACAACGAGGTTTCGGTGATTGCAATAATTTGAAAATCATGTGAGAGGACAAAGCTTGACAGATTAGTTAACTTGTTTACTAGACTACGTGCGTTCCACAAACAGGCACTGAAGTCTAGTCAATTTGACTCTTCCATAGGGGATGGAGTGGAGACTGAGGAGTTGGTGGAAGCATTTGGGGCATTGGATGTGGCAGTGTTTGAAACATTGGTCACAGGTTGGAGGCTTGCAGATAGTAAGCAGAGTTGAGAGTTTTGCACTGCTGCATAGAGCTTATGATTGATGTACAGACCATTCCCACGAATTTTGATGTGCTTGCTCTCGGTGCCACTATCAATGAGGCTTCGTCTCTCTTTGAGTAGGATACTTTCGATTTTACGCTCCTCGGCTGACATATCAGGTTTGATTGCTATACCAGGTGACAAAGAACTTTTACATGATAGAACAAGGGTAGCTTCAAAGGCTCTCAGGAATTTGACAAGAATGGGGCGGGGGCGAGTATTGCTTTGATCATATTTTCCGAGTCTGTGGAAGTCCTTCATTGATTCAGGTGTAATAGATAGCTTGAGGTCAGAGAAAACTTTCATTAAACAGTCAAGGTCATGCTTCGTCCGGTCGTGCTTACTAGTGTTTGCTGGTGATTCCTTTAGGCCATAAACAACAACATTGAATTTCTTGTCAAGTGATGAAGCTGGTTTAGGGATAGATAGTTGATTATTATTTTTAAAGGTTGCAGCAGGGTTGGCGGCAGCATTTTTGGTTGGTGCAATTGGTTGGCTTGGCTTGAGGACTTGGTTGGACCGTTCGGTACCAGAAGTCACCTTAGCTTCAACATATTCTTTTTTTTTTTTTTTTTTTTTACCCGGGCTTGATGGACTGCCCTTGCCTACCACCCCCAGCACATAAATGGCCTGTGCTGGACAAACCGGGACTTTCTTAGTCCACGGCAAACTGAGACTCTGCCCGAATCAGCTCCACAATTGGGGGAGTCTTAACATAGTGACCGATGGATGAGCGGGCTCCGCGGATGCATTGTATGGAGGACCGCAAGAGAGAAAAAGATAGACAGCACCTTAACCACCCCATGACAACAGAGTAATCATCGCCCCACTTGTTTGAAAGTTGATGAGCCAAGCGTTGATAAAAAACAGAAGCCTCATGAGCCAGACCACCAGAGGCAGACATTACCAGGGGGGTAAAAGAGGCATGCTCCTCCTCACGAATTCTCTGAGCATACGCACGTTTCTTAATGTTCTCGTGCCTCCGATAACAGGAGGCCAGTGATGAGGACGCATTAGAAGCAGCCAGAGGGTTGAACACCCGCACATCCACAAAACATCTTTCACTTCTTCCACCCCAAAAACCATTCATGGCGATGTCAAGACGGGCACCATCTTGGATATTGGCAGAAGCAGGGTAGTCCTGCTGTGAAACCGGCTGGAGCTCTGGTTCAACAGCTACCTGAGAGCATACTTCAGTCAACAGGGTAGCAGTTAGATCTCTGATCTCATTGTGTCGGATAGAAGGTAAGCCACCCTTGGGACAGGATAAAGCATGCTCCACTGAAAAGGAAGTCCCACATGCACAGTGAGCAGGAGTCCGCTGAGGAGACCACCCATAACGTAGTGCCACGGCATCGTGAAACGCGGACTTATGCAGTGCAAAGCCATGTTCCTGTAGGGGCCGGGTGGTAAGCCAGTTGGAGGCCCCTTTGGCTGAGGCTAGATCTAAAGCGCGTTGAGAGGAGGGATCTAAGTGGGTACGCAAACTGGAAGATCTATCCGAATAGTTGGAAGATTTGGAATTGCGGATTGCGGACTTGCGAGATAGCTGTTCTGTTTTAACAATAGCCGAATTGATACCCCGGTCCAGAATGAATTGTGAAAGAGGCTCAGCAATGTGACACGAGGCTGAATACTCCTCAGCTGCAATAAGAGTTGGTCCAGAATGAATTGTGAAAGAGGCTCAGCAATGTGACACGAGGCTGAATACTCCTCAGCTGCAATAAGAGTTGGGTTTATGATACCCAAACCACCATATCGAGGTGGAAGGGCAAATAATTTACGGATTGTGTCATTTGGTGGAGAGCAACCCATCAAAGTAGGGATAAGTACCAGCCGGATGTTGTCCTCAAGGGGTTGTAAAGCCTCTGATATGTTTGGAGTAGTGCGACAAAGGTAGAGCCAATGGCTTGACAAGCCATGAGTGAGAGCGGAATAAGCAGCATGCGGCTGAACTTGTGCGAACTTGGCAAGCCGTGTAATCTCTGCTGACCAACCAACAACCTTGTCCCTCACAAATTCCTGGACATAAGCGTTTTAACCAATGGCTTGTCAAATTCCTGGACATAAGCTTCAACATATTCTAGCCTCTTCACAAATGAAGTTTGTTTACGAAGGTCGTCTTCAATCTTGGCAATTTTAGCTTCCAAAGCATTTTGTTTGTCTTGCATTTCGTTAAAAAATTTTAGAGCTCCAGTTACTTTCGGTCGACAAGTGGTACAGAAGAACATGATATTGGGCGACGAGTCGCTGAGGATGTCATACGCTTCGTCAGAGATGCCAGCACATCGACTGTGTTCCCAATGGTAGCAAAATTCACATAGCAAACCGTTATCTTCAATCGATTGGTCACAAGAATTACACGACTCGGTTTCCGCCTGAGTGACCCCTTCTTTAGTTTTCTTGGTTGGTGGAGTGGAAACACCAGTCGATCTGTCACGTTTCTTCGGCATTATGGCCGAGTTTGACACGAAGGTCGAGAGAATTAGAAGGATGAGAGAGAGCAAAAATAATAATAATAATAATAATAATAATTATTGATTCTATTAAGGCTTTACAGCACAAGTAATTATTAGCTATTATATTAGCTACTGTACATAAATTTCCAACTGCTCTAGCAAAACGTCTTCATTGCTGGATGGTTGATCACGGCAAATCCTCACCTCCACATCATCAATAGTAGTCACATCTAACTCCCTATAGAACCATGGTAGGTTGGGGTTATCACAACAAGTGTTGTTAATAGGACAGCCAGACCCATCCCACAAAGGATCAGATAGGCGATATGTATCGAAATCCCATGTACCGTTATTAACACCAGACTCACAATAGTAGTTAGAACCAATAAAGGGAGTTGATCCAAGTCCAGGTCTAGCAGCACAAGGACAGCTAGAATCAAAATAGTTATGTGGATTTGCATCAACTAAGCCAGCTAAATATGACCATATATGTTGACGTGGGCTACCATACGTTATGAATAATCCATCCATTTGGCCATAATTGAATGAATCAGTCGATCCTTTCTGATAACCTCTAGCCATTCCACAAACTTTCTGGTAACTTATTCCTTTAGAGGAGAATTTTACGGGATAACATCCAGCATTGTTACTTGGTGATTTACAGAAGCTGATACCATCATGCGAGCTCTTGTTCCATCCAGATGGACAGTTATCTCCCCTGGTAATGTTAACACTAGCAATTCTAGTCCATCCGCCAATATTACCACATTCTGATCGATGCTCCATATCACAGTATACACGACGAAGAGGATTAATAAGCCAACAATATCCTGATCTGTTTTGACTTTGCGGATTTCTTATGTAGACCTCCTTGCAAGACTCACCAGGAGATGAAATAAGAGAAAATATTTCAACAGCAAGTTCAGAATGGCATTGTTTAGCCTTTGCCACATATCTACAAACAAGAAACACTATGAGTCTCATCACCATTATTCCCATCTTAACCATGATAGCGATTGCAATCCACTAGCCCTGTTCAATTAGCTATAATTAAGAAAACTGAATATTAAGAAACCAGCTTCCGTTCATAATAGTGTAAGGTAGCTAGCTTATTTTAACTAAACTGTGAGTAAAATGTCAATCTTTAAGTAGTAGCTATAGGTGGGGTCTAATCGACGGAACGGAACGAAACGGAACGGAATCAAGGAATAAACTACAGAACGCTCTTACTATTGCTGAATATTCTCTTGTGACTTCTTAGCGGCAACACTGGTGATCAAAGCAGTGGATTGAAATAACAAAGGATTGATTGTGGGTTTAGTTGTCATTAGTAAAGAAATATTAATTGTGGAATTAGTTTTCTTAGTAATGTTTTACCGTGTGATGTCAAGCGCAAGAAGCTTCCAATCATGTTGATGTAGACAAATTGGAAAAATCCTGCGTAGAGCAGCCAGGTGGGTCATCAGTGATTACAACAGAACTAGCTCCGTGACACAAATATTAAATCAACTATCGTGGCCTACCCCACGGACACGACGAAAGATATCTAGACTGCAACTGCTCCACAAAATCCTCCATCAAGACATATCCCTATCAATTCCCCCATATTATCAATCCGTAGAGACACAACCAAGACACTATCATCCCTTGCATTTTATCCTGCCCACACCATCAACAACATCTTATCAACAATCATTGTACTCAAGATCAATCAAAGAATGGAATGAACTGCCTGTATTTATTATAGAGATGACAAACTATGATGAGTTTACAACTAACTTGATATCACACTTTACAAACAATCAATACCACATTAGTTAGTATACTAGTATATTAAAAATTATAAATTTAAAAATAAAGTAGGAATCCAAGCAATAAAAAGTAGCGAACCAAGAGGAGAACGATCGTAGCCATTACAGCATAGCTCGGTGGGAAATCCCTACTTTGGCATGATATAGCCATTGTTTTGTGGTCAATGCCAAAGTAGGAATTTCCCACCGAGCTATACTGTAATGGCTACCATCGTTCTTCTCTTGTTTCGCTACTTTTTATTGCTTGGATTCCTACTTTATTTTTTAATTTATAATTTTTAAAATACTAGTTTGTTAAGTATTTTTGTTAAAGCATACAGCTAGCTATAAACATGTGACTGTTCTATTAGGGTGACTGCTAGTCTGGCGGCGCCTGCCCCTTCGCATGGAGTAAGGGTCTGGTATTCTTAGTATAGTGGAGTTGTACCGGATTACCAAAAACTGGTGCAACCAATCAGAACGCTCCACGTTTAATCAGCGCATTATTGTTTATGTTACGTCAGAAGAATGAATCAAATGCCCTAGCAGTGCTGAAAGAAACAAAAGGAGTTAGTTAATAAAGAGCAAAGAGAAGAAAGTGTTATTTCGGGAAGGGCTTTTCGCATTGTTTAATACGCAAAAAAACCGGGTTACGCTCTGATTTCCTAGGTAGGGAGTTATGTGTTTTCTATAAAAGTAGACCAATCCACTTTCGCCTGTGTAAAGGTGAAGAAAGTTCAATATCACTGCCACAATTTTGAGTGAGGCACTTCCGTTAAGACTCTTTTTCGTTATGTCATTACATTAAAATTAAATTCCTCCAGAACAACTCGGTGATGCTAAGTAAACCAGACTCTTACTCTATGCGAAGAGACGGCCGCCGCCAGACTAGGTGACTGCTGTGTTAGAGTATCTCGAGGCAGCCTGCAAGATGTGCGCTTGCCCAATAAGGGGCGTGGTTTCAATCGATTATAGAGTATGTCGAGTAAGCCTTCCAAATTGAAGGTGTGTGGTCACTAAAATACAGCTAGCGGAAAAGGGGTGTGTCATTGTGGTTTCAATAGGAAGATCGATAATGCGTAGAATGAAGAATGGGCGTGGTCTTGTGACCCATCGTGAAGCTATCTAGCTAGTACCAGTACCTCATACAGTGCCCTTCGTCATAGATTATATCAGTAAGGAATATAATCTTTTCCTCTGTACAGTAGCGTGGTCTAAGCGCCTTAAATAATCTTATGGCGTCTATTATGCTGCTTAAAGAAAGTGTTGATACGGAAAATTAACGCCTCGATATGGTTTCGTTGGATGAAGACGAAGACAAGCAGCCCGATTGAAGATAAAAGAAAAGGCGCAGAGGACACACTCGTCGGAACCCCTAAAGGCACATCCCACTGGTGAGTTAGCTAGTGTTGCGTAAAATGGTTGCCGTGCACTGCTTCGTTTGGCCTCTAGGCTTGCGACTGTGATCAGTCAGGCAGTCATGCAGTCAGGCAGTCAGTCTAAAATTCAAAGTTTTGGCGATTTTTAAAATTCTGTATCCAGCCACCTGTAAGCGTTTTGTTGTATTTAATGCTGTTTTATGTATTATATGGACTAGTACTATTCCGTAAAGGTGATTTTCGTCTCGTAAGATATCTCTAGGATGATTTTTAATGGCGCGATTTTGGGTGGCGCGCGAAAATTTCACATGGATTCCTACTTAAACGGTACGACCGTACCATTTGATAATTGTGCCTAATACTGTGATTCCTTTTTTTAATAATGATAATAATAATAATGCTTTACAGAATAATAATTATGAGGGTCTACCAGTGACCTACACTGATAGCCTAACATACATTAAAAAATAACTATACACTAACATTTACATACTTAGTTACAAGTGGTTAAAATTGTTAGATGCAGGATTCTTGTAACAACGGGAACAGGGACAAAGTTAATGGAAACAACAGAGTGAATTGTCAAAGTTAGCTAGGAAATGATTCCATAAAAATTTCTTCAATTTTTGTTTTATTACAGTTAGTGATTGTGTTGTTTTTTCCTGGGCACACCAGCTGTGCTGACTGCCCAGTAATCATAAATAAATAAATAAATCACTTAATGCACGACAAGGCATGTCTTGTTAGTCTGGCGTTGCCAGACCCTTTCCGCGCAGCCACCTATCGATTGGAAGTTATAAGCGCCGCGCTACAAGGGACTAGAATAGTTCACGTACTAAAAAATCTACAATCCCCAGTGGTTGAGGAGTGTAAATTGGCTCACGCGATCCCTTAATCGCCAAAGTGATCTGATTACTGAAGAATTAGCTGAAGAAGGCCTCTGTGGATGACGAGTATTGACCCGTGTAGGTTTTCCTTCTACCTACTACTGAATCTTAAACAAGTTCGGCTGAATAAAGACAAACAAGCTCAGTTCACCTCCAGTTACAAGGAAAGTAGGCGAAAGGTTGTAAGCGGATTTGCCGATCAGAACAGACTAAACTAGACTGACCCACTTTACATAACAGAAGCTAAACTAGTCCACTTTGCATGAAAGAAGATATCAGATGAAATTGATAATGATGTACAAGATCATCAATGGACTAATTTATATCCAGCACAATTTACCATTAACTTACTCTAACTTAAACAACATCTCCCGACGCCATCTTCATAGATTCATTCAGCCAGCTACCAGGGTTGACTCATATAAACATTCATTTTCCATCAACTATTTGTATGTGGAACAGGTTACCAAGTGTCGTGGTAATGTCAGAATCCTTGTCTCAATTCAAGAACAGTTTAATAATCTATATAATTAATTTGTACTTTTACACTCAACTTTGAGTTCTGTACAATAATCACTAATTGTTTTGAAGATTCAAGGGAACACATGTTGCATTCTGTACCTTTGTATTTTTGGTGTTACCCAATCAATCAATTGTCACCAATAACGTGTCGAAAAATTTCATGTTCATGAACTATTCAGACCCTTGTAGCGAGGCGCTTATAATTTCCGATCTATAAGCGGCTACGCTTAAAGGGTCTGGCCACGCAAGCCTAGGGTCTTGTTACATTAGATAATGTGTTAGTTTTTTCTGCTGACTTTAATACTTGAGCTGATATTAAAATTAGGAATTTTAAGGATCATAGAAAGAAAGCAGGGAAACAGGGGAGGTCGCCGACACTTTCTATTAACTGTAGGTCGCATATAACATCTCCATAAGTATTCTAATATGGGACGGAAAAAGATTTGTATAGTTGGAGTAACACGTTGATATTCATATACTCAAAGGATTTATTAATCACAGCTAGTATACAAATAGCTCTTGAAGTTTAGTCTCGCGTGGCCAGACCCTTTCTGCGCAGCCACTTATCGATTGGAAATTATAAGCGCCGCGCTACAAGCGTCTGGAATAGTTCATGTATTTTAAAAAATCTACAATACCCAGTGATTGAGGAGTGTGAATTAGCTCACGCGATCTCGAATTACAAGGAAAGTAGGAGAAAGGTTTTAAGCGGATTTGCCGATTAAACAGACGTAATATTCAAGGGAACACACGTTGCATTTTGTACCTTTGTATCTTAGGTGTTACACAATTAATCAATTGTCACCAATAACATGTCAAAATTTTCATGTTCAGGAACTATTCCAGACCCTTGTAGTGCGGCGCTTATAATTTCAAATCGATAAGCGGCTGCGCGGAAAGGGTCTGGCCACGCAAGACTACTTGCACTTACTATAACAGCATGGTGATTTTTCCTTTAACTTGTTTGCTTATATTTTTGTAACATTATTATGACTAGTGAACCCACGCATATCTGATCAAAGAAAGGATGGCGTTATAAAAATATTTTTGGCTGAACGCGCGCCCTAACTATCAATTACTTCTTTGAAAGTGCAGCAGCCATTACGCTACGTTTTCTGGTATACTCAGCCCAGTACACAGCGTTACAAACGAAGAACAGTGTTGTAAACGTCTCTGCAATCAATCAAGATACTATATGGAAATAAGGACGATTCCCGTTTACAAACGTACTGCAGCTGCAGGGAAGCCGCGCATCCCGATCCGCGAATCGACACCTTGGGCTGTTAGCAAAAAGAAATGAGACACAAAGGGGAGAAAAAGATAATTCCGTTATGGGTCATATTATTTTAACAGCTTAATTATTGACAATGTTGAATCCCACAAAGACTTAAGCATTATCTTAGACCACCAACTTAATTGCAAACGAGAGTTGATGTGTACAAATACTCCTTCCTTCCTCGAACAATTATTCAGTGGAACTCCCTTCAAATTCCTAACATCGACACAATAGATCTCGAAACATTTTAGAACACTGTAAGTAATATAATGTCATTGTAAAGCTCGTTAGCGCGTTACCCCTAGCGGGATTTGCTAATTAACAATAATAATAATAATAATATTAATAATAACTTATATTGCATTTAGGCTTCTCTGACAGTAGCAGCCTAGCTACTGCACCCAGCACACATATACACAATCCAAATCCACTTAAATTGGGTTTTGACTATCCCCTGTCTTAAAAATGTCAAAAGTTTCTCTTCAAACTGTCAAAGACATTAGCCAGATCGAAATACTCTAATAGAGCAATCAATTATTCTAATATAATGATCAGCCTATTTATCACATGTAATCAGGTTTTAAGCGTTGTAATCAACAAAATTCACGTATAATAGTCTTATGGAAGTGAATATTCCTGGGCGTGGCCATCAGATTTTCTGACTGCTCCAATTGTAAAATAGGTGACAGTTCCATTAGAGTGTTTGATCTGACTAATGTCCTGGACAGTTTGGAGGGAAAAGTTTGATATTCTTAAGACAGGGGTTAGTCAAAATCCCATTTAAGTGGATTTGGATTGTGTATATGTGACCCGGTCTGCGAAAAGGGCTCTTATAGCCTTTCCAATTATCCATGTTTGGCTAATCATAACTCCTAATCTACTAAAGCTATCACCATGTAAGTACACCCACAGCTACTGCCAGGTTAGGGTTGTTGAGTGACCAAATTGTAGGCTTGTACCATATTCACCAGTCAAGTTATAGGTTACCATATATATGCAATTGGAAAGGCTATAAGAGCCCTTTTCGCAGACCGGGTCACATATGTGTGCTGGGTGCAGTAGCTAGGCTGCTACTGCCAAAGAAGCCTAAATGCAATGTAGCTATTTTGGAATAAATCAAGGTGCGGTCATTGTGCATGTGTCTATTTACTATTGAACGGCAGCTGATGCTCTCAATGTTCATAAAAATAGCTTTGAATTCGATATAGGTAACTATTTGATTTACACGAGCTTCACATGTGGCCGAATTTAAGATTGCATGACAGAGGTGACTTTGGAGCTTTGTAATTCACAGCCAATAAGGACTAAGCCAAATATCTGCATATATTTGGAGAGTATAAGAGTTGCTCTTTCATATCAAGCACAGAAATACTTCATCAACTTCAAGCATTACGAGCAGTGCCACTCGACCGACCGATAACACTTCAGTTCTGTAATTTAATTGTTATAAGCTCTTAAATATTGTTTAATTTTGTTTATTGATCTGTACAGCTCTGTAAAGTATTAATAATAATAATAATAATACATACTTTTTTGTCCGAGAATTGAGAACATTCGGACAGGTCAGTTTTGCAGCTCCTGCAGCCAGACTAAGAAAGCTGCAGGTCTGAAATTTTGCATGCAAGAGTTTATGGCCTAGACCTCTCCAAAGGCATAGCAAAAGCAGAAATTTCTTTTCGTGTTTAAAGAAAAATCGCGTCCGAACCTATGGTGGTCGAACATCGGTGGCTTACTCTATTGAGGCACTGACACTACAAAAATAATGAAGGTACAGATTTATTGCTATGATATTCAAACCTCATTGGGTAGATGATAAATGACACACTGTTTAACCCTTCAAGAGGCCTGCATCTTTTTTTCTGATATGAATTTAAAATTTTCATCTCATGAAACAGCTATATAGCATGCATAAAAATACCTCGGTGTTACTATTACAAACAATCTCTCATGGTCTGAACACATTAACAAGATAACCAACAAAGCCAATTCAACTAGAGCCTTCTTGCAAAGAAACTTAATCAGTGCCAACCGTCTGTCAAGTCAGCTTGCTACACTACTTACATCCGCCCTACACTTGAGTATGCTTCAACTATCTGGTCTCCACATCTAGTTGGAGATATAAATAGAATTGAAATGGTCCAACGTCGCTCAGCGAGGTTTGTGCATAATAACTTCAACCGAACAGCTAGTGTAACATTAATGCTAAACCATCTGAACTGGTTAACTTTAGAGCTCAGAAGAAATCAAGCCAAGTTACATATGTTTTATAAAATTATCAATAATCTTATACCAGCTAGTACCACATGGCCATCCTATCCAATCATCTACAATCACCTGCGGTCACAGTGTGAGATTCATGCACCTGGCAGCCAGAACTAATACGTACCTACACTCCTTCTTTCCCTCCACCATCCGACTTTGGAACACCCTCCCAGAACATATTGTTACGTCACCAGACTTGGACAAATTCAAATCACTTTTAGAAAATTACTTATTTAACTAATCATTTGCATGTTTACATGTACCTTATACTCAATTCTGAGTGCTGTACATTACAAATAAATATAATAAATAATGTGTCATCAAAGCTACAATAGCCAAGTATTCCTGTGTAAATATAATTATCATAAACTCTTGACTATAGCTAGATAGCTAACATCCTTACATCATGTACTGTTAAATTGTAAACATTAAGGTCTTTGCTTTCAATGTGCCTTAATTTTGTTAAAGAAAGAGCTCATTGTATATAGAGTCAACTATCAATTAACGGGCACTACGGTTTTCGAGCAGCTGCAACTCACTTTATAGAAATCTAACAGCTTAGGTTATTATACCACAAAGTAGCCTACACTAAACAGCAATTATTCTCCAATAATCAGGTATGATTAATAGCGTGAGAGCTGCAGCTAATAGTATGCAAGGTCCGATAAATTCCTGGTTCGAACAAAAACATGGTGGGGTCTATTCTACGGAACGGAACGGAACGGAATGATGGACTAAACTGTGGAACGGAATGCTTTCTCAGATTGAAGCTTGCAGCTTACCATTGCTGTACAAGTTATCAGTGGCACTTCCAGCAGGTAATCAAACGTACCCCAAGAAAGATAAAACGAATTTAAGGATCGATTGTGGGTTCTTGTTGGTTGTCATTAGTACCGAAGTACTAATTGTGGGAATAGCTGACTCAGTGTGTTCATCTTCGGATATATCAAGTAGGGAACTTAATGCATGACTTGTTTTTACTAGTATGTGAGTTATTTTTACTTACTTGACTTTAGAATGTACAGTCTGAGGCCCAGCCTTTCTAATCGGCATAAATCAGTATGTGTATAGCTACACTACAAAGGAAACAAGTATGGTGACAAGCTGAATCAACTCAGTCTAAGTAGAATCTAAAGGAATTTTGTGCAGTGTGTGAGGAGCAAACATTCAGATACCTCAAGGAGGCTATATTGTGTGAACATCAATGATTCATTAACAGAGTAGTGGACTATTGTCAGATATCTCAGCCTGAGTACTGAGTTGAATTCTGGATGGGGTCTATTTTACAGAATGGAATGCTTTCTGAATCAACTTGCAGCTTGGATAGCTGCTATCATTGCTGAAATTGCATTTTATCAGTGGAACCTCCAGGAAAATGGAATAGGATAATTATAAAACATTGATTAAGTGATTGTTTAGGTAATCATGACTTTATTCAGTCTAATAAACAGAATATATGGTTGATTGAGTGAGGTATCACTTTCAGAATGTTCAGACGACCAGTGATGAGATGCATGGATTCATCGAATTTTTGTTGTGGTTGGAGACATTAAATATCCAAAAGCAAACTGACTGTATAATATTAATTCACTTTCTTTATATTTTCTCAATTTTGAGCCTGTATACAAATAATTGAATTTTCCTTGTCAATAGAAATCCTAGAATAAGATGGGAGAGAAACTTATCTTTGTTTACCTATACTGTACAACCAAGAGTTCGTAATACTGATTTGTATGGGGGAGAGTGTCTAACTCTCAGTATGGCCTGTACAAACACCGTGTGTAAAGTTCACCTTTCATCAAATCAACACCTTTACTGGGGGATAGAAAACTGTTGATTAGTGTTGCTGAAGAAGGTAAAGCCTTTGTTCTGAAATAAGGCTGAGGTGTTACTTTAAGCAGGGTGTTTGGTGAATGCATTCAAGTTAGACACTCTCCACCTTATTATGAACTCTTGGTACAACTTCAAAGGAAAATGAAGAAAACATACAGATGAATCAATAAAATCACTACAGTAAGGTGAATTACAGACTAGTGAGATCTTGGTTAATTAATGACAGTGGTTGGAGATTAAGTGTGGTAGCTTCTTGTTCTTGAATATGTTGCAAAGTGGAAGTACAAATCAAAATGGGATATCAATTTCATTATGAAAAATTTGTATACATAAATAATCTAGCATTACTATTTCATTTGTCCTCCACTTAAACATGCTACAACAGTACTAGTGTCAGTACATTGGCAGTGAGTCTACCTTGAAATTTCAACTCTAGAGTAGATCCAACACAGGACAGCCCGCACTGTAACAAATACATGTGATCCCATTGTAATTTTATGGACCAGCTGGACTGGGAATCACTTGAAAATAGATGAACAAATTTAACCTGTTTTGTTTGAAGTGAAGCATGTGAAATGTTACACTTAAGAAATCCTAGGATTCTTAGGTGGTATGTAATTAATGTGAGTGTTCTATTTCAGGTCTGACTAGATACATTGAAATTACACACACATCCTGGTCCAAATCACATTTGCCTGGTGGCTACGGGCATGGTTTCACATGCGGCTTATAATAGAGATTTGGCTGATCTTGGAGTTTTGGCATTTAGCCTGATTCAAGGCTAGCAGTCAGACACATCCTTGAATTGTGCAACAGATAAAATCAGCTCACTATTGAATACGGCATTAGTCCACTGCACCAGTTGTTAATATATATATAACTCCATGCATACACTTCAGTGATGTTTGCAGAATATACCCTCCTTGCGGTCTGCCAAAATATTTGCTCCTCACACACTGCACAAAATTCTTCAAGTTTTAATTCAGCTGGCTCTTTCCTGTTACCAGTATCTTCCTGCTTGCTTTATTTATACACTGACTTATGACTTGAAAGACCGGCCCAGACTGTTTTCGAAAGTCTAAATAAGAAAAACAGCTCACATAAAGTTCCCTTCCGTATGGATGAACATCACTGATACAGCTCATCCCACAATAATACTTCGTTACTAATGACAACCAACAAAAACCTACAATCGATCCGTTAATTCTTTTTATCTTATGTTTACTCACCCAGTGGAGATGCCACTGCTAACTTATAAGGGAAGTTTCAGCAATGGTAAGTTGCAAGCTTCAATTTGAGAAAGCGTTCCGTTCCGTGGTTTAGTCCATCATTCCGTTCCGTTCCGTTCCGTAGAATAGTCCCCACCCAAAAACATCCATTTACGAACATTGCGTTTTACTACCAGAAAATAATGCCCATTTTTTTCAAATTTATGTATAATGTACCTGTGTTCATTAACTACCAATGACCAGAAAATTTTTTTGATACCTGTAGCATAGAGGGAGTAAGAGCCTTATGATATTTGGCGGTATTTTCGAACGCCATTAATTTTTTATTTAGTCATACCCACCAGTAGACTTTATGCTTCTGCAAGAATTGCACCAGTTATAATGTACAGAAACCGGTATTTAAACACCTTGCATGTATAGAACTGTTCTGTGAAGTTGATATCAAGGATATTTTCGTTGTTGCATTGCATTTTTAGCTCCTGCATGAAGGAAAT
Source organism: Dysidea avara (assembly GCF_963678975.1). Classification (NCBI taxonomy): domain Eukaryota; kingdom Metazoa; phylum Porifera; class Demospongiae; order Dictyoceratida; family Dysideidae; genus Dysidea; species Dysidea avara. The sequence continues at coordinate 49,215,363 of NC_089273.1, forward strand.
GCAAAAAAGTGAAAAAATAAAGCAAGGAGAATCAACCTCCTGACCATCCCTATATGTTAGTCTAGGTGGCCCACCACAAATATCACCATAAAAATGGGAGGCTTTTTTCTACCTTATATGGGCGCAAAAAGATGCACGCTTTGTCGAAATTTCGCTACTTTATGCACCCATATAAGGTAGATAAAGCAACGCCCTTTAAATTTTATGGTTGTATTTGTGGTGGGCCACCTAGACTAACATACAGGGATGGAAGGAGGTTGCTTCTCCTTACTTCATTTTTTCACTTTTTTTGCATCTCCTTCATGTAGGATCTGAAAATGCAGTGCAACTGCGAAGATATCCTTGATATCAACTTCACAGTATACAGTTCTATACATGCAAGGTGTTCATTTACCGCTTTCTGTACTTTAGCACTGGTGCATTTCTTGCAGAAGCATAAAATCTACTGGTGGGCATGGCTAAATAAAAAATTAATGGCTTCGAAAATACCGCCAAATATCATAAGGCTCTTACTCCCTCTATGCTACAGGTATCAAAACCATTTTCTGGTCATTGGTAGCTAATGAACACAGGTACATTATATATAAATTGAAAAAAATTGGGCATTGTTTTCTGGTAGTAAAACGCAATGTTCGTAAATGAATGGTTTTGTTCGAACCAGGAATTTATCGGACTTTGCATAGACTACTATTAGCTGCAGCTCTCACGCTATTAATCTTACATACCTGATTATTGGAGGATAATTGCTGCTTAGTATAGGCTACTTTGTGGTGTAATAACCTAAGCTGTTGGATTTCCATGAAGTGAGTGGCAGCTGTTCGAAAACCATAGTGCCCGTTAATTGATAGTTGACTCTAGTGGTGCAATGACTGCCATGTTAGCATTATAGGTTTATTATATGCTGCATGTTTCATAGACATTGTTTAATATTTGCTTCCACACTTTCACCTTTTAGGTGAAATTATGCCAAAACTTGTTTCATTGGATGCTGCTGCAGATGCAATCATTAAACCAATAAGGAAAATTAATGATAATTCTAAAAAAAAGATGCTCGTAAAAAAGGCTTATTGCGTAGGGTCTTCAAGGACTCCAATTGTCCCCAGGCCAGAAAATCTTTGTATATCACTCAGTTAGATCAAAGCTACTGTATTGTTCCCCACTGTGGAGGCCATAACTGTTAAAAGACATTGAATCACTTGAGAAAGTCCAACGAAGAGCCACTAAATTCATATTATCAAACTATCAATCAGACTATAAAACAAGGCTAATACAAACTGGTATGTTGCCACTAATGTACATTTACGAAATTTCCGACATATTATTCTTTATCAAATCCATCAAAAATCCATCAGATAAATTTGACATCTTGAACTATACCAACTTTACTACAGGTTCAACAAGATCTGCTGGCACAAAGTTATACCCCAAGACAGCTCATATCAACCCTATCATGAACTCATATTTTTATCGTTTACCAAGATTATGGAACTCTTTACCAATAATTGACCTATCTCAATCACTAGATGTAATCAAACCAAAGTTGAAAGCATTTTTATGGAATCATTTTTTAGCTAACTTTGATAATACCCCCTGTACATTTCATTACCTGTGTCCTTGTACCCGCTGCTCCAAGACTCCTGCACCAACCAATTATAATTATTTGTAACTATTATATAAATGTATGCATGTATAGTTGTTTTGTAGTTAAGTAATTAGTGCTCTAGGCTACCAGTGCAGGACACTGGTAGTCCTTCAGAATTGTATGTCTCTGTAATCACTATAGCCTCTACTGTATGTAATTCCAATTCTGTAAAGCAATTATTAAATTAAATTAAATTAAAGGATAGGGTGCTGATATTAATGCATGTCCAAAAGAAGTGTGCAAAATCAAGATAGATCGACCGAGAACATGGTAGATTGAATGTAATATCTGTAAACAGTGGTTCCACCAGAGATGTACAGGGATGAGTAAGAGAAAGGGACGAATTGACGATGAAGACCTTTTGTGCATCAGGTGCCGGTTGTGAAAAAGAAACAGATATGTGACATGCGTGGACTGTAGATCTATGTAATTGCATTTTGATCGATATACGTACAATTGAACTAATTATAATGTTCAATTGAACTTATTGCAATGCTTAATTTTCAGCAAAACTATAATCTTATTGCTTTCATATATAGCATGCAGATTGATGCGATTTAGTAGGTGTGGCAGGAGTTGGCACAACAATTTTCTGCATTGATCACTAATCATTGCAATAGCCCTTATGAATGAACAATCCTACCACCTGAATGGAAATTTTCCTGCTACACTAGTATTTAAGAAAGATAAGAGAACTGCATGGTCCCTCAAATTACTGGCCAGTTTCTTCAGTGCCTAAAATAACTGTTATTTTAACACTGCACATAGTTTTAAGTATGTTCGAAGGAACATTTGGGGGTGTACATTTAGGGTCATTGCAGATATTTGGTTGCCAGGACCTAGCTACGCAATTGAGAGCTAGGTCAATGGCGGACCCAGGATGGGGAATTTGGGGCAAATTCCCCCCTACTGACCTTGTGGAGGAGCAAGCCATACTTCTAGTAAATGCTAAGGCCAAAATCAGGTAATGAAACTCAGCATATTTAATAATATTTATTACAAATTCACCTAAACCAAAGCGAACCAAAGTCAAACTAGTTGTGAAATAGTGAACTAACACCTTCGTGCGTACTAAGCGCCTCTAAAATAATTATCGTGTTGCTGTTATTAAAACATTCAGAGCCTTTTAAACAGATTTTAACCATCTGCAAAGGCCAATATGGCAAAAATCAACAGTGAGACACTACTAAGAGGTGATTATTTGCTGCTTCAAAATTGCAGCAACTAACAAGAGAATCTGCTCCGACCAACTTAGCCTGTTTGTGCCCCTCCCCTTACCAGCTCCTGGATCCGCCCCTGTAGGTGGTGCTACTCTATGGTAGCACTGTACATGTACAGTAAATATATATGAAATACTAGCCTGAAGAGCTTCGGGATATGCCTCCAGGGAAAATTGTGTGAAAATTAAGGTTTTAAAATGACATTACATAGCTATGGTTTATTAGAGTTCTAGAATGTAAGCTGGTAGTTAGTTGTAGTTAATAGATTGTTACATAGCACAGGGATTCAGTATTTTAATTAGAGAGACTTATTCCCTTCTTTGTGGTTACTTCACATATGGGTACTAATAATTGTTCAAAATGTGTGTGTAGTAATTAAAGCATGCATGCATAGTTGTCATATGCAAGTGGGAGAATAAAAGGAATAGCATGCAGCAGCCCTTCTTGAAGCTTAAAATCCTCAAAATCCTAAAACTCTATGCCAACTATGCTTGAAAACCCAAACACTGTCTGTGGCTAGTGAGTTGATGGAAGCTTAAAAACTCCACAAAACTTCCAAAACTTCAAGCTCTATGCTATCTTGCTTTAATTTCTAGTCCTGCCTTATCAGCCAGCCCTTCAAGGTTAAAACCCTCAAAACCCTAAAACCCTATATATGTTGGCTATGCTTGAAAACCCTCAAAACCCTAAAACCCTATATTATACATTGGATATGCTTGAAAATCAAAACCCGTTTGTCACTAGTCAGTTGCATAAAAACCCATAAACCATAAAACCCTATGCCACTTGAAAACCAAAAAAACTGCCTGTGGCTAATGAGTTGAAGTTTCAAAACTTCCAAAACCTCTATGTTATCTCAAAAACCGTCCATGGTTAGTCAGTTGAAGCTTGAAAACTGCCCCAAACCCTGAAAAGTAGACATGTGAAGCTTGAAAACTGCACAAAATCCTGAAACCTTATGCTGAAAACCCAAAAGCCATCTAGCTGTGCAAGATATAAACCTCACAAAACTTTCAAAACTTTTGTGCGTGTTATCTTGTTTTCATTTCTATAGTTCTGAGCTAGGTGCAAGGTAGCTATAGCTAGTTACTGTATGACTTGAAGCTTTAAACATTATCAGAGATGCCTAGCTATCCAAATTCTGCACCAGGGCTCTCCAACTGATCAGCCTTGAATTTGGACGGTAATCCAAAACAAAATGAATGTCAAGTCAGCTACCATGGAAATTGCAGACTAGTAAGCGAATAACCAACTGAACACAGAACAATTAGTGGGGCAAAATGAATTTCAAGTCACATTAAGGTGAAGATTATGGTATATCCATCTACATGATACTAAAAACCTAAAAACCTAAAAAATCTAGTTTTAATGGCTGTTCGAAAACATTTTATCCCTATATTGATGACAGCAGTAGGCAGAGTATCCAAGGATGCTCTCAACAAGAAAGAAAGTTGCCCAGGGTGAAACCCAGTCATTAACTTATTCCTTGTTGTACAGCTAGTTTCTAACCTAGCAGAATCCAAAAATTTGCATTGAACAGTGAGTTAATTGAGATGATCATGAGCTTCACTGACAGATGTAATTTTACTGGTTAATTGATCCTTAGCTCTCTTGTAATGAGGCCGCACTGATAGCATATTGGACACTTGGTTTTGGGCAGCTGACAATATAGAATAATCTTGATTCTGGAACTGCAGAAAATCATTGCCAAGATGGAGATGTAAGCCTAATTCCTGCAGCCGAGGATCAGATGATACACAGATACACGAAAGCAAACTAAGTTTTGCCTTTCTTGACATGTGAGAAACACTGGGGCAACAAATTCCCAGATAGTATAGGATCACCCGAGTAGCATTCCTTGGCCATTTCTTAAGGTAACGAGTGACCATAGATTCAAGTTGTTTAATATTATGGTTAGTAATTGCATCAACACATAGATGGATTCTTTATAAATGTGATGTGAATCTAGTTGAACAAGTTCAAAGAAAAACAACCAGGCTGGATACATCTGTTAGCCATTTTTCATATGAGGAAAGGCTCAGGCATCTCAACCTACCATCCTTAAAGTATAGATGATATCATGGTGATATGATTACAACATACAATATCATACATGGCAATTTACATCTTGATCAATCCTTGTTCTTTACAAGAAATTAGACAAATACAATAGGACATCCTTACAAATTATTCAAACCTTTTCCACCAATACAGTTAGACAACATTTTTATTCTCAATGAATTATAAATGACTAGAATGTACTTCCTTTCAGTGTAGTGGGGGAAAAATCGATCAATGAATTTAAAGCAGCCCTTGACAAGCACAACAAAGATAACTTATTTTTATACTGAGCTGTTTATATAGTTAGAAGTATTGATGAGCCTTAAGATCAGGACTCACAGGTTTTTTCCCTCATATAATCCTGTATTAATATTATTATTAATGTTTAAAAACTTATTAGGTATATAAAGCATACGTTTTTTGCCCAATGACATGGATCTCTTGCAAAGTGATATCAACTGTCTGTTCAATTGGAGCTCAACAACCCACCTGTCATTTCATCCTTCTAAAAGTTGCAACCTGTCATTCAACCAGAAATTTCCAACATTTTACACAATAAATAGAACCACTATTAATTCACTTCCAACACACAAGGATCTTGGAGTTTTAATTAGCAATAATCTAGAATGGAGTCCTCATCAAGATTTTGTCCTTACTAAAGTGTACAAATCACTAGGTCTTCTACGAAGAACTTTTAGCCAATCAATTTCATCCTCTGTGAAAGTCAAACTGTACATCTCACTAGTAAGATCTCAAATCGTGCATTGCTCACCAATCTGGCGTCCTCACCTTATGAAGGACATTACTAAGATTGAACAACTACAATGTAGAGCCACTAAATACATCCTCCAAGACTATATCTCTAATTACAAAACACATTTAATAAAACTCCAACTACTTCCTTTAATGTATATGTTAGAAATATCTGACATTGTGTTTTTTATTAACAGCATCAAGAACCCCACCTCAAGTTTTAACATCAATTCCTCTGTATCATTTTCAAACAGCGGAACAAGATCCTCTGCTCTAAAACTTAGGCACAATACATCTTTCACCAACAAACAACGTCACTTTTATTTTAATCGTATATGTAGACTGTGGAACTCTTTACCAATCATTAACATAAATTTATCAACTTTTACCATCAAAATCAAATAAAATTGTTCTTTTGGAAACATTTCACTGCCAACTTCAATCCCACTGATTCTCACAAACTGCATTACCTATGCCCCTGTGGCTCCTGTATAAACAACTCCTTCATGAACTTTGAACATCTCTAGTCCTGATCACTACAGTCAAGTAATTTTCAACCTGAAACTGCAAATTATGCACTTTATAATTTGTGACCGTCTCAGCAAAAACCCGACTTGTTCGCACAATCATGCATACAGTATTGAGAAAAGCGAAATTTAAAAATAATTCGTAATATGTGACTGGATTTTGGAAAATCACCCTTATGGGCGCATTGTTGATTCAGAGAAAACATATTTTAATAATTTAAAGCTTTGTTGCTCCCCAGCCTTGGCAGCTACACGCTTGGATTTTTCAGCAAAGTTGGAACAATTCACAACCATTAAGAGCAGCTAGTGGCCAAGGTAATCCCTGTAGAGTTTCCCGCCATTTTATATAGGGTTTTCACCAGTGTTGCTGTATCACGAGTCCTCAAAAAGGGGTGGGGAGTGGCGGCGGGGCGGGCAAGAGATAGACTACAAAATGGACGAGAATGGTAAATGAAGGCACCAGATCACAAAACAGCCCATCAGAGGCAGGGAATAGACTGAAATCTTACAAAAAAGACATACATCACACATTCAGCTCCCTGCTCGTCTCTCCAGAGTGCATGAACTCCCAAAAGCACTTCCCTGTTGTTCACAGAAACGTAACGTACAGACGCCTGGGGTGGTTATACAGGCCGTCAGAGAATGGTCCACCAAAAGCAGACCCGACAAGTTGAAGGCGAGTTTGATATGGAAATTGTTAGCCTGATAGTGCAGCAACTTCATGCTGGTGTTATCTCACTTTTGCCTTTTGCGCCCATATGGTTGATTTTGCTAAATCTGGTCACAAATTACGCATGCTACAAGGAAAAATACGCAAGTTTTCATCGGGCCAGTATTAGTATATGTAATAGGATGGTTGGGTGTGGTATTTGGGATTAATAGTGCGAGCATTGTAAACAGGAAGGAGTAAAATAGTGCGAGGCGAAGCCGAGCACTATTTCCTTCCTTTTTACAATGCGAGAACTATTAATCACAAATACCACACCCAGCCATTCTATTACAAATTAATCCAACAGTTTATTCATGTAATTACTGATAATAATGTTGTATTATTATATACATTATGGATTAGATACATGTTATATTGATTGGTACATTCATTGAACAACTAGTCTGAGTCAGATTCAATAATACATCTGCTCTTCTTTCTACTTGATTGGAAACCATCCTGATTAACCTGGGTACATGTAGTATTACTGCCAAACTATACTGTGCATTGTGTGAAGTTGTAATGTGGTTCTGTAGGTCTAGAACAGCAGCATGAAGACATTGCACTAAAAAGGGGAGTCTTTGACTGGGAGTTTGTGACACTTTGAATTGGATTAGAATTGCACAATACTGCACCTATAGCCTTGTGGTCCTCAAGATCTACAGTGGAATAATCCCTCAAGCTTTGTTCATTGCGATGTCCTGTTATTGCTGCTATTTTGTCATTTGAAATACCAGCTTTTTGTAATTTGTGAACTGTGGTTTTTCGCATGCTATGATTTGTAAATTTCTTATTTGTACAATTTAATCCTGCTAGACTTGTAATTTTTCTCATGTATGTGTCAATTGTACGAACTCCAACTGGCTGCAAAGAATACCAAGTATCCTGTCGGGGTGAATCAAGCGGTCTTAAGTATAAGGGACCACAATCTTTCAAAATATCTGGTCTTTTAGATATCATTAGCTGAAGTAACATGGCAGGACACCGTTCCCCTCCTTGACTGAATAGCCTTTGTGGAAGCCTACGATCAGTTTTGGTGAGTCCTCCTGGCCGTGTTTTAGTGGGGCCTTCCACCCATTTTACTGACACTAGTTTTCCAGATATGTCACGCACAAATTTCAAGTCCTCCACCTTTAATTGATGATGCTCCTGACATCCCCTTGTTCCAAAATGCTGAGTGAGTTGAAAAAAAATTGTGTAATTCAAACTTATAGGATCATGGCTTCCTAACACGCCCTTCTGCCAAAGCTGCTCTTCCTCTTCTGGGGTTAATGCATCAGACTTGTTTTTCTTTTTTCCGTATCCACGTTCCTTCAATTCTATGGCTTTACCGTTCAGTACTCGCCTACTTGTTTCAAAGTTTTTGTCTTTCAAGATACTGTAGGTTTTGCCCTTATCACGGCGAAGAAAGCGGTCTAGTGATGACAACATCGTTCTTAAGCTGTCTGGTTCGTACTCTTTACCATCTTTTTTTCGTAGTTCTGCAAACAATTGCTGTAATACAGTGTCTAGTTCCTGCTCAGGTATATCTTCCAACTTGTATGGAATTTTTCTTACAATTCGCCACTTATCAAACCTGTTCAACCACGTAACTGTGGTTTTCATTGTGTTCTTGTTGCAATTCTTTTCCTGTAGTCGCTTTAATTCGCTAGTGCTTGTAACAGCAAAATTCGAATCAGTGGAAAGTACCTCCACTACTTCCGTTCCAGTCAGAGGCGGGGCATCATTCACGTCTTCTACAGCCGACAAGTCCGGCAAGTTTGCAAGCCAGATATCAAATTCCTGTTCAGATATAGCGTCAACAACTTCTGCATCTCTTGACCGAGTAAATTCAAGCAAAGACGGCGATAAAAACTGAGAAAGGCTTTGCTCCTCCATTCTAAGCCAAACCCAAACGGTAACTACGCAAAATTTCGAAACACAATAATTAGCCAATGAAATTCGTATTTCACTTTTTTGTCAAGGTCCCTCGACAAAAAAGTGAAATACTAATTTGATTGGCTATTTGCTCGCAGTATTTCAGAATAATACGTCGAGGTACTATTGAGAGTATTATACTGTAACAAACTCAACTGTTGGATTATGATTATGATGTGATTGTTGAGGCTTAGAAGCCTGTACACCTGTTATGAACTGTACGCGTATTTTGCCCCGTATGCGTATGGGGCCCCGTACGCGTATGGGCGCTCCATACGCGTATGGGACAGCTCTCCCCTCAGAGTCTATTTTAGCTACCTGGGCTTGATGGACTGCCATCCCCAGCTCGCGCCAGCCGCATATTATTTAAAGATGGCACGTTTATATATATATAGCTACTGACCCAGTCAGAGGCGATTATTATTATTATTATTATTATTATTGTTACTGAGCAGACAGCACAGCTGATATTCTCAGGAAAAAAGCAATCAAAATGAATTTAGCTACGTAGTTACAAAGATTACAGTTATTGAGTTCCATACAATGTTTGCAGTTCCGCTGAAAAAGAGTCAATATTGTTGCTCTCAATGATGGAAGATGGTATTAAAGTTGTTCCAATCCTTAATTAATCTGGAGAAAAAGCTCTGTTGGTATGAATAGGTAGATGAATTTGGTAGAATAAAACGATGTGGGTGATATAGTCTGGTGGATCTTGTCATTGAAATAAAATGAGGAGGAATTGACAGTGAATAATCTTGATGTATAATTTTAAAAAGTGCTTGTAATCTGGATATTTTACGTCTCAGCTGAAGGCTTGGCCAAGAAAGATGCTGTAACATAGTTGTGACTGAGCTGAATCGATTGAAATCATTTAGGACCCATCTAGCTGCCCTACGCTGTACTTTCTCTAGCTGTTGAATATCGATTCTGAGGTTTCCAGACTGAACTCAGTGAACTGAAATATTAATTGTTGCAAAAAGATCGATACGCCTCAAAGCCACAGTACATGATGTAAACTCAGTGGCGGATCTGGGATTTTTGAAAGGGTTTTCTGAAATAATAATGGAAATAAATATAACAAAATTTCTGAGGAAACCCAGAAGATTTTGATATTATAGAGATTCTAGAAGATTTTAGGCTATCTTAACTACTGAGCACTTAATTAATGATCTGTGGTAATGGCTCAAATCTTACTTAAAGTATCAATCTCATTCAGTGTGTCAAAATGCTATGCAATGTTCTCTCAGGAGTATACTACAAGGTAGTATTCATTGGTCACCACTATTATCTATAATCTTCAAGAGAATATTTGTTCTTTATGCAATTCCTTTTCTGTTTGCTGATGATACTAAATGACTGCTGATTATCAATTCATTTCCAATGACATAAACCAACTTCAAGAGAACATTAACATCATCTCATTCTGGAGTTGCAACACTAATAATCTTTTCAATGAAGCTATTCATCTATGATTCTGGTCAAGAGCTTCAACTCTCCAAACAAAACATTACACAAAGACCTGGGTATTACTTTTACTGACAACCCCTAATGGTCAGGGCACTAACTTTAAAATCATTGCAGGAAAAGCACAACAAACCCTGCAGGGACTTCTCCATCATACCTTAGGGACAAACACTATCCTACCTAGAGAAAAACAAATATAGATTTCCTTAGTCAGATCTCAGTTGATCTATAGTTCTCAGTTATGGAGCCCATGCACAGCTAATCAAGGGAAAATTTCATATTAAATCATTTAACACAACATAATTTATACAAAAATATTGACTGTATCTATTCCATCTATGTTTTGGTGTTACATGGAACTAATAATTCAATTTTACATAAGCTCAACCAAAAGCAGACCACAGCCTACAGTAGTAAATGACATTAGAGTCATTTATGGATTTGAGGTCTACTTTGTCTTGTTATAAAGGGTATTTTAAAATATTTGTTTCAATATTGACTAAAGATGGGATTCGTATAGGTAGCATTGGAGCACTATTTTTCCTGTGTAAATAACTATGAATTTAAAAACTCGACTTAAGCAGCTACAATTGCTACCACTAATGTACACGTGCTACTACACATTATGAACTCAATGATTAATGTTTCAGTAAAGTGCTCTATAAGCAGCTATCTGATCATTAACATGCATCAGCATAAAATTAATATATAGTAAGCTAATGGAAATAACTGTAAGCTATATCTAATCCAAAACAGCCAAGCTGTAAAAAAGGTGTGCGGCCCTCAGAAAGGCTATGGTGAAAAAAGATGTGAAATCCAAGGTGGCGGCCAAGAAATGGCTGTGATGGTAGGTTAATGGTAAACATTTTAATAATGACAATTCAGGTAAATTTTGTGAAGCGGCACAAAAATTCACCTGAATTGTCATTATTAAAATTTTTACCATTAACCTACCATCACAGCCATTTCTTGGCCGCCACCTTGGATTTCACATCTTTTTCACCATAGCCTTTCTGAGGGCCGCACACCTTTTTTACAGCTTGGCTGTTTTGGATTAGATTTCATTTCTTTTTGTATTTGTATACCCCAAAGCCGGCCTATGGCCAGCTTTGGGACTTTTTTAACCTATGTTTTTTTTCTTTACTACAGGAAGAAGAAAAGATGAAGTAGATGTACTTTAAATATTTTATCAGTAAATGTACAAATTATATATATAATACATATGTGACCGGATTTGCGAAAAGGGGCCTTCCACACACATCCAATTTGCCAACTTTGACAATTGATAACTTCAGATTGGAAAGAGCTATTGCCTTGAAATTTGGGCAGTGGTGATTTCTTTGCAGTTGAACTCTCCACATGATGGTTTCTTTGTAGCTGAACTATCTACAAGGTAACTTCTTCTAGCTGATCTCTCTACAGGGTGGTTTCTTTGTAGCTGAACTCTCTAAAAGGTAAATTCTTCTAACTGATCTTTCTACAGGGCAATTTGTTTGTGGCTGTATTTTCTACAGGGTGATTTCTTTGCAGCTGAACTCTCTACATGGTGGTTTCTTTGTAGCTGAACTATCTACAAGGTAATTTCTTCTAGCTGATCTCTCTACAGGGTGATTTGTTTGTAGATGAATTCTGTACAGGTGATTTGTTTGCAGCTGAGCTCTTTACAGAATGGTTTCTTTGTAGCTGAACTCTCTACAAGGTAACGTTTCTAGCTGATGTCTCTACAAGGTGGCTAGTTTGTAGCTGAACTTTCTACAAGGTGACTTCTTCTAACTGATCTTTCAATAGGGTGATTTGTTTGTAGCTTCACTCTCTACAAGATAACTTCTTCCAGCTGATCTCTCTACAGGGGGAAATTTGTTTGTAGCTGAACTCTCTACAGGTGATTTGTTTGAAGCTGAACTTTCTAAATGATGGTTTCTTTGTAGCTGAACTCTCTACAAGTTAACTTCTTCTAGCTGATCTCTCTACAGAGTGATTTGTTTGTAGCTGAATTCTGTACAGGTGATATGTTTGCAGCTGAGCTCTTTACAGAATGGTTCCTTTGCCGCTGAACTCTCTACAAGGTAACTTCTTCTAGCTGAACTCTCTACATGGTGGTTTCTTTGTAGCTGAACTCTCTACAAGTTAACTTCTTCTAGCTGATCTCTCTACAGAGTGATTTGTTTGTAGCTGAATTCTGTACAGGTGATTTGTTTGCAGCTGAGCTCTTTACAGAATGGTTTCTTTGTAGCTGAACTCTCATAAAAGGTAACTTCTTCTAACTGATCTTTCTACAGGGCAATTTGTTTCTGGCAGAATTTTCTACAGGGTGATTTCTTTGCAGTTGAACTCTCTACATGGTGGTTTCTTTGTAGCTGAACTCTCGACAAGGTAATTTCTTCTAGCTGATCTCTCTACAGTGAGATTTGTTTGTAGCTGGACTATCTACAAGGTAACTTCTTCTAGCTGATCTCTCTACAGGGTGATTTGTTCATAGCTGAATTCTGTACAGGTGATTTGTTTGCAGCTGAGCTCTTTACAAAATGGTTTCTTTGTAGCAGAACTCTCTACAAGGTAACTTCTTCTAAATGATCTTTCTACAGGGCAATTTGTTTGTGGCAGAATTTTATACAGGGTGATTTGTTTGCAGCTGAACTCTCTACATGGTGGTTTCTTTGTAGCTGAACTCTCTACAAGGTAATTTCTTCTAGCTGATCTCTCTACAGGGAGATTTGTTTGTAGCTGAACGATCTACAAGGTAACTTCTTCTAGCTGATCTCTCTACAGGGAGATTTGTTTGTAGCTGAATTCTGTATAGGTGATTTGTTTGCAGCTGAGCTCTTTAAGTAATGGTTTCTTTGTAGCTGAACTCTCTCAAGGTAACTTCTTCTAGCTGATGTCTTTACAGGGTCACTAGTTTGTAGCTGAATTCTCTACATGGCGGTTTCTTTGTAACTGAACTCTCTACAAGGTAACTTTTTCTAGCTCATCTTTCTACAGGGTAATTTGTTTGTAGCTGAATTCTGTACAGGTGATTTGTTTGCAGCTGAGCTCTTTAAAGAATGGTTTCTTTGTAGCTGAACTCTCTCAAGGTAACTTCTTCTAGCTGATGTCTTTACAGGGTCACTAGTTTGTAGCTGAATTCTCTACATGGCGGTTTCTTTGTAACTGAACTCTCTACAAGGTAACTTTTTCTAGCTCATCTTTCTACAGGGTAATTTGTTTGTAGCTGAATTCTGTACAGGTGATTTGTTTGCAGCTGAGCTCTTTAAAGAATGGTTTCTTTGTAGCTGAACTCTCTGCAAGGTAACTTCTTCTAGCTGATGTCTCTACAAGGTCACTAGTTTGTAGCTGAGCTCTCTACATGGTGGTTTCTTTGTAACTGAACTCTCTACAAGGTGACCTCTTCTAGCTGATCTTTCTACAGGGTGATTTGTTGAAGCTGAACTCTCTATATACAAGGTAACTTCTTCTAGCTGATCTCTCTACAGGGAGATTTGTTTGTAGCTGAACTCTCTACATGATGGTTTCTTTGTAGCTGAACTCTCTACAAGGTAACTTCTTCTATTGATCTCTCCACAGGGCGATTTGTTTGTAGCTGAACTCTCTACATGGTGGTTTCTTTGTAGCTGAACTCTATAAGGTGATTTCTTCTACAGTAGCTGAACTATCTCTTTCCATAGTTGCATGAACTCCCTACAAGGTAACTTCTTCTAGCTGATCTCTCTACAGGGTGACTTGTGTGTAGCTGATCTCTATACAGGTTTCTTGTTTCTAGCTGATCTCTTGAATTCTTTTCAGGGTGACTGCTCTATTAGGATGACTGCTCTATTAGAGTATCTCGATCTCGCACTCGCTGCACCAAGTTGGATTTCGTGTTATAACTCCGTGGCTTTAAGTCTGATTCTTCTACACCATTGATGAGCCTTTCTAAGATGATTACTCCATCTGTACAACGATTATCAAAGCATTACCCCAAGCGGTTTATCTGGTAGGCGTGGCAAGCAGTCGTTTTTTATTAGCTAATCTCGATTGCGTAATTGTTACACACTGTTGGTTTTTTCGTTGTATCTTCCTTGTTTTTAGCTCGATTTCTTTCAAACCACAAAAGGTTTGAGGTTCAATAGTTAACCTATTCACCCACTGATTTTCAGCTTCTTCCCATACGCAGTTTACCCTGTAGTTGTGACAACATATTGGTGTTATTTTTCGTGAATAATCGCTCATAATTCTTTACCTGTTTATCGTATTCCAGCCAATGTTGGTACCGAGATGCGCCTTTATATCCCCCTTCTGTGTGCCAAATTTCAAGGCAATCGGATATTGCGTTCGCGTTTTATAGCAGTTTTTGTAAGTGTGCGACAAGAAAAAGAAAAATAAGAAGAAAAAAACCAAGAAACTGAGCCAATTTTTGAAGTCGCATATCTCGGGAACGCGTGAAGCGATTTCGCTCAAATTTGGAATGTGGAGTACTGCAGTTGGGGGGCATGTCCACAGCAAAAATCGTCTTTTTTCATAAAGGAAACACAGAGCTACGGAGGTGCGAAAATTGCGTTTTCTTTCTTCCTGTCAATATACTCACGGGTGTTACGCGCCGGCTTCTTGGGCCGCACGACACACTACCGTGTGTCTTGATCTTTATTATTAATTACTAGGCAGGCAGCACAGCTGGTTTTGCCTAGGATGTAAATCACAGAACACATTACAATCAATGAGTTAAAGTATGTATGCTACATTGTGTATGTTACAGTTACTAATAATAAACAGTGCATGTGTTGATTACAATTACTATTCATAAATAATAAGTTACAGCATACAGTACATACATATAATTGCTAGTTATAATCAATCAGTGAGTTATAGTGCATATATTACAATAGAAAGAAAAAAGAAAAGTTACGATAATATAGTTATACAATTAATAACTCACGTAGTTGATTAGTAAAATTATCTAGAGTAGCAGCTTCGATAGCAGAGATGGGTAGTAAATTCCAATCACGAAAGGATTTTGGAAAGTAACTATTATGATAAAAATTAGTTCTAGCAGTAGGTATATTGAAGTGAAAATAATGTTGAAATCTAGTGAAGGGTGTGGTGGTAGTGGCTGTAATATAGGTAGGTATTTCTAGTGAAACTGAATTGTGTAGTCCTTGGTATAAGATAGAGAGCCTTAAAATTTGTCTTCTAATGTTCAATGCAGGCCATTGCAATTCTGAAAGCATGCTGGTCACACTGTTTTCCCAGTTGTAGTTAGATTTTACCCATCTGGCAGCAATTCTCTGCACCCTCTCAATGGCTTGGATATCTTTAGATAAGTGAGGATCCCAGACAGAGGATGCATACTCTAGTTTTGGTCGAATTAGTCCCAGGTAGGCAGCGGATTTAACTGATTCATCACAATTATTTAAGTTATGCCTCACAAAGTTTAGTGACTTTATTGCATTACTAGTGATGTTGCTAATGTGTGGAGAGAATGACATTGATGAGTGGAATAGGACTCCGAGATATAGATGCTGATTTGTACAAGTAAGTGCTTCATTGTCTACGTAGTACTGGAACTCAGGTGGTGAGGTAGATCTAGAACAGGTGAGTATAGCACATTTGTTGGTATTTAGGCTCATCTGCCATTGCTTAGTCCATTGGATGATGTAGTTTAAGTCTTGTTGTAAAAGATGGTGATCTTGTTCTGAGTGAATGACACGGTATAGTACACAGTCATCTGCAAATAGTCTGACACTGGATGTGATGTTGGTAGTAATGTCATTGATGTATAATAAAAACATTAGTGGGCCTAAGACTGTACCCTGTGGAACTCCTGAATCAACATGAATAGATGTTGAACTGTGACCCTTGATGACTACCCTTTGCGTTCTCTTTGTTAGCCAGCTGAATATCCAATTATAGATGTTACCTTGAATTCCATAATGGTGTAGTTTCTTCATTAAGCGTTGGTGTGGTACAGTATCAAATGCTTTATGGAAATCGATGAACACTAGGTCAACTGCATGGTGATGATCCAGTGATAGCTGGATTTCTTCTACAATATTAAGTAATTGGGTCTCGCAAGAGTGATTGGGTCTGAAGCCGTACTGTTTATCACAAAGTATTTGGTGAGCAGTCAAGTGATCCATTATGCTGTGGTAGAGGATGTGTTCTAACAGTTTACTACATATGGAAGTTAAGGAGATTGGTCGATAGTTACTGGGATTGGCTCTATCTCCCTTTTTGAATGTTGGTGTGACATTGGCTGTAAGCCAATCTTCTGGTAGGTTGCCAGAGTTCAAGGACTGAGTGAATATTACTGTCAAGATTGGAGCTATTTCATCACAACAGTGCTTAAGAATACGAGCTGGTATGTTATCAGGGCCACACGATTTGGAGGAGTCCAGGGTAGAAAGTAACTTTTTAACTCCATCAACTGAGATTGGTATATTAAGCAATGGTGTTATGGGCTTTCAGGAATATAAGATAGGTCTTCTTTAGTAAAAACAGATTGAAATTGTTTGTTGAGAATCTCAGCCTGGTCTTTAGAATGGTACATAAGTGAACCCTTCACTTTAAGAGGTGCAATTCCATGAGTATCTTTACGAATGGTTTTGACATACCTCCAGAATTTCTTATAATTAACACTACCATTATTAGAGAACATCTTGTTTTGATACTTGCTATGAGCTTCACGGATAAGATTAGTTATGCTGTTCTTTATGCTGCGGTAGTTATGCCATGCTTCTTCTGTTTGTAAACGTCTTGCCTTATTGTATAATTTTTTACGTTGTTTCATTTGTTTCTTGATGTTACTAGTTATCCATGGTAATTCTTTATTAGGTTTAGACATTGTTTGAGGTATATTGATAAGATGCATGTGGAACTCTTGCAAGTTACCACAGTTCATTCCAAATCACCTTCCATACACAAGCACTTCTATATTTCAGCAGAATTGTCAGACTGTGGAACCATCTACCTGTAATCTACACATCTCTTTAGTACATCAACTTGAGTAACATTTAGCAATAAACTATCTCCAGGAAGAATTCTTAATCTGATTTACCCTGCAACTTTCATACTGTCTAACCCTGTTATCAATGCTCAGCCATTCTAATTTCCACTCTTTTAACACCATTAACTCTGATCAGTGACTCAACACAATTTACTTGTAATTAACCCATGCACACACTGTATACAATGCTGCATGTAGTTCAATTTGTTTTCATGCAGGCTACAGGACTGTTGAGTCCTGTAGACCTTCAGCTTTAATGTTGTGAAGTTTTAATAAAAATAAATAGTTTAGACTGTGAAATAAACCAACTGTAGAGCGAGAGTTGTACTTCCTGACTGCTCTATTAGAGTGAATGTTCTATTAGAATATCTCGATCACTTTCTATAAAATCAAAAGCAAAGTTTTGTGGGGTTGAACAGCTATAACGGATGCTAGTTAAAAGTAATTGAATGCATAATAGTTTTAAAATACTGTTTAGTATAGCAGTAGCGGCTTTTCCATGATAAATTGCTAACGGAGCTCAGTCTCTACTAGAATTGCTATAGCTACTCAGCTAAGTTTCAATGGGATTATGTCGACACCTAAGAAACCCATCTAGATTCGCCACTGCATGAAACTGTCAGGACTTGAGTAGCTCTGTAGCTAACTAGAGCCAGCTAGCTAGCTAGTTGGTAAACCAGAAGATTTTAAAATCATCTCCTTGGATGAAGGATTAGCTAATAATAATATCGATTTAAGCTAGTGACCCATACGCGTATGGGCGCCCTATACGCGTATGGGTATCCCATACGCGTACGGGATGTCCCATACGCGTATAGGAAGCCTGTATAGGTATACGCATAATGGGATATCCCATACGCGTATGGGACAAATACGCATATGGATCACAACACACCCATTCAATTACATACATACACATGCATAAATTAGATGCAGTAAACAAAAATTAACTATGAATATAATTATCAAGGCACACGGTAGTGTGTCGTGTGGCCCAAGAAGCCGGCGCGCCACACCGTGAGTATATTAACAGGAAGAAAGTAAGCGCGATTTTCACACCTTTGTAGTTCCGTGATTCCTTATCCGATTGAAATCAAAGTTACTACAGAAGTGCCGGCTAGCTAGGGGACTCCACATTCCGAATTTTAAGAAAATCGCATCAGCCACTTCCGAGATACGAGCGGCCAAACTTTGGGTGGGTTTTTCTTCGTTTTTTTTTCTTTTCTACTTCTTTTCGCACACTTTGCAAAATCCACCATAAAACACGAATTCGTGCTCCAATCGGGATGAAATTTGGGCCACTCAAAGGGCTCATTAATGCGAATCTCAGTATCAAGTTTGGTAGGAATCCGATAAACATTCACGGAGTTATGACCGATTATTTTCGTAAACTGAGGTCGAAGGTCTGTCACGCCCACAGGGTAAACCGCTTGAACGAATGAGCTGAAAATTGCTATGTAGATGGAGTAACTATCGTAGGAGTGCCTTTTTGTGGTTTGAAAGGAATCCAGTTAAAGGCTATCGAGATATGACACAAAACCCAACCTGTATCACAATTACGCGATCGATTTTTATGAATAAAATATTATTAGTTTTCACGCCTACCAGGAAAACCGCTTAGAGCAATGAGCTGAAACTTGGTGTGTAGCTGGAATAATTATCATAGAAAGTCCTTGCAGTAGTACAGAAGAATCGGAGTACAAACCACTGAGTTATGATTCCAAAGCCAACTACGTGTAGTATATGGGATATCGAGATACAATAAAAGAACAGTCACCCTAATAGAGCATTCAGCTCCTTTTATATTATAGGATTATATTACATTGCAAGTTATTCTGTGTGGAGTTCAGCTACAAAAGGTTTATCTTATAGACAATACAACTACAAGCAAGTCACCCTGTAGAGAGTTCAGCTACAACAAGTCACTCTGTAGAGAATTCAGCTACAAACAAGTCACTGCATAGAGGGTTCAGCTACAAAAAAAGCTATCCAGTAGAGAGTTTATCAAGATCAGCTACAAACAAGTTACTTTATACAATGTTCAGCTACAAGTAAGTCGCTCTGTAGAGAGTTCAGCTACAAATAAGTCACTCTGTAGTACAAACAAATGCATGTAGCTGGAAAGTTCAGCAATCAATCAAAAAAGCCACTCTGTAAAGAGTTCAGCTATACAAACATGTTATAACTCTATAGAGAAAGTTATGACTCTATAGAGAGATCAGCTAGAAACAAGTCACCCTGTAGAGAGATCAGCTACAAAGAGACCATCCTGTAGAGAGTTCAGCTACAAACAAGTTACCCTATAGAGAGATCAGCTAGAAACAAATCATATTGTAGAGAGTTCAGCTATAAACAAGTCACCCTGTAGAGAGATCAGCTACAAAGAGACCATCCTGTAGAGAGTTCAGCTACAAACAAGTTACCCTATAGAGAGATCAGCTACAAACAAATCACTGTGTAGAGAGTTCAGCTATGAAAAGATCACTGTGTAGAGAGTTCAGCTATGAAAAGATCACTGTGTAGATAGTTCAGCTATAAGAAGTCACCTTGCAGAGAGTTCAGATACAAAGAACCACCCTGTAGAGAATTCAGCTACAAATAAATCGCCCTGTAGAAAGATCAGCTAGAGGAAGTTACCTTGTAGAGAGTTCAGCTACAAAGAAACCATCATGTAGAGAGTTCAGCTTCAAACAAGTCACCCTGTAGAAAGATCAGCTAGAAGAAGTTACCTTGTATACTACAAAGAAACCATCAAGTTGAAAGTTCAGCTACAAACAAGTCGCCCTGTAGAGAGATCAGCTAGAAAAAGTTACCTTGAACCATCATGTAGAGAATTCAGCTACAAACAAATCACCCTGTAGAGAGATCAGCTACAAACAAGTCACCCTGTAGAGATATCAGCTAGATACAAGTTACCTTATAGGGATCAGTTACAAACAAATCACCCTGTAGAAATATGTGTTGGAAACAAAATCATCTTTCATTGTTAAATATACAAATATTTTAAACAGACAAAAAACTGTTAACAACATTTCTTCTTTGTTCCATGATTCCTGCAGAAAAGAAAAAACAACAAGTTAGAAAGAAGCACCAAAGCCAGTTAATGGCTGGCTTTGCGGCTTGCAATACAAAAAGAAGTGATATCTAAACCAAAACAGCCAGCTGTAAAAAAAGAGTGAGGCCCCCAAAAAGGCCAGGATGAAAAAAGATGTGAAATCCAAGGTGGCGGCCAAGAAATGGCTGTGTATATAGGTTAATGGCAAAAATTTTAATTACGACAATTCAGGTGAATTTTGTGCCGAATCCTAGTAGAGGAAGCAATGCAAATTCACCTGAATTGTCGTAATTAAATTTTTTGCTATTAACCCTAGAGGAGGCAACGCAAATTAACCTGAATTGTCGTAATCAAAATTTTTGCCATTAAAATACACAGCCATTTCTTGGCCGCCACCTTGGATTTCACATCTTTTTTCATCCTGGCCTTTTGGGGGGCCGCACTCTTTTTTTACAGCTGGCTGTTTCGGTTTAGATTACATTAACATAAATCTATAGCCATAAAAGTAATTATCTATAGCTGATTTAAAATTATTTTATGAAGAATTACCTACAATATCACTTGTAAGATTGTTTCAGTCATTAATTACTCTAGTACCAAAATAGTTGACCCGACATGAATGGTGGGCAGGGGGCTTAAGTAATTTATATGCATGACCTCTAGTTTGTGTATTGTGGGAGAAAATAAAAAAGTTGGAGTGATCCGGATTGAAGTAATCATTCAACATCTTGAAAAGAAATATTAAGTCACCACGTCTGTGCCTGTACAAAAGAGATGGTAAATTCATTGATGTCAGTCGATCTATGTAAGTAGCGATTTCCGACCTACCAATTTTTCACACATATTTTTGCTACTTAAATTATACACCTTCAATAAACGTTTCACAAGCTGCCATTCCAATAAATAGTAGCCACTGCTTCGTACTTTGTATTGCACTTTACTGGATTAAAATCTATGCGGTATTTATTGAAATACAGCAAATCAAAGTTTGAGAAATAAAAATCCCCATAGGGAGCCCATACAAATAATTGCTTACGTAATTCTAATTGGAAGAATGTGGCACCTGTGATAGCCGAAGTTTCTGAGTGTTTCCGCGTGAATCTGCTGCTGATGAGGACGAAGAAAGTGGTTCTGGGCAAACCGTATATGCTGATTTCGATTTTGCCATGTGTTTTTTGATTGGAGGACGATTGATGTTGGATTACGATGGAAATATGGCCCTTTTAAAGGTATATCGCCATCTAACACTGCTCAGAATTCAGCATTACAATCACCCTGGGCTTCAAGGCATCCCCCTGCATCGATGCAAGTATAGTTTGAAGGTGAGCAGTTTGTTGTCTTGCGCGGAATTGCAAAATAAGGTTCAAGGTTGAGCATAATCTTTTCAAAAGTGGAGACTGGCATGTGATACCAACCTTACATGGCTTCACACGTACCTGTTGTTATATTCTGGTGTATTTACTGCTGTTTTGATCCATTTTATAGCAGCTTCAGTGATTGTAATTTTGATCAGAAACTATTTATAATTTCTCTTTGTAGTATAGTGATGTCATTGTGTTATATAATAATTATCATCCTTAGTGCTTACAATGTGACAAATAAAGCTGAGCAGTGTCCAAACAAATCTATTTTAAAAATAATGTTGCTCTTACAGTGTGTTATCTGATTGTCATGTTTCCGAAGTACGTGTTAATTGTGACTTGTGATGTCAGTACTTGCCATTTATAAAATATTACTGATTTGTCTAGTTAGTTATCCTTGAAAACTTATCATTTATAAAATATTACTGATTTGTCTAGTTAGTTATCCTTGAAAACTTATCATTTATAAAATATTACTGATTTGTCTAGTTAGTTATCCTTGAAATTGCATTAAGTACCTGTGTATACTTAGTATTACACAATACACACAGTTTTATTTGTGAATCACTTGTAATATTCTGAGTGGTCAGTCTACAAAGAAGTGGTCACTTTTGAGAGGTTTTACTTAGTTCATATGCTGCTCTTCATAAAATAATTATGTGGTGAAAATTTTATCCCATTATTAGTTTCCTATCTAGATTTATGACACTTTGTATATTGTGTTTGGTGCCATGCAATATACATAAAAAGCATTGAAATGCTGTACACAAAAATCATCACACTTTCAACTTCTTTTCCTTATATCTTTTGATAGGAACCACTGATTGAGGTGGGATTTGTACTAAAATGACCCTGACAAAATGCACAATATTTGTCATACCAATGAATGTATGGAATGTTAATTATTTAGTTTAGTTGGAAATCTCTAATGTAAGACTTGTCTCTTAAAGATGGTACTAATTTTGTAGCACCCTCAAGTTCGAAGAAGGAGGATTCAAATTGATTAACACTATATACCATCTTATTCGCCTACTCATGGAGAGTTAGAAAATCATTGTTTTGTTTCTGTAGCTTCAATGGTATGCGTGTCACGTGCGTTTGTTTACGATGTGGTAAACGTAAACAAGATCATCATCGTTTCTTGTACTAAACCACTTTCATATCCATATGCGCTAGTCTCTACAGCGCTAACACTATACCTGGGCTGATGTACTGATCCATGGTGATAATTGTAAGCCAAATTGCAACGCTGTAGACAAACCCAAACGGAAGTTATGACTGCGAATGCAAGCGCCTGTAGTTTATTTTCAGTATAGTTACTGTGCAAATCGATTATCTTACTCTTCCTACTGGCTAGTGCTATAATTTCAAAACCACACACCACAGAAGGCTGAAACTTTGGTGATCCATTCCTTGGACACTACTAATAATGCTGAGTGAATAAAAAAATTTAATTGTGCGAACAAGTCGGGTTTTTGCTGAGACGGTTACATTTAGCTATGTTAGGTGTAATTTGTAAGTTAAGTAATTATAATTTTACTTATAAAGTGTAATTATAAGTAATGTCATATCAAAACATTCTATTGGGAATTGTAAACCGAAGCAGGGTCATTCCATACCAAATCAACAAAAGAATTTCCGGACCCTATTTAATTTTCGTGAAATTTGGCACAAACATGGACCTTTTCAAGAAACTTTCTCACACCAAAATTTGGCTCATTTCATAGGTCTCCCTTTAAGTTATGACCACTCAAAGTTTCTGCTGAAAATTTTATTTTGCTTACATGTCTTCAATAAAATGGCCATAACTCTGCTTGTGATTGACATAGATACATCTAGTTAAGAGTTTTGAAATGCTTATTAAATTCTCTTTCAGGTGATATGTAATGTTTTATAATTGCTCAAAGGAAAAGGTCAAACCACAAAAATGTAGCTTTTTTCTTTGATCTTAGTTTTCAAAAATATATATTGTTTAATTAAGTTTATTTTTGGTTTACATGTTGCTCTAATACCCATCATTCACCACTGTGAGTTTAAAGTTGGGACCAATAGTAGATCATGAGTTATAAGTGTTAATGTGTAGCCTTGTAATCACTGCTGTTTGTATGGTTCAAATACGCAAAAATGCAATACGAATTGCAAGTAACTTTATATAATAGTACGTCACAATTATTTTATACATTGTTGGTTTGTAAGTAAAGTTAACTTGTTTATGTTTTGTAAGAAAACCCAGTAAAAGCTTGTAATTAAATACATATACTCAAGTAATTTACCCCTTATCAAGCTTGTATATATTCTTTCTGATTATGACACCAAGTCTATTATATAGTAGTGAAATATTGAACTTGATGACATTTTCACTATCTACAGTAACTGCTACTGCTACTGTTAGCATTTACCGCTGATTGTTGATATGCAAGTCTGTATTTTGATACACAAATGTAGCTATAGTGGAAACTGTCTAAGCCAGTCAGGCCAATTTTTTTGACCTTAATAATGTAGGTGGCTATTTATATAGTTTGATGTGTACAAATCTCTTACTTGAACAATTTAAAGTTGGCCCTTAATAGAAAGGTGGCCTTTCATTACAGGCGGCTGCTAAGACAAGTTCCACTGTAATTTGAAACACTTACAAATAAAACAATGTTATGTAGCTGCATTCACACAGGCATGAATGTTTCAATATTGTAATCTACTAGAGCTTTTCTAACAAGTAGTAATGAATGACTGATGTAGTATTAACAGTCTTTTCAATTTATACCTTCAAAAATTCAATTGTGCACTGATATCAATGTATCAAGTTTCCATGTGAATGATTGTAGAGACTGTCATGCAATATGCACCACTTTCAGTCTCAACTTTTACTGTAAAGCTCTGATTTAACTTTGAAGTTAGTTGCATTGATCCTTTCTTTAGTCGATTGTTGATGTATTTCACTTAAAGCTATAGATATGCATCAGTGTGCAATTGCTGTAGTGAACCTTTGTACAATGTAATTTCTATGGAACATTTCTATACTTCTATGATTCTCAATTGTAGAATCAAATTATGAGCTACATTGCTATTTTCATTATGATACAGTTGATGTATGGAGTTTAAGCTAGTCACCTTAGGGCCAAAATTTCTGGGCCTTAATGTGCAGGTAGCTGCTTAATACATTTGCATAAGTGTATAGCAACAATTTAAAGTTGGCCTCATTGAAGTGGTAGCCTTTCTATACAGGTGGCCACTTTCCACTCTATTCCATCAAATTTT
Organism: Dysidea avara; assembly: GCF_963678975.1. Taxonomy (NCBI): domain Eukaryota; kingdom Metazoa; phylum Porifera; class Demospongiae; order Dictyoceratida; family Dysideidae; genus Dysidea; species Dysidea avara. The sequence goes on from NC_089273.1 coordinate 49,240,306, forward strand.
TAATTTAACGAGGAAGACAATGCATAGTGGTTTTAGAAGTGCACATTTTTCCAGCAAAGGCAGCATTTATAGGTTCAAACATATAAAGGTGGCCTTTAAGTGGCCATGCAGTAGTAGGCTTTCCCTTTCAAAGTATGATTCAAAAGTGATATACAGTGTAACATATCTTAGCGGCTACCTTAAAGGCCACCTTTGTATAAGGGCCAACTTAAAATAGAATATTTCTACTCTAATGCAACTATATGAAGCAGCTATCTATGTATTAAGACCAAGAAGCTTTGGATATCACTAAGACATGGCATTTCAATTCCACTTTACATGTACATATGTATGAATAACTGTGTCGTGTGCATCCATTATACACACGTATAAGATTGGAAACTATCATCATAATCTGTGGCTGAATATTATTGTACAGTAAGTAAAATAGTTGGAATATCATTAGTTGTACAGTAAATCTCTTATAAATACAGCTACTTCTATAATAAGACCACCTATATTTTATAGGACACTGAACTACAGCAAAAAACATAATCAGTAATTCCTTTATTAGGCAGCCTTATTATTGCTCCAACTTTCTTAGCTTTAAAAGTGGCTCTGTTAGTATGGTTTCACTGTAGTGAGTCTTTGTCAATACAAACCCTAACTATTTTAATGCATAAATGATTTTTGACATGCTAATATAAGGTTACTTGCAATTGGTATTGGAAATTACACTGAAAAATACCATACAAACAGCAGTGATTACAAGGCTACACATTAACACTTATAACTCATGATCTACTATTGGTCCCAACTTTAAACTCACAGTGGTGAATGATGGGTATTAGAGCAACATGTAAACCAAAAATAAACTTAATCAAAGAATATATATTTTTGAAAATTAAGATCAAAGGAAAAAGCTACATTTTTGTGGTTTGACCTTTTCCTTTGAGCAATTATAAAACATAATATATCACCTGAAAGAGAATTTAATAAGCATTTCAAAAATCTAAACTAGATGTTTCTACGTCAATCACAAGCAAAGTTATGGCCATTTTATTGAAGACATGTAAGCAAAATAAAATTTTCAGCAGAAACTTTGAGTGGTCATAACTTAAAGGGAGACCTATGAAATGAGCCAAATTTTGGTGTGAGAAAGTTTCTTGAAAGGGGCCACGTTTGTGCCAAATTTCATAAAAATTGAAAGGGGTCCAGATTTTTTTTTGTTGATTTGGTATGGAATGACCCAGCAGTCTAAACAAAATTTTGCATAACATCAAGTTTTACTATTACATCTTATGAATTATGTAATAAAATAGCTTAAAATCAACTCTAAGTCATTTTGGTATTCATAGCATAGACAAACTTTTTTTTTCCCGGGCTTGATGGACTGCCCTTTCCTACCACCCCCAGCACAGATTGCAAGTGCTGGCCAACTGAACAAAATTAAGCAGACAAATGGGATTCCACAGTCACTAAGTCCACTGACTGTGGAGTCCTGGTGTAAACACCAATGGAAGACCGTGCCCCACGAATACACTGAATTGCCGAGCGCAACAACGAAAAGCTCACCAGTTGATTGAAAAACCTTGTCGGCAGCCATGCATTATTTCTTCTCCTATGCAAAATACATGGATTATGTACTAAATACAAAAAATGTAAAAAAACAACCGTTAGCACCCATAATCTCTACAGGACATTATACAACAAAATAAAGCTCTTGAAGTGCTCTACACGATTCCGCCCGAAGTAACCCTCTATCGTTACTATAGTAACAGTTATGTACTGTTGATTACAACATAATATGCGCCCCCATACAATTTCCCATGGAAAATTTAATTACTCGGGTGGGAAAACCCCAAAAGAGCAACGTGTTATCTTCAACCAAATTCGCTAAACTTGGTATCATTCTACGTATCAACACTTGCTGATTAAGAATCCGCCCGAAGTAAATGCCCAACTAATTGTTGTACAGACTTACATTGCGAAACATACGATAAAAACTGGTTTTTTCCGCTAAATTATTACATACCTGAAGGGATGGGGTAAAACCGGGACGGGGACGGGGACGGGGACAATAGGGGTAAAACCGGGACGGGGACGGGGAAATTGGGATAAAACCGGGACGGGGACGGGGACGGTCAATTGGAGTAAAACCGGGACGCCCGGAGTATGTGATCTATGCACTATAGTGTAGGGACTAGCCTACCTGTCATGCATGCATAGAGAAAGACAACAGCTGCGAGCCATGATATACTGAGGAATCAGTCTAGTGAAGCTGTCTATATATACAGTAATAACATATTGGTCTATAGCTTGTTACCATCCCTACTGAATTGTGTGTATGTTATTAGCAGTACATGCATGCATGGGTACATGAGCAAGCGAGCGAGCTAGTAGATGTATAATGCGGGTATATAATATATAGCTACAATCGTGAATATATATAGCTAGCTATAGCTATATGTTAAACGTGTAATCCTGACTAATCACTATCCAGCTAAAACAATTCAAACATTTAGCTAATTGAGGCCATTAATCTTAACCATTCCAGGAAGCTATGCATGCATGCATAATATTTAGTTAGGCTCTATCATGAATTTTTATTTCTTTTGCACCTTTAAGTTTCCAAGCTATATAGCCAGACAGCATCATTCAATTCAGTAGTAGCTTGTGTTCCTACCAGCATTAGCTATAATTCATGTGTAATATTGTATCTTAGCTGATATAAGCTAGTTTGAATATTCCGCAGTTGAACTTATTATATATATTATGCATGCATGCTCTGCTAATCATATTATTACTAATATAATCTATATTAATACAGCTATATATAACATTAATTTTGGGCAATAAAACACAGCTTTGCTAATAAAAGCCAGTGGCGGATCCAGGATGGGGCATTTGGGGCAAATGCCCCCCCCCCCTTCAAGAAATTGCATACAAGATCGAGATACTCTAATAGAGCAGTCAATTACTCTAATAAAGCAGTCACAATGTTCATGAGGCAGTGTAGCTTACCTATGAAGCTATAAATAGGATTTTATTTTACATAACAGACGTGATATAGTTGGTAAGGATAACTAGCTATTATTGTCGTGACCTTTTTTTTTTTTTTTTTTTTTTTTGGTCTTCAACTGGTTTTCAGCAAGTTTTTTGGTCTTCAACTGTTTTTCAGAAAGGTGCCCCCCCTCTTTCCAAACTCTGGATCCGCCCCTGAAAGCTACATTATTAAATTGAAGAACCAACACTGCATGCTTTGGTCTTTCATACTGACAATATGCTGTCAGCTAGTGTGGCATATAACCAGTTATTGAAGTCAGTGCAGCCCATGCAGTAGTATCATGATCAGTGGCCACTATAGCTAATAAAACATCCAGCATTACTATAATTATGCTGATTGTATTATACTGATGAGACAATGATCAAACATGACACGATTATATTATAGCTATGCAAAACAACAAAATTTATATAATGATTACAAATGCAGCTCAGTAGTTTATGTTTAATAAAACATTGTATAGCCAACATCTCTACAAAAAGTAATAAACATATGAACCAGTCGATGTTTTCAAATTGGAGGCCATATTAGAGTGATATTCAGTAAATCTTTGCTGTTTTGTTGACTTCAGGCCATCATAGTAGAAGGGGCGTCCATGCCACAAGATGATTGAGACAAAATGTCCTCTGGTATTAATGGTGCAACCACCAAGCCAATAATGCCAATCATAAATGGTTAGTGACAGTGGTAAATTATTGACTTCTTCAAGGCTGGTTGATTCTATACTGACAGGAACTACCCAAGGACTTTTGTTCACAAACTGGCATGATAAAACTTTGGATTCTCCTTTACATGCATAAGACTGATCCCTTACACTGTTAGCAGCAGCATCAATTCGATCAGTGATGGTATATTGTGCCTTTCGGGGCAGCTTTCTGGGGAATTCAGATCCACAATAACCCATGATATGGCCTGGGGTGGGAAAAATATGCTTTGTATTAGATGCAAAAGAAAATGTAGTTTGATAACCTGTCCTCGTCATATTCTTATTTGGGCAATAAGGAGATGTACACTGCTGTTGTATCTGTAATTTCCACACATGCGAAATCAAGCATAAAAATCCGCTGTTCTCAGTCCCATAGCAGTCAAGCTTCCCATTTGCAGCTCGAGGAAAATTAAGCTTAGAATGTGCTTTTTTCAGTATCAGTGATTTGCCTTCATCAAATCCTGAGCTATTCCTGACCATCAATGAAAGACCAGCTTTTATTGAGTTTTCCATCTCACGATCACCGAAGTGTGATAAAAATTGGGGATGTTGTTGGCAGTATAGCATTACGATGGTCAAGAAGTTGTCTGAGGAAATTTTCTATCCTTGACATCTATTGCACCAGTCTTCTTTTTGATGGAATATTTACCAAATTCTGTAGTACGAGTACCTTTGTGCACCCATTTGTATTGGTCACATCTATAAATTGAGAAAACATTTTACAGATGCAATGAATATCAGCAGCTAGATACATATAGCTATATATAGCAGAAATATCATGCATTCCCTTACCTTAGCTTCTTCTTCTTCAATTCCCACTGTGCTTCATCTAAACCTAGATCATAAAGAAACACTGTCCCTCCTTTAGGTTGGATGGGAGGATTAGATTCCGAAGTGTTAATGTAATCCTTGTAGGTTGTGTCAGCATTCTCCAGGTAATCCACAACTTGGCTATAGTCTAGAGCTTCATTCAAATCGTTAGAAAGAAGTTTACAGTCTGACTCAGGTGAGCATGAACTACTTTGCGGATCTTCCGCTTCACAAATCCATTTAGAAAGCCTCCCAGTGCGAGATTAAGAGTCTCTCAGTGTGAGATCTGGGCTTAAATACGTACCAAGGACAACAAAATCTCTCAGACCCTATATGGTATTTCAAAGGTTGCCACAAGTTCATTTAAAGTAAACCGCCACATCAATGCAAGCATGTATGCACGCGTCATCAGCTACCTATACATGCCTCCCGGTTTTACCCCATCCCTACCTGAACACATAATCTAATGATACAAAGCTCTATCCTGCCTTTTCTCTTACGTAATTACTTCACAAACGCCTATATATCACTTGAATTGCCATTGATTAAGGGTTCTGATGAGCTATAGTATATCTCTGTATGCGAAAGTTATGATGCCGTATTTAACAGTTGGTATAATCATAGATATTATATACTAGGTACGTAGTATATGTGACCGGATCTTGGAAAACCTACCTTTTTGGCACAAACTAAAAATGTGAGAAAACTCAACTGAAAGTTTCAGTAATTTTTTTTCAAACTTAATTTTTTGCATAGCTGGGTAAAGCAACTATTGAACCTTCTTGCTGCAAAGTTTCACACTCAATGCTTGTTCCTATAAGGAGATATGGGTCATTTTATCAGACCATGTAGTAATTTTACATGCGTGGGATAACAATTAACTTACAAATCAGGTGATTTGTTCAGATGATGAAATGTTTAAAACCAAGTCTCTAGCAATGATACATGCTATTTAATTAATGAGAAGGACTAAGAAAACTTGATTAAATCATAAGAAATCTCTTTTTATACAATTTAGATGGTGTGAATAGAATTATTTGTCAACAAAGTGATTTGTCACCATTTGTCATGCTTAATCACTCTCAGAACTGAATACATTATTCCAAAAGTTACTTTGTAATGTATAAGACAGTAAATTGGTCATATCTTTGGAATGCTTCAAGATATCAAGCTGAAATTTTAACATAAGACAGATAAGCACCTACTGGTTTATTTTAGCTGAAAAAGTGAAAAATGATATTTGTGCCAAAAGGGTAGGTTTTCCAAGATCAGGTCACATATACTATCTATGGTATAATTTTTGCGTATTTCTTACGTTGCGGATTTTTATAATGTATGGTAAAAGTTGACAAATGTTTTGATATGTAGTTTGGGGATGCCAGTATTCCATCAGTGTAACAACTCTTAAGTTATCTATGTCAACATGTCAATTCCCCTGTACATCATTGTTGTTTACACTGTAAAGTTTTAAATAAATAAATAAATAAAAATGGCGGATGCGTTATTTTGATGATATAATAAAGTGTTATGCCTTGGCACGCACATGGTCTATAGCTACTTAAGACATGTGCCAAAAGAATACGAACGCTGCGAGGTATGTTAGAAATAACCTGCTGATTAGAGTAGTTCAATATCTTTCTTCTTGGCTAAGATAGCTATTGCCATTCAAAAAATTTCTCCCCAGTCGTCAACCAAAATTTTACGAACGTCCCCACCTCAGTCCCCTCATTACAGCGGCCATTTTTATGTCTGTGATGTCGGATAACGCTCATTACAGTAGCTACGTTTCAATCGTTACGTGTCACGGTGGCGGATCCAGAGTTTGTGAAGAGCCGGTGTCACAGTTATATATGTTTCCCCGGGTAATGTGTTTCCCGCACACATATCCCTAGGGATCCGTGTTTCCCCACACACATATCACTAGGGATCTGTGTTCCCTACCAAGAGCTGTCAGTGATATGTGTTTCCTGTAGCGATTTTTTTAGTATTTCACCGCACACACATATCCCTAGGGATTCGTGTTTCCCCGCACATATATCACCAGGGATCCATGTTTCCCACTAAGATATAGCCATCATGCAGTAACTCCAAGGTCTATACGGCTAGTTGCAAACAGTACGCGATCCAACCATTCAGTAGATATATTGCTATCTAGCTAATAGGCACCCATGCATATTGCATGTATTTAGCTAACTAGCTATATAGCTACTATATAAGATAATACAATTATAGCTAGCTATACTAATAATCAGAACTATAGTCATTTAAAATAAACTTTGTTGCTCTTCTCTGGACCTGCTCAATAAGTGTGATGTCCTTGACAGGAGCGGATCTAGGATTTATAAAAGGGGGGCTAACTCAGGGTACTAATCTCTTGGATAGAGGTTGAACTAGGGGGTCTAGAGGCATGCCCCCCCCAGGAAATTTTGAAAAAATAGATGATTAAATACTGCAATTGGAAGACATTCCCACATAAAATTCATAATGTTTTCTGCCTGTAGATTATAATAATATACTGCCTTTAGACTATAGGTATGGCTCTCTGAAGCATTTTGCTAATGGAAAAGTTTGGGTAGGTACAGACAACCAAGTACATGATGCACCCCTCTCACAATTGCACAACACTGAATAGGTGCATGTTAGAATAATAATGTTGAAAGTGGAAAATTTTGAAATTTGAACAATACAAGATTGAATCTGAGAGCATATTCAATGGAAATTGTGTACCTGAATCAAGTATTGCTATACATATTAACTACACAAGTAGATGAATGAAGCCCTTAAACAGACCAATGTACTTCATTGTATGTATAGGTGCAGGTAGATTTGGAAACATTTCATAACAGAACCAACTACATGTTTCCAGTGAGTGTTCTATTAGAGTAGTTAGCTGACTGCTCTATTAGAGTATCTCGATCTTGTACACCTCCAATGCTGATCCGGGTCCTTGTCACATAAACTTTAGCATAAATCCATTGATAATACCTTGGAAAGATGTTTATAAGGTGATTTTATGAGTATTTGTATTATTAGTGATCATTTAATTATGCTAAGACAAAATTTCATTATAATTCTCAGCATATTGATCAAGTAAAGCTTAAATATGAAGAGACTTTTGGCTTCAGCCCCCAAAGTCTCCCTGGATCCGCCCCTGCTTGATATGGTTAGGTTTCCAAATCACTGAACAGTATATAACTTGCGATCTCACTAAGGAAATATACAAAGTTCTCTTGGCTGTCACTGTTTGATGCTTGCTAAAGCTGTGATGGAGCAGTCCTAGCATTCTGTAGGTCTTAGGGATTACGTTTTTGTAGTGTTGATCCCAAGATAGGTCTGATGATATTATAATACCGAGATTTTTATGTGAACTATTTGTTAAAACCTGTGTATCAGCTATTTTGTAATTAGTGATGACTTTTGCATTAATATAGGTGGACACTCTTTTTTGGATTAAAGAACATATTATATCTCGTACTCCACAAAGTTGCTGAGTCTAAATCATTTTGAAACAGTGAAATATCTAACAGTATTATAAATCTTGGTGTCGTCAATGAATAGTAAAGTTTTACTGATGGTAACACAAGATGGTAAATCATTCATGTAAATAATGAAGAGTATAGGGGTCCCAAAATACTCCCTTGGGGAACCCCAGATAAAACTGGCAAGGGGGTAGATAATGACTGACTGCATGCCAAAGCTGTAGCTACATTGATTAGTTATACATAGCTGCAGATTTACTCTATATAGCTAGAGATAGTATTTTATAGTGTACATGTACTTGTAGCTACTGTTTTATTAAACTAATGCTATAGTTACATAGCCAAATCACAACACAGTTTAGTAGTTATAGTTGAATGCCAGTGAATGGCTTGATTTCCTCCATCAACATCTATAATTATAGTATTAGCTAGTTTGGGCTGAAAGCTATTGTGCTGGTAGTGATAGTTCTGCAGCATCCACTTTTTTTGACACTGTTCAAGACAGTTTTTTAGTCCAGCATGTTGCCAGTAGTACACGTCACAGACAGGGCCAACAACCTTCACTTTTGGATTTAATATTTACCATTGACCCAAACTCTATTGATGAAGTCACACATCTATCCCCTCTAGGTAGTAGTGACCATGTTTGTTTACTGTGGAAATTTAAGCGTTTTGATGATTTGCCTACCAAAAAGAGTGTCCCTATGTACAACTACAGAAAAGGTAATTACGAGGCTATGAATGATTACTTTGGGAGTATCAACTGGTCTGAAGTTCTGTCTGGCAATGTTCATGATGATTGGCATGTGTTTAAGGTGACAGTTCAAGATGCCATAGCTAAATACATCCCGACTTCCATTCCTAAGAATAATTAAAAGTGCATGCGCGTCTATGCTAACACTACGTATGTTGCACATGACTTTATAAAGGGGAAACATATTAACCGGGGAAACACATATCACTGTGACTTGTAGGTCGCTAGCGAGTTAGTGATATGCGTGCGGGGAAACACGGATCCCTAGGGATATGTGTGCGGGAAACACGTTACCCGGGGAAACATATATCACTGTGACACTGAAGGGAGGGGAGGGGAGGAACATTGCTGAAAAGTTGAAAAGCAATAAGAAAAAGGTCACAGCTATAATATAGCTATCCTTTACTAAATACATAATATAATGAGATATGGAATGATATCGGACCAAGTTCCCTCGAATACTTTGATGTATGCAGGGGTATACAGGTATACACGCATTGGCTAGTAGCGCTGCACCAATGTGGAGAACTAGTATACATGAGGCCCATTGGAGTTGGAGAGGTATGTCGACGTCTTCTTTCTAGGCCTGTTTTGTGTGTTATTCGAAACGATGTGTTGCAGGCTGCTGGTCCCTTGCAATTGTGTGCTGGCCAACCTACTGGCTGTGAAGCGGCCATCCATACTACGAGGAAGGTTTTTGATTCGTCTGAGGCAGAAGCTGTCCTTCAAGTTGATACCACTAATGCTTTTAACTGCTTAAATCGTCAAGTAGCTCTTAGGAACATTTCAGTCCTCTGTCCATCTTTTGCTAGAATTTTGATTAATACCTATCGAGAGGATTCGAAACTTTACATTGATGGTAACTATTTACTTTCCCAAGAGGGCACGACCCAGGGAGATCCTTTGGCAATGCCAATGTATGCTCTGGGTGTTGTGCCTCTAATTCAGAAACTAGCTAACATTGATGTCTCACAGATGTGGTATGCTGACGATGCCTCAGCAGGTGGCTCCCTGCAGAGTCTCCACTGTTGGTGGAATACCTTGATTTGCCTGGGACCTGATTTTGGATATTTTCCAAATTAAGACTTGCATTATTGTGAAGCCGCAACATCTACCTAAGGCTAGGGCTTTGTTTTGCGGCACTGGTGTGGTCATCACTGATGCTGGTAAGCGTCACCTTGGCTCTGCATTGGGCACTGATGAATTTCTGCAGTTATGTTCAAAACAAGGTTTCTACATGGGTGGGTGAGATGGAGAAACTTTCTGAAATTGCTATCACCCAACCATTAGCAGCAGATACGGCCTTTACACATGTGTTTTTGCACCATTGGTCATATACTGCTCGGACAGTGCCTTTCACTCCTGAGCTTTTCCATCCACTTGATGATGTCCTGAGCCTTCGTTTTCTTCCTGCAATGACTGGCCGACCAGCATTTGGTTCCATTGAACGAGAGCTTCTTTCACTGCCTGCCCGCCTTGGAGGGCTTGGTGTCATTATTCCAACCGTTCACTTTTCCTCATCGTTTTTGTCTTCTAGCCATGTTGTAGCTCCTCTAGTTGACCATCTTTCAAGAAAATGTACCTCTTGTTCCTTAGATGTATATCAGCATATGTACCAGTGCAAGCTTGATTTATGGGTCCCACGCCGAAATGATCTATCTGCTCAAACAGACTTGCTTTGTGATCAACTGTCTCCACAATTGCGACATGCCTTTGAAGCTGCATCAGAGCGAGGCACATCGTGTTAGTTAACAACGTTACCTATTGCTGAACATGAGTTTGCCTTAAGCAAGGGGGAGTTTCATGATGCCCTGCGTTTAAGATTTGGATGGCAACCTGTTAACTTGCCTCAGACATGTGTTTGTGGTAAACCCTTTTGTGTGGAGCATGCCTTTACTTGTCCCTGTGGCAGGTTTCCATCTATCCGCCACAATGAAGTCAGCGATTTAACTGCAAGTCTGTTAAGTGAAGTGTGCAGTGATGTTGGTGTTGAGCCTGCTCTCCAGCCTCTTGGTGGTGAGCCATTGCAATTTGCTACTGCCAATAGTGAAGATGGTGCCCGTCTTGATGTTGTTACCAGGGAATTTTGGGATCGAAATAGGCAGCGTGCATTTTTCGATGTCAGGGTTTTCAACCCTTTTGCGTGCTCTTATTTTCCCTCCCAATTGTCCAGGTGTTACCAGCTTCATGAACGTGAAAAAAGACGGGCATATGATGAGCGTGTTAGAGAGGTTGAGAGAGCTTGCTTTTCACCATTGGTGTTTGCAGCTACTGGTGGCATGGGGCCCACTGCTACAACAGTTTTTAGGAAGCTTGCTTCAATGTTGGCTGAGAAGCGCAGCATTAATTACAACAAATGCTTATTCTGGCTGCGATGTAGGGTTTGTTTTTCATTGTTAAGATCTGCAGTGATGTGTTTGAGGGGTCATCGCTCTTCAGTTGGCCGTCCATCAACAACTAATATTGATCTGGCCTACTCCGAGGGTCGTTTGGAGTCTGGCGGCCTTGTTTGATTGCTGGTATTTCCAGCTGTCCAGCACTTTAACACCTAGTGTTGGGGGTGGTGGCAAGGGCAGTCCATCTAGCCCGGGAAACAAATACATGGGTATACAGTGGTATACACTGGTATACACTGGTATACATGGATATACACTGGTGTACATGGGTATACACTGGTATACATGTGTATACACTGGTATACATGGGTATACATAGGTATACACCGGTATACACTGGTATACATGGATATACACTGGTGTACATGCATATACATGGGTATATACTGGTATACATGGGTATACACTGGTATACAGGGATATACACTGCATGCATGGTATACAGTGGTATGCATACATTCATGTGATGTGTAGTTTTAAAATAAAACATTCTTCAAAGAGACACTTGTGGAAGTTAGCTGTCGTGGAGAAATTACTGACAGGAAAAAGGCAAAGTAGTGAGAACTGTAATTATTAAGGTGGTTGATAGTGAAGGCAGATACTCATGCATTGGTAAGATGAAGTATTCAACATCTCATACTTCTTAATCACTGTTTTGTGTTTTGTTGTGTACTGTTTTGTTGTGTACTGTTTGTACTGTAGGTATATGTATATGTATGTTTGTTTTTGTAGGCGGACACCTTGTACAGGCTTTTCCTTTTGTGTATGCCTTCCTTTGGTAAATTGATAATAATAATAATAATAATAATACCTATTGAAGTGGGAAGTAATAAATATGATATAACCTGAAATAGTCAATGAGACTCCAACAAATATAATTCAAGGTCTAGTAAGACTCCATGGCCAGTCTCAAGCAATGATGATACTGCAAAGAACATATCCAGTAGACCTCATGCATTGACATGTTGGAGAAATCAACAGGCAATTGAATAGTTAGACATTACTATTAGATTTGCTTTAAGTTTTGTATGTTTGGGAACTTTTTATCCACTCCTGGTGCGTCAACCACCAGGAGCATAGGAAACTTTCATATTACTGCGCAAATTAATTTTTGTCAGGATCACATGAGAATTGACAAGCCAATGACATGCTAAATCCGTCCAATCCTGGCATAAGGCCCCTATTTGGTGATTATTAGTTTCTCATCCACCGCCCGCATCCTTCTTAAGCTATCACATGGTAAGCCATTATTTACTCTGCGCATGCTCAGAATAACACGTGATACCAAACCGTTATAATTTTTGTTGATGAACGCTACAATGCGCTATATATCACCAGGAGAACTGTTGTTTTCCTTAGCAAATTGCTGCAGTGCCAGTTGCAATCGTGCTCTATCGACTTCATCAAAGCAAGCTTTCAGTTGACTGTCGAAAAACAGCTGGCAATCACAAAAAGTAGAATCAGCTGGTGAAGGAAATGTCAATTTGGACAAGGTCTGTACATCAGTGTGTTAATATTATAAAATAATAGCATAATGGTAATACCCTCCCGCCCGCATCATAATAATTAGAAAGGCTGGATGAGAAACTAATAATCACCGAATAAGGGCCTAATCTGTGTTAATAATGAAGAATAGATACGAAGAATTCGACAACACAGTCATGCTTTTAGTATACAGAGTTAAATATAATTATTATATCATTATTATTATTGATCTATATACAACACTACAACTTCTTTAAAATGACAGCCAAAAATGCTAGTAAATACTTAAATATTGGGATTATCGTACACCATGTAGGGTTTTTGCGTGGACGCTAGCTACTCCCTGTAGTATGTAGAGACCTGCCTACCGATTATGCATGTTGTCATAATTATGAGCATAATAGGTGAAAGGGTCATACATACATTGGTGTATAATGACAAATATTGTCTTTATGCCTAAAGACAAGATTTTACGCCAATGATTTCTTTAACCCTAAAGGAAAGATTTTACGCCAAGCTTGTCATTAAGTACTTAATGACAAGCTTTTACGCCACTGTCATTGGCATAAAATGCATTGTGAAAGTAATTTTACAGGAAAGTGCACTATAAAGGGAAGATTTTATGCCAAGCAATTAAAAACAAAGAATTCATGTGACTATTCTTACTAATCACGTGACGCCTACCTAATATTACATAACTGTACCTGTAAGTATCCGTATTCTACCGTTTCATCATGCTTTCATTGCTCACCACGGATGTGCTACCAAGGGGTGGGCGCCGCCATACATTAATGAATAATAATTCGTATTAGTAGCCTTTCTTTAACTGCTTCCTCCAGATAGTACTTTCGTTCTATTGCAATAAAAAGGGTTTAGCAGCTGAGGCGATCTTTAAATAGAACAAATAATTGTGCGCATGCGTCATTTTTGGTGCAATGCTTCAGGCTGTGTGCGAAGCTGGAGTCGAAAAAGGCGATATACAAGGTGCTTTTTAGTGATTACACAGTTGTCTAAAGCTAATTTGTATTATAAACTGTGTAGACCTGGATAAATAATGCGTTAGCTGTAGTAGAGAAAGTGAATTGGTGTACTGCAGTGACTGCTGTGAGACCAGATGCAACAAGTGTAATGTTCTGTGGCATAAACACCCAAAGCGAGTTTCACACAGTTTCAATTTCCAGGTAAGTATTTAGCTCCTTGCTGGTGCAGTGTATCCTTTGATAATGAACTCCGCTAGTCTTTGCAACGATGAAACATTAGACACCTTTGCAGATTCTGGTGTTCTAATGGTGAGCTACTAATATTACTGTTGTCATTATATCAATATGTAATAAATACATTAATATTATTAAAAGAGTATTAGCCACTATTGTGGAACATACATACAGATAATGTTTAAGTAGCAACTGTTCTTTGCTAGGCCTACGGTTATAATGATACCACATTTTGTGGCCAATTTGTGTGATATTTATTGCCGATACTACTGAGCTGTAACTGAAATTTAACAGCTTGTAAATAATTACACAGCCACCTTTAGTAACTGTTATTTACAAATATTATTGGTATAGACTTCGTGATATTGGTACCGATACAGGTGTAGTATTGGAATAGCTCTGTATTCTTTGGCAAAATATATTGCTAGTAAAAAGCTATCACTGTTTACCGACTTGTAACAGGATTGATTTGAGTCATTAGACAATGGCATGCATAAAATACTTTGATAATTGCAAAGTATGAAGGGCTTTATTTAATTTCTTACATGATGAATACCTATAGCCACAAACATGACAAACAAATTGTATTCTTTCAGCTATAATCACAAACCATTGTCTAAGACATGCATTGGTAGGATTCTTCAGTGGATAGACACCCCTCAGAAATGATGTAATAATCACCTCAGCTCCACCTTGGTGATTATTACATCATTCCTTCAGGGTTGCTTATCCACTGACGAATCCTAAAACACATGGCAGGTACCAGTACAAATTCATTTCATTGTCAGTTATTTATAATCTCATGTAGAAAACTATAGGTTGTTTGTAGATTGTGGTATGTTAAGTATCTACATGGATCAGTCCCATTGTGGTAATGATATACTGCTAATATGGACTGTAGTTGTTTACTGTTACCATCCATAGTGTGGACCATAAAGCAACATTCAAAGAAACAATATGATGCTTAGTGATGCACAGATTAGAGATTTTGTCAATTAGCCAATATTGAAATTCACATAATAGTGGCCAATACTGATAACCGATCTGATATTTATGTTTACCAAAATTCTAGGTAAAATTGTGATTTTAAAACACATATTGTTAGGAAAATAGTATTATCCGGGTCTGTAAAATTAATTGGCGAAGTAATCAGCTGAAAGTATAATGCAGAAATGTGGTCGATATACCAATGTCTGAGTATTCACCAATTAATCGGTGCTTCACTAAAGATGCTTTTATTCTTTTGCCTGATCCAAAACTCTGCACATGTACCAGCATGTGATAGGACAGGTATGAGACTACATACAGTTTGCACCTGTGTGGTAGATTGTCATAGGGATATGTACATTACATGGCTTAGTTATATAGCTACATAGAGTTCTAGTGTTCAGTTTACTTAAGTACAGTGAAATCTTGTTAATAGGGCCAGCTTTGGGACCCACAATAAGTGGCCCTATTAGTGAGGTGGACATATTAATGGAAACCTCATTAATCCAGCCATGAACAAGTGGCCTTATTATCAAGGTTTCCAACAAATCAACACTTGGTTATAGTTGCTGTAACAGCTATATACATATACTACAGGTTTCATCATAATGCTCAGATAGGGTTATTCATTACTTGAGGCATAATGGCAGCTAAAAGCATGAAACAAATTTCTAAACTATTGTCATAGATTTGGCAGATACTCAGGAGCAGCAACTTTGGCTGTGATACATTGATTGTTTGTTCAGCTGGCCCCTTTATTAAGGGAATGTTGTGTTAGTTTTATCAGTTTGATCCTGCAGTATGTGGCCACTGGCCTTATTAATGAGATGGCGCTATTAACGAAAATTAAATCAATGGAAGATACATCTGGACTTTCTGGACCTGGCCACTATACCTTATAGAGGACAATCCATACTTGACTTCTCACCAGTTACAATGTGGTCAAGGATTAGATTATCAACCTGGTTCAGTTGATATTTCTGGCAGTAGTTATGATCGCATTGATCACCACAGGGAGAAAATTTTACAAGACACATGTGTCTTATCAACTGTAGTTGGTGAAATGGAAAAGATTGCTGACAAAGTGGATCGTAAAGATGCTGCTAATGGAGGGTCAAGTGCATTGTCAGAGGCATATAAGAAGCTTGGACGACCTTACATGAGGGATTATGCAATTTCTTCATCAATCACCTACCAGTTTATAGTGAGCCCATTGATGTGCAAACTGTTGGCAGAAGCTGACTTCCTTGAAACCGACATGACATATAATGATAACACAGTGCTCACTTATCTTTTCAATGCCACTGTGTTTGACTATACAACAATAAAATGGGCAGTTGTGGCCTGCATGAGAGGTAACAAGGAATCATCTGAATTTAATTGCTTAGCTTTCAAGTTCATGTTTAATAGATGTCAATAGGAGTATTCCCATTTTAAGGTGGGTGAAACTCTTAAAGGAATCATAGTTATTAGTTGATTGGAGTGATACCAAATCCAAAAGATTGCGGGAAGTGATTGGTGAAGAAACTGCTGAACTGGTACTGAAAGGCTGTAGTGTTCATGGGACAAGATCTTACCAGAGAGTAGCAGAAAGGGTGTACTGCAGTGTTTCAAAGGGAAACAGAAGAGCATGCAGCGGTTGAGGCCTTCTGCTTAATTGCAAAGAATACAATGATTGTAGCAGAAAGCAGCACGTACTACAATTGCTTGATGTGTTGCATGACACAAGAATCATCAGTTGAACAGCTTTGCATACCACTCTCTGAAAAGAAAATCGCAATTGTTTCTGGCTGTGATTGGTCAGGTGCCAAGCATTGGGTGGAATGGTGGACAAGAGAAAGCCATTTTCGAATGTTGAGCAAACCATTTGCAAAGATGGCTCCAGGTGTATGGAACAAAGCACAAAGAATCACCAATGGTGTATATAGAAAGAACCAATTCCTTAGCTAAGGATGGTGACAGCAGAAAAAAAAATCTCTGTTTTGTGCAATGCAGTCTTTGTATGAAGAAGATAACATTTTTGTTCAGCAGTATATTGCAGCTGACGGTGGATTGAAAATAACCTATCGATCAGAAGCATCCGAGGAACAGTGAATGAAGGCTGCAATCAAAAGAAAGGCATGACAATGTGGTGGTAAGAATAGTGCAGCAAGTTGGGGACCACCAGATAAGAAACAGCATTTTGACAACAGCCAGCAGCAGAAGATAACTAAGAATGAAAATTTGGTAATTGATAATGGAGGGAGGCATGAAGTGGAAGTTCGATATCATGATGGCGTATGGTACAGAGGATGGCTGTCAACTGTTAACCTTATCACAGGAAAATGGGTAGTCCGATTTTACAATGATGATGAGACAACAAAAGTTAATTTCCCTGACAAATATGTGTGACTTGTCAACCAGAAGTAACTTGCGATTTTTGAACAGGACGGTTTACTTCTATCACTTTGTTAGTGATTGATTAGTAGTTTATCACCAAAGCAGTGTGCTAATATTTGTATGCATTGTTAACCAAAAGTTGTTTGCATTATAATTAATTGGTCCTCTTATTATTATTAATTGAACTATTGCATCATACCTTAATTAATTGTGGACATATATATAGTAAGTTGTATCATGATGCTGGAGTGCATAGACAATTGTTAGGAAATAGCATTCACTGACTCCTTATTGTATGCGTTTCAGCAGATATACATAAATCCATTGTTTCAGCTTGATGTGTCATATATGTTTTCTACACTATTTATACATCTTTGGCATCATTTTGAAATTACATAAAAGCAGTTATTATGTTTTTTTGTTTGTGTACTATTTCCCTGTTAAGCAATTAGCTATGTTTCTGACTTCTTTTTATTTACAGGCCTGCATAATAGCCTTATCACATGTCCCTAGTAGGATAGCACCTACTATATATGTAATTTACTGTGTTTATATGGCTTTTCAAAATGACAGGGTGGAATCAAAAGGCATAGCCTGTACAAGGATGCTTTCCTACATGCAAGTAAAAAACAAGGTAGTGTAAGCAATCAATTTTTGACACTCTTATTGCTTCAAACACTACCTTTGCTTTAAACATTCCTCAGACACAAATTTTGGCAAACATATTCCACTTGATATTGTAAAAGTTTTGCAGTACCCTAAGTTTGATGTCAATGGCTTCCTCCTTTGACTAGTAACAGCTGAAAAGGTGAGGAGACAAAATAATCAGTTACCATCACCATGACTCAATTGTGACCGGGCCTGCAAAAATGGCATGTGGGTACTAACTACACCCGATCACTCTACTGGTTGTATCTCACTACTGGAAAGGAATATTTGTATTCTGTAACTTGCATCATAAAACTTATTAAATGCTTACTAAGAGCTAAAATTGCATTGTCATAGCAAAATAGTACATAAGGTTATGAGTGAACAAAGTTTGAAAAAGTAGGCAAAAATCATGTGCTCACATGCCCTATTTTTGCAGGCCCAGTCACAATTATCGGAGCTCACATAATTTATATTTGTGTTTCACATATCAGAAGATTATCTGACCACTGGCTAAAATTCTAAAGCCATTAAAAATTTGATAAAATTCCCACGTTCCTAACCGGCATCCATGCAAACTTTCGGCATGTAAACTTGTGTAACACAAGAGATATGAATTATTTTGTAAAAATGCACACAAATTGTTTGATAGTTCAACACACAATGGTCATTTAACAGTTTTACAGCAAATAACAGTGAAACCAGTTCCCTGCCAATGCTAAATCCTTTTTGCTTTATTCTTGATATGTGACAGGATTTTGGAAAAACCATCCAAATCGCACATTAGAAGTTTCGAGATAAACGGTTTTAAAGAATTGAAGCCAGCATAACTCTCCAAGGATAGCAAGCACGCGTATGAAATTTACACAAAAGATGCATCAATCTGTTACCTTTCAAGCCACTTCCAGTACTTGTAGCTGCTTGTACAGTTTCCAGCCAAATAAGATAGAAAATCTGAGCAGTTGGACGAGCGAAGTAGTATCATGAGTCCTCACAAAGGGGTGGAGGCTGGGGGGTGGAGGCTGGGGGGTGGAGGCTGGGGGGTGGAGGCTGGGGGGTGGAGGCTGGGGGGTGGCGGGGAGGGCAAAAGATAGGCCTCAAAATGGAGGCAGACCGCGATTGGAGTCCAGACACGAGATTACAGGGCTGTGCTGGCTGCTTAGTGGCTGATATGTAGCAAAATCTACAGAGAACATGTCTGGCCAACATTATAAGGCTGTCCACCAGTAAACCACTGATTCTTGCCAAGCCAGGTCCTTCACAAGGCCTGAAACCGCCATTTGGGCACTCCACACCACCCAGAAAAGACGTCTATTAAAACCAGCCTCGTGTAGTTTGAGTAGTGCTGAGGGTCAAAACTTGTAGTACGATAGTGTAGCTATCCACTGGTGGTGTTAGTTTGATTTTGCCTGATGTGCGATTTGGTTCGGTTCTGTAAAATCTGGTCACATATCATGGATGCTTTTATAGATAGCTCTATATCGTGTGGTGAAAAGCTTGCTCGAAGTCCAACGTAGCACACTATGCATCTTATTAATTTACTATGTGGTAGTACATTATTCTGGACTATATTTTTACTAACCTCTACTTTCAGTACAACTGCTATGTCCACTTAAATCACGAGTTAGGCTCAACAGTTCAACCATCAAGTTTGACAGTAGCTGTGCTGTGTTTTACTTTGATATTTCAGTGAATGCTGGCCTTAATATTTTGCCTAGGCTGGTTTCCTTTATTGTTTGGTGATCAACATTGAAGCAGAAACAGATATTAGACTGCCACAAATTTTAAAGTGACAGACACCAAGTACCATTGAAGGCACAAGGTTCCAAATCCATAATAATGAAAATACATTAACTGTCAATTTTCTTTTTCATGAAACGTAATTAGTAGCCTTTAACACACTCTAATTGGGTCAGTCATAGCCTTTAACGCCTTTAACGCACTTAACGCACTAGCCTTTAACGCACTCTAATTGGGTCAGTCATAGCAAAGATATTCATTTAGAAATGCAAACATGGATCAAAGCTCTGCATGGTAACCATCATCTTGGAGAGAGGAGGGGAGGTTGATACAAATTGCTAAAATGTGATGGATTTGTGAAAGGAATCTCCCATACACATCGAATTTATGAACTTCGGCAATTCATAACTACAGATTGGCACTTGGACAGCACTGAGCACCACCATAGGTTGATGAATGAAAAAAATTCAGGTTTCTATTTGTCTTGAACACTAAGCTATGGACTTCCAAGATCATATAACCAGATGTGTGTGAAAGACACCTTTTTGCAAACCCGGTCACAAATATTGTCAATCATGCCACTATTTTATACCATGGAATTTTGCCATTTCCCATTCAATAATTGAAATGTGCATTCTGGTAATTGAGTCAATCTGATAATTTACTGCTTATGCTACAAGGATGAAAGACGCAGAAAAGAATCCCAGACCCAGTGGTGACTTGCTAAGCAACATGCAATTCTAGGCATGCGCCAAGGGAGCCACAACAGCTGGGATCTGAGATCTTGCCTGCATTCAACCACTACTTAACTTGAGTAGGAAATTTCAGTGTTGGAAACTCTAATAAAGGCACACATTTGCATTCCTAGAGTCATGGTCTTGATCACAATAATTGTAGAACTGTGTTTTCAAGACAACTATTCAGTACACACTCTTTCCATGCACTAAAATTATCTCCAATCTATGGCATGACAGTTGCAATGATCACATGATATGCTGCAAAAAAATTATTCTAATAAAAGCACATGCATTCTTA
The DNA here is from genome assembly GCF_963678975.1 of Dysidea avara. Classification (NCBI taxonomy): domain Eukaryota; kingdom Metazoa; phylum Porifera; class Demospongiae; order Dictyoceratida; family Dysideidae; genus Dysidea; species Dysidea avara. Next base: position 49,260,985 of record NC_089273.1, read on the forward strand.
TTCTAAGCACTGTTATCATAATTATACTGATTTATCTCCTATGGCATAAGAAAGCAAGGAAAGGGACATAAAGCATATAATGAAACAGAAGTGAAAGCATGATGAAATGGTAGAATACGGATACCTACAGGTACAGTTATGTAATATTAGGTAGGCATCATGTGATTAGTAAGGATAGTCATGTGAATTCTTTGTTTTTAGCTGCTTGGCGTAAAATTTTCCCTTTATAGTATACTTCCCTGTAAAGTTACTTTCACAATCCATTTTATGCCAATGACAGTGGCGTAAAAGCTTGTCATTAAGTACTTAATGACAAGCTTGGCGTAAAATCTTGTCTTTAGGGTTAAAGAAACGATTGGCATAAAATCTTGTCTTTAGGCATAAAGACAATTTTTGTCATTATACGCCAACGTCTGCACAACCGTCTGAAAGCATTGAGCATAATGCTAGCATAATAGGAAGAATATTTGAGCCATACTACAAATCCTTGATAATCAAAATACATATCACAGTAAAAGGTCGATATACTCTAATAGAACAATCAATAACTCTAATAGACCAATCAGGTAGCTGACTTTTCTATTAGACTATAGCAATCTTTGCATTTTGAAGAGCAAAGATGTGCTTCGGCCACTTATTATGTGCCCATAACTGTAAATTTATTAGCAAAGCATGCATAAAGCTTGGGCATAATTAAGAGCGTAATACGTAAATTTTTGAGCAGTGCAGCATAGCATAATAGGTAAAAATTGAGCACAATAGGTGGGTCCCTAGTAGTATGTCAGTGTATGCCTGTTTATGTCAGTGTATACTGGTGTATACCCATGTATGCCTGTTTATACCTATGTACACCTGTGTACACCAGTGTAATCTTGGTCTAGTGTCCCCTCTCCACATCAATGCAGCACTGCAGTATATATATATATATATGTGTGTGACCGGATTTCACATAACAAGGCTTCCACACACACAAAATCAAACTTACGTTTTTACCAGAAATGGATTGCTGGCCTTATACACTATCATATTCCACACTGTACTTCCTTCAGGACTGGCAAGTGTGGTTTCTGTGGCAGCTTTCTTCAGACCCTGTCAAAGCCACGAGTGGGAGATTGGTGCCATTGAATGGCCATGGCTTTGTGATAATGGTGTGTAGTGAGCTGGGACTTCACAGAGGGCTAGCCAATAGTGTTCTCAGTCAATTTGGAGTGATTTGAGGGCCATGGAGAGCCCAAACTTGGCCTCTGGATTCCAATCGTCTTCTTGCTTCATTTTATACCCCTATGTTAAGCCCACCCACAGCCCCCCCACCCTCCCACCCTCCCACCCTCCCACCCTATTACTACCACCTGTGATATTATTACCACGCTCGAGAAAAGCTTCCCAAAACAGGGCCAATTTTGGGTATCAGAAATGTATACACCCACTCAGTGATAGCTAGTAAATAGATGCATACTTGGTGCAAATTTTGTTTGCACAGCTACAGGCACTGGGAAGTTATTACACAATGATTACTTAAAATCGCCATATCTCCTAACGAAGCTTTGTGCGTCGAAGCCGGGTTTGTCAAATTCAGTCACATATATGCGTGTATACTTGTATAACCTGGATACAATTTAAGGGCACTTGGTCCTATATCATGTCACTACTGTTTTTGAAGGGGGTGGGGTCACGTGCTCCTGTGCCCCCTAGATCCGACACTGTGTCACGTGGTTCACGATCAGTTTAAACGGAAGCAACTAAAAGTCTGTAACGAAGTATGCATGTAATTACAGTGTACATCAGCGTTGAAACCGGGTTGGGTTATCCGGGTCAACCAGGTCACATTTTCTCCGGGTCATCCGGGTCCGACCCGGTTTACAAATTATCCGGGTCTGACCCGGATAGGATCACGTGAGAAACGAAATTGTTCGTTTGACGACGTGGATTGATTGAGACCATTATTAATAAATAATGAGAAGACATACAAATCCACAAAAAACCTCGGTCTCATGCGACCACAAAATACTGGTTTGCAAATGAACCCAGTATGGGCATGGCAAGGGTGGAAAAAAAATGACCTACAGATATATAAGGCTATACGGTAACTACATGTATAACATACAAGTAAAAAATTAGACTACAATAATTACGCAAGTAGATCTACTAGGTTGGACACAGCCACTCCCTGCAATCTCTCGCCATAAAAATTCTCTGGGATGCTGCAACACACACCTTTGAGGCATCATCTAGTAGTTGTCTCACTGAGGATTTGGTAATTGACAAATCCTGGTCAACAAAACGGAGTGCATTGTAAGTGTTGGTAACAGAATATTGATGGTAGTGCCCTAGCACACTGATCTCAAGGGTCTCATAATAGTTGGTAATATCTAGCCGATCTAGTTCCGATAGTATTTGGTGGTACTCAATTTTATCTTGCTTACGAGATCTAGCTTCTCTAAGATGGTGGGCACTGTCTAATGGACACGTCAGTTCAAATAACAACAAACTGGAAGCGATGGTGTTGTATATAACAACGTCCGGTCTAAAAGGGGTCACCATCACAACTTATAAACGCTACCGCTCGGCTATTCAGTACAATCGATGTGCGCGTTCATCCATTGGTGCTTACACTAGGGCTCCACCACCAATGGATTTAGTGCAAGTGGAGTCTCGCTTGTCAGAGTAACATGCTGGTTGTGTTACTCTATTTTTCTTGTCTTTTACAGTTGTCCAGCGCGTGCCTTTCTTTGTGCTGGGGGTGGTAGCAGGGGCGGATCTAGGATTTGTAAAAGGGGGGCTAACTCAAGGTTGGGTAGAGGTGTGCAAAGCATGCTGGAACTAGGGGGGTCTGGGGGCATGACCCCCAGGAAAATTTTGAAAAATAGATGCTAAAATACTGCAATTTGGAGACATTTCCACATATATTTTCTGCCTGTAGATATTTTATATACTGCCTTTAGTTTATAGGTATGGCTCTCTAAAGCATTTTGCTAATGGAAACGTTTGGGTAGGTACAGACAACCAAGTACATGATGCACCCCTCTCACAATTGCACAATACTGAATATGTGCATGTTAGAATTATTAAGAATGTTAAAAGTGGAAAATTTTGAAATTTGAACAATACAAGATTGAATCTGAGAGCATTTTCAATGGAAATTGTGTACTTGAATTAAGTATTGCCATACATATTAACTACACTAGTAGATGAAAGAAGCCCTTTAAACAGACCAATGTACTTCATTGTATGTATAGGTGCTGGCAGATTTGGAAAAATTCCATAACAGAACCAACTACATGTTTCCAGTGAATGTTCTATTAGAGTAGTTAGCTGACTGCTCTATTAGAGTATCTCGATCTTGTACACCTCCAATGCTGATCCGGGTCCTTGTCACATAAACTTTAGCATAAATCCACTGATAATACCTTGGAAAGATGTTTATAAGGTAATTTTATGAGTATTTGTATTATTAGTGATCATATAATTATGCTAAGACAAAATTTCATTATTTATTTATTTATTTCCAAAAATGTGCAGCCTCAGTTTGAGGATTAACGCACATATGAAACATGCATACAAAATGTTTTACAATATGATTGATTATGGGATTACTGATTGGTAGGGGAAAGTAATAATAATTTCAGTTGGTACTTAAAAAATTGTAATGATTGTTGTTGGATTAGGTCAGGTGGGAGTGAATTCCACAGTCTAATTGATCTAGGGAAGAATGAATTACTGTACTGATTGGTCCTTGCATAGATATGATGAAATCTTTGATCATGTCCTCTGGTGTTAGAAGTGACAGGGATTAAATCAACTGGGGATATATCAATGAGATTGTGAACAATTTTGTAGAGGAGGGTGATACTAGATACTTGTCTGCGGTGTTCTAAGCTGGGAATGTTAAGGTCAATGAGCATGTTAGTTACGCTGCTGAAATGCAAGAAGTCAGCCATAATGAATCTGGCAGATTGCCTCTGTACTCGTTCAAGCCTATCAATGTCTCTTCTTATGTGAGGGGACCAGACAGGATTGGCGTATTCTAAGATTGGTCTTATCATGGCATTATAACATTTCAATTTGATTTGAGTTGGGCAGGACTTAAGATTTCTCTGTAGGAATGCCTTGACTGATAGAGCTTTGGATGTGATGTTAGTAATGTGTGTGGACCAAGACAAGTCATTGGTGATTGTAACTCCTAAATATTTAGTAGATGAAACTTCTTGGATAGAGATGTCATTAATGGTGTAGTTGTATGTGATCAAATTGTGTTTACGAGTGATTCTCATGAATACACTTTTATCAGGATTAAAAAACATACCAGATCTAGTGCCCCATTGTGATAAGGAGTTGAGATCATTTTGAAGTGATAAACAGTCGGATGTAGAGTGAATAACAGTATAAATTATGGTATCGTCAGCATACAGACCAATGTTGGTATTGATTGATAATGGGAGGTCATTAATATAACATAAAAATAATAGAGGGGCTAAGATTGTTCCTTGGGGGACACCCGAGTTAACTGCATGTGACTCACTGGTTGAACCGTCAAGAGTTACTTGTTGATGCCTACCGATGAGGAAGTTTTGTAGCCATGTTAGTAGTTCCCCTCTAATACCATAGTAGGATAATTTGTTACATAAACGGTGATGGGGGACTTTATCAAATGCCTTAGATAGATCTAGAAAAATGATGTCAATTTGAAAGCCAGAGTCAAGAGATTTAGAAATGTTGTTTACGGTAGTAATAAGTTGTGATTCACATGATCTTCTAGGTCGGAAACCATGTTGTTGGTCGCAGAGGATATTTATTGCTTCTAGGTGAGAGAAGAGATGAGTGTGAATTAGGCGCTCCATGATCTTGCAGCTGATACTGGTTAGCGATATTGGTCTGTAATTGGATGCAAGTGTTTTGTCTCCTTTTTTGAATACAGGTACAATATTAGCACTTTTCCAGTCCATGGGAAGTTCTCCTTGATGAAGTGATGAATTGATGATCAGAGTTAGTACTGGAGCAATTTCTTGAGAGGCTAATTGTAATAAGTGTGATGGGATTTTGTCTGGTCCTGGTGCTTTATGAACATCCAAAGTTGTTAGGAGCTGGGAGACATCAGCATAAGTAATGGAAATAGGTTGTATATCAGGATAAGGGCTTTCATCTGGTGTGAGAGTACACTGGGTGTCTTCGGTGGTAAACACTGAGCTAAAATAATCGTTGAGGATATTAGCTTTGTGGGTGGAATCAGTGATGGTATGACCATTATGTGACAGTGGGGGTATTCCAACGTGATCCAATTTTTGCTTTTTGATATATGACCATAGTTTTTTTGAATTAGCTGTGGAACTGGAGTCAATGAGCTTCGAAAAGTAGTCATTATAGGCTTGACGGCATTCTTTTTGAGCTAAATTTTTGAGAGTTTTATAATATTGCCAGGCGGCAGGTGAGCGTGTTCGGCGATACTGAGCATAAGCTCGCTTCTTTCTTCTACAAATTCTTTTAATGTAGGTGGTGATCCATGGTCGGTTTGATGTCTTGTTCGAAGATAACTTGCTAGGAACCAAAGTGTCCAGACAGAAGTGACAAGCAGATTTAAAGTCAGTCCACAACTGGTTGATTGGTGTGTCAGTGGTGTTGGAATGCAGATATTCATTGCTAAAGTCATAAAAGAAGTTTCTTATTAAGCTAGAGTCTGCTCTATTCCACAGGTAAATTTTTCTTCTTGGTTGTTTTTGCACAAAAATACTAATGTTGGATTCAGTCAGTACAGCTTCGTGGTCAGAAATGCCAGCTATAGGTGTACAATAATTAATTAAAGAGGGTCTATTGGTTAAAAAGATATCTAGTGTGTTGCTTAATCTGGTTGGGAAGTCAACAGTCTGAGTGAGTCCAAAAGTATTCACAAAATCCAAAAATGTGCTATTTACTGATAGAGGGTAGTTGGAACCAGTTATATTAGAATCAGTCCAGTTTATATCAGGGAGGTTGAAGTCCCCGGCAATCCAGATGATATCATTCGGAGAGGATAAGATAATGCTTTCAAGTGTAATGCATATGGCTTCTATATAGTCAATAGATCGGTTTGGAGGCCTATAGACACAGCAAGCGATTAGTGATTGTGTGTTAGATAACTTTATTTTACAGGTGATTACTTCCTGGGTGCCAGAGTAAGGAATTTCGTGTGAGACTTTATAATACTCAGTATATTGATCAAGTAAAGCCTAAATATGAAGGGGGGGGGGGGCTTCAGCCCCCAAAGCCCCCCCCCCCCCCCCCCCCCCTGGATCCGCCCCTGGGTAGGCAAGGGCAGTCCATCAAGCCCGGGAAGAAAAAAAACGCTACCTCGTAGCTCTTTTGTGAGCCACGCCCACTTATCGCGTTACAAACATACGATCAGCCACGCCCATTTATTAGTAAATGCAGTATGTAGCACTAAACTGAGGTATCTATGGTGAGGGTAGCTATTGTCAGTAGGTGATAACCTTTTTCTTTTTATTTTATTTTTGGTCTTCAACCTACAGCTAGGCAATTCCAAAGTCTGGATCCGCCCCTGTTTATTCAACATGAATCGAACGCTCAAAACGTAGTCTCGCTCGCTTTCTCAAGACTAGCCGAAACATAGCTCTTATCACACGCCTCGGCTTTAATTAATCCAGTCAATCCTGGTCACATCCGGGTCAAATCCGGGTCTGTCAGTGGGTCATCCGGGTCAGCAGTAGTGACCCGGTTTCAACGCTGGTGTACATCACAACTTCCAAATTAATGTCTATCATTTATAGTTACTATGTACGTAGCTACACTAGCCATTATTTATCGTACTAATACGTAGAAACGTTATTAGCTACCTATCTTGTTCCGAGCTAATAAGTTTAGGAGTAGTTACTGTACACTATTACAACTTCTTCATATGTTATTTGGTTACATAGCTAATGCAGCTGGACATGGCTTGGAGGATAAGAGTAATCCTTATTTTGATTAAGTTTAATATTTTCCTTTGTAATGGAATGGAAAGAAAAGTACATACCTCTGATGTATGTACATATTTGGTGAGTGATAATGAAGACATCACTGCCCCTGGTAATGCAGGTGGAAAAGAATTAGAAGAACTGACCTGTTGTGCAACTGGGAACTGTAGCAGTTATTCAATTGCAGATGCATTAACTACATCCTCCAGCTATACTGTTATCAACATAACAGCAAATGTTTTATTGAATGCCAGAGTAAACTTGGAAAATATTGAAAACATCACAATAATAGGCCACAGAAATCCTACGGTGAAATGTAATGGTGTTGGATCAGTAAGGTTTGTCTCTTGCAACAATGTGACTATTGAAGGTATCAATTGGGAGAGTTGTGGCTCTAAAAACATGTCAGGAATCAGGATTGACAATTCATCACATATTAAAATTCAAGATTGCCTTTTCCACAACTCAACAGGACAAGCTGTTGCACTGATGAATGCTTTAGGACACGTGTACATTAACAATTGTCAGTTTGCACATAACAATCACTACAGAGGTCATGGGACAGCTGTATACTATTCATCAGAATATGTTCCAGCATTGCTGGTTATCAGCAAATGTAATTTCACTTTGAATGGAGCTGCTGAAAGCATTATTATGATCATTAAGCCTAGTAGCAAACATCAAAGTCATTCAATATTTTCCTTACACAATTCTGCATTTATCCAAAACCATGGTATTCCCATTTACATTTTACACACTACCCTACAATTTCATGGTGGGATTTTCTTCAAGGATAATCATGCAAAATCTGGTGGAGGAATTTTTGGCAGTAGTTCATTTGTGTCATTTGATGACAAATGTATCATACAGTTTTACAACAATTCAGTTCAGATGGATGGCGGAGCCATTTATTTAAATAACTCTACAATTCATTTTGGTATAGCTTCTGAAGCAACCTTTATAGAAAACAATGCTCAGAGAGATGGTGGTGCAATATTTGCCGAAAATAAGTCAAATATATTATTGTATGCAAACTCAACAGTGAAATTTATTGATAATAAAGCCAAAGCTGGTGGTGCTATTGCTGTTTATGGATTTTCTAGCCTTATATTTGGTGACCATACGAAGGTAAAATTTAATGTTAGTTTTGCCATCACTGGAGGAGCTATAATAGTATTCCACTCACAAGTTTCATTTCTCGATAATTCATCAGTCATATTCTGTAACGGTAACGCAACAGATGGAGGGGCCTTATTTGGTTTTAATTCTCATGTCATATATAATGGTTCTTCGCATGTAGTGTTTACAGACAATTTTGCCACACAAGGAGGAGCTTTGCTTGGGTATTTCTGCTATATCAGATTTTATGGAAACACCATGACATCATTTATTGAAAACAATGCTAAGCACGGAGGAGCTTTGTCAGCATATCATTCCAATGTCTTTTTTAATGGAAATTCATTTGTTAGGTTTAGTGAAAACAAAGCTAGTATTGGAGGAGCATTACATTTCACTTTTCAATGTAACAATCCATCTGATAAAAGTTCTGCATTAAACTTGATGTTTGACCAATATAATATTCCAGGATCTGACACTTTAGAATACTCTGTCAGGTTTAATGAAAAAGCAAAAATTACTTTTGATAACAATGTAGCTACCATATATGGAGGAGCTGTGTTTACATTAAGCTATGATTTCTTATTTGATGATAAATCAGTGGTGATGTTTACTAATAACAGTGGTACCGATGGAGGAGCATTCTACTTTGAAGACTACAGCACTGCTTTAGTTGATGGAAATGTAGCACTTATACTCAATGAAAATTATGTCAAACATACAGGAGGAGCAATGTGCTTTAAACATCATTCCAGTATTTCATTTGTTGGAAACTCAAATACAACATTCATAAAAAATTCTGCTGCAAAAGGAGGTGCTTTGTACTCCAAAGATCACTGTAATGTATCAGTTGCTGGAAATGCAACAATAATTGTTGGTAGTAACAATGCCACTATAAATGGTGGAGCTCTTTGCACAGAAGAGACCTGTAGTGTCCTATTTGGGGAAACCTCAAATATTGACATTACTTGTAACAGTGCTGCCTATGGGGGGGCCATGTCTTTGCTAAACAATTCTTATATAACATTTAATGGACATACACAGACTACATTTTCTAGTAACACAGCCACAGTTAATGGTGGAGTTATTTACTCTGCTTATTTTACTAATGTTACATTTAGTGGAAAGTCAACTACTCTATTTAACCATAATACAGCCAATCAACATGGTGGGGTCATTTATGTTTTACAGTCCAACATTATGTTTACAGAAACATCCTATATATTATTTGATGATAACACAGCAATTGGTAATGGTGGAGCTATGTACCTAACAAACTTCATACTCACATTTAGCGATTGTTCAATTATTATATTTACTCATAACACTGCTTATCGCCATGGCAGTGGAATGTATATTGAACTAATTCAAACTACCCAGAGCAAGGTAACATTTAACACCACTAATATAATGTTTGACAGCAACTCTGCAATAACAGGTTCTGATGTTTACCTAGATATGCTGTTGTCTTGTGATGATGCTTGTCTAAACAGTAGTATTGTGGGTTTACAAAGTAATCTTAAAAGACACATTACTACTCCTCCTAGAAAGCTGGTGTTACGTGACCCAGCAATATGTATTGATGATGATGAAAATGCCACAGACTGTAAAATTTACCAGGTAAACAATATCATGCTTGGCCAAGAAATTGCGTTAAAAGCCTGTGTACTGGATTATTATGGTCAATCAACTGATGCAACTCAATTCTTAGTAAGTGGTAGAGGTCAATATCATTACATTGAAGGTTTGAAATTTGTATCCATATCTTGCAAAGAATTGGAAGGTGTGAACATAGCAGGAAGTAAAGTTTTTAGTAGTAAAACAAATATTTCTGTAATTCTTACTTCACGTGCAAGTAGCCAATCTGACTTAAGTACGATTTCTGTAGAACTAAATGTTCAATTATCTCCCTGCCATCCTGGTTTTACCCATGATCATGTATCACACAGATGCATATGCTACAATGACAGTGATATTGTATTTTGTTCAAAAAGTATGTCATTTATAAAGGAGGACTATTGGTTTGGTTTAGTTGGTGATACACTGACAGTGGCAAGGTGTCCTATTGGTTATTGCAGTTTTACCTGTTGTGCAGCTACTGATGGCTTCTACCAGCTGACACCAATGAGAACAAATCAGTGTAGTTCACACAGATCTGATACTGCTTGTGGTAGTTGTGAAGAAGGCTATACTCTCTCATTTGATTCTTTAGAATGTGTAAGTGTTGACCAGTGTACAACAGGACAGACAGTAATGGTAGTCACATTATCAATGATATACTGGATAGTCATAGTTATACTAGTGTTTATCATGACATACTATCATGTTGAGATTGGTTATTTGTATGCCTTCACATACTATTATAGTATGTTAGACACCCTGTTGGACTACAATTTATATAATTCACAAGGATTGTTTGTGATTATCAGCATCACCTCCAGTATTGCTAAAGTGACTCCAAAAATGTTAGGAAAGTACTGCTTAGTGCAAAATATAAGTGGGATTGATCAACATTTCATTCATTACATACATCCAATATCTGTTGCAATTCTTGTTGCAGTGATCTTTCTACTATCAAGGATATCGTACAAGTTTTCATTATTTATCCATAGAAATATTAACCATGTCTTATCGTTGCTCCTATTATTATCATACACTTCAGTGGCCACAACTTCATTACTGTTGTTGAGATCACTGACATTTGATAATGTGGATAAGGTTTACACTTACCTATCACCTGACATAGAATACTGGCATGGTCGTCATCTACCATATTTTATTGTAGCAGTGTTATGTACGATAGTGATTGTGATTGGCCTACCAATTCTACTGCTACTAGAGCCATTTCTTAACCACAAGATAAACTTCACCAGGATAAAGCCATTACTGGATCAATTTCAAGGATGTTACAAAGACAAGTATCATTGCTTTGCAGCTTATTACATGATTTGTCGACTGTTTATTATTTTCACAATGTTTGCTGATTCTTCTGTTATCCCACATCTTCTAATTGTGGTAAGTCTAGCAACAGCTTCAATACATCTAATCACAAAGCCTTATTCAGCAAACATTCTTAACATTACAGATGGCTTTGTCCTGGAAATACTGACTGTACTTATACTTTTAGAAGGCTTTGATGTAATAATTTTCAGGTACATTTCAGTAGTCTTGCCATTTTTAATATTGTCTACAGTAGCACTGGTTATGCAAAGAAATGAAATCATTAATAAAATCACTACAGTTTGTGTGTACTGCTCACCTAAGCCTGACACCACTGATAGTATCAATGAAATTCCAATGAGAGAATATGGTATTATAGTAGATGAAAGTATGAGGAGGAATGCTACTATATGTGAAATGTAAGTGTACAGTATATGACTGTATTATAACATTGTCTGATGAACTTTTATGTATCATGTCACCAGTTCATGTATTGCATTAAAAATGCAATCCAAACACATAGGCACAATATAGTATGAAGTTCTATAATTATATTACTCTTTTCTGTATAGCTAAAGACATAGCTACACCTGTATAAAATTATGTGCTATTGTGGAGTTGTACTCATGCATCTGACTAAATAGATGTAACTATCTCTGTGGATCTAGTGTGTACAATTACTTTGAAGTTATAAAGTCAGTTACAAGATTCAAAACGTATGCACAAAGATTTTAGCAGTTAGTACCTATAAGGCAAGATGTGCTAGTGACAAAGATACACATACAAAGTAAGATTTTTGGCAAGAAAGTTTATCTGAATTATGATACTGTAAGATAGGTTCACCATGCATAGTTCATATACAATGATTATGATGCCTTGATTTGTATTCAGCAGTTTAGCACTACATTTGTACTAGACTTGTGCTCACCTCAGTCCTCATACACCTATGCAGCACATAACCAATATTCCTCTTAACTCCAAATTAATTTCTGTCTTTTGTAAGTAGTTTAATTACTTCTATTAAACCTTCAGTGCTGGTCACCGTAAAGCTTTAATAACAATAACAAATGCATTAACAGTGTGAATTTAGTATAACTATGTGTATCATGAATTGCTTTAATTTACCACTAGTACATTTTACATTGTATAGAAGGTCTGAAGATGATTCTCAATGTTGTGCAGTGCAAGATCAACACCAAGAGTCCGTGACTGACATTGTTAATGAATGAAGACTCTAAGTTTATAATACAGGAGTATAGTAAACTGTACATGCATAGTTTATTATAACTACTTTACATCACAGCCTTACATATTATAGCACTTTACATGCATAAGTTAGGATGTTACTACAAGCACTCTATAATGTACCTTTGTACAGTAGCTAATTTGTTCTGTCTGTTTTATTTAATCAACTAGCTGCTTATAGTTTCTTGATAAACCAAAGTAATCACTTACTTTCTCATATTACTAGTGGGGCAAAAAAATTATTAATTTTCAACAAGTAGAATAGGGATCAAAGATTTGATTTTGAAAAAAACTGCGTAAACAAGAAGTAATAGGGATGATAATCCACAAAATTCTATGCATCATCAGTTCAAAGCAAGTTATTTGAATAGTGTACACTCAATTTGCGATTCCTATTTCAACATTTTAACAAAATTTAACCACAAGTTGAAATAGGAATCGCAAATTGAGTGTACACTATTCAAATAACTTGCTTTGAACTGATGATGCATAGAATTTTGTGGATTATCATCCCTATTACTTCTTGTTTACGCAGTTTTTTTCAAAATCAAATCTTTGATCCCTATTCTACTTGTTGAAAATTAATAATTTTTTTGCCCCACTAGTTTCATGATTTTTTTCATGTCCATGCACATGGACTACTTCTTAAATATACGTTCAACAGTACATGATTGTTTAATAAAGAAACCCATTGTAATATCAACTGGCAATAAACAATTACATAAATAAGGCCACACCAAGTCAAACCTTAGTTTCTGGTCACCCGCCCGCATGGTAAACCTGGAACCCTAGTTTATGAGGACTATTATTAATATTACAGGTGCTTAAGTGCACGTGACCCAGCAAGACACTTATTTTTTACTGCAAAAGATCGATATACTCTAATAGAGCAGTCAGGGATTCCAATAGAGCAGTCACACTACTCTTAACTCTAATATTAGGTATATATGCCACACTAACAAAATGTTTCTAACTATAGCTAGTTTTGTCCTTGATTATATAGCTGTTCAGATTATAACTGTTACTAATGCTTCTGTAACCAAAGTAATTTCAGTAGCATTAACTACTAGTCCATGCAGATGGGCCATAGCTTTAACTTTATAATTCAAATGTAGTCCTCTAATGATTAGTCTAGTAACTTCAAATTCCTTATCACTGAACACTACAGGGGTATGGAAAGCCGGCAACATTTGGTGAGCTTAAACTTAAACTTTTCCATAACTAAAATTAGATTGGTAAGTAGAAACCCTTATAGTTTAAACATTCCCAGATGATCACTAAAAAACACTAGTCTGGAGCACTCAATGACTCAAAACTTTGACAGTTACTTTTTTCAAGGTTACTGAATAGAAGGCTGGAAACACATAGCTAGTGGGCTAAGACTTCACATTTGAATGAAGAATTTCTGATGTGAAAATAGAAGTTAAATTTCATTTTGGATCATGATCATTTGAACAACTTAGCTATAAGTCATAGTAATACTTTCCTGACATAGCTAATGAGACATTTATTTCACTTGGAAAGCATAAGTATAGCTACATGAGTAAAACATTTCCAATAGTATATTCTAAATAAATAAATAAATAAATAAATATACTTAAATGCTATACATCAGTGTATAGCTAGCCATGATCCATCAACAACTTTCCTAGTGTATTTTTTGCCGAAGCACAACTACTTATGTTGTTGGTTAAGTTTGACTAAAAACAAAATCAACATGAATTTGCTAAATTGAGCAAACAATAATACCATACAGTATGTTGTCACAGTAGAGTCTATAGTCCTGAAGTCCTGATCATCCGCCCGCCCGCATCCATTTGTAGGCTTGGGAGTGACCAGAAACTAAGGTATGACTTGGAGTGGCCTAAGTTTAATAAACAATTAGTTAACAATACAGTTAACAATACAGTTAACAATACCACTTTCCTTTGACGAGTAGATAAATCCACTAGTGTGACCGTTTACTGCAACGAAGCGGTGCGAAATCTCAACACGAGTAAAACACACGCTTGACAAAACGTGGTCGACTCCAATTAAAGTGCTGAGTATACGGAGTATCCCGCTTTTTATTTTTCAATCGCGTACGGAAGGGACACACCCCTTTTCAATTCGAAATTTACCAGTGTGTTCCAATAGCTTACAAGCCTTGTTATGTCGACTCTTAGCTGGTAAACAGCTGAAGAATATAATAGAAAGTATACACGAAAGGCGTACAGTAATAGTTTAAGTGACGAGGTGCGGGCCACACCCCCTTCACTGTCTCGTAATGAAGGAAGTCTAAAACCCGAGTTTCAGTGAACAATAGTTATGTTTAATGTTTAGTGTGATACAACTTGATGCATTTTAGTCCTGTGAGCTAAAGCAATGGAATTTTAAACAATTCTATATTATCATCTGTATGGCTTCTCGATCGAATGGCGTCTCGAAGAGTGATTCTTGCTCTATATCTCGCAATCGCATTAGAGAGGGAAGATTTTAATACCACACAGACCTGGGTACGAATGTTTTTTAAATACGCCATACGTTTTTAGGGCTGATATCTACTTCCTACGAGCTGTAGGCGCGCGAAACAAGAAAGAAAGAAGAAAGAAAGAAGAAGATGGAGAATCTAACCATTTTCAAAATTTTAAAAAACACCTAAAACCATTTCCCTTACTTTTAATACTTGTTGGCTAGTGTTGTAAACACAAAAGAAAGGTCTAGAATGTTTTAGAAATAAAATTTAAAGCCCGGAAGGCTGCTTTTGGCGTGCGTTCTATTAGAGTGTTTTGAAAAATTTCTGCCTGATCCCTATTATGTACCACTACCGTGGTACATGATACCACCCCAACATAAATGAGCAATAGAGTTGTGCCTTCCAAACTGATGATGTTGATAAGATGATGTGTGATGTATTTTATAAGATAATGTTGATACTGTTAAATACACTGCAGTGACTTTTCCAAAATTTTTGGGTTTGATTATGAGGCTGTTGTGAAGCTGTATTACCAACTTTGTGTGCACAGAAAATAGCACACACCTAAATAATACGAATGTTTGTGCATTTTTGTTTTAATTAATCATCACTAGTTTTGTATGAATGAATTTAAATATGAACTTGACGTATGTATTGGTATTGCACTATTTTGGATGTCTCTGGTACCAATGTATTAGTCATAGATTTAAGGGCACTAGAAAAATTATATACACTATGCAGCATGCGGTATGTGTTGCTCTGTACTGTGCTGTGCATTGTATTGTGTTGTACTCTGTGCATGTTGCTGTATATGTGTGTACATGCATTGTGCTTTCTAGTAAAGTGCAGTATGTCTATTGACCTTCTAAGCCAAGAAAATAGAAGTAATCATAAATTGTTTGTGAACTAAAATGATTGAACTATAGACATGTACACAGCCTTGAGTACAGTGCTTATACATATATTGAGAAATGGTAAGGAATTTTAAGAGCTATGAAGTTATATTAGAAACAATGTACAGTATTCCCTTCAGCTACAGCTGTTGGATACATGGTACAAAAATTAGATGGTTTCTGACATGATACACAAGCAATTGATGAACAACTGCACTGTCACCAAAAGAATGGGGCATAAAAGGAAGAAAGACGAGCTCATTATAATTGTGCATTACATGCATGTACTGAGGAATGCCAAATGCATTAGCCAGGTTGAGGAAATGTTTGTCAGTGGTATAATCAAACCAGTAGCTAAATTAGACATTGTATGCTTAGCTGAAGGCATTAGTTATATAATATAGTCAGTCAGTAGAAATTTCTGTTGATATTGCAGCAACTTTTAAAGCAATTGAGATAACATTGAAAGCAATTTTGTGCTCAAACCAATACTACCGAAGCACTCTAAAGATGCCATGTGTAAGGTTGGTATTTGGTCAATACTATTTTTTTAAGTGAATTAAATGTGAAATTCTCTGTGGTCTGTACTATACAGTACTACCATGCTATATGATGCAGAAACAACAACCAGGGTTGTGGCTACTCCAACTTTAATTTCCAAATTCAGGTAGCTGTGAATAATCATGCCCCGATATAAGCATACATATGTGGCACAATATGCACAGCAAAAAGCATAAAGTATGTCTTAATTAATGAGCTTTTTGTGAGCAGACTACTTTAGCTTTACATGGCTGTCCCATTTAAGATTAGTATATGGATGGCTGTGGTATTCGGGATTAATAGTGCGAGCATTGTAAACAGGAAGGATTAAAATAGTGTGAGGCGAAGCCGAGCACTATTTCTTTCCTGTTTACAATGCGAGAACTATTAATCCCGAATACCACAGCCATCTGTCCTATTGCAAATTAATCCGACAACCATAGCAACTGTTACTAGGCAACATAAATTCAAAAATAACCACTACAAAAGACCAATCACACATAGCAACCATTGCTATGATCTCAAAGTGACATTTACCTTAGCAACAGTTACTTAGCAACTGTTGCTAAGCAACCACATCGTTGCTATGCCATGGGACATCTATCACTATGGTAACACTAGTTGTCAAGTCGGACATTTACTTCTAATAGAAACACACCACACTATTTTAGCCAATCAAATTAGTATTACAGGTTTTTGTTAAGGGACCTTGACAAACAAGTGATACTAATTCTATTGGCTAATCGCTTGACGTATTTCAATATAATACGTCAAGCTGCTATTGAGAGTATTATACAGTACCACATTCAGTTGTTGGATTAGAATTGATATACATCTCCAAATATCTAGCAACTTTGACTTTGTAGAAATTGGCTGGTCATCTAATGAAGGAGATTGGGAGTGCTCCAAGGAAACACAAACAATCTTGCACTTAAGGGTATTTTAGTAACTGAGACCATGTGTAAAAGTTTTGTAAGGTGTTTTTGAAGTATGTATGAACATGAAAGAAACAGTCTGGTTATTTAGAGTAGTTTAACCTGTAAAATTTAATTATCTGGTAAAGTTGTGAGAAACCACTTCATAAATTTCCTAAATGAATAGTAACAACAACGATGACCAAAGAATACAGTTTTGCGGGAATGGAAGTCAATTTGACTAGCTAGTATTCACAACAATAACCCTTTGATAATGATTGGTGTAGAATGAGAAAATAACACTTTCCTATATACAGTAAATGCCATAGAGATGCTAAAGTGGGGAACTGAATCAAATACCTTGGAGGGATTCGCCAAGACAGCTACTACATTTTTCTATGCATGCTACAGTAAATGCCCGCCCATCGATGGCTGAAAACAAGAGGTTGGCAGTTAAGCACTTATGGCAAAAGCCAAGTTGAGATTCAAGGCAACATACGTTGGATTCATAAGCAGCAACCAAATGGTGGAATGTTGATGATACCTTTAACACAACTTTTACAATTATTATACATAGTAAAATCAGACCAATCGGACATATGGATGGACAGACGGATAGACGGACAGATGGATGAATAGGTGGATGGACAACTGCAAATTTCCCTCACTGAATGTTTGCTGTGAGACCAGTGCTGTTGGTCTTCTTTGTAAATAATTGACTTTCAATTTCAAGTGTGTTTTGTCCAACGTTAGCCGCTGCCTTGATGACTCATTCTTATTCAGCGCTTAAGATGTTTTGATGATTCTTTTTTGCTATTGTCCTTAATTAAATAAAATTACTTGGATCTATTTAGAAGAAGCTTTCTTGGTGTCATCACTTACATTGATTTGTGAAAAGGGGTCTTCTCACACATCCACTTATGTGAACTTGGAAGACAATAACTTAGTGTTTGAGTAATATTTGAATCTGACATTTTCCCCATCCATTAAGCTATGTTGGTACTCACTGCTGGTCAAATTTAAGTCATTAGCTTTTTTCCAATAATAAGTTACGGATTGTCAAAGTTGGAATGGATGTGTGTGGAAGACCTCTTTTCGCAAAGTTGGTCATGTATGCAACTACCAGATACAGTACATGAAATTACCATAAATTTTGCTATGAAAGTTCTTGTGGTTGTTCCTATGAATTTTAACTTTTCATGGGTACTGCATCCATGAAATCTCTGCAGTACCATGAAAATGTGAGGAAATTCTAATGTGCATAAGCATTACATGGCCCATGAAACAATCCATGGTATGCCATGAAATGACTTTCATGCTACATTCCATGGTGAGGATTTAACTTTTCATGGCAAAGCCATAGGAATTTTATAGCATACTTCTCTGGTATAATGGTCTGCTGTTATGAAACTGTTGCAGAGACATCTTTGTGCTGATTGTGTGTTTTGCGTGCTCTGTAGATGCACAGTAATTTAAATCAACTTTTTCTATTTGCAAATTGTAAGGAAGAAGCACATACAGTGAGCAGGAAAGTTTAAATCCATCACTAAATGGCTATTATAGCATTTAACTTACACTAAGACTACTGAACACATATTAATTCCTTGATGTTGTTTACAAGAACATTACCTAGAAGTTGATCACCTAGTTTAAGGTTACGGGATGGTGAGCGACTATCAAACAAAAAATTTATTACATAATTAAGGTGGGCTTGGTGTTGTTGTGGTGTGCATTAGCTGGTACCAGGCTTAAATTGTTGGGAGAATAATAGTGTGTTGACTGGACAGTTACAAGGTACAAGCAAACACACATGACAGTACAAGATAACATAGATACAACACATTTAGCAACTGGTGCATCTGTAAGCACATGCATTATTTTCCTGAACCAAAAATCAGTACTGTCAAACTAGTTGTTAACATTTTGTATAAACAGACTACTAGTTTGGTTTCTTGTCTAGGGCTTGACAGAGCCATTTGTTAGAAATAATGTTTCTAGTGCTTGTGATATCAATTTAAAAAATAATCAATTTTGTGACCATAGTGTCTTGTTTTAGGCCATACCGTAGTCATGATATTATATTATTTCAACAACTATACACATTATTCACAGATCCTCTTGTCAGTCCCTCACAAGTGATGTTCTTCAAACCTTAGAATTGTTATACAGTAAGTTCTCATGGTTCTTCATTGGTCTGATTTTTGGTTCACAGTTTTCACTAATTGGCATGGAAACAACTCATGTTTCCATAACAACATTTGAATTCCATGTCAATTAATTAGAAGTTAAGAATGCATAAATATTTGATAACAATGCATTAAGAAAAATCAAACCCCTAATCATGAAAAATGATTGATAGTATACATGTGGGGTTTACAGTATCCCGTAACCTTAATATAACTGATTAAACTGATAATCATGTTGTTTCGTGTACACTCATTTAATTTGTCAACACCAGCTTTTTAATTAAGATTTTTTATCCATTCTCATGTCTCTTAAGAAAATAAATACATTAAATATGAAAAGCTATCTAGATTTTGTGTTAGCATTGTGATAGCCATTGTTTTTCATTGTTGGGCTGATAATATCTTCTTGTAACTTATGCTCATCATAGAAAGGCTCTTTACTAAGACCCTAAACCACTTACACAAGGTGTGATCTCACTTGTTCACCACAGAGTGAACTCTGTGGTTATAAAAATATGCTATAGCACGGCCAGTCTTCTATTTTGTTCATATCTCTTACCAGATGGACTGAGAAGTCCAATATTATGTAACATAATACACTAATATTGAATATAGCTGCTATATAACAATAAAATATTTTCTGCATGAAATTAACACGCATGATGATGAAACACTCAATAAAGATGCTAACAACAACAACAAAATTGAACGGTTGTTGTAGCAGTATACAATTGACGTCTGCCTATGTCACTGACTCACTGTGCTACACTATCAAACTGATGTATGAATGTGTTGAGATGATTCACAAGGGATGAGCCAATTCCACCTATTTATTTCCAGCTATTCATTTTATCTAACTTATTTAAATTATTGTTTGATATTTGCTCAAAATTTGTCTATTTTGCTGAACATTAATAACATCTATATATAATTGCAGTGTGTCAAGCACACAAGCATGTATGACTGTTCTATTGGATTATTTTATAGCACAGTAACTGCTTCATTAGAGTCTTTTGATCTCTAGGTGCCCTATGTATACCAAAATACCTGCATACCACTTATTTAACACTGTGTATGACTGTTCTATTAGAGTGTCTTGACCTTTTCATGCAACAGATAGTGGTATGAAAAGGTCAAGACACTCTAATAGAACAGTCATTCACAGTATTAAATAAGTGGTATGCAGGTATTTTGGTATAGGTAGGGCACCTTAGGGACCTTGATGCTACACATAGTGCAACACATACACATCACATAGCCTCTTTGAGACCTTCAAAGAGGCTATGTGATGTGTATGCTATTAACTGAAACCTGTATATTCCTGGAACTAATATGATATCCACATATCAAGCTAAGCCAGTTACCTTAAACTAGGGTATCAGTATGTTCTTGTTAACTTTCATATTTAAGATTCTCACCCACTGAAGTTTAACCTCCCTTCTTGGAGTTTACCTACCATATACTCCAATATTTTACTACAATGAAAGGTTTCACTGGGATAACAGATTAATGTTTTTATGCCTCAACTTTGTACATTAATCTTCCACATCGGTACACTTATCAAATTTGAAGAGGCGCATTTATAACCAAAGTTTTTAATTATGCAGTTTTTGTCAATTAAGAAAAATATAAATAAAACAGTATTAATTTGTTCTATCTAGCATTGTGTGAAATAAATACACATGTTGATGCTTGATGTTGTTTATGAGAAAATAATTTATAAGTTGATCACCTGGTTTAATGTAACTGATTTTATTCAATATGTTGATATCATATTTTGTGTGTGCTTATTCAATTAGCCAAAACTAATAACAAGAGTACATAATAAAAATAGGAGGAAGAGTTTTTGACTAGGACACCTTCAGCCAAAATCACTGCATATTATAGACAATCCACAAATTGGTAGAGTAAAAGCTTTACGTTATTCAACACCTATCAACAGCACTCATTACCTATCAACAGATCTCTATCATCAGTAAAAGTGTTAATTTGTTCAAAGATCATTGTCTATTCAATAATAAGCAGTGATTTTGTACAGGCTGTATTGGCAGTTAGACACTCTCCCTCACTATTTTTATTATGTACTCTTGCTAATAATAATAATAACAAATTCAAAAGGGACAAAGAATCACTTGTTACTTGATATGGATGTGTTGATTAAATGTGGTATCTTCCAAGGTGACAGTTTATCACTCTTATTATTTGTGATGTGTCTGGCACCCTTGTCTGTCATTCTTGAAAACACCCAGAAGGGCTACATAGTGTCACAGGTCACAATCATCCACCTGGTATACATGTATGATATAAAACTGTTCAGTATTTAAGAAATCAAAACATTTGTTTACACAACTAATATATTCTTTGAGAATGTTTGTATGGATATTGGTACTGCTAAATGTGCTGTTGTTGCAGTCTCTTGTGGCCACCTTGTAGATACTGAGGAAATTTCTTTGCCATCTGGTGATTGTATTCAACAGTTGGAACCTGGTGGAGTCTATAAGTACCTGGGAATTATAGAGGCAGATACACTGAAGCACCAGCAGATGAAAGCAATTTTGTCAAAAGAATATAAAAGACGTGTTAGATACCAAATTGACTAGTATAAATCTTTTTCTAGCAATTAACACCTATGCTGTTCCTTATTCTGGTGGAATTGTGAAATGGACACTGAAGCATTTGGATGTGTGTACTAGGAAACTGTTAACTGTATAATTATGTTTGGCAGTTTCTCCAGAAATGGAGATGTTGACCATTTGTATATTCCTAGACACATTGGTGGCAGAGGACTTGTTTCGGCACATTATGTAATCAAACATGAAAAAATTTCTTATGTGCGTAATTCTAATGACGGTGAATTTGGTGGCAGCTATATATATTGCCTGAATATGATTGAGTCTGCTGATGACTTTAAACATAATAGTGACTGCAGAGAGCATTACGTGACTGGATCTGTGAAAAGGAGTCTTACAGCCTTTCCAATTGCATGTACTTAGAAATCCATAACTTGACTTGTGAGTATGGTAACAGCCTGAAATTTGGTCACTTTACACTCCTAACATAGCACTATTCCTTGATGTACTTTTAAGACACACATGATGAGTTATGACTCATCAAACTTGGAAATTTGGAAAGGCTATAAGACCCCTTTTCACAGATCTGGTCACATATTATATACCATACAGCCTTAATGTATATTTATAATGAGATGCTTCAACAAGGAACTAAAATACTGTAGGCTTAATTGATAGAATTGCCATGTACACATTTCCAAATAGCTGTTTCTTTAGATACTAGCTATATGAAATTTGACTATTTTTAAAATTAGTTTTCCAATGATCTAGTCAGAAAGTGACAGAAAGTACTTTTTGTAGTAGAACAGATTAGGCAGTGTGCCTACTAATGGTGTTTATGCTTGAAATCATTATTGACTAACATTTGTTGTGTATTATCTCTCTTATAAAGTGACCTCAAAATGTATTGCAATAGCTAGTAATTACGTATGTAGCTATTGTAATAAACACCAAAATCGTTCACTTGATCAGAAGCTCACAGAGATGTGTATCACGTCCTTTGCATTATGCTTAGTATTAACTAAGAAGTCCACAGTTATTGGAACTACTGTAATGGTATAGGTCCAACAGTGATGTGAAAGCACCTTGCTACTGTGAAATTAGCATAAGCAAATGTGTTCACCTTCATTATACATAATACAACATTGCAAATGTGAGCATGCACCAATGATGGGGACATTTTAGTATTAATGTGTTAAGTCATTTTTGTCTATATCAATGTGTGACCAGAATTGCAAAAAAGTATCTTTTCCACACATTTTATAAACGTGCCAACAAACAAAATTATATAATACTTAACACACCTCATATGGGTACTATGATTCAGTATAATTATATACATACATATACATATACATATATATATATATATATCCAATCCAAAACAGCCAAGCTGTAAAAAAAAGTGTGCGGCCCTCAGAAAGGCTATGGTGAAAAAAGATGTGAAATCCAAGGTGGCGGCCAAGAAATGGCTGTGATGGTAGGTTAATGGTAAAAATTTTAATAACGACAATTCAGGTGAATTTTTGTGCCGCTTCACAAACTTTACCTGAATTGTCATTATTAAAATTTTTACCATTAACCTACCATCACAGCCATTTCTTGGCCGCCACCTTGGATTTCACATCTTTTTTCACCATAGCCTTTCTGAGGGCCGCACACTTTTTTTTACAGCTTGGCTGTTTTGGATTAGATTTCATTTCTTTTTGTATTTGTATACCCCAAAGCCGGCCTATGGCCAGCTTTGGGACTTTTTTAACCTATGTTTTTTTCTTTACTACAGGAAGAAGAAAAGATGAAGTAGATGTACTTTAAATATTTTATCAGTAAATGTACAAATTATATATATGTGACCGGATTTGCGAAAAGGGGTCTTCCACACACATCCAATTTACGAACTTTGGCAGTTCATAATGTCAGATAGGAAAATAGTATTGCCTTGAAATTTGGACAGTGATGAGTAACAACATAGGTTAATACATGAACAAAATTTCAGGTTAGCATCTTCTTTGAGCATAAAGGTATGGTCATTCAAGTTCATAGAATTGGATGTGTGTGGAAGACCCTTTTTCGTAAATCCGGTCACATATAATACATATGTGACCGGATTTGCGAAAAGGGGCCTTCCACATATCCAATTTGCCAACTTTGACAATTGATAACTTCAGATTGGAAAGAGCTATTGCCTTGAAATTTGGGCAGTGGTGATTTCTTTGCAGCTGAACTCTCTACATGATGGTTTTTTGTAGCTGAACTCTCTACAAGGTAATTTCTTCTAGCTGATCTCTCTACAGGGAGATTTGTTTGTAGCTGAACTATCTACAACGTAACTTCTTCTAGCTGATCTCTCTACAGGGTGATTTGTTCATAGCTGAATTCTGTACAGGTGATTTGTTTGCAGCTGAGCTCTTTACAAAATGGTTTCTTTGTAGCTGAACTCTCTACAAAGTAACTTCTTCTAACTGATCTTTCTACAGGGTGATTTGTTTGTAGCTGAACTATCTACAAGGTAATTTCTTCTAGCTTATCTCTCTACAGGGTGATTTGTTTGTAGCTGAATTCTGTACAGGTGATTTGTTTGCAGCTGAGCTCTTTACAGAATGGTTTCTTTGTAGCTCAACTCTCTACAAGATAACTTTTCTAGCTGATGTCTCTACAAGGTGACTAGTTTGTAGCTGAACTCTCTACATGGTGGTTTCTTTGTAACTGAACTTTCTACAAGGTGACTTCTTCTAGCTGATCTTTCAATAGGGTGATTTGTTTGTAGCTTCACTCTCTACAAGGTAACTTCTTCTAACTGATCTCTCTACAGGGAGATTTGTTGTAGCTGAACTCTCTACAGGTGATTTGTTTGAAGCTGAACTTTCTAAATGTTGGTTTCTTTGTAGCTGAACTCTCTACAAGTTAACTTCTTCTAGCTGATCTCTCTACAGGGTGATTTGTTTGTAGCTGAATTCTGTACAGATGATTTGTTTGCAGTTGAGCTCTTTAAAGAATGGTTTCTTTGTAGCTGAAATCTCTAAAAGGTAACTTCTTCTAACTGATCTTTCTACAGGGCAATTTGTTTGTGGCTGAATTTTCTACAGGGTGATTTCTTTGCAGCTGAACTCTCTACTTGGTGGTTTCTTTGTAGCTGAACTATGTACAAGGTAATTTCTTCTAGCTGACCTCTCTACAGGGTGATTTGTTTGTAACTGAATTCTGTACAGGTGATTTGTTTGCAGCTGAGCTCTAAACAGAATGGTTTCTTTGTAGCTGAACTCTCTACAAGGTAACTTTTCTAGCTGATGTCTCTACAAGGTGACTAGTTTGTAGCTTAACTCTCTACATGGTGGTTTCTTTGTAACTGAACTTTCTACAAGGTGACTTCTTCTAGCTGATCTTTCTACAGGGTGATTTGTTTGTAGCTGAACTCTCCACAAGGTAACTTCTTCTAGCTGATCTCTCTACAGGGAGATTTGTTTGTAGCTGAACTCTCTACAGGTGATTTGTTTGAAGCTGAACTCTCTACTTGGTGGTTTCTTTGTAGCTGAACTATGTACAAGGTAATTTCTTCTAGCTGACCTCTCTACAGGGTGATTTGTTTGTAACTGAATTCTGTACAGGTGATTTGTTTACAGCTGAGCTCTAAACAGAATGGTTTCTTTGTAGCTGAACTCTCTACAAGGTAACTTTTCTAGTTGTCTCTACAAGGTGACTAGTTTGTAGCTGAACTCTCTACATGGTGGTTTCTTTGTAACTGAACTTTCTACAAGGTGACTTCTTCTAGCTGATCTTTCTACAGGGTGATTTGTTTGTAGCTGAACTCTCTACAAGGTAACTTCTTCTAGCTGATCTCTCTACAGGGAGATTTGTTTGTAGCTGAACTCTCTACAGGTGATTTGTTTGAAGCTGAACTCTCTACATGATGGTTTCTTTGTAGCTGAACTCTCTACAAGTTAACTTCTTCTAGCTGATCTCTCTACAGGGTGATTTGTTTGTAGCTGAATTCTGTATAGGTGATGTGTTTGCAGCTGAGCTCTTTAAATAATGGTTTCTTTGTAGCTGAACTATAACTTCTTCTAGCTGATCTCTCTACATGGTGATTTGTTTGTAGCTGAATTCTGTATAGGTGATTTGTTTGCAGCTGAGCTCTTTAAATAATGGTTTCTTTGTAGCTGAACTCTCTCAAGGTAATTTCTTCTAGCTGATGTCTTTACAGGGTCACCAGTTTGTAGCTGAATTCTCTACATGTTGGTTTCTTTGTAACTTAACTCTCTTCAAGGTAACTTTTTCTAGCTGAACTTTCTACAGGGTGATTTATTTGTATCTGAATTCTGTACAGGTGATTTGTTTGCAGCTGAGCTCTTTAAAGAATGGTTTCTTTGTAGCTGAACTCTCTACAAGGTAACTTCTTCTAGCTGATGTCTCTACAAGGTGACTAGTTTGTAGCTGAGCTCTCTACAGGGTGGTTTCTTTGTAACTGAACTCTCTACAAGGTGACCTCTTCTAGCTGATCTTTCTACAGGGTGATTTGTTTGAAGCTGAACTCTCTACAAGGTAACTTCTTCTAGCTAATCTCTCTACAGGGAGATTTGTTTGTAGCTGAACTCTCTACATGATGGTTTCTTTGTAGCTGAACTCTCTACAAGGTAACTTCTTCTAGCTAATCTCTCTACAGGGAGATTTGTTTGTAGCTGAACTCTCTACATGATGGTTTCTTTGTAGCTGAACTCTCAGCAAGGTAACTTCTTCTATTGATCTCTCCACAGGGCGATTTGTTTGTAGCTGAACTCTCTACATGGTGGTTTCTTTGTAGCTGAACTCTACAAGGTGATTTTTTCTAGCTGAACTATCTCTTTCCATAGTTGCATGAACTCCCTACAAGGTAACTTCTTCTAGCTGATCTCTCTACAGGGTGACTTGTGTGTAGCTGATCTCTATACAGGTTTCCTATTTCTAGCTGATCTCTAGGGCTGGGCGGTTTCTCGGTATTATAGTAATACCGCGGTATTGCAATGAAACGATATCTGTATCGCGTAGATTTCGGTGAAACGATAATATCACGATATCGATATTATTACGATTTTTAGTGTTTGTGACAGCTTATTAAGCCCTTAAGGTTGTTATAATACACCTCAAATAATCACGTGATACTACTGCAAACAAGGACCTAGTACTAGCTAGTCAATTTTTTTTTACAAAGATCGAGATACTCTAATAGAACAGTCAGCTAGGATCGAGATACCCTAATAAAGCAGTCAGCTACTCTAATATAGCAGTCATCTTTAATAACCGCGATAAATAGTAATATCGTGATATATTTCTGCACGATATATCGTGAAGCGAAACTCCAATACCGCCCAGCCCTACTGATCTCTTGAATTCTCTTCAGGGTGACTGCTCTATTAGGGTGACTGCTCTATTAGAGTATCTCGATCTCGCACTTGCTGCACCAAGTTGGATTTCATGTTATAACTCCGTGGCTTTAAGTCTGATTCTTCTACACCATTGATGAGCCTTTCTAAGATTATTACTCCATCTGTATAACGATTTTCAAAGCATTACCCCAAGCCGTTTATCTGGTAGGCGTGGCAAGCAGTGGTTTTTTTTTATTAGCTAATCTCGATTGCGTAATTGTTACACACTGTTGGTTTTTTCGTTGTATCTTCCTGTTTTTTAACTCGATTTCTTTCAAACCACAAAAGGTTTGAGGTTCAATAGTTAACCTATTCACCCACCGATTTTCAGCTTCTTCCCATACGCGGTTTACCCTGTAGGCGTGACAACATATTGATGTTATTTTTCGTGAATAATCGCTCATAACTCTTTGCCTGTTTATCGTATTCCAGCCAAAGTTGGTACCGAGATGCGCCTTTATATCCCCTTCTGTGTGCCAAATTCAAGGCAATCGGATATGGTTTTCGAGTTTTATAGCAGTTTTTGTAAGTGTGCGACAAGAAAAAGAAAAATAAGAAGAAAAAAATGAAGAAACTGAGCCAATTTTTGAAGTCGCATATCTCGGGAACGCGAGAAGCGATTTCGCTCAAATTTGGAATGTAGAGTGCTGCAGTTGGGGGGCATGTCCACAGCAAAAATCGTCTTGTTTCATCAAGGAAGCACAGAGCTACGGAGGTGCGAAAATTGCGTTTTCTTTCTTCCTGTCAATATACTCACAGGTGTTACGCGCCGGCTTCTTGGGCCGTACGACACACTACCGTGTGTCTTGATATATATATATATATATATATATATATATATATATAATGAAAATTCTCCAATAGGCAGAACTGGAACCCACAGGGGGCTGTACTATGACTGATAGGAACAGTGTGGCACTCAAGATCTTCCCTAAACATATAAAATTATATAATATTATTATACACCTGTGGCTGGTGGGCCACTTCCAAAGTAGCTCGTCTGTGTGTGTGTGTGTGTGTCTATGTGTGTGTGTGTGTGTGTGTGTGTGTGTACGTGCGCATGGTGTAGTGTAGTGTAGTGTAAAAAGATATCAGATTGTCATAAAAGCATTAGTTAAATCTGTTAGACAAGTAATGTAAACGACTTACTCTGCGATTAATATAGTCAATGGAGGTTGCTTTATTTTTACTATGTCTAATAATTCCCGCCGCACTGATATTGTGATAGAGTTCATCATGCCAAACTTATGTCGAATCACACTCAAGTGTTTTCAACTGGAGTGCCAGTCTAGTAGCTTGACATTGTCAAACCCAACCTCCTATTAAAATGGAAATTAAACAGGCCTCTGTTTATGGTGTATTTTAATTGAACAGATGTAACAACTGTTAGACACTACCCTAAATAGTGAGATTAACTTGTATCTTTTAATCATATGATTCTATTTTATTCACCCACTAACCTATAAATTAAATCTCGTACACTATATAAAAGTACATATGGTTAACACACGCACATAATAAAACATACCTTTTTAATAATAGCAACCACTTTATTCGTCGCGCTTTTCATCATCGCTTTGATCCCAGTTGAATGATATGAAACAACGGTAGACTAGATACACGTGATTTCACCAGTCACGTGAATATACACAGTACCTTTCCCTCAAGCCACTGACTACAATTTTTTAAAATCCACAAACTCTCATTGGCCACCCTAGCACATTTGCATAGTTACGCTTTGAACAACCGTTTAAGCTGTTTTATTTTGAACTAAGACTCTTACGAGACAAGCACCTTTATATCAAACTACCAAGCTTCGTATCCTCCTGAAGAGGTATAGTGAATAAAAGTTTTATCTTATCGTAAACTTCCTTCCCCTGTTAGCATTCTACAAAGACCACTCGCTTTGTCGAAATAAATCATTTATCGTGTCGCCGCTGGAAACCCCTTGGATAACCCCCTCCTAACCACAAATATTCGCACGCCGCCGCTTAATTCAAGGTATTCTACAAACATAATTTTTATTTCAACACTTTTCAACATACTTTATTTATTTTTTATCACCAGTTCTCCAACTTAAAGTCATCATAGAGACTAGCTACTTTGCCCAAGCCCACTAAAATAAAAACAAATTTGGGTAACATGACAAGGTAAGCAATAAATTTATTTCCACTGACCTTAACATTATACATACAGCTCCATACATACTATTCTTCATTCTTGTGACCTAAGAACATGTCACCTGAGGAAGCTGTCAAAAGCAGAAATGCATTGTGACTAGTATTAAGTTCTTAGTTACCTGACTATTGACAATAATATTGTCAGAGTCTCCTGGAATTCTGAACAACATCAGAGTTCCATCTACCTTCTTCTCTCTCACCAATCACCTCTTAACACATATCTTAACTTACTATAGCATTAAAATTAAACATTTTATTATTTACATTTTTTTCTCTCCACCACATAAGTAGCACTATTGAAGACATGGACAGCAGTCTCTTGGATGTGTCTGCGGATTTCATCAGTGAGACCCCCAAGAAGAAGCCTATGTCCCCAAAGTCTTTTGCCAAGGACGTTGTTGAACGCCTGGCAATAGTAACACCATCAGGTAGAGTCGATGCCGCCGAATTCTTAAGTTCCAAAGCTGGAAATTCATATAACAATGGCAAAATAGCGACCAGCTGCATGAGTGTGCTAATAGTGTATATCAATTATTTTTTACCTTCCTTATTGGTCTAATTGGGTATTTATAATTCATTGTAGAATGTTTGAAAAAAACTAAAATGCTAAAACTAAATGCAGTTCTAGCACACCGTGTGTTTTGCATCAATATTTTACCAATACTGATATTGTCACAGAGTTGTTGACAACAACGATGTTATGGAGTGAACTGACCACAAAGTTTTATATAACCATTTTAATTTAATATGCTGATATTGAATTCAGTTCCTTTACTGTCTGAGTCAGATTAGCACACATTTTGATATAGAGTTTTATTACAAGAACAACGTTGTGCATAACAAGAATGGTTACTGTGGTAGCTGAAACCCAACCATATGTGCCTTCTGCAATGTACTCTAGTAAAGTTAATGTACTCTTTTAAAGTCGATGTATTAATGTACATACGTATGTGCATACAGACTAGGCAACTTACTACATTAACAGAATTGACAGGGGTGTATGCTGAAGTTTGAAAAGGGATTTCCACTACAGCTAAGTGACTGATATTAGAATGCTTATATCATTATTATATTAAAGTATCTCGATCTTCTCATCAAACAACAATGCTACAAGTGTCACTATCATGTGAGAAAGTAGTATTCAAGATAACAGTATATAATGTGTCCTGTACCATTAATCATACATTCCAGATTCTGGAAAGCTGAAGTTTCACTTTCAAATTGGTTTTCTGAAACCCCTGAAAATCCCTTGGGTATGTCCCTAATTGATGATTTAAACTGTTAGCAGCTACTAGCTTTTTGGTGTTTACATATAAATTAGTCATCACGGCTTCCACCTGTGATGTAAAGTAAACATAACCGATTACAAATTTTCTTATGTAGTAGACATCCTTCTCCTTTGCATAAACTGCCTGTGATTATAAACTTAATCATATTGTTGATTAGAAGTCCATAGAGGTGTGAGTATAATTATGATAGTGTCTGATGTAATGAAATTACATCCTATGTGTTATATGTGCATTACTAGCTGAGAAGGATGCAGGGATCACTCCGCCATCCAAATACTATATCTATGCAAAGCATAAAACTTTAGCGCTTGGCGCGCTGCGCGCGCCAAGCGCTAAAGTTTTATGCTTTGCATAGATATAGTATTTGGAAGTTGGAATTAATGAATTCCAATTTGCAAAGTTTATATTTTTAAGTGCTTCCAGCTTTTAATGCGATGGTTACGGTGGTTGCTGTGGCTTATAGGCGATAATTGAAGCCATTGTATACAGACATTACTGTAAGATTTACTCTCTACGATATGGTTTCCTTGTGGCTATTGCTTTAAGGAAGCATGCTAAATGTATTATCTACATTATATATCTATATTATACAGGTAGCCCTTGCTAAAGATCGAACTACCCTAATAGAACAGTCGGTATATTCGTAAATGACCAGTCACTGAGTTTAATGATTTAACTATAACTTGCATGATCTAATTGCAGAAGTGGTCACTAAATGAGGTCTCAGTGTACTGTATAGTAGTGACTCCCTAAAGTAACACCCCACCACCCCCCTTCCAAATGGACATCCCCTTAAAACTACACCATAGAAGCATCTTACAAAATTTTTATCTACAAGCCTCTATATGATCACAACAAGGCTAGAATTTAAACAACACAGTATATGGTCACCGTATTCTGCCTGTGGGATATACCTTCCAGCCCTGCATATATATATTTATAATGCTGAATATTTAGCTTCGGTAACAAAGCCTTACTGTGTTCAATATTAAGATTGCCACTACATTATTTATGCACACGCAGTATGCCTCAGAACTTGTGAATCTTGTATCAACCAGCTAGGAGCAAGATGACCACATCTTTTGATAATCAATTAATGCTTACGCAGCACAATCACAAGTTGACCTCATCTCCTTGGCATTGGTGACTGGTAAGAATAAAGAGACACAGAGAAACCCCACTCCATGTAATGATGTACAGATCAGTTGTGTAAGGTCCACTTGAAATACACTGACAATCAGTCACCCTATTTACCCAATTGCAACAGTCAAGCATGCATAGTATCCTAATAGAACACTCACCATATAGCTATATAAAGAAAGTAAAGAAATTGAAGTAGTATTTTGGTAGTATGTAGGATACAAGTGATAAAAGTTTCTAGTAAAAGCAAGTGATATTCTTGGGACATTCCTTGGACCAAGACAAGTCCGTCACCTCATTTGAACACAGTAACTTATTCATTCCGAATTCTGGGATGAAGACCAGCTTGACTTCCATATCGTACAATGGAGACCAAGAACAATCCAACAGGTCATTCATTTTTTAACATATATTATTATATTAAAGTAGCTACATGTATAAGTTAGGGACTATGACTTTTTATAAACTATTCACGGATGTAATTATCACATTGTATGACCAACTGTTGGTATAATCCATGGACCATACGAACATCCTGAACATCCTTAAATCACTATAGAAGGCAAAATTGTATCTATGAATGTGGCAATGATAAGAGGACTTGAAGAGATAGCTGAATGGGCAGTACAGAACCCCTGCCGAAGTGCTGATGATGACAAATACTTGCTAATCCAACTCTCTCTATTCTATTATTTTGTCTACAATAATTGAACTAGGCTCTGTATAAGTATGGGTCACGGCTACTTTTGAGATGATGAGATATGGATTCGAAGCCTGTTAGGCCTACTAAATTCTAATAAAGATGCAAAGATTAAATGCATTTCTATAATTATTCTTTTTTTATAACCTAATCCCCTGAGTAGTGGGCCCCAAGTGCACAGTGTTCTATTGTTATTTTTATAATACCAATCGTCCATTGTTTTCCCAGTTATTTTTGGTCTAAAAGTAGTTCAGTGTCCCAAGTACAGTTTAGGTTACGTTATGTAGCTAAGGATGTAGAATATTTTGCAGTCAGACCTTCAGTGCTGGCCAATGTAAAGTATACTAACAAACAAATTTTGTTTTCTGGAGGGAGTACACAGAAGGTAGAGCCTGTACAAAGTATTTACCCATAGCCCAGGCGCCTAAGTGAAAATCTTAGAGCTAAATCACTTTAAGTGAAAAGGGACAAATATCTCAGAAGGGGTGTAAAAAAACCAACCAAATCTCCACACCATGCACCCAGAGAATTAATTTGTCTGAAGTACTCTGTATCTTCTGCAATTAGATGCAATTGTAAGGTAATGACAGATGGTAAATCATTACCGTCCATTATATGCTTCCATATATATAGTACACCAGAATTAAAGGCAGACGCGTATAGTCCATAGAAACACACTGGGGTGTGTTGTTTAAGTATGAATGGAACCATGCATGCAGTTTGATAAGAAGCATTGATTCCTAAATAGTTCTAACAACAGGTGATAATTTAGAATGCCATTTAATGTTTACAAGAATGTAGATATCAGCACTTTTATGTAATTTTTTTTCCGGCCCACCATGTATATACAAACCGTGTTAAACTTTACAAGCTCCATGTAATAGTATGCACAATGTAACCAAACTACACTCAACATTTGCAATACTAGTTGTAGGAACTCTGTAATTAGAACATGAACAATGAAAATCATAGATGCACACACATTTGTAAACATATTCATATTGTATGTACTTTCACATGATTCATTGATATGCTCTGTGTCGTTCTTACATGATGCTGCAAGCAGGGTAATGTCGTTCATACACTTGTAATCACAGAACTTAATAAAATGACATTGTTGTGATATTGGACCAGCAATCGTCTTTGAATTATGCATGTACACCTTGCAGTTGGATGTTGGCAGTTCATGATTCCCTCCTTAAAACCCCATATATGGCGGACGTCAAATTTATTAAATCACATGTACAGGGGGTCAATATTTATCTAAAGTTTTTAAAGGTGTGAATAACGTCAATATCACTATTGTATTGTACATATGTATGTATTAATCACACAGCCCTGCATAACCATATTCATGTCATTATAAAGCACACGTACAGTTTCAATTAAGATCACTCCTGCAGGCATTACTATTAAGGCTGTGGGTTGTCACCATCACAATTATAGTATTTCACTATACGTTATGTTCACTATACGTTATGTTCACTATACGTTATATACATACGTTAGTTTGGTACTCCACATATACGTATACTCCATTAAGGTAAATACAGGTATATACTCTCTAATACAACATTCTTACAGATGATGCCACTTTTAATACAATTATCACTAGATGTTAATTTCTGTGACATTCGTTCGGTAACAATCAGTATGTGCATGTGTGTGTGTGTGTGTGAGTGTGTCTTAATACGTCCTTGTGGTCGCAGTTTGTGGAGGAAGAGTAGACATCGCAACTTTTGTGGAGCTACCAATTTGTCACTGCTTCAGGAGGAATCATAGAACTCTGCTATAGCAGTGCACTGTACAGCGGGCAGCTACCAAGTACCAAGTGTCTTAATACGTCCTTGTAACTGCAGACTGCATGCAGTGAGGAATTGCATGGAGGCTTGTTGATCAGATTATGAATCACATCACTCGTGTCACCCTAGCTGAATTAATTCCCACACTTTACTGGCAAATCCATTAGCTGCATGTGTTATTGAGTGTATCATCATTACCCTCTGCATTCCACTTTATGTATGTTATGTTGGTGTGGTTTGTGGTCAAGCTGTTAAAACCCCAAACTTTCCAAAAAAAATTAATTATATGCCTGTGTATACTGTTCTTTAAAATCCATGTATAGTCATGGCATGCTGCTTTAACATACTACTGTACGTTAATGTTGGACAAGTTTTGCATACCCCATTAGCAACAATATTCCCTATAGTGTATAGGCAATATTATGCGTAAATACATATTCTCACATTCACGAAGGTAGTTTTCACTTTAGCTCTTCTAGATCTAAACTAGAGTTTGATATCCAAGGATTTGTCATTTCAAATCACTAGCTATAGCCTCCCCCATAATAGTGAAGATAAACACATTACATAACAGAGTGACAGACATGCACAGATGGATGGTCTGATGTCCATGTAATAAAAAAAAGGGGGCACACACTATAACAAAATATCCCATATATATGTGCCTATACCTTTATTTAATATGCCCCCAACCACTCCAATAAAATCATTCCAATACAATATTTATTTTGTCGCGTTCTACACTGTATATACAATTTGTTATTTTGTCAATGTTGGTGAGTTCACAGCAGGGGTTATGCTTTAGCAGTTAGCTATCAACCGTCAATCAATTCACAACACATTTAAATGTAACTGTGACAATAGCTCATCTCATATTGCTTAAAATCAGTACACACCCTCCACCCACTCCCACAACAGACTTTAGAGTACACCAGCACTGTCTGGTCACCAGACTATCTAAATAATATCCAGAGAAGATCAGCTAGGTTTACTGTTAACTGCTACTAGATATACGAGTGTGTTACAAGCATCTTACAACAGCTAGATTGCATTTGGCCCATTTTATATTGAAGAAGAGATAAGATGAAACTGATAATGTTGTACAGAATCATCCATATACTTGCATATAGTCAGCACAATTTACCATTAAACCATAATAACATCTCTCAACGCCATTCATGCAGATTCATTTAGCCAGCTACCAGGCTATAGACTGATACAAATATTAATATTGATTCTCTCTTTCAACCATTCTTACGTGGAATAGCCAGTTACCAAATCAAGCGGCAATACTGTATCATAAACATCCCTCCCATTTATAAGAACAGTTTAAGT
This sequence comes from Dysidea avara, assembly GCF_963678975.1. Classification (NCBI taxonomy): domain Eukaryota; kingdom Metazoa; phylum Porifera; class Demospongiae; order Dictyoceratida; family Dysideidae; genus Dysidea; species Dysidea avara. The sequence goes on from NC_089273.1 coordinate 49,296,633, forward strand.
GATAATTAAATTAAATTTGTACTTTTATGCTCAATTCTAAGTCTTGTACAGTAACTTCTCATTATATAAATGAAATTATACACCATAATGTTGTATAGTTGGGAACCCAGAAGTAATAGGATTTATTGTGGAAACTTTGTTATGCTCTTCACCAACATTATTTTGAGGTTTAATCCCTACAACAGAATATTGGTATATCACTTCAAGTGTTTTTTTTATGCAAAAAAAAACTGATAACTAGCCTACTATACAGAGATGGAACCATTTATGCAAGCATCAAACATGCAAAATACAAGTGTCAATAACCATAACATGATATATCTTAGCAACAGATAAATAGAAATGAAGTAAATAAAGTTAACAATAAAATACAATTGCATGTAAAACTCTCTCACAGCTGTGCTGTTAGTTGCATGCTTATATTAATAAAACATAGCAGTCCATCATGGAACATTGTATTGTCACCATTTACAAGTGAATGAAAAATATTGCCAAAGCTTGGCCATTGCTCAGCAAATCGTTCCTTTCTAATGGTTATTAACTCTTGTCTTCCTCTTAAAGGGTCTTGTCCAAACTCATTGAATATAGTTATATGTCCTCCGTTTTCTTCGTACATTCTAACAGCTTCATCTGCTGCTGGAACCAGAGTGTTATCAATTTGCTTGGTCTGATTATTTCGTGCCATCATCACATTCGGGATGCCTTTGTTTGTACCTAAAGTAACGGTGATAAAAATTTCATAAAGTAGCTAGCTATCTATAGTGAAATATACCTGATATGCGATGCTCGTTCCAGGCTGTCACAAACATTGTAGTCCCAACTTGGCTGACGTGTAAAGTGTACCAGGAGACGCAATGTTTAATGTGATCGTCTTCCAGGTTGAAATCGCCATTTTCTTGCATTTCTATTAGAGCGGCCTTTATGGGGTAGTTGACCCTTCCATTGACCTCTACCCATATCCTTTCGATCACATGATTCTATTACAAGACACCAAAGCAAATCAGTATGAACATCACATGAAATGAAACAACAGTTATTGTATGTGTGTCCCACTCTTATATCATTGTTTTAGAATGTCATCTAGTCAGCATTAATATATTGTTTTTTTTTTAATTTGGGGGTTTACCCTGCTTATCCAACTACAATAGCTGCTGCTAAACATCAGTAGTCCACTATAGGTTATTCTTGTTACATCATGATAATGTGACAAATACAATCTCACTTGAGTAGAGGATGTCTGCAGGTGAGGTGGTCCAGAAGGGTTTCGTCTATATCCTGCCAGGTGTTCTTGGATGTACAACATAAGATACCACTCCCTTCCATGGTCAACCCTGATCTGATCCCACATACCATACTGGCATATGGTTTGCCTAAACAATTCAAATGCTAATAATTAAAAGAAATGTGATTCTAACAATACTTCATAGAATTTTAATAATCACTGTTAACGTTATGGATGAATGTGTGGGTAGTAATGCAGTGCTAGTGTAGTTGCTACAAGTAATGAAGTACCTGTACACTGTATCATAAATCACACTGTTGTTTTTAATATATAGGCATAGTGCTAAATGCCACAATTTTCCGGCTAAAGCCATCCACTGCACATATGTGGGTCACACCAAACATAACATTTTTTTCATTTTGGTCGATGTGTAGTTTGTGACCAAAATAATCTGCCCTGTATGTTGTAGGATTTGTCATCCTGGCAGTGGAGTTTGTACGGGCACGGCAGTACACAGGTGAGACATATCTCAATGATTCGCCAACTCTCTTTTCTCCTGTTCTGATTCCCCTTGATGCCAATACCCCTGTAAATGTTCTGCGTCCATACACAGGACCCACCTATATGTATATAACACATAGTATGGTTTTAAATAAATGGTTATATCATGTTGTACCTCACTGACAGCAGCGGCTACGACCTCATCTAACTCAGGTTTTGTCAGCCGGCTTGTTTTGTGAATGTTCCTTTCACGGCAGAACCTATATATAGGATGAACCAATCTAAGGACTATATTACTTTTGTATGCTGATTATTCATAAACATATATGCAAACCCTATATATAGCTACAGTGTACATTGAATGAAGCCTACATTTGGGTCTCTAAAATTTTGCCATGCATTATATAGCAATGTAGCTATACTATTAAATAAACTGGTAGTGAATTGCTACACATATATGATTCTCAGTCTTAAATTACTTAGCCAGTAATAATTGGAATCAGTGCATGTAATAGTTAGACTATTCATGATCATAATAATGGTGATCGTCTGGTCTGGTATACAATATAGTACCTAATGTTTGCGCTTCAATGTGGGGCTAGACTGGTGATATTCACTGTAGAGCATGCATGCATGTATACATACAAGCTACACAAACACATGTGGACAAGTAGGTAAAAAAAAATTACTAGCTACTTACGCGGTAATCTAGCTTGTTAGCCCGTCTCAATCAAACATGATGCAATTAATTATTGTTGAAAACTGAATGCACGGACCCTTTATATAGCTAGTTATATTATCTATAGTTATATACCCATAGCTATTACCTACGTATGCAGCACTAGTGAGCTCTTTTTGCAACTGTAAGTAACTATATATATAATACAGTTCTGACTCTGCAACGGGCTTGCAGCTGTTTGTAGCTATATACAGTAGGTTCATGTACCAAGCTACTTAGCTAGCTATATGTATACAAACCTCTCCAATGAGCGAACACTCAGTCCTTTCCTGCTAGGATATTTGTATTGCAGGTGAAGACTCATACGTTTGTGGGTCCATCGCTCCTTCTCTATTTTCTCCCTTATGAACTCTTCCAACTCATCCAGCAAGCGTATCCCAGCCATGGCTATATATTCGAGGCTATATATTCGAGGCTATATACCTGTAGCTACTTATTTGCATGGTGCCAACCAATTAGCTATTGTTGAACTGCGCCTCTCGCGTCTATACAATGAGTGTAAGCGGCTGGCCCTGAGGCTAACTAAGGCCAATGAAACTTGATTAGCAGTTTCGCGTCACCGCCCACATCCCTTCACTAGCACCCGCATGAAATTTCATTATTGGCAATTTAGATCGAAATACTCTAATAGAGCAGTCACTTTTACTCTAATAAAGAAGTCACTTTATTATAGGCATGCCAGGAGTACTAATATTCTTTTTATTCAAATGAGAAGTGTTATCCATGCAATTTTACAACACTTTAGTGACAATATGAAGGTTTCTGATCTCAGCACACCCTGAGTAGGCAATAATGAATAATGAATAAAAACCTCCCGCCCGCATCAAAATTTCAAAAATCTGAGCGAGAAACTAGTAATCAAGTTTCATTGGCCTAACTATCTGTACATTATAACTAGCGCATCCCCTCTAGTTGAGATTAATTAACAAGCAATGATAGCTAGCTAGATAAGATCTAATCTTCACATAACAATAGAGCTAAGTAGCTAATTGCAGTTAGTATAATTATATTGCTACTGGAGGCCTGCACTGAGCATTTCAATACTTGCTACATCAGTACTGAATCACGTAATCATGCACTGACCTATCAATGTCAACCCCACTCCCACCAAGCCAGTACGGGATATGTGGGGGTTGGGCAGCACAAGTACTTTTTTGTGTCAAATCCCCTTCGTCACATGGTGCATGGGACTATATGTGGGATTTGACCTAATAATTATATAATTCGTCCCAGCTAGGTAGGGGAATTTGACTTTCCACTTCATCAAATCCCCACTATATCCACCCTACTGGGGGTGGGGCTTGACATTTATAGGTGCAACAAATAATACACTTCAATTAGCTTCTTATGTAGCTACAGTGAAACTGTATACATCTGTACACACACATATGTACACATACACACACAACAAAAAAATGGTAATATTTTTAACATCATTAGCTATATATAATTATAACTACAGTTAATTGCATCCATGTGAGTTAATTGTATCCATGTGTTTTAGGCCAGTAGCCTGTAACAACAGCAAGCATAAGCAAATAAAACACAGCCCGTATGCTAATCACTACTACTCACTTTGGTCTCCTTCTGTACAGCTACACTTTAATTTTCTCTTGATACAATGTAAAGCAATCCATGAGCAGGTTGTAATCTTATGGTTAATTAGCTATCTATAAAAAAAATAAAGTAATATTGTTAATTCATCTAGAAGAATAAAACAAATATAATGTAATGTTTAATTATGTCTACAGGGAATCTATAGTTACATGGTGCTATAGAGTATCAGTGCAAAGGCACTCTGGGAATACTGAGTGCCTGGGTCATGTTACATAAACTACCAATGCCTCCTCCCCAATGCCCAGGGTTATAGTCATATTGGCTAGTGAGGTGTCATGTGCCCCTATTATTTGTCTAGCAGCTACATGATCATGATACACACACACACACACACACACACACACACACACACACACACACACACACACACATGCACACACACACACACACACACACACACATACACACACACGCACGCACGCACGCACGCACACACACACACACACACATGATACATGGCACAATCACACTGCAATTGTTAAACAATCGAAATAAAATAAAATATATATGTACCACATGGATTGCAGAATGAAATAGAAGGGTGGTCATAGTATAGTTCAGTCCAGTGGTTCGATGCACACATATGGTAATCCCAAATGAAACAAAACCACACTGGTTAAATGGTACAATGGTTGGTTGAACAATAGAAGTTATATTTATGTACCACATGGATTGCATAATAGAAAAAGGAGTGGTTTTTTTTGTGTGTGTGTCTGGCTGTTTAATTTAGAAGCCAATGTGGTAGCAATGGTTATAATTAGCACTGGTCACTTCCATTGTTTGAGGCTTGGTCTAATTGTTTTGCATGTCTTCCATCTAAAAAAAAAAGTATCCTGCCTGCTTTAATTTCGACTGAGACAACATGCACGACTTGTACATTTCATCTACACCACAATCTAGCCATCTATATATCAACTGCATGTATTGTTAGCTTGTAGCTGTACCATAACTGTCAAATCGATAATTTTTTTTAAACAAAAAAATGAATAAACAAAAATAAATCAACTGGCTAATAACTATCTAATCCAAAACAGCCAAGCTGTAAAAAAAGTGTGCGGCCCTCAGAAAGGCTATGGTGAAAAAAGATGTGAAATCCAAGGTGGCGGCCAAGAAATGGCTGTGATGGTAGGTTAATGGTAAAAATTTTAATAATGACAATTCAGGTAAATTTTGTGAAGCGGCACAAAAATTCACCTGAATTGTCGTTATTAAAATTTTTACCATTAACCTACCATCACAGCCATTTCTTGGCCGCCACCTTGGATTTCACATCTTTTTTCACCATAGCCTTTCTGAGGGCCGCACACTTTTTTTACAGCTTGGCTGTTTTGGATTAGATTTCATTTCTTTTTGTATTTGTATACCCCAAAGCCGGCCTATGGCCAGCTTTGGGACTTTTTTAACCTATGCTTTTTTTCTTTACTACAGGAAGACGTAAAGATGAAGTAGATATACTTTAAATATTTTATCAGTAAATGTACAAATTATATATATAATACATATGTGACCGGATTTGCAAAAAGGGGCCTTCCACACACATCCAATTTGCCAACTTTGACAATTGATAACTTCAGATTGGAAAGAGCTATTGCCTTGAAATTTGGGCAGTGGTGATTTCTTTGCAGCTGAACTCTCCACATGATGGTTTCTTTGTAGCTGAACTCTCTACAAGGTAATTTCTTCTAGCTGATCTCTCTACAGGGAGATTTGTTTGTAGCTGAACTATCTACAAGGTAACTTCTTCTAGCTGATCTCTCTACAGGGTGATTTGTTCGTAGCTGAATTCTGTACAGGCGATGTGTTTGCAGCTGAGCTCTTTACAAAATGGTTTCTTTGTAGCTGAACTCTCTACAAAGTAACTTCTTCTAACTGATCTTTCTACAGCGTGATTTGTTTGTAGCTGAACTATCTACAAGGTAATTTCTTCTAGCTGATCTCTCTACAGGGTGATTTGTTTGTAGCTGAATTCTGTACAGGTGATTTGTTTGCAGCTGAGCTCTTTACAAAATGGTTTCTTTGTAGCTGAACTCTCTAAAAGGTAACTTCTTCTAACTGATCTTTCTACAGGGTGATTTGTTTGTAGCTGAACTATCTACAAGGTAATATCTTCTAGCTGATCTCTCTACAGGGTGATTTGTTTGTAGCTGAATTCTGTACAGGTGATTTGTTTGCAGCTGAGCTCTTTACAGAATGGTTTCTTTGTAGCTGAACTCTCTACAAGGTAATTTCTTCTAGCTGATCTCTCTACAGGGAGATTTGTTTGTAGCTGAACTCTCTACAAGGTAACTTTTCTAGCTGATGTCTCTACAAGGTGGCTAGTTTGTAGCTGAACTCTCTACATTGTGGTTTCTTTGTAACTGAACTTTCTACAAGTTGACTTCTTCTAGCTGATCTTTCAATAGGGTGATTTGTTTGTAGCTTCACTCTCTACAAGGTAACTTCTTCTAGCTGATCTCTCTACAGGGAGATTTGTTTGTAACTGAACTCTCTACAGGTGATTTGTTTGAAGCTGAACTTTCTAAATGATGGTTTCTTTGAAGCTGAACTCTCAACAAGTTAATTTCTTCTAGCTGATCTCTCTACAGGGTGATTTGTTTGTAGATGAATTCTGTACAGGTGATTTGTTTGCAGCTGAGCTCTTTACAGAATGGTTTCTTTGTAGCTGAACTCTCTGAAAGGTAACTTCTTCTAACTGATCTTTCTACAGGGCAATTTGTTTTTGGCAGAATTTTCTACAGGGTGATTTCTTTGCAGCTGAACTCTCTACATGGTGGTTTCTTTGTAGCTGAACTCTCTACAAGGTAACTTCTTCTAGCTGATCTCTCTACAGGGTGATTTGTTTGTAGCTGAACAATCTACAAGGTAACTTCTTCTAGCTGATCTCTCTACAGGGTGGTTTCTTTGTAGCTGAACTCTCTAAAAGGTAACTTCTTCTAACTGATCTTTCTACAGGGCAATTTGTTTGTGGCTGTATTTTCTACAGGGTGATTTCTTTGCAGCTGAACTCTCTACATGGTGGTTTCTTTGTAGCTGAACTCTCTACAAGGTAACTTCTTCTAGCTGATCTCTCTACAGGGTAATTTGTTTGTAGCTGAACGATCTACAAGGTAACTTCTTCTAGCTGATCTCTCTACAGGGAGATTTGTTTGTAGCTGAACTCTCTACAGGTGATTTGTTTGAAGCTGAACTCTCTAAATGATGGTTTCTTTGTAGCTGAACTCTCTACAAGTTAACTTCTTCTAGCTGATCTCTCTACATGGTGATTTGTTTGTAGCTGAATTCTGTATAGGTGATTTGTTTGCAGCTGAGCTCTTTAAATAATGGTTTCTTTGTAGCTGAACTCTCTCAAGGTAACTTCTTCTAGCTGATGTCTTTACAGGGTCACTAGTTTGTAGCTGAATTCTCTACATGGTGGTTTCTTTGTAACTGAACTCTCTACAAGGTAACTTTTTCTAGCTCATCTTTCTACAGGGTGATTTATTTGTAGCTGAATTCTTTACAGGTGATTTGTTTGCAGCTGAGCTCTTTAAAGAATGGTTTCTTTGTAGCTGAACTCTCTACAAGGTACCTTCTTCTAGCTGATCTCTCTACAGGGAGATTTGTTTGTAGCTGAACTCTCTACATGATGGTTTCTTTGTAGCTGAACTCTCTACAAGGTAACTTCTTCTAGCTAATCTCTCTACAGGGAGATTTGTTTGTAGCTGAACTCTCTACATGATGATTTCTTTGTAGCTGAACTCTTTGCAAGGTAGAACTCTCTACATGGTGGTTTCTTTGTAGCTGAACTCTACAAGGTGATTTTTTCTAGCTGAACTATCTCTTTCCATAGTTGCATGAACTCCCTACAAGGTAACTTCTTCTAGCTGATCTCTCTACAGGGTGACTTGTGTGTAGCTGATCTCTATACAGGTTTCTTATTTCTAGCTGATCTCTTGAATTCTCTTCAGGGTGACTGCTCTATTAGGATGACTGCTCTATTAGAGTATCTCGATCTCGCACTTGCCGCACCAAGTTGGATTTCGTGTTATAACTCCGTGGCTTTAAGTCTGATTCTTCTACACCATTGATGAGCCTTTCTAAGATGATTACTCCATCTGTACAACGATTTTCAAAGCATTACCTTAAGCGGTTTATCTGGTAGGCGTGGCAAGCAGTCGTTTTTTTATTAGCTGATCTCGATTGCGTAATTGTTACACACTGTTGGTTTTTTCGTTGTATCTTCCTGGTTTTTAGCTCGATGTCTTTCAAACCACAAAAGGTTTGAGGTTCAATAGTTAACCTATTCACCCACCGATTTTCAGCTTCTTCCCATACGCGGTTTACCCTGTAGGCGTGACAACATATTGGTGTTATTTTTCGTTAATAATCGCTCATAACTCTTTGCCTGTTTATCGTATTCCAGCCAACGTTGGTACCGAGATGCACCTTTATATCCCCCTTCTGTGTGCCAAATTTCAAGGCAATCGGATAACGCGTTCGCGTTTTATAGCAGTTTTTGTAAGTGTGCGACAAGAAAAAGAAAAAAAACGAAGAAACTGAGCCAATTTTTGAAGTCGCATATCTCGGGAACGCGCGAAGCGAATTCGCTCAAATTTGGAATGTGGAGTGCTGCAGTTGGAGGGAATGTCCACAGCAAAAATCGTCTTGTTTCATCAAGGAAGCACAGAGCTACGGAGGTGCGAAAATTGCGTTTTCTTTCTTCCTGTCAATATACTCACGGGTGTTACGCGCCGGCTTCTTGAGCCGCACGACACACTACCGTGTGTCTTGATATAGCAGACGATATGCTGGGGAAGACAAAGGAAAATTATTTTTAAATTAATTAATAAAAGTATCATATAATTGTCATATGGTCTGGCTGTATAGCTACACTGACTACAAGCCTGGCTAGATTTGAAATTGTTTGGACGTATATGAAGCGATATGATTGTAAAACGATCATATAATTATAGCCATAAAGTGGTTGTATGCACCTTTTGATGCACTGCACAAACTATATATCCTCTCCTCCACCGGTACTTTACTTGTGCTAGTCATGATTCCCCCCCCCCCCCCTTTTCACACATTCTCCACATGTTTGCCGTACTTGCACGCACACACACACACACACACACACACACACACACACACACACACACACACACACACACACACACACACACACATACACACATGATACATGGCACAATCACACTGCAATTGTTAAACAATCGAAATTAAATAAAATATATATGTACCACATGGATTGCAGAATGAAAATAGAAGGGTGGTCATAGTATAGTTCAGTCCAGTGGTTCGATGCACACATATGGTAATCCCAAATGAAACAAAACCACACTGGTTAAATGGTACAATGGTTGGTTGAACAATAGAAGTTATATTTATGTACCACATGGATTGCATAATAGAAAAAGGAGTGGTTTTTTGTTGTTGTTGTTGTTGTTGTTCTGGCAATTTATTTTAGAAGCCAATGTGGTAGCACTGGTTATAATTAGCACTGGTCACTTCCATTGTTTGAGGTCTGGTCTAATTGTTTTGAATGTCTTCCATCTAAAATTTTTTTCCACTTGTTTTTTACTTTACGTAGCCTTTCTCCCTTGACACTAGGGGATTTGACAAATAAATTCACATTTGTACTTAGCTAGCTAGCTATAGATACACATGACACGGCAACTGAGCTCTGCAGCCTTCAGTCCTGGTTGGTTAGCTAGCTACGTAGCTTGGGAACATGCGTGCATGTATATGCATATACTGTAGAATACGGAACACTTACTAGTGTATTTCATAGCCCATGGTCCATGTCTGTTGCAAATCTTCACTGCTTGTTCTCCAGTCATGCCGGATCACTCGTGAAAACCGCTATAATTTTGAATTTGTCACGTGATCGTGAGACTTGGTTGATCATGCGCGTTGCTACGTAACCTGTATTATAAGCACTTTCATGTCAACATGCAGTCATATACAGCCAGATATCATCTAGTTTTATTCTAGTTTCTCTAAACCCCATCCCCATCCTCTCCTTGACTTTCAACTTGTTTGTTTTAAATTTAATGTCAATTTAAAGATTGCATGTGATCACTTACAATACAAATAATAAATAATATGAGCAATGTAGCTAGATAGCTACAATGACTACAATAACAAATATTAATTCAAGTGAAATATACCTGTAATTATAATAATGAAGAAGGTTACAACAAACTACTAGCTAGCTATACAGTTTAACTTTGGTCAACTCTCATCTCCAGCAGTGTCAGTCTCATCTTCTAAGTAACTGCTTACAGCAGTAATCAAGCCATCAAGACCGAGAACTTTGACAGTCTCAAAGTCCGTGTCCCTGCACAGCGGGCAATTTGCTGAATGACTGGTTGCCAGCAACTGCTGAACACATTGTTCACATCCTACGATTGACTTGCAGCACATTGATACAACCATCGGTGGCCTTATCGGGACCACCTGACATATACAACATTTTAATATATCTTTCAATTTGTCCCTTAATGAGATTGGCAATGTCCTTTCAATGATTGATCTTAAGCCTCTAAACTCATCCCTCATATCCCTCAGTTCATTTGTGATCCTTTTGGCAGCACGAGGTGCCAGCTCTTCGTCAATGTCATTGTCAGCATCATCTTGAATCATATTGAGATCCCTCTGTGTCATGGCATATAATTTCCTTCTGGGTGCCTTCCAGAAAGCTAACCCTGAAAATGATAAAGTTATACATACGGTAAACCACAAGTCCTGTATTGTTACTGTGTACAGTATATGCACATTGCTTTTACATACAGCTAGCTACCTTGAGTGGCAGATGAATTTTCAATTTTTAGGCCATTATTTGTCACAATAACGTGATCTGATCCCCACTTTTGTTGTATCGCAGCCAATATAAACTCAGTGTGAGCTGTAGATTCTGTGATATTCACAAATATCTGGGCTTTATCATGAAACCTTATTGTCCTGCCGTTCTTTGTTAGCTTGGCTTGCACCAGTTTCACAGTAGAAGATGGTGGAGGACGCCTTGCCACCACCGATCTGAACATAGAGTTAGATGACCCCTGGTAGGGAGTGGACGATGCAAGTACATGTACAGGTGGATTGGTCCCGGGTATACTGCTGTTGCTGCTGTTTAAAGACTGGACATGGGAAGATGGGGTCCCAGTTGGGGTCCTGGTACGGCCCTCTGTCAAGTTCCTGCCTTCCACCAGTAGAGTTGAAAAGGGCATCACACCTTCTTGAGACAGGTTAAAGGTCCCATTCTCACTTGGAAAATACATCGATTCGTCAATACTGTCCTTCAAGAAGACGACTGAAGGGTCAACCTGTATGTGAAAGGAAAAAAATGCAATCTATGAAGTACTTAGCTATAGCTAGTTTAAAACAAAAAAAATATATAAAAAATAAAAAACATCATTATACACTGTACGTATAGCTATGATATAGCTAGCCATAGCAATCCTGCAAGGTAGATCCACGTCCCTCTGTTAGCTAGCTATAGCTAACCTGAAACAAGCGGCGGAGATTTTCAGTAGTCACTTGATGCATGAACACATCAGCTTGCTGTTCTCCCTTCTGCAGGGTAATTCGATCGGATTGAGTAGCCCTATCAGCCATATGGTTACGCAAATGCAGTTTATCTGATGCCTGTCACAGCACGTAGGCTATTTATACCTTGTGTGCAGTAGCTACTAGCTACCTCTACTAGACCTCAAACCATACTTTCAAATACAATACACATTATGCTCCTTCTTTGTTTGACCTGTAGCATTCTTTATTAGATACTAGATTTGACACGTAGTTAGCTAGCTACTCTGACATAGAGGTTTAGCTAGGTAATTAAGAACTATATGGCTGCTTGCCAGTTTAGTTCTTTGTTCTAGTACCCACTAACCACAAGTTTCTATACTGTGCCGGAATATATAGCTAAGCATACTTAAGTGTCAAATCCAGTAACTAACAAAGAATGTTACAGGTTGAACAAAGAAGGAGCATAATATGTATTGTATTTGAAAGTATGGTTTGAGGTCTAGTAGAGGTCTATTAGCTACTGCACACAAGGTATAAATAGCCTACGTGCTGTGACAGGCATCAGATAAACTGCATTTGCTTAACCATATGGCTGATAGGGCTACTGAATCCGATCGAATTACCCTGCAGAGGGCCGCGTTACCGGAAATCCTAGGTCATGAGCTATTTAAAAAAATCGATGGCCAAAGTATAGGCACCCATTGGGGAACTTTCCATACGCGAGGGTTACACCTTTGGGTCTGGGTGTAGGACCTAAAGTACACCGTATATACCATACTTCTGCATAAAGTGTAGCGATTACGAGGGGTTAACACCTGGCTATGAATTTTAAAAAAAACATACCATTTTGGCTTGAAGTTGCTGGTAGATCCACCTGGTGACGTCAAATCTATTCGAGTCTGGGTTTAAACAAATCATTATCACAGCAGAGGTGTTTATCGGTGATTTACTTTCAGCTGACAATGAAACACGACTGGCTTTTCCTTAGTAAAGTTTCAGCATTCTCTCAACGCCATCTTATTTTTGTTCCATCGATCGATTTAAAATGTTTTATCAAACGACAATCCGCCCTTTTTTCATGCCAGGCGCTTACATTGGGGTGTACTTTGTGACAACAGTGGACGAGACGAGGGGTCCGCAACGCAGCAAAATCACGTACGAGATTCAGAATCTTTACGGATTCACCGGAGATTCAGGGATTCCGAGGGATTCAGTCGAGATTCACCGGGATTCATGCAGATTCGGTGGGATTCACCCAAGATTCAGTGGGATTCACTCGAAATTCAGTGGGATTCACTAGAGATTCAGTGGGATTTACTCGGGATTCACCCGAGATTCAGTTTATATTCAGTGAGATTCACCCTATAGATTCAGTGAGGTTCACCCGAGATTCGAGGATTCAATCAAATTTAGCCCGGCCAAATCTCAGAGGTCGGCTTTCTAGCGACTAAATATGTTCACCAGGATACATTAGGCAAAAGCAGCTCTAAGGGAAGTTTTGGATTCTGCTTCGCAGAAGTGTATTACAGCATCTCAAAGAATATTTATGGCTAGGGATTGTCGCGAGTGGTTTCCTGCCTCCCCAGAGTGACTCTTTAGTTAGTTAAATGTACATGCATGTATACTTACTTTATGTTTTGTACTCCCTTGCCATGCCCACCCAGGTGTTTTTAACCAACCCTGTCTGGTGGTCGCATGTGACCAAGGATTCCTTAATGTTAGTGTAAATGTTTGTGTCTCATATAATAATGATGGTTTTCTCTCTCTTCAGCTAGTGAATATCATAAGTTTGGCATTGTAGCTACGTAACTTGGACAACACTGATCAAGCAGCATGGACTCAGTAGCTAGCTAGCTCTTCATACTGGCTCAGTGTGATGATTCCTTGTACCAAAATTTAACTACCGAATGTCCTGCTTATATATATATATATATATATATAGGCTGCCACTAGTGCCATTAGGCAATTTGCAGTTGTAGCTGCTCGTATTATACATAATATATGTACAAGTGTAATATTTATTGTAGTAGATGTATCATGTATATAAATATACCTCACCAGTTTTAGTACATGCCATGGAGATGGCTAAGTTGGACTGAGACTCGGAATAAAACTATGTACTATATGCATCTATACACCAACATCAAGATCATGCATGACAAGTAATCATGCCATGTGTACACTAACATAACATATTAACTGTAAGGATTTCACTTTTCATTTACAGTTTTTACAAAACCATTTTTGTCCTGGTACAATATTGTTATCAGTGCCTATGCACTCAAAGTGAAACCATTCTTTACACATCATTTTGCCACATCGCACCATTTCCTTTTTCTTGTCATTTGGTGACCTACAGTAACAATACACTTCTGTTTTCACAATCTTTGATTGAAGCACTCTTCTCTCCCTGATAGTCGGAAATAGGGCCATTCTTTTAGTCTCAAGGCAAGTAAGTAAGTGTTCTCTCATCAAGCCTTGATTGTACACAATTAATGATGGATCTTGTCCATGGGAAATACTGGTAATATAAGCGGCTGCAAACAGTCCACAATCATTGTCTCCAGATTGTTTGTTAACATTAGCAATTCCAACGGTAAAATACTTGTTCTTGGTAAACACAAGTTGCGACAGCAGTAATCTTGTGTGCTCATGGAGCAAAGAGTACTTAGAATCATATAGAATAACATCAGCACTATCAGCATTTCCACTAGCCGATGCTACTACCCAATGATTACGGTTTACCAAAAGTATCTGCAACGATGTCAATCCTGTAGGCATTGCATGGTGTCATTTTCTGTAAATCTTGTTTCAGGGTATCTTGCAAAGAATGAATATGAGGAAATTGGCACTTCAACCTTGACTGTTAGCTAGGTATTATTGAAAAAGCACAACATGGCATGCAATTCAGTTCTCAACACTATTAAGCCTGTTGATTTTATTCAAGGATTAGGCTTTTCACCTAGCTTGACAAAACCTCTTGATGAAACGTGGAGTTAACACGATTTAACAGCAAAGTTTTGTCCTCCATGCGCGTCCATACGCGAAGTGGTTTGTTTTCTATGTACCTGTCATCATTTAGACTGCCTTCCACACCTCGCCCCGAGCTGCCCTCGCATCTGTCCAAGTCCTGAGCCAAATCCACTGCAGCTTCAGACATCGAGCTAGCACTGATCGAATAACCAACTATTGTACAACACAGTCAACACATGAGCTATTGCCAGCTATCACAACGTACCAGTGTTAGCAACAGACAAAGGTGAGCTCTTGCGCGAGCCAAGTCAGTGCAACGACACCTCGAACGACACGAGGTAACACCTCCAGCTGATCGCGAATTTTTCGTAGATCACGTGATCAATATCCGGGAAATTCCCGAAAATCTCCGGAAAATCTCGTGATAAGATTCAAAGATTCACAAAGATTCAGGCTCAAGGTGTACGAGATTCAGGTTGCGTTGCGGACCCCTCGGGACGAGAGGTTGCTGTCAGAGGAGTATATAGTGGCGAATGGTGATAAGACATGTATTTGCGTACGCTAACGGGAGAAAAGAAGCGCGTGCTACATTTTGACTGGAACGCGAAAGGTATGGGGATGATACACGGCTGTCCTAGCACTGGCAAGCTGGGTAGTCGGTAGTCTATTTAACAATGGGGAGGGATGGCACATAACACTATGTGATGGTCCCAGAATATGTCTAGCTGACCATTCTTATGAAGAATGTCAATTGTGACCTGCCTAATGTAGCCACCTGCTGAATTAAATGTGTCAATTATACATAAAGTATAAGGTCAGGAAATTTTTTCTTGATTAAATGCTGTACCATCACACTTGAACAGTGCCACAATAGACCGTATTCCAAATG
Organism: Dysidea avara; assembly: GCF_963678975.1. NCBI lineage: Eukaryota > Metazoa > Porifera > Demospongiae > Dictyoceratida > Dysideidae > Dysidea > Dysidea avara. The sequence continues at coordinate 49,312,101 of NC_089273.1, forward strand.
ACGTCACAAAATAAAATGGCTGTGGCTATTTGGGGTATTCTAACAATTTCGAGTGAGAGTACCAATGGGGCTTAATAATATTCAAATCGCTATTCAACCCTGGAATAAGATATTGACCTAAAACTAACAGGTACAATTATAAGGGTATAAAATCTATTCTCTAATGCCAGGTTAAAAATTTTCAGCTGGTTTTCAAAGTTTAGAAGAAAAACTATTGTTTCTTTGCTGTAATAACCAAACCTGGTAATTTCGCCTCGATATCTAGTTTGTTAGCTTCTATATCAATCTTTGAAATCTCGATCGCCATTGGTGATAATACTCGAAAATATAAGAATCCCCCAAATAGAAAATCCGTGTGACATCATTTGGAATACGGTCTATTCATTCTACAATATTACAAGTAACACTACCTTGATATTTTGATCTACTAAAACACCACTGCAAATTAGTGGAGAATACTTATAAATGTTTGAATAACCACTGCATCAAGTGACAGGTAGCTAAGATGCAATATGATGTTTTAAGACAGCACTCTTGCGCTTAACTTGAAAGATAGTGTCACACAGATTTGTTGGAGAGTGTTTTCGTAATACTAAAACACCTTAGTGCCTAGTTATATATATATATAAACAGTGAGGGGGTGCCACACCAACATATCCTGTACTCCTATGTTCATCCTCAGTCAAAGTGGTCAACCTCAAAAAATATGCTTTGACTTCTGACTTTCACTAAAAGTTGCACTTGACTCTTGAATTTAGTACATTTTTGTAAAGTACATTTAAATTGTTCTAAATGTATCAATAATTGTATATAACTTTTGAGCTGAGAGCTTGTCCTTACTAAGCATACTGTTTAAATGTGTACTGTTAGGTTTTATTGTAAGCATCATCAGGGGCGTAGCCAGGATTTTTTTGAAGGAGGTTCGGATTTAAAGTGGAATGTCTTAAGAGGAAGGCCTGGGTGCTTCCCCTAGACCATGTTACTAAAATAGTGCATACACAAAATATGCCCTTAGGCAGTAAGATTAAAAGGTGCTGTTTGTGCATCTAACTAGCTAAAACCTACACACTGCTGTTTATGCAGCTATAGAAACTATAAGCCTATTGTAAAACTAACTTATCTTTACTTCCAGACAGCATACTGACAGCCAACTTCAATTTCCTAGTGCACGGAAGCCCTCCACACTCGAGTCCCTTAGTTGGCAATACTTTTTTCCAGCTAAACATTATTCTCAGCTCTCAGCTGATCCAGCTGTTGATGGTCAATAACTTCAGACATGGCTTGTACTCCAGTATGTTGGAGACATCATGTGCCCACAACATTTACCAAATAAACAAATCATTCATCAGGTAAATATACATCAACAATTCACAGTTTGTGCTAACCTGACACATGTATAACACGACCACTCAAGTTCTGCCTTGTAATAAACCATAGAACAGTCCTTCGCCATTTCACTAACGCCATTTCAACCATGCATCACGTACACAATTGATCATGTGATGCAATAGATATGGTTCAGCATTAATGTGATGTGACCCTCAAGAGTAGTACAAAGGAGCACCAGTGGGCAAATAGCTACCGGAGAGCTACAGGGCTATAAGATTTGGTGTGATTTTTAATTTTTAAGAAATTCTGCTTCTGAAAGGGGGGTTCATCCGAACCCCCCACTGCCTACACCCTTGATTGTAACAAAGTTCTATAGCTTTAGCAATAAATTAATTTTAGCCTTGACAGGCCTATATCAAGGTGGCACTCCAATATATCCTGTACTCTAGTGTTCATCCTTGGTCAAGGCGAAAATCAAAGTGAAGCTAGAATTTTGCAATCAGCCAAAGATAATTGCATTGCAGAAAATGTATTTGCAAACATTATTTGTTGCACTTAAACATGTCTGTTTTGGTGACGATCTGATAGCGATATGCAAAAATGCGGACGATATATGGTTTGCCAATAACCAGTCAGATTTTTTATGTAACACTACTAGTTAAAATAGACACGTTTCACACTGCACTAAATTAATGCCACTTTGCAATGGCCACATAATACATCATAGAAATTTTCTACGGCTTGGCCTAGTGGACATGCATGCAACCATAAAGTACTCAATAAAACACAGTAGTACCATATGATTTTGTGTATATGTCTCCCACCCCTAAGTTGTGAAGCTATGATACCCCTCCCCTCACTATGTTACGCTATTGTATTATTGTGCGTCGTGATGCCCCTCCCCTCACTATGTTACGCTATTGTATTATTGTGCGTCGTGATGCCCCTCCCCTCACTATGTTACACTATTGTATTATTGTCTGTCGTAATGCCCCTACCCTCACTATGTTACACTATTGTATTATTTTGTGTTGTGATGCCCCTGCCCTCACTATGTTACAATATTGTATTATTGTGTGTCATGATGCCCCTACCCTCACTATGTTACACTATTGTATTATTGTGTGTTGTGATACACTATTGTATTATTGTCTATTGTATTATTGTGTGTCGTGATGCCCCTACCCTCACTATGTTACAATATTGTATTATTGTGTGTCATGATGCCCCTACCCTCACTATGTTACACTATTGTATTATTGTGTGTTGTGATACACTATTGTATTATTGTCTATTGTATTATTGTGTGTCGTGATGCCCCTACCCTCACTATGTTACAATATTGTACTATTGTGTGTTGTGATGCCCCTCCCCTCACTATGTTACACTATTGTATTATTGTGTGTCATGATGCCCCTACCCTCACTATGTTACAATATTGTACTATTGTGTGTTGTGATGCCCCTACCCTCACTATGTTACACTATTGTATTATTGTGTGTCATGATGCCCCTACCCTCACTATGTTACACTATTGTATTATTGTGTGTTGTGATACACTATTGTATTATTGTCTATTGTATTATTGTGTGTCGTGATGCCCCTACCCTCACTATGTTACAATATTGTATTATTGTGTGTCATGATGCCCCTACCCTCACTATGTTACAATATTGTACTATTGTGTGTTGTGATGCCCCTACCCTCACTATGTTACACTATTGTATTATTGTGTGTTGTGATACACTATTGTATTATTGTCTATTGTATTATTGTGTGTCGTGATGCCCCTACCCTCACTATGTTACAATATTGTATTATTGTGTGTCATGATGCCCCTCCCCTCACTATGTTACACTATTGTATTATTGTGTGTCATGATGCCCCTACCCTCACTATGTTACAATATTGTACTATTGTGTGTTGTGATGCCCCTACCCTCACTATGTTACACTATTGTATTATTGTGTGTCATGATGCCCCTACCCTCACTATGTTACACTATTGTATTATTGTGTGTTGTGATACACTATTGTATTATTGTCTATTGTATTATTGTGTGTCGTGATGCCCCTACCCTCACTATGTTACAATATTGTATTATTGTGTGTCATGATGCCCCTACCCTCACTATGTTACAATATTGTACTATTGTGTGTTGTGATGCCCCTACCCTCACTATGTTACACTATTGTATTATTGTGTGTTGTGATACACTATTGTATTATTGTCTATTGTATTATTGTGTGTCGTGATGCCCCTACCCTCACTATGTTACAATATTGTACTATTGTGTGTTGTGATGCCCCTCCCCTCACTATGTTACACTATTGTATTATTGTGTGTCATGATGCCCCTACCCTCACTATGTTACAATATTGTACTATTGTGTGTTGTGATGCCCCTCCCCTCACTATGTTACACTATTGTATTATTGTGTGTCATGATGCCCCTACCCTCACTATGTTACAATATTGTACTATTGTGTGTTGTGATGCCCCTACCCTCACTATGTTACACTATTGTATTATTGTGTGTCATGATGCCCCTACCCTCACTATGTTACACTATTGTATTATTGTGTGTTGTGATACACTATTGTATTATTGTCTATTGTATTATTGTGTGTCGTGATGCCCCTACCCTCACTATGTTACAATATTGTATTATTGTGTGTCATGATGCCCCTACCCTCACTATGTTACACTATTGTATTATTGTGTGTTGTGATACACTATTGTATTATTGTCTATTGTATTATTGTGTGTCGTGATGCCCCTACCCTCACTATGTTACAATATTGTACTATTGTGTGTTGTGATGCCCCTACCCTCACTATGTTACAATATTGTACTATTGTGTGTTGTGATGCCCCTCCCCTCACTATGTTACACTATTGTATTATTGTGTGTCATGATGCCCCTACCCTCACTATGTTACAATATTGTACTATTGTGTGTTGTGATGCCCCTACCCTCACTATGTTACACTATTGTATTATTGTGTGTCATGATGCCCCTACCCTCACTATGTTACACTATTGTATTATTGTGTGTTGTGATACACTATTGTATTATTGTCTATTGTATTATTGTGTGTCGTGATGCCCCTACCCTCACTATGTTACAATATTGTATTATTGTGTGTCATGATGCCCCTACCCTCACTATGTTACAATATTGTACTATTGTGTGTTGTGATGCCCCTACCCTCACTATGTTACACTATTGTATTATTGTGTGTTGTGATACACTATTGTATTATTGTCTATTGTATTATTGTGTGTCGTGATGCCCCTACCCTCACTATGTTACAATATTGTATTATTGTGTGTCATGATGCCCCTCCCCTCACTATGTTACACTATTGTATTATTGTGTGTCATGATGCCCCTACCCTCACTATGTTACAATATTGTATTATTGTGTGTCATGATGCCCCTACCCTCACTATGTTACAATATTGTATTATTGTGTGTCATGATGCCCCTACCCTCACTATGTTACAATATTGTATTATTGTGTGTCATGATGCCCCTACCCTCACTATGTTACACTATTGTATTATTGTGTGTTGTGATACACTATTGTATTATTGTCTATTGTATTATTGTGTGTCGTGATGCCCCTACCCTCACTATGTTACAATATTGTATTATTGTGTGTCGTGATGCCCCTGCCCTCACTATGTTACAATATTGTATTATTGTGTGTCGTGATGCCCCTACCCTCACTATGTTACACTATTGTATTATTGTGTGTTGTGATACACTATTGTATTATTGTCTATTGTATTACTGTGTGTCGTGATGCCCCTACCCTCACTATGTTACACTATTATATTATTGTGTGTTGTGATACCCCTCCCCTCACTATGTTACACTATTGTATTATTGTGTGTCATGATGCCCCTACCCTCACTATGTTACAATATTGTACTATTGTGTGTTGTGATGCCCCTCCCCTCACTATGTTACACTATTGTATTATTGTGTGTCATGATGCCCCTACCCTCACTATGTTACAATATTGTACTATTGTGTGTTGTGATGCCCCTACCCTCACTATGTTACACTATTGTATTATTGTGTGTCATGATGCCCCTACCCTCACTATGTTACACTATTGTATTATTGTGTGTTGTGATACACTATTGTATTATTGTCTATTGTATTATTGTGTGTCGTGATGCCCCTACCCTCACTATGTTACAATATTGTATTATTGTGTGTCATGATGCCCCTACCCTCACTATGTTACAATATTGTACTATTGTGTGTTGTGATGCCCCTACCCTCACTATGTTACACTATTGTATTATTGTGTGTTGTGATACACTATTGTATTATTGTCTATTGTATTATTGTGTGTCGTGATGCCCCTACCCTCACTATGTTACAATATTGTATTATTGTGTGTCATGATGCCCCTCCCCTCACTATGTTACACTATTGTATTATTGTGTGTCATGATGCCCCTACCCTCACTATGTTACAATATTGTATTATTGTGTGTCATGATGCCCCTACCCTCACTATGTTACAATATTGTATTATTGTGTGTCATGATGCCCCTACCCTCACTATGTTACAATATTGTATTATTGTGTGTCATGATGCCCCTACCCTCACTATGTTACACTATTGTATTATTGTGTGTTGTGATACACTATTGTATTATTGTCTATTGTATTATTGTGTGTCGTGATGCCCCTACCCTCACTATGTTACAATATTGTATTATTGTGTGTCGTGATGCCCCTGCCCTCACTATGTTACAATATTGTATTATTGTGTGTCGTGATGCCCCTACCCTCACTATGTTACACTATTGTATTATTGTGTGTTGTGATACACTATTGTATTATTGTCTATTGTATTACTGTGTGTCGTGATGCCCCTACCCTCACTATGTTACACTATTATATTATTGTGTGTCATGATGCCCCTACCCTCACTATGTTACACTATTGTATTATTGTGTGTTGTGATGCCCCTACCCTCACTATGTTACACTATTATATTATTGTGTGTCATGATGCCCCTACCCTCACTATGTTACACTATTATATTATTGTGTGTCATGATGCCCCTACCCTCACTATGTTACACTATTGTATTATTGTGTGTCGTGATGCCCCTACCCTCACTATGTTACAATATTGTATTATTATGTGTTGTGATGCCCCTACCCTCACTATGTTACACTACTGTATTACTGTGTGTTGTGATGCCCCTCCCCTTACTATGTTACACTATTGTAATATTGTGTGTTGTGATGCCCCTACCCTCACTATGTTATTGTGTGTCGTGATGCCCTTCTCCTCACTATATCACACTATTGTGTTATTGTGTGTCAGGATTTCACGTGGCTTTGTCACTCCTTATTACAGATTCATTGCTGTAAAAAAAAAATTATCTGATAAATATGTGTATGTCTGACAGTGCTACAATGATTTCAAGCAGCAACTATATTGAAAGGTACATTATTATTGTAACATATAACATACATGTTAGAATACAGTGTATGAGCTATTGTAAAATTTAATTTTTGGTACACATTAATATCTAGAGACACTTGCATGTACACATACTACAGACACAAATTCATGCATACATACTGTATACACACTTACATGACCCAACACACACCACACCACATCACACGCACATAACACACACCCAACTAGAAAGACACACATATTACACACACGCACACTATACATGTACATGTATACATACACACTACACACACACACACACACACACACACACACACACACACACACACACACACACACACACACACACACATGCACTACACATACCACACTACATTCACGCATGCACACACACACTACACACATGCGCACACATATCTACACACACACACACAACACACACATGTATACACTCCAGTGGACTATATTATTTATATCTCTTTTACTTACAGATGAGATTCATCACTTAGGGTTGCTTGTTACAAGCATGTCGTTGCTTCTGAACGTATTCCATATACGTAGCAACGAAATGTTGGTATCAACCAAGCCTTTTTTGTATCTACCACTTCTTCATGACACAATGATTGAGTGTGCTATTGAGTGGATGTGCTATCGTACATAGTGAGTCCCTCTTTTACACTTACTTGTTTTACCTAATCCGTTGCACACTAAATAACTTTGAAGTAGTGTCTCTTCGATGGAGGTGTATTGATGCAGTGGTCGTGCCAAGTTTGTCATCACCAGATCTGTTCATTATCAATATTGTGACATAATAGTGTAGTGATGCATAATACATTCGTACGTACTTCTTATAATATTAAGTGATTTTAAAAAAAACAGTACGATGTGCATTATAATACTTAATAGTGATCGATCTACTTGTATATATAATAATCACGATGGTTAATCAAATGAAACTATATGGCTTCACATAAGAAACATACCTTTGTAACATACAATATGCTTGGGTAAATTAAGCTATCATTAAGTGCACCACACAACATTCGTTTCTGTATATATATGTGAAAGTTGTAAAAAATTGTGTAGTTGCCTCATATGGCTTCCCATAGCATCCAAATAAGGTGGACAGGAGACCAAGTTCTGCTCTGCTCATAACCAAATAGAACATCACTACTTGCAGTACTTGGAAATGCCGATGGTTATGTTTTGTGACCAGAACCACATAGTAACATGTTGTCAGGTAGTTGGTCGATGTATGGTGTACATATTTGATGTGTTGTGGGAGTGTTCTATTGAAAGGTAACTTGATAGAATGGAAGATCTAGCAATTTTTACGGAAATCGATATCTCAAAATGAAACTCCTCCTTGACCACAATTTTTCACGCATGCGTAGACACACAGTACCTTTACCCATTAAATAAGTTTCAAACATCAGAACTGATATCCAGTCGGAAATAATAGCTGTGAAATCTGCTCCCAATTTCAAGTCCATATTCTGACCACAAGACACACCCACATGTTCTGTTACACATTTTAAAGCTCCTTTGTGACATTTACGACATCTCACACCATTTAAACATGAAAACAATGCTTCAAAGGGGAATTACTGTAAAAATTGACGTAAAACCTATTTTCGCGAGGACCCACCCACCAGGCTCAAAAATTTCATAGAAGGTGTTATTCAAGGTACATTATATTTAAATTGACAAATGACCCTTATACATCACATAATGACCGATATATCAAGCTTTTAGTGATAAAATCCTGCAAAAGTGATGAAACCTATATACATTATCTACAGTAGCTATACCCTATCTTACAAGAGTGCACTTTTGTGAAGGAGTTACACTAATACTTTTAAACTAAAGTGAAGGAGTTGAAGGTCACCGCTCAGGTGAGCATGGGAATATGAAGGGATGGTCAATGACCTGGGACCAGAGGAGGTTGAGCATGCATCTTGAGAGCTGCTTTTGAACTAGTGCAACTTTGTCACCTCATGAAGTTCTAAAAGGATACTTTAAATATTCATATCAGTGTGTCTGAAGTCATTATACTTAGTATCCCGAGATACCTGAGTATATCCCAGGACGTCTCATAGCATGGATCCACTAGATCCTACAATACTAAGTATGCCGAGATACCTGAGTACATCCCAGGATGTCTGATAGTGGGAAGCTTCTAGATCCTATAATACTTAGTATCCCAAGATACCTGGGTACATTCTGGATGTCTGATAGCAGGGTGTCTGATAGCAGGGAGCCTCTAGATCTTGCAATACTTAGTATCCCGTAATGTGCATGAGCATGATCCTCCCACACGAAGTTCTTTATATTATGTATGTATAACATCTTGCCACATACAGTATGAAAAATTCTGTTTCGTGTTAGGTATTACAGTTGGCATTTGGCTACACCAATCTATTTTACTATTTCAACAACCACTTCCATCGGTATGTTATAGCAGTGTATCAGTATGCACTTTGTGGTAATGTCTTCACTGCATTTAGTTTGTACAAGAACCTTATGCCCAAAGAAAGTTCAAACAAGATTTTCATGGTTATGGTGTCGATCTCAGGACAGCAGTATGGATAAAAAGGAGGTAACACATACAGTGACTATTAATTTTGTGAAACACTTGCTATCATAAATACTCTAGACGAACAGTCAAAGTCACTCTGCTGAAACATTTGTAGGATGACATGCCCGCTATTCATCATCAACTCTCTGCTAGTATGTCAAGTGACAAATAAAAGGCAAGTGCGAGGCAGGGGTCAATAAGAGAAGGAGAGGTCAATGAAGAGGAGACACCACAAGTAGTTATGCCTTACATCTGACCAACTGGTATGTGGGTAAGCAACATAAAACAAGTTTTATGTGTATCCTGATCTTAACGTTTAGGTTTAAAAGATGGAAAACCAGATTTTCACTGACAACTAAAATTAAAGTAACACACACATTAGGATAGTCAATGTGATTGTATACATTTAAATGTTGTAATTGCATATGATGTAATCTTCTATTGATGTAAGTGTGTGTAACTGATTTACAATATATTCTGTATGTGTGCTTGTAATATAATATTTAGAATTTGTACATGTTATGGCTCTGTGTTAACTATCTATTCATACATCTTGTTCGTTAACTTAAAATGTAACAAATGGTGAGGAGTAGTTTAGTTGGTTTGCAACAATTGCAAGCGTTTTCGCACAGACCACATTGCTAAAGCTGGCAGAAGCAAAGCTCCTGGAAAGAGGAGGACACAGCAGAGTCACAACAGTCATAAGAAAGAGTCCTCAGAAACAAAGTCTGGCAAATGCAATGGATGGAGTGGATCACATTAACAATGATGACCTCCGACAGCTGAACACTGAGCCTTCAGATGAAGATTCCACTGCCGACATAACCCACGTACATTCAGTCTCATCAACAGTTCCTGAAAGCTACAAAGTGCTTGTTTAATAACTGAATGGCAATCACCTAGTGATGGAACTTGACACAGGAGCAGCAGTATATATCTTTGGTCAGTGAGAAGACATGGTCCAATAAATTGAACAGTCCTACATGTACACTGAAAACCACCTCGCTTAAATTGCATAGTTATCCTGACAGGAAGCTGCAAGTGTTGGGCTACTGCAAGCAATGTAGCGCTGATTAGATGACTAGTCTCTGTCTTCACATCTTGCAATTGCAAGCCTTCATGATCATGCTTCCAAACATATTATTTTGTGGTTATAGCTATAGCCAAATCATTAATCACAATGACTTCATTTTTATGAATAATTGTACTGACTGTTCTATTAGGATAGTTCGACGTTTAGCAGGAGCTAGTGCTGCAGCTCAAAGCCTGTATCTTGTAGCTGTGTAATGTAGATAATGCATTTAGCATGCTTCCTTTAAACAATACCCACACAGAAAACCTAGAAAATCTTACAGTAAGGTCTGTATACAATGGCTTCAATTATCGCCTATAAGCCACAGCAACCACCGTAACCATCGAATTAAAAGCTGGAAGCACTTAAAAATATAAACTTTGCAAATTGGAATTCATTAATTCCAACTTCCAAATACTATATCTATGCAAAGCATAAAACTTTAGCGCTTGGCGCGCGCAGCGCGCCAAGCGCTAAAGTTTTATGCTTTGCATAGATATAGTATTTGGATGGCGGAGTGATCCCTGCATCGAGAAGCCTGCAGTTCGTGGAAATATACATAAATGTGATATCCACAAACTGGTTAAGTAAACAATCTTTACATTTCTGTAAACAATGTTGACATCAAGTTGTGTGATCTCAGGAGGATAATGATAGCTGAACATTGAATATCAAATTAAACCAGAAACAGTAAGCTAAGGCATAAGATTTCTTTTGGTGTAAACAACATAAAATATATTGCTTTATTTACTGATACAGACAAATGTACTGTATTTAACATTTTAAGATTAAAGTTTACACGGTTTTTGATAAAAAATACCCACATTAGCATAACATCAATACGGATGCTACTAAGTGTAAGAATATCTGCAGTGTTATAACAGTCTCATTATACATAATTTGCTTTTGATTTAGATAATGTGATAATTGTTTTTGCTCTCTGAGATACAAGTGCAATAGGTGGTTACATAACAACACAAATGTGACCGGATTTACGAAAAGGGGTCTTTCACACCCATCCAATTGCAATTTACGAACTTTGACAATTCATAGCTTGCAATTGGAAAAAGGTATTGCCTTGAAATTTGGACAGAAATGAGCACCACAGCAGGTTAATGTATGGAGAAAATCTTAGGGTTGTATCTTTCTTTAACACTAAGTGATGGTCTTTCAAGTTCATAGAATTGGATGTGTGTAGAAAGCCCCTTTTTGCAAATCCAGTCACAAATTTGGACGTTGTATTGGAGTACTATATAACTATCAACTAGTTCGATACAGAGTACCAGCTGAGCTTGGTAATGATGATATGGTATACAAGTATAACATGAAAATTATACAATTATAAAAGTACATTAGCTACACCATATGCAATCTGGTACAGTACACACTGCATATAACAAGTTGTATGTATTATTATGCATCCTGAAACACATTCTTCAAACTCCCCTTTTCAAATTCTATAGAAGCCTGGTTTTTAATAACAATTGATCATTATATACCATGATATAATACAACAATAGGCACAAACTCTATAATATTGTTATCCTCTACGCAATGTGACCAACTTAAAATATTATTATAGTACTGATTACAAACTTGTGATTGTACTGTTTGAGTAGCCTGTTATCTACTTTAGTATGAAGTCCTGATGTATCGGCAGTGTATGGTCGCTACAATTTAGTAACTTGGTGATCATTTGCAAGATGATAATATGTGACCAAGTCAGTCTTATAGCTCAAGAATACATAATGTCAGCTTACCATTGATTATCTCCTTTTCTGATTAAGCTATAAGATTCAAGAAAATTTCCAGGGATTTGTACATAAGCGGTGAAAATGTTACATGGTTATCATTTTCAGAGAAAAAATTATTAAACTTCAAACTTTAAAATAATAGTCAAAATTTAATGGGCTATAAGATTGATTTTAGTCAGGTTCACTATGTCAAAAATACACTTTCGCTCAAAGTTTATGGAGATTAGCAAACCTATACATTTTTGGAAAGCTTAGAGCATGAGGAATCTGAAAATCAATGTTTACATTTGCACAGATTCCTGCAAGGTCAGCATTTTTTTAATTTCAAAGTAACAGCTAATAAAATAAGAAAATTCTAATATATCAAGTTAAATTTGACATAAAAGTTTAATAAATGAACTCAACAAATTCTCTGGTGACATTTTTACACCTCTTTTCATTAGAGGTGAGACATTTAATCATGAACAATTGAAAGTTTTTACAAAGGGAATAGAAGAACGTCTATTAGCTATACTGCAATAATTCAGGAATAATTTATCATGAAAAGAATTAATGAATATTCTGGATTATTTGGAGTATAACTGGTGCAAAGTATAACTAGTGCAAAGTATAATAATGGCTTCTACTAAAACAGTTCAAACCTAAAAAAAGCTGAAAATTTAGATACTCTAATAGAGCAGTCGCTTAAAGGCAGTCAACTTTTGAATCCATTTTTTGCTAATATGCTTACATATGTTTAGCATAATTAGCACTAGATGAATTTTGAAAGAATTTTCATTTTAAAAGTAATTGGAATTAGCTCTCTCCTAAAATAAAAGGGAAGTTTCTTTTTTACATAAACAATGAATTCACCATGATCACCAAGAGCAATTTTATGCACCAGATAGACATGCACCAACAAGTTAAAATTGATACATGGTCTTGAAAATTAGTATCCACTGTTACCTAACTGTTAATCCAATGTAAATTTCTTTTCCAGTGACAGAATGATTACCATCTTTAAATAATCCAAATATTGCCATTGTTGATGGAGTGATTCTTATCCAGAAGATGACAAAAATCTAGCCAAGATGTTTTTAATGGCAGGCTTACAAGTAACTGCTCCACGCTAAAATGCTGGTGCTATTGCAACAATTTAACTTGCACAGAACTGTGTTTGTGTGGTACAGATGCACAAGTGACGGAGATTTATACATACAAGTAGAAGGAAAAATGAAAAATTTTGAAGTTGGATTACGATCAAAAAAGTGAAGAAACAAGGGAATTGCTAAAAAGTAGTGAAAGAAGAGAGGTTGCCTGTACATCTACAGATATACTAGTGGACCTATACTTCATTCAGTCTATAACCACGACTGAATTAGGGATTAAATGTCCACTGCAGCATATAGGCAACCTCTCTTGTTCACTACTGTATGGACTGAAATATAGGGATTAAATGTGGGACTAACACAATTATGACTGGTTAACCCGCGCATATACTGCATCAAAGGAAGAAGGGCACTTGGAAAACCTTACACCTGGACACATGCCCCAAGCCCCCAACTATCAATTTTGTAGCAAGCCATTACGATTCATTTTCAGCTATGCTTTTCACATTACACAGCGTTGCAAACAAAAAACAGCGTGCGAAGTGTCTCCACTATCAATCATATTGCTACTACGGAAAATACTGGCGATAAGCTAACACAGCCACAGTTGAGCCGTATCACATTATGTAGTGTAAATTGACACCTTGCATTGTCAGTGAAGAGAACTGGAACACAAAGGAGGACAAAGGCAAGCCCATGATGTGTGTATTGTATATACTGTGGTTGGCAAAATCAAGCCCATATATCAAATTATGCTTGGCTGTCAGTCAGTCAGCGTAAAATTCTGTTGAATAGAAAAACTTTAAAATGCTGTAGAAATTTTGTTAGAAGAGTTTGGGGTTAGTCTAAAGACATTTTTGAGCTTGGCTGTGCCTAGCCAATGTTGCAAAGCTGTCATGAAGGGAAATTGAGACTGGTTTTAGGGTGATATTTTAACCTGGAAAAGCTCAATTATGCATGATCCCTAATATATAGTACTATCGTACTGTATATAATACATCGAAAATGACAACAGTGACAGTGTTGATCATGATGATTGTTAGGTTCATATCTTTGAATTAACTGTAATAGACATATGGTTCATATCTTTGAATTAACTGTAATAGATATAAATACATGTACATGTACATACATATATAGCCATGATGTCTTTATACATAGCTGTACCCTACATCTCAGTGTTAATAATTCACTTATTCACTTTGTTTCATGCAATAACTATTTGCCAAATGAATTGCTTTTAAGTTTCTAAGCATTTTAGAGGCTATTAATGGTTCTATATGGGTGTGAGAACATAGAAATAGTGTTTGTTGCAATTTTCTGTCAATAAGAGGCTGATATATGGAGAAATTTGCACCACATGGACTGCTATTTTCAAACTACTAATTAACTAACATGTAGGTATCTGTTTAAATGTAAGCATTGATCTCCATGCTCTAAGCTTTCTAATAATAATTATGTAGGCCCATAAATTTTGAGCAAAGTTATTTGACATAGTAAACTGTGTCAATGCATGCCACCAACTGGTACGTGCAAAAGTGCTCTTGGATCTAGTCAGGGTGAAGTCATAGTTGCCAATTGCTAATTAACAAAGTTTCTTTTAAGAGAGAATATTTTATGCAAATTACAATTATTCTTTCAAACCTAGTATTAGCTAATCTCCTGAAATTTATGTCTAACATAAGCACACTAGCTAGGAGTTTCATAAAAGTCACTGCTACATTAGCAATATGGACTCAAAGTTGACTGCTTTATTAGAGTATGTGACTGCTCTATTAGAGTAACTCAATTTTTCTGCTGTTTTTAGGCTTGAACTGTTTCAGTGAAAGCCAAACTTATACTTTGCTCCAGTTATACATAGATCTCATTAAATTAATCTGGAATATTCCACAATTCTTTTTGCTTAGAACTATTCTTGAGTTATTGCAACATAATGGATGATCTTCTATTCCGTTTGTAAAAACTTCTAATTATTCTTGATTAACTATCACCTCTAATAAATAGAGATTTAAAAATGTCACCAGAGAATTTGTTGAGTTTATTGATGAACTTTTATGTCAAATTTAAATTGATATATCGGGAATTTCTTACTTTATTGGCTGCCATTTTGAAATTTAAAAATGCTGACCTTGCAGGAATCTGTGCAAATGTAAATATTAATTTTCAGATTTCTCATGCTCTAAGCTTTCCAAAAATGTATAGGTTTGCTAATCTCCATAAACTTTGAACAAAAGTACATAGTGAACCTGACTATTTTGTCAGAGGGTAACTTAATTATTATAGTGATTACATATGTCAAGTGTTTCACCTTACAAAATATATTATATACATTCTCTTTCAGGCTTAGCTACTACTGTATATCTAATCAAAAACAGCCAAGCTGTAATTATATAATACTTAACACACCTCACATGGGTACTATGATTCAGTATAATTATATACATACATATACATATATATATATATAATGCAAATTCTCCAATAGGTAGAACTGGAACCCACAGGGGGCTGTACTATGACTGATAGGAACAGTGTGGCACTCAAGATCTTCCCTAAACATATAAAATTATATAATATTATTATACACCTGTGGCTGGTGGGACACTTCCGAAGTAGCTCGTCTGTGTGTGTGTGTCTATGTGTGTGTGTGCGTGTGTGTGTGTGTGCGTGTGCGTGTGCGTGTGCGTGTGTGTGTGTGTGCGTGTGTGTGTGTGCGTGTGTGTGTGTGCGTGCGCATGGTGTAGTGTAGTGTAGTGTAAAAAGATATCAGATTGTCATAAAAGCATTAGTTAAATCTGTTAGACAAGTAATGTAAACGACTTACTCTGCGATTAATATAGTCAATGGAGGTTGCTTTATTTTTACTATGTCTAATAATTCCCGCCGCACTGATATTGTGATAGAGTTCATCATACCAAACTTATGTCGAATCACACTCAAGAGTTTCAACTGGAGTGCCAGTCTAGTAGCTTGACATTGTCAAACCCAACCTCGATCAACATTTAACTCTGCCAAGCTGAGCTTGGGTTAGCCGGTCTAATACCAATCTTTTTTTCTGAGTCCTGTGAGTAATGGTTTACAACTAAGCTGAAAATTCATATAACAATGGCAAAATAGCGACCAGCTGCATGAGTGTGCTAATAGTGTATATCAATTATTTTTTACCTTCCTTATTGGTCTAACTGGGTATTTATAATTCATTGTAGAATGTTTGAAAAAAACTAAAATGCTAAAACTAAATGCAGTTCTAGCACACCGTGTGTTTTGCATCAATATTTTACCAATACTGATATTGTCACAGAGTTGTTGACAACAATGATGTTATGGAGTGAACTGACCTCAAAGTTTTATGTAACCATTTTAATTTAATATGCTGATATTGAATTCAGTTCCTTTACTGTCTGAGTCTGATTAGCACACATTTTGATATAGAGTTTTATTACAAGAACAACATTGTGCATAACAAGAATGGTTACTGTGGTAGCTGAAACCCAACCACCTGTGCCTTCTGCAATGTACTCTAGTAAAGTTAATGTACTCTTTTAAAGTCGATGTATTAATGTACGTATGTGCATACAGACTAGGCAACTTACTACATTAACAGAATTGACAGGGGTGTATGCTGAAGTTTGAAAAGGGATTTCCACTACAGCTAAGTGACTGATATTAGAATGCTTATACCATTATTATATTAAAGTATCTCTATCTTCTCATCAAAGAACAATGCTACAAGTGTCACTATCATGTGAGAAAGTAGTATTCAAGATAACAGTATATAATGTGTCCTGTACCATTAATTATACATTCCAGATTCTGGAAAGCTGAAGTTTCACTTTCCAATGGGTTTTCTGAAACCCCTGAAAATCCCTTGGGTATGTCTCTAATTGATAATTTAAACTGTTAGCAGCTACTAGCTTTTAGGTGTTTACATATAAATTAGTCATCACGGCTTCCACCTGTGATGTAAAGTAAACATAACCGATTACAAATTTTCTTATGTAGTAGACATCCTTCTCCTTTGCATAAACTGCCTGTGATTATAAATTTAATCATATTGTTGATTAGAAGTCCATAGAGGTGTGAGTATAATTATGATAGTGTTTGATGTAATGAAATTACATCCTATGTGTTATATGTGCATTACTAGCTGAGAAGCCTGCAGTTCGTGGAAATATACATTAATGTGATCATATACGAAAACAATCTTTACACATCTGTAAACAACTGTGAAATCAAGTTGTGGATAATGTTAGCTGAACACTGAATATCAAATTAAAAACCAGAAACAGTAAACTAAGGCATAAGTTTTCTTTTGGTGTAAACAACATAAAATATACTGCTTTATTGACTGATACAGACAAATGTACTGTATTTAACATTTTAAAATTAAAGTTTACACTGTTTTTGATAAAAAATACTCACATTAGCATAACATTAATGTGGATACTACTAAGTGTAAGAATATCTGCAGTGTTATAACAGTCTCATTATACGTAATTTGCTTTTGATTTAGATAATATGATAATTGTTTGAGATACAAGTACAATAGGTGGTTACATAACAACACAAATGTGACCAGATTTGCAGAAAGGGGTCTTTCACACCCATCCAATTGCAATTTATGAACTTTGACAATTCATAGCTTGCAATTGGAAAAAGGTATTGCAGAAATTTGGACAGAAGTGAACACCAAAGTAGGTTAATGGATGGAGAAAATTTTAGGCTTGTATCTTTCTTTAGCACTAAGTGATGGTCTTTCAAGTTCATAGAATTGAATGTGTGTGGAAAACCCCTTTTTGCAAATCCGGTCACAAATTTGGACATTGTATTGGAGTACTATATAACTATCAATTGTGACCGGATTTGCAAAAAGGTACCTTTCCACACATTTTACATACCAGCAAACAAAATGATGTAACACTTGACCCCTTCTAATGATTAACTTCCTCTGAGTATCAAAATGCAGCCAGATCCTGTAGCAACACTCTTGGAAAATTTCAGGCTATTATATGCCATGATTTAAAAGTTATGAAGCTTCAAAGTTCAAAAAATGGGTCAAATTTTATGTGTGAAAAAGGTACCTTTTTGCAAATCCGGTCACAATTAGTTCAATACAGCATACCAGCTGAGCTTGGTAATGATGATATGGTATACAAGTATAACATGCAAATTATACAATTATAAAAGTACATTGGCTACACCATATGCAATCTGGTACAGTACACACTACATATAACAAGTTGTATATATTATCATGCATCCTGAAACACATTCTTCAAACTCCCCTTTTCAAATTCTATAGAAGCCTGGTTTTTAATAACAATTGATCATTATATACCATGATATAATACAACAATAGGCACAAACTCTATAATATTGTTATCCTCTACGCAATGTGACCAACTTAAAATATTATTATAGTACTGATTACAAACTTGTGATTGTACTGTTTGAGTAGCCTGTTATCTACTTTAGTATGAAGTCCTGATGTATTGGCAGTGTATGGTCGCTACAATTTAGTAACTTGGTGATCATTTGCAAGATGATATATGCAGACGATTTTTTAATCTACCGACCCATCGACAGGAAAGAGGATTGTTTACTGCTCCAAAAAGACTTAGTTACTTTAGAAAACTGGGCATATAAGTGGAATATGTGTTTTAGCCCTCCTAAATGTGAATCGCTAAGAATCACAAACAAAAAGGATGTCATTCATTTTCAATATCTCATTCAAAGCATAGAGATATGTGAAGTACAGCAAGCCAAATATTTAGGGGTTACCCTGAATAATAAGTTAAAGTGGACAGATCATATTCAAATCATATTGAACAAAGCAAACTCAGTACTTGGATTCCTGCGACGAAATTTTAACAACTGCCCAACTAGGGTGAAAAGTTCTCTTTACAAAAGCCTTGTAAGACCTATTCTAGAGTATGCATGTACCATCTGAGCACCTCACTGTCAGAGGGATATACAACACATTGAAGCTATTCAAAGAAGAGCAGCTAGATTTACTATGAATTGCTATGGTAGATTTGAGAGCGTTACAAATATGTTACACCAACTAAACTGGCCCACTCTCTATGTAAGAAGAAACCAGCAAAAATTGATGATGGTATATAAAATAATTAATGGTCTTGTGTATGTGCAGCATAGCTTACCCTTAACATATTCAAACTTACACAGTAGCCTCCATAGTCACTATTACAAGCTTTCTCAGCCAGTAGCCAGAGTTGACTCCTACAAATTCTCATTTTTTCCATCAACTATTACTACGTGGAACAGTTTACCATCATCGGTGGTTAAAGCAGAATCTTTTAATCAATTAAAGAACAACATTGTAAATTTGTACATATAATACTCAATTTGAGTTCTGTACTTAACACAATATTATAATAATATGTGACCAAGTCAGTCTTATAGCTCAAGAATACATAGTATACTGTCAGCTTTAGGCATGAGGCTATTATGCTCCAAACATTGAGCATTATGCTTTTGAACAGTGCTCAAAAAATCATCTATTATTCTTTTGAGAATTGCCCACTATTCCCAATATTATGCCACCATAACTGGCTAATAATGCCACTTTATTGCTGTATCAGACCATTTTCATAGATGGTTAAGCATCAAATAGTCTAGCTGGTTGCTGTATTAGATAGAGTATTTCATTTCAATGTGACGGCTTTATTAGAGTAATAATATTCAGTGACTGTTCTATTAGAGTTTCCGACTGCTCTATTAGAGTATCTCGATCTTTTTTAACGGAATTATGCAATTTGCAGATTTTCCTGTAAGTACTGTTAAAGCTTTATAATCATCTCAAAATGTTAGCATAATTCCTGATTCTCACACATACCTATTATGCCCGAAATTATGCTGGCATAATCACCGCATCCCTAATATTGTTTATCTCCTTTTCTGAAAATTAAGGAAAATTTCCAGGGATTTTTGCATATTATATTTAAGCGGTGAAAATGTTACATGGTTATCAATTTCAGAGAAAAGATTATTAAACTTTAAACTTAATAATATAATAGTCAAAATCATAAGACTGATTTTGTCAGAGGGTCACATAATTTTTTTTTCTTTTTTTTTTTCCCGGGCTAGATGTAATGCCCTTTCCTACCACCCCCAGCACAAGAGGCAAACGTGCTGGACAAGAACTGAAAAGCGGGACATCTAAAAGTCCCTAGGGCCATTTGTTAGGCCCATTTCCGGGGAAGCATCTGGTGATCTAAACGAGATGGAGCGGCTTCCACGGATGCACATCGTCGCTGACCTCAACAGGGAGAAAGACAGGGTACAGCGAATCCACGCCAAAGTACTACTGTACGATAAAGCACTACGTTTGGAAAGGAGCTCAGCAAGCCGGCGATAAAATGTTATGGCTTCCTTCCCCATGCCCCCAGTTGTGGCAAACACCATTGGAGTAAAAAATGCAAACTGTACCTCACGGACACGGTCACCATGCATACTCCCTCTTCTTCTGCATCTCATGACGCCTATACACAGATGGTATCGAAACATTGCGGTAGCTTTGTGCGTTTGGGTGAAAAACCCTTACATCAAAAAAGGTACTTTGCCGCCGCCCCCAAAATCCGCGTGCATGAATGTCAGCCCTGGCATCATCTTGGCAGTTAGCTGATCGAGGGGTAAGTTCTTCGCCACTCAGGGATTGAAGTGGTCACATAATTACTAGTGATTACATATGTCAAATGTTTCACCTTACAATATGCATTATACATAGGCGGCGAAAGGGGGAGGGGGTTGAATCCCCCTCGGTCTGCTGAGGGGGGCTAAGCTCCTCCTCAGAATGATATCACGCTGAAATTATCCTTCTAGGAGTGGGGCTGAAAACCGTGATAAAGATCGAGATACTCTAATAGAGCAGTCACTCTAATAAAGCAGTCACAGTACTAGAGCTATGTAAGGATTTTTATGTAGTTTATCAGCTATACATGCGTAGCTGGTGAGGTGAGTAGGTATTATCAGCTGGATATGACCTTTTTTTTGGACTCACCTTATCAAACCAGAGATAGTGTAGTGCCTCAGTTCATTTTGACTATAAGTCTGGATCCGCCCCTAGCCCCCCTCATATCAGCGACTTCATCCGCCACTGATATTATATACATTCTCTTTCAGGCTTAGCTACTACTGTACATTATCACTTTAATACTATACAGTCATATGACTAAAGAGTTGAGCAACACAAACTACTGTTCTCCAACAGAGCAGTTATCAGTTGAGCAGAAACTATAGCAATTGATGTAATAAAACAGTCAAATATTTACTTAGGAATAACATACTAACAAAAATACTCTATTAGAGCAGTCACATGTTTATCAGTAATAGTAAGTTAACAAACGACTCTAGTAGAACAGTCTCATATTTTAAGATAACAGTAAACTATACTGTACATCCTGAAAAAATAAAAGTTTGAAACAGTAACATGTCCATATGTCCAGTTTCCATAGGCAAGGCTTTCTACTAGAGGCCTACGAGAAGGCTATAGCAACCATGTCTAGGCCTGTATCAAATATGCCAGCATAATAGAAAGCCTATACAGAAACAAAGTGACATTTCCAGATAAAATCAGTATGGAAATGTACAGGAAATGTCAGTGTTGAATTTTCTATATCAAACCTTGAGTAAACCTGTACACTGTAAAAGTCACAACATGTGACCTTTCCTAAAACATTGGAAATTTCATGTGTCTGGACATTTCCTCTGCCTACAATTTGACATATTTGAGTCAAGGACACATGGCATGCAGTGAGATTTCCTACACTATCCAGAAATTTGAGATTTACACAAGATTTCCTTAGTCAAGGACACATGGCATGCAGTGAGACTTCCGGAAATTTGACATTTGCATAAGTCAAGGACACATGGCATGTAATGAGATTTCCTATACTATTAAGAAATTTGACATTTACATGAGATTTCCTAAGTAAAGGATGCGTGGCATGCATTGAGATTTCCCATACTATTCAGAAATTTGACATTTAAATGAGATTTATTAAGTCAAGGACACATAGCATACAGTGAGATTTCCTATACTATCAAGAAATTTGACATTTACATGAGATTTCCTAAGTAAAGGATACGTGGCATGCATTGAGATTTCCCATACTATTCAGAAATTTGACATTTACATGAGATTTATTAAGTCAAGGACACATAGCATACAGTGAGATTTCCTATACTATTCAGAAATTTTACATTTATGTGAGATTTTCTAAGTCAAGGACACGTGGCATGTAGTGACATTATAGTCCGAGATTGTCCCTCCAACTGCTGTCATACCTGACTACTGTAACACTTTACAGATTAGGATAAGGTCTCTGTGTAACCTGGAAATACAACATATACTGTACATTATAGGCCAAGGATACTTCATGTAAATTTCGAGAAAATTAGTATCATATTTAGTGGACATTTCCTACAGTAACAGGAAACGTGATTACCCAAACCCACAATAAAATAGTATATTGGTAATATAGGTTTCTTATACATTTTGCAAACTCTATTAAAGTATGTAAGCTAGCTACTTGTAAAGTACTTATGCTGTCTGTTTCTTGCCATTTAGGAAATGTCATGTAATGCGATGCATCCTGAACTAGTGGAGAGGATAATGCACATTGGCACCATACTGTCCCCCATCTATATTGTGTTTAGGAAATGTGATGACACATGACATTTCCTAGACAGAAAATTTGTATTTTGACACCACCTATCCTGAATGCAGGAAATGTCAAGAAATTTATGAAAATTTGATCTTTCCTGTGTTTCAGAAATGCCAGTAAATTTCATCTATCCTGAATTAGGAAATGTAAAGAAATACCATCAATACTGCTATTACGAAATGTCATGGAAATTGTGCCCTATACTACTTCAGGAAATGTCAATGAAATGTGCAAATTTCATGTACACCGGAAATTTACAGAAATAATAGAAATTCTGTACATTTATTGGGGATTTCCGAATACCTGAAATGCAGCTATTGTTCCTGTGATAATAGGCTGGAGTGCTATGCCAGCATAATGCTAGTATATTAGGTTTCAAACTATGGAGCTTAATTCAATGAAAATATATAGATATTCCCTAGTAAACCTAACATCATTTCAATTCTTTTATGCCTTAAATTCTCTCACAAACACTAAATTTTACATGAAAAACATTATACAAGCTGTAATATTTATGTATACCATTAAAAAATAAACAAGAAATGGAGGTTATTGCTCAGTGAATATTTTATTAGGCAGTGGTTACTGAAACGAGTCGGTGCAATAATGCGTGCGCTATTGAACCGATAGTCACATGACAATTATGAAATAGACTTTTATGAAAAGGGCCAAGTAGTGCCGAACAGCAAATGAAACAGTAGGAATGATCGACTATATGAATCTAGTTTGCTTTATCAATCACGTGAGCTATGTACCTTACAACGCAGTGAATTTAATTGTGAGATACAACATAATTTGAGGCTCCTTCACTCGTGCAGTTGATACTCTTCGGGAATCCATCTACTATTATTATAGCTATTGGAATGTAAAAATTTCTTGATCAACTTCATTTTATATAGCCAAAGATCCTTTCTTAAGTCACCAATGGTACTGAGTGTGCAAACATGCAATGCATGCTATGCTACCACCAAAGACAATTAAGACATAAGCATGCAGCATCACCCATACCTCAATTTTATTCTAAGCAACTCTAAATGAATCGCTTCTTCCATTTGAAAATGTGCAATTTCCAGTTGCTCTTTTGTTGCACCTTTTTCAACAAAAGCTATGAAGTTGACAAGCTGTGCTGAAAAATGAAAGCCTACAGTACATCTGTAGAACTATATCAACAGAGTTAAAAAGAAAAAATGTGTTTACACAGCAGTTTATTATTAGGCCACCACCATTATTATATTGATTGTTACCCATCACCCAACAGAACAAAAACTGATGCAGGTGGGAGATGATTATTGATTATTAATTAATAAACACTTATCTCTTGTTATTTCTGCTCTATTAGAGTATTTCAATTTTGAAGGCTGCCAGGACTGTATCACCTATACACTCTGTTGAAAAGATTTCCACCCTTTTGCTATGTTTAGCTACATATATTTTTTGTTATTGTTATTAGAGCTATACAGTGACCAGCATTGAAGGTCTGACAGCAACATGTGCTGCAGCCTTAGGATTACCTAACCTAAAAGCACAGCTAATGCATTTACCTTGCAACATGTTCACTCTGTGCCTTCTTTTTAGTGAATAAACGAATGTTCTGAAATTCAAATGTTCATTCGTTTGGGAGCATTCGAATACAAGTTCATAACATTTGAATCCTGTGGGCGGGCGCCCAAGGCCCAATGTATATAACTAGGTCATGTGCAGCTGAAACTGGCACAGGAGATGATGTGTGCCAGGTGTCAAGTTGTTAATTAACATGTACTTCGCTGTTGTTTACACTTACTTAATGGCCTGTTGTCTACAGTCAGGTGCATGTGAAGCCAAACACGCTACGCACAACAGCACTCCAGGTGTACTACTTTGCTGTTGTTTACACTCACTCTACTGTCTATATCAAAAAGTATTTCAACAATTAATTAAGTGCATAGAATCCCCACAACAATAGGTCTTAGTTCTTAGATTCAATATATTATACATTTTGATTGTGAGTTTTAAATATTAGAAACATTTGAATAATACACAGTTTTTCATTCAAACATTCGAATGATCAATTCTAGCATTCATTTATGCACTACTTCTTTTGTCATGAAATAGCTGTATTCACATGATCTAAAATCAAATAATTAAAAATTGGTGCGACTACCTAAACCTTGATTAGAGCGGTGACAGGAAACAAGGAATTTAATAATGATGGCCTTACTGTAAATGAAGTTTATATGTTGTTAAATTTTGTGCTTGGCAATGCACACTGTGTAAAATTAAACTAGCACATAGGGTAGGTATGAATGTTAGTACATATCAGTGTATGTGTGATTCGAAACCAAAACTACAATACAATAATAAAGTGTAAAACTTTAAAATAAAAACTGCCTGATTAGTTAGTCATGTGCAAATGCTTGTACTTTAGCTTCAATGTTTTCTGGTGGTTTCTTTCCCCATCCACTGTACACAACAATTCCATGTTTTTCCAGGTCAATTTTATCATCATCCAGAGCAATTTTGAATTGTTCTTTACAGCCACTATTGATAAGCACATAGTACCATGCATCTTTGCCATTTTCTGTACCACGTACAAGATATACATAATCAAACACTGTTGAAGTACGTTGGTTTGTGACATAATCTACCCAATTCCATTTGTGGGTCAATTCTCCCACTTTGCATTTCTGATCGATATTTTGAAAGCAAAGCAACTTTGTAAAATCTTTTCCAAAAGCAGTTTGTGTTGGTGAAAGTTCATTAGAGGTAGGAAAACCAAGACATTTATCACTTCTGATTTCAACCCCACTGCAGCTGGTGGAAAAACAGAAATCTTTAGCAGTTTCTTCTGGTCGGCATGAGGTAAAGATCTTCAGCAGATAACCATTTTCTTTAGCTTTATGACCACATGCAGCTATTGAGTGATCTTCCAAAAATTTTGCAAAATTCATTACCCACTGTCCAGCATGGGCACAGTCACAAATTAAATAGAGCACTTTTCCTTGAAAGAATGTTTGGTAGAGGTCGATGATAAGAGCAAAGCTAATCGTACCATCTTTAAAACACCAGTTCCCAGTATGACGCTCACCATAGCCAGTGTACCAGATTAATGCTACATAAAAAATAGAACCAACATAATAATAATAATAGTCTAAGAGTTACATGTTAATCAAAAAAGCAAGTCAAGTTGGAATTTTACCATGAAGGAACCTCAACTATTAATATAAATGTGACCAGATTTGCTTTTTTCACTCATGTACATACCAGCAAACAAAATGATGTACCATTTGACTTCTTATTCTGATAAAACTGCTCTTAGTATCAAATGTAGCCAGATACTACAGCTGTACTCATGGAAACTTTCAGGTAATTATATGCCATGATAAAAACGTTATGATGCTTCAAAGTTTAAAAAAGTGGTCAAATTTTGTGTGTGAAAAAGGTAGTCTTTTGCAAATCCAGTCACATTAACCCCAACATCTAACATGCTGATTGAAAACTCATTTTAATCAGATGCTAACTGCATTTTTGTGTTGTCATTTTTCATATGTGAAAAAGGTTTTCCACTTGCAAAAATATGCCAATCCATAACTTGCCCAGTGAATAATACCTTGAAATTTGGTCATGCTACACCTCTACTGATTGAAATAGTCATACAGTATGAAAGTACGGTATAGTAGAGACCACAAAGGTTTGGACATGGCCCACACAATAACATCACCTAAAATCCAGCTTTACTTTCCCTG
The DNA here is from genome assembly GCF_963678975.1 of Dysidea avara. NCBI lineage: Eukaryota > Metazoa > Porifera > Demospongiae > Dictyoceratida > Dysideidae > Dysidea > Dysidea avara. The sequence continues at coordinate 49,338,790 of NC_089273.1, forward strand.
ATGATGATGAGGCAGGATCAGTTTAGCCCAAACAAGCCATCAGATCAACTTGAAACACTCTCAGCAAGTTGATATAATTATGTGACCAATATTTTCAAAACCGTGTCCTGCTTTTATAAGCAACCCACTAAACATGAAAATTCTATTTCACATGTGCCCATAAGGGTGATTTTCCAAAATTCAGTCACATATCTGACCGGATCTTTGAAAACCGGACACAAGCCTAAATTTACAGCATAAAGCATTGAATACAATGGATGAACTACTTGCATAACATTGAAAAAATTCCATAAATTTTTTGAATGCCTCTTTCTTAGTGAAGGAAGGAACTAACAATAAAAAACTGGATATCATCTTATTCACCTGCTCAAGAGGAGTTGGAAAACCTTAGTTTTGTTGCAGTATACCTAAGCATACGCAAGTTATGAGCGTTTATTTACAGTATGTCAAGTTGAAGCAATTGTACATGACTAATTTTTCTTTATGAATTTTGCCTTAGGTATGCAGTGAAGAAAGGTGAGCAAAGGACAAACTTACCTGATAACTTATTCCCCTATTCATGGTGAACATGATGGTGAAAAATTAACTCCCTACCTCAATTCGTTGGTAAGTTACAACTGCTTTTGCAAGCACTGCCAATTTATTTCCCAATACTTGCTGTACCATTCAATTTTTCTGTTGTTGCTACTTTGTAGAGCTATATAGCTATTAAATATCAGGCTGAAACTTCGCCAGAGGGTACACTTAGCTAAGTAGATTATAAATATTTAATAAACATGAAATTGAAAAATGTGCGATTGTGTCTGGTTTTCGCATATCCGGTCATATATACAGAAATATATTAAATGGAATTTTCTACAGACTGTCTTCAGACAAGCATATCTTCTAGGGTTACGGGCTTCATTTTTTCATTGTTCAACATCACCGAATCAGCTGGACACATGCCTTTTGCAACATATTACCACTGTCCTCCTTTTGTGCCCTATTCACCAATACATTAGGGCCCCTAATAATGCCAGCATAAGTTTGGTTGAATGAGTTATAAATAATTGTTACATTTTTGTTTAAGGTAGCAATCACTTACCTTAATAACAAGTACACAAATAAATGGAATTTTCAACTAGAGTAGGGACCGTATTAATTATCATAGCACATCAATAAAATATTGAAACAAGCTGGAGTAGTACACGATATTAAATCACACTAAAGCAATAAGAAGTGATATCTGCTGCACTGAGCATTTCCATTATAGTATCTTGAGCACAGCAGGGATATAAAACTTCTTATCATTTTTTTGTGATTTAATGTCATGCACTACTCCAGCTTGTTTCAGTACGTTTTTATCAATTTGCTATGGTCCTGTTGAAAATTATAATTTTTTGTGTACTTGTAACATGATAGGTAGCAACCTGCATGCTAAAATATAATCAGGTCACATTCACCTGAGCCCCTGTTTCTTGTTAATAACCCTTATTACATGAACCAGCTGCCGAAAATATTTGGCATTGGAACTGTATTAAGTGTTTACCAAACAAGCGAGCAACAATAAGTAAGTTATGAAGCTTTAAAAATATATATATATCCCATACATTTAGTATGGATGATTCAGGCATACAAACATGTTTACAACATGAAAACATGCTTATTCCACTACAATTAAAACCATTAAGAGTGAACACGTGTTAACTACTGCATATTTGGTGGGGGTTCAGGTGAATATAGTTACAATATACCTTAAACTTAAAAGAAGTGTCTTTAGCCTATTTATCGAGAAGCTTAAAAGATGATTTTTCAAATCACAAGCTGGAGTCCATAAATAAATGCACTTATCACTATTAAACTTTTGTCCTGAAAGTTTGCCCTACCAGTGGGGCATTTGACTATTCCAAATTTTGAACAAGCAACATACAGCCGGGCAAACTTGATTAATACTTTCTCATCCCCACCCACATCCCTTTTACCCTACCACCTCCTAATTTCATTATTGCTGTTATCAATCATGTACATAACTATTTTTGATGATAAAAAGGCTAGCCATACAGCACAGCAAATGTCACTGGCAACTAAGAGACAGCGGTAAAATGTAAGTGTGCTAGTTTTTAAAAGGAGGTACCCTTTAAAGTAACAGACAGTTTGCTATATAAGTATGATTAATTGGATGGCAACATGCTAAAGGCTGCTCAGGTCCAATCATGGATTTTTTCCGTCCTTTCTCCACCTTTTCAAACATACTTTATAAGAACAACTCTAAACAGGCTGTACACTGTTAAAATTGAGGTGGTACCACAACACCTACCTGTTTCAAAATTTGACGGCATGTTATTTCTGCACCATTGAGCACCTTAAGAGGTATATTATAGTCACACCGGTGTATTTGTAACACCCTTGTGAACAAATCCCACCATTAAAAGTATCTAGATTATAATCTATTTGTAACTTACATATAAAGTGTAGAAAGACAAGAAAGTACATTCATAATCCTGTTGAATTACTGTATTTCACAGTTTCCTAAAAAATATTAGTACAGGAATTATAAAGTGGCTCAACCATTGTAAAATTAGAATGAATGTCTGGTGTGCCACATTAACACCCCACTATAGCTATGTAAAATCTTTGGTATTATACTTTTTGCAATGCTTTAGAACTTCTCTGTGACAAACTGAGAGGATCATCAGAGCACCTTCACGGCAACACCTAGGGTGTTGAATTTAAACATTAATGTGGACACCCATAAATTGTTATGATCACTCCTGAGTGTAGGTCCAGGTGTCCTATAGAGCTTCACTACTTGTGCTGTAAAAACTTAAATAAAATATTAAAGGGAACTACATCAGCTCTAAAGAGCTGCTTTTCAGTAGTGTCCCAAAAAAGTAACAATAAAAATACACATTATGACACAAAACAAAATGAAAATTACAAAAAACTTGGGGTCCCCAACTCTGTAAAACATGTATGAGATTTCAAATCTTCACAATTTGGCAATATTTGAAGCAATTTGTGACAAGATTTCAGAGCATTTAAATCTTAGATATCCGGAATAGTAACATCATTTGATACGTTATACGAAAATACACAGAATCTTTTTCTTGAGTTCTCCGCAAATTTGTAGGGCTGGTGGACGTAGCATACGTGATGCTACAAATACGGAAGTATACAGGAAATATACAGAACTTTGCAATAATTTTCAGAAATTTCAATAGCATTTCAAAGAGGACTGTGCAATATTTCAAGGGAGCTGCAGACAACAGCAACAACAAAAAACAATAACACAGTACTAACAATACAGTCTTTTAAATAATGCATTAAAATTTGATAGGCAATCAATGCCACACAAATTGGGGGGTAGCTAAATAAATACTCCACAATAGTAGCTTGCGTAATTGATTTGAAGTATTTTCTTTAATAATGAAAAGTGACCTCCCACCTACATGGAAATCTGAATTTCCAGGGATGAGAAACAAGTACTGCTGTTCTATACCATATGCGTATTTTGTACCGTACGTGTATGGTATGTATACGCGTATGGTACAAAATACGCATATGGTACTGAACACTGCTACAAGTTTTCCTGTCAGAATAACCTGTTTCCAAAAGTGTACTATACTATTGATAGCCATGCTACATGGGAACTTAACTACCAGTCATTCCCCATAGATTCAGAATTTGTGTAAAAAGAAGTTGAATCCCTGGCCATCATTATCCCGAAAGAGGTTAGGAATAATATTGATGGGTGCTTGATTACATAAGAGCTAGCTACATATGCACACTAAAATCTAGTAGCTACAGTACCTCCTGGATCTTTGCAGGTTTGAAAAAGCTCCGCAATCTTGTCAATGTAGAACTGTCGTGGTCTCTGGCTATTGTCGGTTTCTTCAAATTCGTATTTTAATGTTTTCAGCTTGTCTTCAGTCAACAAACGCTGAACGACTTGATACTCTCTCGTATAAGCTCCATCCCCATCCTCGGACAAATTCAACTTTTCAATTCTACTCCATATCTCGTTTACGTCCATTTCTTCCTTGGGAATGGCTTTAGTTTCTGGATCGTATTCTTGCCCGTATGCTGCAATCAACATACACTCCATTTCTGTCACTGCACTAACAGTTGTTTCATTGTAGCGTGGATCCTTCGCAGGTAGTTTTTCTAGTCTAGACTGAGTAGATCTTTCAACCATTGTCTTCAACAATTCAAAAACAATCTCCTCACTCTGCACTCACACAGTATCGACCTTTGTTGTGTCGTAGGCATACCCGCGTAAACATAGAAAGTGAAAACGAAACACGAGAGACCTAGTCAGCTAGCAGCATGTGCACCCACATCGAGACCTAGCTATACTTCTACATACACATGGTACACGTATGTTTAGCACCATTGATCCACGTAGTCTCATCCTTCTTCGCGCATTAATATCGATTGGACATTAGCTATTAACATCCCTCAGTTGGGGCGCTTATAATTTCTAATCTATTTGTGACCGGGTCTGCGAAAACAGGGCATGTGGGCACAAACTGCGCCCTGTCACCTAACAGGATATATCTCACTACTGGAACAGAAGTAATGATTCTGTATATCCTTGTGTATCGCTATGTACTTCTTGCTTGCGTGGTGAGAACTATCATCCTGTTAAATCTCAGTGACACTTCAGATTTCAAATTGCCAGTTTTATCTCGGACAAAACCAGTGTTTGTCAATAAACACCCTGAGCCAGTACCAGTGTGTGTGTGTTTGTGGGGTTCATTATTATCTAATCCAAAACAGCCAAGCTGTAAAAAAAGAGTGCGGCCCTGAGAAAGGCTATGGTGAAAAAAGATGTGAAATCCAAGGTGGCGGCCATGAAATGGCTGTGATGGTAGGTTAATGGTAAAAATTTTAATAACGACAATTCAGGTGAATTTTGTGCCAAGACCAAGCGGCACCAAATTCACCTGAATTGTTGTTATTAATATTTTTACCATTAACCTACCATCACAGCCATTTCTTGGCCGCCACCTTGGATTTCACTTTTTTTTTCACCATAGCCTTTTTGAGGGCTGCACTCTTTTTTTACAGCTTGGCTGTTTTGGATTAGATTTCACTTTTTGTATTTGTATACCCCAAAGCCGGTCTATGGCCAGCTTTAGGGTTTTTTAACCTGTCATTTTTTCTTTACTACAGGAAGAAGAAAAGATGAAGCAGGGTGATTTCTTTGTAGCTGACCTCTCTGCAAGGTGATCCTTCTAGCTGATCTCTCTACCGGATGACTTGTTTGTAGCTGAACTCTCTACAGGGTGATTTGTTTGTAGCTGAACTCTCTACAAGGTAACTTCTTCTAGCTGATTTTTCTACAGGGTGATTTGTTTGTAGCTGAATTCTCTACAGGGCGATTTGTTTGCAGCTGAACTCTCTACATGGTGGTTTCTTTGTGGCTGAACTCTCTACAAAGTGACTTCTTCTAGCTGATCTATCTACAGGATGACTTGTTTCTAACTGAACTCTCTACAGTGTGATCTGTTCATAGCAGAACTTTCTACTGGGTGATTTGTTTGCAGCTAAACTCTTTGCATGATTGTTTCTTTGTAACTGAACTCTCTACAAGGTGACTTCTTCTAGCTGATCTCTCTACAGGATGACTTGTTTCTAACTGAACTCTCTACAGTGTGATCTGTTCATAGCAGAACTTTCTACCGGGTGATTTGTTTGCAGCTAAACTCTTTGCATGATTGCTTCTTTGTAACTGAACTCTCTACAATGTGACTTCTTCTAGCTGATCTCTCTACAGGATGACTTGTTTCTAACTGAACTCTCTATAGTATGATCTGTTCATAGCGGAACTTTCTACTCGGTGATTTGTTTGCAGCTAAACTCTTTGCATGATTGTTTCTTTGTAACTGAACTCTCTACAAGGTAACTTCTTCTAGCTGATCTCCCTACAGGACAATTTGTTTGTAGCTGAATTCTCTACAGGATGATTTATTTGAGCTGAACTCTCTACATGATGGCTTCTTTGTAGCTGAACTGTCTATTAGGTACCTTCTTCTAGCTGATCTGACTACAGGGTGACTTGTTTGTAGCTGAATTCCCTACAGAATAACTTGCAATGTAATATAACTGTGTAAATTATACATGCAGCTGAATGCTTTATTAGGGTGACTGTTCTATTAGAGTATCTCGATCTCGCATTTGCTGCACGTAGTTGCCTTTCGAATCATAACTCAGTGATTTGTAATCCGATTCTTCTGTACTACTGCTAGAACTTTCTATGATGATTATTCCAGCTACTTACTGATTTTCAGCTCGTTGCTCTAAGCGGTTTGCCTGGTAACACGAAAATTAATAGTTTTTTTATTCATAAAAATCGATCGCGTAATTTTGACACAGGTTGGGTTTTGTGTCATATCTCCATGGTCTTGATCCCGATTCCTTTCAAACCACAAAAAGGCACTCCTACGATGGTTGCTCCATCTACATATCAATTTCCAACTGATTCCTCCAAGGGGTTTACCCTGTAGGCGCGACAGACCTTCGACCTTATTTTACGCAAATAATCGGTCATAACTCCGTGAATGTTCATCGGATTCCTACCAAAGTTGGTACGGAGATCCGCCTTAATGAGCCCTTTAAGTGTGCCAAATTTCAGCCCAATCCGAGCACGCATTCGTGTTTTATGGCGAATTTTGCGAAGTGTGCGAAATGAAGATGATGAAGAAGAAGAAAACGAAGAAATTAAAACGAAATTTTGTTCGCTCGTATCTCGGAAATGGCTGGAGCGATTTTCTGCAAAGTTGGTATGTTGACTCCCCTAACTGGGCGGCACGTCTCTAGTAAATTTGGTTCCAATCGGATAAGGGATCACAGAGCTACATAGGTGTGAAAATTGCGTTTGCTTTCTTCCTGTTAATATACTCAAGGTGTGGCGCGCCGGCTTCTTGGGCCGCACGACACACTATCGTGGGAGCGGAACGGAACAGTTCCGTTACATTATTTTAAGGAACAGAGCATTCACGTGCTTACTTTTTCAAGGCTGGAGGAGACGGTCCGGTTGGTCAGGCCTGAGCCGGACCAATAATCTGGAGTTGAACCAACTAGCTGACCAGTTCGAACTAGATTACTCTCATGCAATCTTTGGACGATCACATCTACATGTAGCTACATACATTTTACAAATGTTATTGAAAATGCATGGCACGAGGAGTTACCTAGTTTCTCAGCCTAACTAAAGCACAGAACTACACGTATAGTACCTCCAATTACCTTACAATACAGCATAGCATTCTTATCGTTTTGTACAGAAATGATTGTGGGTTCTACGTACAGTATCACGTGTGCTGACAGTTGGCATTTATCACGTGTAAGGCAGGTGCCTTCTTTGATTCTAAACCGGCATACTTATATCACAATTCAATCTTCATAAATCATTAGCATTCCTTGGCTTGTCTCTCTTGGCTTCTTTTACTGGGCGAAGGGCTGGCAGTGACAAACCTTGTGACAAACCAGATGACTCATTCCGCGGCAAGAAGCTGTACACCCATACTTTACATGGTGGCCATCTGGATGAGATGTTGAGTAGAAATCACTCCTCTTCCAACTACCCACTCGTCCTGTCAAGATACTGAACAAACTCTCAGTCTCACCCACATTGCGCCATTTTCGAATACCGATTGGTCTCGTGACCATCCACCAGTATATTTACGTGATGATCCGTTCACTTCATACAAACCCCAGTATAGTAGTATACTGTATTTTTGTAGCTGTGTAGCGAATTCACTGTATAGTAATTATATCCTAGCTAAAGGGGGCCATGCTGCTGTGAAATTTTGGGGGGAAGTTGCAAGTTGCTAGCTAGTTTTACTTTAAAATTTAGCATCAATTTTAAATTTTAAGGCATTTTCAAGCCTTTAAATTGCAAAAATTCTGCAGCTCCTGGGGGTTGCACTCCCAGACCCCCCTTGAACTTCTAATTGCTAGCTATAACTAAATGAACCATACAGCAAGTTTCATGCTGTGTCCCCTGTATGTCAGGTCTACAATTATACATAGTATAGAAAGTCTGAAGAACAACAGATAGGCTTGAGCATATTTATATAGCTAGCTAGCAGTGAAATATCACTAAAATTGCATATCTGAGTGTCTAATTTTCAAAAATTTCCTGTGGAGGCATGCCCCCAGACCCCCTTAGGATGCTCGTGCTTCGCACTTCACACACTGCGCAACAGGGGCGTCTGGATTCAGTGGACTGGAATGGTGGAATGGACTGGAATGGAATGGTGGAATGGACTGGAATGGTGGACTGGAATGGAATGGTGGAATGGAACAATACTTTGGTAATTTCAATTGTTGGTCACCTCTTTATAAAGACCACCTTCTAACAAAGACCACCTTCTAACAAAGACCACCTCTTTATATAGACCGTTTTACTGTAATGTTTAAAATGCTGCTATCTTGTTGTTTTAGAGTGTATCCCCATAGAATGGTCTTATTGATCAGTTGTGCGCCACATGCCTAGAAAAATCAGAGTGATATCTGATTTGTAATACAGCAATATACCCCATGCAAAAACAGTTTGGCTGTATAAAGTGACGTCCCCATCAAACTAAAAGTAACTTACAACTAAAGTAGCTATATTATTTGGGTGAGGCCAAGAAATACTGACAAATAACTTGCTATAATTTATAGAAATTTGGTCCATCATCATTCACTCGTACAGTCTTGTTGCATTCCTAATTAATTCCCTGTAACTCTAATTGGCTAGTAATTTACTATCATTAGCACTTTACAGTGACCAGCACTGAAGGTCTGACAGCAACATGTGCTGCAGCCTTAGGAGTACCTAACCTAATTCAAGGATTTAGAACTAGCTGCCTTTTTTCTCCTCTACAACACTGGACTATTGAGAAAGGTACCAATTTACTAGCCAATTAGATTTACAGGGAATTAATACAGTCAGACTGCACAAGTCAATGATAAAGGACCAAGATTATTTTAAATTATACTTAGTTGCCAGTATATATTGACATTCATTTCTAGATATTAGCTCCTTTAGTTGCCAGTTGCTTTTAGTTTCATGGACACATATTTTTTGTATAGCCAAGCTGTCTTTTGTATGGGGTATATAGCTATTACTGTATTGTATCATAAATCAGATATCACTGGCTTTTCTAGGGGACATAACATGTGGCACACGATTCATCAATAAGACTGTCTTATAGGACTCTAAAACAACAATTCAGATATTAAAGTAAAATGGTCTTTGTAAAGAGGTGGTCTTTGTAAAGAGGTGGTCTTTGTTAGAAGGTGGTCCTTTAAAAGAGGTGACCACTAATTGAAATTACCTAAGTACCATTCCACCATTCCATTCCACCATTCCATTCCACCATTCCAGTCCAGTCCACCATTCCATTCCAGTCCAGTCCACCATTCCATTCCAGTCCAGTCCACTGAATCCAGACGCCCGCGCAACAGCTCCTCTCTCATTGGCATGTATATAGTAGCAATTTCAACATTATAGTCAATGGCCTGACCAACTCAATTTTCCCTCCTCCCGCCCTGTTTTTAACATAAAATGTGTGACCAGGCCTGCAAAAACAGGGCATGTGGGCACAAACTACACCCTGCAACACTGCAGTTCAGGTCTCAGTGCTGGCACGGAATATTTGCATTCTGTAACTTGCATCATAAAGCCAATTAAATAATCACTAAGAGCTGAAAATTGCATTGCCATAGCTTAATAGTATAAAAAGTTATGAGTGATGGAAGTTTGACAAAGTAGCCAAAAATTATGTGCCAACATGCCCTATTTTTGCAGGCCCGGTCACATTTAATATGTGCCTGTATAGTAGTAAACTAGTAACGCATCCTGAGGACAAAACCACAGTTACCTGTTAGTTCTTCACGTTATATTTTTTATTCCAGCCTAATGGTACTCCCATCCTCCCAGATCTCTAGCTAGAAGTTAATTATCGGTCTAGAACAACAAAGTACCTACGTGAGCTAGCACGTGAATAGCTAACACGAGGCAGTTACTGGCAAGATAATAATATTGATGTATATCGAGTTTGTAAGAACTCTTGTCGGTTCCTGAAGCTGTCAAGATATTAAGAACAAACTATGAATTGACAACAAATGTTCCTTTTTTATAGAGACAGAAGTCTGGGTTGTTGTTGAGGTATGACAGTCTGGATTTATACATATGACTGGAAGTGCGTGCATCCTGTGGAAGGACAACTCTTCAGAGAACGGGAAATTATGTGTTAGCAAGTTCCTCAGATAGACAAGAGTTTTTGATAAGTTTAGAGAATATTCTTTTTGTCAAAACTACTGAAGGTCTTTGGTGGTGACTAACCTGCTACTCACAGTATTTATGAAGATACAAAACTTGTTTGTTCAGTAAGTGGACATTAGTTTTCCAAGCGAACATTTTCATGACCTCTATCAATGAAACACTCTTTATGGACCAAGCCCATCAGGTATGTACATATAGTGTTTACTTTATTTTGTGATACGTACAAGACAAGCCTGACTTTTTTTACATAAATGAATAATGGTTGAAGCTACCTACTACATGGTAATTGTGATTGCAGAGGCTTGTAACGAGATGTGCAATAAATTTTCTGCTATACTATACAGTAGATCCTCACTAATCCAAACTCTAGTAATCCAAACATTTGCTAATCTGAACAGCAGAAATGACTGTTCTGTTATGAATATTTTGTCAACAGATGTATATTCTACTGGAGTTATTGAACTAAGCTCTGTACATAATCAATGGGTCACAAATGTAAACAAATTCACTGGCTGAACAACTTTTGTCAATTTGAAAACACAGCTGTTGAAGGTCCACTGTATATACCACTGCTCTTGTTTGAGAAGTATAGTTACATTGCTTGGTGAGTAATACTCACTACTGTATACGCATGCATGCACTCTCTCTGTGTGTCACACACACACACACACACACACACCCACACACACACGCACACGCACACACACACACGCACACACACACGCACACACGCACACACACACGCACACCCACACGCACACGCACACGCAGACACACACGCAGACACACACGCAGACACACACGCAGACACACACGCAGACACACACGCAGACACACACGCAGACACACACGCAGACACACACGCAGACACACACGCAGACACACACGCAGACACACACACACACACACACACACACACACACACACACACACACACAAGAAGCCACTCATTTGACCAGCGATACTGACTAACTCATGTACAGGTGAGCTAACTCCCAGTACAGCACAAGGACCTCAAGAGAGTAGCAATGCCTGGATCAGTGATCTGGTCCATATCTCTTTTTAAAAGCATGATGTGCATGCATGATATATATAGTTGGCTTACAAGGCAAGGCAGTGGAACTTGACTTAACAGTACACACACTCCATCAGTGACAAATAATTTTGCATGTATCTTCACTCTACTTTTTGTGCTCCACATCTGTGTGATAATTGCTTCTTTTTGCAGTCACAACAATGAACATATTGTGGGATGATGCACCATTCACTGATTCTAGTACAAGGCAAACTTCCCCAAGAAAGTCAAAAACAATTACTGCAAGAATCTGTGCACCTTTGTCAATCAAGCGAAATTAGCAAAATTAATGAAGAAGCAACTCAACACAAAGAATGATGTTGTAGATCTAGATACATACAAATCCGCAACCCCCACCACAGCATCGTGGATGGAAATCTAAAATTTGCTAAACTCAGACAAAGCAACTATAATTACTGGGGCTTGGTTAAGTGCTCCTGGTGCAGGGTTCTTACCTACGGATTTTGAAATTGAGTCAAGCCGGTTTATACAAATAATCCACAATGGTGACTGGAATCACTGAATAACTGTAACCAATATTGGAAGTGATGAGCCAGGAGAAGTCTTTGCTTGTGTATTTAAACAGAATTTGACATTATATCAGATGTCTACAATCTATGAAGTTTACTATTTTCCCTGTTAGAAGCAAATGACGTCATGGCCTGAAGTTTGCGAGCAAGGAAGATGTGGAAGTGTTTTGCAAACTTGTATGCCAAATGCCAAAAGCTCCAAAGCAGCCAAAGATGATTTATGTTGCACAATATGTGAATCATGGTTCCGTTTAGAAGTCTGCCCTACAGATGTACCCAACACTGCCATCTTGAATTACAAAGAACATTGGTCATGTCCTAAATGTAGTGACGAACAAATTTAGTTGTACAATTTAATTAATTTTGCCAGGTTGATGTTAGCTGTACATAAAAGCATCTGTATTGCTTTACTTGAACTGAACTGTTTGTGTACAGAGAATATTATCGTTTTGTATCTGGGGTGGCATTGGCTAGGTACACATACCATGTATAGACCATGAGTATTGGCTACCTATGAATACGGCATGCTCTATAAGCTGCATGTCTTTTCCATTCTATGTTCACCAATTCTATGCTGACCTTTACCTATGTGAAGGGAAATTTAAACATTTTTAAAATCTCATTTTTAGCTAATTGTGTATGTATGTAAATAATGTAATTGGTGTATGTTGTGTATATAGGACACTGCGAGGTAGCAGTAGTTTTCTACTGATGCAGTCTTCCCTAGCAAAAAGGGTTGGGCACCGCCAAACTAGCTTAAGCACAACCATAGATTATATAACATATCTATGGCACATGATAAAAAATTAGTTCCTTTCCGTGAAATAATGTAACGAAACTGTTCCATTCCGTTCCATATAATAATGAACCCCTGTGTGTGCGTGTGTCCCCAATGAGTACTACCTCTGTGTGGTTGGGGATGGGCAACATCGTCTGATGGCTAAGTACTCTTGCAAGTTAGGAGCTCATTTTTTAATCCCAGGGTGTCACTTGACATTTGCCATTCTTGTGCCTCCAGTGAGGTGTTGCAAGCCTGACAAGGTAGTTTTCAGTTTAAATCCACACACAGAGCAAGAACAGTTGGAATGCGCTCTTCATGGTGGATATAAGGGCCCTATAGCTAGTCATGGCCAAAGAGGTGAATATTGGAAGATTGATCTTGAGCTGATGAGATTTGATGTGTCTGTGGGGGCTTTACAGGAGATGAAATGGTTTGGAGATAATGTGTACGAAGTTATAGGAAGTGTAGTGCTGACTGTTGCAGCTGGCCAACCAATGCCAGCTGAAGGAGTGACAGTACGGAGAGGAGAGGGGGTTGCATTGGTTCTAATGGGTTTAGCTTTAGCTTCCTGGATACATGGGGAAAGCAATGGATGGCATGGAGCTCCAGGTATGTGTCAGCACTTGTGTAGTTCAGTAGCTGCGCCAGACGGGTGCATGTGGTATCCTGTTATGCACCCACTAGTGCTGCTTCTCATGAGGAGAAGGACACAACTTTTAAACCAGCTTAATGCATTTATGTTATCAATACCAGCAGGAGAGCATTATATCATCCTTGACGATTTCAATGCTCGCGTTGGTTCCAGGATTGATGATGATGATGATTGATGATGATTGATTGATGATGATGATTGATGATGATATTAGGCTACAGTTTGTAACGCTTGCTTTTAGAGTAATGATACACAAAAACAGACTTGGCAACATCCTAAATTGAAGAAATGGTACTATAGACTTTATTGTTATGAACCAGTGGCACAGGCAGTATTGCATTGATGTGATCATGACTGTTCAGAGGAGTGCATTGTGTAATACTGATTACCATCTTGTGTGTGCAGTAAGGAAACATAATCGTAAATATTCCTAGAAGTGGAAGCCATAAAGTGAAGAGGTACAATGTTGGCAAATTGAATAGTCAAGATTTTACTTCTGTTCGTTATTTGGAGACTGTAGATCAAAGATTGAATGATTCATGGTCAGAGAATGGAACATTAGAAGAGAAGTAGCAAATTGTGAGAGATGTTCAAACCAACGTTGAAACCGGGTCACTACTGCTGACCCGGATGACCCACTGGTCAGACCCGGATTTGACCTGGATTAATTAAAGCCGAGACGTGTTTCGGCTAGTCTCGAGCGAGCGAACGAGTCTACATTTTGAGCGTTCGATTCGTGTTGAGTAAATATTGCAACTTCAGCCTAGCTGTAGGTTGAAAACCAAAAAAAAAACTGAGGTCTTCATCTACTGACAATAGCTACCCCTCACCATAGATACCCTCAGTTTTGTGCTACATATTGCACTTACTAACAAATGGGCGTGGCTGAGCATATGTTGGTAATGCGATAAGTGGGCGTGGCTCACGAAAGAGCTACGCGATAGCGTTTATAAGTTTCCACGTCGTCAAACGAACAATTTCGTTTCTCACGTGATCCAATCCGGGTCAGACCCGGATGACCCGGAGAAAATGTGACCCGGTTGACCCGACCCGGTTTTAACGCTGGTTCAAACTTCTGCAGCCAACGATGTGTTGGGCTTTTCCTCACATTGACAACTAGACTGGTTTAATGACTCATTAGAACATCTACAACCATTACTTACTCATTGGATGCGGTATACAATTTTTTTTTCCTGTCAATATTATTATTATTTTTTAAATTAAGTACAAATTAATGACATAAGATAAAACAGTATATAATAAACAAAAACAAATTATCTTACATATGGGCCTCAGCGACCTGCACAGCAATCGGTGCCTCAGCAATGGGACAGCGCAAACTGGACCTGGCACCGCGAATGCACATAATTGCAGACCTCAACAAAGAGAAGCTCAATTTACATCTCAGCCATCCCATCACTATTCCATAGGAAAGACTGTGCTTTGCACTCAAAAGGTTGGCCAATCTCTTATAAAACTGAGTAGCAGCATCACCCATTCCACCAGTAGTAGTAAAAATTAAGGGAGTAAATGAGGCATTCTCTACTTCATGAACCCGTTGTTGGTATTCACGTCTCTTTTCCTTGTCATGACGTCGGTATGCAGAGTGTAGGGGTTGATTTGAGGGTGCACTAGGGTTAAAAATTCTGACATCAAAGTATGACCTCTCAAATCGTCCTCCCCAAAAACCATTAGCTGCAATGTCAAGCCTTGCGTTATCATCACGATTAGCTGTTTTGTATTGAAGAGTCTCACCAGAAAGAGGCTGAAGGTGGGGTTCAGTGACAACATTGTTACAGACCTCGGAAAGTAAATTGGCAGTTAGATCACGCACTTCATTATGTCTCAGAGAAGGAAACCCACCCTTTGGGCAAGACAGAGCATGTTCTATGGTAAAAGAGTGACCACAGGCACAGGAAGTAGGGCAGGCAGATGGTAGCCAGTGATAGCGAAGCGCAATTGCATCACGAAAAGCAGTTTTATGAAGCACAAAATTATGCGACTTCAATGGAAGACAAGAGAGCCAATTCGATGCACCCTTCTCCTGAGCCAACATGACTGAGGAACGCATGCTAGGAGGAAGTTCATCGAACAAATGATTGGCAGATTGAAGTTGCTCTTGATGGCTCCTAGAGTGAAACTTGGATCGCAACTGAACCTGTGCATCAAGACAGTCACCTAGTTGATGTACCTGAGAGATAATCAAGCCAACGAGACCAGCATTTACTTCTACAGAGCAGGAACGCTGCTGTATACAATAAAAGTAATGGATCAATACATGCAAACATAAGGATCTTATTGCATTCATAAAGGCTAGAGGGAAGGCAAAGCAAGTAGTTAAAGAAGCAAAGAACAGATGATTTCAAGGGAAAGCAGCTACAGTTGAGCAAGGACAGTTTTGGGGGAAGCAAGTTTGGAATTGTATAAGGGATATGCAACACGGTAGAAAGGGCCGGGTACCATTAAGGAGTTGTAACTATACATGATGAGAATAATGTTCCATCAGTACAGCATCTCAACACCAGCATTGGAGATGCCACTTCACTAAAGTGTTGAATGTTATTAGCCAGTATGATGAAGGTGAGTTAGATTTAATAAGGCAGTGTGGGGTAAGGGTATTGGTAAAACCAGGAGGGGAGTGGGAGCGGGAGATTTCTTGGTAAAACCGGGACCAGGAACTGGGAGATCACGTACACAATACTCCAAGCAACTGTATTTTTGCATTAAAGATGGTTTATTGATACAGAAGAGGACCCGTGCAAGTAGTCTCCCCTCCTTCCAAACATGAGCACGAACTAGCTATAGGCTTGGGAATTGCAACATGATACTTTTTTAAAAATATTGAGATACTCTAATAGTATGATTCCCACCCAGTATGATTGATAGAGTCCGCAATGCGAAAAATCTATACCATCCAATCATAGATAGTATACCACAGATATAGATAGTATACTATCTATGATCCAATCAATTGCCTAACTATTGTCATGTGTTAAGCTAAGTGTAACTTGAATAACACCAGTGTGACAGCCAAGTTTGTCACTTTCTTGTGGTAGAAAACGATACAAATGTCTTAAAATCAGGTGATTTTTTGTTGCAGCAGTTCATAGGGTTCTTCGTACGCCACGATATTCACTCTCAACATTGTTTAAGTAGTCTATCATCAACTCAAAGTATTAATGATTTGATTTTATAGGTCAGTTTCTGGTGGCAGCACGATCTGTGCGGCTTTTTAGTGACAACCAAAATGTTTCTTCCCTTGGAGCACAGGACAAGCAGAGCAGCATCTGTGCCGTGGGTCAGCAGTGACCAGTACTAGGTAAAGTACCTGCGTGCAGAGTATGGTTATAATTGAAGCTTGTTAGCCATCTGGCTGAGTCATCTATATGCTGAAATCCGGCCAAAATGATGCGATTTTTGCAAACAAATACCAGAATTGTTGATAAATCAGTGAAAAAGTCTCCAACAGCAAGGATATGAAGCTTATAAGCACCTAACAATTCGGCTATTTCGCCCAGTAAATGTATAGAGCAATCCAATATATGAAATAAGCACTCACGTGATCGAAATTTAAATCGCGGAAATACCCTGAAATCGCTTTCATTTCTGAAAAGGAACCTTGAAGTGCACTCTTTTTATGTTAACTGTTAATTCAGGCGTGGTCTGGGCCAGTGTAGGTGTGCCTTTTACCAGAGATGCCAACCTCTGAACAATTTTAGGAGTGAGACCTCAAATACTACCAGCAATGTGGACCAGACTCCAGTGCAGCTCCAGGATTTTTGGTAGTGAAGACCAAAAAAAAAAAAAAAAAAAAAAGTCGCTGCATGCTCAAAGTACAAAAATAAGTACAGGGCTGTCCAATTTTAAGCACAGAGCTAATGATGAAGCAGATCAGGCGTGACAAATGCGTGAGAACTAAGCTAATAGAGTGAGAAACAGAGGGTTAGGCATGAGAGCGTGAGATTACTAGCCAAAGAGTGAGACTCACACCTAATGCGTGAGAGTTGGCATGTCTGCTTTTACTGATGTTACTGGTCATCTTAGACTTAGTCGTAATGTTAATCGTTTATTTGTTCCTAGAGTGTTTATCAACTATGGCAAGCGAACTTTTTTCTACCGAGGAACTGTTTTATGGAACAACCTTAAGTACACTGTTACTGGGGCTGCCACTTTGTCGTAATTTCGTAATTATTATCTTAATTCTTAATTCCTGTGTAATTTTGTCTATGTATCCTTAGTTGTGTATGTATGTTTGTTTGTTTTTTTGTATATTATTAGTTATTGTATGTGTCTATTGTATGTTTGTTCAGGGCTCCACTGAAAATCAGTTTTACTGAGTGGACTCCCTGCTTAAAAATTACAATTACAATTACTGTGATGGCATCATAGAGAGAATCGTAAACTGCTGGGCTAATCGAGATGCTGAACCTAATGCATACAACTTATTGAAATTTGATTTCAATCGATTTTAAGGTCATTGGAATTGATTATGGTTGTATTTTCCAGGATTTTAATTTCCATCACGTGAGTACTTATTCATGCATTGGATTGCTCTATATGTTTACTAGGCGAAATAGCCGTATTTGTCGCTACGGACAACGCGAGCACTGGTTCACTATTCAAACAATTATAACTAGGAACAAAAACAAAGCACATGTTTCAACACAACTTTAAATCAAGTATCAATAATTAGAATAAAATGCGTTTTTCTAGTTTGTGAATGATGTAATAATTAAGGCTGAAACGAGTAGTACGAATATTCGTTATTCGTTCGTTAAGAAATATTCGTTATTCGTTAAATATTCGTTAATCGGATAATGTACACATTCAACCTTGAAAACATTTTGACAACTGAAAACTGTCATTTTAAAATATAATTTTTCATCTTAATAGTACATGTAAAGGACTTTTCTTTTTAAACATTTAAAGCTTTAGTAGTAATCAAAGTGACTTTGTCCCTTTCAAGCACCTAATTATACAGAAAATTCTTAAAGAATAATTTGTTAATTCGTTCGTTAATTTGAAGAATATTCGAATACCTAAAATTTAATATTCGTTTCACCCCTAGTAATAATAGCATTACATCACTCGCAATACAGATTGCAACACTCCCCACAGAGATGAGACTGCAAGCTGGGTTGATCCATTTCTTCATCTCTCCTTTGACTGTCATCAAAGTTGCTAGTGTTTAGCCATCGTCTAAACCTTTGCCTTGCTTCAATTGAGGCCTTATGAGTAGGACGAATGGTAGGTGTTAAATCATTTATATCAGCCTCCATGTTACAGTCAGATAAATGATCATTATCATCTTCAGTGGGTGCTGATGGTGATTTATTTTTATTCACATTGGTGTCAGTAACATTATCATCTGGACACTCGATGGGGTAGAGGAAGCTAAGAGTACTGTTAATAAATTTATTAGGACCAAATGAAATTCTTGCAGACCTGATTCTCCTATCTCGACTTTGGACAAATACGACCAACCTTCCAAGAACCTCTAGGAAGGTTTTCTTTAACTAATACAACGTCTCCCACCTTTGGAGTGAAGTCTGTAGAGCTGCGAGGTCTTTTCAGTAGTGTCCAAGATCTTTCACGTAGGTTTGATAAATACTCTTGTCACCAAATAATCCAAAATTGATCTAAGAGTTTCTGTCCACGCTTCCAGATTTCGAACAGTTGCTGTGAAGAGGAGATTATTCCGGAAACATTAAACTCTGGATCGATCTCTTCAGTGAGGTCCGGAATGACATGGTTTGAGTGAAGTGAAAGAAAATGTGAGGGTGTGAGGACCATGCTCGAGTTGATGTCAGCATCTACATAGACCAATGGACGTGAATTAATAACTGCCTCTACCTCTGTCAATACTGTTGACAATTGCCTGTGTTAAAATCGGGTCCCAATAGTTTTCCAAAGAGTGCATTTCATCAATCCCACTAATCGCTTGTAAAACCCTTCCATCCATGGAGCTAGTTCAACAATAAACCTCCACTTAATGTAACACTTGGTAGAAAAATCACATACTTTCTCATCTGTGACTACATCCCTCCACGCCTTGTGACACTTGCTTGATGCATATAAAGGTATCAATTAAAGTGCGTGCATATATTATAGTGTAACTGTGCATAATATAGTGATTGTCCTCTACTAGACTGTAGGCTGATTTCGTTTCGTTCCCATCGCGAGCTCCAGCGTTTCGACTCCTTTTATAACTATCCCACAAGGAGCACTCAAATGAAGGAATTCAGTACTACTACAAGTTGGGAAATGTTACTTAAAGGTGAGAACTAATCTTACAGTGCATCCACAAGCATTTCGGCACGTTTTTGAATGCAGACACGCCCGCATTATGGATGACATGAGTTAACAACTCTATAACAAAGCTTACCCTTTTAGGTCTTTAGTGTATGTTGTGATTAGCTAGTCTTTAAACAACGCGAAAGCATTAACCCTTGGTTTCCCGCAATACATTTTCTCATTACCATCTGGTTATTTCTTTTGCGACTAGATGGAAAGTTGTTTCTCTGAACATTTGTTTTTCATTTGATAAGTGACCTCTAAGCACAAGTTAGAATTATAAATTTCCTTTAAAAGATCTTGGTTACACGAGCTATCCATTTAATTGTTGTTTGTATTCTTTTTCTTTCATGCGGTTATGAATTATCTTATTTTGGTCATAAAATCCTCATAGAATATGCTTTTCACTTCCATTTTTTTCCACAGGTAGCTGAATGTTGTGGTTATCCATTGAAATGCTAAACATTCCTAATAGAGCAGTCAGATAAAGTAAAAATTAATGTACATTTTTCATGTTTAAATGCACCCCAACCCTAATTAGATTATTTTATGATCACACCCATGTTCTCAAGTCATCACTAGAATGTAGACAAGTAGTGCTGAAAATTTTATGATGATAACTAAATGTATGTAAGAGATATAAAGCAATACGTGTGTGAAGTAGTGTAAAATTATTGTGCAATACTTGGGAACCCAAGGGTTAAAACACTTGTAAAGTCCCCAAATTTTCCCTACTCCACTTTTACGTGATAGCTATCCATAGGACTAATCCATTTACGAAAGTAGTTATAATCCAAATTTCCAAGCTTGACAAGTCATAATTCATCATGTATTTAACCCATTGTCCTAAAATTGCATCAATGAATAGTGCTATGTTAGGAGTGTAAGTTGCCCAAATTGCAGGCTTGTACCATACACGCAAGTCAAGTTATGGTTTGCCAAGTACATGCAATTGGAAGGCTATTAAGACCCCTTTTGCAGATCCGGTCGCAATTATTATGACACAAAAAGTTATGAATCATGAAAGTTTGAAAAATCAGGCTACTTTTATGCATAGGCGGATCTGAGGGGGGGCCAAGGGGTGCTGTGCCCCCCTGGCCCTTCTCTGGCCCCCCTTGGACCTACAGTACTATATGTATACCAAAACTAGAATCATGCACTCACACTGTATTTAGAAGAAGAGAAAGCCAATCGGCAAATAGAAGACAACACTTATAAATGTAGTTAACATTTGTAGTTAAACTGTACACCGTAAAGAAAGTGAGGCAAATAAATTTGAATTTTTGTGCAAAGATCGAGATACTCTAATAGAGCAGTCACTACTCTAATAGAACAGTCGCAATTCTGATGTCATCAATTTACAAATCGTAACAATGCTAGCTACTCATTTTTGATTTGGTATACACTTTACCATCAAACAGGTTATCACAAATAGGCTAACCAATCTTTGTATGCATTGCAAAGCATACACTTTTATAGCTAAGCATTATCAAAAATGCTCTGAAATTCAAACCTGGGAGGTCTGATTTTTAAAATTTTCTCCAACTGAATAAGGTTATGCAAATGAATACAACTTGTGTTCTAGAATTTCCCCATAGCTCATAGTAGAATAAACACTGTTGTGTACTAAAACTTCTTGCCCCCCCTTGGTCCCCCCTGACAGTGTCTCCTAGATCCGCCTATGCTTTTATGTGTGCTCATACCTTGTTTTCATAGCCCCAGTCACAAATTTTATTTACAACTATTATAGTTGAAGTACTGTATGTACCGAATCAATTAGTAGCTGTTGTGCTTAATTGCTCACGATAACACACAGTAAAATTACTACATCCATGCAATAACTTTAAAACAAAACATGCATATCCACAAACTAAAAGGACACAATTACAAGTAATGTTTACATTGTGAAATGGATATGTGCAAACAGTTGAGCTTCACCAGTTTTAATTAGCGAGTTGCACGGAACCAGTGCCTTCCTTGACAGTTGCCATTCCATTCAATCAAGCACAGCCAGCAAAATTCAAACTTGCAGGTACAAGTCATGTGATTGCATCCTTCTGTATAACGAAGAGTCAAAAGAATAAATTAAAAGTTCTTACAATAACAAAATTAATAATTACAATTCCAGTAATGCATACTTGTACAGTACTTGGTAATTTACACCTTTTGATAAAATATTTTATTAAATAAAAAGTTTATACAGACTATGGTTAAATATGCTGTGGACATTCAATCAATCAGTTCACTTCCAGTCATAATACTAGTAACAGTATATTAGAAAGGCATCTCACTATACTAGTCAAAGCACTGTGACAAGGGCAATACAGAAAAAAGAGCACAAGGTGCAGTCGACAGAGAAATATAGCACAAGATGAAGCCGAGTGCTATATTTGACTGAAGACCACACCTAAATACTACAGTATACATAGTGCACAAGTATACTCATGAGTGCTTCAACTGCTTTTATGTATAAATCTGGAGTTACAATCTAAAAGAAGGCAACCATTTAATGGTTCATCATGATCTGGAACATTATGATGGCAGAGAGAAAATAGTGTCTGCTTGTGATTAGCAGAAGGTTAATCAATGCCGAGTTATCACACAATTAAATTTTTTGATCCATCAAATCCATAATTCACTGTAGTGGAACAAGAAGATGAGGAGGAAGGCTAGCTGTGATGTACATGAGTCATGAACAGTTTGTATATACAGTTGTCCAATTGTTGTTCGCAAGTTTGGCCATCAATGCAACAAAGTTGAAGGTGTCAACATTAAGAGGCCATTGAATATAACCAAGAAGTTGCTGGACTTGTAATGATGAACAGTGTTATTTAATAAGACTGAATCATATGACTATTCTAATGGAATTACGAACATTTGTGTGTGTAGCCATTAATTTGTTGTTAATTGCTATAATGACGGCTCTGGGGTAATTGTGGTGATTCCAATGTCCCTGTGTAGTTGTGGCACATTCACACAAAGTTTGCTTTATTGACATACAGTGCAAAGGAAAATAAAGTGCACTTTGATGGGAATTATAGCACTCTTTGGCACAGTATGGAAATAAAACACACTTTTCCTTTTGAACTTTGGTGGTATCATACATTAAAACAGTAAATTTGTACACAATACGTACAGTCACTGTAAGAAGCAGTCTTATAGTCTCTCCAATTGCAGTTACTTGGCAATCCATTACTTGTAAATGACTTGTGAATATGGCACCATTATGCCACACTGCAGCATAAAGGTGATACGTATGTTAAAAATATTACGAATTATGATCAGTCAAAACTAATTTGGAAATGATATAAGACTCCTTTTTGCAGATCCGGTCATGTACATAGACCTTGTTATAATGTAGTAGTACATGGGCACGAGTGCGTATATTTCAGGCAAATCACAAGTACCCATGCGGCCATGTTACAACTAATATATTCCACTTGGGTGACTCACCTACAAGTGTGGAGAAACTGCAGGAATGCTTTGTGAGTGTATTTATATGGGACCATGTGAATTTCGATTGTGGATAACGTTGTAAGAGCAACGAAAAGGCACTACTGAGAGGCCGAACGTAAGTGTATCGTCACTAGCATGCAGATCGCTTCGATTGTGGGTGTGCAATTAAACACAGGAAGCCAAATTATGAGCTGAACAGTTCATAATGAAGCTTAAGTGCTTAAGCTTAAGTAGTTACTATACTAGCCATGAATAAACTAAACCAGTGAATATGTTTATAGCACTATAATGGCCTAGCCAATTAAGCTCCATGCCCAGTTACTATATATGCGTGTGTGAATTCACGCCAGATGTAAAAACAGCAATATAAAGACAATTGAAGTGCACTAAAGTACTTACTTTTACTAGCCATGAATGAACTAAAGTAGTGAATACTATTAACACTAATGGCCAAATCAAATAAGCGCTACGTCCAGTGTCTGGACATCGCCACGTGACTATTGAATGCAACACGATCAATATAAACTAACCTGTGACCTTCTATTCAGTAAAACAATGAACTATCTTCTTCCCCAAGTCCATAATCTATGCTTTGGCTCACTGTACAAAATTAAAACCCACTATCGATCCTGTGAATTGTCGCTATATTAAAGCAGAGGATATCACACAGTTTCATCAAAGAAATCGAATGATTTCTGAGAATGCTTAGAATGCATTAATGAGAATAGGAGGTAGTATATACAACAAGTAATATCACTACTAGGAGGGATATAACTTGTATATACTACCTCCATTTCTCGATTCCTGAGCACTGATAGCAGTGCTATTATACCACTTATACACCTTCTCTTCCTTTTGAAGTGAGGTGTGAAAGTGGTATATATAATATTATATGGTTCATGTACTGTATGTGAGCTGCCTGACGACTATTAACAAAATTTGGAACATGTGTTACCCACTGAACAACAAACCAACTAGTTTGCAAAGAACATTATAAGTACCATTGGATTGACCTCTTTATGATTTCTGTACCATAAAGCAAACACGAGTTATGTGTGTTTGTTTACATTAGGTTAAAATGAAATTTTATCATTACCATTCCTAAGCTTTAACAGTCCAAAAGCAGGAGTGAACATTGCTATTCCCTGCTGACTTAATTCCCCAGTTGTGGTGAACACAATGAGTCAAGTGTAAATACTGAAGTATGTTGCATTTATGATCAAGTAAATGTTTGTAATTCATATACAGTACAGTAATTTATTGTTATAATAATTTTGTCTGCTTTACCATAATAATAAGCATTGGAGGGGCAAACATGGAACAGGAGGTAGGATAAACCCATTTAAATTATGCAATAATACACTTAGGAGAACCTTGAAAATATTTCATGTTAGCCAATGGTTACTGTACAAAATATCAACAAACAGGTTTTATGAAGTTTATATTTTTTATTACATTCTATTGTGTTTGTACTTCACAATGGTGTAAATTTCATGTAGAACAACAAAACCATCATGAAGAAATCAGTGTTACAAAATGACAACCACCAATTCATGACCACCAACAGTCCCCACACCACAAATACTGGATATATATATATATATTCCTATAGAGAGGTACAAAGAGTCCATCTCTTTAGAATATGTTTTCAATTTGTAGTGCTAAGGAATTTTATTACTAGTTCACATGGGCTTGTCTTGCCATCCAGGCAAGAGTCTGTAGAAGGCGTTTACCAAACGCCAAGGATTCTAAACGAAACCTCTTACTAAATTGAAATGGGATAAATACCTAGAAGGGTTGCTACTCTAATGTGACTTAATCTACAAGCCAGCCAGAATGTTCCAGACTCCAGGTAAGCATCACACTTGGTGGAAACCCACTTTACAATTTGGTTGTTTTGGTGTTCCTGCTTTCTATCACTGTATTCACTAGAGTAAAGATGCAAGAAACCTTGACAGCCCATTGATGTTTACCTCTAGACAACAAAGAAGTCTTAAATAGAAGTAAAATTAATGTAGTTGTTTGCTCAGCAGGTCACTATAAGCTATGGTTTGAGCTGTAAATACTATATACATCAGAGCATAATATCTGTACAATAAAGCAGTGAATATTTACAATCTTACCAGTTTTCTGAATTGCGACACCACATCTGGGACAACGCTTGGCATTATCTTCTATGTATCTTTCATTGGCCACAACCCACCTAGCACGCTCAGCATCAACAGCACTAAAACGATTCTGTTATGAAATAAAAGGCATATTATGAACTATACACTTAAACTACCAAAACACACTATCTGTGCCTATATATTTTGATAATTTTATTCTCATCATCATCTATGGTGTCCAAGGAATGAATCACCAAAGTTTCAGCTCTTTGTAGTGAGAAGTTATGGAACTATAGCATTGTACAGTAAGAATTGATTTGTATAGTGACTGTACTGAAAATAAGCTATGTACAGATGTTTACATTTGCAGCAATAACTCTTTTGCATTACTCTACAGTGTTGGAATTTGGCTTACAATCTTCATGGCAAATCAATGAAGGTATGGCTTTAGCCCTATATAATCGCTTGCACATAATTTTGCATATACGAATGAAAATGACTTTATTGAAGTACTGATGACAATCTTGTTTTCGTTAACCACATTGTAAACAAACACATGTGACACACATACCATTGAGGCTACAGAAATGAAACATAACTCCATGCATATATACATAATTATATGGCATATAGGTTTAACTGATTTGAAACTGGTTTCTCTGAGTGATGACCTGATTGAAACTTGCATATTCGTCCTTGTAGCATGCATAATTATTTTACCTTAAATCTCGTTTTTTCTTGCAATGCATGCTTGTGTGAACTACAATTAATTATGTTTGGTGGGGTTTTGTTGAGACAGTAAAAATACAGTACAGTAGACCCTTGGTTATCCATTATCCGTACCCTCATTTATCTGAAATTGGAAATGACTGTTTTATTAGAGTATTTTGAGTACAAGTGTATGTTCTATAAGAGTATTTAAACAGAGCTCTGTATACAAATGTACGGCTTCTGTTATCCCAACAATTCACTTATCAAAACACGT
The DNA here is from genome assembly GCF_963678975.1 of Dysidea avara. Lineage (NCBI taxonomy): Eukaryota > Metazoa > Porifera > Demospongiae > Dictyoceratida > Dysideidae > Dysidea > Dysidea avara. The sequence goes on from NC_089273.1 coordinate 49,364,929, forward strand.
ATACGAGATAGACTGAAGCTTGGATAACCTAGGGTCTACTGTTCTGGCTAAATGCTGCTTTCAGTACATAATTAGTTTGTGTCTATAAACTTGTAATTGTTACTAATTGCTCATTTTAAAAAAAGAAGAAAAAAATACTCATGCATGCACCTGAAGAACCATTAATATTGTGAACTATTGAATGCCATGCAAAGTTGCTGTTCAATGTATTTCATTTTGTCAACATGTGAGGTTTACATAATGTATGTGTAACCATACAGTAGACAATATTTTATCACTAAATTGACTAGGATGACTAAACTGAAGTATATTAAGCTTAATCAGACTTATTATTATGCAATCTTAAGGATTATATAGAATATTTCGGTGCTTCACAACAAAAGGAATACAAGAACCTTATTGCACTATGGTTGCAAACACTTACAGTGTTATAAGCTTGAGCACCTTGTTGACGTGATGATGCACTGTTGCAACTTCCACTGTGATAAGCTTTCTTGCATCGAGCACAGAAGACATGCTAAGAGGGTCAATAAAGAGTAAGTGATGAAGTTATATGATACTGTGTTACGTTATTCAGATACTACACTGTGTTATTATACTGTAGTGAGTGGATATAATTATATGCTAGTTACCAAGAGTAAAATAATATTTACTCTTGTAGTTACTACATGACATAATAATAGATGTAATTATGATCTAGCATATGTTTCACTAATCGCATATTAAAGTATTGCTGTGAATGCTACCCTCTGGGTCAGACTGGGTGCCTCGCCAGGAATGTACCTAGCAAATAATGCCACCTGCTTGACCACCTATAATACCGTTAGCTGCACTTGATTCCATTTCTTTGATGAAGCAAACTATTTGATAGAATATTGGTATTGCCAAATCACGTTAAAAAACAAAAAAAAACAGGCATGAATAATGAAGACAGGCATGAATAATGCTCTCTTAGCAGAAAATAAGCACATGCATGTATTTAACATACAGTGAACTTCACAAAAAATGTAACCGGATCTGTGAAAAGGGGTCTTATAGACTTTCCAACTGCATGTACTTGGCAATCCATAACTTGACTAGTGTGTATGGTGCCAGCCTGAAATTTGGTCACCTTACACTCCTAACATAGCATTATTCCTGGATGTATTTTAAGACAATGGGTTAAACACATGATGAGCTATGATTCATCAAATTTGGAAAGGCTATAAGACCCCTTTTTGCAGATCCAGTCACAAATATCCTCCAAAATTTATAGTACATGCACCTAGTGGAGAAAAAAATGGGAGACAAGGTAAAGTCCATGCATGTGCTGTAGCTACTGGGGTTGGCAAAAAAGGTATGTCTAAAGTTCAAGCAACATTGAACAGGGAGAAATCAAGCCCTGAAAGTTAATTATATGTTTCTGGTTTCCTTCCTGGTAATTGTTTTGCTGAATGAATAGAATAATCATTATACAATTTATAATTTACCTGTTGAAATTTATGTCTGTAAGCACTCTTTTCTTATAAAGATGCACTAACTTGATACATTAACCTTGTTTTCCCTATGATTACAGGTACTGTTATTTAAAATGTACCATATGGAATTCCTGTATGTGTATATCTTGTTCTATGCAATTTGCAGTACTTGATTGCTTCCGCTATGAAAGCTTAATAAGGATGATTTATGCACAGCTACAGTACAATTTAGTAGTGCATCTCACTTTGCATTCATTGCACTCTATTCTTCTCTGTCCCTGCTCAGGTAATAGTCCATTCCCACAGTCAACTTGTGGACACAAAATTCCACCCATTTGCAGCACACATTCTTCAGTCCCAAATCTCTGATATTTGTCATACTGTAACATATGCAATAATAATAGTATAGTAAACTTTATTAAAGTATAATTATGGGAAATTTTACGTTTGAGTTGGGATCACATAAATAAAGCTCACAAGCAAGGAAGGTCATTTGCATAGGCAGATACAGGAGACACTTATAGGGGGGCTAATGAAAGCAAAACATGTTAGGATGAAATAGTGGTTATTCTACTAAGGGAGAAGAGTACACTAGTTATTATTGATTTACACAAAATTAATTTGTTTTGATATACAGTAGATTGATGAATGAAGAGCACACACTGTAAACAATTAGTAGTGAAGGTCACTACTAATTTCTGCCACAATACTCACTATTTTTGTGTAGTGACGTTCACTACTTTAATTGTAGTGACTTTCACTACTATTTTGTAGTGAACGTTACTATAATAATTATGATAGTGATGGTCACTACTGACAGTGATGAAGGTTACTATGCAAAATAGTGAGTATTTGTGACAGACATTAGTAGTGACCTTCACAACATTTAGTTGTGACCGTGACCTTCACTAGTTGTTTTACTTTCTAAGACTCTAGTTGTTTATCTTCTGAGAAGTTTTTTTTTTTTAATTTTACTTCCTGGGTTTGAATTTGGATTGATAGATATTTTTATTTAACAAGTATGCTTTTAAAAGCATAAAATTAGTAATCCTATCAATTAAGCTTTGATGATAAAGTGTACTAATTCAAAATAAGGTAGTATTGTCATTTGATAACATTAGAATTGTGACTGTTCTATTAGAGTAATGACTACTCTTACAGTATCTCAATCTTACACAAAATTCAAACTTATTATGCCTCACTTTCCTCACAGCTTACTGAAAAGCTCATTAAATAACTGCTGTCTTCTCTTTGCCCATTGGCTTTCTGAATACAGTGCGAATACAATGTAGTCCAAAGGGCAAGAGAAGAAGGCCCCCTCAGATCGCCATCTAGAGCTGCAGCTGCACTAGTGCAAATTTAATCCATACTTTAGTCATAATCAGTATGATTGCCTGCACAAGAATAAGACAGTTGAAGGTAGCCATGTACTTGACCTACAGAATCTGCCAACTCTCTTTCCTGGTGTTTAACTGTACACAGCAGTCTGCTACATTTACTGCTTAACAATGCATTAGGGTTTTGTATTGTAGGTGAGGGAAAACGTTTTTCTTTCTCAAAATTGTGAAGACAGTTCTTTTTTCATCTACACTACTTTTCCAATGAAAACGCTTATGGGTTTTCTCATCAGTTTTACTATCAACTCTCTTGGTGCACATTAAATATTTGAATAAGTTCACGTTCATGTCAATTTCATGTCCAGGAATTCAGCGCGTTAAGAAAATTTTTTTTTGTTGGTTCTAAGTCTATGTGTGTCCTTAAAACAGACCTGTTGGTGACGTACAGTAGATAAATTAACACCCAACACCACCTTGCTGGGCGAGAGAACGAAATAATAGCTGGAACCGGACCAGACCCTTTTCAGAGTAGGCGCTTATATTCAATACGTGCCATGAAGGAGAAAGGTGGTCTGGTCACACAAGACTAGTAAGCATGTGCACTGTTTCATTTGGCCTCTAGGCTTGCAACTGTGGACAGTGAGTGAGTGAGTGAGGCAGACTAAATTCAAGTTTTGGTGACTTAAAAAAATCTATATCCGGTCACCGGTAAGTGTTTTCTTGCTTGAAAAGCTTTATTTCATGTTAATATTATTCCGCAGAGGTGATTTTCGTGGCATAAGATGTCTCTAGGTTGATTTTTGAAGGCAGCATTTTAGGCGGCGTGCTGGAATCCCTACTTAAACAGTACTGCTGTACTGTTTGATAACCACATGAAAATCTTGAGTCTGAACCATGTCATCTGGATCAGTGATGCTGACTGGCCATCTTTCAACATAATCAGAGAGACAGAAAGATTACTATTCAAACTTTCAGTTTAAATAGCAGTGTTTAAGAAGCTTGACATCTGTTTATATCATTATGTAATCAGATTTGCAAAAAGGTACTAATTCACATGTTTTAGATGCCAGCAAACAAAATAGCACAAAACTTGATTAATTGTTCTTGGTAAGTTTCTCTTTACAATTATAATATTATAAAAATGTAGCTAACTACTGTATAATAGAAAATTCAGACAGTTAAATCATTATGGTAATAAAAATAAAGATCAAAATTTAAAAATAATCTGTGTGCGTGCAGTGTGAAATGGATCTTTTTGCAATTCTGATTATATATATATTTACTCACATTTTTATTGCCCATCATTCTAAAATGATGGATTTCTTTTACCTCAGAACCATCACACCCAGCTACAATACAGATTAATATCAATGAATTTCTTTTAGCAGATTACATTTTTGTGATACCTGGGCACTTGATAGTATAGCCATGCTGGCGATCCTCCACAAATCCACGATCATTTAAAGTACGCTCCATATACTCCACAAAGCAGCCCACACAAATGGAGTGACCAACAATGCAATCAAAAACCACCACCATTTCTCTGTCAAGAACAAGAAGAATATAATAACGAAATGCACCAAATTTTAAAATGCACACACACTTTACCAGGTTATAATATGCAAGCTTCAAAACAAGTCTGGAATCACACAGAAAAAAATGTAACACAAGGGAGGTCATGGAGATACACAGTAAACACAAACTAGTGAAGGTCACTACTAATATCTGCCTCAATACTCACTATTAGTAGTGAACGTCACTACACAAAAATAGTAAGTATTGTGGCAGACATTAGTAGTGACCTTCACTAGTTCGTTTTTACTGCGTATACTAGTGGATATTTCATCCCTACCTTACAGTAGGGATTAAAATTAATGCCCATTAGAATATTTTCAGGTGTAGGTATCCCCTCTTGTTTCACTAATTTTCTCCTATGATCCCTATTCGAAACTATTATTAATAAAATTTCATTGCACTTGTTTGTTTACTTTTTGTAACACAATATTATGACTGGTGAACTTGCATACACTGCATAAAACGTTGCCAGTCTCATTGTTTTCTTCTGAACATGCACCCCAATATAATGCCAAGTGGCCATGATAACACTTCATTTTTAGCTATGTTCAGCCCATTACAGAGCATTACAAATACAGAGCATTACAAATGAAGAACAGTACGAGAAATGCCTCTATATTCAATACAGTCACTACTAACAGAAGATGATTCCCATTACAAACATGTATGAAATCATCACATGTTGCCACCAAATGACACTTTAATGCAGTACAATTATGGTCTAATCTACATTAGAACAACAGATATTTTTGAAACAGTACTAGTTATGTACAGTTGGAATATAAGAATCTTGGAAGAAGCAGCATTAATAATAATGGAGTAGGTATATTCCACAACTTACCTAACAGCCAAACAAATTATGCACTCAACTTTAACATCATTAGAACGAATCATGTAAAGTGGAACAGAAGTGTCTTCATTAAGTGTATGGTGGCTGGAACACTTGAAGAAAAATTCCTGAAATTGAAGCACACAAGAATGTTTAATGTATGCATGGACAAGTGCAGGAATGAAGTGTCAAAGTGGAGCATAGGGTCAGTGAAGCTAATCAATGCATATAATTATGACACCTATCAAATCAAAGGAAAAGAAGTGATATATTTAACATAATATTTATAACCCTGAAATCCTGTGGTAATGAATATGTACTAGCTATACCATGGTCACGGGGGATTTACCATGATAGCCCAAGCCCAAGGACTACAGGCCAGATGTGGACATGCATATTAGGTGAATTCCAAGAGGCCATGTTATAATTATACTACTTGGGTATATATGCCACCTATGTGAAAAGACAAACCTACATCTACCCAATACAAAAGTACCTAAGCATTGAGTGTGGGATTAAAACATTCAATGGTACTCATGAAACGTTATTCATACATATGCTATACAGCTTACATATACATAATGCTTTTATTTTGCCATGAGCTATATCAAAATGAACAACTTCTTATAGATCGAATTAACAAATTTGCACATATCCACTATATGAATATTAACAGAGAAGCGCTACAAGAATGAAATCACATGATAATCCTGGGGATTGATTTCCTTGGCTCACATGTACTCAAACGAAAACCTAACCTACTACAATAAAAATTCAAAATGAAAAAAAGATTCTAAGTTTGAATCAATTGTGTGCTTTGGGTGCACCTCCATCAGTTTCAATTGGTCGATATGGTGTTACTGGCTTCTTGTCTGAGCTTTAATACCCACATTTTAGAAGCCCGAACATGAAAGGTCTCTTCCTGGTAATAGCTCTATCATTTACTAGCTTACAAAAGCATCTGGAAGTATGTATGCTCATCCTGCAGGATTGTAATATCACTACTTGATTGTCATGAGTATGTCTTGCCTTATATCTCGAATACTAAACAAAATAGTATCTTCTCCACTGATATGTGAATTTATTTAACAACCTTGTCAACAGCATGCTTGTGCTGGTAATTTCAAAGGGTGGCTTCTATCTCAACTGTAACTGTATGTAGTTTCTCAAAAGTTATAGGGTAGTACAACCAATTGTTTTCCTCAGGCGCCTCTTCACATTTTGCACTAACCTTTCCCAATAACCACCCCACCATGGAGCTTTTCTCTACAATAAATTCCCATCAAATCTATTGGTTGGCCCAGACTGTTAAATCTTTCTCACTTCAGCTGAGGCACTCTCAAACACTTTTAGTATTATCAGACATAATGGTGGAGGGAAATTCTTTTCAACTTATGTACGAACCGTCTAATGTTTGCAGGGACAAATGATCTGATAAAGTCTCCATTATTTCTAAATGAATTGCCCTAGTAGAAACATACATAATTGGAGCACTGTTCTCCACTCCTGTGCTTAATCATAATGAACCAGACTCTATGTACAGTATATAATATACGGTATCACTAAAATTAATATATTTTTGTTTTGGCAACTCTTATATTCACAGTACGTGCTCCATTTTTAAACTTACAGCTGTCTTGCACTGGCAACTGGTGGAATTACAATTCCCAGACATTTTTCGTGGAGTCAGCACATCACTCCAGCCACTTGGTTCCTGCAGATAATATACACAATGTATTATAATTATACATGCATAAGTAACTAGGACACACAGTAAAATGTGATGTGCACCTAAGGAAAAGCTAGGTGTCTCCATTCATCAAAAGAGTATAATATGAATTATAGAGTAAAGCTAGTCAACTTTTTTATCAAACAGCATGGCAATGCTGTATACATCTCAATAATGGACAACGTTCACTAAAACATATCCTTAAAAACTACTCTGAAAACATCTTAAGGGGCATAACTTATCTATATCAGAAGAGTCTTGGTGTAAATAATTATAGTGTTAAACTTAAAAAACCCATAATGCACTCCCTGTAATAATGTTGAATTTTAAAACAAAATAGCCTAAACCCTATTTTTGGCTTGCCTGCCTTTATTCCCACCCACCTGATGAAAACCACCCACCCACCTGCCTGCCTGATCAGGATAGAGACTAAACAATTAGTAACTTGTGACAAAAAAATTTACACAACACTACCAAACTCACAGATGGCCTGTGCCTGTTCTGGTTTGTCAACAAGTATTTGTCTTCGAGTGTCTTTTTAATTACTTGGACGTCTTCTTCATACACAGGTATTAATGACACTTCGAATTCCCTCAGAGGAGCATAGTTAGATGCCACTAAGCTACTGTATGTGAAGCACTTAAGAGGGAGTAGAAACGTGTAGCTTATACAATGATGCATATGAGTGATAGGACTACACCCGTTAATGATCAGAACACACTGCAACACACAAATTATAGCTGGGTGATCATTGCCTGCTATATTATATGACCAAGCTGTAATCAGTAGTAAGCAAGACATGACATTAAACTATGTCCTTTAATCTAATGCGTGCAGCTCAGCGGAGAGATTGCAATACTCTAAATAAAGCATATATTATATTTATATTATGTATAGGTTATCACCCAAATCCACGGTATCTTTGCTATTTTAGAGACCTTCGAAATGGCACATAATCTCCTTGGGCGAATAACTGATTTAGACTATGGCTTGTACGGCTCTGGTCACTGCTGTAATGGTGGCTTCCTGATCGAATTAGTGCTAAAATAACTAACTGGTAGGCTTCCTAGATGAATACAATCATTTTCTCTGATCCAGCGATGCTTTCTTTACACTCTAGCGATGATTTCTGACAGCTATTGTGACTGGAATCCAGCAAAGCAATTGGCACAAATGACAAACTATTTTGTCACCGGTATCTAACCAGTTTAGATACCTACCTGCAAGTATCTATTGGATTTTAAATACCCGATTAACAACTAAACTTCAAAGCATACTATGCGTACCATAGTCTAATGCTACATGTATACTACATGTTGAACAAAAGGGTAATAAGAATGAAGTAGGGTGCCAGTGATAAAGATTTATTAAACAAGAACATTAAAAATTGCTGGCATTTAATTGCATGGTTTATTCGCTGTCTGTGACAAGATCACAAAGCCCTTATAACATGAGTATAATATACATATGCATGTGAGAAAATCCATGCTATATATACATATAACAATATTTTACACTCAATGCCCAAGTGAGGATTTTCCACCTAGCTATGCTGTAATATCATCATTCATATCTTGTTTCACTATTTTTATTGCTTGGATCGCTGCTTCATTTTAAAGTATATTAGTTTGTTAAGTTTTTTTATTGTACAGTAGCATAAAATTATAATTGTATGTACATTATAATATTATTATGGTGACTGCTGTATTAGAATATTATATCGCAAGCCAACTTCCCAACTACCAAGGGGTGTGGTAACTATTGCTTATTATCACTTTGCTAGCATTGTAAATATAGCTAGACCAATAATATTAGAAAGTAATGTCATCCTGTTAAGTACACAGATTGTTGAGAGGTGCGGTCTCTGTACTTGAACCTACGTATCATGAAGTTACATGCATCTAATGGATGTCCAATACCTCTTACAGTAGAGTAGTTGCTTTCAGTGACAAAATGACAAGGTTGATGTGAGGGCGGCTGACCAGAGCATAGGATCTCTGGCAGCAGGAGGTCTGGGGGCTCAGCCCCCTAGCATTTATAACCATTTTAGCATTCACAATGTCTCAAAATCAGTGGCGTAGGCAAGGGTGGGTGGGAACGTGCCCACCCAAGTTTCTTATGACAGCAGCGCATCTCACTATTGCTATTACGTACAAAAAATAAGTAGTGCATATCTTGGCACTGCCTTATTTTCACGGTAAATCAACAGCTGATATTGAGATAAGTTCAATAATTGCATCACATGATCTGAGTAATTAATTGCTTTCTATTTAATTCATGCCATCACAAGATCCAAACTTTAGGCAAGAACATGAGGAAGGATGGGATCTAGTCTATTTTTTCACATCTGAAATACTGAGTTGTGAGAACAGCATGATTCTTGAAAGTGATAGACGAAAATAAAATCTCTGGTGTTGGGAAAATCTCGTTACTGAATTAAGCCATACAACTATTTTAAGAGTCAGGCTGGAGTATAAAGAATTGTGTAAAAGTACAGATAAGGTAAAGGAGAGTAAGACAAGAAGGTGTACATAATAAGTTACTTTTATTTCTAGCTTCTATATCATTCATGCAGTAGCATTTGACTAGTGAAATAAGCTACAGGAACAGCAGTGTACATATTATTAGCTATCTAGCTAGATACATTTATGCACTTTTGAAACACAAAATGTATGTAGAGTCCACTTAGGATGGACTCGCATTCTGTACTAGTTAGATGCATGGGGTGAAAGTGTGGGTGAGTGTGCCCACCCATCCCTGAAGGCCCTTCTACTGCTCAAAGTTCACCAGAATTAATTTATAAGTACCATTTGTCAAATCTGGGGTAGGATGGGATTTTTATTTCCTTTCTTTGGCCCTTTTCCATTTCACCTTATTGTTAACTAGGTCATGTAATCTTTAAGTCTCCAGTTCCAGTTTGTTAGGTTAAGTTAACCCAAAGGCTGCAGCACATGTTGCTGTCAGACCTTCAGTGCTGGCCATTGTAAATAAAGCTTTAATAATGATGGTAGTAATACATGCACTGGGAGTTAGCCAAGAGAGGTGGATTTGAGTGTGCTATCAAGTGGTGGGAAAATTTCCCACAACCTGTAATACAGAATGACCACATGAAACTTCTATGGGACTTTACTGTTCAAACAGATAGACGTTTGCCCCACAACAGACGAGCAGTATTGGGCAAGTTACTTTGTAAAAGTAACTAGTTACATATTACATATTACTTGCAACAGAACTATTTAGTTACAGTTACATATTACCCATAAAATAAAGTAACTGTAATAATATTACATAATATATTACTTTGTGTCCACAGCCTTAAGCTGTCACGTGTGAAACTATCACCTTATCACGTGACATGATTGCATTGTTGGACAATGTGCAAATCTTGGTTATAAGTAAGAAGCTAGTGAATAAGCTTCATTCAGTAGGCCTCGTTACTTCATTGTGGTTAGGCGTTACTCAGAGGATTACTAACGAGATTAGTAACTTCGTTACTTTTAGTAATAATATTACATCATATTAGACTCGTTACAGTAATTATATTACTTAGGTAACGCGTTACATTTGTAAGTAAAGTATCTTGCGTTATATTACCTGTTTTTATAGCGTATTTCGTTATATTACTTTGTTACCACAAAAGTAATAATATTACGTAACGCGTTACATAAGTAAAGTAACGCGTTACTCCCAACACTGCAGACGAGATATAATATTTGTTGACTTTACAAAGAAGCATGCTTTCCTCATTGACAATGCTATCCCAGGAGATAGTCACATATCTCAAAAGGTCAACGAGAAGTACCAACGTCATACTGGTCTGAAGATTGAGACACATAAGATGTGGTCAATGACAGCCTCTATAATATTATAGTCCCTATAATACTTGGCTCACTTGGTTTTATCCCTAAAAGCTTGAAGAGTGCACTGCAGCAGTTGGGTATCTATTACGCTAACCTCATCCCCAAGCTACAAAAGAGTGTACTGCTGAGCTCCTCTCATATCTTGCATCATTTTGTGACTGAACACCGATCCTAATCTTTTGGATGAAGTATAGGATAATTTAACTATGCAAGTTGTCATGATGATTTTTGCATAATAATAACAATTTGAAGTGTTTCAACTAAAATACACCTTTCTTAGTCAAAGACTCAAAACGCACTATATTTGCAGTCAATAAAAGCCATTTTTGGGTAGCTGCTGCAGCAGAACATAGTTATGCCTACAGCATTTAAAATAGTATACAAAACAGCCTTTACACAGTGGCGTAGCTAGCCCTGATGGATTGGTTGGGCACCCTTGGCAGCTGCAGCAATTATGATGTGCTAAGGGGTCTGGGGGCATGCCCCCTAGGAATATTTTCGACATTAGACTCTCTAAAGTTGAAGACGAGAGCAATTTAAGCAGTTTATCATTCTACTATATTATACTAATAATAAAGATTGCAGGTTTAACTGTTGTATTAGGGTGATTGTTCTATTAGGATGACTGCTCTATTAGAGTATTTTGATCTAGCATGACCAGTTTCTTGAAACTGAGTTGGTGGGGCAATGAAACTGATTGGTTGGGCCTGTGCCCTACCAGTACCCACCTTAGCTATACCACTGCCTTTACACACTTGGAAACACATGGCACAGTAATAGGACACAACTCTTACGGTGAGAGATCAGTGGTTTGATTCCTGACATAGGCAAAGTTTTTTTCATTTTTAGACTACAGTTAGGAGCAAATATTATTGAACTGCTTTGATTGCTCTTTTAGGGAATTTGTGCATTCTATTGGAGTATATCAAGCTTTTTCACAGTTTTCAGCCCCACTCCATGAAGAATAATATTTATCATTTTAAGGGGGGATAAGCCTCTAACCCATTCCCCCAAGCTTTCCACCTCCTATGATTGCTTCTAGGGATGCGGCGATTATGCTGGCATAATTTCGGGCATAATAGGTATGTGTGGGAATCAGGAATTATGCTAGTATTTTGAGGTGATTATAAAGCTTTAACAGTAGGAAAATTTGCAGATTGCACAATTCCATTTAAAAAGGTCGAGATACTCTAATAGAGCAGTCAGAAACTCTAATAGAACAGTCACTGAATATTATTTACTCTAATAAAGCAATCACATTGAAACAAAATACTCTAATACAGCAACCAGCTAAAGAATTCAAGAATATTGGAAGCTTAAACCTCAATGAAAATGGTCTGATACAGCAATAAACTGGCATTATTAGCCAATTATGGTGGCATAATTTTGGGAATAATGGGAAATTCTCAAAAGCATAATAGGTGATTTTTTGAGCACTGCTCAAAAGCATAATGCTCAATTTTTGGAGCATAATAGCCTCATGCCTAATTGCTTCAAATATAAATTTTGTGCCATCTTTATGATTATTATGCTACTCAAGGAACAAGACGCAGAGGGCACACATTCACCGTAAATCCCCAAAAGCACTTGCTATTGGTGGGTTTATTATTGTAGCATACAATGGTGGATGTTAACTATTGTGTTTGGACTCTAGCCTTGTGACTGTGGTCAGGCAGGCAAGTGGGCAGGCAGGCAGACCAAAATTCAAGTTTGAATTTGTTGATTTTCTTCAAAAAATTTTTATGCTGCCACCTGTGTTTTCTTCCATGTATTGCTGTGTTAGATGGGCTAACACTATTTTCGTAAAGGTGTGAAAACTACATTGCTGAATATAATACATGGGTATTACCGTATCATCAGCTACTAACCTTTGACAGAACAAACGCAGTGTCCTTGCATTCAGCACAGCGCACTCGCAATTTTCCTGGTGCAATGGCTTCACATGGCTTCTTACAGTACACATAAAATTGTGTCCTCTGTCCCTCTAGCAAAACATAATACAATATAAGAAATTTTATAAGGATATAATTAACACACACACTAACACACACCTGCTGCTGCTGCTGCTGCTGCTGCTGGTTCCATTGCTCCAAGATTAACATCTTTGAGGGGCTTCATGGAACGTTCCAACTGTACACTAGCAGAAAAGTTACCGCGGACACAATGAAGGGTGCTAGTGTTCTGTACTCCAATGCCCTGTACAAAAACATAATAGTGATATCAAAAATACTAACAATAGCATATATAGTTGAAGCATTAACAAACTTACATATTTACTAAACTTCACATGTACGTACGTAGGTATGTGTTAATTCTTATTCAGTAAAATTAATATTAATTTGTTTATTACCTAGAATAACACATTTTACACAGACACTAATGGTACATTTTCATTAGTTACCATATAGAGTTCATAATCAATTGCAATTAAAGACATACAGAATTATTATGCCTTCATATTAATCATTGACGAGTCAAGTTTTGCATCATGTGATCGATTGCACAGGTGGAAATGGCAAAGGACTGTTGGCTGAGATATATTACTAGGCAGCAGTTATGATAAACTTGTTATACATGTGTGTCAACTGTGAATAGTTGAATATTTACATGACAAATGTTTTGTTTATTTGTTACATGTTGCTGGCGCATTATGTCTCATATAATTATATTGGAGTACAAGCCAAGTCTGAAGTTTTCGACCATCAACAAGAAGACCGGATAAGAATAATGTATACCTAGAAGAAAGTATCACCAACTAAGGGATCCAAATGTGGAGGGCTTCTGTGTGCTAGGAAATTGAAGTTGGCTATCAGTATGTTGTCTGGAAAAGAAGTTTTTTGTGCTGCTATTAAGTTTAGAGGGTACAGTAGTCATAACATAAAATTATACTACATATAGAAGTCCCTGTATACTGTCTAGGGCTCAAACGAATATCTGAATATTCGACTATTCGGAACTGAATCGAGTACTCGAAGCTATAATAATGTCTTCGAGTAATCGAAAGTAGACTACGTGGGATCCGAATTCTGTAATTAATAAGTTATCACGTGCTAAGCCATTTGTTTCTTTTGTTCTGCGCTGCGTGACTACATGTGGCAATGGATAGTTCTAGCGACGACTCAGGTGAAGAAGGAATTGATGATGATGATGAAGAAGAGACTCATGAGACTGGCACCGTTGCCAGTAATTGTTCTCGAGGTAATTCTTCAAGACAACGCCGACCTTGTTCAGTGGTGTGGAAGTTTTTCAGTGCCTTGCAAGGCAGAAAATCAGTTCAGTGTCAGTTGGAAATAATGATGGTTTACTTGCATATCACGGAGGGACATCATCGATGCGTGAACATTTAAAGAGACGCCACTATACTGCGTTTTGTGAAGCGACCACGAATGATTCGAGTGATGCTCCATCTACAAGTAAGCAAACCAGACTAGATAGTTTTACCCGTAGTATTGTGTGTTCTCGGACCCATTCAAAGGCTATTACAGACCGTATAACTGGTGTTATCATCAAAAAGATTTAAGGCCAATAAATTTCGTAGATGGGGAAAATTTTCAAAACCTCATGAGCTTTGTTGAACCAGGCTATCATTTACCGTCTGCAACTTACTTTACGAAACTGATTGAGCTCAAATATGAAGAAACTGTAGCCAAAGTTCAACAAACCCTTCAAGCAGCTAATTACATATCAATCACTTCTGACATGTGGACCAGCCTTGCCAATGATGCTTACATTAGCCTAACTACCCACTTTATTTCTGGTGAGTGGAATATGGAATCAGTTTGTTTGGGTACAAATATTTCATCATGGATTGAGGAGATACTGGGAAATTTTGGCATAAGTACACAAAAGGTTGTTAGCTTTGTTCATGACAATGGGTCAAATTTTGTTCGTGCTGGAAAAATATTATCAGAGAAGTTTGGGTGGTCAAGTGAAAGTTGTGCTGGTCATGATTTGCAATTATGTATTAAGGCTGGCCTGGAAGTAAATGAAATTCAGCAAGTGGTTAGTGCGGCTCGAAGATTAGTTGAGCATTTCAAGAAGAGTGAACTTGCTAATACTGCTTTGCAGAAGCGTCAGCAACAAATGTCACCAGACCAAGATGTACTACAGATAGTTCAGGATGTAAAGACAAGATGGAATAGTGTCTATTACATGATTGATCGTCTGTTGAAGTTACGATTGCCAATTAGTGCAGTTCTAACTGATAGCACTGTAACCAGACGAGATCACTGTCACCTTGATTTACAACCTTCATCGTGGGATCTTCTAGAACAGCTAAGAGATGTATTGTACCCATTTCAGGTAGCCACTACCTACTTAAGCAGTGAATACAATGTTTCAGTTTCAACTATGCTACCAATTATACACAGGATTATCAAAAATATGTAGCCTGAAAGTGGTGACTCAGCACCAGTTAGAAATTTTAAGAATATTTTTATAAGAGAACTTACTCAAAGATGGAACTTGAATGAAATTGATCCAAGTGAACCTAGTGTTCCATTACTAGCTACCTTTTTGGATCCACGGTTTAAAGATACCAAGTTTCTTAACCGCTCACAGAAATCTTTGCTTGAAACATCAGTAATTTACTTTATCAACAGCTTTGAGTATGACAGGGACACTACTGCTACTGCAAGTGGCCAAACTAGTTCTCAAACACATGCTTCTGAGCCACATCACTTGTCTGCCCTAGATATTTTACTTGGGAAAGATGATTCTACTGAAAATAGTCAAAGTGGTGATCATGTCTCTGAAATAGTTAGGGCTTATTTATCAGCTAACGTTCCTTCCCGTGAATCTTCTCTACAATGGTGGAAAGTTAGTATTTCACATTACAGTTTACTCGTGCCTTTAGTTCAAAAGTATTTCTGTGTTCCAGCTACTTCAACTCCATCAGAGCGCATCTTTTCCTGTGCTGGAATTATAGCTAACCGATTGCGATCAAGTTTAAACCCAGAACACTTGAACATGCTAGTATTTTTAAACAAAAATTACAAATTATTATAACTGCTCAATGTATAAGTACATGTAATTCTAACTACTGTCACTTATGTTACCTATGTAATGTATCTAAACTGTGTATGTTTTAGTCACATTTGACTTACATGCATGTGTGATCAAGATGATTTCCAACAAAACAACTCAAATATTCTTACGTAAGTGGTTGATTCCAGTGAGTCACCAACAAAGTTAATTGGTATGCATAAAAATAGAATATTCGAATATTCGGTAGTTTTGATTAAAGGATATTTGAATAGTAAAAATCACTATTCGTTTGAACCCTAATACTGTCCCATTTATGAAGAAGCATCACTAGAAGGATACAAAATGGACCGACTTATTATACACATTGCCGTAGAGGAACGATTTTCGCTTAGGTTCCCTGGGCTAGTGGTGAAGCACCTCGTACAGGCTCTGCCTTCTGTGCAAACCCTCCAGTGCCCAACTGGTAGACTTGAAATGAAAATGTACAATGAATCCAATCAATCACAGTATAGTATTACAATAGCTTTATAGTTTCTATAAGTAGCAGTACTAGTGTGTAGGTTTTAACTACATGTAGTTATACCTACAAACAACACCTTTTATATATTATATATTGCTACATTTTGTATATCATTTTTAAGTGGTCCAAGGAAAGTACCCAGCCTTCCCCCAAAGATATTCCAATCCAACTCCCTTCCTGAAAATCCTGGCAGTTTTAAACCCTATGCTGACCTTCCAGGATATCGAATGTCTTGCTAGTGTAGCGCCACTCCAACCAATCTTTCCTCCACCCTTAGGAGACTTGACTTGGTGTTAGTCACCAGTAATTCCATCTGTTTGCTTGAACTAACTATTTCCACCAACATCTTTTGGCTGCTAAGAGCTTGGAAGGAAGACCAGTATAGCTGCTTACAATATGACTTTCACCTTATCTGTTAATCTCATTTCCATCAAGATTGGTTGTTTAGGCCATTTTATGCCAGACACAATTACCCAAGTAGCCAATGCTTTTAAAGTGACAAAGAAGACTATACTGAGTGAAGATCCCTGTTTGAGCAGGCTGCTCGCATTGCTGTCTACTGCTCAAACAGGATTTTTAATTCTAGAGCCTCCCCGGACTAGTCTCGCATAGCCAGACTGTGTGTGGGCAGGAAGTGTAAAATTCCTGCCCACATACAAAAGAAAAAGTAGTGGTTTGGCTACGAGCATAGATTATATAATCTATGCTACATGAGACTATATATCCCCGGACTGGGACCTATCGGTTTTGAACTTTTCTGCATGCCATGTATAATTATCATTTTTGTATTGTACTTTAATAGTGTAAGTCTTGCCAGGGCTCCAGTACTGTCCACCCAGTGCATGGCACCCCTGAGCATAGACCCCTGTACTTACGTTATGTAATTTATTGTCTTAACAAAACAAGACATGTCTCTCTCTCATGTAGCTGAATAATTTATACAAGATACAAGATGAACAGTAATGGCGACTACGCCCCAGGATACTCCTTATTAGCTCCTAGGAATGTTCTGAAAATGATACGTCATGTAGCCCCACCCCTAAATTAAATGCGCGGTACATTAATTGCTCACCTGCAGTGTCATTTGT
Source organism: Dysidea avara (assembly GCF_963678975.1). Taxonomy (NCBI): domain Eukaryota; kingdom Metazoa; phylum Porifera; class Demospongiae; order Dictyoceratida; family Dysideidae; genus Dysidea; species Dysidea avara. The sequence continues at coordinate 49,382,310 of NC_089273.1, forward strand.
TCCTTTAGTTCCATTCCAGCAAACACCAGTTTAAACTGGGTTAGTTGTAGTCTACTTTGTCTAACGATGGCTTCTTTCACTTGTGTCACGTTCCAGTCAGACCTCACGTTAATCATGTAGTTCTTCCCGCCCGATTCCTTCACGCTGACAGGGAAAGTGAAAATTTCCGCCATCTTTTGCTAAGGAGGATGATCAGTTTTAGTGTACTGCTCAGCCGACCCTTGTCGACGTGACTTCTTGGAAAGGGTGGGACCGCCTATTACAAATTTGCGCATGCGTTTTTCAGCACGTGTACTTAGATTACAACTTGAAAATACGTAGTTGCAATTCAGATAAATTGGTTGACATTGAGGACCCTCAAGTCGAGTTGCATCTGCTTAGGAGCTGTCTTAGTGTTTGCAAGGTCACTCACCTTTTACGTTGTGTGCCATCTTCCTCTTTGGGCTCCTTTCCCTCACGTTTTGCTCTTAGGTTATGAGAATGCCTTCGTAAAATCTTGCGTTGTGGCATTTCTGATAGTAGCTGGACACAAACCACTTTGCCATAGAAGTTAGGAGGCTTGGGCGTATGTGAATCTGAGTGTTCTGCTGCTCCTGCTTTCGTGGGGTCCTGTAATTCTGCCCGTATTTCACTGTCACGTTTAGTCACAGTGGAAACGTTTGTCGTTTTGATGTTTTTATACCATTTCCTGTAGAGGAATCTTAAAATGACCTTCAAGTTGTTTTAGTCTAAGTCAATTTAGATGATTCACTTTGCAAACAGCTTGTAGCTAAGCAGTTCTACTATTCCGGCGCGATCAAGCACGTCTGTGTGCTTTATCACATTCTTCTGGCACCGGCAGTGGTTGGCTTAAAGCACTGCCACAGCCTGCTTTGGGTCTAGCTATTCCTCCTCATAATTTCACTGTAGCTTTAATTAGGCCCCTATTTGGTGATTATTAGTTTCTCATCCACCGCCCGCATCCTTCTTAAGCTACCGCATTGTAAGCCATTATTTACTCTATGCATGCTCAGAAGAACACAAACTGGTACAATTTTTTTGTTGATGAACGCTACAATGCGCAATATATCGCCAGGAGAACTGCTGTTTTCCTTAGAAAATTGCTGCAGTACCATGGAGTTGCAATCGTGTTCTATCGACTTCATCAATGCAGACTTCCAGTTGACTGTCGAAAAACAGTTGGCGATCACGAAAAGTGGTGAAGGAAATGTTTGTAGTAAGAAAGAAAAACAATTTGGACAAGGTCTGTACATCAGTGTGTTAATATTATAAAATAATGGCATAATGGTAATACCCTCCCGCCCGCATCATAATAATTAGAAAGGCTGGATGAGAAACTAATAATCACCAAATAGGGGCCTTACGTTTGTGGCTTGGCATTCCATTGTTCCCTTCCTTACCTCAGTCTCTCTACTTGTCTATCTGTGATTGACTAGTTTGGCGATCATCTGCTGGGGTACTTGCATGGCCCCTTGAGGATCTAGCGTCATAATGTTTTAGTGTCTATTGTGCACCATGCCTTGCTCACCCTGGTGTTCTTAGGGAGTAAGAAATTTCATCTGACCAATCTCGTCCTGGGCATATACCACACTGATTTCCATCTTGGTCATCCTGCCTATTTTGATCTCTCCTTCAGGAGTACCACTCAGTTGGCTGTCATATCGTCTGCTGCTTCTTCTCAGGCCGGGGTGGCTGCTTCTGTTGGTGAGATAGCTAAGGACACTCAATAACGGAAGAGGTTTTATCCCTCTTGTACATATGTGAGACCTTAGGTGTTTGGTCACCATAATTATGCCCTATCAATTTAAGGATCCATAGCTGACAGAACAACTGTTACAAACGGTTTACCTCGAAAGTTTGCTAGGCGCCAACTTCTTCAGCAACTGTCTGTGACTTTGTGGAGGTACCATGCGAAAATGATACTCTGCCAGTATTTACTAACTGAGGAGGATTTTCCTGCTTTTGACATTGGTTAAGTTAAGTGAGTAGCTAGTAATAAGTATATTGGTAGTAGTTAGGTAATAAATAGTAGTATGTTACCAGTACTTAGTTTAATATCTATGTGTATTACTGTATACACTTGATAATTTCCGGGAATTCCCTACTTTAGTGCCGAGCTTGGTGTATAAATTAAGGATAGAATGTAATTACTATGCAGCACCCGTGATGTTCATGTTCATGAAACTAATCGTCTTGTGACCTGTAGCTAAATCAGGGTATTCTCACAAGGTCAAATTTTCATATTAATTAAACTTTTACAAGAATAGCCACAGTAGCTAGCCATATATGGCTATGCATTAACCCAATGTTCATTTGAATTTCTTTTATGCCTAAAATTCTCTCTCACACACACACACACACACTAGTGCTGTACACCTACAAAATTTTTGTCACTGGTTAATTGCCTACCAATAATTGGCAATAACTGGTTAATTGGTTTGTTTGTATATTGGCAGACATAACGCAAGTCAACAAGCCTGCTGAAAGGTTTAGGGTGTTACCAAAGTGACCATCAACATCCTGTCTAGCAATAACAGTTATTACAATCACATATTTACACATTCTTTGAGGTTATGTTATGATGTTAACACTTGTCAGCAGGGGTAATTTATGGTTTACCAAGTGGGTGGGCAATAACCAGTTTAAAGGTTTCTTCACTGGTTATTGGCTGACTCAGACAACACTGGTTAATAACTGGTTAATAACCGGTTAATTGGACACCGGTGTACAGCACTAACACACACACACACACACACACACGTCCGCACATACACTACACACACACACCACACACATACTAAATTTTACATGAAAAATGTTATTACAAACCATCAATGCCCAACCCCCCTCTTGTGGATGAGCCAGCCATGCTTCTGATTAGATTATGCCAAAATCAGTTTATGAATCTCATGAAAATATGCATTCTAGCACAAATTCACTTGAAACTATAAAGTAAACCAAAGTCAAACTAGCTGTGAAATTGACACCCAGCACCCTCGTGCGTACTAAGCGCTTCTAAAATAATTATTATGTTGTTGTTGTTCAAGACATTCAGAGCCTTTTAAACAGCTTTTAAGACTTCACATCCATCTGCAAAGGCCAAAATGGAAATCAACAGTGAGACACTGTGATTATTTGTTACTTCAAAAATGCAGCAACAGGATAATCTGGCTGTCCCCAACCACCTACCTGTTTGTACCACTCCCCTTGCCAGCTCCTGGATCCTCCCCTGACCGTAATAATAATTTTGTGACTGGAAAAAATTAACTGACTTGTGTGTATGGTACCATCCTGAAATTTGGTCACCTTGCACTCCTAACATGGAACTATTCTGGATATAGATTTAAGACAATGGGCTAAATACATGATGAGCTATGACTCATCAAACCTGGAAATTTGGAAAAGCTATAAGTCCTTTTTCACAGATCCAGTCACATTTATGTACACTGTTGAAAAGCCACTGAAAATTAAAGCAAGAAATGGAGGTCAATGCTCAGTGAATATACTATTAAATAGATATAGAGCGCTCTTAGCCTGCATCAGAGCAAAAAAAGCATGACCATCTTAGATCTCTTTGCTCATGTGGGTACATTAAAGAAATAGCCTTAGTAGAAATACTCATTAAAGATATAGAAATTTAATAGCCATATCAGAAAGAGCCTTAATACGTAATATCAAAGAAATAGCCATATTGCATCACATCAAAATAGATTTGTGAAGAAATTCAATGTGCATGTAGCTATTTGCAAGACTTCTTATTGATGGTTTTCATTAGCTAAATAAGCTGTTAACTTATCATAATATGCTTTTCAATTGCCATCATTACCACATATACACAGTAAAATTGGAACATCACTACTAAAGGACATGAAGGTCACTACTAAAGGGAGTAAAGGCATAGATATTATAGCTTACGAAACAGGATTGGAAACTGATGACGTCAAATATACGGGCAGCTGGTTAGCAATATTGTTCATCTGTTCATTAAAGTAATGTAGGGAGCACCTGTCCTTAATTGTGTTTACTTGTTAGTTAGTGAAAATAATACAGAAACAACAAGCATGTTCTCTCAGACTTGGTATGGTTGCTCCAGGTGTTGGTCCACTTGTCTGTACCATACATTACTTCAACTGTTACATCACTTCAGTTGACCTAACGTTGATAATTAATAAACTATGTTGTAGTGTTTAGCTATGTGCATGGATTGTCTGTGCAGTATGCTGAGAGCAGTGGCAAATTATAAGGGGACTTTAGTGGTACCATGTGCTGATGAGCCTCAGAAGGCAAGCATGCAGTATAACGGTACACATCGGCTACCCAGTGCACATTTTTCATTTCAGTCAGCCACACAGTGTTTTCCATGTATATAATACGTTGCCAGTCACCTCAGGTAGTCATAGTAAACAGTGTTTAAAACATACTGAACAGTGTTAACAGGCTGTGAACAAAGTCGACAACACACATGCTTTATAAATCATAATTCTGACTGGCTCCTGCAGGAGCTACTTCATCCAACTGGGTGGCAATGGTAAAAATGATGGAAGATTTCATCTGCTGTGTTTCATAACAGTTTTCAGTTACAGCTAGATTTCTGACTCCCTACTTCACAGGCTTACTGTTAGCATCCTTGCAGGTCCCTAGAGGGGTAGTTGTCTAATAATAACAGGTACAACCTTTCATTCACAGAGGTATTCCTAAATGTAAACATAAAAAGCTCAACCTTATACTTTACAAACAAACAGTACAAAAAAAACAGAATTTAGCTACAGTAACTTATGTTATGTTTAAAATGACACTGATCCTTATACTTTAGTTGTCAGATATAAGACATTGAGGAGGGTTGTTCTGGAAACACAGCAACAGAACTACAATGAAAATTTAATTACTATTTGTACTCCCCAGTTAGCACATGATGTCACAGTGGTTATGTAATCATTTCGTTGGGATAGAAAATGTATGCATTTAACCTCAGGTTTGTTGAAACTGTCTTTCTAAATTTGACCATGTTACCAGGAGCAAGGAAGCAATTAGTGTAAGAGATATTTTAGTGTAGGGTTATGCTGGGCGAATTACAGCATAGATTATATATTCCCTACCAGTAGGTTACAGCAAACAATTGGCAAAAAATGTGTGGGCACAAGGATTTTGACACTTTCAAAAGTACAATAGACGAATCCTCCCACAACATTTATATCAACAAATCAACATACAATATTTTATTATTTCTTACTAAAGTGTTGTTTGGTGACAATCATTTTTTTGAGCCTATCCTTGTAACTAACCTGATGTCTGTTGCCCCATGGAATTTGTCATTACGCATTTTAATTGATGTAAAAGTTATCCCTCTATGGGCTAAAATCGCCTTTCAACTGTGGTGGGAATTAGACAAACCTTATGCCCCAGCAGTGGAGCTTTAGCTCTTGCAAACTGTCAAATACCCCATACATATGCGGTGGTATGGGGCTTAATGTTGATAGATGCATAACTTTCACCATGAACTTAATAATTTGACTTCATAACCTCAAATACCAACTCTTGCTTGGTTCTATTGCACTAATAAATATATTCCACAGCCTTATATGGGTGTAGGTGTAGTATGTAATATACAGTAAATCATGACATACAGTTTAGGCGACTGGCAAATTGTGTTTGTTGTACAGGCGCAATGGCTACAAAACAATTTCTGTAAACACAACAACAAATTACTAATCTTTTGAACCACACAAGGAACATAACTCGTCTATGTAGATGGTTTTGTCTAACAGGCACTTCGTCACCATAGTAACACACCTTGTCTGCCCATTTTGTACACACGTTAATTATGTGACGTCATCAGTTTCCAATCCCTTTTCTATAATATCTATGGTAAAGGTCACTACTATTGTCTGCCACAATAGCTACTCACTGTTTTTAGGTAGTGATGGTCTACTATTCATTTTTATTTTTATTTATTAAGGTTTTACAGCACAAGTGCTGAAGGTCTGGTCCTACAGCCTGTAATGTAGCAAAGGTCACTACAAAACTTAAAGTGCTGAACATCATAACTTAAAATAGTGCATTGTGGCAGAAATTATACGTTGAGATATCTCTGATGGTGACTCAGTAAAGAGGTAAAGCTATGCACAACTAGGAGTGAAATTCACTACAGATTACTGTGTGTTGTGATTTAGTTTGTCATGCATTAATAGCAGTTTATTTTTTTTCATAATTGCACTGTACGAAAATAAGATGATAAATTATAGCCAATCTATTTGATTAATAATAGAAGAATTAAAGTACAATAAGTATTGATATTCTGAGTAACCAATTAGAAGTGCTGACTGACATACCAAAGCAAATTATGCTTTCAATTACTTAAGCTATTCACATAGTGAGTTAGTTAGTCATACATAATCACATAGTGATTTAGTTAGCCATACATTAGCTGCCCATTTGCTAACATGTAATAGTTTTTACTGTACAAGTATAGGTAAGACATGCATTGCTAGGAGTCTTCAGTGGATAAACAACCCGAAGGAATGATGTAATAATCACCGAGGCGGAGCCCATTCTCACACATACCTATTATTCCCGAAATTATGCTGGCATAACCACCACATCCCTATAGTTGGCTCAGCATAATAATATAATTATACTATTATACACACCAAATAGTACATTGCATATCATAATGCAAAAGATGCTATGTTAAGACTACCAGTTAGTCCTGTTGTGTATGAGGAAGAAGATACCTTTCAAAAAAGGCACAATAATCTTACTATTGCATGGAGCCAGTATACAGCTATATGCCAGCATCACATTATAATAGGTCTGTTGGTACCAACACAATCAGAGGCGTCGAAGACACCTATATTTAGGGGGGGCTGGGGGGTCTAGCTTGATGATGCCATGGCCTAGTTGTAAGTTGAAGACCAAAAAAAAAAGTCATTACTTGCTGGCTACCTGCTGGCAATAGTTGCCCTCTAACAACTAGACTATATCTACTTATTTATAACTACAAACGTATCTTGCTACACTGCTCCTCAAAGAATACTGTGACTGCTCTATTAGAGTATCTCGATCTTGACTGCTCTATTAGAGTATCTCAAATAATGCTATTAAATAATTTTAGGGGGTCTAAGCCTCTCCATACTTTTTTTCATAGGGGCTGCAGCCACCCCTTCTACACTGCCCCTGAACACAATGTAGCTATGCATAACTTGAAGGAAACCCCCTCCAATATAGCAGTCAGATATTCTTATAGAACAGTCAAAAAAAGATTTTTTGTACATGATGTCACTGAAGTTTTAGATCAACCATCACAAACAAATATTTAACAGCACTTAAAGTAGTTGTCAAGTACATTCCACAATTATTATTTTTTGGTAAAATTAGATATTAGCTACGAGAAAATAATCAAAAGATATTAGCTGCGAGAGAGTTGGTTTTGTGCAATAAATCGCATTTTGCATGCCATTATTGATTAAAGTCAGGGGCGTACGCAGGAATTTTGAAAAGGGGTTTCCACTACAGCTAAGTGACTGTTATATTAGAGTAGTTTATATTTCCTGACAGCTCTATTAGAGTATCTCGATCTTTTCACCAAAATCATAATTCAGAACAATGCTATAAGCGTTGCTATCATGTTAGAAACTATTATTTAACTAAGATAAAAGTTTTAAATGTGTCCTGTTCCATGCAGATTCTGGAAACCTGAAGTGTCAATTTCTTAATGTTTCAAGCACTGTGTAAAATCCAAAGGGGTTTCCTGAAACCCCTGGAAACCCCCCTCCGTACGCCCCTGAAAGTGTATGTAATCTAGCCTTCGCTGGAAGCTTGTACTTGTGCCGAGTAATCATTTCCATAATTCAACACACTTAAAGGCGCTTATGTGCACGAAACTGTAGTATTAGTTTTCTCAGTTTGGACCACTCTTTGGTGACTACCCAAATGCTAAGAAGACATGGCTAGTGGTGAAGCCACAGTATTTGGAGCTGGCACGTCAAGTGTTTGATGGCATCAATGTTAATATTACTGCTGAGGGTAGGCCTTACTTGGGGGCTGCAGTTGGAACTACCCATTGTAAGAAAAGGCCTGATATTTGAGAAGCAAAAATAATATACAGTGCTGAATGGAATTCTACAGCAACAGGTTAAACATTAACTCGGCTCTGCATTGAAAGTAATACCTGCACCATAACATTACATGCAGTACTTTAAATGGTCGGGTTGAAGGTGGTCTAAGGCTGGCAACTAAATTTTTTAAATGTTTGGTAGGTTTTAACCACAATACACTACGCACAACACAAACTTACGTGGGTCTGTATCCAAGAGACTTAGCTCTTTATCATCTTCGTTTGTACATAATCTCGTCTCTGTTAGCGAAGGCTAGATCCTGGTTTTCAGTTATCACTCTCTCCACACCGTCTAGCTTTTAATATTTCTGGTGGCGCACTTAGGAAAGATCGAGTCGAAGGTGTGGGGGGTTTGCTGTGTGTATGCTGGCGGTCCATGCGGTGTTTTTGTAGGTCTGTGTAGGCTCTGTAGGTTTGGCTGCTTTTGTCTTTTATAAATTAAATTAGGTTTAACTTCTAGCTAGAGATCGGGGAGGATGGGAGTGCTATTAGGGCAGGAATTGCCGTCTGCCCAGTAACAATAAATAATAAAAAGTTTACCCTGTAAGCGTGAAAACAAATCGATCTTATTTTACACGAATAATTGGTCATAAATCCTTACCCGTTCATTGGATTTGCATCAAATTTGATATTAGGATTCGCCTTTGTACCCCCATTCTGTGTGCCAAATCTCAAAGCAATTGGAGTACGCGTTTGCGTTTTATAGCAATATTTGCAAGTGTGCAAAAAGACGAAGAAAAAAACCCGAAACTTTGGCTGCTCGTAACTCGGACATGGCTTGAGCGATTTCCTTCAAATTTGGAATGTGGACTCCCGTAGCTGGCGGGAAACTCTGCAGCAAATTTGGTTTGAATTGGAGAAGGTATCACTGAGATACAAAGGTGACGTTTTCTTTCTCCCTGTCAACATACCCACGGTGTGGTGCGCCAGCTTCTTGGGCCGCACACCACACTATCGTGTGTCTTGATATCACTTGAAGTAGCTATCTTTTACCTTCGTAAGCAATAAGTGCTCCGCAAATAATTATCGGCTTGTCTGTTAAACCTATTACAGCAACTCATTGGGTCTACTTACACACATGTGCCGCTGACACGGCCTACTTTATTCCACGGACTACTTTATTCCACGGACTGAGCTGGAAACAGCCTTTAAACAATAATCCAGGAATTATCCATCTCTTGCAACACTGGAGACACCGCTATTGGGCTATAATTGCTGGTACTACTCTTCCTTACAAGTCAGATGACACTAGCGCATGCACTAATCAATTAGAATACACTTACGATACGTGTGTACTCGCAGTGATAAAGCGTGACAGAGCTAGGCTATTGTTGTAGCGTACATGTTTTCCTTTGTTGCTTCAGTACTTAACACTAGCGTTAGAGTTGTAGTAATGAGCCAAATTATTTGCATAGCCCATCACCTTTCCTGGTGGTGCCACCTAGCTACCTGCTAACAGGGGCGTAGCTAGCCAGAAGGTGATGGAGGGGCAGGCATGCCCTCACGAAACGCTCAAAATAATTCATGATTGCAAAAAGGGCTAATGACCCAATGGTGGGCTAGCCAACATACGGTGTTGTATTATTACAGCTCACACAACTAGCTACGTAACTACTTCAGTATTGATTGCTTATCTTTTATCAATGATTCATTCGTCGAGCATCATCACACGTGCCACAACTGTACTCCAACAAATTCATCCAGTCCGGTAGAGCTATATTGTTAATATTTAATACAAGTTACTTTACGTTAGCCACAGCTTGTGTTGCAGTCCTAGCACACTGCTGAAAGAATGACATGTTCACTCACTTCACTCGGCGAAATTCAAATGCCACGTATTGCATGAAATCCCACCGGTCTTTCTTGCTAGCAGAACTTGTAAGCTTGTGACTGATCCAGGCCCATAGCCTGGGGTAGGGTCCGCAACGTGAAAAATGAAGTTGCAAGAAACAAATCCCCTACTATCGTAGTATGTTACCCTTAGTGCCCCATCACTAATACTACCCTTGGTTTGGAACTGAGCTCCCTTGTTGGAGCAACACAATGATTTTAATATCTCACGTGATTGATCTTTATTCCGTGCGCTCCAAAGAAGACGTCCAGAGCTCCCAGATTCTGAGTGTGATATCAAGTGTTGTTGGCCTACCAAACCATGTATAGAAGTGAGTAAAATTTTGCCTGTGTTTTCCAAGGAGGCTGATTTTCTGCGGATGGGTCGAGAAAACTTTTCGTTCGAGGTGCTCTACCAGCCAAGAGAAGAGAAGCCAATCCTATCACATAAGATGGTAATGAAGTTGGATGTATAAGTATTCTACACACCAAGTTTGAAAGAGCTGCGACCTTTCTAACCATCTGGCTGGCAGAGATGAAATTTTCAGTGCAATGATCTTCAATGATTTTAGTGGGTTGCCTCTTTCCTACTGTTAGAAACTGTCTTCCTAGGAGCTTTAAATCAGAAGAAGATCCAGAAGAATATCTGAGGTTTCTAAGAAGTGGTGAAATCCTAGACTTTTAAAGTTTAAAGGCGAGAAGGCCATTGCAAGCTACTACTCTAATAGAACATTCACTCTATTAGAACAACCATGACATTTGCCATCTATTATTGGTTGTGTTAATTGAACAGCTGTAGACAAGTTGCTTAAGTTAATAAAAGTTGCACAGTCATAATATTACTGTATAAGTATTATTATTATTATTTATTAGTTATTATTAGTAACACTTTACAGTGATCTGCATAATAAATACTTTAGGTTTAAGGAAGAAAATCCATCCCTCCTGAAGGAAGACTGAGTGTGGCCCCGACTAGACATTGGGTGACCTGCAGTTCGAATCCTGGGGTTGGAGGGATTTTTTCTTAATTTGGCCCCTTTGCTGTTACACCTTTTCAGTCATTAAGTCAAGTCACCCAGTGAAGTCAATACGTCTAACTCCTTGAAATTAGGTTAGGTAATCCTAAGGCTGCAGCACATGTTGCTGTCATTATAGATACAGATCAAAGGCTTTGTGTATGTATGTATAACATTTTAGTCTATAGCTGGGATGTATGTGTGTGTTGTATGTGCATGCATGCGTGTGTGTGTGTGTGTGACTGCATGTATGTATACATGTATGTATGTCAATAATCCTGCATAACCTAGCTAGCAACTTCTTCAATGAATGTTTAGGGAAAAGGTTATAGCTTTAAATCACACTGAAGAACACAGCTATATGTATAATCTGCAGTGTTTGAGGTGCATATTGCACTTTGACATCCTCATGCAGTGTGGTTGGGAGATTTTTGTACAAGTAAAGTAGTCTTCCAGAGATGGCATCCCAGACATCCTGTAATGTACATGATGATAGAATCACTGCTGGTTTTCACTAATTGTTGACATGTGTAGTTATATACGCACTTAGTTATAATTTTAGGAGTGCATCTAGCTATAGTTTCATTTGAAACAATGTGGTATATATTTTTTATAGCAATAAAATTTCCATTTTTCATTAGCACTCTCAATCAAGGTGTTAAATCACAAAAGTCTTCTAGGATGGAATTCCAGACCCCTGCCATGTAGTTGATTTCATGCTAGGACCAGCACACTAAATGTTGCACTTCCCTGTTGCACACTCATCGTCTCACTCACATTACTTTGGAAAGCAGCCACCAAAACTGAATCGTCCATGATAGATATATAATGATAGTTCATGGAATGATTGGCAGTATGATTTTAATGCAGGAATAGTAAGGGTGGACGAGACACCTTTATTTAGGGGGGTGGGGTCTAGATTGATAATGCCATGGTCTAGCTGTAAGTTGAAGACCAAAAAAAAGTTACTACCTGCTGGCAATAGTTGCCCTTCACCAACTAGACTATATTTCCTTATTTATAACTACATACATAGCTTGCTACACTGCTCCTCTAATGGCTCTAAGAACACTATGACTGCCCTATTAGAATATCTCAATCTTGACTGCTCTATTATAGTATCTCAAATTATTGATGCTATTGAGCTAAGCTCTCAATCACAGTTACAGATAATTTTAGGGGGAAAAACTCATAATTTTTTTACAGGGGCTACAGCTCCCCCTTGCCCCTGACTGGAATAGACTGTTTTACCATAAAGTTGTGTTAACAACTTTCAAGTGTAGCACAATAAGCACATAGTAAGCTTGTAAGTATGAACATAAGTAAGCACGTTTATCACTGCAAAGACTCCTTCATAATTAACTCTATAATAATTATCTGTATTAAGTAGTTGCATTGTGCTCAAAAAGTAGACAAACTGCCAGGTCTTTCATTCCTTATTCCAGCTCTTGCATCCATTTTCTACATCCTATAAAGCTATACAGTGAGGCGTACCGTACATTAACCTACCTACATGCCAGGTCACTTCAAAAACAAATTGTGTGATTAGTCTATTACATTACACATATGTAGTTTATAGTACAATATCCATGGCAGACAATAAAGAAATCATATATGTGTATGACCATATGCTTAAATAAATAAACACAATCACCAGTTTCTTATCCATCAATACGCTAAATATTGTGAAAGCTTAATAGCCAATTATTTCTTTACAAACTAGTTAGCTGAATTGATACCCCAAATGATTTGTATGCTTTTTAGTCTGCTCTAGCCATGCATTTATTAACTTTGATGACAGCTTCTTACAGCTGCACTCAACAATCAATGGAACAAAAAAATCAGTGATATGATAAGGGAAACAATGACATAACTATAGACAGAGATGCAAAATTAATAGATCTAGATGAACAGAAATTTGGCTTCATTAAAGCAGATAACACTGCAGATTGATGAGTATTTTCAAGATAAGTTTGTTATTTTGAACGGGTGTTGTTACACAGAGCAGTCCAATGTATATGGACCTATGACAAAGGTTAAATGTATTCTTTGGACAATAAAGTACACTAACGTGTTCAAGGAAGTATTCAACCACACACATCTCCTTACATTTAACTATCAAGTGCTTGCAATTGAATGTAAAAGTTCCAGCCCATACATACACAGATTCCATCTGGATGCATGCTCCAGGGCTCTGAGACAGTACTTTGGGTGGCCATTTTCACTTTAAAAATTAAGCAGCTACTAACAGTTGTGATTAATCTTTTGCTACAAGAATTGACCACCAAAACTGGGAGACCATGGCCTTGTGGTTCCCTAGCTGCCCTATTTTCACTACCTGTGCAAAACATGATAAAAGGACACTACAAAAACATGTGTAAAATACTGGTCTACTACACCTATAAAGTAATAGACTAGTCACATTGACAAATAAAACTGTTTTACCTCTATCTCAGTCATGAATCAATAATTTCACAAACTCATAGGCCATATACACAGCAGCATTAGGGTATTATGGCTATACCTACATTATTGAGTTGTTATTTGCTTAGGCAGTTGCACGAGATACACAATTATTATTGTTAATTTTTGTATAGGAAACCAGGTATATGTAAAATGTGAGATTACCTGAGCTGGCTCTGCAATAGAGTGCTCCAGCTGATACAAAATGATTACTTCATAACAAATGAATGGCACGGATTTCAAAATTCAATACTATTAGACTCTCCAGCAACTGCATCTTAAGATTTAAATGTCCATAAAATGCACACTTTCCAAGCAATCTATACAGCTGTTCAATTGACACAATCCAAAAGTAGATGGTAATTGTATACTGAACTACATGGTTTTACTTATAGGATACTGAATGTTCTATTAGAGTAGTAGCTTCCAATGACCTTTAAACTTTAAAAGTCTAGGATTTCACCACTTCTTAGAAACCTCAGATATTCTTCTGGATCTTCTTCTGATTTAAAGCTCCTAGGAAGACAGTTTCTAACAGTAGGAAAGAGGCAACCCACTAAAATCATTGAAGATCATTGCACTGAAAATTTCATCTCTGCCAGCCAGATGGTTAGAAAGGTCGCAGCTCTTTCAAACTTGGTGTGTAGAATACTTATACATCCAACTTCATTACCATCTTATGTGATAGGATTGGCTTCTCTTCTCTTGGCTGGTAGAGCACCTCGAACGAAAAGTTTTCTCAACCCATCCGCAGAAAATCAGCCTCCTTGGAAAACACAGGCAAACTTTTACTCACTTCTATACATGGTTTGGTAGGCCAACAACACTTGATATCACACTCAGAATCTGGGAGCTCTGGACGTCTTCTTTGGAGCGCACGGAATAAAGATCAATCACGTGAGATATTAAAATCATTGTGTTGCTCCAACAAGGGAACTCAGTTCCAAACCAAGGGTAGTATTAGTGATGGGGCACTAAGGGTAACATACTACGATAGTCGGGGATTTGTTTCTTGCAACTTCATTTTTCACGTTGCGGACCCTACCTGGGGGTTCTGAAGAACCGCCCTCTTGGAATAGGCTGGCAGCACTGCCGTACAAAGATCTAGTGTGATCGACTCGAGAAAATAAACTTGGTAGACTACATTTAACACTTTATGACTTCATAGGCAGTAGATTCTTAGCGTTATCTGGTCTCCTTTATCACTTGTGAGTTGTGACTCCTGCCACGGCAAAGTCCTTTGAGCGGGTCACTCTTTAGATTCGAAATGCTCTTTCACGTGAGTAATCTAGGCTAAATATAGAAGTGTGTCTCTAATATTTTCGTTCGGTGGATTCACGAGCGAGTTGAATGTTGTGTGTGCGCGTTCACTAGCAACCCCTGGTGGTACCGCGTAGTAGCGCACATAATTTATAGTCATTTGCGTGTCAGTTTAATATTGGTAAGCTTGTGACGGAGGTTTTTAAAAAAAAAACCACTACGGTGATGGGCGAGGGGTCACTAACTCACGAAAAAGGGGTACGGATTTCAAAATCTTGAACAAATTTCTCAAGATTTCACAAATTTCAAAAACTTTCACAAAATCGAACGAGAGCTGCGAAATCTGATTTTAAATTATACGTATAGGTCATAATAGGTGTAGTGACAAGTTCTGAAATTACTAAAATAAATAGGGGAGAAAGAAATAGAAGTTCATGCAGGAGCAAACCCTCACGAGATTGAGATAAATTGCAAAGCCATATAAAACCAGGAGCAGAGCCAAGACATAACTATTACAGGAAAACCAGGAAACAAGGCCAATCATTCAACATGAATCCCGTGCGAAACCCCTCAAAACCTGGAGCAACCGTCGAAGCTCTATCTGTGTGAAACCCCATGCACAAAACCAGGAGCATCTGTATGCTTTGTAGTTTGTGTGCTGCTAGTTTTGATAAGTTTGTGTTGCTAAGTAAATCCGAAGCGGAGCGGAACATCAGATTTCATTCTTACTTTTGTGCAGGAGCAGTTTGCGTGGATTCTCCTAGTTTTGTGCGGCTTCTTTCCTACAGCTCCTGGTTTTGTTTGGCTTCCACAACTCTCTTAATGTAAATCCGAAGCAGAGCGGAACATCGGATTTCATTCTTACTTTTGTGCAGAAGCAGTTTGCATGGATTCTCCTGGTTTTGTGCAGCTTCTTTCCTACAGCTCCTGGTTTTGTTTGGCTTCCACATCTCGCTAATGCAAATCCGAAGCAGAGCGGAACATCGGATTCAGTTTTTGAGCAGTTTGCAAAGCAGCATGGATTCTCCAGGTTTTGTGCGGCTTCTTTAACTTGCTTAATACAAATCCGAAGCGGAGCGGAACATCGGATTTTTCTAGCAGTTTGCATGGATTCTCTCCTGGCTTTGTTAAGCTTCCTTCCCACAGCTCCTGGTTTTGTGTGGCTTCCACAACTCGCTTAATACAAATTCGAAGCAGAGCGGAACATCGGATTTCATTCCTACTTTTGTGCAGGAGCAGTTGAGTGCAAGCTACGGTATATCCTAGAACGAGTATAGAATCATAATCACGATAAGAAAATAAGATTTCATATTTCAGGTATAGGATTTCATTGAAGGTGTACGAGATTTCGAATCAGTTGGTGACCCCTCGGTGATGGGTGGGCAAATTTTTATTTTTTTATTTATTTTAATACTTTTTAATGCAGTTCAGAACTGCATTAAAGGTCAGTGGGTAATAGATACCCACTGCCAAAGAAACATACATACAATACAGTGCAATAACTAATAATTACAACTGTTAGTTACTTATAATTACAATAGATAGTTAGAGATTGTTAAAATTGGTAGAAATTGGTGCTCTAGAGCAGCGGTGGCAAGGGCACAAAAGGTGAAATGTACAAGCTCTCTCAGGGTTGAAGTTATTAGTAAAATGCGACCATAAGTAGTTAGTTAAACGATATTTAATTGTGTTAGTAGATAGTGAAAGATCAATGACTGGTAAGTAATTGTATAGTCTGGCTATCCTGTTAAAGTAAAAATGATGTTGTGTTACTGATGATGTCCTTGGATGATTCAGTTTTTGGTTAATCCCAGATCTGGTGTTGCCTCTTGCAAAAGTAATGTAGTTGTAGATGTTAAAATTATCAGTGGGTGACTTTAAGGATTTTATTAGAAACAGTATATCTTGGAGTTCGTAGTGATACATGAGAGGCAGGAGATGCAGTTGTTCCAGTCTGAGTTTGTATGAGGATGTGTAATCGTTAAGAATATATTTAGTGGCTCTTCGTTGAATGCGTTCTAGTGCAGTAATGTCTCTTATTAGTTGAGGCCTCAATAGTTGTGAACAATATAATAGTTGTGATCTGACTAGTGCTAGGTATATACAAATGCACCCCCTTGCCCCCCCTTGGCTACGCCTCTGCCTGCTAACAATAATTACTGGCTCATCTCTACAGCTGTAACACTATTATTATTATTATTGGTAATACTGTGCAGACCTCTATTAGAGTATAGTGCACAGGTCACAACATACATACAAGTATACAAATTAAATAATTGCTAGTTTTTGCTTGAACCGATAAATATCATTGGAGTCAATCACATTTTGGGGTAGATCATTCCAGATTTTGATTGCCGAAGGGAAAAAGGAGTACATATAAGAATCAATCCGTGTCATTGGTTGCATAAATCTCATATTATGACCTCTGGCAGGGGCGGATACAGGGGGGGGGGGGGTCAAAGGGGGCTCTTGACCCCCCCTCCAAAAAATTTTAGTATACCAAGATCAAGATACTCTAATAGAGCAGTCACTCTAATAAAGCAATCATAGTATTAGAACAGTGTGTAGTGAGCTATTTAAGGATTTTTATGTACTTTATCAGCTATAAATGCGTGATTGGTGAGGTGGGCAACTATTGCCAGCTGGCTGTAACCTTTTTTTTTTTTTTTGGTCTCACCTAGTCTCGCGGCGCCCGACCCTAAAAAGAGGGTCTGGTGAAA
This sequence comes from Dysidea avara, assembly GCF_963678975.1. Classification (NCBI taxonomy): domain Eukaryota; kingdom Metazoa; phylum Porifera; class Demospongiae; order Dictyoceratida; family Dysideidae; genus Dysidea; species Dysidea avara. Next base: position 49,399,712 of record NC_089273.1, read on the forward strand.
CTGTGTACAAAAAGTTTGGCGCCGCCGGAATGTTGGAGGCTCCAATCAGATCGCTCCATTTCAAATTGATTATGTAATGCGTACATTTCAAAAGATTCGCGGCTTACGGTTAATTACATCCGGTGACTCTGCCGCTTAAACTCATTGAGAAAACAGCCATACAATTCTGTTGGGTTCGTTTTAATGTTGAATAAATAAAGTAGCGCTATTAGTTTGGTGATGCTGTAAGCGGATCTGGTTGAATGGATGTTGTGACGTAAACAGTGCACTTACGTAACAGGTAAACGTCATCCAATAAACATTCCAGCGCTCAAACTTTTGTACACAGTTTCACCAGAGGGCGCCGCGAGACTAGGTCTCACCTTATCAAACCAGAGACAATGTAGTGCCTCAATTCATTTTTGACCCCCCCCCTTTCCATAAGTCTGGATCCGCCCCTGACCTCTGGTACTATGTACAGTGGATATGGGTGTCAGAAACGGATTCAGTGCTAAAGGAAAACATCTACGCTACAAGAATAGTCTCTATCACGCTGTATCACTGCTAGTACACATGTGTCGTATGTATATTCTAATTAATTAGTGCATGCGCTAGTGTCATGACTTGTAAGGAAGAGCCAGCAGCAGCACAGTTGCAGCTCGATAGTGGTGTCTCCAGTGTTGCAAGAGATGGATAATTTCTGGATTATTGTTTAAAAGCTGTTTCCAGCTTAGTCCGCGAGTCCAGTCCAGTCCGTGCAATAAAGTAGGCCCGCTGACACTGTTAAAATCACGAGTTTGAGTTCTGGCGCTTAAGCGCCGCAATGCCACCATACATACCCCATATAATTTATGCTATAAATCAGGGAGTGAGGTAATGCATTGATAAGTGCATTACTTCACCTTTCTCAACTGATAAATCATATTTATGTTTCCTTTCATGGATTATTATTATTATTTTTTTTAATTTATTAATGCTTTATAGTACACACATACAAGCATGAGCTTAGGTACACACACAGATACAAGAATTGACAATACACATGGTGTACTAAAGGTCTGTAGGCTTGTTCCTACAGCCAAAAGTAGTAATTATAAAATAATAATAAAAGAACACACGATAAATTGTCTAAAACAGTGTGTAGTTAATAGAGAAATGATCAGTAACACACCGACTACAGGGACAGTGGTAGTGCAGTGTATGGGGGTTGAGGGGGTCAAAGTTATGAATGAAATGATTCCAGAAGTGGGACTTGACTCTGTTCCTGATAGTGTCAATAGACAGATTAACGTCAATTAATAGAAGCGCATTCCATAATGATTAGTAAGCACTTGAAGGGTTCCCCCTAAGTTTCTACTCATTACATCAACGATACATTAGTGCATACAACTGAAAGATAACTACTGTATGTATAGTTCAAGTTGGTCCACCAGCACACTTTCATCAATGAATGCATCATCAGTACACAATCCCACTTCTACATCATCCATAGTAGCCATATCCAACTCCCTACAGAACCATGGTAGGTTGGGGTGATCACAACAAATGTTATTAGTGGGACAATCTAAACCATCCCACAAAGGGTCTGACAAGAGAAAAGCTTTAGTAGTTAGTATAGGAGGTCCATTATGACCACTTTCACAATAGTAATGGGGTACATTTAAGGAGGCCAGCTTATTACCAGGATTAGTAGCACAAGGAGAATTGGAATTGGAAGAAGGAAAAGAACTTACGCCAGAATATCCAACAGCATATGACCACATATGGTGAGGAGAGTTATCATGAGTTATAGACAATCCATCAAGTCCAGCAACAGGATCAACATGAGATGTTCTTAATCCATCAGTACCTCTTTTCTGATAGCCTCTAGCCATTCCACAAACTTTCTGGTAACTTATTCCTATAGATGAGAATAGTACAGGATAACATCCATCATTGACGCTTGGTGATCTACAGAAACTGATGCTATCATGTGAGCTCTTGTTCCATCCAATTGGACATTCATTTCCTCTGGTATGTTAACACTATAGCAATTCTAGTCCATCCACCAATATTACCACATTCTGATTGTTGCTCCATATCACAGTATACATGACGTAAACGATTAAAAGCCAATAATATAGACCTTCAGCACTTGTGCTGTAAAGCATTATAAACTAGTGTCCATTTGGTTCTACTTGGGGTACTTAGAGATAATGAGTTACTCTCTAGAGTTCCTATGGATATAATTACATGAAAATAACAAGGAGAAAACACCCTGACCACCTGGTAGACTCCTGTAAGCGTTCGAGCGTAAATCGGATGGCTGCAGGGTCGAGGCCACCCAGGTCCAGTCATGGATTTTTTCTCCTTGCTCCAACTTTTCAAACACACCTTCTGTAGCTAAAGCCTTTGAGCAGGCTGTAGGACCAGGTGTCCTACAGACCTTCAGCACTTGTGCTGTAAAGCATTAATAAATAAATAAATATCCTGACCTGTGAAATTCGAAATTCACTGCACATCGAAACATTCGACTTTTGCTTCGTTTAACTAAGGTACAGCATCATTACAGCAGTGCTAATGTATTTCAGGTGATTATTTCAGGTAAAACTTTTTACAAGGCTGTTTTTTAAAGTGCGAAAATTACGAAGCCATATGATTTCTTACCAATCTCTACTTATAAAGTACTATTATACCTAATGATATATATATATATATATATATATATATGGTAGTCTTGACTCTAAAACCTCCTTAAATACACAACATAATTTGGATTTGCTAACATTGGGATCAGTAGATGGTGAACGATAAATAGTACCAATTAGTAAATAGCTGTTACTGTACATCAGTACTAATAACATTGAAAATATCATCTTGACTGCCACTGAAGTAATATGCTGAAATAATGTATATGTATGCTATTTACTAATTGGTACTATTTATCGTTCACCATCTACTGATCCCAATGTTAGCAAATCCAAATTATGTTGTGTATTTAAGGAGGTTTTAGAGTCAAGACTACCATATTTATTGATAGCTGGTGACTTTAATTTGCCTGGCATTGATTGGAGTGATGATAATTTTTCTGGCAATTCGTACGTATGAGCAGGAATTCTATGATACAGTACAAGAATGTGTTTTATTTCAGCATGTTAATGAGCCAACACGTTTCAGACCAGGTCCATCCCCCATGTACTAGACCTAGTACTTACCAATGAAGAGAACATAGTAAAATCCATCAAATATTCTTCTGGACTGGGGTTGAGTGATCATTTGTGTTTGAATATTTCTCTTTCATGTTCTCCAATAACTATCAACCAGTCCAGCGATGTACCATCTTACAATTTTAACAAAGGGGATTATATGAAGCTTAAAAGCCTCCTTAACGAAACTGCCTGGTTGACAGAATTACAAGATCTAAATGTATGTCAGTCTTGGAATTTTTTTTATGCAACGTTTTAAGTCTGCTATGGAATGCTCTATCCCAAGGTACCATAAATCCTAAAGTAGAAAATTACCATATACTAATCATAAAGTAATTGATCTTAAACATAAGAAGAAACATTATGGAAAAGGTTCCGTAGAACTGGCAATCATTTGGATCATCTTAGGTTTACTCAAGTAAGAAATTCACTTAGACGCCTTACACATGACTTGAGGTCTAAGTTCGAGATGAGAATCGCTAAGGAAGTGAAGACCAACCCTAAAGCTTTTTGGCGATATGTAAATTCTAAGGTCAAAGTTAAACCCTTTATTCCTACCCTGGTTGATGAGTCACTTAATGATACTGAAGCAGCAACTGATGAAGGTAAAAAGATGTTGAACAAGTTTTTTACCTGCACATTCACCAGAAAATCCATGGATAACATCCCTGAGTTTCAAGACCGTGACTTTGTAACTAGTCTCGATGGTATATCAATTGATGCAGGCATTGTAAAAGAAAAGTTGTGTGATTTAAATTCTAGCAAAGCTACTGGACCTGATGAGCCCCCCCCCCCCCAGAGTGTTGAAGGAAGCTGCTGCTGAAATAAGCATACCTCTATCTATAATTTTTAAGAAGTCCTTAAGCGAGCGAGGGTAGACTACCCCCAGACTGGAAAGTAGCAACTATTATCCCAATCTTCAAGAAAGGAAACAAATCTACACCCTGTAATTACCGTCCTGTAAGTTTAACATCTGTTGTTTCCAAAGTTTTCGAATCTATTATTCGTGAGGGAATGTTAGAGCATTTGTTTAGCAACAATTTGATGTCACCATGTCAACACGGATTCCTCCCTCGTAAGTCTTGTATGACACAGTTACTGTGTGCACTTGATGATTGGACAGAGACTTTGGACAGTGGTAATTCAGTAGATGTTTTGTACCTTGACTTTAAGAAGGCTTTTGACTCTGTTCCTCATGAAAGGTTGCTCAAAACGATTTATGCATATGGTTTTAGAGGTGATCTGTTTAATTGGATACAAGACTTTTTGAAAGGGCACAGACAAAGAGTTTCTGTGAATGGTTCAATGTCTGGTTGGAGTGATGTAATAAGTGGAATACCTCAAGGATCAGTCTTGGGTCCTCACTTCTTTGCAATTTTCATCAATGATCTGCCATCATTATTAAGGAATACAGTTCTTTTATTTGCAGATCACACAAAAATATATTCCAGCATTAGTCGTGCTAACCCAATATCCTCTCTGCAAGATGATATTAATGCTTGCATTGAATGGTCAGTAATGTGGCAGTTGCCTTTCAACATTTCTAAATGTAAAATACTACATATAGGTCAGTTTAATCCAAGATATTGTTATAAGATGGATGGGATGGACATTGTTAAGGTAAATGAGGAAAAGGATTTAGGGGTGTTGATTGATTGCAATCTCAAGTTTCATAGTCAGTGTTCGGTAGTGGTTAACAAAGCTAATAGACTTCTTGGCCTTATTAAACAGACCTTTTCGGATATTTCTGTAGATTCATTTACATGTTTATACAAATCAATAGTACGTCCTATTTTAGAATATGGTAACTTGGTTTGGGGACCTTACTATAAAACAGACATCCAAAAATTAGAAAAAATCCAGCGGAAAGCAACTAGAATGATCAAATCTATAAGAAATCTTGACTACGAGGAACGATTGAAAGTGCTTAACTTGCCATCATTACATTACAGACGTTATAGAGGTGACATAATTGCTGTCTACAATATGCTACAAGATAAGTATGATATAGACTATTCTGATTTTTTTTACTTTTTCACCCATTACCCATACCAGAGGTCATACATTTAAGCTATTTAAATATTTTTCAAGAACAGATGCCAGGAAATATTTTTTTACAAGAAGAGTTGTTGAACCATGGAATAATTTACCCCAAGAAGTAGTATGTGCAGCATCAGTTGATGATTTTAAGAAATTGATTGACCAGTATTCATCTAACACTATGACTGTATAAATGTATGTAATTAGTCTACTTGTACTTTTTTTACCTGCTGATCAGGTGTAACAGGCTGTTTAGCCTTATAAATTACCTGTAATAAATAATAATAATAATAATCTCAGATAGGCTAACTAATCTTTATATGCATTGCAAGCATACATTTTTTTAGCTACATGCTATCAAAAATGCTCCCAACTTCAAACCTAAGAGGTCTAATTTTTAAAATTTTTCTTTAATACAGTCTTAAAACTGTATGTCTATCATTCATCCAGCTAAAATTATGCAACTGAATATAACTTGTGTACTAGAATTCCTCTTAGTGGAGTAAACACTGTTGTACACTAAACTTCTTGCCCCCCTTGACAGTGCCTCCTAGATCCGCCTATGGCCGTATTGTTAGTTATAAGCTTCGTATCCTTGCTGTTGGAAACTGTTACACTAATTTTCAAACATTCTAATGTTTGAGCGCAAAAATCGCGTCGTTTTGGCGGAATTTCAGCATATAGATGGCTCAGCGCCTCAGCCAGATGGCTAACATGCTTCAGTTATAACCACACCTCGCATGCAAGTACTTTACCTAGTATTGCATAGTCATTGCTAACCCACGGCGCAGTTGCTGCTCTGCTTGTCCTGTGCTCCAAAGGAAAAAACATTTTGCTTGTTGCCAGAAAAGCGCACAGGTCGTGTTGCCACCAGAAACTGGCCAATAAAATCAAACCACCGATACTTTGAGTTGATGATAGACTATACTTGAACAATATTGTTGAGAGTGAATATCATGGAATACGAAGAACCCTACGAATCACTGCAACAAAAAATCGCGTGATTTTAAGACATTTGCATCGTTTTTTTACCAGAAGAAAGTGACAAACTTGGCTGCTACGCGCTGGTGTTATTCAAGTTACACTTAGCCTAACACATGACAATAGCTAGGTAGTTGATTGGAGGATTGTTATTTGTTAATTCAACAATTCTTATATATTAATAATGTTCATGAAGAAAACAGCCACATAGCAATCCAATAATCTTGGGGTTAGTTTCGCGCAGCCAGATCACTATTTCAGCAATGGGGCTTATGTATTGGAGATTATAAGCGCCCTCGCTGAAAAATCTCCAATCGATAAGCCCTATCGCTGAAATAGTGGTCTGGCTGCGCGTGACTATGTTAGGGTGTGGTAATTTATGATTACGCAATAATTTTCATGTGATCTATCACGTGAAAATGTACCAGAAAATCTTCTTGTGTGTTCTTTTGGCTCACTTTATACGACAGAATGATGCTGCAAAGCCTAACATATTGATGTTTGTTATTGATGATCTGGGATGGAATGATACCAGCTACAAAGGGTCGGACATTAAAACACCGACCATTGACAAATTTGCCAACGAAGGAATTCGATTGCAACAATACTACGTCCAGCGATTTTGTTCTCCAACGAGATCTGCTATAATGGCTGGTCGTTATCCTTATCACATGGGATTAGCAAAGTCAGTAATAAGTGATGGTCGTCCATATGGCTTGCCATTAAATCAAACTACTATTGCAAACGAGTTGAAGAAAGGTGGCTATTCTACACATTGTGTAGGCAAGTGGGATCTCGGTATGCACAAGTGGGAATACACTCCAACATACAGGGGGTTTGATACCTTCTACGGATACTACAATTCTTGGGAAGATTACTTTTTGCACACGTTTGACTCTTACATTGACTTGAGGAACAATACTGCACCAGTTACTGACGAAAATGGAACTTACAGTACCTTCTTGTTTACTGAAGCTGTTGAACAAGTGATTGCTAAACACAATAGTAGCAAGGGGCCTTTCTTCATTTATGCTGCTTATCAGTCTGTTCATTTTCCTTTAGAAGCACCTCAAAGGTACACTGATGATCCTGCCTGTCAATCCATACCTTATGCCAATCGACGTATATTTTGTGGGATGCTACGAGCAGCTGATGAAGGAATAGGTAACATTACTATGAAGTTACAAGAGAGAAACTTGTTAGATGATACGGTTATTATATTTACAACAGACAATGGAGGACAGATGGCATATGGTGGCAACAACTGGCCATTAAGAGGCGGCAAAAAAACAGTGTTTGAAGGAGGTGTTCGAGGCACAGGATTTGTATGGAGTTCCAAGTTACCAAAACTTAACTATGATAATCATGAATTACTTCATGCCACTGACTGGCTACCGACAATAGTAGAAGGTATTGCAGGATTAGAGCTCGACAGAAACAAATGGAAATTAGATGGATACAATGTGTGGCCAGCTATCACACAGGACATTCAGACACCTCGTAAAGAACTACTGATAAATTTAGATCCTCCAACTCGTGGCTTTAGGGGGCAAGCAGCTATGAGGGTTGGAGATTGGAAGCTTATTACAGGTCTACCAAACTGCAGTATACAAGTACCACGACGAAAAAATAACACATGTCCTGATGGTTGGGTTCACTTAAATGGGTCAATAGATCATGGTCCATATACTCCATCATTCATATGGCTATTTAATATCAAAGAGGATCCAAATGAGAGGAACAATGTTGCGGATCAACATCCTGACATAGTTAAGCAGTTGAAGGAGAGAATAGAATATTACAATTCCACACATATTAAACAGTTAGATCCTGCTCACGATCCAAAGTCTGACCCTGCTAAATTTAATGGCGTGTGGACTCCTTGGCTAAAGTAGCAGTCTTTAACTTTGCACTGTATTCCTAGCCATTTAGCTATATATGTATAGAACACAGACTGTATTTTGAGTTTTACACTTTCATAGGTACAGTATACGTATGTCTGTTGTGATACTTTGTTTGACCTTGCTGTGATTAATCCTTCTATATACTACTAATTTTGCTATCCGGTATTAAATTTTCTGCATGCATGCATGCAGGCAAATTTGATTGACATCAAAGTATTGCAGTAGTGTACACATCTGTGAAAGTATTTCTGACTAATGTTATCATAATTGTGACCAGACATAGCCTTTCCAATTGCACATAATTATTTCTTTAAAGTTTGTTAAACCTCGTTTACACATATAGTATACAAATACCATGCACCACATCATAATATCATAATAGTTCTCTGAATGTTTTTTAAAACAATTCTCCATCCCCTACAGTCACCTATAACAGATGCTCTGCTGGGATTGAGTCCCACAAAGTTATTTGGTAACCCATATCTTGACTTATGTATGAATAATGGTACTACTTTGAATTTGGTCACATTTGTCAATATACCCCTATCATACCACCATAGTTTGCTGTAACTATGAAGATGATAAGCTAAAAGCTTAAGGAAATAATTATGATTAGTCCAAGTTGGGAATTGGAAAGGCTATAAGATGCCTTTTTGCATTTCTGGTCACATAAAAATATTATACAGTCTGTGTAGCTTGACAGTGTAATTATATTAATTTAATGGTGAACAAGAAATAGTGGACAGCTGGAGTAAAAAAACATAAACGTGACCCGTCTTTAAGTCTATATTGACATGACTTACAAAATCATAACTGTCAAGGTAAGCAACAACTTATAACTTTGCCAGCCCACAGCTCATTACATAGCACTAATTATAACAACTGAGAAGCTTATAAGATCCCTGTATGTACAATAGTACGTGTTCTACATAACTTATTCCTTAATCAACTGTGCTTCAAATTGAGCCCCATGTTCCAATGGAGTTGATCCAGGAGAGAGAACCTGCAAACCATGTTGTAGATTAACTTTTGTAGCTACGGTGAGTGCTTCTTGATTCGACATTGCATATGCTTCTGTCCATCATGTAAAATAATATGAGGTCACTAGATTGTATGAATTACCATTCTTGGTTTTTGGGAATGGCCTCATTATATCTACTGTTACCAGTTGAAGCCTGCTTTGTAGGGGCCAGCCTAATATGCCACCATAATGTAGAGCATAATACACAGATACCACAAAGCATTGAGCATATAATGCTAGTGCATAAAATGATGAATAATTTCAATTTTTCAGCAAATTCTATAGTCTATGGACCCCAGACACACATGCATTTCATTGGATATATTGCCCAATATATTCCATTACAATGGTCATTCAGTGTAATAAAGCTACCAAGCACCTTCCACAGACTTACTTGATTTAACTGCATAAACCAATTTGTGAAACCTAGTAGCAACTGTAACTGCAATTACCAGGTTTCAAAGTCATTTCAGATTAAATCAGGGGCGGAGGAAGTAGTTGATATGAGGGGGGGGCTGGGCTGACCCAGACTTAGTCTCTGGTTTGGTATGGTGAGACAAAAAAAAAAAAAAAAAAGGGTTGCAACCAACTGACAATAGCTGCCCACCTTACCAGCTACGCATTCATAGCTGATAAATTACATAAAAATCCTTACATAGCTTGCTACACACTGCTCTAATACTGTGACTGCTTTATTAGAGTGACTGCTCTATTAGAGTATCTCGATCTTTATCGCGGTTTTCAGCCCCACCAAGAAGGATAACTTCGGCGTGGTATCATTCTGAGGGGGGGCTTTGGCCCCCTAGCTCCCCCCTTCCACCACCTATGGATTAAATATTAAGCATAATGACAACTTTTCATAAGTTACTGTATAACATGCATCACCACAATGAAATAAAGTGAACATAATAATAATAATATTATTGAGCATAATAGGGAAAATTTTGAGCAGTGCAGCATAACACAATAGGTAAAAATTTTAGCATAATAGGCTGGTCCATACTGCTTTAATATTTTGTAATGGTCATAGTCTCTTTGGTATAGTTGCAGTACAACTTTCACATGTTAAACACCACTCCTTCAATGTCGATGAGTATCCAATCAGATAAGAAGAATTCGAATCTCTCTGAGTATTTTACGAAAGGTTTTCTTATGTCCCAAATGACCATCTGCTGTTCCTGCATGAGATTCATTAAGTATAATTATGTTCTAGCATATGTTTAGGTACTACTAGCTAATTGGCAAGTGTTGTATTTACCTTGGTAGTACCTGCAGTGAAGTATTCCATCAATTACTTCTAACTGGTTCTATGATCACCATGTGTCCATGTTTGCTTGGGTGTGCCTCTTGTACTGTTTTCATATGGATTTTTACCATCTTTATTGGCTTGTAAAAATTGGCTTGATGATTTCATCAGTAAGCTGGTTCCTTCAAAGAGCAATGCATCATCACAAGACCTGCAGCACCATTGGCTTTACTAATGATACTTTTAATGGAGTATGCAAGTGTAACTTGTAGAAACCTACAATGAGACATTCGTTAACCACCAGAAAATAGGCCAAACTGTATAAATTATCGGATATTGGCATTGCCTAAAGTGCTTGGAATCACTTCAACACTAATTTGGATGGTTATGGAAATTCGCAGATAGGAGTGTAAGTTTTGTGAACCTCAGTAGATTTCAGTGGTTCATAACAGCTAGCTAGTGGCTTTACAACTTGAAAATTCAACACTTGCATCTAAATGCAACAAATTGTCACATATCAATACTCATGCAGTATACAACAGAAGGTTATATGAATAAAATTCTTGTATTTTATTGTGTGATCAAAGAACAACTGAAAAACAGCCTTTCTTGGCTGATGTTGTTTTTCCTGACTAAATATTTGGAGAAAAAAAATTAAAAAGCAAGGGTAGAAAATATGGCCAGTCAGGCTCTGAAAGCTTCCAGCCAATTTTCAACATTTGAATGAGGCAAGCTATATATTACACTTGAAAATTCCATTATTCATTTTACTTATTTAAGCACTACATTAGCTTAAATCAAGCATAACTGTATGACCCCTAAGAATAATGCAGTTGACAGCATCATTAAGTGATAAATTCATTGATGATATATAAAGTGAGGCTTCAAAAATTGTGAGGTATGAAAATATTATGCCTTCCTCAAAAATGAATTCTATTTATATTTGAAATACCATTAGTACCATTAGTGGCCCATTACCCACAACTGTTGCAAGTAATTACTGCTAATGGGCTTAGTGTAAGCACTACAGTTTGATGGTAAAAATTGTACAAAATATTTTAATTCTGATGAATTGAATACTTCTCACTGTGCTGAATCATTGGTACAGAAACAACTTCTCTTGACTCTCTGGTGATAATGGTTTGCCTCATTTTTACTTTACCACTTTGAAAAGCTGATACACCCTTTCTCTAGCTAAAGTCTGTGAAGTTCAAATTTTCTCTATAGCTGCATGAGGTATGTGCATGAAGTCCAAACAATAACAGGTACATACATAGTATTAATACACAACAAAATGCTCGAAATCTCTACCACTTGACCACATAATTGGTGCCAAAGTGGAAATTATACTTATTGACAGATTTAATAAAATTGACCAGTCCTTCTCTTAGGCTCACATATAATGTATAGAAGTCTCCATACGCAAAGACATGCATTAAGGTAATTGAAGTTGATTGTGCAGTGAAGGGCTGCAAGATTTTTGACCAAGAACTTTGGCCTGGATCTAGTGTTACAGATTATCAGTTGGTCGGAATTCCTTGAAACATTACTGGAAAATTTGATGTATTGGCTACCATGCTAAATAAGATTCTATAGAATCTGTATACCTAACTACGTAATCATATTCCTATAATGGTTACCACAAAAATACAAGAGGTATACACAAAGATTTATAGGCAAATATACAAGGAATGGACTACCACAAGACATCATCAACCAACAAACTATTGACAACTTCAAATAATTATTATACAATCACCTTTAATTTTAATATACATTAGCACTTATGCCCCAGGCGGGCTCTGCTAATTAAACATTATAATAATAATAATACAAACTCTTTGCAAGCTTAAATATAAGCTCAAGTTTATTTGCACTCCTTTGCCCCTCAACTTGTAAAATGTGGAATAATTTACCAGCTATACAGTAGCTACATGCAGTTAGCTATTGAAGCAACATGAAGACTTTAAAGCCTGTCAGGACAATATTGAATTATTTTCGTACATAACTAATATAACCCAGCTATATACAGTATAGCTACTATTATAATAAGGCAGTGGTTACTGAACCAAAAATCGGTACAATAACGCCGGGGCTATTGAACCGACAGTCATGTGACACTTACGAAATGGACTTTTATGGGCTATAAGAAACCAACAACAAATTAAACATTAGAATGGTTGATTACATGAATCTAGTCTGCTTTAATAATCACATGAGCCATGTACTTTATAGTTCCGTGGATTTATGATTTGATTATGATTATGATTACTGAAAACACAGTTACAAACTGATATGTTCAGGTAAGGAAAACATTACAAATCACATAGATAAGAGTCAGTTATAATTTATCTAAAAATAATTGTAGAGATTGGGATTCAATAGTGTCAGTGGGTAAATTGTTCCAGTTGCAGATAGATTTGGGGTAATAGCTGAATTTATAATGGTCTGTTTTAGCAAACGGAATCTCAAAATGGAAAGGGTGGTGGTGGCAGGTGGGATATGTGGTGTTAGTGAAGTAATTTGGGACTGTTAAGACTGATGAGGAGTAAACAATGTTGTAGAAGAGTTTTAATCTAGTTACATATTGTCGGTGTTGAAGTGATGGCCATTGTAGATCTTCTAACATAGATGTAACACTGCTGTTATATCGGTAGTCTGACTTGACCCAATGAGCAGCACGTTGTTGTACCATTTCTATACTGTGTATGTTCTTCTGTAAGTATGGATCCCATACTGCTGATCCATATTCTAACAGTGGTCTCACTATACTGGTGTAGGCTAAACATTTAGTTTCTGCAGAACATCTGTAAAGGTTACGTTTAACAAAGTTTAGCATCCTTGTTGTTAGAGATAACTTGATTGATATGTGGTGAAAATGACATTTTTGAGTCAAAGAGAATTCCTAAATAAGGGTGTTGGGTAACTCGCTACAAAAAGTGATTTCTGATAGTATAGTTGAAATTAGAGGAAGATGTCAGTCTACTACAGGTAAGTACCACACACTTGGAAGTGTTTAATTCCATTAACCAAGTTTCAGTCCACTTTATTATAAGGTTGAGGTCATGTTGTAACAACAACTGATCTTGCTGACTATTGATGGTTCGATATACTATGTAATCATCTGCAAAAAGTTTCAAATGGGATGAGATGCCACACTTGATGTCATTAATGTAGAGCAAAAACATCAATGCGCCGAGAACAGTTCCTTGGGGAACACCTGACTGAACTTGCACAAAATTTGAAGCATGTCCATTCACAACAACACGCTGTGTTCGTTGAGTCAGCCAAATCTTTATCCAGTCATAAGTTGTACCTTGAATCCCATAGTGAGAAAGCTTGTTTAAGAGTCTACAATGTGGAACTGTATCAAATGCTTTCCTAAAATCAATGAAAATCATATCTACTTGGGAAGTATTATCCATGCATGGCCAATTGTATGTCTTCAACAACTGATATGAGCTGAGCCTCACACGAATGACCTGCTCTAAAACCAAATTGCTCATCGATTAATATGTTGTTGGTGTTCAGGTGCTCTGCAATGTGGTGATACATAATATGTTCTTATATCTTGCAACAAACTGAGGTTAGTGAAATTGGCCGATAATTGTTGGTGTTGCTTCTATCCCCCTTTTTAAACACAGGTGTTATGTTGGCTTTTAGCCAGTCATTTGGTATATTATGTCTAGATGTTAGGGACTGGATAAAGATAACAGTTAGAATTGGAGCAATCTCTTTTGCACAGAATCCTCATAGGAATGTTGTCAGGACCAGATTCCTTACTTGGATCTAGAGTTTCGAAGAAGTTTTGTACACCATCACATGAAACTGCAATATCTGGCATTATAGGATATGGAGTGCTGTTACAGTTTGGTATGTCAGTGGTATTCTCTTGAGTAAATACAGACTGAAATTTGTTGCTTAGAACAGTAGCTGTTGACAGTATTACCATTTTCATTTAAAGGAGGAAAACCATGTTGGTCTTTACGAATATTCTTTATGTATTTCCAGAAATTCTTGTGATTTGCCTTTCATTTTTGTTGAATAGGTTAGTTTGATATTTGGTATGAGCATTTCACGAATCGAATACAGTTTGTGATTTTATTTCTTAGAATACGATAGTCATTCCAAGCCTTTTCAGTTTGAAGAGATTTAACTTTGCGATATAAATGAGTTCGACGGTTTATTGTGGGATACGTGACTTGTGAGGTTCCTCTACCCGTACAGTAGTACTCTTCAGGAATCCGTCTACAATTTTATGTTGAAGAATGGCGGAACCACGGATGGTAACGGATTACGAAGTTGAAAACTAGTATGAAAGTTGGGACTTCACTAATGAAGAAGGCTGGCCACTGATCAGTAAAGTTTTGCAGAAAATCCAGTGTATAGCTACATGAGAGACTGCAGAACGTTTTGCTAAGTAAACAACTCCAAGGCTTGTGAAAAAGACTAAAGAAGAACTGAAATATATAATAAATGGCGTAATAACCCATGACACGTGATAAATACCTCAAATTCCAGACTAGGTTTGGAAAGAGCAGTGAATGGTGATGTAAACAAGTTATAGCAGAAGGAAATTTAAGCGCATCATTTTGAAGTTGAATATAACTTTCTAGTTCTATGGCAAATTCAATGGCAGGCAAGGAACTCTCTAATCCAACTTTTCAAACACACCTTATGTAGCTAAAGTCTTTGAGCAGGCTGTAGGACCAGGTGTCCTACAGACCTTCAGCACTTGTGCTGTAAAGTATTAATAAATAAATAAATAAAAATAATGGCATTCCTACCTCTTGATCCCTCACTACATTATAGTAGAGCGACTAAGCAACAAATTTTAATGGAAACATTCACTTTGTGATAAAAGCACCAAATTTTCTGTGGAAGTTGAGTAAGGTATACTAAATCATTTGAGATATGGTGCCACGTCAAACACATTGCCTTAGGGCATGTTTTGCAGCTTTAAAACTGGGTTATAAGCCTATTTCTAGCTGGTCAGGAACCATACAAGTGCACTCAGAGTCTTATACAATACAGATATTTCACTTGAGTTATAATTATGCACTATTAAATGTAGTATAAGTACTGTGAAAAACACCTTAATGTCCAAAGTGTCAAATGGCTAAGCAGTGTGAATTGGCAAGGGTTCAAATCCCAGGTTGGTCAAGTTTTTTTTGTATTTCCTTTGACAAAAAACAGACAAGTTTGGAAAAATCCTCTCGTGAACAGTCATTAGTACCAAGACTACCAACAAATAAAAGGATTACATCATTGGAAGGCACATGAATTGCAGTAATACAGCCATAGTGATCATGCTTCATACTCTGTACGGTGTGATGCATATCGGTTCAACTTTGAAGTACTGACTGTGTATATGGTATCAGTTTATTAGAAAACCTGAATCGGAAATAGACGTATCAGATATCAGTTGAAATGTGATATTGTTGCAGCCCTACAATTCAATAAATACAGAGCTACTCAACTTGGAATTTCTGCAATTAACTTAACTTTGTCTCTATGTTTAGGGGCTAACTTTCCTCAGTTGTACCTTAGCTGTCTTTCCAGTATGCAATCATAATCATGACTCAACACGCAAATATTGCATCAAAAGGAAATCTGAACATGCACTCCAACTATCAATTAGTAACTATAAACCTGAAAGAGTCAGAATGATGAAACAAATGCTGAGTCGAGGACCCTGTACGTACATTTATTGTCATGTAATAATTAGTAGTCAATAGCAAAGTCGTTTTCAGGGTTGCTACTCAGTGCTATAGAAAACGAACAGTAGAGAAACAACTTTGCAGTAAGTAAGCCACTGCGGAAAATATGGACTATTTCATGATACTCAGCAGAGAAGTAACTATATAATATGTGACCCTATTTTGGAAAACCATACATTTGGGCACACAGACCAATTTTCTTTTTTATAGCTACAATGGAGTGGTTATCTACCTTGTGTGAAAATTTTGTGATGATACAGTGAAGCATTCCAAAGATATGGCTAATTTACTATCTAATACATAACAAACTAACTTTTCATTATCAGTTTATAGAAGTGTATAGTGATCAGGTGTGACAAATTGATGACAAATCACTTTGTTGACAAAGATCTCCTTTCTCACAATCTAAAATGGATGAAAAGAGATCCTTGAGAGTTTAATCATGTGTTCTTTGTGCTTTTCCTCAATTAAATCACTTGTATTGTTGTCTAAAAACAAGAAAATGTTTGGTTTTGGGAATGAACAAATCACCCAATTTGTAAGATAATTGCTGTCCCACACATTGTGAAACTACTACATGGCCTGATATAATTGAGTATATCTCCTAGAATAAAGAAGCTATGGGTGTGAAATTTCACAGCAAGAAGGCTTAATAGTTGCTTTATCAGAATATGCAAAAAAATAATTTTAAAAAAATTGTTGAAAATTTCAACTGAGGATTCCCACAAATTTTGCATGTGCCCAAATGTATGCTTTTCCAAAATATGGTCACATATTATGTGATTGGATCTGTGAAAACCTGACATCATGGTGCATTTTTCATTTACTTAGCCAAGTGTATGCTCTGCATGGCGAAGTTTTAGCCTTGTGCGCTATTATTAGAGTTACAGCCCTACGAAGTAGCAACAACAGAAAGATCAATTTGCACAGCAAGTATTGGGAAAATAAACTACAGACGCTTACAAAAATGGCTGTAACTTACAAACACAAAGCAGTACAGCATTGTAACTTGCACCATTGTGTTTGCCATGAATAGGGGATTCCATTACTGGGTACGTGTTTCCTCCACCTTTCTTCACTACATAGAGAGACAAAATCAGTTAAGAAAGATCAATCGCATCGACATGACATAATATCTTTCTTTTAGTCTACTGCAACGAAACAAAGATTCTCCCCTTGAGTAGGCGAATAAGATGATATCCAGGTTTTTTATCATAAGATCCTTTCTTCACAAAGAATAAAGCATTTTAAAATTTTATGAATTTTTTTATCAATTACACAAATATTGTACCCATTACAATGAATGGCTTATACTAAACATTTAGGCTTGCATCATTATGTGAGATTTTTGCAGATCCAGTCACACATGCACTACCACAAATCGACACTTGGCATTGTCAGTGGAAGATTATAGGACACAAAGGTAAGTCTATGATGGATGTACTGTAGGTACTGAGATATGCAAAAAGGCATCAGTCAGGCGAATGCACAACCCAACAATGAAACAATCAAGTCTGTAGCCTTAGCAGTTATCAAGTTATGTTAGTGTGAAGGCATCAGTCAGTCAATCAGTCAGTCAATCAGTCATCAGACAATTCCACTGAATAATTAAAAAAATATTTATATCAACCTATTGGAAGCATTCCAGAAGGCACTTTTGCCAAACTGTCAAGACACCATGAAGGAATGTTTTGGGTGACAGAAAAGCCCAAATTTCATGATCCCTAATAGACAGTACTATTGTACTGTATGAAATAGTACTGTATGATTACATTGCTACACCAGTCCATATACCACATTTATACACCAAACGCACTACAGACACATATTATGTGTGATACCAAGGGTTTATAATACACATCAAACTTAATGTACGTATATACTGTAATCTGCGGCAACACAGTGGTGAATCAGTTGTATACCTATGAAACAATAGCACATAATTTGTATTTGTATTTTAAGGATAAAGGCTTATGCCAGTACATCCATAAACAAAATTAATTACGTACTTAGCTATTCTAATTACCATACAAAATCAAATAAGCAATTACTGTAGCAGTGTTTTAAAATCATTGATTGAGGGAGAATCAACAATAGATTGGGGTAATGAATTCCAGTCATTGATTACTCTGTTACTATAAAAATTAGATCTCATAAGAGTGTCACATGTACAGTACATGTACTTGGATACATGTAGTAAAAATATTTATGCACTCTGTACTATCAAACAGTACGGTAGTACTGTTTAAATAGGGTTTGCATCAAAAGTGACGAGCGCCGCCAAAAATACCGCCTTTAAAAACCAACTTGGAAACTTATTACGCGACGAGAATCACCTTTACGGAATAATATTAGTCCATCTAACATCAAATGAAGCGTAAAAAACAAGAAAACGCTTACTGGCGGCCGGATATAGAATTTTTTTAAATTGGTAAAACTGGAAATTTCGTCTCACTCACTCACTCACGGGAGCCTGTATTACGCGGAATAACGGAATAGCAGCAGTGGTTGGCTTAAAGCACTTCCACAGCCTGCTTTGGGTCTAGCTATTCCTCCTCACGATTTTACTATAGCTTTACGTTTGTGGCTTGGCATTCCTTTGTTCCCTTCTTTACCACTCTGTACTTGTCTATCTGTCATTGACCAGTTTGGTGATCATCTGCTGGGGTGCTCTCATGGTCCCTTGAGGATCCAGCGTCATAATGTTTTAGTGTCTGTTGTACACCATGCCTTGCTCCAAGATCACCCTGGTGTTCTTAGGGAGCAAGGCATTTCATCTGACCAATCTCGTCCTGGCGACATATACCACCCTGACTTTCATCTTGGTCATCCTGCCTATTTTGATCTCTCCGTCAGGAGTACCACTCAGTCTGCTGTCATATCTTCTGCTTCTTCTCAGGCTGGGGTGGCCGCTGCTGTTGGTGAGATAGCTAAGGACAACCAATACCAGGATATTGTGAATGATAATGGAGGAGATTTTATCCCTCTTGTATGTGAGACCTTTGGTGTTTGGTCACCATATGCCCTATCAATTTTAGGATCCATAGCTGACAGAACAACTGTTAGAAACGGTTTACCTAGAAAGTTTGCTAGGCGCCAACTTCTCCAGCAACTATCTGTGACTTTGTGGAGGTACAATGCGAAAATGATACTCCGCCAGTATTCGCTTACTGCTGAGGACGAATTTCCTGACTTTGACATTGGTTAAGTTAAGTATGTAGGTAGTAATAAGTATATAGTTAGGTAATAAGTAGTAGTATGGTCACTATGGTGTAGTTTTCAGTATGTACGTGTGTTATGTCCATAATTATTGTTATTTACAATAGCAGAATTACGGAATAAGCGAAAATCACATTCTAAATATTTTGTTATTGTTTATAGCATCTATAACATTTTTATATACATTCCTCACCGCGTAGAGAACACAATCACGATGGCACCGATCCTCGGGGCGATCTTTAAATATGATATGTACAAAGATATTCACTCTAGAACAATCTAACTAAGCTAAACTACTGTTAGATACACTTCACTACATAATCGCTAGAAAACTAGAAGTTCTTTGTGCTATACTTGCTCGTACCAGCTGTCACACGTGACTAGCTAGCTAGCTAACTGGCCGAATAGTTTAGGACAAAACAATCCACCCCCTAGGTAGCTACCCTGCATGCATGGAATAATCTGACCTTTCTTATAACTCTGTTACCATTTCCTAAAGTGTTTCAAATAAATTCGGAGAATAATACTGCTTTCAGTTCCCAACATCAGAGCTCCAACCTCGGCTCTACCACTTAGTATAACTCTATTAAATTCGGGCAGTTACTCGTGTGTGACAGCTGGTATGAGTAAGTATAGCATAAAGAATTTCTTGTTTTCTAGCAATTGTGTAGTGAAGTGTATTAAGGCCACTCCAAATAAGACTGTAGTTTCCCGTCCTGAGGTTTTCGTTTTTCGGTGCGGGCGGGAGGCTTATTATCATTATTCATTATTAAAGATTCGACTGCTCTATTAGAGTATCTCGATCTTGAGAGGATTTCGAGGTCATGAAAATGGCTTTTTTGCAAGCTAGCAACCATTAGAACCGTTCGTTTTAGGTTTCATCGTGCTTTTTAGCAATGCAAAATAAAAGGCTCCATGAGAAGTTTCCAGAAAGCAGCACAGGAAGTGGTTTTGGAAAATAACGACAATAATGACCATTTAATGCGGGTGCCCAGACGTGATGCGGGCGGAGGAAGGGAAACTACACTCTCATTTGGAGTGGCCTTACAGTGGGAATCCCTAAATTGGCATTAAATCCCTACTTTGGCATTGAACACAAAGTAATTGTTATACCATGCCAAAGTAAGAATTTCCCACTGAGCTATGCTGTAATAGCTACCATTGTTCTTCTCTTGTTTCACTACTTTTTTATTGCTTGGATCCCTACTTCATTTTTTAAATTTGTACTTTTTAATGTAACCGAATTTCGGAAAATCAACCATATGTGCACATTTGACACTTAAAGCTATTCTTAATACCTTAAATTACTAGAAATATTTTTATAACTCTGTTCTGCTCATAATGGCAACCCATTAAACATGAAAATTCTAATTATTTCATGTGCGCCCATATGGGTGATTTTCCAAAATTCGGTCACATAATTATACTAGTTACATATTCAGTTGTAAATGCATTCATATATTATGACAAAATTTTAATATTGGTGACACATGAAAGCAAATGTAACTACACACAATCAGGGATTCACAACAGTGACATCATTCCTATAGTTTTAGGTATGGACAATCCTTGTTACAGGTCCAGACTTACAAGTGGCCATACCTACTGTACATTGAATAATGTAAGCCCACAATGAAAGTTGAACAGAGGATGAAACTGTAACTGTAGCAGACCTGTAACAGATGCAGTCATATCCGTAATGGGAATTGTCCATAGCACACAACCATCTTGAATCCCTATTTTATATGGTTTGCTACAATTAGATGTAACACATGAGAATCAATTAATGCACACCATAAGCTGTAAAACACTTGATGGTAAAACATTCAATACAAATGCAGTAGGACATAAAATCATGTAGTCATTCTTATCACAAAATCTCACAGATTTGCTGCTACAATGCTTGTATTATGATATTGCCATCATGACACTGATGTGAAGGTAACAGGCTATACCAAATACATAAAAAGACCCTTTCGACCTTGAATGGCAGACAACAAAATACTTGCACAGCAGCTAGACCAGTGCTCTACTTTGGTATCCTAATAATAGAATAACACCAGCAGCCATTATTAAGAGGGTATAAATTGACCACTTGGATCAGAAATTACCAACAGGGGTATGATTGATGGTGCCAAGTCCCACAGGTGCACCATGGCATTAGTCACAAGCAATTCATCTAGGAACCATCTATAATTTTCAGCATTTTCACAAGCATACAGAGAGTACTCTCTATTTACCTATCCCCTACCCCTATCCGAAAGCGTACTATCAAAAATGATGCTTTATTGTATAATGAATTATTCAGACTTAACTGAACATTGCTAAATACTATGAACCATTACTTTACATGGGCTACTAAGACCACATTTTTTTTAAATATACAGGTGCCCCTCTAGTGTACTCTCTGTACTCTTGCAAAAGGGCTGAAAATAATGGATGAGCCTAACAACAAACAACTTGAAATTGTCCAGGAGATAGAAAAATCAACATGTACATTATACCGTGATCTAAGTGCATCTGAACAAATTTTGAATGTGTAGGCTTACTTAATTAAAATTATATTTTACATTGATTTGCAATGGTACAAAGTTCAGATAGAAATACTCTAATAGAGCAGTCAACCACTCTAATAGAACAACCATATTTCGTATTTCTCTTAAGAACTGTAAGTAGCTAGCTAGCTACTTTATTTACCTGTGCCAAACAGTAAAAAAATAGTCCAAAATTTTATAACAGAGTGTTAAAATCTGAAAATATTCCTGGAAGCATGCCTCAAGACCCCCAGAACAACATCCATGTCTGTTGTATGCTTCAAATGTCAAATTTGCTCAGTCCCTTAACTCTTTAGTCTGCACCTGATATAGTTACTGTACCAGAAGCAAGCACAGTTAAGCAGCCTACATTATACCTAACATAGTTATAATATTTTTTAAGTGACACCAAGAACTGGTCATTGTTGAGAGGGAACCATTTTAATGCTATTGTAGCATTACAATTACAAGAGCTAAAGTAAAAAGAACAATTATTAATATATCACAGTGATAATTCAGATTGTTAAATCAACAATATTCTGACTGTTGGGTGTTACAAAAAATAAAATAACAAATCTTGTCATTTTGACAGCTATTCAGAGTTATTTTATCAACACTTGTTTGATTAATTTGTGGAATAAAACTGTTGCAAGGCATGTAACCGCTAACTGTTATGATCAAACCATTTTTTTTAAATGGTCCTGTTGACATCGGCTACTTCAATCTGGAAGCAATCGATATGGATTTGTTTTCATTGTCTATGTGGTAGTTGCTATAGTGACATGATGTGTTTAAGTCTAGACTTTCAGAGCAATAGCATTAAGGCCAAGCAAAGTTGATTGCTAGTTTCCCATTTCCACCTGTACAATTTAATGTAGATGTCTCAAAATGTTCATTACATGCATAGTTATTGATTTTCAGAGTTTTAACATTGTATTGATGGGTTATTTTCTAACTATAAAGAATAATGACCTCCCATGCATCACACTTTCAAAATCTTGAAATGAGAAACTAACAATCAACTCTAATGATTGTACAATGTTAGTTCCTGTAAAATCCTCAAATGTACTGGTTGTGTCATTTATTGTTATGGCATGAGCTTTCTGCTTTACTGGCCACACAACTCCACGAGTCTTAATCCAGATGGATAAACAATTTTTATCTTTATAGTATGTTACTACAGAATTATTAATTGCTTGTACAAATATGGGCTTTTTACTCAAGTTAACTAAAACTACAACAATATTCAATGACAGATAACAGTTCAGTATCTCTATTCCACTGCCGAGCAAAATAAGACTTTTGTTGATCATCGAGGCTCACTTCGTTGGTGATGATGAAATACAAGGAATATCTATCGTGAACTATTTTTCGAAATCTATCCTTTTTTGCTTCTGGGTGGCGTTCTTCAAAGTCAAAATTGTAGCCATTGGGATACGGTGTATTAACTGAGTCGGTGAGGTCGAAATCAATTAACTTGGCATTTCCACCATCAGTAAATACGATGTTGGGCAACCTTACGTCAGAATGTACATAGTTGGCATGGTGGAGCAGGTCAAGTGCTTTAGCAACCGGCTTGAAGTCACCAAGAGTAAGTGTTTTATCAGTATTACGAATACCAGGAATATACTGGTATTGTAAAAGTTGGAAACGGCCATCATTTGTTAAGTTTTCAGCTTTCATTCCTTGTAAGTACTTTTCACCAAGAATTTCCTTGACCAACTCTACATTAGGCTTAGTGCCAATGAAAGTATCAAACAGCTTATAAACAAGGTTATCGCGCTTATAAACATTAGGTAAATACAAAACATCTTTCAGTACAACATTTCTCTGAGGCTCAACGTTGAACGACCCCTTACAATTGCAAACAGCACTAACAGCATATTTCAGAGCAGTAAAAAATTTTGCTAAATCTGTTGAATTATCACTCATCACTTCGCAGACTTTAATCGTAGCATGTTTTTTTTCATTTATTGGCCAGCACAAAAACAATGATAATTTGTCTGGCGTGCATGGCATTACAAGCATCGGCTTATACAGTTGAGCAACACTAACAACTGACTGAAAATAACCCAGACTTTCACTGTAAGCCACATTATATTCACAAAGATCCTTCTTGAAGTCAGAAACCAAGATAGGTGAAGATGGTACACCATTTTCCAACTGGGCAATGTAACTATCAGGTCTGTTGCTATGCTTTGAGTCTTTGACCAGTACAGGCTGATGAAGAACACATCCCTCTCGTACATCTTCAAATAAAAATCTGTCCAACGCTTGGGAAAATACAGAAGAATATGTATATTCTAAGCTATCCAACACTTTAGGTTGGTACTGATAAACTTTCATTAAACTCACAAACCTTTCAGAAAACTGTTGAGCAACAGGTATTGGAGAACCAGAATAACTTTCATACATACTTAAACTGAGCCAATTTTTATATACCTCAAACTCTTGAGAGAACTTTGTGATCGTTGTAGGTGGTTCTTTTGCTGCTTGTGAAATAGAGGAGGAATGGAAATACTGTGGAGGGCCTGGTTCAACTTTCCGCAGATACAAACATCTGCTTTCTAAACTTGTATCTAGAATAAATGTGTCGAGATCGTCTATTGCTCTACCCAAACAGTTGTAAGCAGTAGATTGCAGCTTAGCACCAACATTTTTACTGCTCTCCCGAATCACTGTTTGAATACTGTCACAATCATCACTCACGGTTACCTCTTTACCATCAATATTAAGTTTAAGCTCTACATCCTTGAAAATAAGTGGCTCAGTTTTGGAAGTGAAAAGTGACCATATCTCCAGCTTTTGATCAATTCTTTTTCTTTTGTGAAATGCAATTTGAAGACTGTCATTTTCCCGTAATTTAAATATTGCAGTGGATGGGCGACAGAACTTCTCGCAAGCTGGTTTACTTTCAAATTGGATGTAACATGAAAATCTCACGATAGTCAAGGGGTGATCCTGTGATGTTACAATCGTACCCAACTTTGTATACCCTAAAATTCTCCTGTTATATATGGTTATAAGGTAATCATGGAAATCTTCAATTTCAAAGCCCAAGTTCATGAATAGTTGTCTGACAGTTTCGGACGAAGGACACTCGAGACGATCAATAAAATCAACACACTTTACCCATATCTCCACTTCACCTAAGAATGAGGACACATAAGTACTACAAAACACACATAAACATGCTTACCTACTCCGGTACTGCTATGTGAAGATGTCTCCATACGTGGAATATTTTCTCCCTGGATACCAAACAAAACAAGTTGATCAATAAATCACAAGGTTTATATCACAATATAAACTTATTCTTTAATAGTTATACCATGGCCACGGCCCTTGGACACGGACATATATATCAGGCAAATCCTTCATGGCCATGGTACATCAAACAGTAAGTTTGTACTGTTTATGTAAGGACCCTCCCAAATACACAGTACATTTCAACTGCATGAAAACCTGCCCAACTTATATGTCTAAGTATTATTTTAGCACCTTAGGTTATTTTATTCATCCACAAAGTGGTTATTTGGTTTAAAATAGTATACGAATTAACGTTCCAATTTCCGGTCAATCACACCAGGTGTCAGCCTATAATTGAATTTGTCTGGAAATACTGTCCTTTCAAAGTTTATAGTGTTAGCATTGGGCTAGGATGGAGGCCAGACATGATGGTATTGACATGTAATTAAGTTATGTGTTTTTGGCTTGTACTGACCACAAAGGCATGCCCAAGTTAACCTCTGAGGTTAACAGTTTATTATGTTGTGCCAGCCTACTATCAGTCACTCAACAACCAAAGCACATATCGACACGGGACTTTAATGAAATTAAGTGCTCATCATCTGGCAACTCCAAGTTCAACTCCAAGCTCAACTCCAAGTTTGTTGTTACAAACAGCTACATACTTCCTTTCGTTCTCTACAAAGCTTTGAAGGTGTTGGTGTAGAAGAAAGCTTGAGCTACATTCCTGTCAAAATCACAAACAAACAGCAAAAGCACTAGCACATAGAACTGTTAACCCAGAGGTCCCGGGTTTGATTCCTACGCATGACAACTTTTTCTTTTCTTCTCAGCGCCACCTTTTTGTGACACACCGTTTCATGTGTCAGCTATTGACGAAGATTACTCGGCAATCTGTGCACATATTGACACGATTTACACGTGAAATGAAACGTTCACTATCTGGCTACGTCGCAAAGTTTATTGCAAGATTGTACGTGCATTCCTTTGTCCGTTACAGCACCTTGAAGGCCATGATGTAGAGAAAACTTCAGCTGCATTCCATTGCTAACCACACGATAAACAGCTCAGCTGGTAGTGGTTACTGCTGTATAGGGTGTGGGTTCACATCCCACTAGTGACAAAAAAAACCTGTTTTCTTTATTCATTTATTTTTATTTTTTAATTAATTTTTTATACACCTTTTTGGTGCATACTTTTTCTAACTGAACTTTTTCTCTCATAGCAAGTTCATAGCTTCCTGGTATTGCTACACCGCATATAGACTGTTGGAAAAGTATACAGTAGCACATTTGATAAGTATAGGGCAGGCATGGGAAGGCCAATTAGGTGCAGTTTGTATGTTTGTCCCATGTGTTCTATTAGAGTAAGAGCCTTACAGTGCCTGCATGATAAGGACCGCACCACATAATTTGCATATGTCTTAATAATTACTAGTTTAGCAATTCTGCTGTTTAGTTAACCCCATGTTTAACTAGTGCTTGCATGATGGTCGAATAAGGTTTATACAAGAAATAACCATGCATGCATGATACTTTAGGACATGATCTTTAATGTTTCATTCCCAATGCAGTGGTTCATGCCATTGTGGAATGTGAAATAGTCCTGCATGTAGGGCAGGTACCAATGCTAGTGTATTTATAATCTGATTGCCATTAGTACTTTTACTTGTGGTATTCATGATTTTTATTAAGGCACGAACACATGTTAGCTACAAGCGAAACATGCGTTCACACTTGTCGCCTGCCGCTCTTCATTAGGTTACGCTAGGCACGCCATCATCAGCAGCTTGTAACGCCTTGTGATTCCAGCTGGTAACATAGTCCCCTACATAAGCAGCTTACAATTACAATACAAACTACCAGCATACCCTATCACTCGAGAAAACAAGGCACGAACGCATGTTAGCTACAAGCGAAACATGCGTTCACACTTGTCGCCTTATAATAACACTTACTTTTAGACTAATTCACACTAGTGTAACTCTTGATCCATCAGACAATCATTTGCTAACACTTCAGCAACAATTTTAAAGTAAAAAACATGCTGCTCTTCCTCGTGTTCTCTGGCGCAAAACACAGGCGCTTAACATGGATACTACAAGTATGCGTAGTAATGCCAATTATGATGCAACAACCGCATGTGGTTTCTGGGTTGGCACTTAAACGGCTTCAAATATCAGCGAGCACCCTTAAAGTGTGTACAGGGGATAAAGGTGGGCACCACAAGAATAGCGACAAGGGACTTTTGTCTCCTCTACATGATATATGTTTGGGATACAGGGAATCTCTTTCATACATTAATCTTCACAGTAGTGCAGAATGTTTCAAAATGGCAAATGCTTACTACCACATAAATTTGGAGTGCATTCAAAGAAAGCATCCCAGTTTCACTGCAACTCAGGTAGAATGTTCCCCCCATCTGATGTATAAGAAATGCTCACAGATGTGCATTACAACTTTCTGCAACAGGCCATTGGCTACACGTGTTAATGTGGAACACACAAGTTAACATTAACTATATGGACATCAATTTAAGACTGGTTCTTTTTATGTTTTAATCAAAAAGCAGTGATCATGTTATTTAATTAATAAAAATGATAACTAATGTTAATAATAGCTGCTGCAGTAAATCGTGGGATTAAAAAGCTAAGACAGTCAATGTACTGAGCCTCTGGCAGGGCAGATCTGCAAGTAGAATTGAGCGGTATTTGGCATTAGTAGTTAACAACGGTATTAACTTAATACTGGTACGCTATTTAAATAAACCGAATACCGAAAGAAATGTGCCTGCACAAAATGAATGCCAATGAAGTGGACAACGAGGAGAGTAAAGAATAAACTGACAAAGAAGAAGATTGATACAGTGTGACGAAAAGATAAAACTAAATTGGTAGTTTGGGCACATTTCCGTGTTAATGATGGGAAGAACGTTTGTTTGTACTGTTAACAATCAGAAGTAGTGCATGATGAGAACATCTCCAACTTCTTTTCGCAGCTTCGAAGAAAGCATCCAGCTATGTACGACGTGGCAGTCAAGGCTAAAAAGCAGCAGCAGCAGAAAGAAAGAGGAAACACAGCACAAGCCCAAGTACAAGCAACCATGGGCATCAAGGAATCTTTCGCTCAAATGGAGAAGTACAATGAGAAGTCGAAACGATGGAAACAGATTACAGATGCCGACACAATATATTTGGCGAAGAATATGGCTCCATCTATACTGTTGAAAAGTCTGGATTCCAACAACTTGTTGGCACATTTGACAAGCAATATGAGGTACCTTCTAGAAAGTACTTCACCAAGACAGCCATCCCAACTTTGTATAACACTAGTATATTAAAAATTATGAATTTAAAAATGAAGTAGGGTTTCAAGCTATAAAAAGCAGTGAAACAAGAGATGAACAATGGTAGCTATTACAGCATAGCTCGGTGTCAAATCCCTAATTTGGCATGGTATAACAATTATTTTGTGTTCAATGCCAAAGTAGGGATTTCCCACTGAATTATGCTGTAATAGCTACCATTGTTCATCTCTTGTTTCACTACTTTTTATAGCTTGAAACCCTACTTCATTTTTAAATTCATAATTTTTAATATACTAGTTTGTTTAATTTTTTTGTTAAAGCATACAGCTAGCTATAAACGTGTGACTGTTTTATTAGGGTGACTGCTGTATTAGAGTATCTCTAGTCAGCCTGCGAAGTTGTGCTTGCCCCAAAAAGGGGTGTGGTCATTATGGTTTCGATCGATTATTAGACTAGAGTATCTCGAATCAGCCAACTTGAGGGTGTGTGGTCACAAATACAACTAGCGTCGTAAAAGGGGGGTGGTCATCGTGGTCTCGATCGATAGATCGATAATACGTAGGATAAAGAATGGGCGTGACCTTGTTACCTATCGTGGAGTACTGGTACCTCCGTACAGTCGGAGGCCATACAGTAGCGTAGCCTAAGCGCCTTAAATAATTTCGTGGCGTCTATTATGCTGCTTAAAGAAACAGGTGTTGATATGGAAAATTAATGCCTCGGTATGGTTTCGTTGGATGAAGAAGACAAGCAGCCTGACTGAAGATAAAAGAAAAGACAAGGCGCACACTCGTCAGAACCCCAAAAAGCACATCCCACCAGTGAGTTTGTTGTTGTGGCGTAAAATGGTGACCGTGCGCTGCTTCGTTTTGGGCTCTAGGCTTGCGACTGTGGTCAGTGAGTGAGTGAGTGAGACGAAATTTCAAGTTTTGATGATTTTTAAAAAATTCTATATCCGGCCACCAGTAAGTGTTTTCTTGTTTTTAACGCTACATTTGATGTTAGATGGACTAACATTATTTCGTAAAGGTGATTTTCGTCGCGTAAGAAGTTTCTAAGCTGGTTTTTAAGGGCAGTATTTTTGGCGGCGCACGTCACTTTTGATGCAAACCCTACTTAAACAGTACTACCGTACTGTTTGACTACCAGGGATACAGTAGCTGCAGAGATCAGTGATGTGAGGTATTTTTCAGCAACAACAGATTTGTGGAATGAAGCCTAACTTGTCTTACACAGTCCATTTTATTCGTAACTGGAAATTAAGGTCAAGGTGTCTTCAAACCTCATTCATGCCAGAGGATCACACTGGTGAAAATCTAGCAGAAGCTATGAGATGTAGTGTAGAGGCTTGGGAATTGGAAGAAAGCAATCAGGTTTGCTTGACAACAGATAGTGGGGCCTATATAGTGAATGCGGCATAAAGACTGGACTGGATGAGACTGTCTTGCTTTGGTCACAACCTACATGGTGCTATTACCAATTCTATCAAGAGTGATGATCGATGTACAAGAACTTTAGGACTAGCTAGTAAGATTGGCTGACCTTAAGCATAGGTGACCGTATCAGACAGGTGTCTATCTGCAAGGTATTCAGATATTTCTGTGATCTTCTAGGGCGTGGTTGCTAGTGATGATACAACCCAGTGATTTCAATTGTGGGTTATAAAATTGTCGTCCTTGACTCAGGTGTTTACTTTGCATGAATTTGATGGTAGGACCTGTGACTTACAAGTTTGACCACCGTCACAGATCTATCCGCAGTACATGCCTGTGTGTCACCCCTTGCCACTGCCCTCGTTAGCTGCTAACAGTATGCAAGGACTAGCCCACAACGTACTTATGCACCTATCAATGTTAACCGACACACCCCACCCCTGGAGGTCCCCATACACCAACTGGGGATTTGACATCTACGTCTTACCCCATCCCTGGAGCTTTTGACAGCAGAAGTATAAATTATTTTTATACGTAAATCAAATCCCCTATAGAAATCTTTCTTATGAGGTGGGGACACAGTGGGGGTATTGATGAGTTTCCTTGCCCCAGTACTGGGAAATTTGACACTAGAATTTGTCAAATCCTCACCCTACCACAGTTGAGGAGGTGGGGCATTACATGGATAGGTTCATTACAATTTCCACTTATCAGATAACTTTATTGCCGAGAGTAATCGAAGAGAGGATGGTCCACACTTGCCTTCTGTGATAGTCCTGTTGTGTATAACTATACAGGTGGTATACATTTTGGCCAAGTATTCTAATTTATTAGTGCATGCTTTATCTTTGTGTTTCATATTTAAAACGAGAGACAGAACCGAGATTACCAGCAGTCATAGTTCAAACATTGAAATCTCTCCAACATTGTAAGAGCTAGTTTACTATTAGAAAGCCTGTTTTCAGCTCAGTGTGCGTGGAATAAAGTAGGCCATCTTAAATAAGTGGGTGGCTAGTTTACTGCTGTCCTCAAAGATACTCAAGACTTTATTTATCAAACGATCTTTTGAACAAATCATTGATGTTCTTGCTACTGACATGGATACATCACATGCTCCCACCCAACCGAGTACACCCTCTCCTCACTTTCATGGTCTTAAACCAATTGAAGCTGTTGATGAGTTGAACAGTGTAAACCCATTCATAAGCTCACTGAGCCTACAGAAGTGAAGTGAACAAATGAAGTAGTAACACACCTGTGTAAGAAAAAATTAGACATTTTACATTACGTTTTCAACTACAGAATTTTTATAAAAAAATTTATTTAACAGAATTTTCTAGTGACTGACGGACTGACTGACTGATACCTTCAGACAAGCGTAACTCGATAACGGCTAAGACTATGGGCTTGATTTTGTAACTGTTCGATGTCTCTTCAGCCTGACAGGTGTCTTTTGGCATACAGTGGTACCTACAATGCATTCTTCGTGGACTTACCAGTGTCCTCCTTTGTGTCCCATTCATCTTTGCTGACAGCGAAAAGTGTCAATTTGGTGATAGCATGTGATGGCTTCCCTTTGTAACGAAAATCGTCCGTATTTGTCATAGTGGCTATTTTGATAGCAGAGGTGCTTTTCAAACAGTTCTTGATTCGTACTGCTGTGTAACGAATTGAATATATAGCCGACAACGAAGCATAATGGATACTTCACTTTTCAGACGATAACTGCGAGGATAATTGATATAAAGGGGCATGCGGCACCATTTCTTTCGGTATGCATCTATTAGTGCTGCACCAATGATCGGTTGAATTATCGGTAACAACCAATATTAGCTAATTTTACAAGTATCGGTATCGGCTACGAAGCGGAAATAATTTGCCGATTAACCGAAACCCACAATCAATTGTTAAATTGATGGCAATGAACAGGTGAAAGTAAAGAAGGTGGTGAATGTAGCAGTAAGTGGTTTGCTGTAACTATTTTGGCTTGCTTGTTTGCACAAGTATGGTTGCAAGGCTATAATAGGCTGTGTATATTTATCGGCCGCCCACGCAATTAGTTGATCACTCTTCACAAAGGGTCTGTAGTCCCACTAAAAACACTGTTTGATACACTGGCTTAGCTGTTTTATAACTACTTGGCTTCCTTTTCCATGAAAGGAGATAGTAGCAAAACTGTATAAAACATTGTAAAAGTCGGACGCCCACGCAATTAATTAATTGATTACATTATCATTACAAATGCAGTTTATACACATAAACTTTAGGTGATTTTCTGCTCCTCCTCCTCCTCTGTTCTGAAGAATTGAAGAATATCGGTAAATATCAGCATATCGGTTACAGGAATAGGGAAACAATCGGTATCGGCAAATGTAAAAAAATGCATATCGGTGCAACACTAGCATCGATTGCACAGGTGCTTTTCAAACAGTTCTTTATTCAAATGCTACGTAATGGGTTGAGCATACCTGACAACGAAGCGTAATAGATACTTTACTTTTCAGACGACAATTGGTGCGTGCAGTGCCATTTCACATGCGGCATGCGTGGGTTCAACCGGTAATAAATTATTTACAAAAAAAATTACCGTAAGTTCTCTAAATATTCGACACCCTAATTACAATAGGGAAATAATTTCTCTAAAAAAATTTGGCAAGTATGCCACGTTGAGCAGTAAGTCTGCACCTTCATGTTGTCAGATACTAGTAGTGAAGCTATCTTTTTATCTCTTTGTGAATCTGATGATGAGTATAAGCGCCGAAGACGCGAAGGAGCGTGATACTAGTGGTTCCAACATTTGACTAATTATTTAAACCTCAGTTCACGTAGGGCATTCATCCTATATTCACTGCTACTCAGTGATTTATTGCATCATCACCATCAAGCTGTTTATCTTCAAAGGAAGCCATGATGAGTCTAAGTACTTGTGTGCTATTTGTAAACTAAAAGAGACTGAACAACTCTTAACAATGAACTAAGTAGCCATATGTTTTGTAAGCTCTCTGTGCTGTACTGAGGACCAGAAACAGAGCTGTGTTGAAATAATTCTTTTAATTACCCTACCAGTATTACTGACACTCTATGGCTGCATATTAACTGCTAGCACCTGTTAACATAACCAAGCACAGCCCAGGAAATTACTGCTCTCTTTATAAGGACATGTTTCATTAACAAAAGATAGAACACAGCTATACCCTGAGTGTTACGCTCCTTCGTGCCTCTGGCGCTTATAACCTCCTGGTATGATAAAACTAGTGACGAGAAATCAAGAGACTCACTGTCAGGTGGCGAAATTGAAGATTGTACTATAACGAATGTTGAACCACGCCAACTAAACCATGGTGACAGTAGTGTGGATTCAGATATTGAATGTATTGGGGTTGAGTTACCTAAGCCACCTAGCCTTAAACGGCAACGCAAGACCATACTGGATTACTTTCCTAAAGAAACTGCACCCGGCTCGTCCCAACGTGAATATCCAGAATTTCTTCGGAGGTATGAGCCAACGGATGTACCATGTCGACCTGCCCGTGGAAGCAAAAGTAACTCACAGAAAAAGCTGTCTCCAAATGATCTCGCTAGTGCTTCACGTCAAGACAGTATTTAAAGCTCTCCCCACTGTGGTAAAGAAAAACGTTGGTCATACAAAACATACAGTCTCAGTCAAATAATAACAGTTGTACAATATGCTCAGAGTATGCTGCTAGCATGCGCTATAAAGTAGCCCAATCAACTATCTATGGATGGAAAGATGTCGATAAAACTCCTGCTGCTGGTGCAAAAGCTAAAAGGAAGTTTCCATCCTCCAGGAAAGGGAAGCATTTGAAGAAAGGTGCTGGTTGACCCACGACATATTCTAAAGAAATTGATGAAAATTTGCTAGCTTGGGTATTAAAGCAAAGAGACCTGCACTTACCAGTTTGAAGGTTGGAGTTAAAGCTCAAAGCTAAAGCATTAATCTATCCAACTTACCCAAATTTTAAAGCCTCTAATGGTTGGGTAGAGAAGTTTATGTGCCGTCACTCTTTGTCTCTAAGGTTAGAATGCCATTGCCCAATCTCTGTGTTGTGTGATTTGAAATTATTGTGTTAAATCATGTCATTCTTTTATCCTATAGGGCAAAGACCAGCATACAACAGAAATTGCCTGCACAGTTTGAAAACCAGCTGGAGAGCTTTGTGAAGCAAGTGAAAGAGTTGCGGAAAGCACACAGTTTTTCTCCAGAATTGATCATCAACATGGATGAGACTCCATTATATTTTGACATGCCTGCATCTCGCACTATTCATAAAAAGGGAGAAAGGCAAATCAGAGTCAAGTCAACCGGCGCAGAAAAATGACATTTTACAGTCGCATTATCTTGTACTGCATCAGGAAAAATGCTTCCTCCAATGATTATCTTCAAAGAGAAAAGAGCACTGAAGAAATTGCATGTTCCAAAAGGAGCTGTTGGTATGGTTCAGAAAAAGGCGTGGAATGATGCACCATTGACTAAAGTGTGGATCAAGAGAATATTGACTAAATACACTCAGAAAAGACATGCTTTGCTTGTCTGGGATACCTTTTTGGGTCACATGACTGAGGATGTATCAGAATTACTGTCCAGACACAATGTGACATCAGCAGTTATTCCAGGTGGGTGTACTAGTATGGTGCAACCACTGGATGTTTGCTTGAACAAGCCATTCAAAGGCTTGTTTCGGAACAAGTGGATGGATTATATGCAGCAAGCCATATCTCAAAATGAAGCAAGTTGCACAAAGCCCACAAATAAACAACAAGTTGTAGATTGGGTTGTTCAGTCCAGTGACAGTCTTGGTTCAAAAGAAGTTGTCAAAAAGTCTTTCTTAGTGTGTGGAATAACAAATGCTTTAGATGGCTCATAAAATAGTTTGATTTGTTGCAGCAAAGAGCTTCCAGATATGCGCATTGCTTATGGAGTTACAGTTGATGATGACAGTGCATCAGAGAGTGATGATCCTTTCAACAGTTGTGATCATACACTAGCAGCAGCAGATTGGAGAGTGATAACACTACTTTACTATTACTATTATAAATTTAAAAATAAAGTAGGAATCCAAGCGATAAAAAGTAGTGAAACAAGAGAAGAACAATGGTAGCTATTACAGCATAGCTCGGTGGGAAATCCCTACTTTGGCACTGAACACAAAATAATGGCTATACCATGCCAAAGTAGGGATTTCCCACCAAGCTATGCTGTAATAGCTACCACTGTTCTTCTCTTGTTTCACTACTTTTTATTGCTTGGATTCCTACTTTATTTTTAAATTTATAATTTTTAATATACTAGTTCGTTTAGTTTTTTGTTAAGGCATACAGCTAGCTACAAACATGTGACTGTTCTATTAGGGTGACTGCTGTGTTAGAGTTTCTCAAGGCAGCCTGCAAGATGTGTGCTTGCCAAAAAGGGGAGTGGTTTCGATCGATTATAGAGTATGTCGAGTCAGCCTTCCAAATTGAAGGTGTGTGGTGACTGAAATACAGCTAATGCAAAAGGGGTGTGTCATCATGGTTTCAATTGATAGATCGATAATGAGTAGAATGAAGAATGGGCGTGATCTTGTGACCTATCATGAAGCTATCTAGTACCAGTACCTCCGTACAGTACCCTCCGTCATAGATTATATCAGTAAGGAATATAATCTATTCCTCCGTACAGTAACGTAGTCTAAGCGCCTTAAATAACCTTGTGGCGTATATTATGCTGTTTAAAGAAAGTGTTGATACAGAAAATTCATTGTTTGTCAAATTTGCTTTCACAGGTGTCAAATTTGTCAATATGGTTTCGTTGGATGAAGAAGATAAGCAGCCTGATTGAAGATAAAAGAAAAGACAAGGCGCAGAGGGCACACACTCGTCGGAACCCCAAAAGGTACATCCCACTGGTGAGTTTGTTATTGTGGCATAAAATGGTGGCCGTGCACTGCTTCGTTTGGGCTCTAGGCTTGCGACTGTGGTTAGTGAGTGAGGCTAAAATTCAAGTTTTGGCGATTTTAAAAAAATTTATATCCGGCCATCTGTAAGCGTTTTGTTGCATTTAATGCTGTTTTATGTACTACTAGCATTGGTACCTGCCCTACATGCAGGGATCACTTTATAATAGTAACCAAGCATTAAACATCAGTGCCATTCATGCCCTGCAGCATACATGGTGGTAACATTTTAATACCAACATTTTGCCAAAATCATGGGAAGCATGCAGGTACCCCTGAACTTGCAGAATTGCAGTAGCTAAACTACTATACTGTAGTAATGTGTATGCTTATAACACATAGGTGTGAACAATGTGGACGGTTTGTAATACCTGTCCTATTATGCAGGCTATAGTTACATGTAGCATCATTTGATAAAAGATTGACCACAAAAGACATTATTTATAGGTACCTACCCTATAATGTAGAAGTTGCCATATTGTGCATTATAATATATTGTGGGCATGCACATCATGTAATGGAAACCATGTATTAAAATTCATGTAACTATGTTGCATGTATAATGAATGTCACTTTTAAATAAAGACCATTAAATACCATTAGGCCATCCTGCAAGTACGCTGGAATGATGTGAGCATACAGATAATTTTAAACAGGAAAGCTGTGTGTAGCTACATAAGCAAATACAACTGTAATATTGTACTACCTGTCCATACCTATCAAGACACACGGTAGTGTGTCATGCGGCCCAAGAAGCTGGCGCACAACACCCGTGAGTATATTGACAGGAAGAACGAAAATGCAATTTTCGCACCTCCGTAGCTCTGTGCTGTCTTGATGAAACAAGACGATTTTTGCTGTGGACACTCCCTCCAACTTCAGTACTCCACATTCCAAATTTGAGCGAAATTGCTTCAAGCGTTCCCGAGATATGCAACTTCAAAAATTGGCTTAGTTTATTCGTGTTTTTTTTTCTTCTTCATCTTATTTTTCTTCCTATTTTCGCACACTTCAAAAACCGCTATAAAACGCGAACACAATATCCGATTGCCTTGAAATTTGGCACACAGAAGGGGGATATAAAGGCGCATCTCTGTACCAAATTTGGCTGGAATACGATAAACAGGCAAAGAGTTATTAGCGATTATTCACGGAAAATAACACCAATATGCTGTCACGCCTACAGGGTAAACCGCTTACGGGAAGAAGCTGAAAATCGGTGGGTGAATAGGTTAACTATTGAACCTCAAACCTTTTGTGGTTTGAAAGAAATCGAGCTAAAAACCAGGAAGATACAACGAAAAAACCAACAGTGTGTAACAATTATGCAATCGAGATTAACTAATAGAAAAACGACTACTTTCCACGCCCACCAGAAAAATCGCTTGGGGTAATGCTTTGAAATTCACCGTACAGATGGAGTAATCATCTTAGAAAGGATCTTCAATGGTGTGGAAGAATCAGACTTAAAGCCACGGAGTTATAACACGAAATCAAACTTGGTGTAGCAAGTGCGAGATCGAGATACTCTAATAGAGCAGTCACCCTGAAAAGAATTCAAAAGATCAGCTAGAAACTAGTAACCTGTATAGAGATAAGCTACAAACAATTCACCCTGTAGAGATATCAGCTAGAAGAAGTTACCTTGTAGGGAGTTCAACTACGTAGTTCAGCTAGAAAAAGTCACCTTGTAGAGAGTTCAGCTACAAAGAAACCACCATGTAGAGAGTTCAGCTACAAACAAATCGCCCTGTAGAGGGATCAACTAGAAGAAATTACCTTGTAGAGAGTTCAGCTACTAACTAGTGACCCTGTAGAGACATCAGCTAGAAGAAGTTACCTTGTAGAGAGTTCGGCTACAAACAAGTCATCCTGTAGAGAGATCAGCTAGAAGAAGTTACCTTGTAGATAGTTCAGTTACAAACAGTTCACCCTGTAGAGAGATCAGCTAGAAGGACTCACCTTGTAGAGTGTTCAGTTGCAAAGAAACCATGCACCATGTAGAGTTCTGTAATAAATATATGTATTATATATATATATATATAATTTGTACATTTATTGATAAAATCAGAAATATTTAAGTATTCATCTGCTTCATCTTTTCTTCTTTCCTGTGGAAAAGAAAAAAAGATTAGTTTAAAAA
The DNA here is from genome assembly GCF_963678975.1 of Dysidea avara. Taxonomy (NCBI): domain Eukaryota; kingdom Metazoa; phylum Porifera; class Demospongiae; order Dictyoceratida; family Dysideidae; genus Dysidea; species Dysidea avara. The sequence goes on from NC_089273.1 coordinate 49,437,626, forward strand.
GCCCCAAAGCTGGCCATAGGTCGGCTTTGGGGTATACAAATACAAAAAGAAGTGAAATCTAATCCAAAACAGCCAAGCTGTAAAAAAAGAGTGCGACCCTCAAAAAGGCTATGGTGAAAAAAGATGTGAAATCCAAGGTGGCGGCCAAGAAATGGCTGTGATGGTAGGTTAATGGTAAAAATTTTAATAACAACAATTCAGGTGAATTTTGTGCCAAGACCAAGCGGCACCAAAATTCACCTGAATTGTTGTTATTAAAATTTTTACCATTAACCCATTAACCTACCATCACAGCCATTTCTTGGCCGCCACCTTGGATTTCACATCTTTTTTCACCATAGCCTTTTTGAGGGCTGCACTCTTTTTTTACAGCTTGGCTGTTTTGGATTAGATAATATTATGTCTACCACACAGGCGTAAACTACATATTATGTGATATTAGTATAGTACCTGCCATGTAGGCCATACATATGACAATTAACTTACTGACAACAAAAAGCAACTACATAATGGTAGGGTGCAGTACATGCCTACAGTGCAGGCTGAGCTTTGTATGTTAACAATACTACAACATTCCCTCCTGTTCCCTTTACTACACCACAACCTATTGTCATCATCTCTATCCTCCATGATCCCTACATTTACAGTACTGTATGAGTAATACTGTATAAGTAAGCTACTACTGACTATTATCACCTATTGTCATCACCTTTGTGCAGTAAAATTAGCTACCACAAACTATTATCAACCAGTACAGTGGAACCTGTTAATCAGGACACTTGACACCTACATAATCTGGACACTTGGTAATGCTCCTAAAGTATCCCTTAGCATGTAACTGAACTGAAAATTCAGGAAACCTTGACAATCAGGACACTTTTGGTCAGTCCCTAATACACAGTCTTCACTGTAGAGTGAGAAAAACCTGTTACCAAAAAGACTGCCAAAATGAAGAAAAGTTGTAACCAAAAGGTTTGGAAAAAGAAAAAAAAGTGATACAACTGGGATTTGACGTCCCATCCTACCGGTTTCCAGCCTAACGCTCTACCACATGGACAAAATGTCACTTGTGGTTACAGAGTCTTTAAAAGTTGTTTATCAAGACATGCTTAAGTTGAATGGAATAGGTGTTTACTTGTGGTTTGCATGCGGTTTACAGAAAGAATTCGAGCGAATTTTTATCTGCACCCTTGCACTAATCGCGCTGTAAATCACCAACGACGGTGGTTAGAAGCTTCATTTAAAAGCAAGGTAATTCTTAGCACTTAGTTTGGCACAAAAAATGCTTCGATATGTGCATCAGCTGGCAAGAAAATCATTGGACGCCATCGAAATTGTAGACGGACAGACGGCTTTTCAGCTTTATATATATAAATATGGACTAGTACTATTCCGTAAAAGTGATTTTCGTCTCGTAAGATATCTCTAGGATGATTTTTAAAGGCAGAATTTTGGGCGGCGCACGAAAATTTCACCTGGATTCCTACTTAAACGGTACAACTGTACCGTTTGATACTGCCTATAGTCTTATAATCATGCTTACCTAGAAGTGAATTTATAATGATATGCTTACTTAACTTCGTGTAAATCAGCACATTTCAAGTATAAAGTTTACCATACACCTTTGGCTGTTTGAATTTACAAATGTACAGTGTACAATGATATTATGGAAGTACACTAATAGTTGGTAGGTCTAGTTCTTCCAAAGCTCATCATAGTATCTGTACATTTCTGGGTGCCCCCGAAAACTGCAACGCACAAGGGATCTCCATACCACCGACCTCCCTACAGTATCTTCGCAATCCAGTTACTTCATCAGTTATCTTGCCATCATGTCTTGTAAAATAATGACTAATCCTGGAAATTTCACGAGAAATGTGGCCTACAATTACTCCAGCATTGTCCACCTTACATACACTCATTGCATAGCGATCATGTCCGTTGCGAGGTTGATGCAATCTTCTCCAACTGGCGGGTCCCACACAGCTCTATACACATGGTACCCTCTGACCGTAGTACTAATGTTCAATACTGCTGGACTGTAACATAAACCATGTCTTTCTGTAGGTACACCATGGCTGTTGGATTTCCAGACTAAGAAACACTACCTCCAGCAGCAATCCAGAATTCAATACACCTAGAACGCACTTTGGACTCAATTCACATACATTTCAGGAACCCATCTTCATATGGATCCCTAATAAATTAATCAAATTGTGTGCTCTCTAATTGCTAATTACTCAGTGTATGTATCTATATAGCTAAGTGTAAACCTACACTTTGGATGCCTAAAATGAAGCACGTGTACTAGGTTAAACGCCACACCTCGACGATAGCACACCCATCTAGCAAGTTTGAGTAGGAACAGGAGAGTATATAGTTTAGAATTACACACAGATTAGGGTGAAAAGGTTGCGGCTATTGACTTATATAAACTGAAAATCTCACTGCCGGTGCGACGTTTAACCAAGTAAACACATTACAGGAGCCACTGGCACTAAACTATAATACATACTACTACATAACATAACTGCATCACTTCTAATTCAGCACGGCAGCCACACTTCTTTTCGTTGCTGCCGGAACGTCCGACCCACTGATGTCTGCCCGGGCACCTCGTCCTTATCCAAGTCTTATAATGCTCTTGCTTCATTAATCCTTCTTAGTATAAATTGGTTTCACAACCGTGCCGAGTGACAATGAATGAATGGGTCACAGAGTCCAAGTGCCTTCATGGTGACGCCGCTTAATCTGCTGCCCAGCAAAACTCTAGTTTCATCTCCAGCTTAGGAACTTAGTAGACTACAATGTACATCAATAAACTCCATCAGACGTCACAACAATTTTTGCCTTGCTTAAAACGTCCACAAACTGACAAATTTAAATCCGCCTCAACTATGTTAAATGCGCGCTAAAGTATTAGAGTACTAAAGCTCTATATATAGTAACGAAAGCTATATATATAGCTTCTAATGAGCGACCTGCCAATCGCCATACAACGGTATCACACTGTACGCTATTATTGTCAGTATTATCTTAAGCACTAAAACAACAATTGTGAACAGCTGTACAAGGCAGAAACTACATGTATAGTACGAAGAAAACTGATATTATTTATTGCTACAGCTAGCTAGGTACAGAGCACATAACTTACATACATTGAAATATGTCACATGTCTACAGACCTGGACTCACCATGACCAAGCCAATTGTCCCAGTCATCCAATATAAAAGTTTTGCTCTCATCACTACTATTTTCTGAGTCATTGTCTTGAGCTGTTCGTTTCCTGTATTCCTTTCGTTTCTTCTGGTCTGGTTTTCTTGATTTTGCTTTCCACCACAATTCAATGCATGGATCAGGATCAAAGTCTTTCATTGAAACACCATCTGCAATTACAGTCAGCATATCCCACAAGGAGTTGTTCCCAAGTGACGACCTCCTATCTACCTTGATTATCTTCAATACTGAAAAAATCCTCTCCAATTTTCCATTAGATATAGGCAATGTAAACAACAATCGTGAGAGTGCTAGCATGTTTGACCAACTAGACGAATTAGGGCAATGAAATAACCTCCACCATACGGCACAGTAATCCAGTGTAGAAAGAGAAATAAATTGTGTAGCATACAATTGCATGTCGCAGAATTCCTCTCTAAGTTTGCTAACATCTACTCCAGCAGATGACAGTGGAAATTTAAACCTTTCTCCCAACCTGAGAATAGGTTCCAAAGGATCTGCTTTCCCAGCTTCATCCTCAACCTCACTCTCACAGTTATCTTCGTCTAAAGACCTCTGCCATCCCTGGGTTGCCAAAACAAAAATAGCATCTCGAATAAGTTTCAGATCTGACCATGCCAGCCTGCTTTTCATGCAAGACGTTACTGTTGTGCAGAATTTTTGATGGTTGTTCTCAAAAAATGATTTAGCTTGTGTTACATTTTTCAACTGCTGCCCTTGATAACTACGACCATTATCCAATTTAGTAATAGTAGTGCAGTAAGTTCTCCATTGTTCCAAAGGTTTAACACTAAGTTTGTTGATTTCCTTGACAGTACGAACCAAGCTTGAGAATGCACCTAGCACATCAAGATCATCTTCCTGCAGTACTCTTGAAAAAATAGCACATGGTGACAACAGGTCAACAAAAAAAGCACAGCCTAATAAGTACTTCGCATCTAACCACTTATGCATGTAACCCTGTAATTTGGCACGGTCCACAGATTTTACAGAGGGGTCTTTAGATAAAGTAGTGAGGTGTGTAGTGTAAGCCCCAAACTTGGATAGTACACGTTTCATAGCATTTAACTTGTGTGCTACTCACCTTGACCCACTTGCACGCAATGGCCTAACTACTGCATCATCAAACTCCACACATTCACGTAAATCTGTGACGACGACTTCTAATTCCTGACATTTCTTAGGAGATTTTTCATAGATGTAGTAAAGACGGATAAGCATATCATCCACAAGATCAAAAACAGTGCCTTTTAATGCATCTTTCAAAGCAAGCTCTTGTCTGTGTGCTAAACACCATGTCCAAAACACCCACTCCAATTCTGCCTCCACCAAGCCTTTTAACCCAGCAGCAGCGATGTTTGCACTTGCACCATCAGTACCTATGCCAACCAGAGTTTTGCAATTCTCCTTATCTAATACTGCAACACCAATATGCTGAAAAACACTTTGCAGACATTCAAACAATCCTTTACCATCTGCACTCTGAGGCCAGGAGACTGTAAAAAAATCCATCCTGGAGTGAACCTTTTCATCATCTCCGTTAATATCACATCATTGCACCAGAAATACTTCATCGTCAATTTTTGCTACATCTGTTGAACCATCCATGAGGATAGAATAGAACTTGTAGTCCGGTAGTCAAATGCAAAAAAAGCCATGTACCCAGAAAAAAATGGTATAAAAGAAATTTTGGTATCATTCTGTGTGAAATTTAATGGAGAATAACATATCCAAAATCCCAAAAAATCCATCTTGGGAAAAAAATTTTTACTGTTGTTTAAATGTTTGTATGTAATTTCTGTAACAAATGGTTGACAGCTGGTGTCTAATAGAATAGTAATCACCTGCTACAGCTTACTTGTTGAGTTGATATTTGAGGAAAATGGATCACAAGCACAGTGCTAAGGTTGTGCATTGCATTAGTTTGGAATTGGCAAGTCCAAGTGATAGCTGATGAAAATAAGTTTTTACGCAGTGCTTAAAGGGGTAAAGTACACTCTACATTTAACCTGCTTATGAAGGACAGTTTCTGAGGTTCCTGTGAACTTCTATGATTACAATTTTACCTCTAAAAAGGAATAACAGTAAAATTTCAATCCTCTTGCTCCTTCCAACAACTTCATCTCTTATATTCTATCTTAAAGAAACATGCAAATCTCACGTATATGGCCAGCACATTCGTGAGGTTGAACATGCCACCTATGCACCCATCACAATTAGCTCACGAAGCTACTATCTTTTATAAGCCTTTGACTTTTCTTTTATCCACTAAGCGAGGGATGAGTATTCAGTAGTTTTAGGTGTGCTTCATTGTTGTCTGGGATTTTCATTGCTTTGATCAGCTATCCACTGTATTTGTAGGGCATGTTCTTGTGTATACACTAGGGCTCCACTGCAAAAGATTTAGTGAGTACGGAGTCCCTTGTATTAATAATGTTTGGGTGTTCTCTCTTTGATGGTCCTTATGAATATTTTAATATTGGTATCACGATTATGATAAATTTTATATTGATACATCTGTGTAATCACACACATTCCTACTGGAAAACTCAGTGAACAAAGTATATTGTGATAGTTGTACGTGGCAGATCACATAAATGATTTTAATGCAAAAATGGCTGGCAATAATTTTGTTAACAGTAGTGTGAGTACCTGGATGTCTCAAGGTACACACCCACCCATGTCGCCAAGTGCATATGTCTTTCAAATGTGTTACTGTAAATGCGTGATCAGCTTCACCTCCCAGGAACCATAATAAGGATTTGACTATTATACAATCAAATTCCCTACGGCACCACGTGGCATCATTCGACATCATATGTACTTGGGCTACTGTAGGGGCATTGTTTGAAAGTAGAGCGAGATAATGATATACTTACTATGACCATGATACACATAGGGCTGCACCGATTCCACTTTTTACCGATACTTCAAATACCAAGTACTCAGCTGGGAAGTATCTGCAAGTACAAGTACCGATACCAAGTACCTTAAAGTAGCTACTTCATAGTGCACACATTTATTATATAGTGCATTTCATGGTATTCTTGTACACGTTTTCAGTATGGTTCATGTTTATAATGAAGTAGCCAATCAAGATTCACAGAGAAAGAAGTCACTGAAATTCAAACCAGTGGATATTCCAGTATTCTTCTGGAGAAGTGTAGATAATATCATAATGGTGCTTACAAAAACACAAAATATTCTAATATTGAAACAGTCTACCTGATTGCTCTATTAGAGTTATTGACTGTTCTATTAAAGTATATCGATCTTTTTCTCAGTAAAGCGTTTTCACACGTACGTTTTTCGGCATAGATCAGCACAATTTTGCTGGTAGTTAACTATTAGTGTTATACTTGATGTTTTTAGGTGTCCACTGTGCTAGTTTTATTCTCGCACGTGATAAGAATCGGTATATGCAACAATATAATGGCCGATTCCGATACTTCATGAAAACAGCAGTATCGGCCCGATACCGATACCGATACTAGAATCGGTGCAGCCCTAGATACATATATGCTCAGAAGCCATGGCTAGCTACATTCACCCTCTACTATTCTTGTAAGGGGAGAGGAGAGGAATAATATAGATATATACAGATATTCACTTCCTGTTATGAATAAATGAATGATTGCATTAAACTTTAGCCTGTGTGAGATGCATTCATAAAAAATGTAGTTACTGTAGGTATGTAACCATAAGCACTGATCTTGTTATAGCTACACAATGATCAAAATATTGATCATGCTTTTTTTGTCATTTTCAAATAAAACTGCAGAGCAAGGGTGTGTAATATTTCTCAAGATCAGAGTATGTAGGTAAGACTCAGTACATCTTCAATATCAAACGACCAGAATGATTTTATGGCAAAAGATGGCACCATAGGACCTGTGATTAAAATCAGTCTTTGGAGAGGCAAACTGTGAGCAATATAAAGGATGAAGGCACATACTGTAACATCAACCCTTTAAAGGGAGTGCTGCAGTTTGGAAAGTGTTTTCTTAATCCTGATACTGATAACGACACGGCTGTTGCAAAGAAAGCTACAGGTAATTAGCTTTTGCTACGTAGTTTAAAAGCTCCTCCAGGGCAGACTGAGATACGAATATACTGAAGAACCAAACACCCTGTATTACATCTCAGTATGCATTCATCTCAGAAATCTAAGTAAGGTTTGTGAAGCCAAAATTTCTATGATTCAACTAATGCACAGTTCAAGTAATCAGGAGGATGTGAGATTAGGAGCTAACATCAGTAGCATGCTGCAGTGCAGAAGGCATGTAATCAAAACTAACTGCTTTTACATAGTTCTTTAAGTAAAACAGAATGCATTGAGCTAGCAGTAGCTTCTTATCATTGAATGGGAGGCAGAGGCATACACTGTAGCTTGCAGGATTACCTATGTATGTAATGTGCAGCTTTTCTCTGTTGCTGGTATAGTGAGGAGAACTGTGTACAATGCTATCATTTTGAAAAACAGCTTTCTGATTGTCACTACACTAAGAAGTCTTAGCTAATGCTTTCCCTGTAACTTTGCAGAATAAAATCAACCATAAATTACAGTATGTCTTTTAGCATTTTATAGACAGGCACTAGGCCAGTTGTTTCCAAATGAAAAGGTGACTGATAGGTGACTACCTATATCTGGTGTAAATGCCAGCAGCAGAGTATGGCATCCTATTGAGTAAAACTATTAGCTGGCCACACCATATCCACATCAGTTTGCTAGTTAAAAGATCAGAATTTTCTTTAGCTGCTCTTTCACAGGAGCCAGATACTTCAGTAGTATCCTTAGCCACCTATCCAGCTGCAGCAGCCACCCCATGGACAGCACAGAAAGCAGAGGAGGAAATTATATGCAGACTGAGTAGTACTGCAAACAGAGACATCGAAATAGGCAGGATAGCCGTGTTGATAATCAGGATCAAATATAACTCCTGCATTCTATAGGTAGCTACTATAAAATTAGGTTTACACTAACATGTGGGATTCTTGCAGATTCGGTTACAATTTGTCAACATAATTACTACAAATCATTTGTGAACAAATCTCTGCTATTGAACTCAGTGTTTAGAGTAATAGCTTTTAAGAGGAGGTGATTTCATTCCACTAGTTGTGGAATCTTTTGGGGTAAGGACACCTTTTGCAACATCAATTCTTAGACCCATTACTGATCGTAATTCAATCCAAAGTGGCTAGGAGAAACTTACATCAACAACTTTCAGTGTGTTCATGCTGAACAAACAATGCCAGGATTATTTTTATGATATTGGGCTCACAAGGTTTGGATGATGACTTTTCCTTTTCCCCATAATTGTACTCTCGTTGTTTTAGACACATCATAGTTGTTATACATGTAGCTATAGTTTATAGTCACAATTTGTAATTTCATGTGTAATTGTACGCATGTAAAATAGCCACGGTTTCCCCCTGATTTTATAAACACAATGCCTTTGGGTGAAATATTTTGGAATTTTTGAGTGCTTCTTTCTCAATGAAGGAAGGTGCTAATAGCAAAAACTTTGATAGCATAGTGATCCCCAAAGCAATAGGAGTTTGTAAATCTTTGTTTCATGTCTGTACCCCCAAGGAGACAAAACGTATGAGCATTAGTCTGCCTTGTGTTGGACAAGCAGATCACCATAGTTTTGTTCTCGTGTTGTCAATTTCACCTGGCGGTGGTTGTAGGAAGAGTCTGGAAGACAAAACTTATGTAGCAATGGATTCGCCTGTTCATGGAGAATCTGATGATGCAAGTTGCATCTTGGTAGAGGACTGCAATCGTAAGTTATGACCATTTAATTAAGTGCCTGTAGTTTATATTCTGTATTGTCACTGTACAAATTGATTTTAGTTCTGTTGTTACCACTTTGTAGTAGTGTCACTTCAAAAGTGCTTGGCTTCTAGAGCTGAAACTTCAGTTTACCATTCCTTGGCTATCTAAAGAAAATGGAAATATGAAAATAATGAACTAGTACTAACGTGTGGGGTTCTTGCAGATCCAGTCACGATTGTTAGCAGCTACTTGTTCTTTGCACATACCGATTGAAAGTACTTGGACATTTTAAACTGATATAAAACAAATTCCCCAAGGGGGATTTTTTGGGACTTTGGACATGTTGTTCTATGAGAAAAGAGCTTTAAAACGATACCAAACTTTCTTTTATACAATTTTTTCCGGGTTACAAGTTTCATCTACCAGACTATTGGCAGTCATAACAATGTCACACAAAGTTTTCCTTCTTGATTCTGCAATGTATGCACATTTCCAGCATTTTCATTAATGTATGCAGTTCCAATATCGACACCATGGCGAGTTTAGAGTTCGCAGATGGATGGATACTTGCTAAATTCTAGCTTGTTCTTGGCCACAAAATATGCGATGTCAAATTTCCTCCTTAGTCTATCCTTGTGTTCCTCTGACAATCCCTGCAGCTGTACAAACTTATAAATTCCACTACTGGATGCCCCCTCTAGCACAGAACTAGCGCCAGATTCCTTGTTACAAAGGGACATTACATATAGATGTTGGTCGCTTCGTGCATGATCTTTTATGTTACTCGTCCTGACTGAATCAGCTCCTATCAACTACTTATCGCTATAGTTCCGCTTACATTTTATCCTAGCCTTGTACTTCAAACAAACTTTGCACTTTAGCTTTTCGACTATCTTCTTCCTCCTTTTCCACTAACATCACAGTCGAGCCAAGAGATTGTTTGAAATTTTTTGTCAAATTCCAATCGCCACTTTAAGTAAGTTGAAAAACTGACGCTTCGTTTCTTCACTTCATTGGTAGTGATGACTGAGCCTCGCTCTGAGCATGTTCGCTTTCGGCTTGACTCTGTTGATACAATTTGAACAGAATCACTAGAATCATTGATGTGGGAATCCATAATACCGTAGTCACCTCCAGCAAGCTTTACTCACATGTAATCACGTGAGAAATGCTCCTGCGAAGCCGCAAGTCTCGCACGCATTCTTACATTGCTACTGTTCTCTACGCAGCTCTCATATTCTGTTGTGCGTAAGTTTTACTCTTATGATTTATCAAGTTGGATCCATCAAGTTTAATTACTAACTAATTGTGTGCGCTCAGGCTGCTGGCAATTTTGCCTGTCGGATATGTGACCGAGCAAACCAGTAAATGATAGGCCAAAACACAACTTTGCTCGGAAATTGGCTGATGGCCGACTGTTATTTCTAGCACTGCACACAGCAGGTTGGTGACACCACCTCTATGTGCTAACAGAGAACATCACTATTTGTTGCTGCCAATGAAACAGGTATTACTTACCCTTCAGGAATGATATAGCCTGCTACAAGCCCCTAACTGCCAGGCAACACTGTAGGTACACCCCTATCATACAGCAAGCTAGTAGGTACATCCCTGCCTGGTAGGTACAGTGGAATCCCTCTTAACGGACACCTCTGAATGGCGGACAGCCTCTTTATAACGGACAATTAATAAAGTTCAAATGGAACTTCCAATACCTGTGTAGATTAAGGGTGCTCTGTACAGTTGCGCGTATGGCTTCCTGTAAATTATGTTTTCTGCTATAACTTACGAACCGATTAAACTATTCTGCTAAACTCTTTTTATTTGCAATAAGCTATCACTACTGCACAGTTTAGTCCAAATCCCATGTCTTCACTCACTGTAGAAGGCGAGTTATAAATTTTCGCTTCAAACTAGAACTAGTCCCACAGTTTATGCCCTAGAAACTTGATTCTTTAATAATACATTATTGAAAACTGTACAAACACACATGCGTTTCTATTTTTGTTCTCTGGCTTCTCAGTCATCAGATACTCTTCTTCCGCTTTTGTGCTGGCACTAATCAGTCTTCTTTACCTCCACGCCATTCCTCGCCAGAAGGAGCTATCAAAAAACGACAAACGCTCTTTTAATGCATAAATATCATGGTTGCCCATCTGAAATTTTCATGCCTATCGGGTCTAAAATGACGAACTAGTTCTAATTTTAGTATCAAGGTGTAAAAACTGAGGCGCCCGCAGCCACAGTTATTGTTTCTTAATTGCATAAACAGAAGATAATCAGTAAATTACGGATCGCTATATTCATTAGACCATGATGAAGAAGATACAACACTTACTTTGCTTCCTTCATGTATATCGCTCTTCTATAGCGGACACCTCTCTATTTGTAAACCGGACACTCCACAGCAATTCCCAGACATGGCAACTTACACCTTGCTAAGTAACAAAGGTTCATTGCCAGTTACAACAATCAATCGAACTACATCATTTAATGCAGAAAGCACTGTATTCTACAAAATGCAAGACAAATTGCTGAAGTTACAAGAAGCCGTATAAATGTGCACGCAAGTACTGCTGTTAATGCTCTTAACCAGGTCTTCTGAAAATAGTAGCTGGTGCACTTTAAGAATAAGCTACAAGCTACTGTAACATAATCTGTATAGCCAAACATCTTGATAACTAATCAAATACGGAGTAATCCGGGTAAGTCTTTATGGGAGCATGTATAAAATTTTATGGTGCCGAATTGTCTGGATAGTGTAGTAGAGGCCACCACACACCATAGGTAACCCATACTCAATAACATCACTTCTGTTGCTATTAAACTAATCATATCTGGTTCACATGGTACCATAACTCATCTTGCTCCACCACTTGGTCTAGTCTCGTGCCTTAACTGATTTTTTATATTAAAAAATTAGAAAAACCCTTAAATAAGGACACCTCCATATAAAGGACATAATTATTTCATTTCTCCAATGGTGTCCGTCTTAGAGGGGTTCCACTGTACACCCCTACTATACAGCAAGCTGGTAGGCATGCCTCTACCATACAGAAAACTGGTAGGTGCACCTCTACCATACAGCAAGCTGGTAGCACGCCGTACCATAAAGTAGCAGATAGGTGCACTCCTGCCATATACCAAGCTAGTAGACCACACAGCAAGCTGTTAGGTGCACCCCACCACGCCACAAGTTGGTAGATACACCCCTACCATAAAGTAACTGGTAGGTGTACCCCTATCATACAGCAAGCTGGTAGGTACACCCTACCATACAGCAAGCTGGTAGATGAACCTACAGAAAGCTCGTACATATACCCCTACTATACAGCAAAACAGCAGGTGCACCCATACTTAAAAGGAAGAATAGTACCAGACTAAATTATTTCATCTGAACATGCACCCCAACTATTAATTAATGAAAAGTTAATGGCCTATTGCTTTGTTTTTAGCCTTGTTCACCCCAATTATACTGTATTATAAACGAAGAATAGCACAAAAGGTGCCTCTGCAATCAATCCACCAACAACAGAAAATACATTTGTCTGAGCGTTTGCCCCTACCATGTAAAGTTAATGGCCATTAATAGCAGGTATATTTCCTGTTCAGCTATGGTAGAGTACAAGCAAAGAGGCAACTCTGCCAGTCAGTATGGAGAAGCCACATTGATGTACTACTGCTAAACAACCACTTTACACCGTCAGCAAAAGTAAATGGACTGGAAGGAGGACAGATCATGATGTGTGAATTGTACATACTGCGGTATACCAAAAGCCACCAGTCCGGCTGAACAACATCTAGCATTAAAAATAATCAAGCATGCAGTGCTAGCCATTGTTGAGTTATGCTTGTCTGAAGGCATTAGTTAGTAGCAGTCAATAAGCTAGAATATTATTATGTTAAATAAAAAGAAATAAAATTTCGTAGCAACCTATTGGAAGCATTTTTGGCTGCTCTAGGGCTTGTCAGTACTCCTCATGCCAAATCGAGCAAAACTGCCTAAAAGTAAAATACAAGCTCTCAAAGTTTGGCTTTTTTGTTTAAGGGGTTACATTACAGAACTTACATTTCCTAATTTTTCCTTATACAAGTTCATTTACTTATCAAATATGTAACATTATTATGACTAGTGAACCCACGCATACCACATCAAAAGAATGCTGTAAAGGACGGACAATCGATAAACAACAAGTCCCCAGATGATGTTTGCTAAAGTCCAGCCTAGATACATGGTTTGGATGCCAAGTAAAATGGTCTCTAACTTGACACTTAAAAAGTACATCCAAAAAGATATGATTATTAAAGAAAGAAGGTGCGATCATCAGCTGAATTTGAATCCACAAAACCATAATACAAGAACGGATTGCTGGGGTGTCAATTTAAACCACAAATCCCTATTTTGGCTTAAAATCACAAAAACAGAGAATTTCATGAACACCAAGACAAATAGGGATTCGCGTGTTACATTACCACCCCAGTGATCCCTTCCTATCCCATTACTTATTTCAATATCCCTATTCCTTATTTACAGGTAAAAAATTTAATATGCTTATGCAATTGTTATCAACATTCAGCCATGCCAAGTTTTACAAATATGAGACTCCAATAACACATACCTGTCCTGCCATCTTGGGTCTCTTGGCTGACGGCTCTTCAAAACTACATCAAACCAAAATTGACCAGATTAAATGTACAAACATCAAAACATGCAATAGTCTATACACAAGAGTTTACAAAAACTGGAAAAGGGGGAACAGGGATTGCTGAAACAAGAAGGGATTGCTGGGGGTAATGTAAATCACACATCACTATTTTCAGGCACATTCATTGTGTACACTAGACAACTGCCACAGTATACTTGCTGAGATGTGTAGCTAAGTTGGGTAGAACTTTTGTAAAGTGATAGCATTGAGATTGAGATCTTTTTAAATAGCTGATTAAAGATGCTATGATCCAATTTGTTCCTACTTCTCTTCCCAAGACCAAGACAAATACATCTCACTAAGTATAGGTTAGGAACCTAGACCGAGGCTCTTCGTGGTTTCTAAAACACGAAGAGCCGAGGGCGTGGTTCCTAACCGACTTAGAAAATGCGGGCGTTATATATATCGCTATGTAGGTGGAACCATTGTGGGATTGAGTTATATGTCGTTTCAAAATCGTCACAGTGTTAAAACAAGTCATGCGACCATGGCCACTAGTAGAGAAGATTGAACGTGTTTTCGAATTAAAGCTTGTAACTAGCTACATTATCGCTGCTTCTGTTAGCTGGTGGATCAAACAAAGAGTGATAGCTACTGTGACAATAAAGTTAAAGCCAGCACTACCAAGGGTTTAAAGTAAGTGGTAACATTGTTGTCAATGGTTAATAATACTTGGTCTGGCGCTAGGCCTTCTGTGACTAAGCCAGTATATACATGATTTCACACCTACATAACTTTTTTTTACAAGAAACAAATAAACATTCTACAAGAAAGCTTACCTATTTAGTTCTTTTAATAGGGAGTCCGCTTAAAGTACAGTAAAAGCATATTAAACAGGCTTGAAACATTGACGGGCATTAAATAGAACTCCGTTATATTTCTGGAATTCTCCGCTTATGATAGCAAACGTACCTACAACGTTATAGTCTAGCTCCCATAATCGAATTGGTGTAGGTGTGCTTATAAAAGGAATGGAGTAGGTCAAGCTCTGTTGGTCTATGGGCTCTTAGCCTGTATATGCTTTGCAGAGCATGCATAGCAAATCAATGATCAAAAGTGAGATTTGCAATGCTGAGGTCTATCTGTTAGCAGGTTTCTAACTAAGTTAGTTAGAGGCCTGCTAGCAGGTTTCTAACCATTTTAGAAACCTACTAGCAGGTTTCTTCATGGTTTTTAAAGACCTCATTATCTGCCAAAGATCAAAGCATACTATGCATAGCATTTTCTAAAAGCATATCTGAAGCAATCAAACATAAACATGTTGCTTTATTAGATAGTATATTAAAAATTATGAATTTAAAAATAAAGTAGGAATCCAAGCAATAAAAAGTAGTGAAACAAGAGAAGAACGATGGTAGCTATTACAGCATAGCTCGGTGGGAAATCCCTACTTTGGCATGATATAGCCATTATTTTAGTGTTCAATGCCAAAGTAGGAATTTCCCACCAAGCTATGCTGTAATAGCTACCATCGTTCTTCTCTTGTTTCACTACTTTTTATCGCTTGGAATCCTACTTTATTTTTAAATTTTTAATTTTTAATATACTAGTTTGTTTAGTTTTTTTGTTAAGGCATACAGCTAGCTATAAACATGTGACTGTTCTATTAGGGTGACTGCTGTGTTAGAGTATCTCGAGGCAGCCTGCAAGATGTGTTTGCCCAAAAAGGGGCGTGGTTTCGATCGATTATAGAGTATGTCGAGTCAGCCTTCCAAATTGAAGGTGTGTGGTCACTGAAATACAGCTAGTGCAAAAAGGGTGTGTCATCGTGGTTACAATCGATAGATCGATAATGAGTAGAATGAAGAATGGGCGTAATCTTGTGACCTATCGTGAAGCTATCTAGCTAGTACCAGTACCTCCGTACAGTACCTCCGTCATAGATTATATCAGTAAGGAATATAATCTATTCATCTGTACAGTAGTGTAGTCTAAATGCCTTAAATAATCTTGTGGCGTCTATTATGCTGCTTAAAGAAAGTGTTGATACGGAAAATTAATGCCTCGATATGGTTTCATTGGATGAAGAAGAAGACAAGCAGCCTGATTGAAGATAAAAGAAAAGACAAGGCGCAGAGGGCACACACTTGTCGGAACCCCAAAAGGCACATCCCACTGGTGAGTTTGCTATTGTTACGTAAAATGGTGGCCGTGCACTGCTTCGTTTGGCCTCTAGGCTTGCGACTGTGGTCAGGCAGTCAGTCTAAAATTCAAAGTTTTGGCAATTTTTAAAATTCTTTAACCTGCCACCTGTAAGTGTTTTGTTGTATTTGATGCTGTTTTATGTATTATATGGACTAGTACTATTCCGTAAAGGTGATTTTCGTCTCGTAAGATATCTCTAGGGTGATTTTTGGCGGCGTGCGGAAATTTCACATGGATTCCTACTTAGTACCGTTTGATACAGAAAGTCAAGGTCTTGCTTATGATATAAAGCTAAGACTTAGAGCTGCCCAACTGTCTCACGATTAGTCATGAACGATCTCTTTTAAAGCTTTTTATTTTACAAACAAAAGGTTAAGCCAAGTATTGGATCCCTAGAGGAGAATAATGGACTTATGCAATTTGGTTACTCTCCTCCTGTATCATACACTATGAAGAATTATGCTTTGAATGTGTCTACTGTCTTGGAAATGATGAATGGGGAAAAGTACCTTGGTATATGGTGCACAAGTTATTTGAAACCATCTTTACTCTGTCAAAAAGCTGTGGCTAAGGCTTTATAGATTCTCGACCTTATTAGAATATCTTTAAGGTTAATTTTACTGATACGTTTGGTTATATTATATAAAATGTTTGTTTAGCCACACTTGGAATGTTGTGAACAAACTTTAGTCTCTACTTGGCCAAGGATATTGACATTCTTGAAAAAGTACAGAAGTGCAACAAAATCTGTAGCCTTGAAAATCTTAATTTCTCATTCTCTGTATTGCAGACACCAAAGAGGTAATAAGATTGAAACACACAAAATACTGAACAGATACTATGGCACAGAACCACCCACATTTTTCACTTTAACCATCTTATCTTCTACCTGAGGTCACTCAATCTATTCAAAAAGTAACATTTGCAATACAAACATATACATATAGTTCATTGTGGGTGATATTTTGTGTTGGCTATATACCAAAAGCAGGGTTTTGTCTGGGAGTTTCTGAGTGGTGGCAAAAGTTAAAAAGAAGTGATATACTATGTGTTGCATTAGAATGTTGTGTGTTATATTAGAGTACATTTGAAGTTCATCAGTGATATATGCACTGGTCAGATTTAAGGTACTGGTTGGTTTATAAAGGTTAAGGTTTCTATGTAGCACCTGCCATTAGTCTCACTATCAGAGCAGTTTTGCTTGTGCAGAGTTCTGCACACACTGGTTGACAGTGGTTCAAAGTGACCAGTAAAACCTCAATACTTATTTTCAGCATAGCCTTGTGGCCACCACTAAACCATCATCAAATGCCAATTGTATCTGCCCCCCTCCCCACATCATTATACTACGCAGCAGTGTAACCATCAATATAACTAATTGTCTATATCTTATCACCAACTAATTACGATAGTATCGACATATTGTGGCAGCATTATAACACTCAAGCAGCAATTCGATGATTATTCGAAGCAATCGACGCTCACAAAGGCTTGCAATCTAGCCTGGCAATATTGCATTGCCTAGGCATCCTAGCCCATTACTTACATAATTATACAACCAGGTACTAAGAATAATAAGAAATGTGACTAATATTATACCATAAATGAATAAATAAGTAATGTTTAAGAAAACTACAAAGCCTAGGGCTACGCACTAACTAGCTATATAATTGAAGACACAAACATATAATTATACCTTTTTGCACTGGTAAATGAACAAACGTGGTATTCTATATAATGCCCATTACAAGGTGTGGGCAACCATGCTCGATTACTACTGTATAGCTGGTAATTTTCGAAAGGTTTTTATTTTCAAATATTTCGAAGAGGCCCTTCTCTTCAAAAATAAATCCCCACGTCCGGTTGTTCTTCGAAAATAAATTCCCACAAGTGAAAGCAACGATCCAACTTTTGGCAATTTGCTTGTGTATTCCTTGAGTTTAGCTCAGTATTACTGATGATAATGGGTAAACTGTATCATTACTGTGCCAATAACCAGAAAACAGGTAATCCAGAATAAGAATTGATGCCGTCTGCTCTAGAATCTATGGTAGCTAGATAGCAGTAACTATGATCGAGTGCGATGGAGCCAGTGAATTTACTCCACTTGAGACTCACTCAGTCTTCTCTCCAGTGCACAGGGATGGAAATTATTCCATCAGTAAGTCAGTTTTTGGCAAGCATTCATGCATCTTCATTTTGTGACACGAATTGCCGTTTATTTGAAATTTATCCGGATTTTGAAATATGCAATCTTCGAAATTAAAATACTTCGAAAGTCAGATTTTGCTTCTTGTGTGAAACTTTGTTTTGAAAATAACCCGCTATACGGTATCAAAGCCAGCGGCTGGATCTTCCCGCTTAACGAACAACATGATCAGTCATGGCCTCTTTTTTCTAATTGTGTATCCGTGGCCTCATTTTAGGCCACACATAGTCCACCTCGTGTTGAAAACATATGTTAAATGCCTTGGCATTATTACCTTAGGTCAAAAAATCGATGCGGCAACCATTCAAATTCGACCAACACTCAAATGCTTGTAAACGATGTTAAGGCCTTATTTTCACAATTGATTGTGGGCCCATTTAAGTGCGGCAACTACTGAAAGTGTGGCGTTTAACCTATTAAATATGGGAACTGAAATTAACAATTATAGGTGACAGCAGTAAATGTGTAGGGTATGGTGACTGACGGGATGATTATGAGATTTACACTGCCTCTTTAATTTTATTTCACATCTCATTGCGGTCTGCTCTTGTAAACTCCAACCATGTCTTACACTTTAACTCGTGAAAATCACTCTAAGGGTGTGGCAGTTGAGAGGTATAGATGTGGCTTTCATTGCCTTCTATTTTGGGATAATCAAGAGAACAGTCACTCTAACAAGTACACGAAAAAATTTGGAATTTTCAACCAGAGTAGGGACCATAGCACATCGATGAAGAGATGCACAGTAGGGATATAACACTTCTTATTGTTTTACTGTGATTTAATATCATGGACTACTCCTACTTGTTTCAGTACTTTTTATCGATGTGCTATGGTCCCTACTCTAGTTGAAAATTCCAAATTTTTTCGTGTACTTGTTTGTTAACTTTTTTTGTAAATAATTTTATTATGACTGGTGAACCCACGCATACCGCATCTGAAATGGCGCCGTGCACCCCAGCTATATCAATTATCGTCTGAAAAGTGAAGTATCCATTACGCTTCACTGTCGGCTATGTTCAACCCGTTACACAGCAATACGAATCAAGAACTGCTTGAAAAGCGCCTTTGCAATCAAAATAGCCACTATGAAAAATACGGACGATTTCCGTTTCGAAGAGAAGCCATCACGTGCCAGCGCCAAATCGACACCTTTCCCTGTCAGCAAAGATGAATGGGACACAAAGGAGGACACTGGTAAGTCCATGAAGAATGCATTGTACGTACTGCGGTATGCCAAAAGGCACCTGTCGGGCCGAAGCGATGTCGAACAGTGAAAAAATCAAGCCCATAGCCTTACCCGTTATCGAGTTACGCTTGTCCAAAGGCATCAGTCAGTTACTTACTTACTTAGTCAGTAGAAAATTCCGTCGAATAAAAAAATTTTTAAATTCCGTAGCAACTTGTTGAAAGCATTTTGGGTCGATCTGAAAGCTTGTTTGGGCTTAGTTTTACCTCACCAATACTGCCTCATCGTCGTCAGGGAAAATTAAGGCTGACTTTTGGGTGATTTTATTTCGTGGGCCACGCCTACTGCTTTGTGGTCCCTACTATACAGTTACTATCGTACTGTATGATATAGGTTGTTAATAGGTAGGACTCCTTCAGGATTCATTAGTGATTGTAATTACATACCTATATATCACTCATGCTTGAACGGCCTATAATACTGTGAATTTGTAATTCTTATACCCACACTCTGCCAGCTATGTACTATACATACATTCCCTATTAGTGATTGTAGTCGGTTCCATGTGCCCCGAGCCTATATATATAACCAAGTACTGAGAATAATAAGGAATGCAGTTACCTCATAAATAAATAGCTATGTCCACACAACAAGCAACGTAATTGGAGGTCATTACTTATTGTTGGAGGTTAGTTTAACACGTTTGATAGTGTTGCTTTGCATTATTCTTGCGTGGCCAGACTCCTCAGGGCCTTTAACTTGTAGTTTGATTGGGAAAAGGAATACTGCTTAGCTATTTTGCAAGCCATTATCAGGAAGTGCGGTTTCCAGATGGTAAGCTTGCATGATGCATATAATTCACCTAGAGTTGGGCAGTATTGCATTTTACAATTTTTGATACGGTATTTAGAAAAATACCTTGGTACAACTAATACCTTCAGTATCAGTGGAACCTGTCTAAGTGGCCACCTCATTGAAATCTACCTGTCTGCTGATGATGCTGCCACCTACACATAGTATTAAGGTCTGCCAGTTGGTCTCCAGCTTAGACAGGCTCATTATATTCCACTGTATTTTGAAACAGACATCTATGTATGATTATATAGCTTTGTACTTTTATGATATATAACTCATTATGATTGGGAGTGTATAAACAGTGGAATGGACTACTGGAATGGCTCATTATATTCCACTGTATTTTGAAACAGACATCTATGTATGATTATATAGCTTTGTACTTTTATGATATATAACTCATTATGATTGGGAGTGTATAAACAGTGGAATGGACTACTGGAATGGCTCATCATATTACACTGTATTTTGAAACAGACATCTATGTATGATTATATAGCTTTGTACTTTTATGATATATAACTCATTATGATTGGGAGTGTATAAACAGTGGAATGGACTACTGGAATGATGGAATGGAATTTTTTAATGTTAATTGTCAGTTTTTACATCCAAATAAGTACAACTCCTCTCCTTAAGTAAGCAAATAAATAGGATCACCTCACCATAGACAAAGTTTACCAATGTATTGTACTGTAAAGTCAGTTATGAACATGCACGATAGCAGTTTATTGGGAATACCAAGAAGACTCCTTTCTTAACCCTTGTTCCCAAATGATAAAAAGTTAGCTACTGTAGCTAGCTGATTATATGTACACATTGTAAAAGTACATTCGAATTATTCATTCATTTATTATCAACTTTACCAGTTAGGCACTGGAGGGTGAAAACGAAACAGAAGGCAGAGTGGTTACTACTGTCCTAGGAGCCTAAGTGTAAATCTTTGGGTAAAGTGAAATGGGACTATCTTGTTAGCATTTACCTTTTCCACAATTGTGTCGAAAAACAAATTTAAGCTAAAGTTCGTTGTGGCAGTGCCACATTGCACAACGAACTGAACTTTCATTAAGACAGTTTCAGACAAGTAATAAAGTGTTGATTTATAAGTCATACAAGTGTTGTGGTGAGGAAAAACATGCTAGAAGAGCTGACTTCAAGGGGAATCCTATTTATTTGCTTACTTAAGGGGTAGAGTTGTACTTATTAGGATGTAAAAACTGATATTGAAACTTTAAAAAATCCTTTCCACCATTCCAGTAGTCCATTCCACTGTTTATACACTCCCATTATGATTGTAACCTTTTTCATATATGAAATAATAACAATTGTGTACATTACATCAAGTAAAGACTCTATTCAAATGATAACCCACACAGTATTCACATACGTAGCAAATTAGCAATACACAGTAATACAATTAAGTGACTGATTCAGAGTTAAGCAAGATGCTGGGACAGAAATACCAACTTGTCAACCATTGTAGGCTGCGATGGGGTGTGACAATCTTCTCTGAAGTGCACAAAAACACGTTCAGATGGTGAACTTGTTGCACACACTGACAGGCATTTCGTAGCCAAGTGAGACAAGCAAGGGTAATTACGGCACTCAATACACCACCATTCCAATGGGTCATCTTCAACACCTATGCATGGCCTGTCTGTGTAAGATTGTATCTCCTTCACCACTTTGTCTCTTGGTGTCAGCCTTCGCTGTTCACTCTCATTGGAACTCCTCAAAATTCTTGCAAACTTGGACCTCTTTGGAGGAGGCTACGCATCACAAGTGTCACTACCTCTCATAGCAACTGAGGTAGCTAACCCTAATTCTAAGGTATACATCTAATCCTCACTGGTTCTTTGAAAGCTGACTGGTTTTCCTCAGCTATATGCTCTAATTTAAACCTTGGATCTAAGAAAGAAGAGATATCTAGGACAGCGTTGAAACCAGGTTGGGTCATCCGGGTCTGATTCAGTTTACAAATTATCTGGGTCTGACCCGGATTGGATGTAAGAAATGAAATTGATTTTCTGACGACATGTAACTTATAAACGCTAGTCGCATAGCTCTTTTGTGAGCCACGCCCACTTATCGCATTACAAACATACCCTCAGCCACACCTATTTATTAGTAAGTGCAGTCTGTAGCACGAAACTGTGTCCGTTGCTGTCTGCAAGCTTACGTTGAGCCACGCCCACTAATCGATTATTGCATGAGTTGCTATAGTCTAGTCTTGCAGCAGGATAAGTACTTTTGTGAGCCACACCCACTTTAATATATCAGGAAATTGTAATACTTGGTATGTAAGAAGCCACACCCAATTGCTATCTGTAAAACTTGAAGACCTTGACAGAAAGAAATCATGCATTTCTTGTTTACTTGAACTTTAGTTAATGCACAACATGAGTGGAGTCATTTTTGGTTTTTCCTGGTAGGTTAAAAAAAGAAAAGCCTACCAGGTTTATCCAGGGGCTGCCTTGGGCTGGGAAGTCTCAAATGCTGCCTTGGGCTGGAAAGTCTCAAATTTATGTTTAGCTTATTATGATTTTGGCTAGCCCTCACTCTTCTGTTTTGTATACCAGCAACATGTACAACACTGATGAGCTGTAATAGTAGCTTTATGCAGTGTAAATCCTTCAGTGTGTGCTTTTGTGTGTTAAAGCAAGAGTTCATAATATATATATATATATTATGAACTCTTGATTAAAGTCATTAACAATAGCCCACGCTTGATGGCGCACAACCCAATGTGGTGCTGTGTTGTGGTTGGCCGTAAGGGTAATAGTATGATGAGGGAGGTATTACTGATACCGATACCACTGGTATCAGTATCAATACCAAAAGTGGTATCGGTCCACCTTTAGTTTTGGCTCGATATCTTCTTCTTGGATCACACAAACAATTGATCTCGATTTGTCGTCCAATAACACCTGTACGAGAAAACACTAGAGTCCCCCAAGTAGAGGTTGCCATTTTTTGATACTTTTCAGTCACTACAGATCTTTGAACCAGTACTGCAGAAATACCATTCATGAGCTTTACAAGGATTTTGTGTGAAACGAAAAATCTTTTTGTTTGGGAATAGTTTGTGTGGGTAAAGAGCACAAAAGAGAGAATATCGCTATAGCAAAAACTGACTTGGGTGAGAGATCCATTTATTCCTGTTCCTGCTAATCAGGGGGTGTGACCATTTCAATATAAGCACATTAGCTGCTACAGCACATGATGAAAGCCACATAGTGCCTAAAAATTAACACAAGGAGCATTTATGAAGCTAATGTACCATATGGCTTCTACTGTAGTGGTGAATGGGTTAAGCAAAAGCAGGAGGAACTTGGTATTCCACAGCACAAATTTATTTCACCAGTAGCCACTAGATGGGAGTCAATCAATGAAATGGTTTTTCGCGTTGTTGAGCAACAACAGGTGTTGTGTTGTGTTGTGTTGACTTGTTACCACAGCAAATGGCGTTTGATGCCATCGGACTAAGTTAGATATGGTTGTCAGTTGAGTTTTTAGTATAGCATTGAGCACTTCTAGGGGTTTTGTCAAAACTACAAATTTATTTTTAGTTTTCTAAATGACATAATGCGTAATATTCATGGCTTTTAGGGTAAACAATGTATATGCACAATTATTTGGACCTTACATGGTTTTAAATATGTCATCTCACCACTGCACAAGTATATTATCCACTTTTACCTAATAACTAACTTTATACCACACCCTAGATTGCAACAGGTCTATTAGTTGTGCCCAGACTAGGGCCGGAAGAAAGCTTTGGAAGCTTCGAAACCTTTGAATGTCTTGTAACCTTCGAAGGTGGTTTTACCCATGTAAAGCTTCGTAACCATGGATACTGCCAGATCTAATCAATCAAAAAGCCATGTGCTTCTTGCAAATATCATTGACAAAATTATGGTATAGTTGTAGTCTAAGCAGTTGCACTAGAGCTATACTACAGCTGCAACATAGAATGAGACCATAAGGGTATACACCTAACAATTACTAACATGACATAATCTACAAAGCTCTGAAGCTTCAGTGATTTTCTCGCAAAAAGCTTCAGAGAGTAATATTTGATCTTTGTTCCAGCTCTAGCCCAGACCACGCCCACATGTGTCTTCAAAACCAACATTTACTTTCAGGCTAGTTCACATCGGTAATGCTCTTGGACTCCCAGACGATTGTTTTCTTGGCTGTTTCTTAGTCTTTTGCGGATACCGTTAGCATAGAAATTTTCGTGGTGTATAAATTTTCGTGGATTTCGTGGTTTGCAACTGATCCACAAAAATTAATCCATTTAGAAACTCACGTCTCAGCTCTTGCAGGCCTATATTTCCTTGTACAATTAACGCACATCATAGTATATTTATAATAGCTATAGCTAATGTGCTATGTACCACTTGATGATGATATGTGCACCTGTTCACCAGTGCCAAATAGATACTGATGGCCTTGTTCAAGTATCTAAGTCCTGTTTCCTCTGATTTCAGCAGGCAAGATTCTTTTGTCCCCCACAAAATGGTTTGGCTTAATCCTAGATAACTAAGTACGCCAGCGTGAGCCTAAGCTATAAACCTTAAATGCGACCTAAAAGCACGAATTTTGCTCCCCGTGGCTCCTCTAGAAAATAAACTGGTCTATCGTCGAGATAAAACCACGAAAATTACACCCACGAAATTTAATACACTTGCACACCTGTCTTTTTGGCAAACCACGAAAATTTTATCAATGAAATTTAATACGCTTATGGTACTTCCAGTGATGCATAACATTGCCAATTATGATGTAATACCCACATGTGGTTAAGTGGGCAAACCCTTGGATGGCTTCAGCAACCCACTATCACCCTCACTTTCACCCTGCTAGCACCCTCAACGTCACCCTACATAATAATTAAGAACATACAGACTAGTACCCGGGATTGGAATCATCCATTTTTAATGCTGGATCATAAGTAGTAGCTATACCTTTGAATTTATTACACAGAAGACCAGTTGTACAGTTGTAACTACTACACTTTTGCACGACTAGAACCTACTTGTTGTGTTGTCTTCTTTACTGGTAAGTCTCTATCAACACTTCACAGAAGCATCATGGATCCCAAAGAGTGCTGTATCGAAAAGTTTACGCTTCACATTGACGTAATACATGATGTCATAAGGATATTATGAGATTTCTCTTTACAGTCGAGTGTTTCTTATTGTGTGTCGTCAGCGCCATCTGGACTGACATTAGAACTTGAACAGCTGCTCTTGACAAATCATTATCTACATAATCCTGTAGGTAACAAGGCCCTCAATGCTTATAATTCTAATTGATAAGTGCTGTGCTGAGAAAAAGTGGTCTGATCTCACCACACGAGACTAACTCCTATGGTCTGGGTGCAAGACTAGCCCAGATCATACTCTTTCACAAGGAAGGCACCCAAAAACTAAGTGTCATGCATTAGTATTGTACAGAGAATGGCGTATTTTGCTATCCCTTTTTTTTTTGAAGGAAGTAACAATGGTCCGGCAATCCCATTTGCATCGGACTCATGTGAGATAATTCCAATCCTGGGCACTTGTCTGTTAAAAGAAGCTCAATCAGATGGAGGACCTTTAACTGATCTGATAGACCCGAGTGGCAAAGTAGGTCAAAGGGACAGAGCGTAGCCAGACCATTAATTTTCTTTTTTGAGTAGAAAAGGTAGGGTCTGATACAATGACAATAGAAATCCAGTTTAAACTTAGCTTTCAGTGAGCATTGATTTGGTAAAGCCTAAACTTCATAACCTTGTTAACAAGCGATGCATACACTATCTCAATTATTAAGGGTAAGCAATTATGTCCAATGGCTTCCGTGAATTAAAGTGTGTGTCTTATATGAAGCTGTAAAACAAACACAGATACTGTTCTTCACCTGATGAATAACACTTGTTTTAGTTGAGACATTGAACTTCTCTTTAATGCAAATCTGAGTGAAATCCTCTGAAGTATGTACAAATTATGGCGTGGTTACAAAATTAGCAATAAAATCAATTCTACAGCTAATTGTGAAACAATTCTTGCAGTGGCTTGTAATAACGTTATCTTTAAAAGTATGGAAACAGATTTTTAGGAATGACTACTATGGATTCAAAAGAGGAGATTACTGTTTTTCATAGAAAATTTAGAGAGTTCAATAGCTCATTTGATAAAGTATTTCAAAAAATTACTTCCATACTTTTGTTTTAAAGTCAGCACTTCTAACTGGAGATGTTGATTTTTACTTACCACAAACACATTTGATGCAAAAGGGGATGGAAAACAAGCACAGATCACTGAAAACCAAGATTTTGCATATGAAGTCATAGGAATTAGTAGTGTGCCCCATTAACAGAGCTACAAAGTTTAAGGTTTTGCCAATTAATGCTCACCAAAACCTGGTAATTGCACTCAGTAAAACTGATTTTCAGCGGAGCCTTACACATACATACACAAAACACAACTAGCCATGCCAAAAGTTTGAAAAGGATTCAGACACTACTTTCCGGCCTGCCCGCACAAAAAGAAAATACTGTTGCTACTGCTCTGGCAGTAACATGCATAAAAAATCAAACAAACAAAAAAGTGACTGAGCACTGATTCAAACCCGGGATCTCCCATACTCAAGTCAAGTGCTCTAACCACTATGCCACGGTGCTTTCAGGTACCCATCTCCTTTAGTTTGTACCTTATAAATGTAGAACAGAAGTGACCTCTATATAAAGTAACAAAAGTGAAGAAACCAACCGATCCTAACTTCAGGTTTGCCAACATAATGATGTCTTTAACTGTCTGTATGAAGGTGCGAGCTAGGGTTGGAGCGAGCCAGGCCAACCCTAGCTCGCCTAGAACTCCCCAAAAACTTTCCCTCATACAACTAGCGTGCTTGATACTCCGAGTCACTGCCGGAAAAATAGCAACTGAATAATTTTTTTTTCAGGCTGCCGGAACCCGCCGGAACAAATAGCAACTTCGAAAAAAGAAAAAGTACTGGTCTGGCTACGCGAGATGACAAATACAACAAAATCATTACAAAACAAGTTACACAATTATATTCCACTCTAACCTTGACGAATCCACCTTTAATTGCAGAAAGAAGAACCGCAAAACAACATTCACTAAGACGGAGCAACTCGTGACTTCAGTACAAACTAGACAAACTTAATCAACCAGTTTCCAACACATGTGATTTGCTCTGCTGTGATGGGTACCCAGGCCTCGACAAAAAGTTGTCTGCCCGGGGGGAGGGCACGGGGTCCATCGATTAGAATTATAAGCGCCGTAGTATCCAACAGAACAGAGCAAATCACATGTGTTAAAAACTGGTTGATCAGGTTTAGGGTTTCCAACTCAAAATAGGAAGGTGCTTCCTTTTGTTGTTTCTGGTGATTTTCACACATATTGACCTTTAAGATAAAGCAAACAAGTGCTAATTTATTATTAGATTGTTTGTAGCATTGGGTATCAACATAAGTTTAATACACAAAAACATACAAAAAGTGGTCACGTGACCAAAAATGTCATATAGTTAAATTGAGCAACTTATTAGAAAATCACTGTGTTTTGGGGTGATTGAAGCCACAATTAATGTATTTTCTTGCCTTATAATGAAGAATACTACATCTTGTAGTGCTATAGCACATCCTTTATAACTGTAATGGGATTTTTGGCCAAGTGACCACTTTTGGGTATTTACAGCTAAAACTGCAGTGATGTTGAAAGCAATAGACAGTTTAATAATATATTAGCACTTGTTTGATTTATCCTAAGGTTAACCTGTGTGAATATTATCAGAAACAATGAAAAAGACTGATGCATCATCCTGTTTTGCAGTGGAAATTCTACATGAAGGGATTTTTGGTCACGTGACCACTTTTTGGATATTTACATATGTTAAATTGTGTAGATAGTGACTGCTGCAAACAATCCAATAACAAATTAGCACTTGTTTGCTTTATCTTAAAGGTAAATCTGTCTGAAAATCTCCCAAAACAACAGAATGAAGCACCTTCCTATTTTGAGTGGAAACCCTATCAGGTTTGTCTAAATTTAGTGTTCACGAGTCGGTGAAGGGTTCTTCTTTCTGCAATTAAAGGTGGATTCGTCAAGGTTAGAGTGGAACATAATTGTGTAACTTGTTTTGTAATGATTTTGTTGTATTTGTCATCTCGCGTAGCCAGACCAGCACCTTGCTCCGGCAGCCGGAAAAACTGTTATTTTTCCGGCAGTAACTCAAGTATCAAGCACACTAGTTGTATGCAGGTAGATTTTTGGTCAGTTCTAGGCGAGCTACGGTTGTCCCTAGTCTCGTCCCCCAGACCCTTCCTCAAAATCTAAAATCGATAAGCGCGCTTGAAGAAGGGTCTGTGGGACGAGAGCGGGGACTAGTCTGGCCGGCAGCGCCCGCCCCTTCGCTTTTGGAGTAATCTGGTAACCTTAGTATCGTGGATTGCGCATCCGTGGTCATTTAAGCGCTTTGGGGCCATGGTCACACGTGATTAATAACCAATCACATTGAAGTAGCAATGTCCTGGTCTTATTCAAATGATTTGCGGTGGCGCATTGTCTGGCATCATGTTTGTTTAAGAAAGCCAGCTGAAGATGTGGCCAAGACACTTTTTGTTAGCGAAAGAACTGTGTTGAGGTATGCTGAGAGGTTTAACGCTACGGGTCAGGTGGAAAAAACAGTACGACAAAATGGTTGCTGTTCTAAACTGAGCGAAAACGATAAATACCTTTTAATTGACCTCATATTGTCTAATCCAGGAATATTTCTGAGAGAACTACAAGCAGAATTGCAGAAGGCAGGATGTCAGGTTGATGTATCTACCATATGTCGTGCAGTGAATAAAATTGGGCTCAATCGACAGAAGATTACACACATAGCTTTACCAAGATCAGAGTTACTGAGGGCACAGTTCATTGCTGAAATGTCTGCATTTGATCCAGCGATGATTTTATGGATAGACGAAACAGGCTGTGATAGGAGGAATGCACTGCGTCAATATGGGTATGGCATTCGAGGTCTTGCTCCTCAGGACCACCAGCTGCAGCTCAGGGGAGTACGTTACTCTGCTATAGGCATACTATCAATGGATGGTGTGCGGGATGTGTACATTACAGAAAACACTGTCAATGGAGATACCTTTTTGGACTTTTTGTATACCCACCTGCTGCCTCTTTTGATGCCATTTGATGGAATTAATCATAATTCCATAGTCGTTTTGGACAACGCTTCCATTCACCATACCGATGCTGCCGTGAATGCCATTTGTGGTGTTGGAGCCTTGGTCAGGTTCTTACCACCTTATTCACCAGACTTAAACCCAATAGATTGTGTTTTTGGAGAAGTTAAACAGTTTCTGCAAGCAAATAACTTATTGCTGGATACATCACTGTCAATAGCAAGCATATTACTGATGACATTTCAGTCAGTTACAGTGGATAACTGTAGACAATATATAAAGTTTTCTGGATATGTCTGAGAATATCATGCGCAACTGATAACTTCAATTTTTCATTGACCTGTATTTCAACTTTACTGATTAGAAGATACAAAAGCTACAGTGACATGTGCATACATACGCATACACACATTCATATTAAAATCATGAATTACGGGTGAAGTCTTGAACAAAGTTAAGGTTTCAGTTTTGTAAGTTGGTCCAATATAGGTTTCTTCTGTTCAATAAATTCGGATTGTGTGATAGCACCACAATCAAATAGCTGATACAGATCTCGTAACTGTTGTAGGTAACTGGCCCTTAAGTTAGCCACTTTCTCTGGTGAGATTGATGTTGATGATGTACATGAATCAGGCTTGTTAGGAGCAGCACTAATTGAAGTGATATTCTTTGCCATTTCTGACATGGCATTTGTCAGGGCATGTACAGTACTATTACTGTTTGACGACTTCTGGCGACCACAGAATGCTGGATTGCCGGGTCGATCATCCAAAGACCTGTAATAATGTACAACTATACATAACACACCACATTATACTAGCTACCACATACACACTTACTTGTGAGTACCAACATCAACCATTTCCCCCCAGAGTCTGTACTGAATGTTAGTAAATCTAGTTCCATGCCTTTCCCGTAACTGTGAGATTATAGATTCCACTCCCTTGTTCTTTTCTTCAAGTGCACTTAATTTCTTACGTTTCTTTTTCTGTGGCAAAGGATCATCACTGTCACTGCTATGTTCATTTTGCTTTGGTGCATAATACCACAAGGTGACACTCTCTCCGTTCATACCACATTTCCATACCTCATCGATGTCAGCTGAGGAACATATGGTCAGTTTGCTACCACCTTTTAGGTACCCTATTGAACAATCCGGGTCAGCTGAAATTAAACTTGCTCCAAACTGCTTTCTCAACTCCGTTCGCATCAAAGTTGGTGTTAAAATGGCTTCTTTAGTCACTCCTCTAAGAACACAAGTCTCAAAGTCCTTTTTCTTTAGTGGGTTGAATATTTTAACATTAAAACTCAACGTGGGTTTTACTGGTGTATTCACTGGCACAAGAGGACTGCGACTAGTAACAGCTGTGACTGGAGGAGTATTTCTTGACGCTTGACTGAGTAGCTGTAACAACATTGGCAAAGAATTCTGAGTAGGTGGCGGGTTTCTTGGGGGAACAACAGGTGCATTATTGGACACCGGCACTGTCACAGTTTTGCCATGCTCACTGGACGTCGCTGTGGTGTTCCTTGCTCCCACCACATTCACAACTGTTGTGACCGTAGGCGTACTATTACCACCGAGATTACCGCCAGTATTTTCCGCGGACATTCTGCCACACCAAGACTCAAGCCAAGATCCAGTTGATCTCGTGCCTCAAACAAATTTCATTGGCTATTCTTGATTTCCCTAAACTTTCAAATGACCACGGATGCGCAATCCCCGATATATAGTACTTGTGCTACTACCACTATAGTGGTAGAGCCAATCAAATCGCAGCATCCAGTTTAAACAAGTATTTGTGATGTAAAACGTGTACTTTGCGCCATGAATAACACAATAACCATAGTTAGCGAATTTGGAATAGTTGGAAGGCAGCTGATACTCTCCGAGTGAGACTCCGAGATACACACGCCATAGACCTACATTGAGAAGTATTAAGTTTTGTGCTTTCTTTGCCGAGTTACAACAGCCTGAAAACAGATAAATTATTATATTACCACTCATCACGCGCAATTTGAAACCACCTTTGAATTCCAGTAGCACAAGTACTGTATACTACAGTTACCAGACCCTTACTCTAAAAGCGAAGGAGCGGGCGCTGCCAGACTAGGACAAGACTAGGTTGCAATTGGCCTGGCTTGCCCCAACCCTAGCTCACCTCGAACTCACCTTCATATAGTGAAAGACATCATTATGCTGGCAAACCTCAAGTTAGAGTTGGGTTCAGCCTTGGTTTCTTCTTCTAGTCTCTGGTGGCCAGACCTTTTTTTTTCATTTGGTCGGGAAAAAAAAGGGTCTGGTCTGGTTTAATACTCGCACTTGTTCTCAAAATCCTGGTTGTGGTTGGGATTTATTCTATGCACGCGTATTAATGAATTCTCGAAGTATGCTCAAATGGACGTTAAATCTGCCATTGACTGGGCAATTGAAAAGATAGGATTCTAGTGATGAACAGGCAAGCTACGGTTTTGTAATGTTTACATTGATTATAATAAGCTCGGATAGAATAAATCCCGAGGATTTTGAGAACAAGTACGTGTATTCGGACCAGACCCCGACCAAATGAAAAAGAAAAAAAAGCGGTCTGGCCACGCGAAACTATTATTCACCTTTGTTACTTTATATAGAGGTCACTTCAGTTCTACATTTATAAGGTAGAAACTAAAGGAGATGGGTACCTGGAAGCACCTAGGCATACAGTGGAACCCCTCTAAGACGGACACCATTGGGGAAATGAAATATGTCCTTTATATGGAGGTGTCCTTATCTAAGGGTTTTTTTAAATAATCAGTTTTAATGCACAAGACTAGACCAAGTGGTGGAGCGAGATGGGTTATGGTACCATGTAAACCAGGTATGATCAGTTTAATAGCATGGGTGTCCCATGGTGTGTGGTCTCTACTACCTTACCCAAATAATTAAGCACCACAAAAATTTTATACATGCTCTCATAAAGACTTGTCTGGATTACTCTGTATTTTATTTAGTTAACAAGATGGCTGGCTATACAGGTTATGTACCGTATATACTAGTTGAAGCGCCGCCGCGAGTGCAATATGGAAAAAAATAGCACGAGGGCGTGGGCAAGAGACTAATACAGCACGAGACGAAGCCAAGTGCTGTATTAGGTTTGAGACCATGCCGAGTGCTATTTTTCCATATTGCACAAGCAATGGTGGTGCTTTAACTGGTTTATTGTACTAAAGTAGTGGCTGTGAAAAGTGGGGGTGACACCAAGTAGCAGGAGGTAAGTGCCTATCCACGTAAGTTCGAGACCATGTGTATTCAGTGCAGTGATTAACTATTCGAGGCCATTATTCATACTCGTTCATATGGCTAGCTACGTAGCTTTAATTGATTTGAGCTGCCGAGAGCGACAGTAAGCGGCCAATTGCTTCTTTCTCAGTTGAGGCCTGACTTAATGCCCATGAGTAAGTCTGTGACTTTGTTATAGAGAGGCTTGCTATCGTGTTTAGCGGGTGAGAGTGCATTTATAGAAGCCATGGTGTGGCACTGGGATAGTCTGGCAGCGCCCGCCCCTTCATTTTTAGAGTAAGGGCCTGGAAACTGTAGTATATGGTACTTGTGCTACTACCACTATAATGGTAGAGCCAATCAAATCGCAGTATCCAGTTTAAATAAGTATTTGTGACATAAAACGAGTAGTTTGCGCCATGAAAAACACAATAACCATGGCGACCGAGTTATGAACAGTTGGAAAAACAGCTGATACTCTCCGAGCGACACTCCAAGATACACATGCCGTAATGATTTACGTTGAGAAGTATGAAGTTTTGTGCTTTCTTCAACAAGTTACAACAACATGAACAGTTAATTTATTACGTTACGCGCAATTTGAAACCACATTTGAATTCCGATCGCACAAGTACCGTATACTGCGGTTACCAGACCCTTACTCTAAAAGCAAAGGGGCGGGCACTGCCAGACTAGCGCTGGAAACGATACCACGAAGGTAACTGGAAGCGAATTAACTTATCATGTTCCACCTGGCTTTACAGGAGTCATTTTGTAGTGTTGATAACGCCATGTGCTCTGTTCCTTTGCTAACTGCATTCGCTAAGAATGGCTTTCAGGGTAATTCGCCCACTTGTGTTTAGGTCATGGCATTGTTCTATGTGTTTATGATCTGTCATAATTGTTGAATAGCTTCATAACATTGTAATGGTTTGGTGAAAGGAATGCGATAGCATATCATGCTTTGGTCAACTTGTTTACTGTTTCAACAGTGCTGTATTGGGATCAAAGGGAAAATACAGCACACTTGGGCAAATACAGCATAGTTGAAACAAATACAGCACCCTGCCAGCTTTGAAGTGTGCAGCCAGGTGTACAATATGGAAATAAAAGTACACTTTTCACTTTGATCTTTTCACCCAAAGTACAATAAAGCCTAAATATTTTGAGGGAAAATTTTTTTGCAGTTTTGGGTGTTGTCAGCAAAAATTTTACGCTTGAAATATTTAGACCTCCATATAGTCTAATACATTTTGGGAGTGTTTGTAAATCCGCGAAAATTTTATTTTTAGCAACATTGCTCAACCTCAAAATATTTGTCCTTTTAGGCTGTACGGTAGTTTATCCTGTAATGCAGTTAAAGTGCACCAGCTACTATTTTCAGAAGACCTGGCTAAGAACATTAACAGATTTTTCAAAATCAATACGGTGTAAAGTATCTAAACCAAAACAGCCAAGCTGTAAAAAAAAGAGTGTGGCCCCCCAAAAAGCCAAGGTGATGCACAAATTCACCTGAATTGTCGTAATTAAATTTTTTGCCATTAGCCTACCATCATAGCCATCCACCTTGGATTTCACATCTTTTTTCACCTTGGCCTTTTTGGGGGCCACACTCATTTTTTATAGCTTGGATGTTTTGGTTTAGATATTACTTCTTTTTGCATTGCAAGCCACAAAGCTGGCCATATGGCTGTGATGCTTCCTTTTAACTTGTAAGGAATTGTGAAAGAAAGGAAGTAATTGTGTGTATAGCTTTTGTATGATGAAATATTTGTATATTTAACACTGAATGATGATTATCACATATTGTAGTTATAAGGTGACTTCTTACATAACTAAACTGTAGCTGAAACTCTCATTGTTTGTAGCTGAACTCTCTACAGAATGATTTGTTTCTAGCTGAATTCTCTACAGGGTGATTCGTTTGCAACTGAACTCTCTACAAGATGATTTGTTTCTAGCTGATCTCTCTATAGGGTAACTTGTTTGTAGCTGAACTCTCTACAGGATGGTTTCTTTGTAGCTGATCTCTCTACAGGGTGACTTGTTTCTAGCTGATCTCTGGATGACTTGTTTATAGCTGATCTCTCTACACGGTGACTTGTTTCTAGCTGAACTCTCTATAGGGTTATCTGTTTGTAATTGAACTCTCTACAGGATAGTTTCGTAGTAGCTGCTCTCTCTACAGGGTGACTTGTTTCTAGCTGATCTCTCTACAGGGTGAACTTGTTTCTAGCTGATCTCTCTACAGGGTGAACTTGTTTCTGGCTGAACTCTCTATAGATGATTTGTTTGTAGCTGAACTCTGGTTTCTTTGTAGCTGAACTCTCTACAAGGTGATTTCTTCTAGCTGATCTCTCTACATGGTGATCTGTTCGTAGCTGAACTCTCTACAGGGTGATTTGTTTGTAGCTGAACTCTTTATATGATGGTTTCTTTGTAGCTGAACTCTGTACAAGGTAACTTCTTCTACATCTCTCTACAGGGTGACTTGTTTGTAGCTGAACTATCTGCAGGGTGATTTGTTTGTAGTTGAACTCTCTACAAGGTGATCCTTCTAGCTGATCTCTCTTCAGGATGACTTTTTCTAGCTGAACTCTCTACAGGGTGATCTGTTCATAGCTGAACTCTCTACAGGGTGATTTGTTTGCAGCTGAACTCTCTACATGGTGGTTTCTTTGTAACTGAACTCTCTATAAGGTGATGTCTTGTAGTTGATCTCTCTATTGGATGACGAATTGTTTCTAGCTGATCTTTCTATAGAGTTATAACATGTTTGTATAGCTGAACTCTTTACAGAGTGGTTTTTTTGATTGGTTGCTGAACTCTCCAGCTACACGGTGACTTGTTTGTACTACAGAGTGACCTGTTTGTAGCTGAACTGTCTACAGAGTGACTTACTTGTAGCTGAATATTGCATAAAGTAACTTGTTTGTAGCTGATCTAGATGAACTCTCTACTGGGTAGTAGCTGAACCCTCTACGCAGTGATTTGTTTGTAGCTCTCTACAGAGTGACTTGTTGTAGCTGAACTCTCTACAAGGTGACTTGTTTATAGCCAGTATTGGGAGTAATGCGTTACGTAATATTATTACTTTTGTGGTAACTAAGTAATATAACGAAATACGCTATAAAAACAGGTAATATATCTCAAGTTACTTTACTTACAAATGTATCGTGTTACCTAAATAATGTAGTTACTGTAACGAGTCTATTGTTACATAATATTATTACTACAAGTAACGGAGTTACTAATTTCGTTAGTAATCCACTGAGTAATACCTAGCCACAACGAAGTAATGAAGCATATTCACCAGCTTTTTACTTATAACCAAGATTTGCACATTGTCCAACAACGCAATCATGTCACGTGGTAAGGTGGTAGTTTCACACGTGACAGCTTAAGGCTGTGGACACAAAGTAATATAATATGTAATATTATTATAGTTACTTTATTTTATTGGTAATATGTAACTGTAACTAAATAGTTCAGTTGCAAGTAATATGTAACTAGTTACTTATAAAAAGTAACTTTCCCAACACTGTTTATAGCTGAATTCTCTTCAGTATGACTTATAATGTTCTGAATATCTACAGCAACATATTTGTAGCTGAACTCTCTACAGGGTGA
The DNA here is from genome assembly GCF_963678975.1 of Dysidea avara. NCBI lineage: Eukaryota > Metazoa > Porifera > Demospongiae > Dictyoceratida > Dysideidae > Dysidea > Dysidea avara. The sequence continues at coordinate 49,473,829 of NC_089273.1, forward strand.
CTTGCCTGTAGCGAAATTGTGTATAAGATTAACTGTTTGTAGCTGAACTCCCTACAGAATAACTTGCAATGTAAATTATGTAATATAATTCTATAATGGAGTAGGTTATAAACGTAGCTGAATGCTCTACTATAGTATGTTCACGTTGAGCTGAATCCTCAAAAACATTTAATAACTCATGGATGCAATTACACACGATCTTGAAATTTGGCTCGTTTATAGTACTGCTTGACCCGCTAAAAATATTTCAAAATCTTTTTGTTCAAATGTTTGAGATAATATTTACGGCCAATCAAAATTTTCACAATACATTTCCTATGGGGAAGCCATATAAGTACAGTGTCCATTACAGCCCTTTCCCGAATTTGTTATGAAGCCAAACCGTACATGTCTGTTGTTGACACTTTTGCTGTTACCAATAATCATCTGGTTGGCAGAACTGTTAACTCTGTTGAGAAAAAATCCACTTTTAATTTTTAGCTGTTTTTCAGGATTCAGCTCAACGTGAACATACTATAGGGTGACTGTTCTATTAGAGTATCTCGATCTCGCGTAGTTGGCTTTGAAATCATAACTCAGTGGTTTGTAATCCTATTCTTCTGTACTACTGCAAGGACTTTCTATGATAATTATTCCAGCTACACACCGATTTTCAGCTCACTGCTCTAAGCGGTTTGCCTGGTAGGCGCGAAAACTAATAGTTTTTTTATTCATAAAAATCGATTGCCTAATTGTGACACAGGTTGGGTTTTGTGTCATATCTCGTTGGCCTTTAACTGGATTCCTTTAAAACCACAAAAAGGCACTCCTACGATAGTTACTCCATCTACATAACAATTTTCAGCTCATTCTTTCAAGCGGTTTACCCTGTGGGCGTGACAGACCTTCGACCTTATTTTACGCAAATAATCGATCATAACACCGTGAATGTTCATTGGATTCCTACCAAACTTGATACTGAGATTCGCCTTAATGAGCCCTTTAAGTGTGCCAAATTTCAGCCCAATTGGAGCACGCAATCGTGTTTTATGGCGGATTTTGCAAAGTGTGCGAGAAGAAGAGAAGAAAAAATCCCAAACTTTGGTCGCTCGTATCTCGGAAATGGCTGGAGTGATGTTCTTCAATTTGGAATGTGGACTCCCCTACCTAGCCGGCACTTCTGTAGCAACTTTGGTTCAATCGGATAAGGAATCACGGAGCTACAAAGATGTGAAAATTGTGTTTACTTTCTTCCTGTTAATATACTCACAGTGTGGCGCACCGGCTTCTTGGGCCACACGACACACTACCGTGTGTCTTGATATTATTGCGGTTATTGATTGTTTTTTAGAAATTCATGTAATGCAAAACTGATACAAAAGTCCATCCAGGGGCGGAGGGGGGTTTCCAGGGGTTTCAGGAAACCCCTTTGGATTTTACACAGTGCTTGAAACATTAAGAAATTGACACTTCAGGTTTCCAGAATCTGGAATCTGTCATGGAACAGGACACATTTTAAACTTTTATCTTATAAATAATAGTTTCTAACATGATAGCAACGCTTATAGCATTGTTCTGAATTATGATTTTGGTGAAAAGATCGAGATACTCTAATAGAGCAGTCAGGCAATATAAACTACTCTAATATAACAGTCACTTAGCTGTAGTGGAAACCCCTTTTCAAAATTCCTGCGTACGCCCCTGCCATCTGTAGCTAACATACACTTATTTAAAAAATGGAACTAAAAAGTTGATGAAGTTATTACAAACAAGTTTGCTGAAAAATTTTTTTGCTAATGATAAATTGAATACAATTTTGCTGATAGCTAGGAAGTCATGAGGAAGTTAAAGATTAGCTGATAAGAGTATCAGTAGATTTACATTTCTGGTAGTAAACGGTTTGTTTATTTGTTACAGACGTATCCAGATTTAGAGAAGATTCTTTCTGAATGAACACTTGTTGCACACACACACAAGTAATGTTTAGCTAGGCGGACCAATGCAGGGTGGACTCTGCCTCTGTATCCACCACTGGAGGGCATCAGTACCTGTTGGCATTACTGCCTCATCACAATATTCTTTCACCTGGTGTTTTACATGTTCCGTAGTACTGAGAGAAGAGCTAGCCTTCACAAGAGAAGGAACATCATCAGCAATGTGCTCCAATACAGCTCCCAAGCCCTTCAATTTTTTTGTTGGTATAATTGTTTCTGTGTTTGGTTCTTCCACCACAGGACTACAATGAACCAAAGCTTCTTGCATCATTTCAGCTGTGTCATCATGAACCACGATAGTGGGTTCATAATAGGGATCACAGAAGAATTTTTGAAAATCCTAATAGAGCAGTCACCTAAAACCAGCCTTAGAAAGCAGACTCAAGCATAAAACAACACTCAGAAGGCTTATTATCAAACACTGAACTCATACAAACGGTGATATAGCAGTAAAAATAGTCTAGACGAAATTTGGAAACATTCAAAAATTACGAATTTTACGCAAATTGTTCATATTATTATTCATAATATCATTATTATTATTTTGTTTCACTCGTGTACAGCCCAAGGCTTCCATTTTTTCGCGATAAAAAACTACACAGCCTTACTCACTGAGTCCTTCCACGTGTCCATGACCCATTAATTAACCCGTACTCCACAGATCGCTAACCGGCCTCCACCTCGATAAATTTCTAAGTTCTTCGCCATTGCTTGCTGTTCCGTATACGAAAGAAGCCGTAGAAGAACAAAATTATGGGGTCTTGTGTGCTCAGGGATACGTATTGTTCGACTATAGTCTTTATAACGTTAATAGATGGCAGATTGAAGTTGTGCAGCACTCTTTTACCTTACAATATCGCCATAATAGGGTCTCTAGTGAGCTGTCCGTCTTCGCTACGAGAAGCCGTTCAAGTGTGCATGCAAGGTATCCAGTTTATTCTTCCTAGCCATCACAGTGAGTGCTTTGTTTGTCCATTATAGGGGGAAGATAAATGGTAGCGCTGATATCATGGCTGCTTTTCACACGCAAAAAAGGTGTTTATTACAACCCTACCACTTAAAAATATTTTGTGGTCTAACCACATATCATCAACAACCCTCCCATATGGTATCTATGTCATAAACAACTTACAGAGTGTGAAGCCTGACAGTCTTATATGGGAGGATTGTGTGCTACTGTGCTTATGTCACTGTAACTACCTACTGTGTACTTATTCTAGCACATTCTCCGATCAGCTAGTGACATTGACAGTTGCAAACATTTAGCTATGACCACATGCTAACCAGACTTTGCTGACTATACCTATGGTGTTCACTTTGTGACACACTGTTGCTAGCAGGCTACACCTAGGCTTTCCAGGGCTAGAGCCCAGTCTAAGTCCTGGCAATTGGAACTCAATATGCCAGTTTAAAGTACTCCTGCATGGGTAATGACTGCCAAATCCCTGGTAATCATGTAAGACTGGCTACGCCACTGGCCACTAGTAGTGACATTGTGATTTGCACATGCAGACACCGGCATAGGAAGACTTTTCGGCCAAGCCTAGCCATCTCCTATTTAGCTTGGGTAATACCAACTCACACGGTTGCTGCTGCATTCAGCCTTGTTCATACGTGCATTTATACAAAGGTGTTGTAAAGCGTCATCGCTACAATAATAGCACTACAGCTACAATGTATAGCTATCTCTTCACTACCTATTCTGCTAGACAACTCTACACCTATAATGCACTTGCTTGATATATGCATCGTTATATCACGTGAAAATTTATCTTCTCTTTTGAAAAAAAAATTGGACTCTACAGGAATTATAACACTAACACCCCGTTTACACTACAGGTCGATTCAGCGGAGATCGACTCGGATTGAATTGGACCGGTTTCAGAGCGGCGTTTATACTTGAAATTTTAGTTGCTCTCAGCATTCAAAAAATAAAACCACAATTGCATTTTCAAAAAATGTCTGACTTAGCCGAAACATTACTGCTTGCTTCACAATGTGCAATACCATCTAAACAGAGAAGTGATTCTAGGAAGCGTGTCATGAAGAAAATTCGACAGAAGAGGTAGAAACTGGTAGCTGTGACGATGTCTATGATGCTTTCATTGTATTGTGATGATGCCATCCGAAATCCCAAGTAAGTTTGGATGTTTCCTCGATCGTCGAATTGGTGGGAAGACATTGTTTTAAGTAACTTTGGCCAGCATGACTGGATGCAAAATTTTAGAATGAGTAAACAGTCGTTTGATTATTTGTGTGATCAGCTAAGGGATATATTGGAGAAGCAAACAACAAACCTGAGAAAGCCATTAACTGTGGAACAACGTGTGGCCATAACATTGTGGATATTAGCTACAACATCTGAGTATCGTACAGTGGCCCATCTGTTTGGGGTAGCTAGATGTACAGCGTGTGTTGTGGTCCATGAAACATGTGATGCTATTGTCACAAACTTAATGACCATGTACATTTCTTTTCCCACTGGTGAACAGTTGAGTGCAGTTGTTCAGGGTTTTAAGGCCAAGTGGGGTTTTCCACAGTGTGCCAGCTCTATTGATGGTTCTCATATTTCAGTGACTCCTCCTGCTATGAACCACACAGACTACTATAATAGGAAAGGGTTTTATTCTATGATTGTACAAGCAGTGGTAGACCATAACTGCTTGTTTAGGAATGTCTGTGTAGGTTGGCCGGGAAGTGTGCATGATGCTAGGGTATTTGCTAATTCTCTTTTACATCATAAAGTGATTAACAAACAGCTCCTTCTAGGTAACACTGTACAAATTGGTGGCTGTGATATACCCACACTGTTGGTAGAAGATAGTGCATACCCTATACAATCATGGCTAATGAAACCCTTTGCCCATTCCCCCACATTATCTCAAGAGCAAAAGCAATTTAACTACACTTTGTCAAGAGCTCGAGTTGTGGTAGAAATTGCATTCGGGAGACTGAAAGCACGATGGCAACGTCTATCCAAGAAGATGGACTTCCACATTGATAATGTGCCACGTGTTATTACAGCTTGCTGTGTGCTACATAATTTCTGTGAGGTACATGGGGACTCTTTTGATGAAGACTGGCTACAAGACAATATTGATGGCAGTGAAACAGAGAGCTCTTGTGATGATCACCACTACATCAACAGCAGTCGTGAAGGAGTAGCTACAAGGAACGTGTTAGTGGAATATTTGTCATCATAAACTTTAGTAATACAACAATAACACATTATGCACAATCATGTACTCAATGGTTCATAATATACTCACAAGAGTCACAACCTATCATTAGGATTGAAATACCCTGGTTGCGGGGAGAACGGTTGGTACATAGGATATTGAGCAGGGCTAGGGGGAGGCAAATGGCTTACCAACATCTTCATCATTTTCTTTTGAAATTCCTGATCCTTTTGCTTCATTCTCTCTTCAAATTCCATGTGTTTCTCTTCTAACTCAACATACATCTTTTCTGATTCCTTTAATCCATCTGTAACAGTTTTCATGGCTTTTGTCATGATATCTTCCATAACTTCTGCTTTAGCACGCTTCCTCTTCTTCCCCTTACCCTTGACAATCTTTTCAACATTACCAGTGGGTTTAGCCGTCTCTCTCTAATTCATCTTCATCGTCCCCTTCCCCTTCGTTATCCTCATCAGTTAAATCTTTATTCTTTTCTTCATTACCCTTTTCTTCCTCATCTGTTGTGATCTTCTCTATACTAGATGTTGATGCACAAGCCAAGTCTTGTAATGTGTCCAAAACAACTGGTGGTGTGACGGATGGTCTGTTACCCATAATATCATTAATTCTATCATAAAACTTCCACTGCTTCCGCTTATTTCCTGTCTCTTTGTGGCCATCTTTGATCTTTTTGTATTCTTGCTTCAGCTTTTAAACTTTTCCACACACCTGTTCTCCAGTCTTCTCAACACCGTACACGCGCAGTTCCTCCGCCATTCGGTCATACACATGTTTATTTCTTTTGGATCCTTCAAGCTGTTCTTGGGTGTTGTCCTCCCCCCATATCTCCAATAATCTGAACACTTCACTGTCCGTCCATGTGAGGGTCGCCATGCCACTGTGAATCTGCACGTAATTCTTTGTATATGTACCCCGTTTATCAATGGTGGAATCAAACTTCTAGTGCGAACTTGTTTACACCTTGAACTTGGAGCGGTCTAGAGCGAACTTGTTTACACCTTGAACTTGGAGCGGTCTAGAGCGACACAGACCCCTATACCCAGCAGGTCCAAAATGGAGCGATTTGGTGCAGTTCGCTTTAATTATTGTTTACACTGGTTCGTAAACCGCTCCAGTCTGCACCAATTCGAAATAGAATGCTAGTGTAAACGGGCTGTAACAGTTACCATTCTTATAACTTGTATCATAGAGTTTCAATCTTGTCCTTCTGTTAGAACAAACACCTAAGACATCTTGTTCTTCTTCAAGTCTCCTGTGCTGTCATTAACACTGTCTCCTGTATGATAGGTGCACAATCAGTAATTCTTCTGACAGGTAGGTAGCTCATATAGCAGTGTGTTTTCAGCAATGGTACCAAGTGTGACGATGATGACTCAAACACTGAGTATAGACTAGGAATTAATGTATCCTGCCTTATATTTTGTGTGTGTGTACAAATCAGGATGAAAATATAGTCTTTATCATAGATTACAAAATTAATATTTCATTAATATATCTAATGAGTTAGCCTTTTAAACTAAGGAATCTCTGTTAGCTTACTACACTATAATGTGTCAATTAACTTATAATCTGTAAATGGATTTGGAATAAAGTACACAAACTAGACATATTAAAAATTTCACTGGGATGGTAATGTAAACCACAAATCCCTATTTTGACTCTCTATAATACAAAATTAATAATGCATTAAGATATCTAGTTATTGAGTTAACCTTTTAAACTGAAGAATCTCTGTTACACTGTAGCTTCCTACACTAATGTGCCAATTAACTTATAATCCATATATGGATTTGGAAAAAAGTACACAAACTAGACATATTAAAAATTAAAATTTTAAAATAAGAAATAGGGATCGCTGAAAAAAGCCACGAAACAAGCAAGGGATCGCTGGGGTGGTAATGTAAACCACAAATCCCTATTTTGACTCTATAAATGTTCCATTTGAGTATAAAGAGTCAAAATAGGGATTTGTGGTTTACATTACCACCCCAGCGATCCCTTCTTGTTTCGTGGCTTTTTTCAGCGATCCCTATTTCTTATTTTAAATTTTTAATATGTCTATCATAGTTAGACACACATTTCTTGAACCTCGGATCAAGAAAAGCAGCTTTGTCCAATAGCTGCTAGATCCTGTCATCATTATATCGCTTGCTTATATCATTGTTTATCTTCTGCTTAATCTCTTTGATAAACCTCGAATCTGTGTCTTCATCCTCTGTCAGAACATCAGCTATGCACTTCATAACTGGACGGATTGCTGACACCGTAACAGTTTTCTCAGCAGAAAGAGCATCTGTCAAGTAGGAAAAGGGTTCAAGTACTTAAGAGAGTGCCTCTATAACCCCGAATTCTTCATCTGTGAGCAATTTGTGCTAGTTCTTGTGATCCTCTGGGAGTACTGCACCTATAGCTTGCTGATGCTCAATGATGCGAGTAATCATTGCATATGTAGACCCCCATTGAGTGACGGAAGCCATAGAGATTCTTGCTTTTCTTTTAAGTCACAATTCCGCTTCCAACTCCTGCTAAAAGTTTCAACAAGTGCCCGACATTTCTTCATAACTATCTCCACCCTGTATATCTGCAGACTCTTAGAGATAGCAAGGTCCAGACTATGGCCGAAGCATGACAATCGCAGTATATCTTGATCAGAGAAGGCTGCAATGAAGTTTGATCCGTTGTCCGTGGTGACACAAGTTAACTTGTCCAAAGGTAAGTTTCAAAATATTGGTAAGTGCATCATGAAAGATGAATTAAAAATTGGAAATTTTAAAATGGGAATAGGGATCGCTGAAAAAAAGCCACAAAACAAGAAGGGATCGCTGGGGTGGTAATGTAAACCACAAATCCCTATTTTGACTCTGTCATAAATCTTTAGTTACATGCTCTGTCATTTTGAAGTGAGTAGAGATTTGTGGTTTACATTACCACCGACAGAGAGTCAAAATAGGGATTTGTGGTTTACATTACCATTCTTGTTTTGTGGCTTTTTTCAGCGATCCCTATTCCCATTTTAAAATTTCCAATTTTTAATTCATCTAGTTTGTGTACTTTTTAATTAATCCAGTAATGGATTATGAGATTTCTTTTATTGATAATAAAGACTGTTGTGAATAGTGTAATTTTGCATTCTGCATAGTAACACTGTCAACATTTCAGTACACACATGAAACTGATCAAATTGCAATGTGCATACAGACTGAGAGTCTCCTAATATGAGCTACAATTTACATTACTGGTGCCTTTAATAGCCATCAAATTCAGTGCAACGATTGTAGTTATACACTTGACTGCATTATTAGAGTATTTAAGTAACTGCTCTATTAGAGTATTTAATCTGGATAACCCGCCCACGTACAATAATCACAGAGCGAAAACCACCTTGCAACAAAGTCATCAGCCCAGATTAAGCTTCCTGGCCTATACTGAGTTTAATAAAGACAGATTCTATTAGCCACAAGCAGCGCACACCAAAAAAGCTAACTTTGAGTTCGATCTTGTATGGCTTCTCGAGCATAATGGCTTTTTGGCAGGAGGAAACGGCCCGGTTTGGGCTGTTTCCATCCGAAAACGAAATCAAAAATAGGTCATGGACATGCACAATGATCCATTCAGCAAGCCTTGCTACTTTTTATCCCTGGATTCTCCTTGTAAACTTCGCTATGCCTGTGAAAGAATAATAATAATATTATGAATAATAATAATATGAACAAACTGGCATATTTCAGTTTTGTCTGAAATACACATACTGTTTCCTTTTCACTTGATACTTAGTACTGGACCTATACTCATTGCAAAGAACCATCAGAGGGTTGTTTTGAGTTGAAGGATGCTTTTCAAGGTGGTTTTTAGGTGTACTTTCTATTAGGATTTTTGCAAAAAAACATGGGCGATCCCTATTATGAACCCACTATCGTGGTTCATGATATTTATTCCTGTATGATCTTGGAACATTGGTGTTGTTTCTAGGTTGATTGATTTCAAATTCCACCCATGATCAATGTGATTTAGAGTCAAACTCAGGAAGGATCATGTGATGCACTTGTCCAAAAGTCAGTGGTAATGTGAAACTCCATCTATCTGTGGTTTGATCTTCATGTCTCGCATGTGGGCATACAACTGAGGTAACTCTTTCTCTGAAAAGTGCTTTCTGGAAGGACAATTATACCTGGGCTTAAGTTTATACATTAGACTACGAAAACCTGTTTCCTTAACAGTAGATGTTGGATGCATTCCCATTGGTAAGAAATTACAAACTGCCTTGTTTATTTCTCATGCTTGAGATGAGTTGGGCAGATACTGCCAAGCACGGTTGATTGATTCAACTAGAGTAAGTTGGGTGGGGTCCTTTTCTTGAATGCTTGAGGTCAAAAGGGTTGATGACTGTGACGTACCTTGCTGTTGCTCTCGGGCAAGTAAAGAAGATGCTTCCGTATACAAACGAGAATGTTGTTCGCATGAATGTGTAAACAAGTTACTGGTGTTTCCATTCTTCGCCGAAACGTTTTGTTTACATGTTCTACAAACAGGTCTGTCTTCTAACTTTTTTCTTATGTATCCATTTTCATCGAGCTTTAGGCCAAAATAGTTCCAGATAACACTTCTCGAGTTAATCTTCTTGCCAAGCATGTTTTTATCCATTTTTACGGCACATTCGCTTGAGATACCGTGTGGTATACCACAGTATTTCAAATATCACGATATTTTAATTACGTTTCGGTTTATGTTAGTACCGTAATTGTATTGAAATATTGATTTACTGCCCAACACTAATTAACAGCACTAGTACTTGTATATGCATTCATATGGCTTCTCATAACTTCACTGGACTCAAGTATGGGAGGCCCCCGGTTCGAGTCTGCACTCAGTCTCCTTTTTGTTTCCTTAGGTAGTTATTAAAATTCACATAACTGCCAAAGCAGTAGCAACAGTGTTTTCTTTTTGTGTGGGCAGGAAAGTAGGGTCTGACAATAGAAATCCTTTTCCTTTCTGCATACAGTAGTTAATAGTTATGTATGTGCAGGGCTCCACTGAAAATCAGTTTTACTGAGTGGATTCCCTGTCAATTACCAGCTTTTGGTGAACATTAATTGGCGAAACCTTAAACTTCATAGCCCTGGTGCATGCATCACTGGATTATGACAGTAAGACTATACCAAATCAACGCTCAAACGCATACTCTCAGATTGTCTAAATCCTGTGGCAATAATATCAACGGTCAAACTTAGCTTAGGCAATATTTAGTGGCTCTATCTGTAATATGAACAGATGCACTGATGCCTTGTTGATTCTAACTTAAAATCTGGTTGTGCAGGTGATATCATGAATACCTTAGAGATCGGGGAGGATGGGCCGGAATTAAATAAAAATCATGAATACCACAAGTAAAAGTACTAATGGCAATCAGATTATAAATACACTAGCATTGGTACCTGCCCTACATGCAGGACTATTTCACATTCCACAATAGCATGAACCACTGCATTGGGAATGAAACATTAAAGATCATGTCCTAAAGTATCATGCATGCATGGTGATTTCTTGTATAAACCTTATTCGACCATCATGCAAGCACTAATTAAAATGTTGTGAACATGGGGTTAACTAAACAGCAGAATTGCTAAACCAGTAATTATCAAATTATGTGGTGCTGTCCTTATCATGCAAGCACTGTAAGGCTCTTACTCTAATAGAACACACAGGACAAACATACAGACTGCACCAAATTGGCCTGCCCTATACTTATCAAATGTGCTACTATATACTTTTCCAACAGTCCATATGTAATGTAGCAATACCATGATGCTATGAACTTGCTATGAGAAAAAAGTTCGGTTAGAAAAAGTATGCACCAAAAAAGTGTATTAAAAAATAAAATAATAAATGTAAAAAAAAAAAACATGTTTTTTTGTCACTAGCGGGATTCAAACCCATACCCTATACAGCAGTAACCACTACCAGCTGAGCTGTTTATCGTGTGGTTAGCAATGGAATGCAGCTAAAGTTTTCTCTACATCATGGCCTTCAAGGTGCTGTAACGGACAAAGGAATGCATGTAGAATCTTGCAATAAACTTTGCAACGTAGCCAGATGGTGAGCATTTCATTTCACTTGTGAATCGTGTTGATATGAGCACAGATTGCCGAGTAATCTTGGTCAATAGCTGACACATGAAACAGTGTGTCACGAAAAGGTGGCGCTGAGAAGAAAAGAAAAAAGTTGTCATGGGCAGGAATCGAGCCCGGGACCTCTGGGTTAACAGTTCTATGCGCTAACGCTTTTGCTGTTTGTTCGTGGTTTTGGCTGTTTGTTCGTGGTTTTTACAGGAATGTAGCTCAAGTTTTCCTCTATACCAACGCCTTCAAAGCTTTGTAGAGAACGAAAGGAAGTATGTAGCTGTTTGTAACAACAAACTTGGAGTTGCCAGATGATGAGCGCTTAATTTCGTTAAAGTCCCGTGTCGATATGTGATTTGGTTGTTGAGTGACTGATAGTAGGCTGGCACAACATAATAAATTGTTAACCTCAGAGGTTAACTTGGGCATGCCTTTGTGGTCAGTACAAGCCAAAAACACATAACTTAGTCACATGTCAATACCATCATGTCTGGCCTCCATCCTAGCCCAATCCTAACACTATAAACTTTGAAAGGACAGTATTTCCAGACAAATTCAATTATAGGCTGACACCTGGTGTGATTGACCGGAAATTGGAACGTTATTTTGCATACTGTAGTTGAAGATGAGTTTACTTGTGACATGACCAAATTCAACCACTTTTGTTGTTGTTCATATGGAATAATTTTCTTCACACAATAGACTTCTTAGTTGGTGCTTTGCTTCCCTTTCTTCCTGCCATTTGTTGCGTCAAATTTGTCATTGATAATCTGGTTAAATTTAGTGTGATAGCTTTTTGCCCTTTTAGGAGCCTTTGAAAATGTACTGTAATTTTTAACAAAAGCTTCCAATAAATTATTATCTTCAGCAGCTGCAACACAATGTGCATAGATCAATCGTTGCATGAAGTTTGGTCAGTCTTCGTCACATTTAACGGCCATCTTTAGTCACTGTGACAAAGTGAGGCTTCTTGGAGGTACTAGCCGCCATACGATCTGAGGCTGCACAACCAGGAGCTAGTTATTTGTTATACGTTCAACTGCTTATACCCAAATGTGGCTTGAAACCAACGTAGGGATCCCAGACTGCAAAGATGCAACTTCAACATCTACTTAAAGCTTGTGATTTTTATTTGCAATAACGTTACCGGTTGATTCAATACTCTGTTCTCGTAGCAGTCTGTAAGCCTACAACACAAGCTTTGTGAAACTTTCTCTTAGCGTTTTTTCACTGTTCATCATTCAGTACAGTAAACCAATCACTTGCAGCTACCAACACACTCTGATATTGTTCTTTTAAGATGTACTGTCTAGGGCTGAAACGATTAGCCGAATCTTTGGATTAGTATTCGTTTGCATTGTAGCCGAATAATAAAATAAACAAACGATTATATGTACGTGATCACTATATGGTGACCTGTGATTTATATAGCTGTCAGCAATTCTGAATGAAGAGGAAGATGATGCTAATGAAATTGTGGGCCCAAAAAAGAAATAATTGTGGGTTTCACTGGTTGTAGTGATACCATTTTAAACCAAATAACCACTTTGTGGATGAATAAAATAACCTAAGGTGCTAAAATAAACACTTAGACATATAGGTTAGGAATGTTTGTGGCAGGTTTTCATGTAGTTGAAATGTACTGTGTATTTGGGAGGGTCCCTACATAAACAGTACAACCGTACTGTTTGATATACCATGGCCACGAAGGATTTGCCTGATATATATGCCCGTGTCCAAGGGCCGTGGCCATGGTATAACTATTAAAGAATATGTTTATATTGTGATATAACCTTGTGATTTATTGATCAACTTGTTTTGTTTGGTATCCAGGGAGAAAATATTCCACGTATGGAGACATCTTCACATAGCAGTACCGGAGTAGGTAAGCATGTTTATGTGTGTTTTGTAGTACTTATGTGTCCTCATTCTTAGGTGAAGTAGAGATATGGGTAAATTTTGACAATTTTGTTGAACGTTACGAGCGTCCTTCATCCGAAACTGTGAAACAACTATTCGTAAATTTGGACTTTGAAATTGAAGATTTCCTTGATTACCTTATAACCATAAATAACAGGAGAATTTTAGGGTTGACGAAGTTGGGTACGATTGTAACATCGCAGGATCACCCCTTGACTATCATGAGATTTTCATGTTACATCCAATTTGAAAGTAAACCAGCTTGCGAGAAGTTCTGTCACCCATCCACTGCAATATTTAAATTACGGGAAAATGACAGTCTTCAAATTGCATTTCACAAAAGAAAAAGAATTGATGAAAAGCTGCAGATATGGTCACTTTTCACTTCCAAAACTGAGCCACTCATTTTCAAGGATGTAGAGCTTAAACTTAATATTGATGGTAAAGAGGTAATCGTGAGTGATGATTGTGACAGTATTCAAACAGTGATTCAGGTGGGAAGTGAAAATGTTGGTGCTAAGCTACAACCTACTGCTTACAACTGTTTGGGTAGAGCAATAGATGATCTCGACACATTTATTCTAGATACAAGTTTTAAAAGCCGATGTTTGTATCTGCGGAAAGTTGAACCAGGCCCTCCACAGTATTTCCATTCCTTTTCAATTTTACAAGCAGCAAAAGAATCACCGACAACGATCACAAAGTTCTCTCAAGAGTTTGAGGTATATAAAAATTGGCTCAGTTTAAGTATGTTTGAAAGTTATTCTGGTTCTCCAATACCTGTTGCTCAACAGTTTTCTGAAAGGTTTGTGAGTTTAATGAAAGTTTATCAGTACCAACCTAAAGTGTTGGATAGCTTAGAATATACGTATTCTTCTGTATTTTCCCAAGCGTTGGACAGATTTTTATTTGAAGATGTAGGAGAGGGATGTGTTCTTCATCAGCCTGTACTGGTGGAAGACTCGAACCATAGCAACAGACCTGATAGTTACATTGCCCGACTGAAAGGTGGTGTGCCATCCTCACCTATCTTGGTTTCTGACTTCAAGCAGGATCTTCATGATTATAATGTGGCTTACAATGAAAGTCTGGGTTATTTTCAGTCAGTTGTCAGTGTTGCTCAACTGTATGAGCCGATGCTTGTAATGCCATGCACGCCAGACAAATTATCATTGTTTTTGTGCTGGCCAATAAATGAAAAAGAACATGCTACGATTAAAGTCTGCGAAGTGACGACTGATAATTCAACAGGTTTAGCAAAATATTTTACTACTCTGAAATATGCTGTTAGTGCTGTTTGCAATTGTAAGGGGTCGTTCAACGTTGAGCCTCAGAGAAATGTTGTACTGAAAGAAGTTTTGTATTTACCTAATGTTTATAAGCATGATAACCTTGTTTATAAGCTATTTGATACTTTCATTGGCACTAAGCCTAATGTAGAGTTGGTCAAGGAAATTCTTGGTGAAAACTACTTACAAGGAATGAAAGCTGAAAAATTAACAAATGATGGCCGTTTCCAACTTTTACAATACCAGTATATTCCTGGTATTTGTACTACTGATAAAACAGTTACTCTTGGTGACTTCAAGCCGGTTGCTGAAGCACTTGACCAGCTCCACCATGCCAACTACGTACATTCTGACGTAAGGTTGCCAAACATTGTATTTACTGATGGTGGAAATGCCAAGTTAATCGATTTCGACCTCACCGACTTGGTTAATACGCCGTATCCCAATGGCTACAATTTTGACTTTGAAGAACGCCACCCAGAAGCAAAAAAGGATAGATTTCGAAAAATAGTTCACGATAGATATTCCTTGTATTTCATCATTACCAATGAAGTGAGCCTCGATGATCAACAAAAGTCTTATTTTGCTCGGCAGTGGAATAGAGATACTGAACTGTTATCTGTCATTGAATATTGTTGTAGTTTTAGTTAACTTGAGTAAAAAGCCCATATTTGTACAAGCAGTTAATAATTCTGTAGTAACAGATTATAAAGATAAAAATTGTTCATCCATCTGGATTAAGACTCGTGGAGTTGTGTGGCCAGTAAAGCAGAAAGCTCATGCCATAACAAATGATACAACTGGTAAATTTGAGGATTTTACAGGAACTAACATTGTGCAATCATTAGAGTTGATTGCTAATTTCAAGATTTTTAAAGTGTGATGCATGGGAGGTCATTATTCTTTATAGTTAGAAAAAAAAACCATCAATACAATGTTAAAACTCTGAAAATCAATAACTATGCATATAATGAAAATTTTGAGACATCTACATTAAATCGTACAGGTGGAAATGGGAAACTAGCAATCAACTTTGCTTGGCCTTAATGCTATTGCTCTGAAAGTCTAGACTTAAACACATCATGTCACTATAGCAACTACCACATAGACAATGAAAACAAATCCATATTGATTGCTTCCAGATTGAGGTAGCCAACATCAACGGGGACCATTTTTTTTTAAATTATTTGATCACAGTTAGCGGTTACATGCCTTGCAACAGTTTTATTCCACAAAATTAAACAAGTGTTGATAAAATAACAACTCTGGATAGCTGTCAAATTGACAATAAGATTTGTTACATAATTTTTTATGACTACAACAGTCAGAATATTGTTGATTTAACAATTTGAATTATCACTGTGACATATTAAGAATTGTTCTTTTGACTTGAGCTTTTGTAATTGTAATGCTACAATAGTGTTAAAATAGTTCCCTCTCAACAATGACCAGTTCCTGGTGTCACTTAAGGTTGCCAGTTTCCAAGCATCTCCTACCATGATCCTTGTAACATGTAGCTGGTAGGCATCCAGTTAGTAATTGAACAGTAAAGTGGCAAATGCTAACTGATTGGTAGTTTAAATTCACCTATTTTCCAGAAAATTGTGTAATTTGAAATTGAATCTGGTAGCAATATTGACAGTTTAAAAATATTATATTGTGTTAGGTATAATGTAGGCTGCTTAATTGTGCTTGCTTCTGGTACAGTATCAGGTGCAGACTAAAGAGTTAAGGGACTGAGCAAATTTGACATTTGAAGCATACAACAGGCATGGATGTTGTTCTGGGGGTCTTGGGGCATTCCCCCAGGAAGATTTTCAGATTTTAACACTCTGTTATAAGATTTTGACTATTTTTTTTACTGTGTTGGCACAGGTAAATAAAGTAGCTAGCTAGCTACTTACAGTTCTTAAGAGAAATACAAAATATGGTTGTTCTATTAGAGTGGTTGACTGCTCTATTAGAGTATTTCTATCTGAACTTTTGTACCATTGCAAATCAATGTAAATATAATTTTAATTACCGGAATACACTTGACCAGTTTCTGGAAACCTTAGAAACTCCCCCGTATGGATGATTGTCATTACACCCATAGTTTCCTCATTTGGTATTACGATATCACCTTCTCAGTTTTGCTAAGCAGCTTCTCTACAATTGTGTATGTTGCCATTTGTTGCTTTCTGTCACTATTTGTGCTATCAAAAAATACTGATGTTAGTCAGAGGCACGATGAGGTTCAATGGCAAGAAGTACATGGCAATGAAAGGTGCTATACTAAATGTGAATTTGTGCTGACACTATAGCACAATGACTCATGAGCTGACATTGTGCAAGAAACTGCTCTCAATGAGACTACATGATAAGGCCACTATTTAATGCTTTCCTGTTTTTCATCACATGTATTTTTACTACCACACGTATTTCCCCATTGTTAAAAGATTTAACCATTATTTCATCTGATTAACCAAATATTGAGCATGTGCAGCTATAATTTTGACATACTATTTTGACCAATTAGACATCTTTGACTAGTGAACAAGTATATATACTAGAACCTTCATTCATTGGTCTTCTAGTGTGATGAATACTTGCAACCATGCAATCATAGGCTAAGTGACACTTTGTCAGGCTTCTACAAAGTGGTCAAGTAAGCCTCCACATTCAAAATTTGTTCAGACGCACTTAGATCATGGTATAATGTACATGTTGATTTTTCTATCCCCTGGACAATTTCAAGTTGTTTGTTGTTAGGCTCATCCATTATTTTCAGCATTTTTGCAAGAGTACAGAGAGTACACTAGATCTAGAGGAGCACCTGTATGCTTTTAAAAATGCGGTCCTAGTAGCCCATGTAAAGTAACGGTTCATAGTATTTAGCAATGTTCAGTTAAGTCCGAATAATTCATTATACAATAAAGCATCAACATTTTTGATAGTACACTTTCAGATGGGGGTAGGGGATAGGTAAATAGAGAGTACTCTCTGTATGCTTGTGAAAATGCTGAAAATTATAGATGGTCCCTAGATGAATTGCTTGTGACTAATGCCATGGTGCACCTGTGGGACTTGGCACCATCAATCATACCCCTGTTGGTAATTTCTGATCCAAGTGGTCAATTTATACCCTCTTAATAATGGCTGCTGGTATTATTCTATTATGAGGATACCAAAGTAGAGCACTGGTCTAGCTGCTGTGCAAGTATTTTGTTGTATGCCATTCGAGGGTCGAAAGGGCTTTTTCTATGTATTTGGTATAGCCTGTTACCTTCACATCAGTGTCATGATGGCAATATCATAATACAAGCATTATAGCAGCAAATCTGTGAGATTTTGTGATAAGAGTGACTACATGATTTTATGTCCTGCTGCATTTGTATTGAATGTTTTGCCATCAAGTGTTTTACAGCTTATGGTGTGCATTAATTGATTCTTGTGTGTTACATCTAATTGTAGCAAACCATAAAACAGAGATTCAAGATGGTGACAATTCTCATTACGGGTATGACTGCATCTGTTACAGGTCTGCTACAGTTACAGTTTCATCCTCTGTTCAACTTTCATCGTGGACTTACCATTATTCAATGTACAGTAGGTATGGCCACTTTTAAGTCTAGACCTGTAACAAGGATTTTCCATACCTAAAACTATAGAAATGATGTCACTGTTGTGAACCCCTGAATGTACGTAGTTACATTTGCTTTCATGTGTCACCAATATTAAAATTTTGTCATATATGAATGCATTTACAACTAAATATGTAATAGTACAGAGTGTATAAATATTTTTTACTACATGTATCCAAGTACATGTACTGGTACATGTGATACTCTCGTGTGTTATTGTTTCATAGGTATACAACTGATTCACCACTGTGTTGCTGCAGATTACAGTATATACATACATTAAGTTTGATGTGTATTATAAACTCTTGGTATCACACATATGTGCCTGTAGTGCGTTTGGTGTATAAATGTGGTATATTGTTATTGTTGTTGTTATTGTTAGCACTTTACAGTGACCAGCACTGAAGGTCTGACAGCAACATGTGCTGCAGCCTTAGGATTACGTAACCTAATTTCAGGGACTTAGACCTAATGACTTGACTTACTGACTGACTGATAAGGTGTAACAGAAAAGGGGCCAAAGTAAGGAAAAAAATCCCTCCAACCCCAGGATTCGGACTAGCAATGTACTATTTCATACAGTACAATAGTACTGTCTATTAGGGATCATGAAATTTGGGCTTTTCTGTCACCCAAAACATTCCTTCATGGTGTCTTGACAGTTTGGCAAAAGTGCCTTCTGGAATGCTTCCAATAGGTTGATATAAATTTTTTTTAAATTATTCAGTGGAATTGTCTGATTGACTGACTGATTGACTGACTGATGCCTTCACACTAACATAACTTGATAACTGCTAAGGCTACAGACTTGATTGTTTCATTGTTGGGTTGTGCATTCGCCTGACTGATGCCTTTTTGTATACCTCAGTACCTACAGTACATCCATCATAGACTTACCTTTGTGTCCTATAATCTTCCACTGACAATGCCAAGTGTCGATTTGTGGTAGTGCATGTGTGACTGGATCTGCAAAAATCTCACATAATGATGCAAGCCTAAATGTTTAGTATAAGCCATTCATTGTAATGGGTACAATATTTGTGTAATTGATAAAAAAATTCATAAAATTTTAAAATGCTTTATTCTTTGTGAAGAAAGGGTCTTATGATAAAAAACCTGGATATCATCTTATTTGCCTACTCAAGGGGAGAATCTTTGTTTCGTTGCAGTAGACTAAAAGAAAGATATATTATGTCATGTTGATGCAATTGATTTTTATTTATTTATTTATTTATTTATTTATTTATTTATTAAGGCTTTACAGCACAAGTGCTGAAGGTCTGTAGGACACCTGGTCCTACAGCCTGTTTAAAGTTGTTACAGAAAGTGTGTTTGAAAAGGTGGAGAAAGGAGAAAAAATCCATGACTGGACCTAGGCAGCCTCGAACCTGCAGCTATCCGATTAACGCTCGAACGCTTACAGGAGTCTGTTCTTAACTGATTTTGTCTCTCTATGTAGTGAAGAAAGGTGGAGGAAAAACGTACCCAGTAATGGAATCCCCTATTCATGGCAAACACAATGGTGCAAGTTACAATGCTGTACTGCTTTGTGTTTGTATGTTACAGCCATTTTTGTAAGCATCTGTAGTTTATTTTCCCAATACTTGCTGTGCAAATTGATCTTTCTGTTGTTGCTACTTCGTAGGGCTGTAACTCTAATAATAGCGCACAAGGCTAAAACTTCGCCATGCAGAGCATACACTTGGCTAAGTAAATGAAAAATGCACCATGATGTCAGGTTTTCACAGATCCAATCACATAATATGTGACCATATTTTGGAAAACCATACATTTGGGCACATGCAAAATTTGTGGGAATCATCAGTTGAAATTTTCAACAATTTTTTTAAAATTATTTTTTTTTGCATATTCTGATAAAGCAACTATTAAGCCTTCTTGCTGTGAAATTTCACACCCATAGCTTCTTTATTCTAGGAGATATACTCAATTATATCAGGCCATGTAGTAGTTTCACAATGTGTGGGACAGCAATTATCTTACAAATTGGGTGATTTGTTCATTCCCAAAACCAAACATTTTCTTGTTTTTAGACAACAATACAAGTGATTTAATTGAGGAAAAGCACAAAGAACACATGATTAAACTCTCAAGG
This sequence comes from Dysidea avara, assembly GCF_963678975.1. Taxonomy (NCBI): domain Eukaryota; kingdom Metazoa; phylum Porifera; class Demospongiae; order Dictyoceratida; family Dysideidae; genus Dysidea; species Dysidea avara. Next base: position 49,494,063 of record NC_089273.1, read on the forward strand.
ATCTCTTTTGATCCATTTTAGATTGTGAGAAAGGAGATCTTTGTCAACAAAGTGATTTGTCATCAATTTGTCACACCTGATCACTATACACTTCTATAAACTGATAATGAAAAGTTAGTTTGTTATGTATTAGATAGTAAATTAGCCATATCTTTGGAATGCTTCAATGTATCATCACAAAATTTTCACACAAGGTAGATAACCACTCCATTGTAGCTATAAAAAAGAAAATTGGTCTGTGTGCCCAAATGTATGGTTTTCCAAAATAGGGTCACATATTATATAGTTACTTCTCTGCTGAGTATCATGAAATAGTCCATATTTTCCGCAGTGGCTTACTTACTGCAAAGTTGTTTCTCTACTGTTCATTTTCTATAGCAGAGTAGCAACCCTGAAAACGACTTTGCTATTGACTACTAATTATTACATGACAATAAATGTACGTACAGGGTCCTCGACTCAGCATTTGTTTCATCATTCTGACTCTTTCAGGTTTATAGTTACTAATTGATAGTTGGAGTGCATGTTCAGATTTCCTTTTGATGCAATATTTGCGTGTTGAGTCATGATTATGATTGCATACTGGAAAGACAGCTAAGGTACAACTGAGGAAAGTTAGCCCCTAAAAATAGAGACAAAGTTAAGTTAATTGCAGAAATTCCAAGTTGAGTAGCTCTGTATTTATTGAATTGTAGGGCTGCAACAATATCACATTTCAACTGATATCTGATACGTCTATTTCCGATACAGGTTTTCTAATAAACTGATACCATATACACAGTCAGTACTTCAAAGTTGAACCGATATGCATCACACCGTACAGAGTATGAAGCATGATCACTATGGCTGTATTACTGCAATTCATGTGCCTTCCAATGATGTAATCCTTTTATTTGTTGGTAGTCTTGGTACTAATGACTGTTCACGAGAGGATTTTTCCAAACTTGTCTGTCAAGGAAATACAAAAAAAAACTTGACCAACCTGGGATTTGAACCCTTGCCAATTCACACTGCTTAGCCATTTGACACTTTGGACATCAAGGTGTTTTTCACAGTACTTATACTACATTTAATAGTGCATAATTATAACTCAAGTGAAATATCTGTATTGTATAAGACTCTGAGTGCACTTGTATGGTTCCTGACCAGCTAGAAATAGGCTTATAACCCAGTTTTAAAGCTGCAAAACATGCCCTAAGGCAATGTGTTTGACGTGGCACCATATCTCAAATGATTTAGTATACCTTACTCAACTTCCACAGAAAATTTGGTGCTTTTATCACAAAGTGAATGTTTCCATTAAAATTTGTTGCTTGGTCGCTCTACTATAATGTAGTGAGGGATCAAGAGGTAGGAATGCCATTAGAGAGTTCCTTGCCTGCCATTGAATTTGCCATAGAACTAGAAAGTTATATTCAACTTCAAAATGATGCGCTTAAATTTCCTTCTGCTATAACTTGTTTACATCACCATTCACTGCTCTTTCCAAACCTAGTCTGGAATTTGAGGTATTTATCACGTGTCATGGGTTATTACGCCATTTATTATATATTTCAGTTCTTCTTTAGTCTTTTTCACAAGCCTTGGAGTTGTTTACTTAGCAAAACGTTCTGCAGTCTCTCATGTAGCTATACACTGGATTTTCTGCAAAACTTTACTGATCAGTGGCCAGCCTTCTTCATTAGTGAAGTCCCAACTTTCATACTAGTTTTCAACTTCGTAATCCGTTACCATCCGTGGTTCCGCCATTCTTCAACATAAAATTGTAGACGGATTCCTGAAGAGTACTACTGTACGGGTAGAGGAACCTCACAAGTCACGTATCCCACAATAAACCGTTGAACTCATTTATATCGCAAAGTTAAATCTCTTCAAACTGAAAAGGCTTGGAATGACTATCGTATTCTAAGAAATAAAATCACAAACTGTATTCGATTCGTGAAATGCTCATACCAAATATCAAACTAACCTATTCAACAAAAATGAAAGGTAAATCACAAGAATTTCTGGAAATACATAAAGAATATTCGTAAAGACCAACATGGTTTTCCTCCTTTAAATGAAAATGGTAATACTGTCAACAGCTACTGTTCTAAGCAACAAATTTCAGTGTGTATTTACTCAAGAGAATACCACTGACATACCAAACTGTAACAGCACTCCATATCCTATAATGCCAGATATTGCAGTTTCATGTGATGGTGTACAAAACTTCTTCGAAACTCTAGATCCAAGTAAGGAATCTGGTCCTGACAACATTCCTATGAGGATTCTGTGCAAAAGAGATTGCTCCAATTCTAACTGTTATCTTTATCCAGTCCCTAACATCTAGACATAATATTATACCAAATGACTGGCTAAAAGCCAACATAACACCTGTGTTTAAAAAGGGGGATAGAAGCAACACCAACAATTATCGGCCAATTTCACTAACCTCAGTTTGTTGCAAGATATAAGAACATATTATGTATCACCACATTGCAGAGCACCTGAACACCAACAACATATTAATCGATGAGCAATTTGGTTTTAGAGCAGGTCATTCGTGTGAGGCTCAGCTCATATCAGTTGTTGAAGACATACAATTGGCCATGCATGGATAATACATCCCAAGTAGATATGATTTTCATTGATTTTAGGAAAGCATTTGATACAGTTCCACATTGTAGACTCTTAAACAAGCTTTCTCACTATGGGATTCAAGGTACAACTTATGACTGGATAAAGATTTGGCTGACTCAACAAACACAGCGTGTTGTTGTGAATGGACATGCTTCAAATTTTGTGCAAGTTCAGTCAGGTGTTCCCCAAGGAACTGTTCTCGGCCCATTGATGTTTTTGCTCTACATTAATGACATCAAGTGTGGCATCTCATCCCATTTGAAACTTTTTGCAGATGATTACATAGTATATCGAACCATCAATAGTCAGCAAGATCAGTTGTTGTTACAACATGACCTCAACCTTATAACAAAGTGGACTGAAACTTGGTTAATGGAATTAAACACTTCCAAGTGTGTGGTACTTACCTGTAGTAGACTGACATCTTCCTCTAATTTCAACTATACTATCAGAAATCACTTTTTGTAGCGAGTTACCCAACACCCTTATTTAGGAATTCTCTTTGACTCAAAAATGTCATTTTCACCACATATCAATCAAGTTATCTCTAACAACAAGGATGCTAAACTTTGTTAAACGTAACCTTTACAGATGTTCTGCAGAAACTAAATGTTTAGCTTACACCAGTATAGTGAGACCACTGTTAGAATATGGATCAGCAGTATGGGATCCCTACTTACAGAAGAACATACACAGTATAGAAATGGTACAACAACGTGCTGCTCGTTGGGTCAAGTCAGACTACCGATATAACAGCAGTGTTACATCTATGTTAGAAGATCTACAATGGCCATCACTTCAACACCGACAATATGTAACTAGATTAAAACTCTTCTACAACATTGTTTACTCCTCATCAGTCTTAACAGTCCCAAATTACTTCACTAACACCACATATCCCACCTGCCACCACCACGCTTTCCATTTTGAGATTCCGTTTGCTAAAACAGACCATTATAAATTCAGCTATTACCCCAAATCTATCTGCAACTGGAACAATTTACCCACTGACACTATTGAATCCCAATCTCTACAATTATTTTTAGATAAATTATAACTGACTCTTATCTATGTGTTTTCCTTACCTGAACATATCAGTTTATAACTGTGTTTTCAGTAATCATAATCATAATCAAATCATAAATCCACGGAACTATAAAGTACATGGCTCATGTGATTATTAAAGCAGACTAGATTCATGTAATCAACCATTCTAATGTTTAATTTGTTGTTGGTTTCTTATAGCCCATAAAAGTCCATTTCGTAAGTGTCACATGACTGTCGGTTCAATAGCCCCGGCGTTATTGTACCGATTTTTGGTTCAGTAACCACTGCCTTATTATAATAGTAGCTATACTGTATATAGCTGAGTTATATTAGTTATGTACGAAAATAATTCAATATTGTCATGACAGGCTTTAAAGTCTTCATGTTGCTTCAATAGCTAACTGCATGTAGCTACTGTATAGCTGGTAAATTATTCCACATTTTACAAGTTGAGGGGCAAAGGAGTGCAAATAAACTTGAGCTTATATTTAAGCTTGCAAAGAGCTTGTATTATTATTATTATATTGTTTAATTAGCAGAGCCCGCCTGGGCCATAAGTGCTAATGTATATTAAAATTAAAGGCGATTGTATAATAATTATTTGAAGTTGTCAATAGTTTGTTGGTTGATGATGTCTTGTGGTAGTCCATTCCTTGTATATTTGCCTATAAATCTTTGTGTATACCTCTTGTATTTTTGTGGTAACCATTATAGGAATATGATTACGTAGTTAGGTATACAGATTCTATAGAATCTTATTTAGCATGGTAGCCAATACATCAAATTTTCCAGTAATGTTTCAAGGAATTCCGACCAACTGATAATCTGTAACACTAGATCCAGGCCAAAGTTCTTGGTCAAAAATCTTGCAGCCCTTCACTGCACAATCAACTTCAATTAACTTAATGCATGTCTTTGCGTATGGAGACTTCTATACATTATATGTGAACCTAAGAGAAGGACTGGTCAATTTTATTAAATCTGTCAATAAGTATAATTTCCACTTTGGCACCAATTATGTGGTCAAGTGGTAGAGATTTCGAGCATTTTGTTGTGTATTAATACTATGTATGTACCTGTTACTGTTTGGACTTCATGCACATACCTCATGCAGCTATAGAGAAAATTTGAACTTCACAGACTTTAGCTAGAGAAAGGGTGTATCAGCTTTTCAAAGTGGTAAAGTAAAAATGAGGCAAACCATTATCACCAGAGAGTCAAGAGAAGTTGTTTCTGTACCAATGATTCAGCACAGTGAGAAGTATTCAATTCATCAGAATTAAAATATTTTGTACAATTTTTACCATCAAACTGTAGTGCTTACACTAAGCCCATTAGCAGTAATTACTTGCAACAGTTGTGGGTAATGGCTAGGCTCCAGCCTATTATGCCCAAAATTTTATCTATTATGCTTTTGAGCATTGCTGAAAAATTAAGCCTATTATGCTCAAAATTATGCTTTCAAAATCAAGATTATGCTCTAGAACTGACTGTTTTATTAGAGTATATCAACTTTTTCTGACTGCTGTATTAGAGTAAGTGACTGCTCTATTAGGGTATCTCGACCTCATTTCTGCAAAGTGTGAAAATCAACAAAGAAACGGTTTAATTAGTTATATTACGTGTTTTTAAATATGAAATGCACGAATAATACTAGCTATTGGCAGTGAATATTTGCTTTCTTTCAGGCGTGTATTACGCATTTTAATTAAAATTTCAAATGTCCCTATTATGTAGTCTCGCCTGACCAGACCGCTTTTTTCTCCTTGCCATTGGGTAGGGAGAAAAAAGGGTCTGGTCAGGTTCGAATCCCACACTCGTCTTGACACTACCCGGATAATTGGGTAGTGTTAACCAAAGAAACGTGATGCATCTTTAAATAGTAGCCGCTCGCGTCTTTGATATATCACGTTTCTTTGGTTAACACTACCCAATTATCCAGGTAGTGTCAAGACGAGTGTGGTATTCGAACCGGACCAGACCCTTTTTTCTCCCTACCCAATGGCAAAGAGAAAGAAGCAGTCTGGTCACGCGAGACTACATAATAGGAACGATACTTGTGACCTAATTTTAGAAAACCGTTGATATCTGCACAATTTTCAAAGTGCATTTTATTTGTTCTTTGTTTTCTACAGGGACAGAGGAATGGACTAGCTAAGTTTCAGCTTCATAAGTTAAGCAGCATTGGAAACACAGCACTAGACAGCCAGACGAGCAAATAAATTGATATGTACAGAAGCTATCGAGAAAAGAATCTACAGGCGCTTACATAAACCATCATAACTTACTGATACAATGGCATACGGATTTGAATCTTCGCTCATTGTGTTCGCCATGAATTTGTGCATCCACCAACGTATAGTTTTTCCCCAGGCATGCTTCTGTATTCGAGAAGGAAGGCAAATTCACTGAAAAACGACTGTCGGTAAATTCTTTCATCACCGCAACGTAAACAAACGTCTGTAACTTTGACATGTATGGAGATGAAACAAAGATTTTTGTACTCCCTTTGAACAGGCGAACACGACGATGCCCAGGATTTATCCATTGGAGGCTTAATTCGCCCACCAGTGAGGTAATAAAAACTTGCGTAAATTTTTTTCTGGAGCTTGCGTTTTTTACCCATAGTTTTTAAATGCATTTTATTACAAAAGTACTAGCTATTGTGCGTATATCGACGGTTTTCCAAAATTCGGTCACATTTGAAATTTTAATTAAAATGCACAATACCGACGCGCCTGAAAGAAAGCAAATATTCACTGCCAATAGTATTATTCATGCATTTCATATTTATAAATACGTAATATAACTTATTAAACCGTTTCTTTGTTGGTTATTCACACTTTGCAGAAATAACATCGAGATACCCTAATATAGAGCAGTCACTTACTCTAATACAGCAGTCAGGAAAGGCTGATATATTCAAATAAAACAGCCAGTTCTAGAGCATAATCTTGGTTTTGAAAGCGTAATAGGCTTAATTTTTCAGCAATTCTCAAAACATAATAGATTCGAACTGGACCAGACACTTTTTTCTCCCTACCCAATGACAAAGAGAATAAAGCGGTCTGGCCATACGAGACTACCTATTATGCTGGGATTATGCTTGATGCTTTTGGTCACCTATTATGCTTTAAATTATGCTGGCATAATCGGCCGGTGCCTAGTAATGGTACTAATGGTATTTCAAATATAAATAGAATTCATTTTTGAGGAAGGCATAATATTTTCATACCTCACAATTTTTGAAGCCTCACTTTATATATCATCAATGAATTTATCACTTAATGATGCTGTCAACTGCATTATTCTTAGGGGTCATACAGTTATGCTTCATTTAAGCTAATGTAGTGCTTAAATAAGTAAAATGAATAATGGAATTTTCAAGTGTAATATATAGCTTGCCTCATTCAAATGTTGAAAATTGGCTGGAAGCTTTCAGAGCCTGACTGGCCATATTTTCTACCCTTGCTTTTTAATTTTTTTCTCCAAATATTTAGTCAGGAAAAACAACATCAGCCAAGAAAGGCTGTTTTTCAGTTGTTCTTTGATCACACAATAAAATACAAGAATTTTATTCATATAACCTTCTGTTGTATACTGCATGAGTATTGATATGTGACAATTTGTTGCATTTAGATGCAAGTGTTGAATTTTCAAGTTGTAAAGCCACTAGCTAGCTGTTATGAACCACTGAAAATCTACTGAGGTTCACAAAACTTACACTCCTATCTGCGAATTTCCATAACCATCCAAATTAGTGTTGAAGCGATTCCAAGCACTTTAGGCAATGCCAATATCCGATAATTTATACAGTTTGGCCTATTTTCTGGTGGTTAACGAATGTCTCATTGTAGGTTTCTACAAGTTACACTTGCATACTCCATTAAAAGTACCACTAGTAAAGCCAATGGTGCTGCAGGTCTTGTGATGATGCATTGCTCTTTGAAGGAACCAGCTTACTGATGAAATTATCAAGCCAATTTTTACAAGCCAATAAAGATGGTAAAAATCCATATGAAAACAGAGGCACACCCAAGCAAACATGGACACATGGTGATCATAGAACCAGTTAGAAGTAATTGATGGAATACTTCACTGCAGGTACTACCAAGGTAAATACAACACTTGCCAATTAGTAGTACCTAAACATATGCTAGAATATAATTATACTCAATGAATCTCATGCAGGAACAGCAGATGGTCATTTGGGACATAAGAAAACGTTTTGTAAAATACTCGGAGAGATTCGAATTCTTCTTATCTGGTTGGATACTCATCGACATTGAAGGAGTGGTGTTTAACATGTGAAAGTTGTGCTGCAACTATACCAAAGAGACTATGACCATTACAAAATATTAAAGCAGTATGGACCAGCCTATTATGCTAAAATTTTTACCTATTGTGTTATGCTGCACTGCTCAAAATTTTCCCTATTATGCTCAATAATATTATTATTATTATGTTCACTTTATTTCATTGTGGTGATGCATGTTATACGAAAAGTTGTCATTATGCTTAATATTTAATCCATAGGCGGCGAAAGGGGGGGGGCTAGGGGGCCAAAGCCCCCCCTCAGAATGATACCACGCCGAAGTTATCCTTCTTGGTGGGGCTGAAAACCGCGATAAAGATCGAGATACTCCAATAGAGCAGTCACAGTATTAGAGCAGTGTGTAGCAAGCTATGTAAGGATTTTTATGTAATTTATCAGCTATGAATGCGTAGCTGGTGAGGTGGGCAGCTATTGTCAGTTGGTTGCAACCTTTTTTTTTTTTTTTTTTTTTGGTCTCACCATACCAAACCAGAGACTAAGTCTGGGTCAGCCCAGCCCCCCCTCATATCAACTACTTCCTCCGCCCCTGATTTAATCTGAAATGACTTTGAAACCTGGTAATTGCAGTTACAGTTGCTACTAGGTTTCACAAATTGGTTTATGCAGTTAAATCAAGTGGAAGGTGCTTGGTAGCTTTATTACACTGAATGACCATTGTAATGGAATATATTGGGCAATATATCCAATGAAATGCATGTGTGTCTGGGGTCCATAGACTATAGAATTTGCTGAAAAATTGAAATTATTAATCATTTTATGCACTAGCATTATATGCTCAATGCTTTGTGGTATCTGTGTATTATGCTCTACATTATGGTGGCATATTGGGCTGGCCCTTACAAAGCAGGCTTCAACTGGTAACAGTAGATATAATGAGGCCATTCCCAAAAACCAAGAATGGTAATTCATACAATCTAGTGACCTCATATTATTTTACATGATGGACAGAAGCATATGCAATGTCGAATCAAGAAGCACTCACTGTAGCTACAAAAGTTAATCTACAACATGGTTTGCAGGTTCTCTCTCCTGGATCAACTCCATTGGAACATGGGGCTCAATTTGAAGCACAGTTGATTAAGGAATAAGTTATGTAGAACACGTACTATTGTACATACAGGGATCTTATAAGCTTCTTAGTTGTTATAATTAGTGCTATGTAATGAGCTGTGGGCTGGCAAAGTTATAAGTTGTTGCTTACCTTGACAGTTATGATTTTGTAAGTCATGTCAATATAGACTTAAAGACGGGTCACGTTTATGTTTTTTTACTCCAGCTGTCCACAATTTCTTGTTCACCATTAAATTAATATAATTACACTGTCAAGCTACACAGACTGTATAATATTTTTATGTGACCAGAAATGCAAAAAGGCATCTTATAGCCTTTCCAATTCCCAACTTGGACTAATCATAATTATTTCCTTAAGCTTTTAGCTTATCATCTTCATAGTTACAGCAAACTATAGTGGCATGATAGGGGTATATTGACAAATGTGACCAAATTTCAAAGTAGTACCATTATTCATACATAAGTCAAGATATGGGTTACCAAATAACTTTGTGGGACTCAATCCCAGCAGAGCATCTGTTATAGGTGACTGTAGGGGATGGAGAATTGTTTTAAAAGACATTCAGAGAACTATTGTGATGTTATGATGTGGTGCATGGTATTTGTATACTATATGTGTAAACGAGGTTTAACAAACTTTAAAGAAATAATTATGTGCAATTGGAAAGGCTATGTCTGGTCACAATTATGATAACATTAGTCAGAAATACTTTCACAGATGTGTACACTACTGCGATACTTTGATGTAAATCAAATTTGCCTGCATGTATGCATGCAGAAAATTTAATACCGGATAGCAAAATTAGTAGTATATAGAAGGATTAATCACAGCAAGGTCAAACAAAGTATCACAACAGACATACGTATACCGTACCTATGAAAGTGTAAAACTCAAAATACAGTCTGTGTTCTATACATATATAGCTAAATGGCTAGGAATACAGTGCAAAGTTAAAGACTGCTACTTTAGCGAAGGAGTCCACACGCCGTTAAATTTAGCAGGGTCAGACTTTGGATCGTGAGCAGGATCTAACTGTTTAATATGCGTGGAATTGTAATATTCTATTCTCTCCTTCAACTGCTTAACTATGTCAGGATGTTGATCCGCAACATTGTTCCTCTCATTTGGATCCTCTTTGATATTAAATAGCCATATGAATGATGGAGTATATGGACCATGATCTATTGACCCATTTAAGTGAACCCAACCATCAGGACATGTGTTATTTTTTTGTCGTGGTACTTGTATACTGCAGTTTGGTAGACCTGTAATAAGCTTCCAATCTCCAACCCTCATAGCTGCTTGCCCCCTAAAGCCATGAGTTGGAGGATCTAAATTTATCAGTAGTTCTTTACGAGGTGTCTGAATGTCCTGTGTGATAGTTGGCCACACATTGTATCCATCTAATTTCCATTTGTTTCTGTCGAGCTCCAATCCTGCAATACCTTCTACTATTGTCGGTAGCCAGTCAGTGGCATGAAGTAATTCATGATTATCATAGTTAAGTTTTGGTAACTTGGAACTCCATACAAATCCTGTGCCTCGAACACCTCCTTCAAACACTGTTTTTTTGCCGCCTCTTAATGGCCAATTGTTGCCACCATATGCCATCTGTCCTCCATTGTCTGTTGTAAATATAATAACTGTATCATCTAACAAGTTTCTCTCTTGTAACTTCATAGTAATGTTACCTATTCCTTCATCAGCTGCTCGTAGCATCCCACAAAATATACGTCGATTGGCATAAGGTATGGATTGACAGGCAGGATCATCAGTGTACCTTTGAGGTGCTTCTAAAGGAAAATGAACAGACTGATAAGCAGCATAAATGAAGAAAGGCCCCTTGCTACTATTGTGTTTAGCAATCACTTGTTCAACAGCTTCAGTAAACAAGAAGGTACTGTAAGTTCCATTTTCGTCAGTAACTGGTGCAGTATTGTTCCTCAAGTCAATGTAAGAGTCAAATGTGTGCAAAAAGTAATCTTCCCAAGAATTGTAGTATCCATAGAAGGTATCAAACCCCCTGTATGTTGGAGTGTATTCCCACTTGTGCATACCGAGATCCCACTTGCCTACACAATGTGTAGAATAGCCACCTTTCTTCAACTCGTTTGCAATAGTAGTTTGATTTAATGGCAAGCCATATGGACGACCATCACTTATTACTGACTTTGCTAATCCCATGTGATAAGGATAACGACCAGCCATTATAGCAGATCTCGTTGGAGAACAAAATCGCTGGACGTAGTATTGTTGCAATCGAATTCCTTCGTTTGCAAATTTGTCAATGGTCGGTGTTTTAATGTCCGACCCTTTGTAGCTGGTATCATTCCATCCCAGGTCATCAATAACAAACATCAATATGTTAGGTTTTGCAGCATCATTCTGTCGTATAAAGTGAGCCAAAAGAACACACAAGAAGATTTTCTGGTACATTTTCACGTGATAGATCACATGAAAATTATTGCATAATCATAAATTACCACACCCTAACATAGTCACGCGCAGCCAGACCACTATTCCAGCGCTAGGGCTTATCGATTGGAGATTTTTTAGTGAGGGCGCTTATAATCTCCAATAAATAAGCCCCATCGCTGAAATAGTGATCTGGCTGCGCGAAACTAACCCCAAGATTATTGGATTGTTATGTGGCTGTTTTCTTCATGAACATTATTAATATATAAGAATTGTTGAATTAACAAATAACAATCCTCCAATCAACTACCTAGCTATTGTCATGTGTTAGGCTAAGTGTAACTTGAATAACACCAGCGCGTAGCAGCCAAGTTTGTCACTTTCTTCTGGTAAAAAAACGATGCAAATTAATGTCTTAAAATCACGCGATTTTTCGTTGCAGTGATCGTAGGGTTCTTCGTATGCCACGATATTCACTCTCAACAATATTGTTCAAGTATAGTCAACTCAAAGTATCGGTGGTTTGATTTTATTGGCCAGTTTCTGGTGGCAACACAACCTGTGCGCTTTTTTGGCAACAAGCAAAATGTTTCTTCCTTTGGAGCACAGGACAAGCAGAGCAGCAACTGCGCCGTGGGTTAGCAATGACTATATGCAATACTAGGTAAAGTACCTGCATGCGAGGTGTGGTTATAACTGAAGCTTGTTAGTCATCTGGCTGAGGCGCTGAGCCATCTATATGCTGAAATTCCGCCAAAACGACGCGATTTTTGCGCTCAAACATTAGAATGTTTGAAAATCAGTGTAACAGTCTCCAACAGCAAGGATACAAGGCTTATAACTAACAATACGGCCATAGGCGGATCTAGGAGGCACTGTCAAGGGGGGCAAGAAGTTTTAGTGTACAACAGTGTTTACTCCACTAAGAGGAATTCTAGTACACAAGTTATATTCAGTTGCATAATTTTAGCTGGATGAATGATAGACATACAGTTTTAAGACTATATTAAAGAAAAATTTTAAAAATTAGACCTCCTAGGTTTGAAGTTGGGAGCATTTTTTGATAGCATGTAGCTAAAAAAATGTATGCTTGCAATGCATATAAAGATTAGTTAGCCTATCTGAGATTATTATTATTATTTATTACAGGTAATTTATAAGGCTAAACAGCCTGTTACACCTGATCAACAGGTAAAAAAAGTACAGGTAGACTAATTACATACATTTATACATAGTGCTAGATGAATACTGGTCAATCAATTTCTTAAAATCATCAACTGATGCTGCACATACTACTTCTTGGGGTAAATTATTCCATGGTTCAACAACTCTTCTTGTAAAAAAATATTTCCTGGCATCTGTTCTTGAAAAATATTTAAATAGCTTAAATGTATGACCTCTGGTATGGGTAATGGGTGAAAAAGTAAAAAAATCAGAATAGTCTATATCATACTTATCTTGTAGCATATTGTAGACAGCAATCATGTCACCTCTATAACGCATTGAAGGAACTATCATGAAGTCATTTTTGAGTGCCACCCACCAAACGTGGTGGGCGTGGCACTATCCTTCCAAATTTAATGTACAAGTCTTTTTCTCCTGATGCTTTCCTGGCTCTCAACTCTTCACGCAGTTGTTTGCTTTGCTCACGTTCTTTTAGTGTTAAGTCAGGTGAAACATACACATTACTCCACTTAGAGCTAGTACGAAGCTTGGTAGCATTTCTAAGTATTTCTCTTTTAGCAGCTAGGCCCCCAATTTCTACTCTCAATAGGCGGGGCTTGTTGGCTTTAGGTGCCCCCAGCCTAGTTGTCTTTGATGCAACATTCTCAGGCACTCCAAATTCAGAAGTTAACAAGCTGGAAACTTGTTGAAGATCATTAGTTAAGCGTTGAGTATCAGGACAATCTGAAGGCTCAGGGAGATTATGGATAATGAGATTCTTTTTGTGCCTTTCCCTGTCCACATACTCATCAACTGCTGCAACAACACTTCGGTGAGCTGGAATTGGAGCCGGAGTTGAGCATCAGAAGCATCCATAGCTTCCACAGTAGGTATAGACGTCTGAATAGCTTGTTGAAATTGTTTTGTTTTCTCTGTTAGGACATCAATAAACTGGCCCATGGCTTTGTCCAGTGATTTATGAATGGCAGAATCAATAACCTCGCCAATGGAGCCATTGCCAGTGGACTTACTAATAATACCCATTACAGAGCCATCACAGCCAGTATAAAACCAGTGGAGGCTCTTGATACCAGAGATACCATTAAAGAGATCCTCAGGGATATCACAACATACATTGTAGAACCACAAACAACAATATTCACACTGTAGAACATACTCACTAGAACCCTTGCACTTATCACATGTATATAACTCATCCTGATCAGCGTCCTTCTGAGAAACGGAAGGCCTTGGTGTAGGAACCTCGTAGGGCTTATGCACCTATCAATGTATTGCCCCACTACCCCCCCCCCCCCCCTCGGGCATATATGGGGCTATAGTGGGGATTTGACACAGCCGAATGTCAAATGCCCCATAGTAGGGCAAACCTATCGTGTCAAATCCCCACCGTTGGCCCCAGTTGCAACGCGGGATTAACTCGGGATTTGACATAGCGAAGGAAGTTACAACAAAAAATATTTGGGAACTTACTGAACGATCGTCAAATGCCCCATAGTGGGGTAGCAGTTTCGTGTCAATTCCCCCTGTAAAGCCCCACTTACGCCCGAGGGGGGGGGGGGGGGGGGGGTGGTGGGGCAATACATTGATAGGTGCATTACCCGGAGCCTTCTTGTTCTTCTCTCTGGCCTTCGCGCCGTCTCCCTTCGTCTTGGGCATTCCAAATAGTGCTTCCCGTTGGTGATATCCTTAAAACCAACTGTCTTCAACGAGTAGATTCTACTGTGTGATGTTAGATAATTCAGAAAATCACTAGTAACGCAAATCCCGGGTCTCAGACTCTTCTTTTACGGAGAGAGAAAGACCCTAGCCAAGCGTGGCGTCACGTGATTTTTTATTTTAAATATAACCTGTTTGATGGTAAAGTGTACTAAATCAAAATATAATGGTGTATAGTAGTGTTATAATGACATTAGAAATGTGACTGTTCTATTAGAGCAATGACTGTTCTATTAGAGCAATGACCGCTCTATTAGAGTATCTCGATCCTGGTACAAAAATTTTAAACTTATTTGCCTCACTTTCTTTACAATGTACAGTATAACTGCATGTAAGTACATTTATAACTGTTGTCTTCTATTTGCCTATTGGCTTTCTATACTTCTGAATACAGTACACTAGTATGATGATTCCAGTTTCTGGTATCAATATAGTACTGTGAGTCCAAGGGGGCAAGAAAAGGGCCAGGGGGGCATAACACCCCTTGCCCCCCCCTCAGATCCACCCATGAATACGGCTATCTAGCCCAGTAATTATTATTATTTATTATTAATCAGCAGGACCCTCCAGGGGTATAATGCTGATGTGCAACTACATGTGTACAATTTCAATTAGGTACTTAACTATATACGTATGTACAATTACGACAAGTTACTTATTTATATATATATGTACAATTACAATAATAAACTATAAAAATATATACAATTACGATAAGTTACTTAACTATATACATAGAAGGGGCTAATTTTTGCTTAAATTCTTCCACACATGCAGTCAGTCTCAATAATCTCATCATCTAATCTATTCCATTCTGGTACAGTTCTTGGGAGGAAGGAATATTTATATACATCAATTCTTGGTTGGTAAGGTACTAGTTTAAAGTTTTGTGAGTGTCGGGTCCGTAAATGCATAGAAATAAGCCGGCACTCACGGTAATAATATAATTAAATCAATAATACAAGAAAAGGTCTTCATGTTCACACAGTGGGCAGAGATCGAGGCAAACTCTGCCAAATCCTGTAATGAAAGAATTTTTGCCATTACAGAAGCAGCATTGCCACGTTGAACATTAAGCACTGATGTGATCGAAATTCAAATCGCGGAAATACCCATTTAATCGGTTTCATTTCTGAAAACGAAAATTGAAGTTCGCTCCTTTTGTAAATATTTGTGTTAACCGTTCACTCAGGCGTGGTCTGGGCCAATGCAGTTGTGTGTTATAGCTACTGTGATGGCATCAAAGAGAGTTTAAGACTGCTGGAGTAATCGAGATGCTGAACCTAATACATACAAACTTGTAACCAAGGAGATCATTGAACAACAGACTTGCTTTAGGATGTCAGTGGTTAGTGCCCAGCGTCAAGCTAAGGCTGATGTTATAGCTTTGAGACATCGGCAGCTGGTTTGTAAGCAATCGGAACTCACACCACAGTTGCCAGCTAGTTTACGTCGTATTGTTTCTTTATCTAGTGAGAAAGGTGCCTCATCATGGTTATCAGTGCTTCCTATTGAAGAACATGGTTTTGCACTCCATAAAGGTGCATTTAGGGATGCACTGTGTCTACGATATGGTTGGTTGCCCAATGGTCTACCTGCTAAGTGTGTCTGTGGTCATGGCTTTACTGTTGATCATGCAATGAATTGTGCTACAGGTGGTTTCCCTACTCTACATCATAATGAACTTAGGGACTTCACTGCTGCTACTCTGTCTGAAGTATGTCATAATGTGGCCATTGAACCAGTGCTGCAACCCCTGTCTGGTGAGTCCTTTTGCTATGCCTCAGCTAATTTACCCTTCGATCATCTTCTATAACAAGAGGTCATGATTTAAAGATCTACAAACCACACGCTACCTGCTTGCCACGCCGTCACTTTTATTCAGTAAGAATTATAAATGATTGGAATGGACTCCCATATGACTCAGTTAATGTTCATTCAACCAATTTGTTTAAGACACACCTCGATAGATTTTATTATGATTACCAGTATGATATTGTATAGTTATTTTTGTAGTAGTTTGATTGTTTAGATCAGGTTTTTACAGGCTTTGCCTCCTTACCTGTACCCCCAATAATAATAATAATAATACGGCCATAGGCGGATCTAGGAGGCACTGTCAAGGGGGGCAAGAAGTTTTAGTGTACAACAGTGTTTACTCCACTAAGAGGAATTCTAGTACACAAGTTATATTCAGTTGCATAATTTTAGCTGGATGAATGATAGACATACAGTTTTAAGACTGCATTGAAGAAAAATTAAAAAAATTAGACCTCCTAGGTTTGAAGTTGGGAGCATTTTTTGATAGCATGTAGCTAAAAAAATGTATGCCTGCAATGCATATAAAGATTAGTTAGCCTATCTGAGATTATTATTATTATATTGAATCAAAATATAATGGTGCACAGTAGTGTTATTGTTCTATATGCGTATACGCGTACGGTACAACCATACGCGCACGGTACAACCATACGCGCATGGTACGGAAAATCATACCATCTGAGTATACAGCCAACCTGGTATGCGTATAATATCAAGCAGAAGGTTTTTACACTGCCATACCTATTGACTATCCCGGATGGCACTCTGCTTTCATTTATTTTAGGGGAAGAGGGAGGGGGGAGACGCTAGTCTCGCTTATCGGTTTCTGTTCAGTGAAGATCGAGATACTCTAATAGAGCAATCATATTTAGCTATTCTATTCTCTAGAGTTGAGATGTATTTAGCTTTACTGCGATTAAGATATAATTTGCTTTACTGCATGATGCAAATTAACCACCTTGTTGATATCCCAGCAAATCCATTTCTGACACCCATATCCACTGTACATAGTACCAGAGGTCATAATATGAGATTTATGCATTGTAGCTAAATATAAACAAAAGATTTTGATATAATTATCCATATAAATACGCATTAAAATACTGCATTCTGATTGGTTAAAACATAGCAGCCATATTAAATAATTTGCATCCATTGGCAATTTTTTCAGGAATATATATGTATATTATTTCATTAAATATTTTATTTCATTGTTGCTACATATAATCTTGTTTACCTTTAATTTGTTAGTACACTTCCACTTAAAAATGGATATTTATGCCTGGTGGTGCTAAAGGATGTTGAGCAGACAATTTCAGTCAGATGAGCTCAAGAAGTACAATGTAATGATTGCTCAAACAGAGGAAGACCTCACTGTTAAAATGAAGAGTAACCACAACTCTCAAGGAGTTCCCAGAGTAGGGAGGATTTAACACTGCTGGAGAGTAACCATTACTCTAAAGGAGTAACTGGGGAGTAACACATGCTCTGAAGGTGGTGTCACTTACTCTTCAGAGTAATGGTTATTCTCTTCAGAGTGTTGGCTACTCTCCATGGGGTGTTGAATCCTCCCTACAATGGGAACTCTTCAGAGTGTTGGTTACCCAAAAGTACCTTCTGAAATGCTTCCCCAATAGGTTGATATAATTTTTTTGTGGTACAGAATCAGAAGCCTTTGCAAAATCAAGCAGTAGACAATGTACAGTGCTTCGTTGATCTAAACATTGAGACCAATCATCAACAGCCTCAGTCAAAAGAGTTACAGTAGATCTTTTATTTCTGAAGCCAGATTGAGAAGGACTAAGCAGTTGGTGACGCTCCAAAGCAGAAACTAAGTGTCGGTGCAAAATACACTCAAAAACTTTGATTACAACAGAATTGAGATTGATTGGTCTGTAGTTACTAGGATTATGCTTGTCGTTACGCTTGTATATCAGAACAATATTTCCTGAAACCCAGTCAAAGGGAAGAGTACCTGTTGATAGTGATTTGTTGAATAAGTGACAAAGAGGAATGGAAATATAATCTGCAGCATTTTTCAGTAGGAATGAAGTAATGTTATCAGGGACACAGGCTTTGTTAACATTCAAGCGGCACAGTTCAGCATGAACTTCTTCAGGTGTTATAGGGATTGAGTCGATGATAGTAGGATGTGAGGATTCAGGAGTTAGTGAGTCAAGATTAGAGGTATTTTCCCTGAGAAAAAATATTCTCTTAAACAACGATGCCTTATCAGAGTCTTTGGTGATTGTATTACCAGAGTCATGGAGTGGAGGGATGGGATTACGATAGCCTTCCACTGTATTAATCCACCTCCAGAATTGCTTTGGGTTGGTATGGCTTTGCTGACACACTAAATATAAATTAGAATGACTTGCAGTCTCGTGGCGAAACTTTGAATGGACCAGGTTACTGATAGATTTATACTTTCTCAGAGTGGCTGGATTACCTGAATGCTTGTACTCATGATATAAATGCTTTTTCCTGTGGATTAATTTTATTGTAGATTCTGAAAACCAATGCTTCATTTTCCGCTTTTTCCAACGAACTGATAGAAACACATAATCCACAGCAGAGGAAAAACTCCAATTTGTTTTCAGCTAGATGTGTATCCCTGAGTCTAGGCCCCTGTTCCTTCCCTGTATGTATGTGTGTATGTTGTCTTAATAAAACAAGACGTTTTCTCTCTCTTATGTTTCTGGTCATTTGAAGTTTAGTTTTAGATGCGGGTAGGTGGAATTCAGCAACAAAGCAACAATGAAGTGACTGCTCAGTTAGTGTATTTTTGTGATTTACTAACCGTTCTATTAGAGCATATCAATCTGTACTATGCACTGTGCAAATTTCTTGCGGGTTTTCACTGATAAAAGGCAAATTATGATACTTAAGCAGTTTGATTTAGCATCTTTGTTACAGCCCAATATTTATTTCTGAAATCTGGAAAATCTGATGCGGGCATTTTTCCCATGTATTTCTGAAATTTCACATTCTCCAAAAAAGGATGCGGGCAATGGACCAGAAACATAATTACCAACTGAAGTGGCCTTATCAAGTTACGCTTGCCTGAAGGCATTGGGTAGGCAGTTAGTCAGTAGAAAATTCCATTGAATTTTTTTTTTTCGTAACAATTTACTGGAAACTTTTAGGATCGTACTGAAGGCACGTTTGGGCTTGGTTATACCTAACTAATACTGCCAAAGTGCCAAGATGGAGTTGTTTGGATGAATTTTTTGGCTAGGAAAACCCAAATCTCCATGATCCCTAATATGCAGTACTACCGTACTGTATGATAAGACTAGTCTATTTTACATAACTAGTGTACATACCAAAGCAGAGATTTTTTTCACACTGATTATTATGTTTATGGATTCCAAATTTAATTAGAGTGGGTAACAAGAAAATGCAACTTGGCATAAACAGTTGTGGAAGCTACCACTTTGTCGTAATTTAAGTGTTTGTGTTTTAATTAAGTGTCTTTATTGCTGGTGTGTATACTTGTGCTGTTGTGTACTTTTGTATGCTGTTTACAGGGCTCCACTGATAATCAGCTTCCAAGAGAAACCATTGAAAAGAAAGTGAAAGATTTAATACCTGAAGTGCAGCCACATGCAGTACTGTTAAATTAAAATTGTAGCATCAAAAGGCTTACTTTATAAGCAAAGTACTGGATATTGGTCAGAGGTAACAAAAGTGACTACAGATTCAATATTTCAACCATCACTACCGCTATTAGCAATTGTGATTTCTCCTATATCTTCTGCTGTTACACACTCAGAATAAGGAATGTACACCTTCCAAAAGTCACCTTTATTATTTTTATAGTCATCTCCTGGCAGGTTATAGGCAATTCTAATAGAGCAAATGAATTTTTATCAGATTTGCCATTTACTTTGATCCCAATAAACTTTGCTTGATCACTTTCAGCATCTGGTAGACCTGATGTGAATGCCATTACGTAGATGTACTTGATGTAAAACCCTAAAGTGAAAAATAAATCACAACTAACATATCTATATTACATGAATAACAAAGTATGTATACATATCTGCATAACCATTTCTACAATTAACTAATTATTCATGCAAATAAGTGATTAGCTGAGCAAAAGTCTGACATATTCATACTTAACAAATTATATTACACTGGTGCAACTTAGCTACATGTATGTGAGATTTTGCTAAGACGGTCACATACAGTATTATCATACATGCACCATGAGAACTTCTTTTACTCGTTTCTCCGGACAGAGTCAGGTTCACTCTCATAAGAGCAGTATAACTCAAAGTCAAAGTACACAGAGCAACAGAAACCACAAGCAAATTCATCATGGAAAAATGCTGATCAAACAATGCAATTTTTTTTTCAATTGACATTACAAACAACCTCTGCATTTTTATAGTAATCGAAATCCTTATACAGTAGCTATTTAGCTAGTTTATATTGTAGAAGCATCATTACATTGCCTAGCTAACAGAAGCCATCAACAGAAACTAACAGTATATATGCTACTCATCATTAATGTCAAAATTGAACTCATACACACACCTTAAGTGACTTAACATTAATTTCCATTTTCATCACCTCCATATTGTTAATTGTGTGCATCCAGTTCCTTTTTATAAGCAACCTTTCCTAACTCTAGTATCACTAGCAAATCTATAAGAACAGTGATATCACTAGATGTCGTCACCTCATGCATGAACTCAGTGCATACAACCTTTTACATCACTTTAGGTCACTTTCAGTATTGTATTGTTTATGTATAAATATGTTGTACCTTTGCATGTACTTTTATCAGCTGTGCTTAAGTAGCTGTCCAGCTAACGAATGCACAAACTCCACATCACTCCTTCAACTGAGAACAACCACTTGCCCATGTGACCCTTGTCAAAGAGTTTACATTTACGTACTTCATTGGCTGGCACAAAATTGATATGAAAGTGTGACCGCATACATCAATGAAGTAGCCATTTTTAAAAAAAAATGGAATTTATTCATTGACAACTACAATAATGTTCTTGACCAGGTCATTGTTTTAGTATGAGCAAAGATTATACTTACATTAGCGTCATGATACACATGACAAAAACACCCATAATTATGATGTATGTGTCACTGCTGGTATGGTTACTATACACAGGGGGGTTTCTGAGGTTTCCAGAAACTGGTTACATTCAGATTGAGATACTTTAATAAAGCTGTCAATCACTCTAATAAAGCAGTCACAGTATTCAGAGCAGAGCAGTAGTGTAGTAAGCTACATATGTAGCTATAAATAAGTATTTTTGTATACTTTATCAGTGCTATTGATATATAGTTAGTGGAGGACAGTTATTCACAGTAGCTAGGCAGTTACCTTTTTTGGTCTTCACCAAAAGTCTATAGCTATGCTCTTGTAGCCACCAAAAATCCTGGAGCTGCCTATGATACAGCATTTTTGGGTGGTATTCACCTTATAATCTATGATATTGTGAAGGAAGTCAACATTTAGGCACCGGCCTATGATGCCCGAAATTTTACCTATTATGCTTTTGAGCATTGCTCAAAAATTAAGCCTATTATACTCAAAATTATGCTTTCAAAATCAAAATTATGCTCTAGAAGTGACTGTTTTATTAGAGTATATCAGCCTTTCCTGACTGCTCTATTAGAGTATCTCGATCTTATTTCTGCAAAGTGTGAATAACCAACAAAGAAACGGTTTAATAAGTTGTATTACGTGTTTTTGATTATAAAATGCACTAATAATACTATTGGCAGTGAATATTTGCTTTCTTTCAGGCGCGCGTATTGCGCATTTAATTAATTTTTCATACATCGTCCCTATTATGCTGGCATTATGCTTGATGCTTTTGGCCACCTATTATGCTTTAAATTATGCCGGAATAATCGGCCGGTGCCTATCAACATTACACATATGTGATGGTTTAGTTGTGACCACATCAGAAGCCATAAACTTTTAACAAAAGCCAAGGAATGTTATTAGATAGTTTTCTCTCATACAGATGCACACCATCCAACACTATAATACTGGTAGTTAATGCAGATAAAATTTGACTTTGGTAATGATCTATCGGCACATCTAAACTGAAGACACTACTATTCAGTCACAATTTCTAATGTGTCTGTACACAGCTTTCACTATGTTACTTTACCACACAATGTATACCGATGTATATAGTCACATTAGAATATTCACCTTATGTCAGTTATAAACCAGTCATGTGAGCTATATGAAACAACATTAATTAAAATCAATGCTACCTATGGCATATCATGTTATAATACAATTTGTCACTGCAAAGCAAAATCACAGCAAACCATATACTGTATAGCACTCCAGTTGTTTATATTCCTAGCACATACAGGACCAAAACAATGGTGCATTTTCATCTCATAGCAATAGTGCGCACTAATATACCATATCAGCCATGTGACCTAGGTGAAGCAACATTATCAATGGCTACTAGAATAAGCCACCAATGTTCAACCACCATGAGACCAGATGCAATTACTCTCTGCAACTACCACCACTGATGCTTATTCTGACTTTCTCTGTGATTATAATTTACCTCAGCATATTGTTGAGCCATCCACAGTTACTACATCTGCCACTCTTATTGGCCATATCATTACTACTCCCAACATTAAGGTCAATTCTAAACATCAATCTATTGGTTTAAGTGACCATTTACAGTGAAACCTGTCTAA
This sequence comes from Dysidea avara, assembly GCF_963678975.1. Taxonomy (NCBI): domain Eukaryota; kingdom Metazoa; phylum Porifera; class Demospongiae; order Dictyoceratida; family Dysideidae; genus Dysidea; species Dysidea avara. The sequence continues at coordinate 49,516,988 of NC_089273.1, forward strand.
TCAGGTCCTTGCATAAAGAGGCCACCTGTCTAAACTGGCCATTTTAAAAATTCCCACGCGTACAAAGTGACCTGCATAATGCAGCTATATACCTCCTCAATGAAATCAGAAAATTTTGTCCCTATGTTGACCGGAATAGACAGGTTTCACTGTAGTGCAATTTCTGGATGCTGACATGTCAATGGTATGGCCTAAACCAACCCTGTTTATGTTCTCCCATTTCAATCATGTAGTTGGGATGCTATCAAAGCATATGTTGCTTCTACTCCTTAGCATGTTATGGGTGTCTGATTATATAGATAATATGTGGAGTCCTGTCTGTTTAGTGTAATTGATCAATATGCTCCTCTCAAGCCAGTAAAATCCATGTGTTCTTAAAGACCAACACCATTGATGACTCCAGAGCTGCTGCTATCTATCAAAGAGAACAACATTAGACAATACTAAACGGCGCACAACAAAGACCCTCTCTACTCATGACATTGCTGTAAACAAACTGCGAACAGGCTAAAGACATTTATTCGTGAAGCAAAGCTTCATTACTTAAAGGCATTAGTGTGGTCCACCGGCATCTATCCAGCCAGCTATGGAGTAGTGTCAATAATATTACAGGTAGATCAAATTTAAAGAGTTGAAGAGTTGTGATTCTGGTACGTACGTGAGCAGCACTATTTCTCCAGATTCCCTCAATGAGTTGCTCTGTAATGTTGGAGTTTCTGAGGCTCACCAGACAGCTGACCACTTTGAGACTCCACCTACTCCACCACCTTCTGAGCCCTTGCACCATTTGCACTCCGTATGCTCCAGCACCTTGATATCTGCAAATCTACAGGACCAGATGGTCTCTCAGCTCATTTTTAAAGGAAGTTTCATTTAAGATTACTGGGCCTCTAACTAAATTAAATAATGCATCCTTACATTGTGAATCTATTCCTAGTGATTGGAAAAGAGCAATGTTATAGCTGTCCATAAATCTGGTTGTGGAGATCATAGGTGATTCCAAGGGGGGCCAGCCAGCTGAAAATAACGTTTAAAAACTCTTGGGGAAAAGTTGCAGTATAGATTGGCATTGTTATTTTTAGCATTTTTCATGTTTTTAGCATAAAGTTTAGGCTGTTTCCAAGCCTTAAAAATGCAAAAACCTTGTAGCAGTCATTGGTTACAAAATTCTGCAGTTACAACAATTTGTTTCTCTTTGATGCAAGCACAGCAAGAAAAGTTGCAGTATAGATTGGCATTGTTATTTTTAGCATTTTTCATGTTTTTAGCATAAAGTTTAGGCTGTTTCCAAGCCTTAAAAATGCAAAAACCCTGTAGCATCTGGGGGTTGCACCCCCAGACCCCCTTAAATTCTACTTTATGCTACAGCCAAACAACAATAGTTATGCTGTTCCCCCCTCTAGGTCAGGTCTAGAATCGCCACTGGTGGAGATGATCCTTCCAACTTTAGACCAATTTCTGTTGTCCCTATTCTTGCAAAGATATTAGAGAAGCTAGTTGCCTCCCAACTAAGTATTTATTTTGAGCAGTTCAAACTCCTGAGTCAATATCAGGGAGTTTATCGTGCAGGCAGATCTACTGAGCAGATTCTTTTATTTGCCATGGACTCAATAACACAAGCCTTAGATGCTGGTCAAGTTGCTTGTTTTTGTGGATCTCAGAAAGGCAAGTTATTCATGACATTGAACTGACCTGGTTCACCAATTACCTTTCCCATTGTATACAGCGTGTTGGCATAAGGATATGTTGTTGTCTTGGTCTCCTGTATAGGGTGGAATTTCACAGGGCAGTGCATTAAGCCCATTGCTATTTCTTGTATACATTATTGCTAGTCACTACTACATTTACTGATGATACTACTTTGATATTAAAATCATGATGTTGTGAAAGATTGTGCTCTGGCCTACAGAGAATCCAGGCATGGGTTGCATCAAAACCTTAATGTCAATAAATCTAGTATATGTGGTTTGCTTGAAAACGTGTACCTAGTGTAGTTTCTCCTATAATCCTAGTAGATGATCACCAGCTTAAGGAAGTGGATAAAGTAGGAATTATTTTTGACAGATATTTCAATGAGGCCCTCAGTTAAGTAGCGTGTGTAGTATGACCTACATTTACTTAGCTTCCACCAGAAATCTTTTATCATAAGATGTTGGTTGAATCATTAGTTTTTTCTAGGATTGAGTATATGTCTTACCTGTTTGGGGTCTTCCACTTAAACAGTCACAGTTAGCACATCTACAATAATAGCAGAACAGGTGTGTTCGTGTTATTAAATATTTAAGGAAATAATTATGATCATGTTTCAGGGCATCGTAGACAATTAAACTGGTTGCCAGTCTCTGATCAAATTAAGTTTAAATCTAATTGTGTCATGTTTCATTACTATCACAATAACAGTAAACCATGCTTGGTTCTCAATCCACCAATCTCACAACATAAATATCATACATGTTGCAAGGACAGCTTTGCTAACCTGCAAGCTTGTCATCTCTCCTCCACCAAACACTTTTCTTATTCATCTGTCACATCTTGGTAGAATTCTCTCACTGATGCCACATGTGTTACTTGTCATTATGAATTTATATTCTCTGTTAAGGACTTTTACTTAAATAAGCTTGTGTAGTTTATTATTGTATGTGTAACATGGTTGTCTAGTGGTTGTGTTTTGTACTGTGCTTATTGTTTTGTATGTGCTCTGGTAGAGAAGAACGGCCCTTGCCTACTACCGTGAGGATAACTAAAAATCAATCAGATATTTGACTTATGTAGTCACTATTGACTGTGAATCACAAAGCTCAAAAGTCACTTCTGTCATAAAATCTTGAATTTGGCCACATGTTCAATAGTAAATAGAGACACACATGATGCATGACAACACCTAAATTTTTGCACAAAAAATTATTTTATTTGCGCTTCTCTGACAGTAGCAGCCTAACTACTGCACCTATAGCATGCATATGGGGTTTACTATTCTCTCTCTCTTAAAAATGCCAGCAGTTTCTCTCCAAACTTACATGTTTATGACTCCCTGTATTCACAGACTTTAGCCTTCTCACAGGTTACTAGTGGGATAGCATTCACAGATAATCTGCCCAGGACATTAAAGCCAGAAAATACTCTAATAGAGCAGTCACCGATTATACAATTGCAACAGTCAGAAGTTCTGAGGACCATGCTCAGGTATGTTGATTCCAGTAACTGTTAATAGGGTATCATCTTATCAAAATGCTTATTCAAATGGTGATATTATTATAATAGGTGATTGTTATTATTTGAGTAATGGACTGCTCTATTACAGGATTTGATCTGGCTAATGTCCTGGACATTTTGAAGAGACATTCCAAAACCCCATTAAAATGGATTTGGATTGTGTATATGTGCCAGATGCAGTAGCTAGGCTGCTACTGTCAGAGAAGCACAAATGAAATATAGTTTTTTGTGCATAAAATAGTCTAGATGCAGTCATCGTGGGTATCTCTATTAAACAGTACCTAATACTTTCAATCTTAATAAAAGAAGCTTTGCATTCAATATAGGTGACTATTTTGATGTGCATGAGCTTCACATGTGGCCAAATTTAGTAGAGTTGACTCTTGAGCATTGTAATTTTATAGCCATTATTGCTAAGCCAAATATCTGCATAATATAATTGGGGAGTATTAAAATTGCTCTCTCATATAACTCACATAGAAAGACTTGATCAGCTTCAAGCGATATGTATATGAGCAGTGCCACTCAACCAATAATAATTTTTTGTTTGTTTGATAATTAAGAACATTGCGACAAATCACTTTTGCATTTGGGCTGTTTTGGCACTGCTTACCTGCCAACACTCTGGCAGTAGGAAATGAAGTTCATGCATTGGGCTTTAAAAAGCATAACTCTACTGCTATGTGCCAATGTCTCAGGTTAATAATAAACCACCACATCTAAAGATTGGGAAATACAAGTAGCCACGATGCTTCAAGCAAGCACTGTAACATGGCTGCTTTGACCATACAATATTGTGCAAGATCCCTGAAAAGTAATAATAATTGATAATGCACCTTACCATCCAGTAGACATTCTTAAGTCTCCTAGTGGCAAAGTAGTTGGAATATTTCTGCAACCAAATGTGACCAGAATTGTGAAAAGGGACTTCCACACACATCCAATTCTATGAATTTGAAAGACCATAACGTAGTTGTCAAAGCAAATACAAACCGCAAATTTTCTCCATCTATTAACCTATGTTGGTTCTCACTACAGTCCAACTTTCAAGCCAATAGCTTATTGAAATCTGAAGTTATTAATTGTCAAAGTTGGTATTTTGGTTTTATTGGAGAAGAGCTTACTGACCAGAGCAAAATAATCCTATTGAGGCAGTGAAGAAGGATGCTTTGTACCTGGTCAAGGGATTTGGTAGCTCTTTCTACCTTTCAGAAATGTTGGATTTAGTCCTGTTTGGGATGATCCATCTGATTACCCAGGGGAAAAGTCAGGCTATAAGCATTAACAGCAAGTTGATGAGTTTCGGTCACTTCAAAGAACTGGTGACATGCTGTAACTTGTACAAAATATTGATGCCAAAATTACAATTCAGATTGGTTTGACATAGATGCACAGCAGGAGGGATATGAAATTACCGTGATAAATAAATTATTCAGTAGGAGCTCAATAGCAGTTCTCCCCACAAGAAATTACAAGTGCTGAATCTGATGCTGACGGAGAATTGTTTGTTCATATGAAAGCTGTTGTAATAAGTTTTTCAAGCTTGTGTGGTACTTCTGGCAATGGTGAGGTCAGCCATGCATGCATGGTTTGTAGAGTTCGAAGACCAAATACCAAATGTTTCTTCACTGCAAGTGGACCTCTATAGCATCTTGATATCTCTGATCCTTGGCTAACTTCCTGATTGCAGCAGTTATCCTAGCACAAGAAGAAGAAGAAATGAGAGAACCATGGAAACATTACAGAAGATAATTACTTAATTGGTCAATAGTGGCAAGATGTGCACATAGTGAGAAGATAGGAATTCCAAGCCACTAACGAAAGCCAACAACAAAATTTGGCCCATAGCAAGAAAGACTGATAGTCTTGAGCCAGCCCACCCGCTACTAGCACCAGATGAGTGAGTGAGAGAGAGAGAGAGAGAGAGAGAGAGAGAGAGAGAGAGAGAGAGAGAGAGAGAGAGAGAGAGAGAGAGAGAGAGAGAGAGATGTGTTGATCTCATATGTTACAATAACATGAACTCACAAAAAGCTGCAGCAGCACAAAATAATAAGCACCAAATCGCCAGGAAGACTATACTGTATGCAGTTAAAGATTAAAATGAAACTCTTTTGAAAAGGAGAGCAATATATAGAATGGTACTGTGCTCAGAAGTTGGATGATCTTACAGCATTCTAGGCAGCTGGGTAGTAAATGAAGCCCAACTTAAGGGTCTTTTAAAATGGCAATATATTATCTCGAACAGCCACAACTTTGGCTAGATGAGAGGACAAGAATTGATCATAAAACTTGTCTGTTCTTCATTATGGCAAATAGAGGACCCCAACAGCTCCAACCCCAGCACATTTGATACTGGTGAGAAATTCAAGGAAAGGGTTTCCAGAGGTTCACATTTAGACAGATTCAAATGAAGGGCAAATTGTGGACCTTGAGTTGAGATTGAAGCTAAAAGCCTCAAGGAAGAATTTGAATGTCCCATCATCTATAATACCAAAGATGTAATGTAATGAACTTAACAGAATCAATAATTATCAACTGCAACAAAACCAAAAGAAAAAAAATCATGCAAAGGGCCTTGTTGTACCCCAGAAGAGGCCATGATATGTCTAGAGCCAAAATGAAGCTCAGCGGGTTGTGAGTAGCACCATTTAACCCACGCAGAAATCTCTGGAAGACTATCAATTCAAAAAAGCAGAATGACTGCATTCTTAAAAGCATTCTTCATATTATCTATCTTCTCTACATATGTGGCTTAATATGAGGTAATATTCTCCTTAAAAATCCTGAAAAAAATCATTGTAACCAGTTACACAAGTTACAAAGTTACAACTTTAACTACTAATATCTCAGTAATCTTTTATGACTTTATATAATTTAGCTCCCAATATCTTACTACAATTGGTTAAAAAGGTATTTAGATGTTGTGAAAATTTATCTTATAACTGGTTTCAGAAGTTACTAGGTTACAGTAGAGATGAACTGAATGGCACAACAAATTGTAGTGGGAAATGGTTAAAGCAGATGACAGTGGCCACAACAAATTGCAATAGGTTACAATGCGTTACAGTAGGTTACAATGGGTTACGGTAGGTTACGATGGGTTACAGTAGGTTACTATAGGTTACAATGGGTTACGGTAGGTTACAATGGGTTACGGTAGGTTACAATGGGTTACGGTAGGTTACAATAGGTTACAATGGGTTACAATGGGTTATGGTAGGTTACAATGGGATAAATTACAGTAGGTTACAATAGGTTACAATGGGTTACGGTAGGTTACGGTAGGTTACAATGGGTTACGGTAGGTTACAATGGGTTACAATAGGTTACAATGGGTTATGGTAGATTACAGTAGGTTATTACAATAGGTTACAATGGGTTATGGTAGGTTACAGTAGGTTACAATGGGTTACAATAGGTTACAATGGGTTACGGCAGGTTACAATAATTTACAGTAGGTTACAATGGGTTACAATAGGTTACAGTAGGTTACAATGGGTTATAATAGATTACAATGGGTTACAATAGGTTACAGTAGGTTACAATGGGTTACAATAGGTTACAATGGGTTACGGTAGGTTACAGTAGGTTACAATGGGTTACAATAGGTTACAATGGGTTACGGTAGGTTACAATAAGTTACAGTAGGTTACAATGGGTTACAATGGGTTACAGTAGGTTACAGTGAGTTACAATAAGTTACAGTAGGCTACAATGGATTACAGTAGGTTGCAATGTGTTACAGTAGGTTACAATGGGTTATAGTGAGTTACAATAGGTTACAATGGGTTACAGTAGGTTACGGTAGGTTACAATAGGTTACAGTAGGTTACGATGGGTTACAATAGGTTACAATGGATTACGGTAGGTTACAGTGAGTTACAATAGGTTACAATGGGTTACGGTAGGTTACAATAGGTTACAGTGGGTTACAATAGGTTTTACAATGGGTTACGGTAGGGTACAATGGGTTACAGTGAGTTACAATAAGTTACAATGGGTTACGGTAGGTTACAATAGGTTACAGTAGGTTATAATGGGTTACAATAGGTTACAATGGGTTACGGTAGGTTACAGTGGGTTACAATAGGTTTTACAATGGGTTACGGTAGGGTGCAATAGGTTACAATGGGTTACAGTAGGTTACAGTGAGTTACAATAGGCTACAGTAGGCTACAATGGGTTACAGTAGGTTACAATGTGTTACAGTAGGTTACAATGGGTTACAGTGAGTTACAATGGGTTACAGTAGGTTACAATGGGTTACGGTAGGTTACAATAGGTTAGGGTAGGTTACAATAGGTTACAATGGGTTACAGTAGGTTACAGTGAGTTACAATAGGTTACAATGGGTTACGGTAGGTTACAATAGGTTACAATAGGTTTTACAATGGGTTACGGTAGGGTACAATAGGTTACAATGAGTTACAGTAGGTTACAATGGGTTCCGGTAGGTTGCAATAGGCTACAGTAGGTTACAATGGGTTACAATAGGTTACAATGGGTTACAGTAGGTTACAATGGGATAATTATAGTAGGTTACAATGGGTTACAATGGATTACATTAGGTTACAAAGTAGGTTACAATGGGTTACAGTAGGTTACAATATGTCACTGTAGGTTGCAATGGGTTACAGTCGATTATAGTAGGTTGAAATGGGGTAGCAATTACAACAGGTTACAATGGGGTAACAAGTACAATAGGTTACAATGGGTTGCAGTAGATTACTATAGGTCACAATGGGGTTATAGTGGGTTACAGTGGGATACGGTAGGTTACAATTAGAATTTCAGGATTTTTAAGGAGAATATTACCCCATTTTAAGCCACATATGAGTTACAGTGGGTTAGGATAAGTTACCGGGTTACGATGTGTTACAACAGGTTACCAATTTATGCCCTCGTTTAATTTCAGATTATTTTTTTTACGGTTTTTGATAAATTCACAGTAACACCTGAAGAAGTATATATACTCTCAACCATGCAATAATAAATATGTAGATTGAAAACAAATAAGTTAGATGCAGCTGGTCCTGACAATTGTCAACCTTATGTTTTGTTTAGCATTTGTAATGGTCTAGTTTTACCCTTGACACTGCTTTTAATAAATCACTTGAAGAATCCACTCTACCCAACTCATGTAAGGATGCCAAAGGTTACATCAATATTCAAGAAGGGATGCAGGCCAAACCCAGCAACTACCTTCTGGTGAGTTTAACATCTGTGATATGCAAAATGCTTGAAGCCATTACAAAAATTCACCTAATGGAACACCTGTAGTCAAAATTGTTGTAATCTTATGTACAATATGGATTTCGTTTTGGAAGATCTTGTGAACTGCAGCTACTGATAGTGGTAAACCATTATATACTGACTGTTTTGATGCTGGTAAAGATATTGATATTTTGCATGTAACTGGATCTCCAGAAAACCTTTGATAAAGTCTCCCATGCACAAGCTACTGATTTGCAAACTTGAAGCTTATGGAGTAAATGGAGACATTCTTAAGTGGATTCAAAATTTCTTAAGTAATTGTAGACAGAGGATTTGTGTCAGTGGATCAGCTTCTTTCTGGTCTACTGTAATCAGTGGTGTTCCACAGGGCAGTGTCTTAGGGCCTTGTATCAACTTTATTTTAGTCTTGAAGTATTTAATTAATGTTAATAATTTTCAGTAGCACTTGTATCAAGTCCAACCTCCTCTGATATCAATAAGTATTGGAATAGTGTAAAATGGTGCAACAAGATTGTTTGAATTTGTGATGTGATAAGGAATTCCTTGTATACTTACACAAAAGGTAAAACGACTTTGTAGTCTCTGGTGCTCCAAGGCATTAATTGCCAAAAATCTCAACCCACTTGCCCGTACACTTAGCAACTAGAATGGTTGAGGGCATTACCACCAACTTATCTACTGATTTAGAAGTAGTCAGTGAGAAGAAAGATCTTGGCGTATGTGTAGGAGTGACTTAAAGCCATCTCTACACTGTCAGAGAGCTGTAGTTAAAGCTTCTCAGGTTCTCTGTTTTATCAGAAGGTGATAGTTGATATGCTTGTCTTTTTATTCAAAATGTATGTACGTCCCATATTGAGTACTGTGTACAGGTTTGGAACCCTTATCTGGCCAAAGATATAAACATACAGTACTAGAATAAGTTCAGAGACAAGCCACTAATACCTTCATGATCTCACATTTGTCATATGAAAGCCACTTAAAAATAAGGTCTGTATCCCTTTACTATAGATGCCAAAGGGGTAATTTGATTGAAGCCTACAAAATATTGAATAACTACTATGACATGGAACCTACTATTTGCACCCCTGTAGTTCAACCATTACCAGAGGCCATGGGCATCAGCTAAAGTTGATGCCTAGGTCATCAGCTAGACAACACATTTTTTGCTATTAAATCAATGGAACTATTTACCAAACACATGCAGTTGTTTTTAAGGAAGAATACGTGTCCAGAATGTTCTAGAACTCCGTAGAACTATTTAGAACTTTGAGGAAATTTGATCATTCTAGTTATTGCAGAATGTACTAGAACAGTAGTATCTATAGATGATTTAGTTTTGTACAAAAGGATTTGTCATTTGTATGCTGTTATCTCTGATTTTGCTGAGTTATAAAGTTGTTGCTAGTTATATTCTGCTGTAGTACTGTTTTTAATATTACAAATATCTCTAAACTAGTCATTCTACTGGACTAGTAGCTATCTCTGCAACAGTTGTAACTGCACCCACCATAGCAATGTTAACATTCAAGCACTATAATTATATCAGTGTTTAGACAATTTCTGGAAGCAATTTAAATATACAATTATTATAGGAAAGCCTGCCAACAATTTAGAAATCATGACCCAATCAAATAATAATAATAATACAGTAATTTGATTTGTTTCAAAGTATATAACTACCATTAAAAACAAATTCCAAACTCTCACATCACAATTTTTAAGCTGAATGAGTGTAGTTGTTAGAAAAAACTCAAAAGTGTGTAGGAGTAGTTTTACAATATGTATATTGTGGCATAATCATTGTGGTTGCCATGGACACAAATATTTTCCATTTGATTCATGGAAATTAAAAATATCATAATACAAAACGACAGAACACTGCCAATCAGAAGTTATAGTCATGCATAATTTTCTACTATTGGAAGTGTTGTAACAAGCTGTAACCTACTGTACCTTGTTGCAACCTATCATAACCTGCTGTAACCAAAAATAACCTATTGTAACCCATCATAACTCATTGTAACAGGCCTTAAATCACTGTAACTGTTTGTAACAGACTGTAGCCTATCATAACCTGTTGTAACCTATTGTAATCAACCGTAGCTTCTTGTAACCCACCGTAACTTGTGGTAACCCATTATAACATGTTGTAACATACTGTAACCCATTGTAACCTACTGAAACCTATTGTAACCTATCGTAACCCATTGTAACTTACTGTAGCCCATTGTGACCTACTGTAACCCATTGTAACCTATTGTAACCTACTGTAACCCACTGTAACCTACTGTAACCCACTGTAACCTACTGTGACCTATTGTAACCTACCGTAACTTATTGTAACCTATTGTAACTCACTGTAACCCATTGTAACCTATTGTAACTCACTGTAACCCATTGTAACCTATTGTAACTCACTGTAACCCATTGTAACACCTATTGTAATCCATTGTAACCCACTGTAACCGATTGTAACCTATTGTAACCTACCGTAACCCATTGTAACCTACCGTAACCCATTGTAACCTACCGTAACCCATTGTAACCTATCGTAACCCATTGTAACCTACCGTAACCCATTGTAACCTACTGTAACCCATTGTAACCTACTGTAACCTATTGTAACCTATCGTAACCCATTGTAACTTACGTAGCCCATTGTAACTTACTGTAGCCCATTGTAACCTATTGTAACCTACCGTAACCCATTGTAACTTACTGTAGCCCATTGTAACTTACTGTAGCCCATTGTAACCTACTGTAACCCATTGTAACTTATTGTAACCTACTGTAACCCACTGTAACCTACTGTGACCTATTGTAACCTACGTACCGTAACTCATTGTAACCTATTGTAACTCACTGTAACCCATTGTAACCTATTGTAACTCACTGTAACCCATTGTAACCTATTGTAACTCACTGTAACCCATTGTAACCTATTGTAATCCATTGTAACCGATTGTAACCCACTGTAACCCATTGTAACCTATTGTAATCTACTGTAACCCATTGTAACCTACCGTAACTCATTGTAACCTATTGTAACTCATTGTAACCCATTGTAACCTATTGTAACCTACTGTAACCTACCGTAACCCATCATAACCTACTGTAACCCATTGTAACCTACTATAACCCACTGTAACCCATTGTAACCTATTGTAACTTATCGTAACCCATTGTAACCTACAGTAACCCATTGTAACCTACTGTAACCCATTGTTACCTACTGTAACCCATTGTTACCTACTGTAACCCAGTGTTACCTACGGTAACCCATATATTGTTACCTACTGTAACCCATTGTTACCTACTGTAACCCACTGTAACCTACTGTGACCTATTGTAACCTACCGTAACTCATTGTAACCTATTGTAACTCACTGTAACCCATTGTAACCTATTGTAACTCACTGTAACCCATTGTAACCTATTGTAACCTACTGTAATCCATTGTAACCTACCGTAACTCATTGTAACCCATTGTAACCTACTGTAACCTACCGTAACCCATTGTAACCTACTATAACCCACTGTAACCCATTTTAACCTATTGTAACTTATCGTAACCCATTGTAACCTATTGTAATCCATTGTAACCGATTGTAACCCACTGTAACCCATTGTAACCTATTGTAACCTACTGTAATCCATTGTAACCTACCGTAACTCATTGTAACCCATTGTAACCTACTGTAACCTACCGTAACCCATTGTAACCTACTATAACCCACTGTAACCCATTTTAACCTATTGTAACTTATCGTAACCCATTGTAACCTACCGTAATCCATTGTAACCTACCGTAACCCATTGTAACCTACCGTAACCCATTGTAACCTACCGTAACCCATTGTAACCTACCGTAACCCATTGTAACCTACCGTAACCCATTGTAACCTACCGTAACCCATTGTAACCTACCGTAACCCATTGTAACCTACCGTAACCCATTGTAACCTACCGTAACCCATTGTTACCTACCGTAACCCATTGTTACCTACCGTAACCCATTGTTACCTACCGTAACCCATTGTTACCTACTGTAACCTACCGTAACCCATTGTAACCTACTGTAACCCATTGTAACCTACTATAACCCACTGTAACCCATTGTAATCCATTGTAACCTACCGTAACCCATTGTAACCTACCGTAACCCATTGTAACCTACTGTAAACTTACCGTAACCCATTGTAACCTACTGTAACCCATTGTAACCTACTGTAACCCATTGTAATCTACTGTAACCCATTGTTACCTACTGTAACCCATTGTTACCTACGGTAACCCATTGTTACCTACTGTAACCCATTGTAATCTACTGTAACCCATTGTTACCTACTGTAACCCATTGTTACCTACTGTAACCCATTGTTACCTACGGTAACCCATTGTTACCTACTGTAACCCATTGTAATCTACTGTAACCCATTGTTACCTACTGTAACCCATTGTTACCTACTGTAACCCATTGTTACCTACTGTAACCCATTGTTACCTACTGTAACCCATTGTTACCTACGGTAACCCATTGTTACCTATCATAACCCACTGTTACCCATTGTAATCTATTGTAATTTGTTGTGACTACTGTCATCAGCTTTAATCACTTCAAATATTTGTAATTTCCCAGTACAATTTGTTGTGCCATTCAGTTCATTTCCATTGTAACCTAGTAACTTCTGAATCCAGTTACAAGATAAATTTTCACAACATCTAAATACCTCATATTGTGCCATATCTAAGGAATTCCAACCCCAATTTTGTCATAGGGAGATAAACACTATGGGGAGATGGACCAACACCAAGACAACATAATAGGCTTGCCAAATGCCCAATTACCTCACCACACAGAAATTGGGAAGACCCCTTCACCAAACCAGTCAAAGGATCTCCACACAACCAAGGAGAAAGACAAAAGGAGCTTTTTAGAAAGCAAATAGTTCATCAGGAGCCAGAGGTAGAAAGGACATTAAAGGGCTTGGAAGGTGACATCAATAGCTGCAGGCCAGCTGTGATATCACCTGTATCAAGAACAGTGGTGTATCTACAGCAGGGCTTTGTAGGGCCTAGGCCCTGCCAAATTTGGCTAGTGTCCTACCAAACTGAAGACTATGAAACCCACAATCACTAGCTTTTCATAGGTCATAGCATTATCTAATAAGAAATTACTCACCAAACTATTAGTATTGAGCTTTCATCATAGATATCTATGCATTTTTTCAGAAAGAAAAAAACAGTCAATAATTAACTTGAAACTGGTAATCACACAATGGGGGGATATTATAACTATGCTATACATTTACCCTGTACATAGCTAGCTACTATTATTATATAGCTATAGCTACTATTTACAAAAGAGAACTTCCATTAATTTCTGAGCTCTTAATTGTTTGCAATGAAGGAAAGTGCTAACAGCAATAACCTTGGTATCATTGTAGTTCCCAAAGCAGGGGGGATTCAAAATTCTTTGTTTGGTGTTGATCAGTGCTCCCAAGGAGATGGAAGATATGATCGTTACTATACCTCATGGAAAATGTATGTGTATGTGGTTCACTCTCATTTTCTCTCACTGTTTTTGCCTTTGCCCTGGTCACCAACTTAGAATCATACACTTGTTCATGGGGAACATGATGGTGAAATTAAAGCTAGATCTCCACACAAAACTGCATTCATAAGTGATGGAGGTGGTATGGAGTCATGTGGTATGGAGTCATGTGGTATGGAGTCATGTGGTATGGAGTCAAGCTGTGCATGTCATTTTCTTCACACTTTTACTGTCATCATGCACTATAGCTAATCATCCAGCTGGCTGAAAAGTCATTCTCTTGAGAATAAACCCATGCACAATTCTTGTTTTATAACTGTATACTTGTTTTTCAGGGATCACATCAAAATGGCCTAAACCAATGTGGTGTAGCACATACATTTTTATATTGGGCATTTCAGGGTCATGTAATAAATGGCCCATGACACATGATAGACACTTCAGATTCCAGACAAGGTTTGGAAAGAGCAATGAATGGCGATTTAAACAAGTTATAGCAGAAGGAAACTTGATTTAAGCGCATCATTTTGAAGTTGAATATAACTTTCTTGTTCTATGGCAATGCAAATTCAATGACAGGCAAGGAACTCTCTAATGGCATTCCTACCTCTTGATCCCTCACTACATTATAGTAGAGCGGCGAAGTAACAAATTTTAATGAAAACATTCACTTTGTGATAAAAGCACCAAATTTTCTGTGGAAGTTAAGTAAGGTATTAGTAAATCATTAGAGATACGGTACCATGTCAAACTCATTGCCTTAGGGAATGTTTTGAAGCTTTAAAACTGGGTTTTAAGCCTATTTCTAGCTGGTCAGGAACCATACAAGTGCACTCAGAATCTCCATTTTTGCTTCAATCACATGGAAGTATTTCAAATTTGCAGATATAATCAAAAATCTTCAAAATTTGGAAAAATAAACTGTTTTTTAAATGCTTCTAATGGAGCCAATATTCTAGTGTTAAACGTACAGGCCAGAAATAAAGTCAAAAATTGCACATACATGGCTTCACACACCATGACTCTTGATGCTTCTTTATAATTATGGCAAGCTAATGACCTACCTCCCTTGATTAGCTTTAGATATGACCATCCATTGTTAGTTTATGCAGATGCAAAGTTCCAGTAGATTCCTATGGAGCACTTTTATGGCTTCCTTGATTTTCTATTGGTTTTACTTGTCAGGTTCGAATTCTTTGATGAGCATGATATGATTGGTAATTTTAATGGCACCGTATCTAATATGAAATAGTAAATTAAGCAAAATTAATGTTGTACCAAGTTTGATGCTTTTATCAAAAAGTGAACAATTTTTTCACTTAGCCGCTCTACTAAGTATTACACTGAAACTGAAGTAGTGCGGTAAAATTAAGGTTGGACCCGGAAAAACATTTGAAGAGAGCTGATTCTGGTATCATTAGAAAGCAAATTTTCCATTGAATAACATATCCAAAATCCTCTAAAATCCGCCTTGGAGAATTTTTTTATGGCCGGTTAAGTATTGAGATGATTCAGGAGAATGCATGGGTTTTCCACACATTTAATTTACCAACTTATAACTTCGGTGTTGGAAAATGGTATATATTGACTTGAAATTTGGTCAGTAGTGAGCACCAGCATCACTTAATAGTTGGATAAAATTTCACTTCATCTTGAACACACTAAATTATGGTTTCTCAATTCGGATGCTTTTGGTAGACCAAATTTATGCAAATTTGGTCATTTGTGACTATCAAAATTAATATCCATTATCTTAAAAAAATATCTCATAAGTGCACTGTAAAATAGTTGTATTAAAGTAAGAATAGGACTGGTTATATAAGTGCCTCTTATATAAATTCTGAAGGGTAACTTAGGAAGATACACCAATCAAATGATGTGCGAACAATTTTCGAGTTGATGATGGATCATAGTTATACACAGGATGGAGAAGTTGGAGTTTGATTATTTTCATTAAACAGCCCCAGATATGCTAAGTACTCGGAAAAAGGGACATCAGAAAATTATTTCATATTCAAGCTGTGAAAGTCTTGCAATTGTAGGGAGTTTTGAAGATCGGTAGTTCTAGCTGATGCACTTGAACCCAGGCTCTTTACTTGACGGTCATGTACGCTAACCACTGAGCTTTAAGATTAACCACACTGTGTGCATCTTATTCATTGGAAGGAACATAATGACTTGCCTGATCCATTACTATAAGGCTGGAAACTAAGGCTGCAGCTGATTATGACAGACATGGGACCGATCTTATTTATGTAAGTTTTCCATGCACTGCAAATTTATATGGTAACAACATATGGTATGTGGCAAGGACACTGATTTTGACAATTGTGTATACTTGTTCAGAATTTATATGAGAGGTACTTGTATATTCTATAACCAGACTTATTCTTACTATATTATTTGCAATGAGAAAATATAATATTTTTGTTAGTCACAAATGACCAGATTTGCAAAAATTGGTCTACGAAATGCATCCTAATTGAGACACCATAACTTAGTGTTCAAAATGAGTATCAATCTGAAAATTTCTTCGATTATTAAGTGATACTGGTGCTCACTGCTGATCAAATTTCAACTCAATACAAGTTTCCAATCTGAAGTTATGAGTTGTCAAGTTGGTAAATGGATGAGTGTGGAAGTCAAATCCAGTCACATACATTGAAATACTAAATCTGATTCAGCTATAAAGATGAATTTTAGAGGATTTTGGATATGTTATTCTATGAAAAAATTGCTTTTCTAACGATACCAAAATCAGATCTCTTCGAAATTTTTCTGGGTTCACCCCTTTTTTCAGTTAAATATACCGGATTACGAAGTAACTCAGCAGGTTAGTTTATGAAAAATATAGTGTTTCTGTGATTAAGCACAACAATGTCCATTTTTCTTTTTCACATGGCACATCATAACAATGCGAAATCTTGCACTTTGCAAATGAATGTAGCCTTTGGTCTTGGCCCAAAACTCACTTGGAATGGCATTAGCATACAATGTAACCACCAAAAATTTCCATAGTATATTGAACAAATCATGACAAGACCACCTACTCTAAGATGATGCTTGAAACTAATAATGGATATACTTGGCAATATACAGATGTAAATTAATGCTGCTTTACTATACAGTTGTGGGTATAGTTTCATAGTCCTGGTCTATAACACAGGATGGCACATCTGGCACTGGAAGGCTAACTTCCATTCGTATCATTATTGAAAATACTTCAGATCACAGAAAAAGCAGGCTACAATTGTCAATATTGATTGAGTCGTCTCTGCCATTGTGGCATTTCCACGTTTCACCATATTTTTATCTTGAAAAACTCACCTATTTTAAACTCATACATGAGCAAGTACTTCTAATTGCTTAAGCTTTCACTTCTACTGATGGAATTGAATTCATCCACAATCCTTGCTTCCAGTCAGAATCCATAGAATAGAATCCCCAGTAACTATCTCTCAGAACACTGTTTATTGTTTCTTCCCCGCCCACACATAAAAAGGTTTGTTGCAGTCTTCATGACCTCATGTTCTTTTGTTGTTGTTGTTGTTTTGTGAATACCATACTGTATTGTATCTAATAATTACAGCAGCAATCTAATATGCGCTCACGTGATGAATAATGCTATTAAAGATGATCTCAGATTGTTTGTGGTCAAATGTTAAAACGCCTCCTTACATGCAACAACATATCGCTCAAACTTGCCATTGTAAGCGCCATACGCCCTAAAGTATAAAGGATGACAAATAATTGAATAAAGCGGCGTGCCCTAAATCACGTGATTTTCACTATCGCCATTTTCGATCGCGAGCACACCCGTCATGTCAGCATCAGGAACAGCATCTCCCGGGACCTTGAAAGAGTCAGCCACTGTTAAGGAAGGATGGTTACAAAAGCGAGGTGAGTTTGTTGCACTGTTTATAGCGATATTCGCCAAGAATTTTATGCGAGTCAAGTAACGTGCGTATTTTTGTGTAACAATCAACCTGTAAACTGTGTAAATCAGTCAGCCAGTCTCATCTACGTTTGTTTGGAGTGTGTTAGCTTGTGTTCAATTGGTTACACGAAGCTGTCGAGCTTTGTTTATTGTAAAACCAAAATCGCGCCCACAAAAAGCGGTTAGCTTATTGTTGTTCAAATTCTCGTTAAGAGGAGGTGAACGCACTTCTACCATATACGAATGAGATGTTTTTATGGGGCGAGGACGCGTCCAATGATTGCCTGCGCTTTTGCTAAAGGTCATAGCTACTTCCTGTACAGTAAAGGAGGCGGGAACATGCTGAGTAGCTCTATTACGTCATAGGGTCTTATTATCTGTTTTGTGCATTGGTCGTGTTTCAGTTATATTTTCCACATCAATCATTTCACTGTCTGAATACACGGTTGTGTTTTCATTGTTAAATGTGTGTATACCAGTTTCTTTACTGTATTAGAGCCAACCATTTATAAAAGGGAAAACTCTTTCATATGTGTGTGCTTGCCAAGATTCTTGCCATTATGGTGGTTAATTTAATATCGTATTTAAAGTGGTTTCTGTTTAGATGTTCTAGTGTTCATGGTGTATGCATAGGATTGCTTGTATGCTATTTGCACTATATACATTTAGCTTATGGCTGAAACAAGCATTAGAAATCGTTTGCTCCATAGTGAAGGGCAATCTATATGAAGATTATTGAGTTGCAGATAATTTTGAAGCAACTTTATTTTGACACATTCAAAAACTATAGTACGTGCAACATATCCTTTTTAAAAAGCTCTGAATAGCTTGGAAATTGTCTAAAATGGTAGTTTTGTTTGTACACAGTACAAGAAGCTAACAAGTATTTTTATCTTCCAATTCATTTTGTTATCATATCATTCCTTACTAAAGTAACTGTTTTAGCAGTGATGTAACTTTATAATGTTGTTGTATAGTTAGACTACAAGCAGTTGGCCTGATATGGGATCCCTTGTTTTAAAATTTGAATTCAAATTTGAAAACATAGGAAGTGTGTGTGTATTTATGACTTCTTCCTTAAGTGTGATGTTGGTGTTTCAGCAAGGAAGTTGATTATTCAATGTACGTTTCTAGTATGGAGTATAATTTTTGCAAAAGTTTGTTGCCTTTCTTCGCTTATCGAGTTGCTTATTGTGAAGTACAAGTGTTTGTAGGATTTGGACCAAGGACTTCAAATTTGAATTCAAAATCCTAAGGGAATGATATCATGTAGTTTTAAGATTCAAATTAGTTAGCAGATGGTGGTTTGTAATGATTTTCTCAATTGTTTGTGTGTCTATAGAAATGTTACAACTTTTTGTTGTGTTTTAAATACCTTTACGATTTGTAGGCTACATGTTTTACTGTTGGCCAAATTATTTTCCAAAGAGCTCTACATGTTACATACTAATCTATGTCAGGTATGATGTACTGGTGAATTTGTATAAAGGGGAGCTGCTACACACTGTCATCTGTGTGCTTAGAAGGTTTGTCTGTGTCATTGGAGCCAGAACTAATTTTGTGTTCTGGTATATAATACTGCAGCTCACTTAAGTCTCGAAACTACATACATAGAAGATCGAATAACGTACACCCCAAAAGACTGCTTGTGTGACACAGTTATTGCATATTTTAAGTTTAACCCATTTGTTGTTTTTTAATTAATTAACCCTTCGAGGACCAGATTAATTTTCAGGAACGCGTAACTTTGCTATAAGGAAGGCAGTGGTCTTCAATAAAACGAAGAAGGATTATTGTTTGACATTGTCTTAATGGTAATTTCATACACAACAATAATATCATAACAGTTCTGTTCTACACAAAACAGTACTTGTGATATGAAGCGATGAATGAGCGATGTCATCTCAACCAAACGTCCGTTTCATTATCGCGAATTCATGAGGCAGTCACGTGATCTTTTATATACAGATTGAATCGCCATCACATGCTGAGTCTGATAGCGTTTGGCTTGATGTGCTAGGACGAAGTACCATCGAGATATGGTCGATCAAAGTAGCAGGTGTAGAGTAATGGCGGACGATAATGGAAGTGCTACTTTTTTCTTGGTAGCCTAGCAGCAGAGATTCTCTTCAAACAAAGCGATACTTGGTATGATTTTGTCAGGAATTTCATGGTGAGTATCGTGGTGTTAGCGAATTCTTTCTACTGTGTACTGATAAGTAGTTATAACGGCTTATACCAGCTCATGTACTTGTGTCCAATATATTGGATTTTGGTCTTTGAAGGGTTAAAAGAAGACCTTTAGTGCCTCTATTTTTATTTCTCTTGGTACTCAATTGCAGATAGGATTACTTTAAATGCTTGAAAGAACTTGTCTTTTCCCTTTAGTTTTTAATTGGAATCTTCAGTTTGGTATTGTGTCTTTTATTACAAGGCTAATTCAATTTTAAAAGTTTACCTCTCCCATTACAAATGGAAAAAAAATCAATGCCAATTGAAGTTCTAAGGCTTTCTAGTCAACATATATAGCAGGCTTGTTTTCCTTTCATAAAGCAGTCCATTGTGGAGGCCATATAGTTCCAACATTTCCTTCACAACATAATGTATGCCTTGTCTTTGTCGGCCAATAATTTGTTTTCAATGGGTCGCACTTGTAAGGTAATTAGAGCTGATTTCCTGACATGGGGATAGTCAGGTATTGTTGTTGACCAAATATGGCATGATACCATTCATGGACTTATCTAAAAGCCCATCTCAAGAAATGCGAGATATGGGAAATCATAAACTGACAGCAAAATAATTTTTATTACTTGACATGGTCACTATAATTGACAGCAAAATAATTTTTATTACTTGACATGGTCACTATAATGAAGTGGTCCTATTAATGAGGTCATGAAGTACGCCTTAGCTATGTTTGGGACGGTCACTATAATGCGGTGGTCTTATTAATGAGGTCATGAAGTACGCCTTAGCCTACTTTATGTGATCACTGTAGTGAAGTGAAATTTCATAATTACCATATTGTCTTGAGTTATGGCACGGATGTTTATTTCTTTCAAGCAACTTTTTACCCCAGCTACTAAAGATCAGCAACTATAAAAGACTGGTGTTTATATGTGTGACCAGTAACTCTATTATTCCTCAGTGTTGTACTCTTCTTGGTGTATTCCTCAGCTTATTCATAACTGAGAAATGCACAGCAGAATTGCTAGATATTATAATTGTACTTAGACGTTCATTTCTGACCCAGGATTTATTTCTATTATAGTTCTCTATACCCCTCGTCAACTAAATGGAACCAGATGCTTTTTTTTGATGAGGCTATACAGTGTGTATGTTACTGGTATGGTTTCACTCAGTGTAAGGCTTCTAACATCATGCATACACACTATTAGTAGGTATTAAGAGTTTATCTTTTTGAAATGTGTCCTTATTTCATAGTAGGACAGTCACTGTCTGAGCTGGGGACAATACTTGATGATCAGGTGGCTACTTTAGACTGGTGGATTAGTGTATAAACTTCTCACTTGGCAATTTAAAAGTTGGTCTTTGTGACCTTTCTATACGGGTAGCTGCTATGGTTTGTGCCATGCTTCTATTTATTTAAGGCGTATACAATTTTTTCCTTACAGTGTAGCATATAACTCTGGGAAGGCTGAGGGTCTTTTAAAGTAGTTTTCTAGTTGTGGCATTGTTATAACATTGAAACCTTTCAACAGATATAAAATATTATAACTTAAATATTTTTATTAAGGTGCAAACAACTTAAATGTCGTGAGTAAGGTGATGTATAGAAAAGTGGCCCAAATAGGTAACTTGGAGTAGAAAGTTTTGCTCAGGAGCCTACAGGGTGTATGAGTGAAGGTAGTTCAGTTCATCCCTTGGGGGGGTAGATTCATTCACAGCTGCTGTAACTTTCATGTACTTTGAATAAGGTCTGACAATTTTTAGTTACTAGTTAAAGTACCGCCGCACGTGCAATATGGAAATAAAAGTACAGGGGTTTGGGCAAGGGACTAATATAGAATGAGGCAAAACTGAGTGCTATATTAGGCTCGAGACCAAGCCCGAGTGCTTTTATTTTCATATTGTATAAGCGTACCGGTGCTTTGACTGGTTTGATGTGCTGTCTTGTCGTCTTGTTTGGGGTGTTCGTTTCGTGAACTCAAACTTCGTCAGTTTTCAGTCATCAGACAATCGGTGTCTACGTAGTACAGTTGTGCTAGTAAAAGCAAACAAATAGTATCTTTTTGGCTACTTCTGACTATTTAAAATGTTATGCACGTGATCAACTGTGCTGTATTTTCCGTTCAGTGCTTTATGGAAATAATAGCTCTCTTATTCGTTTGATCTTCGCCTCCACAGGTGCTTAAAGTACAGGTATTGTGTGATAGTTTACAAGGTGTGAAAAAGAATGATTTATGTACATGTGTATTTTCTAATATGGAGCATGTACGTAACAGTTTATCAATCATAGCCTACCCAATTTTCACCATGAATGGATCCAGAGACGTCCGTTCTATTGGTAGTAGAAGTACTAATTTCACTCTAAATTTGGGTACTTTTGAAGTTTTTTAAAAATGGTAACAATATTACAGGTGGCGGCTTTTCTACAGGGCCTCGGGTCGTCACCTTTGGACCTACAGGGCTCCAGAAACACAGTCACAAATAGCAGACCCAGAGGAGTGGTACTAGCCTAGCTAGCTAACTGTTTGTGACATAAACACGTTTTGATTTTTGTCCAGAAATGGTATCTGTTACTAATCTCGTCTCAAATTTTAGTGGTTTTACTGAAACTAGCTAGTATGAAGCAAAAACGTGTTTTATTGGATTTTATGTGCAACATTTATTACCAAAAGAATTTTATGCAACTTTTTAACTTTGTTTTCCAGTAGTACTGCACCAGTATTTCAGAATGTACAGAACCACACCATATAGTCTTGGCTTTTGTAAAGAAAGACGGTTTGCTATAAAAGGATAAAATGGATGTCTAAGATTGAATTATATTTTCATAAAAATATTTGAAGTTGACAGCGCAATAAGGATGTGGTTTTGACTTAATGGAATTCCTCTTAAAACCATACTTAGCCAAATTAGGAAATGCTGATTTATAGGCGTCTAAACCTTGTGTCTGTCATGTGCTTAACCTTTGGATGGATTTGTGAAATGAAATGTAATGTTAGTGGAGAATTGTAACAAAGCGATGTTGATTCTGTAGTATAGAGTACACAGAAGCTAGTCTTATTGCTTATGTTATTAGCCAGGTTATATAGTGTGTCATGCCTTGTAAGTAGGTTTAGGATTGATCGGATACTCACAGATACCTTTCAGTACTCAAACAATGAATATGCAAATTCTTGTACGTAATTTACCAGCTAAGTGAGCAATTCTGTTGTTCTGTTGTAACAGTGGTACTTCTATCCCATCCGTATACTTAATCTCTGTTTTTGTTTTTCTTGTTTTCGCTTTGTGTAAGTTGTCTTCTCCTGCTTACTTAATTCTGTATGTGTTTTGTTACTCCCAACAAGGAAGAATGGCTTTGCCGATTGTTGAGAGGTTAAAATAATAATCAAGCAATCTGAGCCACAACTTCGCTAAAGCTGACTTGTTATAAAGTTTAACTACATGTATTATTATAGTCACGCTCAAAGTAATCCCAGATGTTAGGAGAATACTGTACATCTTTTACAGTGTAGCTGCCAATGTTTTATAACGCTGCCGATAGTTGGTATCCAAGTGTTATAAAATATTTGGGGATACTCATCAGTGTAGCAACAACTTGTCATATCCCTACTGGTGGAGGTGTGCATTATTTGGAACTTTTATTATATTTCTTTGCAGGTGAATACATAAAGAACTGGAGACCAAGATGGTTTGTGCTAAAGAGTGATGGACAATTTATCGGATTCCGTAACAAACCTACACCTGGTGCTCCTCCAGCCCCTGGTGGGGAACCATTAAACAACTTTAAACTAGATAGTAAGTGTGTGTGTAGTGTAGTGTATGTGTGTAGCATGCATTTGTGTGTGTGTGTGTACTGTGTACTGTGTGTGTGTGTACTGTGTACTGTGTGTGTGTGTGTGTAGTGTATGTGTGTAGCATGCATTTGTGTGTGTGTGTGTACTGTGTGTGTGTACTGTGTGTGTGTGTGTGTGTGTGTGTGTGTGTGTGTGTGTGTGTGTGTGTGTGTGTGTGTGTGTGTGTGTGTGTGTGTGTGTGTGTGTAGTTTGTGTTTGTGTGGTGTCCGTGTGTGTGAGTGTGTGCATGTACGTGTGGTTTAACTTGTAAAATATTAACCATTTTACTTAGTTTTTACCCATGTTCTGCCTGTATGTATGGAAGGCAATAATATGAAGCTAACCTTGAGGCGTTAGGTGTGGTGCTAATTGGGGATGGCTCTCATTTTATTCTTACACAATAATAGACACTGCATGTTGCAAAAAGTGCAAATTAATACCTTTGCAGTATCAACAAGGAAGACAAAGTAAGTCCGTGATGCATATGCTTTATAGCTGTTGTGGTAAGTTGTCAAAAAGGCACAAACAGATGACAACAAGCCCATTGGCTTAGTCATTATTGAGGTATGCTTTTCTTAGGGCATTAGCCACAGTGAGTAGATAATTCTGTAAATAAAAGGTAACAGTAAAGGCTACTTCATTTTTGGTTGCTCTGACTGTACTTTTAGGCAGCACTTAGCCAGTTATCATGGAGGTAGGTAATTAAAGCTGAATGTTGTCTCATCGGAAAATTCAAGCCTTCACACACACACACACACACACACACACACACACACACACACACACACACACACACACACACACACACACACACACACACACACACACACACACACACACACACACACACACACACACACACACACACACACACACACACACACACACACATACACACACACACACACACACACACACACACACACACACACGCACACACACACACACACTATTACAAGACAGGATCGATGGCGAGACAACGGATCAAGGTCCAGCACGCGAACCAACCCAAACTCTTATTACTACTTTCTAATCTCCAGCCTCTACACATGCGCAATATATACACCATCATAACACACAGACTCCCACAAAATACCCCCTACAAAGAGAAGGTACACTACAAAAGCGAGGTGGGTGGTAAGTACAACATGACACAAGTACATGGGTGTATATAAGCAACAAAACAAAAAAAAAAAACCAAGTATGCATACAGTTCCTAAATGACATAATCCATAACAACAATATGCCAAAAGGTAAAATCAACTAAGGGAAGAGAAAAAAAAAAACAATCGTTCAAACCTCACATAGCTCTAGACAGAGCGTCTGCCAGCACATTATCATGTCCTTTTACATGACATATTTCCAAGTCGTTTTCTTGAAGGGCTAAGCTCCACCGAAACAATCTCTGATTGCTGTTCCTTATCTTATTGATGAACACTAATGGATTGTGATCCGTGAAAACTTGGACTGGAGCAACTGTGGGACGTAGATAAGTGTCAAAATGCTGAAGAGAAAGCAGTAAAGCCAAAGTCTCTTTCTCGCATGTAGAATAGTTACATTGGTGAGCATCAAACTTTTTGGAAAAATAACAGACAGGGTGATCGATCCCTTGTAGGTCCTCTTGTAGAAGGACACCGCCCACTCCAATGTCACAGGCATCCACAAACAACTTAAATAGTGCACTGAAATTGGGTGCAACAAATACTGGTGCCAATAACAACACTGACTTAATTCGTTCAAATTCACTCTGACAAGCTGATGTCCAGACAAATTTCTGTTTCTTCTGAAGAAGTGCAGTAAGCGGAGAAGCAATTGTGGCAAAGTTGTGACAAAATTTCCGATAGTACCCTGCCATTCCCAGGAATCTCATGAGGTCACGTTTATCTTTAGGTACTGGGTACCTCTGAATGGCTTCAACCTTAGCTGTCACCGGAGCGACCTGACCTTGACCAACTACATAGCCTAGGAACACAACATGAGTATGACAGAATTCACTTTTCACTAGGTTTACCGTCAACTTTGCATCACGCAGTCTGAACAAAAGATCACGGAGCTGAACAAGGCACTGTTCCCAATTGTCACTGTATATTACTAGATCATCTATGTACGCACCACAACCTTTCAGACCTGAAGTCACCTTATTTATCATCCTCTGGTAAGTAGCTGGGGCGTTTTTCATCCCAAAGGGCATTACAGTATATTGGTATAGCCCGTCTGGTGTCACAAATGCTGATGCTTCCTTTGCCTGCTCAGTTAATGGCACTTGCCAGTAGCCTTTTAACAAATCAAATTTGCTAATGTACTGAGAATGTCCGATTTGGTCGATACAATCATCTACTCTAGGTATCGGGAAAGAATCAGATCTGGTCACAGCATTGACTCGTCTAAAATCAGTACAAAATCTAAATGTACCTTCTGGTTTGGGAACCAGGACACAGGGGGAGCTCCACTGGCTCTGACTCTCCTCAATGATGCCATTATGTAACATGTATTCCACTTCATGTCTTAAAGCAGTCAACTTAGCAGGGTTCACTCGGTAAGGGTGCTGCTTGATAGGGCGAGTATCACCAACATCTACATTATGACAGGTAGCCGTTGTCCTCCCTGGAACATCAGGAAATAGATCAGAGAATTCCTCAACAAGCTGCTTGATTACAGCACTCTCGTTCTCTGGGAGATGATTCAACTTGTCACTTATCTTGGCAAGGATGTCTGAGTTGTGCAGCTTCATACCCTTCTCCACAGGACTAGGATCAATTCCATTATTAGGAGGGTGACTACTTACAGTGGCTATATTAGTTACAGTTCTGCAAGAAGTGGGACCATCCTTACCATGGTAAGGTTTTAACATGTTGATATAACAAAGTCGCTTCAGATTTCATCTGTCTGGGGTGCTAATTACATAATCAACTTCACTTGTCCTCTTCTCCACTGTATAAGGTCCACAATACCGGGCTTGGAGGGGGCTACCATGAATGGGGAGCAACACTAATACCTGGTCTCCATGACGAAATGTCCGTGTTCTAGCCTTTCTGTCGAACCATGTCTTCATCTTACACTGACTCTCCTTAAGTTTCTGCCGTGCCAGGTCATTAGCCCTCGTTAGTCTTTCCCATACATCTGATACATGTGTGAGAAGATCATCTGATGAGTCTTCAGCTAACCACATCTCCTTGAGGAGTTTCAATGGGCCACGTGGGGTATGACCGAACACTAACTCAAAAGGGCTGAATCCCAACGACTCCTGTACAGACTCATGTACAGCAAACAGTAGGAGTGGAATGCCTTCGTCCCACTCTCTCTTCTCCTGTAGGAAGTAAGTCCTCAACATGTTCTTTAATGTCTGATGGAATCTCTCTAATGCACCCTGTGACTGGGGGTGGTATGCAGTTGACTTCACTTGCTTGATACCCAGTTGAAACATGACCTCCTGAAATATCCCAGACATGAAATTTGAACCCTGGTCGGACTGAACTGACTGAGGAAGCCCCACCAGAGTAAAAAATTTGATCAAAGCCTTCACTATCTGTGGTGTCCGGATACTTCGGAGCGGAATGGCCTCCGGATAACGGGTAGCCACACACATTATGGTTAGGATATACTGGTTTCCACTCTTACATTTGGGAAGTGGCCCCACACAGTCAATAATAACGTGCGAAAATGGCTCACCTAACACTGGAATGGGCTTCAGAGGAGCCACTGGTGGCTTCTGATTGGGCTTTCCCACCATCTGGCAAATATGGCATGAACGAATGAAGCTCTTCACATCTCTGTGAGCTCCAGGCCAATAGTAGTGATTCAACACTTTACAATAGGTCTTCTTGATACCTAAATGGCCAGCCATAAATACAGTGCCACGATACTTCCCCGGGAGAACAATCTGATGCAGAACTTTCCATTCATCACCCGCAGGGACGTCTGGTGACCGCCACTTCCTCATAAGCACACCCTCCTTCCAGTAATAGCAACTTGGTATTACAGCAGCTTCCTTCTCACTAACAGCATACTGACTAAGTGACTGCATCTCAGAGTCACTCTCCTGCTCTTTAATTAGATTCTGTCCAGACAAAGCATGGTTAAAATCTAACTCATCTACCTGCTGCTCTGCCAAGTTACTGGGTGAGACAATAGGTGAGTGCTTCAAAAATGTGTCAGCTAAATCCAGTTGTTGACTGTCCATATTCAAATTTGGTGTAGATTGTTGGTGTTCATTCTGTTCAACTGAGACCCGGGAAGATGATCTAGCTCGCGCCATAGCCCGTGTAACAGCACAGGCAGGAAATAACTCTGAATTCTGTTTTCCCGTTCCTTCATCATTACAGCTCATCTGAGGCACCTCTGAAACTTGAGGGTTCTCCACTACTCTTCCTCCAGCTAGATCATTTCCCAACAGGACTGTGGTTCCTCTCACAGGTAAGGAGGGCCTAACTCCAATTATCACAGGACCACTGAGTAGGTTACATCTCAAAAACACCCTGTGCAATGGTACCTTCATTGTTCCTAGTTCCACACCTTGCAGCAACACACTAGTTCCAGTAGCTGACTCATTCGAAAATGGCAAAGTATCTGCTAGTACCAGAGATTGTGATGCTCCCGTATCACGTAAAATTGTTACTGGATTCTCTCCCACTGAGCCAATAAGGGATATCGTTTTACCGTGACACAAAAGGCTCATATTCAACTGGGACCTTCATTGACTCCGCTTCAACACTACTATCTTCTAACTTATGGGGTGCAACAACAGAATTACTACGAGTTTTACCATCCTTCCTCTCAAGGGCTGGGCACTCAGCTTTGACATGTCCTCTGCGCTTACAGTAATAGCAGGTCGGGCCCAGTGGCAACCTGGGTGTTCCCCGATCATAAGGATTCTGTGGACCTGTTCTACTTCTGTGGTCACGCTTTCCTGTGCCTGAAGTTTTATTTACAGGATCTGAACGGGCATCTGGCCTGTTAAAGCTGTTTCTGTGAGTCAGTGCATAGTCATCAGCTCTGGTTGCCGCTTGATGAAGGTTATCCACTTTCTGCTCATCTAGGTAAGTCTTTATCTCAATAGGAAGGCAGTCTTTAAAATCTTCTAATAGGATGAGCTGTCTCAGTTTCTCAAAGTCACCATTTACTTGATTTGAGGCACACCACCTATCAAACAGAGTTTGTTTCTCTCTGACGAATTCTAAATATGTCTGTGTCAACCCTTTCTTGGTGCAACGGAACTTTTGGCGATATGCCTCCGGCACCAGTTCATAAGCCTTCAGGATGGCTGACTTTACCGTGTTGTACACAGAGCTTTGATCGACAGATAAAGCTGAATAAACTTCTCGGGCTTTCCCAACTAGGGTACTTTGAAGTAACAAAGTCCAGACTTCTCTGGGCCACTCCAAACTTGTTGCCACCTTCTCGAAGTGCAGAAAATACCTGTCTGGTTCTGTCTCCTGAAAAGGAGGAACAAATCTTATATGCCTTGTCACATCAAACTTCTCCAAGACACTGGTAGGTGTTTTAGCAGTAGCTGTAGCCAGTTCCAATTCCTTTGCCTTCAATTGTACAGCAATCTCACATTCCTTAATCTCAAGCTCTTTTATTCTTTATTCTGAATTGTGCCTCATGCTCCCTTTCCTTTTCTTGTAATTCTAACCGTTTCATTTCAATAAGGTTACTTTCCTCAATAGCCTCTTCATCGTCTGACACAATATTCTCATCCATTAAATAATTACTCACAAGCTTCTTCACATCTCCCTTCCTCATCGAAGTACTTACTTCTGGTTTAAAATGGTTTGCCAGCGCTACTAGTTCTGACCTCTTCCGCTCAGCCAATTCACTTAACTTAGGAGCAGCTACGAAGGTTTCAACACTGAACGACATATCTACAACTCGCAACGATAGTCCACAAAACAATAATCCACGAAACGAAAGTCCAATAACAATAATAATCACCACCAAATAAAATCCACAAAACGATTCCAATTGTAGCTCACCATATGGCGACCATGCCATACACTAAGATCACTGTCTACAATGCCAGGCGACGACCAACTAGCCTAGCACAAAGAGAAAACAAAAACAAAGCGGCTCAACAACAAAAGTCACACCTGTTTCGGTACCTTTGACCCGGTACCAAGGATTTTGAGCTTAGGCGGAACGACCTCCGCAGTGACTTCTCCGCTGCGACGACAAAAGTTCACAATGTCGTTGGTTTTCTCTCCCGGACAAGCCCCCACTTGTTACAAGACAGGATCGATGGCGAGACAACGGATCAAGGTCCAGCACGCGAACCAACCCAAACTCTTATTACTACTTTCTAATCTCCAGCCTCTACGCATGAGCAATATATACACCATCATAACAACACACACGCACACTACACTACACACACACTAACACTACACTGCACACACACACACGCACGCACCACACACACACGCACACACTAACACTACACTGCACACACACTAACACTACACTGCACACACACTAACACTACACTGCACACACACTAATACTATACTGCACACACACGCACGCACGCACACACTAACACTACACTGCACACACACTAACACTATACTGCGCGCGCGCACACACACACACACACACAAATATAGTGGTACATTGCTATAATTTTTATGTACCCTAGTAATGTGTATGCTATCATAATGTACTATGTTGCCACACTTGTGTACTCCTGTTAGGAATACATTTGATGAGGAATGATAAAATCAAGAAGAATGCTTTTGTACTACGGTGAGTAGCAGTACAGCATATAATTTATCTTGTGGCTGTTTCACATGGTGTACGTAATAGGGTAGTTTTGTATTCAGAGTTGATTGCAGAATACAAATTTTTTAGGAGATATATTCATTCGGTAGATACGATACAATTTTGGTATAAATTTGAGTCTTTTCCTATTTAATATCAGTCTGCTACATTCCAATTTTTGCTTACAGATACGGTGTAGTGCACTGCCATAAGAAGCCGAAATAATATGTGTCTTGTTTTCAGGTGTCTACAATGGACCACATTTGTAGAGAGGACGTTCTGTGTTGATACAGACGCGGAACGTACAGAGTGGATGGAAGCAATACAGAAAGTAGCAGATAATATCCTCCAACAAGATAACCAGAATGCTAAATCTGAGTTGGCTGCAGCTGGGGGTTCTGGAACTCTTAATGGAGGCCAGGATCCTATGTCAAACAAGGTGTGTGTGTTTGTTTTTCTGTGCACTCGTTCGATGTACATAATAATGTGCTATATAGATGGTCTATGCCTTTGGGTGTGTTACATTGCTTGTTGGGGAACTTTCATACTTGTAAATACCGAGTAAAAAACTTTAAATTGCACACACAAACACACATCCTCATTAGTCTCGTCCCCAGTTACCCACACGTTCGATCATGCGGAGGTCATCTAGTGATTTTGCTCCACTTTCTTGGTCCTAGTGGAATATTGCTACAACGTGTTTGTTGTATTCATTCATACAGTTCTTGCACTACATTCAAATGAACAAACTTTCCACCCACTTAAAGGAGTGTTCCTTTATAAAAATTGCTGGAATGACTAATAAATGCTGATTAAAACTTGATGAACTTGTAAAATCTTCTTAACATTTGACTTGGAACAATAATCAACGGCAAAGAAGACCTTTAGACAACTACTGAGGTAGTTAATGTACAATTTCTGGGCCAAGAAGTTGACTAATTTCACCAGACAACCTTTCGCGTGACCGAATGTGTGGGCTGGTGGGGATGAGACTATGTCCTCATACATTGACGTGCTGCATACATACACACACGCATACATATAAAAAAGCCTTTAAAGCATGCAGTATTTCCAAGAATATTTGTTTAATTTAAATTTAATTTGGTGCTCGTTATATAGAAAATGGATGATTTTGAAATGTTGAAGGTTTTGGGAAAAGGTACTTTTGGAAAAGTAAGTATCTTAGTGTGAATAGTGATTGTATGTATTGTGTAAACGCTTTAAATAATTAGAAGATGTATAGCTGTGTTTTATGTGGATGATGCACAGTCACTATGGAAATAAGCATTGTTGCTATGGCAACTTTTGTGTTTGGTTCAGTAATAAAATTTAAATAAGAACTAGAAATCAGAAAATTTCAAGTGTACAGTAATTATTAAGTTTGTACCAGTCAATCTGCTGGAATGTTCAATGTCAGACTTCCTCTACTTTTTATTCATGTATCCATCATTTCTACTTGATGTCATCTGATGTATTGATGTGACAGTTTGTCTGGTTACATACAGGTGTTATGTTTTGTGTTTTTAAGCCGCTAGCTGAACGACTGAAAGCAACTGTGTTCCATACAGCCAGCATTACCTGCCTATTTCCACAACTATCCGAATGCATGTTGCTGACAAGTATCACCTTGTTTGAAGTCATATATTCTCGATGATAAGGCAGAAGTGTACAGTTGGAAGTACAATAGTGGTATTTTAGACAAACATTTTTTGTATGTTTGAGCTCTTAAGTAAATATGGTATAAGAAGGATCCTAGGGAACGTCTTCTACTCTCCTACATAAATCATATAGAATGATGTAATCATCATCTTTCCAGCTTCTAGTTCTTTGTTGGTGTGTGTTCAAACTGCATTATACATACATGTTGTACGTGTATACAACAGTTTAGAATGTATGACAATTTCAATAGTCTTGTATTGTCATCTTCAGAGGCTCGTAAAATTTCCTCTCAGACTTGGAAGTAATTTGTGACCGGAAATTTGATAAATATTATACTCTGAGCCAACTGGCTCATCCGGCCTGCTCCACTAATGTTATGCACTCAACCAATCAGATCAGTTCGTCATGTAGTAGTCACTGTGGAGTATAAAATAGAACCTATGGCTTTGGGAGCCATTTTGTAGTCACGTTGGACAAATGGAGTTCCATGTTATTTGTATTTATAATGTATTTATAATGTATTTATGGATGATTTCTGGTCTGTTTTGGAGTAATTGCAAAGCTTCTTGTATGCCTCAAGTGTTAGCCTTTTCTTTTTTATTTGTGTCACTTTTTGTTGCTAGGTGGTGCTGTGTAAGGATAAGGTTACTAAGGAGGTGTTCGCTATGAAGATATTGAAGAAAGATGTAATTGTTGCTAAGGATGAAATAGCACATACTTTGACTGAGAATAGAGTGCTGCAATCAACTAAACATCCTTTCTTAACTGTATGTCTGTGTGTGCGTGTGTGCATGCATGTGTCTTGTGTGTACATGTACAGGGTGTATATATATGCTTACACATTCACTCGCTGCTACATATATCAATGTGTTTACCTAATGGGTGTGGTTCAGGTGGGACTTCAGGTGTCTACACCTTCACCAGTGAGACATGGTACAGTCTCTTGGGGGAGTCCAGTAAATTTTCCTACACTAACTCTTAGCACCTGAGTAGTAGTGCACCATTGTCTAAGTCAACTAAGTACTACGTACGCGTGAATGTGTGTATATGGCAGATGAAGGCTTGTGTTGGCTTGTGTGTGTATGTGTAGTGTAGTGTGTACGTTTTCTTAGTTGTGTGTTTGGTTCATATGTTTCTCACTTCGTTTCCACAGTCTTTGCGATACTCCTTTCAGAATGATACTCGTCTATGCTTTGTCATGGAATACGTGAATGGAGGAGAGGTACGCATGTGTGTAGTGTATTGTAGTGTAGTGTAGAGCGTGTGGTGTAATACTGCCCACACTGGTTGAGCCAGTATTACAAATTGTCAATATTTGATGTGTTAATTTGTACTTAAGAACACTTAAAATGTGTAGTGTAGTGTGTGTAGTGTTTTTTAACCATTGCTACCTGTCAATAACAAGGTAATGTGTCACTTCTATAAACCAGGTGCCCAAGCAATTAGCACTATTCCTCAGTAGGCAATTTATCAACTATTGTATTACTTATCTATTTAGCCATTGTAAGTATTGTGATTTAATGTATCTTGCAATTCGTGAATTACTTTGTAATTCGTAAATTATTACATTGCTATGCAGTGCTAAGGAAGCACAAACCACATATTACACACTGAGGTATCAATTGTTTTATGGTGTGTCTGTCGTGTTTGCTTATGAAAATTCTCTTGCCAGAACCTGGTTCTGCTCTTCATTTTCTTTCGTGCATGAGAGGAACACACCCCCTTTCGACTCCAAGAGATATGCAATTTCTGGTAGCCTACAAGTTGTTGTTTGGTTGCTACAACATCCTTACAGCCCCCACTAAGAAGACTGTTCACACAATATTCAGAAACCAGTTTCACCTATATTTCAAACTGACATAGAATCTACAGAGCTCACAAACTGGCTGCTTTTAACTTCATTACCACATAAGTGGACAGACAAATAAACGTACATGCATACATGTTTCTCAGAAAGCAATTTCAGTAAACTAGGCATGCCCATAGCCTACCTTCCGCCAGCTGTGAGCACACACTTTGTTTAAAAAATCATATGCGTACCTGATTGTTGGACACCTTGGCCCATTTGTTTTAATTTAATGTACACACATTTGGAAAAGCCCTGAAATCAGGATACCTCTCTAATATAAATACTTCAAATAGAGTGGTCCTAAAAGTATTGTTTTAGTAATTTCTGGTTGGTGTTCTATGTTGTTATACAGCATACCAAGTGCAGTGTATTTCTTAATCAAAACTCAATCCCACAATGTATTGTTTCGAAGTGTTGTATAAATGGGATGAGGGCGTATGTGTGTGTACAAATTAATAGTAATAGTGTAAATTGTTTGGAAAAGAATTTTTTGAGAAGTTGCTCTTATTAAAAGAAGTGACTTGTGATGTTGTGTCTTGGTGTAATAGTTAGAGACTTTCCATGGGGATCTTTGTGATTTTAAAAACCTGAGAGCCAAGGTTTTTTAAGGCACAAAGACACAGAATAGTTACGTTTGTATGTATTTTGTGATATAGTAAAACCCCATCATGTTTGTTAATTTTTTTCCGTTGAAAGTGAATGTCTATTGAAAGATTTTGGCATAGTAAAATCTATTGGAAGTATAAATACTTTAAACTTACAAATTGCAAGAGACAACCAGTGCACACTACAATTGCTGGAGCTGTGTTTGTGTTTGTTTATTTAACCCTTTGTCCCTGAACGCCACTATAATGGCTTTGCTTCTTAAAAATAAAATTTATTTTGTGGAAAATGCTGTAAGTGTTTTGATATATAGTGCTTGGGCTCCTATTAATCTATGTATGGGACACCCATTCTCCATGGTTACCACTAAACTACTCACAATGGAAAAATCTACGATATTGAATAAATGCACTTTTGTATTTGTTTTCAGAATTAAGGCATCAGTATAGCCCAGGTGAATCCTTCATATACAAAGAGTGGTTGCTCAATAAGAGGTCATGTGTGTTCTATTAAGGTAGACATCGCAATTTATGTTCTATTAGTGAATATAAAGTAATAGAACTTCTGGAAGTTTCAGCTGTCCTTGTAGAGTTACCAAGGAGTGAAAATGTGTCTGTGTGTCCCTACACATTGAAGACTGCAATGGCAACTAAATGATCTTGTCCCCACGATTCGTCGCCTGGTAAGGTAAATGTATGTTCTATTAGAGCAGTTGAACTTAATTTTCCATTCTTCCTCGCTCACAAAGGTGTCATCCTGCAAGGTGCAGAGTGTGGCATTGTAGGAACCCTGACTGTTTCCTTCTCCCTTGAAGTGGTGTTGCTAGTAATCCTCCGTTGTAGGTCTGTCTATAGTCCCTGACCTGCTTGTCGCAGTAGCTATACTTCGTCTAGTGCACAGCAGGATAGGCCTCAGGGCGTCTATCCCTGTAGTGGACAGCGCAGCAGGGTGCAGAGTGTGTCTTTCCGGCGACTCTACCTTGTGTAGTCTCTGTCAAGTAGCGTGATAAAAATAATTATCACTCACAGACTTGCCACACCCACTACGAAACTCTCCTTTATTGATTGTTTTCTTCCTTGCTGTGGTGTGCTGGTAATCCTCTGTTAAAGGCATCCTGACTATCCTTGTAATGAGCGCAGCAGGATGCAGAGTGTGTGTTACCGGTAAGTCTTTCTAGCGTAGTCTAGTCGTAGACTGGCCACACCCACTACGAAACTCTCCTTTTATACTGGTGGCTGTGTTTGCCGGATGATAGCGTACACACCAGATCACATGATCAAATTTGCTGATGTGATTGGTTAAATCCTGAAAAAGTGATTGATCCTACTTCATTGTAAGCTTTTAGTCTACATGACGTCATCTGATTCTTTTGGCAATGCGTGTATACCGGAACGCCATATACACGTATTGTAAACTTATAATGGCCATTGACAGTGATAAGTATCTCGCAACCAAGGTTAGCACGTATTGATAGACACGAAAACCACCTTATGACACATAGATTTGGACAGGTAGTTGGTCTAGCGAGTTTGAAGCTAATTGGGGGAAAACCAGGGAGGAGGTTTTGTTTTAAAATTTTATGGTCTCGATTTTCCGTTTCTCGTTCTGTCGTCCATAGGGGGAGAGAAACGTCTAGTCTAAGCTGGGATGGGGAAGGCTGGTAACACGATAAGGGTGTGCAGAAAGTTTTGGACACATTCGGTCTTCCTCGGGTAGTTATGGTGGTTTAAAGGATATTTCCCGTAGTTTGACGAATCACCACCAATCCCGGATCAAAATATCTGCCTCAAATTTTAGATTTGAATGGTACCGATCCGACTGGAATCCGATCAAGAACGAAGGGGCAGTGCTGGAAAGAGTTGGAGAAGTGAAGTAGTTAGTAGTGTTTCTCCTGCTGCTTAAACCTCAACCTCTGCCTGATTTCAGTTTAAAATCTTTTCCTTGATTGACAAGAACTGCCATTAGCTCAACCGCTCATGAAGATGACAAGAAGAAGACTGACTTTAAATGATTTGTTGAAAGCACTGCTGTGCCAAACAATGGATGACATCAACTTGTAGATTGATGAATAAACTTTCCACATGACTAGAATTTACAGAATTCACAAACCTCAAGGATTATTCTTCCTTAAAATGTTACGCGAGTTACACCATAGTGTTTAAACAAAGAAAAGCCGTACCATTTTGTTCTTTATGACGTCAGCATTCTGAAAATTCAAACTGCAAGTCTGTATGACCTTCCGTATACAAGTTACATGGTGTGACTGTCATGTAGTGTAGTATGGTTTAAAGGTTTTATGCAGCTTCAAGGTTCAACAGTTTCTATAGTATATTTATGCAATAACTCGTGCCTATGAAAGTACCAGTTATTGAAATATACTATTTATAGTACTACTTAACCTGCAAAAACACCTTTTTATTAAAGAGTCTGACACTTTATTTACAACCAATCAAAGTTTTACCTAACATTTCCTATGGGAGCCACAAAAGTACATAGTTTGTTGTGACCCTATTAAAACCTTTGGTGAAGCCAAACTGCACGTTGACACCTCACTGTAATCGATAATCAGCTAGTTGGCTGAAGTACTGTTTATTTTTGTTGAGAGCACAAACCATACTAGCTTTTTTTCTCTTGTACATACAATGAAAACCCTTTGGTTCCGAAGTTAATTAAAGAACGTTGAATTAATGCGACCGCCACTATAGTGGCTCTCACAGCACATCATGTGTTCAAAGACATAATATTGTAAACAGAATATCTTATAACACACTATTCTGTGGTTAATAGCCATTTTCTTTAGCTTTATCTGAACATCATAGCATGATCGAGCATGATATAAGGTAAAATAATATTTGCAACTTCTAACATGACCATTACAATGATATTATCTGGATAAAAGAAATAAAGAAGAGTTAGTGAAGTTATACACAATAGTGCACCATTCACAGATGTTTTCTTCCAAGAATCTTTTCCATCGTATGGTACCTATGTGAATATTGTATATTATATTGTCAGTATGTTAAAGTGCATGATAAATAGTTAAGCTTGTTTGAATTGTCATGTCACTACAGTGTGGTATAGGCTATGTGTCTGACTGGAAATGGAACACACAACTCAAGTTATCAAAAGTTATAAAACAATGAAAAGTATTCTTTGTTTTTAGAAAGGGTTTATTAAACTTCAAAGATCCTTGATAGTAGCATAAGTGGGCTAATATTGACTTATATTTTGTTAGTTGGAGGTGTACTTTGTGTTAATTGGATAATTCTTTTAATCGACATTTTCACTATGTAGAGAGGTTAAATGTCATGTTATAGAGAGTTCAACTATACTAAGTCACCCTGTAGAGAGATCAGCTACATTACAAGTCATCCTGTGTCCAATTCTTGGTCCATTGAGTTCTTCTGTTTAGCATTTATATATCAATAGCATTGTACAAAATATGTCAATCTTCACAACACCTTGGATAGGTATTTCACAATTTGTATTTCTTCATCATGGCTAAAGTACTTCTGAATTCTTTACTTACTGACTAACTAATTGATGTAGTAATAACTAATGCTACGAGATTGACTTTTTTGCAGCTAGACATTGTCTATCATGTGCCTTTTACCTATACCATAGCAGCTACCTTGAACTGACCTTTGACCTTCTCTGTGTCCTGTTTCTTATTGCTTGCAGCGCAAAGGTGTCAAATCATGGGTATCACCTAACCAACTTCATTTTGGTGAAGTTCAGTTTAGTGATGCACCGATAAGAGATTTTGTCGATTATCCGATTAGCCGATATTGAAAATCATATAATGGCCGATA
This sequence comes from Dysidea avara, assembly GCF_963678975.1. Classification (NCBI taxonomy): domain Eukaryota; kingdom Metazoa; phylum Porifera; class Demospongiae; order Dictyoceratida; family Dysideidae; genus Dysidea; species Dysidea avara. The sequence continues at coordinate 49,555,626 of NC_089273.1, forward strand.
CCGATAACCGATCTGATGTTTATGTTTACCAAAATTTCACACATATTTTGTGAAATTGCCACTTTTAAACTTCATTATTTTGCCTTATTTTTATATGAAAATACCACCAGGATCAGTAAAATTAATCAGCTAATAATCTACTAATAATTACCGATACCGATATTGCTGAAATGTAGCCGATAAACTGATTTACCGATTAATCGGTGCATCACTAGTTCAGTTTCAAGTGTGATGATAGCTATTGGTAAGGCTCTAGTTTTCATTATTCCACAAACATTCCATTACAGCCTGTTTGAATGGAACAGAATATCACATCAATTTTAATTTTTTGATACCTACAGTGTTTAATCATCCACATACTTGTACTAATCGTGCACTATTGTATGGTTGTGACTTGGTATTAGTAGTGTTGTTGTTGCTATGGTAGCTGTTCTTCCACTTATCCCGAGAGAGGGTGTTCTCAGAAGACAGGACTCGTTTCTATGGTACTGAGATTACACTGGCCATTGAGTACCTACATCAAAATGGGATTGTATATCGTGACCTGAAGGTAAATAGAATAATGTGTTTAATACTCTGTGTGTGTATGTAGTAGTAAATGTTGTAAGAACTCAGCTCAAGATTCGGTCACTGGAACATCTGATACCATTTTTTTTTCTGCAAAGCCAATAAAACTCTAATAGTGCAAGTTTCTAGAAACTCAACAACTTGGACATTGTATGTTATCTAGCTGTAATTAGGGTCTTTTGCTGTGTTAGTAAGTCACTAATAGGGGGGAAAACATGTTTAAAGTGGTTTTCCTAATGTAACTACCCTCGTAATAAAATCCACCTGTCTAAACCAGCCAACATGAAAATTTCCGGATCATCATTTGTGTACAAAGTGACCTGCCTAATGTAACCACCTGTGTAATAAGGTCACCTGTCTATACCAGCCAACTTTTAATACTGTACATGCTAAAAGTTACCATAAAATATTTTGTCTTTTCTTGCAGCTGGAAAATCTGTTGCTAGACAATGAGGGACATATTAAGCTGACAGACTTTGGACTGTGCAAAGAGGAGATCACGTACGGAGCAACTACTAAGACATTCTGTGGGACACCAGAATACTTAGCTCCTGAGGTAAGCAATTTTTGTAGGTCACTACATCCTCACCGTTCCATATGCTACAAAAATTGTTCAGATAAGTGGATAACTGAAGCCCTTTATATATGTGACCTAATTTGGGAAATCCATCAATCTACGCACATCAGTAGATTGTGAGATATGTGATTTTATTAAACATTTCAATATAGCTTGGAAGGTCAAAAGCTACAAGTTTGAAATTTTCATCGTGAATGCAGTCAACCATCGTGTTAATTTCACTTCATTCCATAGCAAACTAGCTACTGGGACATGACTAAAACATGGAACGGACTCGAAAAATGGACTAGCAAACAGACGGGAATACATGTAACTTGCCTGAAAACATTTTGGCCATAGAAATTCACTTTATAGCTGCTAGAAAGGATATAACATGCAACAACGACCTGAAACAAACTTCTAAACTGTTCTGAACACGATGTTGAAGTGTGCTCCAGCTGTTATTAAGCCCTGCGCTTAAAGATAGTCTGAAATTAAATTCATTTTGTGATTAATTAAAAGCACACTTTCCATTTCACATGTGTAATCAAGACAAGACACAAGCTTTAAACCTGTTAAGACATTATGTTACTTGGAATTCGTAGTCTGGTTAATTGGTGCAATTAGTTTGATGGCTGATGGCTGATGGTTGGTTTTACAGGTGACAGCTCGTGATGGGTACCTAGTTGTATTTTAATCAGCTGGCAAGGCACTGGCTACTACTAATATGGTGGTCTGATGGTCAGTTTTACAGGTGACAGCTCGTGATGGGTACCTAGTTGTATTTAATCAGCTGGCAAGGCACTGGCTACTACTAATATGGTGATCTGTGTTATTTTGTTTGCTTTAACTTGTTTACAACACTGAAACTTGTTTACAACACCAACTTACAACTTCACAGGGCTCACACTAGCAGACTGGTGCTTTGTAAATTATCCCAGGGTTTAATGGCGGCTTAGAGATTTGTTTAAGGCTGTTGTTACGTGTTATATTGTTTCTAGCAGCTATACAGTGAATTTCTATGGCCAAAAAGCGTTTTCAGGCACTAGTCCGTTCCATGTTTTAGTCATGTCTCTAGCTACTGATATAACCGTGATCTTTTTTCACCATGGTATCTGTAACACCAGTATGTCACCATGGGGTGGTGGGTGGGCAATTGACACATGGCTGTGGTGCAAATGTGTACAGTATTGGTGTGGCTATCCATTCATGGTGAAAAGTGAACTTCAATAGTGTGTGCATAAATCAACAATTATCAAAAATTTGGTCAGACAAAATACACTAATTGAGCAACCAACTTTGGCTTTCAGAAGATAATCAAGGTGTTCTGATAAGGATTCATTGTACCTTCTAAGGTTACGATATACTTTAAAGTATGTAGTCGATACATTTAAAAGTACGTGGGCAAGACAATTTACACAGGGATAAATAATTTCAACAACTGTGTTGTGGTAGCAATACGACTATTTTGTACTGTACTGCAGAATAACAACTGTTGGGTGTGTGGTCCATGATAGAGCAATGTTTTACAAAAATGTACGCCAAAAACCAGACTAGCAGATCACTGAATCCTTACAGCTTCAGTAAAAGTAATCAAACAACTAAAATATCTAGGTCCTGTGGAAGTGATTTTTAGTTACTGTTTGTGAAGACATTTTGTTACACATTCTGTAAGTGAGACATGTTCTTTGAAGGCTTGTATCTCTGTCACTAGGAAGTAAAACACCAAAAAAGGTAATTCTTCTACAGGACATAATAAATTTAGTATGTAAAACCACTATACCCAGAAATGTCCATAGAGCCTATAGCTTTTGCTGTATTTGGTGGCAGAAAGACAGCTGGAGCATGAGCGATGTAAGAGCTGGCTGACCTGTGTTGCTACAACATCTTGTAGTGTTCCATTGTTTCAGCTAATTTGTTTAAAGCATAAAATTCATACTAGAACACAATCCAGTGATGACATCACTAGTATTATCATGTGATCCAGTGATGATATCACTAGTGCATCATGTGA